>NC_134550.1:16186429-18586429 GCF_025594145.1 Primulina tabacum
ACATGCATTTATTTAATTGTTAAATCATTTATTTAAATTTAAAATGATTTTTTTTGTGATGCATGATTTATTTAACTTGCATTATTTTAATGTTTACGTGATGCACGTTAAAATGTTTTCTTGAGTTTCATGTTTCCGGCGATGATCCGATGCGGGATCGAGGAGAAGAGGCCAGTGACGATTTTTGGTAATTTTAAAACGTGGTAATTTATTTTAAGTTAGGATTGGGACATTTTTTTTAAAATGATTTATAAGTTTTTAGCATTTTTAAAGTCTAATTGAATTATTTAGTAATTTTAAGATTTTAAAACTTTTAAAGATTTAGTACATGTGCATTTTTATTTTTAATTAATAGACTTTTAGTCAAGCTAGTGGTTGATTAAAATTTAATTAGTTGTTAAATTTTAATCTAAGCAATATTCTAATCCCTTAATTTAGTTAAACACACAGACACACCGAGCGCACACACATACACGTTTTATCACACACTAACACTCTATTTTCAGATTTACTTATTTTTGAGAGAGCAAACCTTAAGGTTCTTGAGAGAAAACAGCAGCCGCCCTATTCCCTTCAGCATACCAGCAAATTCTCGTGAGTTTTATTGCAAGATTTTAGTGTCACAATCGTCCCGGATCAAGCCTCGCTCCGTCTCCGCTTCGGTATCGCCATATCGTGAGTTTTTCATATAAAAAAGACATGTATAATCTGTCGTTTCTGCATCGATCTCGTTATATTATGTTTGTGATGTTGATTATGTATGAAATCATAAGTATGTTATGTGGAAGTTTGATCATAAACTTGTCGAATCGACTTTTGAACGTTTTTAGATCTGAAATATCGTTTTTCACTGTATTTTGAATTTCTGCGATTTTTGGGTCGCGATTTTGAGAAAACTTTCAACACAAAAATCGTAGAGCTTTTTGATACCTTAGATTTTATATAAAATTCGAAACTTTTGGATAAAAATTGAGTGAGTTATGGTGTTTTTCGTAAGACTGCTCAAACTCGTTTTCAGGAAAAATTTTGTATTGATGTATTCTTGAAGTTTTTGAGTTGCAGGCTTCGTTGGAAAACGTTGGTGGATCGCTGCAGCGTTTGGATATTGTGAGTATGACATTGGGATGAATTTTGGTGCTTAGTCTTGTGTCGGTAGGCACTTGGTTGCATTAGAAGTCGTAGGAAGTATTTTGGTGTCAAAAGTCATGTTTACGAATTATGTTGTGTAGTTGTTGTGCGTCGTTGTTTTGGGGACATTTGTTTGATTTGAATTCTTGTCATAGCGTCCTAAGAGGAGTCTCGTTGCATCGGTTCGAGTCGTTTAAGCGTGACTTTTAAGATTGCATCAAAATGTGTTATTTTGGGTTGGTTGTGCGCAGGATTAGCGCCGCAGCGCTCGCCAGGGAGCGCCGCGTCGCTGCCCTTGTGGCGCCGCAGCGCTTGGCCTTTGGCCTTGCTAGCGCTGCGGCGCTGCCTAGGCGCTCGTCCATGACTTTTTAAATTACTATTTTAGGCTCATGTCTCCTATGTTTTGGGAAATGTTCAACGTCATTTTAGGATTTGTTTCGGGGGTTGATGTCATGGTTTAGTACAACGATTGAAGGAGGTCAAGTCCCGAGCGATTTAAAACGTCATAAGAAAATTGCCATTTTGGGTGGTGAGCACGATCATTATGTCTAAGTATGGAAATTAAGTGCTTGAACTGTTGTAGTATGTTGCAGCGGCCCCAAACGAGATCCAACGAATCCCTCAACGCCAAGTAAGTATGTTCGACGTGCAAAGAAAATATTTCAAGTTTTTGGGGTTTGCTAAATGTCTTGTGACCAATTTATGTATGGGATTGGAAAGCGGTAAAGCATGACCAGGGACCAATCCACCCCGTTAAATCATGAACGGGTTTAGATCAGGATTGGAAAGCGTTAAAGCATGAACGGGGACCAATCCACCCGTTAAAGAAAGAACGGAGATCTCATGTATGTGGCAGTGGATTCGTCCCTCTCAGTCCAGTACTGCGGTTTAGTCTGATCAGGCGATTTATGTTATGGGTCACTTGCTTTGAAACATGTCTCTACACCAAAATGATGAAGTTATGTATGTTCAAGTATGCAAGCATGTTTAAGAAAAGTTTTATGACAATGGCACGTCTATGTATGTACGTACGTATGTTCAAGCTTTTGATATGCAAGTTTAAGTTTCAGTATGTACTTCCTATTTTAAATTTGCTTGTGATTTTATTACGTATTACTTGTTACTTTCAGTTTATACGTGTTGAGTCTTTAGATTCACTTAGACTTGATCGATGCAGGTGAGGATGATTTCGAGGAGACTAGGGGTGGGGACCAAGGAGCTGGCTTGGACTGAGCAGGAGGCTAGACTTGAGGACCGCTCAAGTTTTTAGTTTTTATGAAAAGTCTAATACTCTGATTTCACGCTACTGGTTATGAGATTTCAAACAAATACTTTTGTTAAACTTTATTTTTTTAGATCTTTTGTTGCAACTACTTTTGGGACGTACGGTTTACGTTATCAAAATTGAAGTTTGATTATCTTTTAAGTAAATTTTAAATTTTTTCGCAAATTTTAAGTAGTAAAAATACGGTACGTTATATTTTGTATCAGAGCGGTGTTCTTGTAAAGGGTTATGCCTACTGCTAGTCGCAAGAAGCTCACGAAAGTCACACCCCAAGTCTGCAAGTTTTAAAGTTTTGAATTATGTTATGTACTAAGCATTAAGTCATGATTTCAGCATGTCTATGTTTTAAGTTCAATTTACGTGCATCTTACATTATTGATATCATGTTCATGCATGTGGGGCTTACGTGTTGGGTAAATTATGGAACAGTATGCCTCCTAGACGTTTTATTAACCGGGAAGCAAGGGATGAGGATAGAGAGGCTCGAGAGGAGGGGAGAGACGCTCCTCCTCCTCCACCGCCAGATATGCAGGCACAAATGCTTGCAGGAATGATGCAATTCTTCGCACAGTTTGCGGGGAACCAGGCTGCGGCAATTACAGAAGCGAGGTCCAGACCATAGGCAGTATACGAGAGGTTCAGACGGATGAGCCCAAAGGAGTTCTCGGGGACCACTGACCCGATGATAGCTGAAGGATGGATTAAGTCCATCGAAGTAATCTTCGATTTCATGGAGCTGACAGACGCAGACAGGGTCAGGTGTGCCACTTTCCTTTTGTTAGGGGACGCCAGACTATGGTGGGAGAGTGCGTCAGTATCAGTCAATTTGCAGACGTTGACTTGGAACGGATTTAAGGAGATATTCTACTCCAAGTACTTCACTGAAGAAGTATGATCCAGATTGACCAGGTAATTCATGAGGTTGCGTCAGGGGGATAGCAGCGTTGCGGAGTTTGTGAGGAAGTTTGAGAGGGGGTGTCACTTTGTGCCCCTGATAACTAATGATGCCCAGAGTAAGTTGAGGCATTTTATGGATGGGTTGCGGCCGATCTTGCGCCGTGATGTTCGAGTTGCTGGTCCTACGACTTATGCAATTGCCGTATCTAGAGCTTTGGCGGCAGAACAAGATCAGAGAGATATTGAGGCTGACAGGCAAGGCAAGAGGCCCTATCAGGCTCCATAGCAGTAGCAACAGCAGCGGCCTCCGTTCAAGAAGCCTTTCCAGGGACATCTAGGGAAGAGGCCATATCAGGGACCGCCAAAGGGCAAGGGTCCAATTCAGCAATAGAGGGCGCCTCAGAAGCCCGGTGATTTCCCAGTGTGTCCTAAGTGCAACCGCCAGCACCCGGGGCAGTGTTTATACGGGACATGCAAGTGTTTCAAATGCGGGGCAAGTGACCACATGTTGAAGGAGTGCCCACAGTGGAGACAGCCGACCCAGGGCAGAGTGTTCGCCATGCATGCGCAGGAGGCGAACCCAGACATGACATTACTGACCGGTAAACTTTTCTACCCAAGCTCAGTATCATTTCGCCTTGCATGTTGAAATTTATTTGGAAATTATTAGTGTGCTAGTGATATTTTTGAATGACTTGGGATATAAATTTCTACTATGCATGAGGTTAATGTTAGAATTTTGAGGATACAAGTTTTGTGTTGTGCTAACGTCTCTCAGGAAATATTTTCATTAAGAGATTAGCTACTAAGGCCTTGATAGATTCCGTGGCCACTCATTCATTCATCTCAGAGACGTTTGCTAACCACATTGGACCTCAAGACCATCAGCCTTAACGTGAATTATTCAGTGACAGTCCCATCAGAGGAAGAATTGTCAGCTACTAGCGTGGTCAGGGACATCGATCTCGAGCTGCAAGGCCACCTAGTGTATGCCGATTTGATTGTATTGCCGATGCCAGTTTGATATCATTCTAGGAATGGACTGGCTGACGAAGAACCGAGTCCTGATTGACTTTCAGAAAAGGTCGGTGTTAGTTAGACCGTTGGGTATGGAGCAGTTTCTTTTTGAACCAGCCAGATGGAGAAGCCTCCCTCGCATGATCTCTTGCATGCAGGCACGGAAGCTTGTTTCTAAGTGGTGTCAGGCCTTCTTGGCCAGTATTGTCTCCGCACCTGACATACCCACTCCGTCTATATCTGATGTGCCAGTAGTCAGAGACTTCCCAAACGTCTTTCCTGATGAGGTCACAAGCCTTCCACCAGAGAGAGAGGTGGAGTTTGCTATTGACCTTATGCCAGGCACAGTGTCAATCTCCAAGGCACCGTACCGTTTAGCTCCAACTGAGATGCTAGAACTCAAACAACAGATTCAGGAGCTCCTTGACAAGGAATTCATTCGCCCTAGTTTCTCACCGTGGGGCGCACCTGTGCTCTTTGTGAAAAAGAAAGATGGGAGCATGAGACTGTGCATCGATTACCGAGATTTGAACAAAGTGACTATCAAGAATAAATACCCACTTCCTAGAATCGAAGACTTGTTTGATCAGTTGCAAAGAGCTACAGTGTTCTCTAAGATAGACCTTCGATCAGGGTATCACCAGCTGAAGGTGAAAGATGCAGATGTGCACAAGACAGCCTTCAGAACCAGATATGGGCATTACGAGTTCTTAGTGATGCCGTTTGGACTGACGAACGCTCCAGCGATTTTTATGGACTTGATGAATCGAGTATTTCAGCCCTACCTAGATCAATTCGTCATAGTATTCATTGACGATATTCTTATCTACTCGAAGAGCCATGAGGAGCACAACCAGCATTTGAGAACAGTTTTGCAGACCCTGCAGAGTCGTAAGTTATTTGCGAAGTTCAATAAGTGTGAATTCTGGTTGGAGAATGTAGCGTTTTTGGTTTATATAGTGTCTAGCAGTGGAATTGAGGTGGACCCAGCTAAATTGCCAGCTGTTAAGGAATGGATTGAGCCAAAGAATGCATCAGAAATCCGCAGTTTTCTGGGTTTAGCAAGTTACTACCGTAATTTTATTCAGGGGTTTTATTCGATAGCAGTGCCACTCACTTCACTGACCAAAAAGAATGCTAAGTTTTCGTGGAGTGATGAATGTCAGAAGATTTTGATACTTTGAAGCAAGCCCTTATTTCAGCGCCAGTGTTAGCCATGCCATCAGGACAAGGAGATTTTGTGTTATACACCGATGCATCTAAGCTCGGGTTAGGCGCAGTGTTGATGCAGCATGGCCGGGTTATAGGTTATGCCTCTAGACAGTTGAAGGTGCATGAGAAGAACTACCCGACTCATGATCTTGAGTTAGCCGCCGTTGTCTTTGCTTTGAAGATTTGGAGACACTATTTGTACGGCGAGAAATGCCAAATATTCACTGATCACAAGAGTCTAAAGTATTTATTCACGCAGAAAGAGCTGAATATGAGACAGAGACGGTGGTTGGAGTTAGTAAAAGACTACGATTGCGAAATTAGCTACCATCCAGGAAAAGCTAATGTTGTCGCAGACCCCTTGAGCAGAAAAGTGGCAGTTGTAGCTCAGTTGTCAGTTTAGAGACCTCTTTAGTATGAGATTCAGAGGTTTGGGTTAGAGGTTTATTCCAAGGGCAGAGCTCCCATACTATCTAATGTGTCAGTCAAGTCTGATTTCCTAGACCGAATCGGTAGATGAGAGCCTTCAGATGAGCAGTTGCAGAAATGGAGGCTGGAAGATGAGGCCAAGGGCAGTGTACTCTACACAGTGTCTGATGGTATTGTGAGATACAGAGGTAGAATGTGGGTGCCTAGTGTTGATTCGATCAGAGAGAATATTCTAACAGAGGCACATGCATCGCCGTATTTCATTCACCCAGGAGGCACCAAAATGTACAAGGATCTGCAGATTTTGTATTGGTGGCCAGGGATGAAGCGAGACATCGTCGATTTGTATCCGAATGCCTCACTTGTCAGCAGGTGAAGGCAGAACATCAGAGGCCAGCAGGAATGCTCAAGCCGCTCCCTATCCCCGAGTTGAAATGGGAGAATATTACCATGGACTTCGTCACTTGGTTTCCAAAGTCAGTCAGAGGATCCAATGCCATTTGGGTTATAGTGGATCGAGTCACTAAGTCGGCGCACTTCTTGCCAGTGAAGACGACTTTCTCCATGACGCAGTATGCGGAGCTTTATATCAGGGAGATCATTCGGTTGCATGGGATCCCAGTTTCCATTGTGTCTGACAGGGACCCGAGGTTTACATCGTCCTTCTGGAAGAGCCTACATACAGCCATGGGGACGAAGTTTCTATTCAGTACAGCTTTTCACCCGCAGACAGATTGCCAGTCTGAGCGAGTGATTCAAATTTTGGAGGATTTATTGCGAGCCTATATGATCGATTTCCAGGGGACTTGGGAATCGAAGCTACCTCTAGTAGAGTTTACCTACAACAACAGTTTTCAATCATCTATAGGTATGGCTCCCTACGAGGCATTGTATGGACGGAAGTGCAGATCACCGATTCATTGGGACGAAGTCGGTGAAAGAGCATAAATTGGTCAAGAGATTGTTCAGCAGACTGCAGATCTGGTGGTCAAGATTCAAGACAGGATGAAGATCCGCCCAGAGTCGCCAAAAGAGTTATGCTAACAAGAGGAGAAGGGATCTAGAGTTTACCATAGGTGATCACGTTTTTGTGAAGATAGCACCTATGAAGGGTGTTATGAGATTTGGGTAAAGAGGCAAGCTGAGTCCGAGATTTATTGGACCATTTGAGATTCTTGACAGAGTTGGGACACTGGCTTATCGTGTTGCCCTTCCGCCGAATCTGGCCGGTGTACACAATGTGTTCCATGTCTCAATGCTGAGAAAGTACCTAGCTAATCCTTCGCATGTTTTGAGCTACGAGCCGTTGCAGCTTGCTCCAGATCTATCATATGAGGAAAGACCTGTCCAAATCCTAGACAGACAAGAGCGTAGAATTCGGAACAAAGTGACCAAGTTGGTCAAAGTTCGGTGACTAAATCAATTAGTGGAAGAGGCCACTTGGGAGACCGAAGCAGACACGAGGACTCGCTATCCAGAATTGTTTGATAAGATTTAATTTCGAGGACGAAATTTATATAAGTGGGGGAGGAACTGTAGTACCCAAAAATCAGTACACGTAAAACCCATGCATTTATTTAATTGTTAAATCATTTATTTAAATTTAAAATTATTTTTTTTTGTGATGCATGATTTATTTAACTTGCATTATTTTAATGTTTACGTGATGCACGTTAAAATGTTTTCTTGAGTTTCAAGTTTCAGGCGATGATCCGATGCGAGATCGAGGAGAAGAGGCCGAGGACGATTTTTGGTAATTTTAAAACGTTGTAATTTATTTTAAGTTAGGATTGGGGCAATTTTTTTAAAATGATTTATAAGTTTTTAGCATTTTTAAAGTCTAATTGAATTATTTAGTAATTTTAAGATTTTAAAACTTTTAAAGATTTAGTACAAGTGTATTTTTACTTTTAATTAATACACTTTTAGTCAAGTTAGTGGTTGATTAACATTTAATTAGTTGTTAAATTTTAATCTAAGCAATATTCTAATCCCTTAATTTAGTTAAACACACACACACACATTGAGCACACACACACACGTTTTATCACACACACAAACACTATTTTCATATTTACTTATTTTTGAGAGAGCAAACCTTAAGGTTCTTGAGAGAAAACAGCAGCCGCCCCATTCCCTTCAGCATACCAGAAAATTCTCGTGAGTTTTATTGCAAGATTTTAGTGTCACAATCATCCCGGATCAAGCCTCGCTCCGTCTCCGCTTCGGTATCGCCGTATCGTGAGTTTTTTTTATATAAAAAGGCATGTATAATCTGTCGTTTCTGCATCGATCTCGTTATATTACGTTTGTGATGTTGATTATGTATGAAATCATGTGTATGTTATGTGGAAGTTTGAGCATAAACTTGTCGAATCGACTTTTGAACGTTTTTAGATCTGAAATTTTGTTTTTCACTGTATTTTGAATTTTTGCGATTTTTGGGTCGCGATTTTGAGAAAACTTTCAACACAAAAATCGTAGAGCTTTTCGATATCTTCGATTTGATATAAAATTCAAAACATTTGGATAAAAATTTAGTTAGTTATGGTGTTTTTCCTGGGACTGCTCAAACTCGTTTTCTGGAAAAATTTTGTATTGATGTGTTCTTGACGTTTTTGAGTTGCAGGCTTCTTTGGGAACCGTTGGTGGATCGCTGCTGCTTTTGGATATTGTGAGTATGACATTGGGATGAATTTTGGTGCTTAGTCTTGTGTCGGTAGGCACTTGGTTGCATTAGAAGTCATAGGAAGTATTTTGGTGTCAAAAGTCATGTTTACGAATTATGTTGTGTAGTTGTTGTGCGTCGTTGTTTTGGGGACATTTGTTTGAGTTGAATTATTGTCATGGCGTCCTAAGAGGAGTCTTTTTGCATCGGTTCGAGTCGTTTAAGCGTGACTTTTATGATTGCATCAAAATGTGTTATTTTGGGTTGGTTGTGCGCAGGATTAGCGCCGCAGCACTCGCCAGGGAGCGCCGCAGCGCCCGTTCTGCGCAAGCCAGGCGCCGAGGCACTGCCCTTGTGGCGCCGCAGCGCTTGGACTTCGGCCTTGCTAGCGCCGCAGCAGCAGCACTGTCCAGCGCCGCAGCGCAGCACTGTCCAGCGCCTAGGCGCTCGTCCATGACTTTTTAAATCACTATTTTAGGCTCATGTCGCCTATGTTTTGGGAAATGTTCACACGTCATTTTAGGATTTGTTTCGGGGGTTGATGTCATGGTTTAGTACAACGATTAAAGGAGGTCAAGTCCCGAGCGATTTACAACGTCATAAGAAAATTGCCATTTTGGGTGGTGAGCACGATCATTATGTAGTATGGAAATTAAGTGCTTGAACTCTTGTAGTATGTTGCAGCAGCGGCCCCAAACGAGATCCAACGAATCCCTCAACGCCAAGTAAGTATGTTCGACGTGCAAAGAAAATATTTCAAGTTTTTGAGGTATGCTAAATGTCTTGTGACCAATTTATGTATGGGATTGGAAAGCGGTAAAGCATGACCAGGGACCAATCCACCTTGTTAAATCATGAACGGGTTTAGATCAGGATTGGAAAGCGTTAAAGCATGAACGGGGACCAATCCACCCGTTAAAGCATGAATGGGGATCTCATGTATGTGGCAGTGGATTCGTCCCTGTCAGCCCAGTATTGCGGTTTAGTCTGATCAGGCGATTTATGTTATGGGCCACTTTGTTTGAAACATGCATCTACACAAAAATGATGAAGTTATGTATGTTCAAGTATGCAAGCATGTTTAAGAAAAGTTTTATGACAATGGCATGTCTATGTATGTATGTACGTATGTTCAAGCTTTTGATATGAAAGTTTAAGTTTCAGTATGTACTTCCTATTTTAAAGTTGCTTGTGATTTTACTACGTATTACTTTTTACTTTCAGTTTATACGTGTTGAGTCTTTAGACTCGCTAGACTTGATCGATGCAGGTGAGGATGATTTCGAGGAGACTAGGGGTGGGGACCAAGGAGCTGTCTTGGACTGAGCAGGAGGCTAGACCCGAGGACCGCTCAAGTTTTTAGTTTTTATGAAAAGTCTAATACTCTGATTTCACGCTACTGGTTATGAGATTTCAAACAAATACTTTTGTTAAATTTTATTTTTTTAGATCTTTTGTTGCAACTACTTTTGGGACGTGCGGTTTACGTTATCGAAATTGAAGTTTGATTACCCTTTTAAGAAAATTTTAAATTTTTCCGCAAATTTTATGTAGTAAAAGTACGGTAGGTTATAGGTTTGGTGGGTGAGTGATATGGTTGTCACTCAGTAAGCAGGGGCGGGAATAACTCCCAGTTTTCGAAATCATTTTCAACAAAAACAGTAATACAATAATATATAGAAAACTCTTATTTTTAGAACAGAAATCTGAATTCAAAAATCACAGGTTTCAGAACAGAAATCAAAATTAGTTAGCATTGAGCACGTTAGTGAATTTCATGGCTAAACTGATATCAGTCTCCTATATGTTCTCTCCTCTAAGGGGTGAGGCCAGAATCATAAATCAGAATTCAGAGATGTTCAGAATATATATTCCTACTATTAGTTAAATAGGGGGTTTCAGTGCTTCAAAAATCAGATATCAGAAATCAAACATACAGAAACTATGCTTTAAAACAGAATTATCAAACTGATTTCAAGATATTTATATATAAGCCCACTTACAGTAATTTGCTAAAAAGTGTTTCGGTTGAAGTTTGGAAATCTGCTTGCCTCGCTACTGGATTTTACAGCTCGAAAATAGGCACTCTCTTAGCTCTAATTAAAGTGATAATCTCAAGATTTGTGTAACACCAATTCAGAAGTTTGAAGGTGTTATTTATGAGCAAAATTTTGACTGTTAGCCTCCCAATTAATGTCCATAATCTTCCATTAACAGCCTTTATTCCATGTTAAATGTTTCAGTTACAAGTCATGAGCTGAAACAATAACTGTCTGCTGGAATCTCGTTCTTCTGATGCTGGATTTTATCTATTTTCTGCTGCTGGATTCTAATCTGCTGGAAAAAAATACTAGCTTCTGAAATATTAGCTTCTGCTGGAATTTTGCATTGCTGCTGAAATGCTGGAAATAAATTCGGGTTCTCACATCTCTCCCTCCTTATGAGAAGTTTCGTCCTCGAAACTTGGCTATGCATGATCCTCAAAGAGATAAGGATATTGTGCTCGCATCTTTTCTTCCAACTCCCAAGTAGCTTCTCTTTCGTTGTGGTTGGACCATTGTACTTTGACATATGGAATAGTTCATCGCCTCAGTACTTGGTCTTTGTTATCCACAATTCGAAATCTCTTCATATTTCAGTTCTTCATTTAAATTTCCCTCAACCAACAGTGGTCCAGCTCCAAGAATATGATTAGGATCGGAAATATATCTCCTCAGCTGCGAAACGTGGAGTACATTGTGAATTCTTGACATGTCGGGTGGAAGTGCTAATCTATAAGCAAGTGTTCCCACTTTCTCAAGAATTTCAAATGGTCCGACGTATCTTAGATTCAGTTTCCCAGTCTTATTGAATCGGATTACACACTTCATGGATGACACTTTCACATATGCCTTCTCCCCAACTTCAAATTCCACGGGTCTTCTTTTCATGTCAGCTCAGCTTTTCTGTCGATCTTGTGCAGCTTTTAGTCGCTCTTTGATCATAGCAACTTTATCCACTATTTTTTGGATCAGTTCAGGTCCAACGATGGCTTTTTCCCCTACTTCATCCCAATATAGTGGTGATCGACATTTTCGTCCATACAGAGCTTCGTATGGTGCAATTCCAATACTACTGTGGTAACTATTATTGTATGCGAACTCGATTAAGGGTAGATGTTCACTCCAATTACCACTGAAGTTTAGAGCACATGCTCTCAGCATATCTTCTAGAGTTTGAATTGTCCTCTCAGTTTGGCCATCAGTTTGAGGGTGATATGCTGTACTATGAGTAACTTTTGTTCCCATAGCTTGTTGAAAGCTCTTCCAAAATCGAGATGTAAACCTAGGATCTCTGTCTGATAGTATGCTAGCTGGAACTCCCTGCAATCGTACGATCTCATTCATGTACAATGTGGCCAGCTTGTCAAAATTATAGTTCATGCGGACAGGTAAGAAATGCGCAGATTTTGTTAGTCTATCTACGATTACCCAGATTCTGTCATGACTTTGTCTAGACTTTGGTAACCCGACAACAAAGTCCATGGAGATATGTTCCCATTTCCATTCTGGAATTTCTAGAGGTTGCAGAAGTCCTCCAGGTCTTTGGTGCTCTGCCTTGACTTGCTGGCACACGTGACACTTGGAAACAAATGTCGCAACATCCTTTTTCATTCCACTCCACCAGAAATTCTTTTTCATGTCTCTGTACATCTTGGTACTGCCAGGATGTACTGAAAATTTTGACTTATGTGCTTCAGACATTACTTCTTGTCGAAGCTTATCAATGTCTGGTACGCACAATCGTCCTTTCATCCACAAGATTCCTTTGTTATCAATCTCGAAATCTGGTGATTTCCCTTCTTTGGATTGCTCTTTCAGTTTCACCAAAGCGGAATCTCTATCTTTACTGATCTTGATTGTTTCTCGAAGACAAGGTTGTGCTGAAAGTGATGTCTGGATCACCTTACACATATTCTTTCGACTTAAAGCATCTGCTACCTTGTTGGCTTTGCCTGGGTGGTAGCTTATCGTCAAGTCGTAATCATTCATGAGTTCGATCCATCGTCTTTGTCTAATATTTAGTTCCTTTTGAGTGAATAAATATTTGAGACTTTGGTGATCAGTAAAAATCTCACACTTGGCTCCATAAAGATAATGTCTCCAAATTTTTAGTGCGAACACCACTGCAGCTAGTTTGAGGTCGTGCGTTGGGTAATTCTGTTCATACGGCTTCAACTGCCTTGACGCGTATGCAATCACTCTTCCCTCTTGCATGAGTACACATCCTAAACCTCCTTTAGATGCATCACTGTAGACGGTGTAGTTCTTACTTTCCATAGGTAATACCAGCACTGGTGTGAATGTAAGCTTCTTCTTCAAAGTGTCAAAGCCTTGCTCACATTCTTCACTCCATTGAAACATAGAGTTTTTATGTGTGAGCTTGGTAAGGGGTATGGCTATTGAAGAGAATCCTTCAACAAATTTTCGATAATAGCCTGCTAGTCCCAAGAAGCTTCGAATTTCTGTCACATTCTTTGGTCTAGGCCAATCTGAGATTGCCTCTACTTTCGTAGGGTCCACAGATATTCCTGCCACTGATATTATGTGTCCCAAGAATGTGACGCTCTCTAGCCAGAATTCGCATTTCTTGAACTTGGTGTACAGTTCTTTTTCTCTCAGCTTCTGAAGGGTGAGACGAATATGTTCTTTGTGGTCTTCCTCACTTGACGAATATACTAGAATATCGTCGATGAATACAACAACAAACTTGTCAAGAAATGGTTTGAACACCCTGTTCATGAGATCCATGAATACTGCTGGACCGTTGGTTAATCCGAATGGCATTACCATGAACTTATAGTGTCCATACCTTGTTCTAAAGGCTGTCTTCGGAATATCGTCTGTCTTGACCTTTAGTTGATGGTAGCCTGACCTTAAGTCGAGCTTGGAAAAGACTGTAGCTCCCTTGAGTTGGTCAAACAGATCATCTATCCTTGGAAGCAGATACTTGTTTTTGATTGTGATCTTATTCAGCTCTCTGTAATCAATACACATTCTCATGCTTCCGTCCTTATTCTTTACAAATAGGACAGGAGCTCCCCACGGAGATGCGCTTGGTCGGGTTTGCTTCTTATCCAACAATTCTTGAAGTTGCTCTTTGAGTTCTTTCAACTCTGCCGGAGCCATTCGGTATGACGCTTTTGAGATTGGTGTAGAATTTGGTACTAAATTAATCTCAAATTCCACTTCGCGGTCGGGAATTTCACCAGGGAGTTCTTCAGGAAAGATATCCGGGAACTCTTGTACCACCGGAATCTCTTCTAATGCAAGTGTGGTTTCTTCCTTTACCTCGCTTAACATAGCTAGGTAAACTTCTTCTCCACTTTTCACTGCTTTCCAAGTTTGAGACGCAGAAAGAAGAGTCTTTCGTCCTTTTGTCTTACCATGAAACAAAATTTTCTCTTGTTGTGGAGCTTGGATGGTTACCTTCTTTCCATGACAGTCTACTAAAGCATGATTCTTGGCTAACCAATCCATTCCAAGAATTACATCGAATTCCACCATGTTCAGTTGGATTAGGTTTGCCTTGAAATTCTGATCTTCTATGAGAACACTAATATCCCGATATAGAGTGCGAGTTTCTAAAATTCGATTTGCAGGAGTTGCTACTCTATATGGTTCTTCTAAGTTATCAGGCTTAGCTCCCAACTTCTTGTCAAATCTCTTAGACATGAATGAATGTGTAGCACCACAATCAAATAACACATACGCAGGCATATCATTGATTATAATGGTACCTGCGATGACATCATTTGAGTTGTCAGCCTCTTCTTGAGTAAGAGCATAAAGTCGAGCATTTGTCTTGTTTTCCTTAGGCTTGTTTGGAGTTGTTCCTCCTGCTGGTCCATTCCTTGGATCTGGAAGAGGACATTGAGCAATGCGATGGTTCATCTTTCCACAACGGAAACAAGCTCCAGAATTCCTACGACATTCACATGTGTGAGCGAATCTACAAGTTTGGCACTTGACTCCCTCTTTGCTTGATATAGAAGAAGTGGTTCCTTTGGATGGAGCACTTGTAAATTGGTTGCTTGAAAACCTAGGCCTCTTGAATTGCTGGCCCGGTTGGTACTGGCTTGGCTGAGGACGTTTGAGTTTGTTCTCACCTTCACGCCTCTTAATTTTATTCTCAGCCCTGATGGCGGCTCCCATCAATTCATCAAAACTGTTGGGCTCAATAACTGCAAGGGCAGATTGAATGGGATTTTTCAATCCCTTCTTGAAGCGATGTATCTTCAAGGCCTCGTCTCCCATAATGGTTGGGGAGTAAGTTCCCAATGAGTGGAACTTGGATGAATACTCCACCACTGTCATGTTTGGTTCTTGAACCAAGCTTTCAAATTCTGACAGCTTCTGCACTCGAACTGCTGTCGGGAAGTACTGCTTCAGGAAAGCCTCTCGGAACCTTTGCCAAGTGATAGGTCCCGCCCTTACCATAGCTGGTGAGACTCCTTCCCACCATTTGGCCACTTTATCCACAAGAAAAGGTGTAATCACATCTACCTTGATCCCTTGTGGAACCTCAAGTAGTCGAAGATAGTTCTCCACCTCCTTCATCCAATTATGTCCGACCTCAGGATCGGAGCTTCCGTCTTAATTTGGGACTCTTGCTCTTCGGAGAGCCTCGTAGTGCTTCTTAGTCCCATTCTGAGCTGGAGGTGGTGGCGGTGGCTGGTTAGCATTAGGGTTGACAAACCCTTGTAGCGTAGTTGCCACAATCGTGGCTATAGCCATCAAGTCCACCTGACTGAGGCCAACTGCTGGTGGTTGTTGTGCATCTTCATCATTGCGGTTATTGTTGCGGTTATTGTAACGAGGGTTACAGTTGTTTCTCACAGGTCGTCCGTCCATTTCCTAAAATTATGAAAGTTCTAATGTTGATGGCAGAATAGAGACTAAACAAAGGAAGCAAAATGATTGAGTAATTGCTCCAAAAATTAAATATGAAACCAATGGACATAAATAAATTTTTATTGATTTCCCAAGAAAGTACAATTACAAATAACCTTTGAAAATGCTAACAAAATGCAAATAGAACAAGTGCTATTACAAAAAGCTACTACTAAATGTCTAATCTATCACTTCTCCTAGTCCCAAGTCCATAGGATTCTCTTCGACTTCTTCATCTTCTTCGTGATCCTCCTCAGGTTCGTCTTGATGGTTGGTTATCACTGTTTCAAGATGTTCAATATTACCATGCAGAACTGCATTCTGGTCACTAAGAACTTCAACAATGTCCTGCAGCTCTTGAATCTGAGCAGCAGTATGTTCACTATACTGATTATGATGGTGTACGAGTTGGTGATTTTGATCCTTAATTATTTGGATCTTCTCAACTAATGTATCACGTAACTCGATTAACTCCGCAACAGTCTCTTGGGAGGTTTCAAACTCTTCTTGAGCCTTCCTATTCCCCTCTTCTGCCTCATGTAGATAGTGAGCATATCGTTGAACATCACTCCTCAAGTGTTCTGTTCGACGCTGTAACTCATCTTTGTCTAACTCCGAGCAGTAGTTATGTTCCTTGAGTTTCTCTAGCTTCCTCTCTAATCTCTTAATGTAATTACTCTGGTCAGTCATATCCTACATCCAAAACATGAGAGTGAATGTTCAGAATTGATCTCAAGAATACAGGTCGAGTTATAGACGAATACTGAAATGAACAAAATCAGTACTGCCTATACCTTTAATAGAAGAAATAGCCCAAAAATTTTCGGTCTCAGAATTTCGTGAAAAATTTACTAAAAATCCTATCATGAACATGAAGCGTACCAAATTTGGTGCAAAAATACTGAGCCTTTTGGAAATGAAAATTTCTCAAAGTTTCAAAAATTTGAAAAATTTTACGGAAATGATGATATCCCTATCTAAACGAAGGATTTTGGGTTTCGTCGGCGGTGCTAGAATGAAAGTTGGTTCTAGGTTAGTTTCTCCTCGTCGAGAGCTTTCCAACCGTATCTTTTTATAGTAAAAATTCTTCCTGGATCAAAAGTTATGGCCGTTTGAAGTTTGCGCGAAAAACACCTCAACTTCCATGCCATTTGCAAGGTCTACTGCATGCGCTTGCTGGAATACACTATCTACTGCAATTCTGCAGCTTCTGCAATCAATTCTGCCGATTTCCAGCACTGTTAGAACCAGTCTACTGCATTCCTGGTCTACTGACCAAGTCTTCTGCATTCAGATCTACTGATTCTCATATGGTGGTTCTGATTCCAGACTACTGGTTTTGATGCTACTGTTTTTCGGTCATATGCTGGTTCCGACCTACTGATTTTGGCCTACTGATTTTTTTATACTCATTTCAGTAGTCTATTACAATAGCTTATTTTCAGTAGTCTATCTCAGTAACTTTCAGGACTTATTTTCAGTAGTCTATCAGAACTTATTATTTCTAGTTCCTCCTCCCCAGATTATGAAACCTGGTTCACTCTGATACCACTTCAATGTCACGCCCCGGGACAGGGGTTGGTTGACACCGGCGTCTCTCTCAAATTTACATTCGAAAACAACAAGCCTCAGAAGTACAGAATTCAGAAACCAGTCTTTTTATTCATAAATACTGAATATTTCAATGTCTGATACAAACTCAATGCCAAATGTTTTATAGCGGAAATGTAAAACCAAATATAACAGTATCTTAACAGATGCAGTGGAATAAACATAAACTAGAACGGATAAACAACGGTCTTCTTCACCAACCCCAGAATTGAATCTGCTCTTCTTCTTCTAACTTTTATTCCTCGTTTTTATCTGAGATGTGTTTGGTGGGTGAGTAATATGATTGTCACTCAGTAAGCAGGGGCGGGAATAACTCCCAGTTTTCGAAATCGTTTTCAACAGAAACAATAATACAATAATATATAGAAAACTCTTATTTTGAGAACATAAATCAGAATTCAGAAATCACAGGTTTCAGAACAGAAATCAGAATTAGTAAGCAGTGAGCACGTTAGTGAATTTCATGGCTAAACTGATACCAGTCCCCTATATGTTCTCTCCTCTAAGGGGTGAGGCCAGAATCATAAATCAGAATTCAGATATGTTCAGAATATATATTCCTACCATTAGTTCACTAGGGGGTTTAAGTGCTTCAAAAATCAGATATCAGAAATCAAACATACAGAAAATATGCTTTAAAACAGAATTATCAAACTGATTTTAAGATATTTATATATAAGCCCACTTACAGTAATTTGCTAAAAAGTGTTTCGGTTGAAGTTTGGAAATCTGCTTGCGTCGCTACTGGATTTTACAGCTCGAAAATAGGCACTCTCTTAGCTCTAATTAAAGTGATAATCTCAAGATTTGTGTAACACGAATTCAGAGGTTTGAAGGTGTTATTTATAGGCAAAATTTTGACTGTTAGCCTCCCAATTAATGTCCACTAATCTGCCATTAACAGCATTTATTCCATGTTAAATGTTTCAGTTACAAGTCATGAGCTGAAACAGTAACTGTCTGCTGAAATCTCGTTCTTCTGATGCTGGATTTTATCTGTTGTCTGCTGCTGGGTTCTAATCTGCTGGAAAAAAATACCAGCTTCTGAAATATTAGCTTCTGCTGCAATTTTGCATTGCTGCTGAAATGTTGGAAATAAATTCGGGTTCTCACACGTAATTTTTCCTTAAAATCAAGCATGCAACGTATTTTTTTTATAATTCATAAAAATCATGCTGGTGATACAAATCATTTACATAACACATGTCAAATTGTGCTCAGGGCGCTGCCAGGCCTAAAATCTCGACTCAGGTGCCAAATGATCATTTTGCCTCTGGACCTCTAAATTTCGACCTTAAGCTTCCCAAAATCCTAGAGCATCCAAAAACATTTTATAAACATTTCCTAGATGTGAAATCGAGCCCGCTTCACGACTTACACGATTCGTTTTAAAACAACCGTGGCTTAAGCCTACATGACCAGCCTCTAAACCACTCGTTTAAGATAACTTATGACCTAGAACCCTCGCCCAAAGGTTGCTGGAAAATTTCAGTGCATGCATTCTAAAAACCCTAACGCACCAAACTCGCAATTAATCGAGCCTAGACCCTACCGACTCAGACCAGCCTTGAACGAACCCATCCTAGATCACCTAGGACCCACCTAGACTGACCAAACCCTCGACCTTGGCCCCATGCATGTGGATGTGCACCAAAACCCGATAGCTTCCACAAAGCCCACCCACGACACCCTCGACTCCAAGATTTGACCGACCCTAATGACTCGATCAGCAGCATGCGAGCCACTCTAGGCCATGTCTCAGACCCACCAGGGTCTGGTCAATGGTTTGGAGCCGCCCCTCACGCCGCCGACTTCACCAAATCCTTTAATCTACACCAAAACATCAACCCTTCTCCAAAACACCGAGCGACCCTCCATTTATCTCGACTAAATTAACCTCAACTCCAGCATATAGACACCATCTAACCACCATGCACAGCCCTTAAAACACCAAAGTCGGCAGCCCCTTGCACATACACGAGAAACCGTGAGTTATATGCATCAACACAAGGATTTACCTGCCAACCGAAGCCAACAAACGATTTTTCATTCTTTGGATCGAGCATTTTAAAATATGACACACAACGGAGCACATATAGGACGTAAATGATGCTAGAAAGAAGGTACATGGCATGCCTTAGCGTGAATATGCTCACAAACTTGAAGAAATGCGCGTCGGGGAAGCACCGGAGGTGCGGGGATGAAAATTGCTTGAGAAATAATGGAGTAAAATCGATGGGGGCTGGTTGCTATTGCAAAGAAGTGAGGGAGAGGCAGCTGATGGGGAGGGAGGGGGTGGCCACTAAGAGGGAACATGGTTAAGTTTTGCTAAGGTAGGATTTAAATAAATTTTTGGAAACTTAATTTCGGAGTTTGACAAACTGAGCGTGAAAAGGATGAACAACAGATCAAGAAGACTAAAACAAATCGTAATCTGACAGTTGCCCGAACTGAAGATTAGTGCGTATTGAAGGCAACTGAATCAAGATAACTGAACTACATAGTCAAGTGGATGATCAGTTGAACTATAATCAGTTGAGATCAATCAGTTAATCATGTCGGCTTTGTCAACTGATAAATCAGTTTGACACGTTAAGGAACATAGCTATCTATCAAACGACAATTGCACAAGAGCAGACTGCAACTCATAGATGGAACTCCGCATATCAGAAAAGCTACAATGTACGATTGTCAAAAGAATGTTGACGTGGCTATACAACAGATATAAAGTTTCAAATTGATTTATTGTTACCGTTGGAAGTAATCCTATAAATAGCCAAGAAGATCAGCTGATAAAGACAATATACACAATCGAGAGAATCAAGAGTAATCCAGAAATCAAGCAATCAGTTATCTAGCAAACTCTGTGCACACTCTTTCTATTCTATATCTCTCAAAAGCTCACAGCTTAATATATATATTCACAGCATTGAAGGCTATAATTCGAGCTTAAAAGCACAAACTTACTATTGTATTATTCGATCTTGTAGAGATCAGTTGTGCTGAGTAGTTACGTATCAGTTGTGTACTGATAGTTGTATTGGAACTAAAAGTTTCAGTTTTGGCATTGTTTAGTCCAAAAACTGAAGTGGGTTTGTATAAATCATTGTATAGATCAAAGTCTTTTAGTAAATATCATATGTTCGAGATAGAAGGGGTGACGTAGGAGTGTTTGAAATCTCTGAATATCCATAAATCTTGTTTCTCTTTATTTCAGTTTTTATTCTATCTGTCAGTCAGTTTATTTCCGCACTTTCATCAGTTAACTTATTGACATTGACAAGAAAGATTCCAGAATTCAATTTGTCACCAAACTGATTCATTATTCGAAGAGTTTGGGAAAATTATCAAATGTTTATTCATCCCCCCTGCTAAACACTTTTTCACTCCCAACCGATCCTAACAAGTGGTATTAGAGTAGTTGAATCTTTGTTTCTGAATATTTCTTACCTACTAAATCTGATTACCATGTCTTCCTTCAACAAAATTCCAATGTTCTCGAGAGAAGAGTTTGACGACTGGAAGATTAGAATGCAGGCTCATCTAGCTGCACAAGATGATGACATGTGGTACGTTGTCACTGACGGACCCATGAAAATAATGAAAGCAAATACAGCAGTGGCAATAACTAATGGAGCACTTCATCATATGGAAAAGCCTAGAGAAGAATGGACTGCAGAAGATAAGAGGAAAGCCAACCTAGAAAATATGGCTAAAGATATTCTGTATAAAACTTTGGATAAGGTGACATTCAGTAAGATCAAGCTCTGCAAGACGTCAAAGGAAATTTGGGAGAAATTAATCCAACTATGCGAGGGAAATGAGCAGACTAAAAAGAACAAACTCTCTGTTGATGTTCAGAAATTTGATAACATCAAAATGAAGACTGGAGAGTCTATGCACGAATATGATGAGAGAATCAGTGGCATAATAAACGAATTGAATGCACTTGGAAAGGTGTATTCAAATAAAGAACTAGCGCTGAAAGTGGTTCGAGGTCTTCCCAAGGAATGGGATGTTAAGACCATGGCAATGCCAGAATCAAAGGACCTAAATAAGGTCAAACTTCATGACTTATTTGTTGATCTAAAAGCCTACGAGTTTGAGCTACAAACAAGAGAATGAGAACCTTCTACATCAGCAGCTACTACCGTTTTAAGTGCTCACAAACTGGAACCAACAGGTTCAGTTGAGAAATCCGCTGATCAGCTAAGTATTGAAGCAATGTCATTATTTGTAAAGAAATTTGGAAAATTCTTGAGGAGAAATCAGAGCTCTTACCAACGAAACTATCAAAAGAGCAATTCCAAGGAAGAGCCAAACTCTTGCTTCAACTGTGGGAAGCAAGGTCATTTTATTGTTTATTGTCCAAAACCAAAGAAGGACAGCAGACATTCAGCTGATAAAGGAAAGAAATCAGTTGAATACAAGAGAAGAGACGGGAATGATAAGAGATCATTCAAGAATAAGCATGAAGTTCTTCTTGCTGAAGAAAGCAAATCCAAATGGGCAGAAACTGACAGTGAAAAGTTATATTTTGAAAGATCAGTCAGTTCAAGTGATGAAGAAGAAGAATTTAAATGCTTAATGGCAAATGAGGCAGAACTGGAGTCAACAAGCGAACAGGTATTTGACTTCAGCTCTACTGACTTTACACGAGAAGAAATCATAAACACTTTGCATGACATGGTGAATGAGTATCACAAGCTTGCTCGCTACTTCGAAAAAGCTAAAACATAGCAAATTGATCCCATAGACAATAAAACTGAAACTGACGAGTCAGTTGAAATGTTGAGTCTAAAAAGGGAGATTGTCGACAAAAAGCTGAAATAAGCAAGATCAAATCTTTGATTCGTCAGTTAAAAAATAAAATTTCAAAACAAACTGAGTTGATTCAAGCTTTAAATAAGTCATCAGTTACGCTGACTGAAATGCAGAGTCTACAAAATCAGTTATTGATAAAACTGGTTTAGGCTTAAATTGCATTGAGGAAAACTCTGTAAGTGATACCATGCACAAGTTGAATGAGCACAAAGGTAAATTCATTAACTTTGTGAAATCAACAGTGGTACAAGAATCATTTGAACCAATTAAATGTCCAACCGATTGAACCTAAGAACAAAGCAAAGTAGTTCGGAATTGGGTATAGCCCGAAGAGTTCAACTGATTCAAGAAGCTGGAAATTCAAGAAGTTCAGTTACAAAAATCAAAACTCTAAGTATGGCTATTACAATTACTATAACTGTAAGCCAGCTCAAAGTAGATATTGAGTAAACAAACAGTTGAAAAAGGTTCATAATAATACTGTTTCATCCACATACCACACATCTAACACACACAAACAAGAAAAAGTTATTTGGAACACAACAACTGGAAAGTCAGTTAGACTTATCCAAGTCTGGGTTCCTAAAAGACTAATCAGTTTAGGATCCAAATAGATGTGGGTACCAAATTATATATTGTGTGTGATTGCTGGTGACTGGTACAACAAAATAATCAATCTGGTACTTGGACAGTGGATGCTTACGTCACATGACAGGGGATGCAAGTTTTCTATCCCAACTGATCAAATACACTGGTCCAAACATCAGTTTTGGAGACAACTCGAAAGGTAGAACTGTGGGTAAGGGTAAGCTTATCTATGATAACTTTATCATTAAAGATGTTTTACTAGTTGAGAACTTGAAATATAACTTGATTAGTATTAGTCAGTTATGCGACAAAAATTTATCAGTTCAGTTCAGTTCAACAAACACACGTATACAGTTAGAAACTCAACTGATGAGATTATTTTAACTAGCAATCATTGTGGGAATACTTACAAAGTAAGTTGGACTGATCAACCTAATGCACCAGTTTGTTTTATAGCTTCAAAATATTCTGAAAACTGGTTGTGGCATAAAAGGTTGAACCACTTAAATTCTAAGTCTATTGCTTACCCGAGTAACAATGATCTTGTAACTGGTCTGCCTAAGATCAAAATTTCAAAAGATAAAATATGTTCAGCATGTCAGTTTGGTAAGCAAGTAATCTTCATTTTAAAACAAGGGCAGTAAATCTTCCTCCAGA
The DNA here is from genome assembly GCF_025594145.1 of Primulina tabacum. Lineage (NCBI taxonomy): Eukaryota > Viridiplantae > Streptophyta > Magnoliopsida > Lamiales > Gesneriaceae > Primulina > Primulina tabacum. The sequence goes on from NC_134550.1 coordinate 16,209,678, forward strand.
TGCTTAGAATTGCTGCATATGGATCTTTTTGATCCAATACCAGCAATGAGTTTCGGGGGAATGAAATACACTTTGTAATTGTTGATGATTTTTCAAGATTTACTCGTGTTATCTTTTTAAAATCAAAAGACCAAACTGTTGTACAACTGATTAAACTCTTCAAAAGATTATTAAATGAAAAATCAGTTGGTATTGACAGAACAAGGTCTGATCGAGAGACTAAATTCATAAATCAAAATCTTTCCCAATTTTTAGTAAATACTGGGATCAAGCATGAGCTCTCAGCAGCAAGAACCCCTCAGCAAAATGGTATAGCTGAGAGAAGAAATAAAACCCTTAAAGAAGCTGCCAGAACAATGCTTGTTGATTCTGGTATTTCTCAGAGGTTTTGGGCAGAAACAGTAAACACTGTATGTTACACTCAGAACAGATCAATGATTAACAAAAATCATTTAAAGACACCATATGAGATCTGGCATGGACATAAAAGTGTGGTATCGTACTTCAGAATATTCGGCTGCAGATTTTTTATTCATGATAATGGCAAAAATCATTTAAAAGCATTAGATGCAAAGTCCACAGAAGGAATATTTTTTGGTTATTCATCAGTTAGTAAAGCTTATAGAGTATTTAACAAATGTACTTTAAATTTAGAGGAGTCAATTCATGTTGTATTTGATGAATCTACACTAACTGATAAGCCAAGTGATCCAGTTGATCGCTTTATAGACATTAGTTTGGAGGATGCTAGTTAAGAAGAAGTTCATATCAATCAAAATCTCCTTCGAACACCTGAACCAGAGATATTGGATCAATCAGTTGAACAAGAAATTGTTCCTGATCATCAGTTTGTGGAATAAAATGATGAGATTCAAATACCAACTGAAGCAGCAGCAACTGAAACTGAAAAAACTTTCAGTTACCAACTGAACCAGTTGCTGAAATCGATCCAGCCAATGTTGAATACAGATGGAAGAAATCACACCCATCAGAATTTGTAATAGGCAATCCCTCTGATCCGGTAAGAACTCGAAATCAAATTATTAATTTATTTATTCATTCAGCTTTTGTTTACTTACTGGAACCAAAGAAAACTGATGAAGCTCTTGCTGATCCTAACTGGATAAATGTTATGCAAGAAGAGCTAAATCAGTTTACCCATAACAATATTTGAAACTTAGTTCCAAAACAAATTTTTAAAACCATTATAGGTACAAAGTGGGTTTACATAAACAAACTGAACGAATAAGGTTCAGTTGTGCACAACAAAGCGAGGCTTGTAGTACAAAGATATAGGCAAGAATACGAAGAGACATATGCACCAGTTGCACGACTAAAAGCAGTCAGAATATTCCTTGCTTATGCATCATTCAAGAACTTTAAAGTCTATCAAATGGATGTCAAGAGTCCATTCCTAAATGGTCAGTTGTAGGAAGAAGTATATGTGTAACAACCACAAGGTTTTGTTAATCACTCTCTTCCTGATCATATTTATCATTTGAACAAAGTTCTTTACGGTCTTAAACAAGCTCCAAGAGCTTGATATGAAACGTTTTCAAAATTCCTAATTGATCATGATTTTACTGTTGGATCAGTTGACAAGACTCTATTCAAATTTTCAAAGAATGATAATATTTTACTTGTGCAAATATATGTTGATGATATTAGATTTGGGTCAACTAACCCCAAATTATGCGAGAAGTTTGCCAAGTTAATTCAAGAAAAATTTGAGATGAGTATGATGGGTGAACTGACGTTCTTTCTCGGTCTGCAAGTGAAGCAACTGAAAACTGGTACTTTTATCAGTCAGACCAAATACACGAAGGAACTGCTCAAGAAGTTTGGCAAAGAAACTTGTTCAGCTGCAAGTACTCTCATGAGTTCATCAATTAAATTAGATAAGGATGAAGGGGGAATATCAGTTGAGACGGCACTCTACAAGGGTTTAATAGGTTTTTTATTATACCTAACTGCTAGTCGTCCTAATATTGTATTTTTTTTTTGCATGTGTGCTAGATTTCAGGGGGATCCTAAGCAATCATATTTTTCAGCTGCCAAACGTATATTGAAATATCTTAAAGGCACACAAAATGTGGGATTATGGTATGCTAAGGAATCTTCTTCAATTTAATTGGATATTCAGATGCAGATTATGCAAGGTGTAAACTAGATCGTAAAAGCACCAGTGGATCTTGTCAGTTTCTAGGAGACAGACTGATTTCATGGTTTAGCAAGAAGCAAACATCCAGAGCAACTTCCACAACTGAAGCAGAATATCTAGCTGCTGGAAACTTGTTGCGCTCAACTGCTCTGGATTTAGCAACAACACAAAGAATATGGAGTCATTGCAGAAGAATCAAAAATCTTATGTGACAATACAAGCACAATCGCGATTACCTATAATCCAGTTCTTCACTCCAAGACTAAGCACATTGATGCCAGACATCACTTCATCAGAGATCAGGCTCTAAAGAAAGCAATCAGGCTGGAATACGTTTCAGCTGAACAACAATCAGCTGACATCTTCACAAAGCCATTACCCGAGACTAAGTGATATGAATCTGATTGGGGGTGGCATGCTAATGGTTGGAAGGAGATTTAAGACGCAATGTTGTCTCGGACTTTCAAGCTTGATTGTGATTAATAATGAAGAATCAAACATGTTCAACCTTTGAAGGAGTTAAAAGGAAAATATAATGAAATAGTGTTGAGCAGCCAAGCATGCGAGTGCACTACAATGATAGAGAAGACAGTAGCTGGCGAGCCCCCACGCAACAAGACGTGCAGCCGCGCGCGCACTTGCAGAACAGCATGCGCACCTGCGCGAGAAGCGACACAGCCGCGCGTGCCCCTATGCAGGAATTGGCCCCACCGCACGCGCGCCAATGCGTGAGAACCGGCGCCATCGCGCGCACTCTGCTGGACAGAGACAGTACCTCGCGCGCAGCTACACGAGAACACGAGCAGCCGCGTGCGCCGCCGCGCAAAAATTTATGCGCAAAACTTATTACGTTTTCTTTTTTTGTTTTGGCTATATTATCATTGTAAAACACTATGAACAAACACTTTTGAATTTTATAAAATATTTTTGAGTTTTCTCTCAAACTTTCAATGTTTTTGCTTTGTTCTTAAAAATCAAACTTATCAAAGATTTCATCTTTGTGGCGTTTGTTAATTGTTTTCGCACGGATTGTCAAAGACGAGCTCTTTGAATGTTCGTCTGAAATTATATTGTTTCTATCGTGAATATTTGTTGCTAAGTTGTCATCGCTTAGAGGTGAATATCACAAAATCGTTGCTTGTTTCAAAAGATCGGGATAACCCAACGTTCTTTGTTCATCGAATCGAGGGCGTGACTCTGTTTTTGAGTACGTTTGATTTTCTTGATTGAAGAATTGTATCATTTGGTATCAGAGCTTTTGGTTCCCTTTGATTCAAGTAAGTTTATCGTTGTTATTTTTCAGATCTGTTTAATCATTCGTTCTCTTTTCAGATCTGAGTTATCCTATCGTTCTTAGTTTTTTTTTTGTGAATCTGTGAAATATTTTTCGAAAATTCTGTGATTGTTTCTTGGAATTTTCGAGTACACAGCATTCGAAGGAAAAAAAAGAGTACAAAAATTCCGAAAAATTGCTATTGTTTGGTTTTGTTATTTGTTCTATTCTTTTGTGGGAGCCATATTCAAGTGTCTCTCAAAATCAACAAAAAAATATTTCTATTATTTAGCATTGAATCTTGTTAGGATCGGTTGATTGGTTGAAAGGTGTTTAGAAGATGGGGTTGAATAAACACTCACGATTTTTAAAACTTTTCGAATGAATTGTCAGCTTTGTGATAAACTGAAACTTAGGAATTTTGTCAGTCGATGACAATCAGTTTAACTGATTACAGTTACGGAAATAAACTGACTGAAAGATAGAATTAATTACTGAAGTAATAACACGAAGATTTATGGATGTTCGGAGATTGAATAACTCCTATGTCACCCCTTCTATCACAAGGATAGGATATGCAATAAAAGACTTTGATCAATACAAAACTTGTACAGACCCACTTCAGTTTGGACTTAACACTGCCAAGACTGAAACTCTTAGTTTACTAAATTTCTCACAGTTCTCGACTGCACTTAGCACAAGTGATCTAGTTTAGATCAAATAAATAATACAATGGTTTGTGCTAGTAATCTCGAATGGTAGCCTCAAATGCTATGAATAATTCTGATAAGTGTGAGATTTTTGAATCTCAAATGAGAGTAATAAATTCAGCAGGGTAACAGCAAACTTGAGAGAATAGATGAATCGTGTTGATAAGAGATAATCTTCTCAACTGCTCTTCTCACCTATTTATAGGTTTCTCTTCAACGGTAACATTAAATAATATTTGAATCTTTATATCCGTTGATTGCCACGTCAATATGCTTCTGACATTCGTACACTGCAAGTTCTGAAATGCGGTGTTCCACTACGAGTTGCAGCCTGCTTTGTACTGTTGTCGGTTGAATGTCCTTTTCAACTGATGACGTGTTCAGCTGAATGATCAGCTAATATGTAGGCTCTAGTAAGCTCACAAATGAATATCTCAATTGATCAGTTTCCAACTGATCAGTCAGTTGATTTTGTAAATTTAGTTCGGCTTGTTTCAGTTGCCTTTAATAACCTACGCATTAATCTTCAGTTAGGCAACTGTCAGTTGATTTAAGTTTGATCAATTTTAGTCCAATAAATCTCTTAGTTTGTCAAACCACCGAAATTAAGTTTCCAACAATTTCCCCCTTTTTGGTGTTTGACAAAACTTGTAAAGTATGAACTGATCAACTGAACTTAAAATAATCTTTGATTTCTTTGTAGATAAAATAATTCTCTGATGTACAGATTCGTACAAATAATGAAAATCAGGAACTCATCTAAGTACATATTCATACAAAGAATAAAGAATAAAGAATCTTTAAATCTTCAACCATTAAGTGAAGTCAGTTAGTTGATCTTCATATCTTCTTCTTCCCTTTGTCTTCTTCTGTCTCTCTAATAATTTCCCCCTTTTTGTGAAGCACATCCACTTTCTTTGTTAATACTAGAACATCTGCTACAATATCTGATACATCATTCATTACAATGTTCTGCAGCATGTCAATTCTTTTAGTGACTGTACTCTCCAGAAAGTCAAAGCGTCTCCCGACTAAAGCTTGAGTTTGGAAGTGAGATTCAGTCGACAACCTATCTTTCTTTATTTCTTCCATCTGGAGATATAGAGAAGTCACACTTTGATTGAGTAGATTCAGTTTGTCCGATGTAAACTCATAATTCGAGTTGAGCTTCAAAGTGTGTGCGAGCTGAGTAGAGTTTATTGCAGAAATTGCATTCATCAAACTGACGAGGTTTGACTGAACGGTTTGAAGTTCTTCAAATATGGTATCAGTGTCTGAAATTCAAGGAGACATGGCTCCGGAAGTTTCTGGAATCTGTTCCCTTTCCTGTTGAGTAAATACAACCATCGCACTGTCAGTTGGTTCTGTTTCATTAGCAGCTATTTATGAATTATCATCAATTGTAGGGTCCTAGGGAGTAGACGAGATAGTTAGAAGAACAGAAGTAGTAGAAGGTTCTTCGGTTGGTTCAACAACTGGTTCTTCAGTTGGTTGGTGAACTGGCTCTTCAGCTGGCATTTCTTCAATTGAGACTGAATGCAGCTAAGCCTCTTCAGTTGGTTGAGAAACTGCCTATTCAGTTTGATCAAAAATTGCGTGTTCAGTCACAGCTTCTGATTGAACTGGCTCTTCAGTTTGTTCAAAAATAGGCACTTCGGTCGGTTCTTCAAAATTGACAGCTGGAACAGCTGTTCTTCAGTCATAACCACATCTTCGACTGTTCTTGAATTGTCCAGCTGAATATCGGAGGTTACTGATTTGATGACCTCATTGAGATTGGCCAGTGATAATTCAGCTTCAGAATATGGCGTTGGATCAGCAGTGGAAGATTGAGGTGCTGAAGATGAAGATGGTTGAGCATTTGATGTGGAAGGTTCAGTTGCCTTTTGAGTAGCTTCAGCAGCTGAGTCTTTGGGTGGCTCTTAAACTGACTGTTCAGCTGGCTCTTCTGCATTTGATAAATCTTGTGAAGCAGCTGGAATGATCAGTTCTTGATCCATTTCTTAGTTTTTGATTTCCATATGTAAAGAGAGAATATCTGAGTCCAGTTGATTATGCACAGCTGTATCATTGAATGCAGTTGGACTTGTAGGATCAAAATTCTGTCGCAACTCAGCAACTATCTTTTGTAGCTTCTTGGCTCTCAACTGATCGAAGAAACAACTCTTGCGTTCCAGAGCCTGAACAATTGTAGAAGCTTTGACTACCCTCAGAACAACAGTCTCCAAATCAATAAACTTCTTCAGTTTAGACTTCGACTGAAGCTGTTTAGCAAATACTTCAGTTCTGAACTTCACCCACTCATTGTATGCTTTGAGCTTGTTCGCTGCAAATTCATTGATCTCTTGCCAGATGAGATCAATGTGCGTTTGAATCACATTAGTTGGCCTGGGCTCTTCTTACATTTTTCCTTTGCCTTAGAGTCAGTCAGGACGTGAGGAATGCTCAGCCCTGATGTAGTTGCATCAATCTTTTCTCTGATCACTATTCCCTTAGGTCTGGCAGGAGGTAGGGAAGTGTAGCCAGTAATAGTGATCAATGGAGGCTTAACTCCAGCAAGCTTCTTCTTGTCACCAGATTCGGTGACCTTCTTCTTCGGTAGAATTGTAGATAGAGGCAACTGATCCTCGGTTGAGGGTTCAGTTGGAACAGATTTCAGTGATATAGCCTTGATAGGCTGTTGAGCTCCTGACTGCAACAGTCTTTCAGTTGGGATGGTCCCAACTGCAGCAACAGGCTTGGTCTTCAAAGTTCGTGGCTTCTTCACGACCTTGGGAGAAGGAGTCCTCTCAGAATAAGTTTCACTGACAATCAGTTTGCGCTTGATTGTCTTCTTCTGAGTCTCCTTCAGTGCTTTCTTAACAGATTTGGGAGCTCCTTCCATCCCAATTTCCTTCTTCACTTGAATAAACTGCTCAGGTGACATGTCCAGTGTGGGGACCCGGACGCTAATCATTTTCTTAATCATCTTTGGGATTTAATTATCAATTAAGATAAACAGGGTCTAAAAATTTTTCTTTTTTTAAAATGTAAGTGCGGAACGTAATGGAATTTAACTAATATACATCTCAGTATAAAAGTACAATAATGTACAACACTTGGTCAAGCTAGTCTAAGGTTCAACTACTAAATTTCAAGTATTAAACCAAGTCTACAATAAGTCCGGAATCACCACTCTAACTCATCTTCTCTCATCATCTTCTTGACCTCTATCCTGCCCCACCTGTTGTCATGCACACATACAAAACAAGACAACAGCCGGATACTCCGATGAGAATAAATCCCAGTATAAAACATGTATACATGCATGTCATGCAGTTTAATACAAATCATAACACATAATCAGTAATTATGACACATTAGTGATTACAGATAAAACAATGTGACTCTTACTCTTTAACTTGACTCGTATCTAAGTCTAGGGATCCCGGTGTGAATAAGATGTAACAGGTCTCCCACCTACTCTCTCAATCGGGGTGGCGTTACATCTTATTCCTAAACTTCGGTCTGGTCTGTATCGAAATCTACAATCGGAGTGAATCTGATCCGAAGCATCGATATCACCGAACGTTTAGAAAATTGGCGTATCTACCAATGACATTCCTATCTCAGTACATATATATAAATCAATATGAAGTACAAATAGAACAAGTATGTGATTTTGTTGGGAAACTCAAATTGAATCTCATTTGAGTTGTGTCTTTCCCAAACAAAACATGAATTATACCTTTGTCTTCCCGGTCCGACAAAGACGAAGTCTCGAATTCAACTCTGTTCATACCCAATCTGATACTGACTATTGAATAGGTATAATATCAATAAAAAACTCAATTCAATACCTGTTCTGATCAATATTCAAATCGAAATATACTCTGATCAATGTCAATCGATATAACAATACAATCTCAATCAATACAAAACTGATCAATATCAATCTACTGATGTTTCGACGGCATAACAATACAGTCTCGATATTCTCGTCAATCTCAACATCACAGATATAATATCAGAATTTATATTCAGCATCAGTACAACTCATAATCTTAATATCTGTACACTTAAGATCAGTAACAACACAACTCTGATATCAAATCTCAATCAATATCTTTCGAAATTCATAACAATTGTATAAACAGTCTATTCTTTAATCTGACTTCAATTATACAATGTCTAATGTAGCAGAAACACTATATCTGATTCATATTCAATTCTGACAATATTATAATTTCAAATCGTGTCTAAACGTAACAAAACTTACGTCCAATTGTAGCCTGCGTTGATAGGAACACAGTACTGAAGTCAGATTTAAAATCGGATGGGCGGATTTTGTGAAATCTTGATTTAGAATTTCACGAAGAAATTCCATAAAAGTTTCCTTCGATTCTTTCTTTTTGCTGCTAAAGGTTGGCTTGTCTTATATATATATAGCATGTAAATTGTACGTGGCTTCTCCAGAATTTGCCAAAAAACCTCTCGCGCATATGCGCGCCCAAGCCCCGCGCATATGCGCGAGATTTATTATCTCGACGCTTGTGTCTCAACCGCTCGCGCATATGCGCGCCCATCGTCGCGCATATGCGCGAGACCTACTATCTCGTGCATCCACTTACTCGCACATATGCGCGCCTTCCGCCGCGCATGTGCGCCGAACCCTCTGGACGTTCCGCGCATATGCGCGCATTCAAGCCACGCATGTGGGCCGAACTCTCTGGACGTTCCGCGCATGTGCGCGCATGGTTCTGTCTTCCTCGCGCATGTGCGCCCATACATGTCGCGCATGTGCGCGGGGACCTTTTCTTGCACCTCATGTCAAATCTTCTTTCGGCTCTCCCGGTCTGATCCGTTTTGTCTATAATCATCTCAATTAATAAATAAATCATTTCAGATTAATCTCAGATCACAATAATAAAATCTCGGGCCTTACATTTCTCCCCCCCAAGATCTGATTTCACCCCCGAAATCATAGGCACTCAATTCAGATATATCAGAAGAAATGTATAACAGAGTTTAATCAGAAACTCATCTCAATAAAATCATTCTGAAATCTCAGCCTCATGAAAAATTCTGTCTTTCAGATAGTCTCTTTGATGCCCTGTCAACTTACTGTATTTTCAATAATAGAATAGTCTTCATTCTGAAATATCCTTCTTGTACGGATCTGTGATTCTAAATTGGAATAATAATTCAAGAGCATAATATCATAATACCCTTCGAAATAATTCTGACAGAATCAATCTCACAATATTGGCTATACAACATCCGTATATACCAATCAACAGCTCATACAAAACAATATCATCAGCTGTTATCAAATCTGTTTATCCCAGTCAAGGATATATTAAATCTTCGGCCCCAAATATCAATCGTCACCATCCGACGTTGGCATATTAAGTCTGTCTGGTCTGAGCTATCTTCATTCTATTATGAATTAGTTACATTTTCTTTGTCATCTCTGACCGTATCAGCTCCTATCTCAAGTATCTCCGAGATATTATTCTTATATCAAAAAATCTGCAGTACTTACTGTACAATGTGTCGTCTGTAACTATTTCATTACCCATCTGGTTATCTGATAACTATTATCGTACAATAATTCACACAGCGACAATATGTCATCTCAACTGGTGCTAGCATCCAGCACTGCAACTCTCTGGATATCTCTCAATATCCGGATAGTACACTCTGGCTATCTGTCAGTCGGTGGATAATATATGAATGAGTTCATGGTATGTTCTGCCACAATTATAAACTCAATCAAAATGCAAAATCTGATATAATCTACTTCAACATTCTGATCAATCTGACCATTTCTTTGACATCGATCTTTGTCATCTGGTCATGTTTGTACGTCATCTTGTACAAACTAATAGATATAGATTGAACAATATGTCAATCACAATCATATTATATCACAATCTGGAAAGTATTATAGTGATCTCATTACGAAATTCATCGAATTATACTCCCCATGTCTAGTCAGAAATATACCAATTCTGTAATAACTCTTCTGATTTCTATCTTTCTATCTTCATTTATTGGCGATTCAGACATTTCAGTACAAATTCTGCCAACATTTCAGTACAATTTCTATCATAACTGATTTAATCTGTCTATATCAAAACTGTCTGTCCGAATATTATCCGTTCTCAGTCACCAAAATGAAAATTGAATCCACTACGGTGCGTTTTTGACACTATCTGTCATTTTAGATTCGAACTATTTGGTACAAACAAATCAGTTAATAATATAAATTAAAAAAAATATACCTACCTGGTATTCGGTTCTGACTATCGATATCAAATTCTGTCGTGAAAATCTGACACATTTGACATTATACGATAATCATTCTCATACAGTAAAAATCACATATCTTCCACTCTGATCGATGTTCTGATCTGATTATCGAATTTAAGTTCTGAACATTCTGGTTAAATCTCTGGACTGCCGAAATTCTCGAATTCGGCTCTGATTCGGTTTGAATAATCTGTATCAACCCCTGACTCAGAATAACAGTACTATAAAATCAGATTCACAATATCACTAATCTATACTGATCTAGTGAGTTCAGTAAACTCATAAAACGACAATTTCTGGCAATATCGTCAATTCTGACTAATCAATCACGTCTTCATGTCGTTCTGATCAACTGCTATATATATCATCTACAAATATAATATGCCCTCAAACAATATAAGCTGTCTCAAATATTGTTTTAGAACAATAACAATACTCAAGCAGATACAAAACAACAATCGTATAAGATAATCTGCCAACTCAGACCAAAAATAAATTTCTGACATTTCTGAAATTTCTGATCTTTCTGATATCGGTATCGTTCTCAGTCACTGACCACAATCTCAACCGTGTCAAAATCAATCGGTATATTAACTTCATATATCGCTTATTCTGAATACAATCTGTTTCAAGCAAGATTCTTATCTGAATAATTTCTATATACAATAATCACAATTCTCAGAGTATTCAATACAATCTTCAATTGTTTGATTCAATCGATCAGACGCTGCGAATATATCCACATATCATAGATATAATAAGCATAAATCATTAGAATACCTCTGAACACAGTATTTATCAATCTATAGAAAGAACTGAATATTTCCAAGAGAAGCACTAAATCAGATGTAACTCTTGGTCAGTATTCTTCTACCGATATTTCAATTCTTTCAATTCATGCAGTGACATTCTGTACATTCAATATCATTCTGTAATGAATTCTAAAACACAAACAGTACCTGGTATCAATTCAATTCTGAAATCTATCTTCCTGATATAAAGCAAATCCAAAATCTTATCTAGGAAGACGTCAACCAACTCGTACATTACTTGGCAAATCTGCCAATACTAGGCTCGATTTCAGTATGTCTACTGAATACATAAGGATACCATCTGCTCCTTTCTGTATCAATCGAGTCATAAACAATACAGATATCAAAGGAATTCTAGATCTAGAATCCTTACCGTGGAATTTCTACTCATCAGCCCTATCTTGTCTGAATCTTATATTTTTCTGGAAGTAATCTACAATAGTTCTGTACTTGTTCAGCATATTAATATCAATAATGCGGTCAAATCAGAAACACAAGTACATCATAATCTAACTCAATCTCATTCTCATCTTACTGTAGTATACAATATTTCATAGAAATCTCTGATATCAATCTTTCTTTCCCAAAAAGTAAGGGAATCAATACTACAGTACAAATAGACTCAACAGATACAGCATATCTCAATGCAACTCAGTCAAAGATAATCGTAGGGAATGCATTAGTATATATCAATACCTATGCAATATAATCATAAAAGAACAGTACCTGCCACTATATCATCAGGTGTGTCCTGTGTCTGTTCCTCGGTCTTCTGCTCCCTAAAATCTTCGGGAACTTCTCTGAGGACAAACTCTAGCAAAGTGCCCCGGCTGTCTACAAATATGGCAACTACCAGTCACTCCCTAGCATTGCTCTGTGGGATGTCTCCCTCCGCAAGTTCTGCAATATACTCCAGTATAACTCGGGCTGGAACCACTGGAGCTAGATGAACCACTCAGTCCGCTCCTTAACTTCTTAAATTGTTTCTTTCGAGCTTTCAGCAAATCTTGCTTTCCACTCGTACTGCCTTTATCAAATCTAAGAGGGAGTTGTTGTGTCGGGAGTTGAATCACATCTAACCTTTCTCGTTGTCGAATCAGACTCACCTCAGCTCCCTTTGCCCTACTCAAAGTATCAGCAAAATGGTAAGGTCACTGCATATTTATCAATGCAACTATCTCTGAATTCAATCCTTTGATGAACTGCTCAGCTACAGCTTCATCATTCCTAGCTATCTGAGGAACAACACGCAGTAGAGTAGAGAATTTAGCAACATATTCTTCAATATTCAGTTGGCCTTGTCTCAAATTCTCAAACTCTACTCTTTTATCTTCCCGGTACGAAACTGAGAAAAATCTTTGATAGAATTCGGCTTTAAAAACTTCCCACGTGATCACAGTACCACGTTGTTCTAATACTCCCTTGATTGTAATCCACCAACTCCTGGTGGCCTCTCGTAACTGGTTGGGCATCAATTTAATTCTCTATTCATCTGAATAATCAAATAAATCAAACAATAGTTCTATGTCATCTAACCAATTCTGACACTCTTCAGACATCTCAGTACCCCTCAAAATCGGCGGTTGAAACGACTGAAATCTCTTCAACTGTATTTCCATCTGAGTTTCTGATACATCTATCTGTTCAGTCGAAATACTATCCCTTTCTGGAATTCTTCTAGGAGGTATATCTGATTACCAAAACCATTAGTAACCCAAATACTACAAACCTGTTCCAATCTTTCTTTGATCATCTTACTGCTGATCAAGAATCAAATCTGATTCATACTTAATAATACATAATACCAATTCAAATCAGATAATCAGGTAACCATGTATTTCAAAGCAGTAAAACATAATCTCATGCTATCATACATAATGTAAATCAACATTAAAATAAATCTCATGCTAGCAATCACATGCAAGGAAAGAAAACTCAATCTACCCCGCTCATTCTCTTCTATCTCAGTCTAAAGGATCTATCGCTCTGATACCACCTGTTGTGGGGACCCGAACGCTAATCATTTTCTTAATCATCTTTCGGATTTAATTATCAATTAAGATAAACAGGGTCTAAAAATTTTTCTTCTTTTAAAATGTAAGTGCGGAACGTAATGGAATTTAACTAATATATATCTCAGTATAAAAGTACAATAATGTACAAAACTTGGTCAAACTAGTCTAAGGTTCAACTACTAAATTTCAAGTATTAAACCAAGTCTACAATATGTCCGGAATCACCACTCTAACTCATCTTCTCTCATCATCTTCTTGACCTCTATCCTGCCCCACCTGTTGTCATGCACACATACAAAACTAGACAACAACCGGATACTCCGATGAGAATAAATCCCAGTATAAAACATGTATACATGCATGTCATGCAGTTTAATACAAATCATAACACATAATCAGTAATTATGACACATTAGTGATTACAGATAAAAAAATCTGACTCTTACTCTTTAACTTGACTCGTATCTAAGTCTAGGGATCCCGGTGTGAATAAGATGTAACAGGTCTCCCACCTACTCTCCCAATCGGGGTGGCGTTACATCTTATTACTAAACTTCGGTCTGGTCTGTATCGAAATCTACAATCGGAGTGAATCTGATCTGAAGCATCGATATCACCGAACGTTTAGAAAATTGGCGTATCTACCAATGACATTCCTATCTCAGTACATATATATAAATCAATATAAAGTACAAACAGAACAAGTATGTGATTTTGTTGAGAAACTCAAATTGAATTTCATTTGAGTTGTGTCTTTCCCAAACAAAACATGAATTATACTTTTGTCTTCCCGGTCCGACAAAGACGAAGTCTCGAATTCAACTCTGTTCATACCCAATCTGATACTGACAATTGAATAGGTATTATATCAATAAAAAACTCAATTCAATACATGTTCTGATCAATATTCAAATCGAAATATACTCTCATCAATGTCAATCGATATAACAATACAATTTCAATCAATACAAAACTGATCAATATCAATCTACTGATGTTTCGACGGCATAACAATACAGTCTCAATATTCTCGTCAATCTCAACATCACAGATATAATATCAGAATTTATATTCAGCATCAATACAACTCATAATCTTAATATCTGTACACTTAAGATCAGTAACAACACAACTCTGATATCAAATCCCAATCAATATCTTTCGAAATTCTTAACAATTGTATAAACAGTCTATTCTTTAATCTGACTTCAATTATACAGTGTCTACTGTAGCAGAAACACTATATCTGATTCATATTCAATTCTGACAATATCATAATTTCAAATCGTGTCTAAACGTAACAAAACTTACGTCCAGTTGTAGCCTGCGTTGATAGAAACACAGTACTGAAGTCGGATTTAAAATCGGACGGGCGGATTTTGTGAAATCTTGATTTAGAATTTCACGAAGAAATTCCTCAAAAGTTTCCTTCGATTCTTTCTTTTTGCTGCTGAAGGTTGGCTTGTTTTATATATATATTGCATGTAAATTGTACGTGGCTTCTCCAGAATTTTCCAAAAAACCTCTCGCGCATATGCGCGCCCAAGCCCCGCGCATATGCGCGCCCATCGTCGCGCATATGCGCGAGACCTACTGTCTCGTGCATCCACTTACTCGCGCATATGCGCGCCTTCCGCCGCGCATGTGCGCCGAACCCTCTGGACGTTCCGCGCACATGCACGCATTCAAGCCGCGCATGTGCGCCGAACTCTCTGGACGTTCCGCGCATGTGCGGGCATTCAAGCCGCGCATGTGCGCGCATGGTTCTGTCTTCCTCGCGCATGTGCGCCCATACATGTCGCGCATGTGCGCGGGGACCTTTTCTTGCACCTCATGTCAAATCTTCTTTCGGCTCTCCCGGTCTGATCCGTTTCGTCTATAATCATCTCAATTAATAAATAAATCATTTTAGATTAATCTCAGATCACAGTAATAAAATCTCGGGCCTTACATCCAGTTTCTGCTTATGTGGCTGGGACAGTCTTGGCATTGAAGATCTTTATCTTTGATGACTTTTTAGAATCATCAGTCACCATTCCTTTTACTTTTAGCACATGGATGAGCTGCACCGTAAAGTCCATTGTCCGCTTGGACAACTGAAATATATTTCTCAGAATATTGAAGATAATATTTCTCCGGTTCATCTTCCTTTCAGCCATGATTGCAGTCATAGCTTGAAACTTCTCTAGAGTGAGGGCAGCAAATGATCATGCCTTAACCAAGAGCCCATTCGCTACAATATCAGCCAGCAATTGTACCTCTGGCTTCAGTTCCTTCTTTGGATCGGAAACCTTGATTTTCCGACCATCAGCAGATAGGGTAGTTTGCATCTCCTCAGTATCGGATGCCTTCACTTCAGGAAGATTAACCAGCCCATCAGTAGGCAGTTGGAAAAGGTTGCAGAAGAACTCCTACTCGATGATCAGCAACTGAACATTTACAGTAGATGCTATACTGCCTTCTTGAGTGATATAGCCGGTGGCATAGAGTTCTTGGACCTCTTTGACATAGATTTCTTGGGAAGATAATCCCAGAAATTTCTTTAATCCAGTTGCTTCCAGTTTCAGAAAAACATTCTTAACTCCTTCGTTTTTCACAGTCAATACTGAATCAAAGTCGATCGCTATAACGTTCATCACATGAGCAAGAATTTGGTTGGCCATTTGAGTAGCTTGAAATCTGCGAAAAAGTATGCTTGAGTAGAGAATTTGCTTTGAGTGCTGAATGTGCGCGTAAAAGAAAAACTGAATTGGAGCGGGTATAGTACTAATGTAAGTGACTCTTTAAATTTTTTGGACACGTGTTAGTCCAGAAAAATTTGAATTAAAAATGTGTGTACGTGTGGTAAAAACGTGTGTAAAGTATTAATGGATTACGTGGGTCCATGTTTCAAAATACTATGTATTGAAAGACATCAATTAATACTTCAAAAAACAGTCACATCATTTAATATAGAATATTATTCGATTTATCAGTTAACATAAGGAGAAGATCAGTTAGGTCAGCAGCTGAATGACCAGTTGAGAACACAGTCAGTTCAGTTGAGGACCAACTGACTATTGTCTTCTCAGTTAACTTTTCAAATCGACATTCCCCCTTAATAAATGCATATAATTAAAAGTAAGGTTAAGAAAAACGCAGTCTGTAGGGAGGCACGGCTCAGTTCCCACTACTCAACAAAGAGCTGTAGCCAGAAAGTATTTCAGGCGTTTTAATGTCCGACACGTTTCACAGCTTGTTACTGATATAGTTCTGTGGCATGTGTTGCTGTGAAAAGAATGGCATCAGCTTGAGAAGGTCTCTACTTCTGAGTTCGTCAGAGAACTGCATAGCCAAGAACTTGTAAATTGGTTAAATGATTGGCAAGAAGCTGTAGGAAGACAACTTTGTAATGTTGTATGGATTCGATTTTATGCTTAATGAAATCCTGTTTTGCATCATTGTTCTCTTTACTTTCTGCAAAAACTTCACTTACATCAGTTGATAAATAATTAACTACCTGAATACAATAACTGATTAATTAATAACTGACATCAGTTGACAGACAGTGAACAAACTGAATATCATAACTGATAAATGACTTACTGACATCAGTTGACAAACAGTTAATGAACTAAACATATGAACTGATGAGTTACTTAACTGAAATCAGTTGATAAGAATTTAAGTAATAAATGACAAACTAAATGAACAACAACTGATAAAGCAGCAATAAAACTGATTAAGATAAATCAATTAAACCAATTATATTGCGAAAGTGAGAAAACTTAGTCTCTGCCAATGGTTTGGTGAAGATGTCAGCAGCTTGTTGTTCAGTTGACACATATTCCAGTCTGATAGCTTTCTTCAGAGCATGATCTCTGATGAAGTGATGTCTGACATCAATGTGCTTGGTCCTTGAGTGAAGAACTGGATTATAGGTTATTTCAATCGTGCTAGTATTGTCACAAAATATGGGAGATTCTTTAGCATGAACTCCATAATCTTTCAGTTGTTGCTGAATCCAGAGCAGTTGGGCACAGCAGCTTCCAGCAACAAGGTATTCTGCTTCAGTTGTGGAAGTGGATATGGATGTTTGCTTCTTGCTGAACCAAGAGATGAGTCTGTCTCCTAGAAACTGACATGATCCACTGGTGCTTTTACGATCTAGCTTACATTCTGCATAATCTGCATATGAATATCCAACTAAATTGAAAGAAGAGTCTTTAGCGTACCATAATCTCACATTTTGAGTGCCTTTTAAATATTTTTAAATTCTTTTGGCAATAGTAAAATTCGATTTCTTAGGATTTGCTTGAAATCTAGCACACATGCAAACAACAAACACAATATCAGGACGACTAGCAGTTAGGTACAATAATGAACAAATTAAACATCTGTAGAGTGTCGTCTCAACTGATATTCCCCTTGATCATTGTCCAGTTTAACTGATGAACTCATTGGAGTTCTTGCAGCTGAACATGATTCCATGCCGAATTTCTTGAGCAATTCCTTTGTGTATTTGGTCTGACTGATAAAGATACCAATTTCCAGTTGTTTCACTTGCAGACCGAGGAAAAATGTCAGTTCACCCATCATGCTCATCTCAAATTTTTCATGCATTAACTTAGCAAATTTCTCACGTAATTTGGGGTTAGTTGACCCAAATATGACATCATCAACATAAATTTTCACAAGTAAAATATGATCATTCTTAAAAAATTTGAACAAGGTCTTGTCAACTGATCCAACAGTAAAATCATGATCAGTTAAGAATTTTGAAAGTGTCTAATACCAAGCTCTTGGAGATTGTTTAAGACCATATAAAGCTTTGTTCAAATGATAGACATGATCAGGAAAAGAGTGATTGATAAAATCTGGAGGTTGTTCAACATTCACTTCTTCTTGCAACTGACCATTCAGAAATGCACTTTTTACATCCATTTGATAGACCTTGAAGTTCTTGAATGATGCATAGGCAAGGAACATTCTGATTGCTTCCAGTCTTGCAACGGGTGCATACATTTCATTATAGTCAATTCCCTCTTCCTGCTTATATCCTTGTGCTACCAATCTTGATTTGTTGCTAAGAATGTCTGGCACCCCTTAATTATAAGCTTCCTCTCTTGAAGACATGATATCATCCGCGGCATGCTGTTGCGTTTGATTGGCTCAAATGCAAACTACTCTTCACCTAATGGTCTGACCCTCACTAATTTTTGTTGGAAGTCGATTGTTACTCTATTCTTTGACAGTCAATCCATTTCTAGAATGATGTCAAACTCGGGCATCGGCAATACTATAAGGTCAGCGTAGACTATGTGGTCTTGTAGCTCGAGACTCAAGTAACTGACCACACTAGAAGTAGACAGTTTTTCCCCGATGGAATGGTC
Source organism: Primulina tabacum (assembly GCF_025594145.1). NCBI lineage: Eukaryota > Viridiplantae > Streptophyta > Magnoliopsida > Lamiales > Gesneriaceae > Primulina > Primulina tabacum. The sequence continues at coordinate 16,228,315 of NC_134550.1, forward strand.
AAAGAATAACTCACATCCAGCTTAGTGGGCTCGACTACCAAATAACTCACAGTTTTTCTCTTAGTTTGTCAAACCACCGAAATTAAGTTTCCAACAAATCTTGTTCTTATCTCTATTGTGAGTCATATTCAAGTGTCTCTCATAATAAAAAATATATATTTTCAAATTTCTTGGCTTTGTGCAGTCTAAGTGAGATAGTTGCGAGTGTCCACGAGTTGAGTCTGATTGGTTTGATATACAAGTACAAAGCTTGAGCACATCTTCGAGACAACTATCAAATTCGAGTGAAAACACTTGTGTGCGTGCGTTATTTCTTTGGAGTGAGCGATTAGTATTTGCAGTGAGAAAAAAAATAGAGAGGAGAGATGAGCGTATTTCTTTGGAGTGATCGTGAGGATTCATGGTGAGGAAATTTATTCTTTATTATTTTCTATTAACCTTTTCTTGCAGGTATAATGATTGACGATCGTCAATTTCAAACAATTTTAAGAGGGTTTGATAGAATATGGGAGAAGGAGTTTAAGCCTCTACGTGAGAGGTATAGGCGGCGTGAAGGAGATGAGACGTATGATGGACAAGATGATGGGAATAGGCAAGGCAGTAGATTTGGAGGGGATAGAGCGTTGCATTTGGATCTTTATGATGATAGGCGATGTGAGGAGAATAGAAGAGTGGGCAGAAGAAGTGAACGTGATGTGCATAGGGAGTCGTTGACATCCACTTGGCGGACGAGCTTGGAAGAGAAAACCATTGCAAGGCCAACGAAGGAGTCGAGACATAAAGTTACAAGTCATGAACATCGAGGTGCATCTAAAACTTTTAGTCCTCATACTGTTGATATTATATGTCATTGGTGTTTAAAATTTGGGCATGATACTAGACAATGTCAACGTTAGGAGATGACAGTAGTAGATTCGTCCGTTGAGATTAAATCTCACGTGGATTTTGAGGTTGTTGTTGAACCTGAATCTGAAGTTGAGGTTGGGAAGATTGAGGATGATAATAATACACTGGTTCTTGACGCGAGTGTTGAGCAGTATGTGATGGAAGGTGAATTGATAGATGATAGTACTTCACTGGTTAATGATACGAGTATTGTTGAACAAAACATTGTGGAAAGTGAATTATTATGTGGGAAAGAAGTGTGTGATTTGTCTACTAAGGAGGAGGAGAGTAGGCAAGAAGAAACTTTGTTGCTAAAATCGTTTGAAGAAAAACATATTTCTTTTGGTCAATTGAAACGAAAAGAACTTCTTGATGATCAATTGAATTTTATTGAAATGAGTGGAAAAAAATGTGATATGGTCGAAGAATGAGAGAACAAAAGAGTGAGATGACCATAGAAAGAAAAAAAGAAGAGAATGATGAGATAGAGAAAAAGAAAAGGAAAAAAAGGCGAAAGTAAAAGAAAAAGAAAAAGAAAAGAAAAAGAAATTCAAGGCCCAAAAGAGTGAGATCGATAATTGTTTAATTTTGCGTAAACCCTTTCAAGTACCTTTGTACAAAGTGTTTTATTCTCATTTTGATGATATAGCCGGTTCAATCCCGAACATTGTTATTTCACGCTTGCAGGATTATGGAGATGTCATGATGAGGAGACAAGCAAGAACTGATGGTGGAGGAAGGCCATGTGTTTGTCAACATGACGTTGGAGGCAATCAAGGTGAGGTAAGGTTAGCTGCTAGCGCAACAACTGTGAGTTATGATTTGCTTCATTGCCTTAGTTTTGTGTCTTTTTGTTTTCAAGAGTTTGGAGAGCGGGTTGAAACTGTGATATTTGGGGGATATGACTGTGATTCAACCTTTTTATGTAAGTGGCATGGAGTTGAGTGTGGTGAGACATTGCCTAATTTAAGTTTCCATCGCTTAGAGGTGAATATCACAAAACTGTTGCTTGTTTTTTAGACACATGATAGTTGTTTGATTGGTAGCCATGAAGTAACTAGAGCCCTAGATATGATGCATGAATTTTTACTATGGTTGCATATGAGGAGGCATATTGAGTGTAATTGTAAAACATGCATTGCACATAAGAAATTTATGATCATAATGAATACAGTTTTAAGGAGGATAAATTGTTTATTCTAAATTCATTGCATGAGTCACGTGCTAGTGGGGCATACTGTTGAAATTTTATCGTTGACATAATGCATGAGTATATGTGTTGGTTTCATATGAAGTGGTATGTTGAGTGGAGTTGTGAATCATCCATAGCATATAGGAAAATAGCTTCTAGGCTAAATTCTTATACATTGCATGAGATCATTCTTATTCCTAGTTCACTATGGTTGTATAGTTGTGTGAAAATTTTTGTGATGTTAACTAGGTCTAAGAAGGGAAGGAATTTAATTTTCATGATGCTTAATGAGATTTTATTAATGTCATTTTGTATCATTTATTATTTATCGTATGGAGCAATGTACAAATACATAGGGAAGACGTCTGTGAAGTTGGAATTTCCAGTACTGATGGAGCGAGCGAATGATAACGCCTACAAACTCGAGCTTAAAAGTTAGCATGTTGATAATATAAGTCGTGTTATTACTAACTTGCTTCTTTTTTGTGTAGGTAGACAAGATTTGAGGACAAATCTTTTTGAAGAAAGGGAGTATGATATAAATCTGATTGGGTGTGGCATGCTAATGGTTAGAAGGAGATTTAAGACGCAATGTTGTCTCGGACTTTCAAGCTTGATTTTGATTAATAATGAATAATCAAACATGTTCAAACTTTTGAAGGAGTTGAGAGGAATATATAATGAAGTAGTGTTGAGCAGCCAAGCATGCGAGTGCACTAAAATGATCGAGAAGACAGCAGCTGGCGAGCCCCCGTGCAACAAGACGTGTAGCCACGCGCGCACTGGTAGAACAGTGCATGCACCCACGCAAGAAGCGACGCAGCCACGCGTGCCCCTGCTTAGGAATTCGCGCCACCGTGCATGCGCCCATGCGTGGGAACCGATGCCACCGTGCACGCTCTGCTGGACAGAGACAGTACTTCGCGCGCATCTGCACGAGAACACGAACAGCCGCGTGCGCCGCCGCGCAAAAATTTATGCGCAAAACTTATTACGTTTTCTTGTTTTGTTTTGGCTATATTATCATTGTAAAACACTATGAACAAACACTTTTGAATTTTATAAAATATTTTTGAGTTTTCTCTCAAACTTTCAATGCTTTTGCTTTGTTCTTAAAAATCAAACTTATCAAAGATTTCATCTTTGTGGCGTTTGTTAATTATTTTCGCACGGATTGTCAAAGACGAGCTCTTTGAATGTTCGTCTGAAATTATATTGTTTCTATCGTGAATATTTGTTGCTAAGTTGTCATCGCTTAGAGGTGAATATCACAACATCGTTGCTTGTTTCAAAAGATCGGGACAACCCAACGTTCTTTGTTCATCGAATCGAGGGCGTGACTCTGTTTTTGGGTGCGTTTGCTTTTCGTGATTTAAGAATCGTATCATTTGGTATCAGAGCTTTTGATTCCCTTTGATTCAAGTAAGTTTATCGTTGTTGTTTTTCAGATCTGTTTAATTGTTCGTTCTGTTTTCAAATCTGTGTTATCCTATCGTTCTTAGTTTTTTTTTGTGAATCTGTGAAATATTTTTCGAAAATTCTGTGATTGTTTCTTGGAATTTTCGAGCACACAGCATTCGAAGAAAAAAAAAAGAGTAAAAAAATTTCGAAAAATTGCCATTGTTTGGTTTCGTTATTTTGCTCTATTCTCTTGTGGGAGCTATATTCAAGTGTCTCTCACAATAAAAAAAAATTGCTATTATTTAGCATTGAATCTTGTTGTGAGTCATATTCAAGTGTCTCTCACAATAAAAAAAATATATTTTCAAATTTCTTGGTTTTGCGCAGTCTAAGTGAGATAGTTGCGAGTGTCCACGAGTTGTGTCCGATTGGTTTGATATTCAATTACAAAGCTTGATCACATCTTCGAGACAACTAACAAATTCGAGTGAAAACACTTGAGTGCGAGGGTTATTTCTTTGAAGTGACCGGTGATTATTTGCAGTGAAAAAAAAATAGAGAGGAGAGACGAGCGTATTTCTTTGGAGTGACCGTGAGGATTCGTGGTGAGGAAATTTATTCTTTATTATTTTCTATTAACCTTTTCTTTGTAGTGTTTGTCAATTGTTTTCGCACGGATTGTCAAAGACGAGTTTTTTGAAGGTTCGTCTGAAATTCGATTTTTTCTATCGTGAATTTTTGTTGCTAAGTTTTCATCGCTTAGAGTTGAATATCACCAAATCGTTTCTTGTTTGAAAAGATCGAGACAACCAACGTTCTATGTTCATCGAATCGAGGGTGTGACTCTGTTTTTGAGTGCGTTTGCTTTTCGTGATTGAAGAATCGTATCACTAAGTTTTCTTACTTTCGAAATATTCTTGGTTTAATTGATTTGTCTTAATATTAGTTGCTTTGTTATATCAGTTTGAAATATCAGTTAGTAGATTGTTTAACTGTCACTGACTATCTTTTATGAAGTATCAGTTAGTGTGCAGAAATAATAAAAAGTAGACAAACATTAACTAAAATGAACTTTTCATTGATTGAAACGATTAACTATTACATTGGTTATTTTCATTTCTACTGCTTCCAACCAAAAGTTCATCCAAGCGTATAATTTGCCGGTGGCAGACTACGTAAACTCTCATAGGATCGATTAACGTATCAAGAGTGTTTAGAAGGGGGGGGTTGAATAAACACTCACAGTTAAAACTGGTCTTTTCTAATTTTGAGTTCAGTTTGGTGACAAACTGATTCTCGGAATCTTGTTGGTCAATGACAATCAGTTAAACTAAAGTAGTTGCGGAAAATAACTGACTGAAAGATAGAATACGAAACTGAAATAAAGTAGGCAAGGGTTCTTTCTGGATGTTCGGAGAATTTAATTACTCCTACGTCACCCCTTCTATCTCAAGGATAGGATATCCACTAAAAGACTTTGATCAAATACAAGAATTGTACTGACCCACTTCAGTTTGGACTTAACACTGCCAAAAACTGAAACTCTTAGTTTAACAGAATGTTCTCAGTGCGTAACTGATCTTAGCACTATCGAATTTCAACGATTATTACAACTTGCTAGTGAGCTCAAATTGTAGCCTTAACTGCTACGAATATATCAAGTAAGAGTGAGCTAAGATTTTGACAGAGTGACAGCAAGCTTTTGAATAGTGTTCCCCTTTTTTCTTCAGCTGTTCTTTTGTCATATTTATAAGCTTCTTTTCTCCAACGGTAACTTGAGATGAATTTGAATCTTTGGATCCGTTGATTTCTACTTGATTATTCCTTGGACATTGTTTGTTTCATTTATCGTGATGCGGCGTCTTAATTGCTTTCGCCGAAATGCGTTTTTCTAAGCTGTATTGATTGAAGTGCGGCGTTGCAATCTTCTATGTCTCTTGACGGTTGAATGTTATTTCCCGAGACATGTTCAGTTGAAGGGTGCTTAGCATACGGCTGAATATATCAACTGATCAGTTTCCAACTGATCAGTCAGTTGATTTCAGTTATTATTTAGTCCAGTTGTTGAATGTACTTGCGCGTATCAGTTGGTTGATCAGTTTGTTCATATTTTGTCAAACACCGGAATTTAGTTTCCAATAATTTCCCCTTTTATGGTGTTTGAAAAAACTAAGTAAATAATAACTTAACATTTGAGTTCATTGTAGATAAAATAAGAGATTGAATTTCTTGAAATGAAAGAGATCTTGATTTAATAATAGCTGAATCTAATAATCTGATTAACTGCTTCTGCTGTTTCTCAAGATGCTCTTTGATCTTTGATTTCTTCCCCCTTTTCGTCAAACAAATCCATCTTCTCAGATAATTTTCGAACTTCAGTGGAAAGAATTTTGACATCGGCGGAGATACTTGAGACAGCAGTTTGTAAGCAAGTCTGCAGCAATTCCATTTTATTAGAAACAGAAGTTTCTAATCGCTCAACTCGTTGACTGATTATATCTTAAGTTGTATAGAGACTTTGAGCTAGACCTCTGTTATTCTTCATCTCAAGTACGGTTCGGGTAAGAGAATCCATGTTTGCTTGAATGGCTTTCAGTTTTGCTGAATCAGATTCAATTGAAGAATCCAATTTGACAGTGTGAGAGAATTGTGTAGATTGAATTTTCTTGATTTCAGTAATCATCTGCTGCATATTGTGCTGCATATTCTGGATTTATTCAAGAACAAGATCCATTTCAGTGGATTGAAGAGGAGGTGATTGATTAGATGTTCTTGGTTCATGTGAGACTTGATCAAAGACCACCATGGTCCTATCAGATAATATCGTTTCAGAAACAGTCTGTGCTAGAATGTCTGTTGCAGCAATTTCTTCGTGAATTTGAGGGGGTGAAAGTGGATTTGGATCAACAGATAACGCTTGGTCAGTTTCCACTGGTGCCTCTTGTTGAGAGTTTACTGAACTTGGTTCTGTCTCCTTTGTTTGAATGAGCAATCGACTCACCACATTTTCAGCAACTGCTTGACCTGGAGATTTTTCTAGTTCATCAGTTTGAGTGACTTGTTCAGCAGAGATTTCTGGCTGAACTGGTGCTTCTTGTTGTTCCTGCATTGAATCTGGGACTGGCTCTTCAGCAGCCAGTGGTTCAACTAGTTCTTCAGATGGTATCTGAACTTCTTGTACTGGTTGTTCAGTTGAAGGAGCAACTGATTCAGAATGTATTTCTTCTAGCTGAGCTTCAGAGCTACAGCCTGAATGATTTTATCAATGTTTGCAAAAGATAGTTCAGTTTCAGAATACAGCTGATGTTCAACCTGAGAAGATTGAGGCATATCCTGAACTGGCTCTTCAGCAGCCGGTTGTGGAGATGGCTCGTTCTGTTGGGAGGAGGATGAATCTTTTTCTGCATTTGAATTGGAGGATTTGTCAGGAAGAACCAATTCCTGATCTTGTTCCCAAAATCTGATTTCCCTTTGTAGGCCACTAAGATCTGAGTCCAGTTGGGTGAACACAGCTCTATCATGATATGCTGTTGGACCTATGGGATTGTAGTTGGATTTCAGCTTTTCAACCATTCTTGTCAGCTTTTTGACTCGAATTTGATCAAAGAAATATTTTTGCCTCTCCAATGCCTGAGCAATAGTAGCAGCTTTGACTATATTTAACACAATCTCTTCAAGTTTAATAAACTTTTTCAGTTGGGATTTGTGCTTCAGTTCTTTGGCAAAAATTTCAGTCCTAAAACTCTTCCAGCTATCAAAAGATTTTAGTTTCGATGTGGCAAATGCATTTATCTGTTCCCAAACCAGGTCAATGTGAGTTTGGATGGTATTAGATGGCCTTGGTTCTTCAACTAGCTTGCCCTTTCCTTTTTCAGTTGTGAGAATGTGAGGAATATCCAAACCAGAGTGAGTGGTTTCCACTGGTTCCCTCAATATAACACCTTTAGATCTGGCCCGAGGCAAAATGGTAGGTCGATTTACATGAGTCAAAGGAGCTCTTACCTTAGCGGGTGCCTTTTCTTTAGTAACTGAATCATCAGGTGGGACTACTTGCAAAGGGATAGCTTGAATAGGCTTTTGGGCAGCTGATTGAGTAATTTTCTCAGTTGGAATGACTTCCACCGCTGTCATTGGTTTAGTTCTTTGCGTCCTCGGTCTCTTGACAAGTTTAGGAGAAGGAGTTTTCTCCGAATCTGATTCACTGATAATCAGTTTTCGTTTTGCAGTCTTCAGTTGGGCCAAAGTTTTGGTCTTCATGATTGGTGTTGGAGCAGGTGGTTGCATTCCAACCTCCTGTTTGGTTTTCAAAAACTGTTTGGGAGAAATGTCCAGTTTGGTCTTTGGCGGTAAGATGTTCCTTGGCATTGAATACCTTGAACTTTGATGATTTTCCAGCATTGTCAGCTATCAATCCTTTTAGTTTCAGAAGATAACTGATTGGAATAGCAAAGCCTCTTTACTGTTTGGTAGATTGAAGCATATTCCTCAAAATATTGAAAATAATATGCCTCAAGTTAGCTTTCTTCTCTCCCATGATGATGGTCATCACTTGGAATTTTTCAAGAGTAAGGGCAGCATAGGAGCCAACCTTAGCCAATATGCCTTTTGCCACAATGTCGGCTAATAATTGAATTTCTGATTTCAGCTCTTACTTTGGATCGGAAACTTTGATTTTCCGCCCATCAGCAGACAACAAAGATTGCATTTTCTCAATGTCACATGTTTTGACTTCAGAAAAACTGACGTACCCATCAGTTGGCAAAGAGAAAATTTCTCCAAAGTCCTCTTCAGATAGGATCAACAGTTGATTATTGAAGGTTACAGAGATACTTCCATCAGTAGTGACGAACCCCTTCAGATAGAATTCATTTACTTCCTTGGGGTAAATCTCCTACGAAGATTGTCCCAAAAACATCCTGAGACCAGCAGATTCAATCTTCAGAAAAACGTTCTTAACTTCTGCTTCTTGAACTGATAAAACTGAGTCAAAATCGATGGCCATAGCGTTCAACACGTGAGCTGGGATTTGATTCGCCATTTCGACAGATAAAATGATCCAAAATTCGTAAACGATAAGCTCTGGAATTAGTATGCTATGAGAAACTGATTGTATGCATAAGAAGAAAACTGAATTGAAGGGGGCTTAGTACAGTTGTTCGTGACTGTTCAAATTCGGGACACGTGTCAGTCCATTAAAAATTTTGAGTAAAACTATGTGTACGTGTGCTGTGGGCGTTTGTGAAAAAGATGAACGGTTTAAAATAGGCCACGTTATGAATCTGCAGTCACGTCAGTTGATTTGGAATATAACAAGTTTTAAATTTGTTAACTTATGTGAGAAGATTTGTAAAATATCCAGCTGAACGATCAGTAGGGAAACTGATTCATTTCAGTTGAGAGTTCACAAACAATTGTCTTCTCAGTTAACCTCTTTAAAACCATTATTCCCCTTAATCAGTGCATAAAATAATTAAAGCGAATAAATTTAAAGGTCAGAAAGATTATCGTTTGCTGAAACGTTGATGACCCTTCATCTTCCATGACTCTTTGCTATAAGTAGAAGTGACATGGTTAGTTTCAATCATATTGAAAAACATATTCAAAGTAAAAAGAATGGCAGATGCTAATAGCTCGAGTGCTTCGCCATTTTCTTTGGAGACTAGGAAGGCTATGATAGAAGATGAAGTCTTCTATGAGAGTCTTCACTACTGGGAAAAGTTACAGGAGCTTACGTTCCTGTATAATTCTGGAGAGGCTACCACTCCAGAATTGATGGCAGATTTGAGAGAAGTGCGGGAGCACTTGCACATAGCTGTGTGGGTGGGTATATTCACAGATGGTCATATCTATCAGCTGATGCTTCGAAAGGAGCTGAAAATCCTTAGGCGCATAGCTGGTTCTCACAGCTTTTCCAAGACTTCTACTGGACCTTTATCTGCTTGGTTGAAGATGTGGATAATTGATGTAGAAGAGAAATATAATGATGTAATCCAAGCAAATATTTATGGTTGAATGAAATATTTATTTTGGCTTAACTTTATTTTTCTTTTTTCTGCAAATAATAAGTTTCATTAGTTATTATATATGAATTACGATCATAAACAGATGAACTGATGACTGGTTAAGCGTTAAGTAATAAATGTCAAACTGATATCAGTCAAACTGATATCAGTTGATAATGAACAACTGATAGTTAAGAAGCCTCGGTAAATGAGAATGACGCTTCGGTTGATTTGAGTCTCTTCAGTTTCTTCAATATTTAAATTTCATCTGTCTATAAATAAGATGATAGAATGTGAGACAATAACAGTTCAATATGTCGGATTCAAGTAACTCTGATGCATGCAGTAGTTCGCATATTCAAGTTAATGAGCAATTAAATCTTTATTTAGAAGAATTGAAGAAGACAATGGAAGAATATGTCTTGATGAAAGTGATGTCAACATGGTTCAAGATTCATGATTTGCAGAGGGTAAGTAGTAGTGGTGCTGTTCCTACTCGTGCTCAAGCAGCAACAACAAGAAAATACATTGATCGTTTTGAAGTTAGGCATGTTACAGATCTGATTGATGACAAATGTCTGTTAGAAGCGATGTTATGGAAGGAATGGCATGTGGTTGAGAAGATTTTTACAACTAGGTCATTTTCTAGAATCCAAATTTATGAGTTGAATAATTGGATTAGAGAATGGCAGGATTCAGTTGGTTCTACTGAAATCTTCTGTAAACTGGGATCGATGATATTCTTAATAAAGTATTATTTTCAATTTGTTGTGTTCTTATTTTCTGCAGATAATTCTATTAGTAAAGCAACATTAGTAATAATTTTAAGACAGATCAATTAAACCAAGAATATTGCGAAAGTAAGAAAACTTAGTCTCGGGTAATGGTTTGGTGAAGATGTCAGCTGCTTGTTGCTCAGTTGAAATATACTCCAGTCTAATGTCCTTCTTCAAAGCATGATCTCTAATGAAGTGGTGTCTGACATCTATATGCTTTGTCCTTGAGTGAAGAACTGGATTATAGGTGATGGCAATTGTACTCGTATTGTCACAAAATATGGGCGAATTATTTGTAATTACTCCATAATCTCTCAGTTGTTGCTGGATCCAGATCAGTTGTGCACAGAAACTACCAGCAGCTAGGTATTCTGCTTCAGTTGTTGAGGTAGCTATAGATGTCTGCTTCTTGCTGAACCAAGAGATCAGCCTGTCTCCTAGAAACTGACAAGATCCACTTGTACTTTTACGATCAAGCTTACATCCTGCATAATCTGCATCTGAATATCCAACTAAATTGAAAGTAGAGTCTTTAGAATACCATAACCCAACATTTTGTGTACCCTTAAGATATTTCAAAATTCTTTTAGCAGCTGAGAAATGTGATTGCTTAGGATTTGCTTGAAATCTAGCACACATACACACAGCAAATACAATATCAGGGCGACTGACAGTTAGGTATAACAATGATCCTATTAAACCTCGATATAATGTCGCCTCAACTGATATTCCCCCTTGATCAGTGTCCAATTTTACTGATGAGCTCATGGGAGTATTACAGCTGAACATGATTCCATGCCAAATTTCTTCAGCAGCTCCTTTGTATATTTAGTCTGACTGATGAATGTACAAGTATCCAGTTGCTTCACTTGTAATTCAAGAAAAAATTTCAGTTCACCCATCATGCTCATTTCGAACTTTTCCTGCATCAACTTAGCAAATTTCTCACATAATTTGGGGTTAGTTGACCCAAATATGATATCATCAACATAAATTTGAACTAATAAAATGTGATCATTCTTAGCAAATTTGAACAAGGTCTTATCAATTGATCCAACAGAGAAATCATGATCAGTTAGAAATTTTGAGAGAGTTTCGTACCAAGCTCTAGGAGCTTGTTTAAGACCATATAATGCTTTGTTCAAATGATATACATGATCAGGAAAGTTGTGATTTACGAAACTTGGGGGTTGTTCAACATATACTTCCTCTTGTAGTTGACCGTTCAGGAATGCACTCTTTACATCCATCTGAAAAATCTTGAAATTCTTGTATGATGCATAGGCAAGAAACATTCTGATTGCTTCCAGTCTTGCAACTGGAGCATATGTCTCATCATAGTCAATTCTTTCTTCTTGTCTGTATCCTTGTGCTACTAATCTTGCTTTGTTGCGTACAACTGAACCATCTTCGTTCAGTTTGTTCCTGAAAACCCATTTTGTACCTATGACAGTTTTTGAAATCGGTCTTGGAACTAAGTTCCAGACATTGTTATGAGTAAACTGATTTAGCTCTTCTTGCATTGCATTTACCCAGTTAGGATCAGCAAGAGCTTCATCAGTTTTCTTCGGTTCTAGTTGTGAAACAAAAGCTGAATGGATAAATAAGTTTAGCATTTGATTTCGAGTTCTTACTGGATCTGATGGATTTCCTATTACCAGTTCAGGTGGATGTGATTTTTTCCATCTGTACTCAGTATTTGTTGTATCAGCAATTCCTTCAGTTGGTAACTGAATGCAGTTTTCAGTCTCAGTTTGTAATGCCCGAGATGTGATTACTGTAATCTGAAATTTGATTAATTGACAGAACTGCAATCAATGAAGGTTTTAGGTGCTCGAGTGATGAAGCCAGGCGTAAGTGCATTCAAGCCAAGATGTTGGACAGAACATCTGGCGCCCGAGCGGTAGGAAATAACCGCCCGGGCGCCAATGCACCATAAGAAGAGAATTCGGACAGAAAGTATGGCGCCCGAGCGGTAGTTTTTGACCGCCTGAGCACCAGTGTATAACAAGAAAATGTTTCGGGCAGAACATGCCGCGCCCGAGCGGTAACTTGCAACCGCCCGAGCGCCGATTGAAATGCTTGAAAACGAGACACGTTTCTCTATCATGCAACATGTATATATATATATATATACAAGCTTCAGCATTTGAGAATTAAGAAAAGGGACGAGAGAAAGCTACAGAAATCTTTACGCCTTTATATTTCGATCCGTCCGTTAGATTTTGAATCTGACTTCGATACAGTGTTCCTATCAACGCAGGCTACAACTGGACGTAAGTTTTACTACGTTTTGACATGTGTTGAAATTATGATATTGTCATAATTGAATGGAATTCATATATGATGTTCTTGACATGTTAGACATCATAGAATCGAAGTCAGATTAAGAAACGGACTGATTATGGAATTGTTGTGATTTTCTGAAGTTAATGGATTGAGATATGATATCAGATTGTATTGGTATTGATTATGAATTGAGGGAATTATTATGTGGTGATGTTGTATTAACCGAGATATCGGGATTGTACTGTTATGCCGATGATTCGAATTAAATCCAGATTAATTAGATCCAGTATTGAATTGAGAATGGAACATTGATATTATGATTCTCGATATGTCGTTTCAGATTTACAGAGACCGTCTTGAGTTCAGAACTGATATTGCTTCAGACCAAGACCACAAACGAAAGGTATAATTCAATTTGGTATTGGGAGATCGACTTGAGTCGGTTTAGACTTGAGTTTTCCTAAAGCACATACTTTATTTTATTGCATTGATATTTGCATTGATTTGATTGATATACTTGTTCTCTTGAATTATAGATAGCAGGTATTAGACGAGTACTCTTGTGACAGAAGTGCCTGATAGTGGTGGGATCGCCACGGGCACATTGCACGATGTCACTAGATGGTGTAGAAATCTTGGGACAGATGTGTCTGATAGTGGCGGGATCGCCACGGGCACATTGCACGATGCCACAAGATAGGATATTGGCGATAGAGCCACTGTCCATGACGGTCAGGTCAGGACACTGGATGTTTGGTTATATCGACGTGGATAGAACTGGAGTCTTTTCTATTACTGTTGGTCGATATAGGAATACCACATCTGGAAACCGGGATCCCTAGACTAGGATTGAGTCTAGTCTGAGTCGTGGAGTCACGAGCATTGTCGACAGTTTGATATTGATTATGTTTCTGATTTTGATACATATTACTGATATTTGTTAGATGTTTTTATACTGTTTATATGATTGCATGTTCGTTGATTTATACTGGGATTTTATTCTCACCGGAGTTATCCGGCTGTTGTCTTGTTTGTATGTGTACATGACAACAGGTGGGACAGGATCAGGGTCCAGAAGATGAGGAGAGATCGTGATAGAGTGGAGACTTCGGACTTTGATGTATATAGGGTTGTGACACTTGATATTTAGATGTTGAACCTTAGTTTTTACTGCTGTGTAAATGGTACAGGACTTGTACTTTATTTTATAATGAGTTGTATATTAGTTTGATTTCACTACATTCCGCATTAAAAAAAATTTATGACCCAAATTACTTGATTAGTAAATTGATCCTCATGACGATTAAGAATTGATTAGCGTCCGGGTCCCCACAACAGGTGGTATCAGAGCGATAGATTCTTTAGAATGAGATAGAAGCTAGTGAGCGGGGTAGATTGAGTTTTCTTTCCTTGCTTTTGATTGCTAGCATGATTTACTGCTTTATAATACATGTTTACCTGAAATATCTGATTTTGATATGGTATTGTGTATTATCTGGAATTGATCAGCTGTAAGATGATCCGAAGAGGATTGAAACTGATCGGTTGTACTTGGGTTACTAATCCATTTAATTATCAGATATGTCTTCGAGAAGAGTACCTGAACATGGTAGTACTTCCAATCCTCCAATGGACGTTACAGCCACTCTAATGGAGACGTTGCTGAAAAGGTTTCAGTCATTTCATCCACCGACTTGAAGGGTACGGAGAATTCCGTGGAGTGTGAGAGTTGGCTGGATGATATTGAGATGATGTTCGAATCCTTGGAATATACGGATGAGAGGAGAGTGAAATTGATAGGACACCAGTTACACGGCGTTGCTAAGAACTGGTGGATCACAACGAAGAGGGCATTGGAACACCGAGGTACGACCATTACCTAGAATGTGTTTAGAACTGAATTTTATCAGAGGTTCTTTCCAGTGTCTTATAGGAAGGACAAGGGAGCCGAGTTCGCAAACTTGAGACAGGGCCAGCTAAACATTGAGGAATATGTGGCCAAGTTCTCTTCACTGTTGCGGTTTGCTCCACACGTGGCTCAACATGATGAGGCCGTTGCTGACCAATTTATTAACGGCCTGAATCCAGAAATATTTACGTTGGTAAACACTGGGAGACCGAATAACTTTACCGACGCCTTGAACAGAGCCAAAGGAGCCGAAGCCGGTCTGATGAGACAGAGAGGAGCTTCGTTTGTGCTTCCAGCACCGGGATCACAACAACCACCTCCTCGATTTGAAGGTGGCAGCAGCAGTAGCAAGAAGAAGGATTTCTTGAAGGCTAGAGGGAAGCAGTTCAAGAAATCCGGAAGCAGTTCTTCTAGCTCTGGGAGTCCTCGACAGAGCCAGAGCTATACTGGACCTATTTGCAATACTTGTGGAGGGAAGCATCCCACTGAGCAGTGCCGAGGAGTGTTTGGCAGCTGCCGTATCTGCAAACAACAGGGACACATTTGCTCGAGTGTGTCCACAGAGAAGTGCCTAGGGATCCCAGGCAGCAGAGTCATCTGGATCAGTGGCTCAGACAGGGAGACGACCATCTGCTGTTCATTCTTTTCAACCAGCACCGCCTACTCAGTCACACCAGAGGCCGGGAGGAAGCAAGACAGTGGGCCAGCCTCCGAGACAGCAGGCTCGAGTGTTTGCATTGACTGAGGAGCAGGCACAGGATGCACCTGACGATGTAGTTGCAGGTAACTGTTTTATTTCTGGTTATCCTGCATATGTATTGTTAGATACTGGTGCATCACATACATTTATATCTGAGAGGTTTGCATTGAGTCATGCATTACCTATGGAGTCATTGTCTGCGGTAGTGTCTGTCTCTTCCCCGTTAGGGACAGGTTTGATATCGGTGAAGACTGTGAAATCTTGTATACTGCAGTACGATGGGCATACGATTGAGTTAGACTGTATTGTGCTTGGTTTATCTGATTTTGATTGTATTATCGGTATCGATATGTTGACCAAGTACCGAGCTACAGTTGATTGTTTCCACAAGATAGTGAGATTCAGACCTGAGATGGCTGAGGAGTGGAAATTTTACGGTAAGGGTTCTCGAGCTAGAATTCCTTTGATATCTGCAATAAATATGACTCGATTATTGCAGAAAGGAGCGGATGGATTCCTGGTATATTTAGTTGATTTACTGAAGTCGAGCCCATCATTGGCGGACTTGCCAGTGGTGTATGAGTTTGCTGATGTCTTTCCAGATTAGATTCCTGGATTGCCTCCGATTCGAGAGATAGACTTCAGCATTGAGTTGATGCCAGGAACAGTTCCGATTTCGAGGGCTTCGTACAGGATGGCACCTATCGAGTTGAAAGAATTGAAAGAACAGCTGGAGGATTTACTGGCCAAGGGATATATCAGACCGAGTGTTTCTCCTTGGGGTGCTCCAGTACTGTTCGTGAGGAAGAAGGATGGGTCGATGAGACTTTGTATCAACTACCGGCAACTGAACAAGACAACAGTCAAGAATAAATATCCATTGCCTCGTATTGATGATTTATTGGATCAGTTGCAAGGTTCTTCGGTGTATTCTAAGATCGATCTGAGATCTGGATACCATCAAGTGAGAGTCAGGGATTCTGATATGTCAAAGATTGCATTCAGAACCAGGTATGGACACTATGAGTTTATTGTCATGTCGTTTGGTTTGACGAATCCACCAGCTGTATTTATGGGATTGATGAACCGTGTTTTCCAAAGATATCTGGATGATTTTGTAATCATATTCATTGACGATATATTGATTTATTCAAAGAATATGATTGAGCATGCAGAGCACTTAAGAACTGTGTTACGAATTCTGAGGGCTGAAAATTTATATGCTAAACTGTCGAAATGCGAGTTTTGGTTGAGACAGGTAGTATTTCTAGGACATATTATATCCGGAGACGAGATATCAGTTGATCCCAGTAAGGTTGAAGCCGTGATTTCTTGGCCAAGACCAACATCAGTGCCCGAGATTCGTAGTTTTATGGGTTTGGCAGGATATTATCGTCGATTCATTAAAGATTTTTCCAGTATTGCCAAACCGATTACACAGTTGACTCAGAAGATTGCTCCATTTGTTTGGTCTGAGGAGTGAGAGTCCAGCTTTGTAGAGCTGAAGAAGAGGTTGACCAGTGCTCCGGTGTTGACTATCCCGTTAGATACTGGTGATTTTGTTGTTTATTGTGATGCATCTCACCGTGGATTGGGTTGTGTTTTGATGCAACGGGGGCATGTGATTGCTTATGCCTCGAGATAGCTGAAACCCCATGAATCTCGTTATCCAATTCATGATCTTGAATTGGCAGCCATTGTCTTTGCATTAAAGATATGGCGACATTATTTGTACGGTGAGAAATTTGAGATATATTCTGATCACAAGAACTTGAAGTATTTGTTTTCACAATCAAAGTTGAATATGAGACAACGAAGATGGCTGGATTTATTGAAGGACTTTGATTGTGAGATTAAATACTATCCAGGAAAGTCCAATGCAGCAGTTGATGCACTAAGTCGAAAGGTATGTTCTCTATCCTTATCGACTATGGGTGTTTCGAATTTGATTAAAGACTGTTGTTTGTTTGGATTAGCTTTTGAAACAGATCGTCAGCCTCTGAGATTATGTGCGATTCGAGCTGAACCAGCATTGATATTGAAAATCAAAGAGACACAGAAAGGTGATCAGAACGTACAAAATTCGATTGCTATGGTCAGAGCTGGACATCGATCAGAATATCAGGTTCAAAATGATATTTTGTATGTGAATAATCGTCTTGTTGTGCCGAATGTTTCGGAGTTAAGACAGCAAATACTGACAGAAGCGCACACCAGTCGTTTTAGCATTCATCCTGGTGGCAGGAAAATGTATAATGATTTGAGGACACAGTATTGGTGGAAACAAATGAAATCTAATGTTACTGAATTTGTAGCCAAGTGTCTAAATTGCCAACAGGTGAAGGCTGAAAGAAAGAAACCAGGAGGACTGTTACAGAGTTTGTCGATTCCTGAATGGAAATGGGATCACATTTCCTTGGATTTTGTGACACAGTTGCCAAAATCCTCCCGAGGTTATGATGCGATTTGGGTCGTGATTGATCGACTGACCAAATCTGCATGTTTTATTCCATACAAAATGACCTACCGATATGACCAGATGGCCGATATTTATGTGCGTGAGGTGGTCAGACTGCACGGAGTGCCGAAGTCGATTGTCTCAGACCGTGTTCCTCGGTTTACTTCGCACTTCTGGCAGAGTTTGCAGCAGGCTCTAGGTACAAAGTTACATCTGAGTACCGCATATCATCCACAGACCGACGGACAGTCAGAGCGGACTATCCAGACATTGGAAGATATGCTGAGAGCTGTAGTGCTTGACTTTAGCACTAATTGGCAAGATGCATTGCCTCTTTGCGAGTTTTCGTACAACACCAGACGAGTATTGAGATGGCTCCTTTGAAGCGTTGTACGGAAAGAAATGTCGATCCCCTCTTTATTGAGATGATATCTCTGAAGTTCCTGAGATTGGACCTGACATGATCAGAGATATGACTGAAAAAGTAAAACTAATTCAGAAGAGAATGAAGGCAGCTCAGGACCGACAGGCCAAATATGCCAACATTAGACGACGACCGTTGGTATTTGAGACAGGAGACAGAGTATTTTTGAAGATTTCTCCTTTCAGGGGTGTTGTCAGATTTGGCAAGAAAGGAAAATTGTCTCCACGATACGTTGGTCCATATGAGATTCTCGAGAAGGTAGGAGATCGTGCCTATCGACTCGCATTGCCGCCTTCATTATCAGGAATACATGATGTTTTTCATGTATCTATGCTGCGAAAGTATCTCCCCGATGATTCTCATATTATGCAGCCAGACGAGACCGAGCTGGATGAGACATTGAGTTATGTCGAAAAACCAATTCGGATTATCGATCGTAAAGAAAAACAGCTCAGAACAAAGAAGATTCCTCTTGTGAAAGTTCAATGGACTCATCATGGCATTGAAGAAGCCACTTGGGAGACTGAATCAGATATGAGACAAGAATTCCCAGCATTGTTTCACTGATGTAAATTTTTATTCGACTTTAATTACATTCCTTCTTAATGATATGATTTGACAATCTGTGATTTCGAGGACGAAATCGTATCTTACGGGGGGAAGATATGTAATACCCGAGATGTGATTACTGTAATCTGAAATTTGATTAATTGACAGAACTGCAATCAATGAAGGTTTTAGGAGCTCGAGTGATGAAGCCGAGCGTAAGTGCATTCAAGCCAAGATGTTGGACAGAACATCTGGCGCCCGAGCGGTAGGAAATAACCGCCCGAGCGCCAATGCACCATAAAAAGAGAATTCGGACAGAAAGTATGGCGCCCGAGCGGTAGTTTTTGACCGCCCAAGCGCTAGTGTATAACAAGAAAATGTTTCGGGCAGAACATGCCGCGCCCGAGCGGTAACTTGCAACCGCCCGAGCGCCGATTGAAATGCTTGAAAACGAGACACGTTTCTCTATCATGCAACATGTATATATATATATATATATATACAAGCTTCAGCATTTGAGAATTAAGAAAAGGGACGAGAGAAAGCTACAGAAATCTTTACGCCTTTATATTTCGATCCGTCCGTTAGATTTTGAATCTGACTTTGATACAGTGTTCCTATCAACGCAGGCTAAAACTGGACGTAAGTTTTACTACGTTTTGACATGTCTTGAAATTATGATATTGTCAGAATTGAATGGAATTCATATATGATATTCTTGACATGTTAGACATCATAGAATCGAAGTCAGATTAAGAAACGGACTGATTATGGAATTGTTGTGATTTTCTGAAGTTAATGGATTGAGATATGATATCAGATTGTATTGGTATTGATTATGAATTGAGGGAATTATTATATGGTGATGTTTTATTAATCGGGATATCGGGATTGTACTGTTATGTCGATGATTCGAATTAAATCCAGATTAATTAGATCCAGTTTTGAATTGAGAATGGAACATTGATATTATGATTCTCGATATGTCGTTTCAGATTTACAGAGACCGTCTTGAGTTCAGAACTGATATTGCTTCAGACCAAGACCACAAACGAAAGGTATAATTCAATGTGGTATTGGGAGATCGACTTGAGTCGGTTTAGACTTGAGTTTCCCTAAAGCACATACTTTATTTTATTGCATTGATATTTGCATTGATTTGATTGATATACTTGTTCTCTTGAATTATAGATAGCAGGTATTAGACGAGTAATCTTGTGACAGAAGTGCCTGATAGTGGTGGGATCGCCACGGGCACATTGCACGATGTCACTAGATGGTGTAGAAATCTTGAGACAGACGTGCCTGATAGTGGCGGGATCGCCACGGGCACATTGCACGATGTCACAAGATAGAATATTGGCGATAGAGCCACAGTCCATGACGGTTAGGTCAAGACACTGGATGTTTGGTTATATCGACATGGATAGAACTGGAGTCTTTTCTATTACTGTTGGTCAATATAGGAATACCACATCTGGAAACCGGAATCCCTAGACTAGGATTGAGTCTAGTCTGAGTCGTGGAGTCACGAGCATTGTCGACAGTTTGATATTGATTATGTTTCTTATTCTGATACATATTACTGATATTTGTTACATGTTTTTATACTGTTTATATGATTGCATGTTCGTTGATTTATACTGGGATTTTATTCTCACCGGAGTTATCCGGCTGTTGTCTTGTATCTATGTGTACATGACAACAGGTGGGACAGGATCAGGGTCCAGAAGATGAGGAGAGATCGTGATAGAGTGGAGACTTCGGACTTTGATGTATATAGGGTTGTGACACTTGATATTTAGATGTTGAACCTTAGTTTTTACTGCTTTGTAAATGGTACAGGACTTGTACTTTATTTTATACTGAGTTGTATATTAGTTTGATTTCACTTCATTCCGCATTAAAAAAAAATATGACCCTAATTACTTGATTAGTAAATTGATCCTGATGACGATTAAGAATTGATTAGCGTCCGGGTCCCCATACAGTTGGTGCTTCGTCAACTGGTATTTGAATGTTATCATTATGCTCTATCAACTGATCATTAGCAACGACTTCCTGTGCATCTGATTTATCCAGTACTTCTGGTTCAGGTGTTTGAAATATGTTTTGATTATTATGACATTCATTTTTGTCATCATCTTCCAAACTGATATCTGTAAATCGATCAACTAGTTCAACTTGATCAGTTGGCTAATCAGTTAGTTCAGTTTCATCGAAATCAACATGAGCTGATTCTTCAACATTTAAGGTTTTCTTGTTGAAGACTCTATAAGCTATATTAACTGATGAATATCCAAGAAATATTCCCTCTGCAGATTTAGCATCAAACGCTTTTAAATAATATTTACCATTATCAAGGATAAAACATCTGCATCCGAATACTTTGAAATAAGTAATTATACTTTTTCTTCCGTGCCAGATCTCATATGGTGTTTTCATATGATTTTTATTAATCATTGATCTGTTCTGAGTGTAACATGCAGTGTTTACTGCCTCTGCCCAAAACCTTTGAGAAATACCAGAATCGGCAAGCATTGTTCTAGCAGCTTCTTTAAGGGTCCGATTTCTTCTCTCAGCTACACCATTTTGCTGAGGAGTTCTGGCTGCTGAGAGCTCATGCTTAATTCCAGCATTCTCTAGAAAATTTGAAAGAGTTTGATTGATGAATTCAGTTCCTCGATCTGATCTGATTCGATCAATTCCAACTGATTTTTCATTTAAAAGTCTTTTGAAGAGCTTTATCAGTTGTGAAGCAGTATGGTCTTTATATTTGAGAAAAATAACCCAAGTAAATCTTGAAAAATTATCTACGACTACCAAGGTGTATTTCATTCACCCTAAGCTCATGACTGGTATAGGACCAAAGAGATCCATGTGCAACAGTTCTAAGCATCTGGATGAAGATTTACAACCCTTGTTTTTAAAAGAAGATCGTACTTGTTTACCATACTGACATGCTGAGCAAAGTTTTTCTCTTGAAAAGTCGATTTTGGGCAAACCATTTACAAGTTCATGTTTACTCAGATAGGCAATGGTTTTAAAGTTTAAATGGTTTAGTCTCTTATGCCACAACCAGTTTTTAGATGATTTGGAAGCAATAAAACAAACTGGTGTATAAGTTTGATCATTCCAACTGACTTTATATGTGTTTCCACAACGTTTGCCAGTTAGTATGATTTCATCAGTTGAAATTTTGACTGAACATGAGTTTTTGTCAAAATGTAATGAGAATCCACTGTCGCATAACTGACTGATGCTAATCAAGTTATACTTCAGGTTTTCTACTAATAGAACATCTTTAAAAGTAAAGTTACCATGGATAAGCTTACCCTTACCCACAGTTCTACCTTTGGAATTGTCCCCGAAACTGATGTTTGGACCACTGTATTTGATAAGTTGAGATAGCACACTTGCATCTCCTGTCATATGTCGCGAACATCCACTGTCCAAATACCATATTGAGTTCTTGTTTGTACCTGTTACCTGCAGTCACACACATAGTATAATTTGGTACTCATATCTATTTGGGTCCTGAACTGATTAGTCCTTTAGGAACCCATACTTGGATTAGTCTAACAGACTTTCCAGTAGCTGTATTCCAAATGATTTTTCTCGGCTTTTGTGTGCTTGTGTAGTGTATGGATGATACAATATGTGTTTTAGCTTTATTCAACTGATTGTTCAGTTTATATCTCTTCTGAACTGGCTTGCAGTTAAAGTAATTGGAATAGCCATTCGAATAGTTTTTGTAAAATCTCTTTGATGACTGACTTTGTGAATCAGTTGAGAATTTTTGACTATAACCAATTTCCATATCTTCTAGCCTTGTTCATATTCTCAGTAGGTTGCTCAATCAGTTTACTGGGCACAATTTGTTCTTGTACCACTGTTTCTTTGACAAAGTTAATGTATTTTCCTTTGTCTATTTTTGGCTTTGGTTGAGTATCATTTGGATACATTTCCCCTTGAGTATTGAACCATAAACAGTTTTATCAGAAACTGATTTTTGTGAATTCTGCATCTCACTTAGTGCAGTAGATGATTTGTTCCAAGACTGAATAAGCTCAGTCTGTTTTGAGTTTTCAAGCATCAACTTCTGTAGTAATGACTGATTTATGTTTCTTTCTGCTTTTAACTCAGCAATTTCCCTTTTTAGACTCAACCCATCGACTGATTCATCAGTTTTGGTTTTATTGTCATTGGGATCAGTTTGGTTTTCTTTGATTTCTTCAAATGATGATGCAAGCTTTGGTTACTCATTTACCATGTCATGTAGTTTTAGAATGAGTTCTTCTCGTGTGAAATCAGTTGAACTGAAATCAAATACTTGTTGGCTAGATGACTCTTCGTCTGCATCATTAGCCATCAAACACTTGACTTCCTCATCATCACTGGAGCTGTATGAGCTTTCTGGTTCTAACTCCTCACTGTCAGTTTCTGCCCATTTGGATTTGTTTTCTTCAGCTAAGAGTACTTCATGTTTCTTTCTGAAGACCTTCTTATCTTCCCTGGGTCTTCTTTTGTGTTCATATGATTTCTTTCTTCTATCAGTTGAGCCTTGACTGTCCTTCTTGGGTTTAGGACAATCAGCAATAGAGTGACCTGATTTGCCACAGTTATAGCAGACATTTGGTTCATCTTTGGAATTGTTCCTTTGGTATGGCTTCTGGAAGTTCCCTTGATTCTTTCTCATGAACCTTCCAAATTTTTTGATGAACAATGACATAGCATCATTACTCAACTGATCAGCAAATTTTTCGACTGAACTGATTGGTTCAGCTCTGACAGCACCTAGAGTAGTTGTGGCTGCAGGGGTGGATGATTCTCCTTCTCTGGTCTACAGCTCGAACTGATAAGCCTTTAAATCAGCAAATAAATCATGAAGTTCAATCTGGTTTAGATCTTTGGACTCCCTCATTGCCATGGTTTTGACATCCCATTCCTTGGGAAGACCTCTCATTATCTTTAGTGCAATCTCTTTGTTGGTATACACTTTTCCAAGTGCATTTAACTCATTGATGACACTGCTTACTCTTTCATCATACTCGTGCATTGATTCTCATGCTTTCATTTTGATGTTATCAAACTTTTGAGTAGCAACAGAAAGTTTATTTTCCTTGGTTTGATCATTTCCTTCATACAGCTGGATCAGCTTCTCCCAAATTTCTTTGGCTGTCTTACACATCTTTATTTTGCTGAAGGTTACTTTGTCCAGCGTTTTGTACAGAATGTCTTTAGCCACATTATCAAGATTCGCTTTTCTTTTATCTTCAGTTGTCCATTCATCTCTGGGCTTTTCTATTCTTTGCGATGCCCCTTCTGTTATAGCAACTGCTATATTTGTTTTTAGAATCTTCATGGGTCCATCAGTTATGACATACCACATGTCATCATCTTGTGCAGCTAAATGAGCCTGCATTCTGATTTTCCAATCATCAAATTCTTCTCTGGAGAACATAGGAATTTTGTTAAATGAAGTCATGCTGGCAAGTTTATAGATCAAAATTATTCAAGAACAAGATTCAACCACTCTGATACCACTTGATAGGATCGATTAACGTATCAAGAGTGTTTAGAAGAGGGGGTTGAATAAACACTCACAGTTAAAACTGATCTTTTCTAATTTTGAGTTCAGTTTGGTGACAAACTGATTCACGAAATCTTGTTGGTCAATGACAATCAGTTAAACTAAAGTAGTTGCGGAAAATAACTGACTGAAAGATAGAATACGAAACTGAAATAAAGTAGGCAAGGGTTGTTTCTGGATGTTCGGAGAATTTAATTACTCCTACGTCACCCCTTCTATCTCAAGGATAGGATATCCACTAAAAGACTTTGATCAAATACAAGAATTGTACTGACCCACTTCAGTTTGGACTTAACACTGCCAAAAACTGAAACTCTTAGTTTAACAGAATGTTCTCAGTGCGTAACTGATCTTAGCACTATCGAATTTCAACGATTATTACAACTTGCTAGTGAGCTCAAATTGTAGCCTTAACTGCTACGAATATATCAAGTAAGAGTGAGCTAAGATTTTGACAGAGTGACAGCAAGCTTTTGAATAGTGTTCCCCTTTTTTCTTCAGCCGCTCTTCTGTCATATTTATAAGCTTCTTTTCTCCAACGGTAACTTGAGATGAATTTGAATCTTTGGATCCGTTGATTTCTACTTGATTATTCCTTGGACATTGTTTGTTTCATTTATCGTGATGCGGCGTCTTAATTGCTTTCGCCGAAATGCGTTTTTCTAAGCTGTATTGATTGAAGTGCGGCGTTGCAATCTTCTATGTCTCTTGACGGTTGAATGTTCTTTCCCGAGACATGTTCAGTTGAAGGGTGCTTAGCATACGGCTGAATATATCAACTGATCAGTTTCCAACTGATCAGTCAGTTGATTTCAGTTATTATTAAGTCCAGTTGTTGAATGTACTTGCGCGTATCAGTTGGTTGATCAGTTTGTTCATATTTTGTCAAACGCCGGAATTTAGTTTCCAACAAACTCAACTGAAAGAGTAATCTCTTTTAGAACCTTCTGTTCTTTGAGTATTATAAGATGAAGGGTACCTTCATCTATGAAAATTTCTGAAGCTTGAGCAACACCAAGTCGACCCATATATTTAGCTTCAGTTGCCACTCGTTTTCGGACTGCAGCTTCTGGATTTTTGACTAGGTTGACAAAGTCTTCTCGAAGACAAGGTCTACTAGCTTAAACTTTAGTGCAGCTTCATTGGACTAAAATTCCTCAGCCATATCTGGTTGTCGAGAACTATCTGCGGCGTCCATTTGCTGTTATGTTAATTTTTTTCTATTTGCTGAGATACCCAACTGATATTATGACTAATCTCTTCATTCTTATTTATAGATTAGCTTGCAGCCATCTGAAGAGACAGATTTATCATATTCTGACGATTCATCATCCAAGGATAAAAACCATTTTACTTTTATGCAATTTAATTAGAAGGAAATCGCTGGTTTAATTTTAAATCTAATTACGTCAGTTGGTGCTAATTATTGTTCAGTTAGTCAATTGCTCTTTATTCAACTGATCATCAGTTAGTCAATTGTCCTTTAATCAAACTGATCATCAGTTAGAATGAAAACTTAAACACAAATGCAATGTAAATAGTAATGTTATTGATAATATCTTTCAATTGTTACACGAGTTATTTCTCTCTCAGTGGCATCTATACAAAGAGACATCCAATCAGGCAATTCATTGCAGGCAATACTTCAAAAGATTTCTGATACATCAATCTTTTCCATCACCATCTGCTCCTTCCTAAGCATCAAAAAGTTGAGACCTTTGTCAGTTGCAAGATCAGAAGTGTGGATAACATCCAGTCGCCTCTTTTATTCGATCTCAATTGATTTTTTTCAACTAATCTGTTTTGCTGGATGGTCTGAAGGTCATGAATCTTAGTCCAGGTGGACAAGACTTTATCGAAGACATAATCTTCAATAACCTTCTTCCTTGTCTCACTTCCTACAAGTCTTGGATTCGGACTGTTGGAATTGCTTGATCTATCCATCTGTGCTTACTTGTTATTATTAATATCTAATGAAGCTGATCTTATTTATAGACAGATTCCAACTGAAGAAACCGAAGAAGACGAAGAGACATCAGTCAACAGAATGCATTTAATTTATTCAGACTGAGTTTCTCTTACTTCTATTTACTTATATTCACTTATTTAGGGAAAATGTCGATTCTAAAAAGGTTAACTGATAAGACAATAGTCAGGTCGTCTTCAACTGAACTGATTCAGTTTTTCAATTGATCACTCAGTTATTGACTTAACTAATCTTGTCATATAAATTAACTGATTAATCGATAAGAATTCCATATTATGTTATGTGACTGTTAAAATTACACCTTTAATTTATGTCATTCATTGAATAGTAATATGAAACGTGGTCCATTAGACTTCTGTTCACGTTTTCACCGCACATACACACGTTTTTATTCAATTTATCTTGGACTGATACGTTTTCAAAAAAAAAATTCGAACAGTCACAAACATAAGTAATTGTTCCGCCACATTTCAGTTTCGTCACGAACACTTCATTTTCAGAGCAAATAAAATTTACTGAACCTTTCTTGTTCACTGATACTCAAATCTAAAATGACAAGCCAAGTTCTAGCATACATGCTCAATGCTATG
Source organism: Primulina tabacum (assembly GCF_025594145.1). Lineage (NCBI taxonomy): Eukaryota > Viridiplantae > Streptophyta > Magnoliopsida > Lamiales > Gesneriaceae > Primulina > Primulina tabacum. The sequence continues at coordinate 16,255,070 of NC_134550.1, forward strand.
GACAATTGATTTCGACTATGTCTTCTCTGTTAAGGACGAAGCCATTCACAATGTCTTTCTCAAGCTGGAAACTGCCGGACTGAATAAATTTCTTGGGTTGTCTACTCAAGAAATTTACTCTACAGAAATTCAGGATTTCTACAGAAATATCTTCCTCTCAGCTGAAGGGGAGATTACAGCTACTGTCAACGGCAAGTTGCTCTTGATGAAAAATCATTCAGCTCCGTCTTCCAACTGCCAACTGATGGCCTCTCTCACTATTCTGAAGTGAAAGTCACCGATGTAGAATAAATGCTCACGCTTTTATCTGCTGATGGGAGAAAGATAAAAGTATCAGATCCCAAGAAAGAGCTTAAGTATGAATATCAGTTGTTGGCCGATATCGTGGCAAAAGATATTCTAGCCAAGGCAGGTTCCTTTGCTGCCCTCACACTAGAGAAATTCCAGATAATGGCTGCTCTGGTGAATGGATGGAAGGTAAACTGGTCAACCATATTGTTCAACATTCTGAAGAAAATGGTTCAATCGTCCAAACAGTACCCAAAGGCTATGCTGTGCCAATCAGTTTTCTACTGAAAACCAAAGGCTTGGTTGATGATTCTTCTGAGAAATCATCCAAATACAAACTCTTCAATGTTATAAATGTTCAGCCTCCCAAAATCAAGTTGGAAATATATCCTGATCAGTTTGTCCATATAAAGAAGGAGATTGGGACGCTAACAACTCCCAAATCAGTCAAGAAGCTCAAAATCTTGGCTAAGAAGAAGACAATCAAGAGAAAATTGATTGTCAGTGAGACTGAATCGGAGAAAACACCTACTCCGAAAATTATGAAGAAGCCAAGGACTCAAAGAACCAAGCCCACAACTGTTTTGGAAACAATCTCTGCTGACAGATTGACGGCAACTGGAGCTCAACAACCAATCATCGTAATACCAATCTCAGTAGTTCTAGCTGATTCCTCAACTGAACAGCAGTTACTACCTCCAACTGCTCACTCCGAGAAGACTATCACCGAATCTGGTGATAAGAAGAAAATTGTTGGAGTAAAAGAACCACTGATCACCATCACTGGCCCAAATACTCTACCTTTTGCCAGACCAAAGGGCGTGGTGATCCAAGAAAAAGTGGATACAACTATTTCAGCGCATGACAGGGCTGAGCATTTATCATGCCTTATCTGACCTGAAAGGTAAGGGTAAGATGATTGAAGAGCCCAAACCAACCAACTCCATTCAGACTCATATCGACCTAATTTGGAAAGATGTAAATGAGTTTTCTGAATCGAAGTTGAAAACTTACAATGAATGTGTAAGATACAGAACTGAAGTGTTTGCCAAGAGACTGCAGAAAAAATCAGTTTTGAATAAATTCGTGCTTTGGAAACCATAGTTCTGAGAATTGTCAAAGCTGCAACAGTTGTTCAGGCACTGGAGAGAAGGACGTATTTCTTTGATCTGATGTGAGCAAAGAAGCTAGCTCAAATAATAGCTTAGCTACGCAAGAATTATGATCCCACCAGTCTAACTATCTTCAATGATAAAGCAGTTTATGATCAGTTGGACAAGGATCTTTTATCACTGCAGATGAAGATCAAAGATTGGGAAATAGGTCAAGAGCTAACTATACTATTGCTCAATCCGACCCAACCCAACTCACTCAACTCACCCGAATTGACACCCCAATCTAAAACTTGGAAAAAAGATTCACAACTCCCCAAAGTCCATCCTCAGAAGAGCAGGTTGAACCTTTATCTCAACAGCCAGAGCCATCCCAAGAAGCAGTTTCTCAACCAACTGAACAAGAAACTTCTCAAATGATGCTCAACCATCAATTTCTGCTCTTCAATTCTCTCCTAAAGGTTCTTAACTCTACACTGAAGCTGAGTTATCACTGGCCAATATCGAAGAAGTTATACAATCAGTCGTCACTGATATCCAGTTGAATGTTGAAGGACCTATCCTAACTGAACAACCAGCCTCAGAGGCTATTTTGCAAGTAACTGAAGAACCAGTTCAGTCGTCTGCCACGACTGAACAGGTAGTCCTAGCTGAAACTGAAGTGGCTCAGTTGCACTCGATTCCAACTGAAGCAGTGAAAACTTAAGAGCCAACTGAAGTATCAGCTGAACAACCAACTGAAGTGCCTTCGAGCTCAATTGTTGTTCCGATGACCACTCCTCATCCAGAACTCCAACAGGAAGAAGTTACAGAGATGGTTGTTGTTGTGACTGAATCAACTGATCAGGCCTTGGTGATTTTTAATGAAGAAGAAAAGGAGCAAGAGCCAGAATTCTCTGAAGCTATGTCTCCTAATATACCAATGGCAACTGATTCAATGATAGAAGACATTCAGTCCAACCTTCTCCATTTAGTCTCTTCTATTTCCGACATAAAGTCAACTCAACTTCTACATACCTTAAAGATTGATTCTATGAAGGAGACCACAATGAAGAACCTGTTGGGAATAGTGCCCTAAAAGCATTGTAATTAGACTATATTTTTATATTATTAATAAAAGTTACATTTATTATTGAATATATTTACATTAAATTTATTGTCTTAAATATCATAGAAAACTACCTAGTTTATTGGATGTAACCATGATTTTAGTATATATAAAATTTATATATACAAAAGGATTAAAATTATGGATAATAAACTTAAATTAAGTCCGTGATGAAATTAATTAAATTATGGGATCTTTAATTAAAGCATCACCAACGCGGCCCATGAACACTAAGAATGTGACCGTCTTATCTGGACTGTCAATGTAGAGACATCTAGATGGGGGCATTTATATATAATGAGATTATGTAGGACTTGGACCGATTTAATTAGACATTCCATAATAAATTTCGTTGTTACTATGAATTTTAATTAAATCATAAAGATGATCATATATGAATAAATATGAATCCTGATGTGATTATAGACTCCTGTTCATTTCAATGTGATTCTTGATTTGCTTGTTTAAAGTTTGCAATTATGCATTCCTCAATACTTGCATTTTAAATTTACATTTGAAATTAATGGCTGGAAATATGAATTCACAGACATGAAATCCATTCCTTCTTGCGAGAAGTAGAAAGATAATTCTCTCATTTGTTAATTCTAGAACTGAGTGTGGGCCCAAGTAATTTATAATTGAATTATAAATTGAACCACTCACTAGTGAATTAATGGTAATTGAGGATAACAAGTAATTGAAGAGGTAAAAGAAAAATTCATAGCTTCAATTATGAATTATCTATGGAGGATTAATTCATATTTAATGATTATATCAATGGACTACTCGTTTTGTAGATTAAATATTTCATAATGAAGAAGAGTGCAATTTCATATTTTTCGTGGAGTAATTATGGAATTAATAATTTGGGTAAATTATTTAAAGAGTTTAATTATTTATCTAATTTATTGAAGCTTCTAATTATGAGTCCATGGTCCCCAGTACGCTTTTCAAATTAATGACAGATAAGAAATGCAATTTAAAAATCACACAAGATAATGAAATTTGTTTCCATGTCATCAAAGGCTTAGATATAAATATAATTAAATATGAGTTATTAATTATATTTAAATTATAATTATGAGATAATTATAAATTTAGTTATCATGATAATATCATAAATGGACATACACGTTTTTCAAATACGAGAGTCAATTTATTTTTTCAAAAAAAATATTAAATTAAACGTGGGAAAATTGTTTTCATTGTTTTAAAAAATCAAGGCAATCAATTGGCCTTATAAATTATTGAAACTTACGTAGAAAAATGATTTTCTATAACAATCAATTTGCTACTGTTGAATCTCAATTATTTATATAGAACAATACAGGCAATTTAAGGGATATAGGAAAATTGAAGAAAAGCCATCTTGAGAAAATATTTTCATTTGATGAAAGTATATTCGAGCATAATATATTCTCTAAAAGGAAAAAAAATTAATTTCTAAGTTTGTATATTTCTGAGTGTCCCAAACACTATCGTATCGATAGAAAGGATTGTACTGGAAAGCTGTGTTTTCTACAGATTCTCGGATTCACAAAAAGAAAGAAAACTACAAGAGGTTAGTTTTTCTAGAAAATAATTTTATTTAAATTCATCATTAATTTATATTCATATGTTCGATTATAATTTATGAAATTATATAATCATTTCCACTGTGTTTCGATTTGGAAAAAAATAATTTTTATAGCCGGAGTCGTTCCGAAGACTCTATAAATTTCCAACAGAACTTACAACAGGTCACAATGGACATCACTACTTTATTTTTCCAGCTAGATCAATTGAAGAAAGATCGAGTGATAGTTCGAGCATATTCCCAAACTTAAGACATGTTCAAGAATTGCATTGAATTCTTGGAAACTGTTGTAACAAAGAGAATGAATCAGATGCAAGAACAAATAATGACTGTTATATCCAATGTCACCTCAGAAGTTCGTGCTTTATCATGCAAGATTGATGAGTTTGACAAAAAAGGGGGGAAGAAGTAGAGGATCAGCAGAAGCTATCAAAGAAAAGACCTAGTCAACTGACTGATCAAGGACCGGCCGATAAATATGCAAAGCATTGATGAAGTCCATATCAGTTAAGAAGACAGTCTTCATATTCAGTTGAGAAAATTTGGCAGATTTTGAGGATTTTAGACAATAGAAGATTATTTTATTCTTTCATTCTTTGTATGAATATGTACATTGAAAGAGTTGTTAATAAAAGATTATTTTATCTACAAAGACTTCAGTTTGATCAGTTCATATATTTTAAGTTTTGTCAAAAACATAAAAGGAGAGAATTATTGGAAACTTAATTTCGGAGTTTGACAAATTGAGCGTGAAAAGGATGAACAACTGATCAAGAAGACTAAAAGAAATCTTAAACTGACGGTTGCCCGAACTGAATATTAGTGCGTATTTAAGGACAACTGAATCAAGCTAACTGAACTATATAGTCAACTGGATGATCAGTTGGAAACTGATCAGTTGAACTATAATCAGTTGAGATCAATCAGTTAATCATGTCGGCTTTGTCAACTGATAAATCAGTTTGACACGTCATCAATTAAGGAACGTAGCTATCAACCGACAATTGTACAAGAGCTGACTGCAACGCATAGTGGGAACTTCGCATATCAGAAAAGCTACAGTGTATGATTGTCAGAAGAATGTTGACGTGGCTATATAATTTTAATTTGAATACACTTTATATTTAATCAAATTCATATATATTTATCATGTTCAAACTTAAATTAATTAAATTTTAAATTAACATATCAAATATTATTATATTATTATTAACATTACTATTATTATAATATTTAATTTAACTTATATATTAATGAAATTAATGTATAATTATTTTTATTATGTATTATTGTCACGTATAAATCATATTATTCTTTCATAATTACTCCAAATAACCATCAAAATTAAATAAAAAATCTTCAATACAATTATAAATTTATTATTTTTATCAATTTTAAAAAATATATTTTAAAACATTAAAAAAATTATATAGATTTTGATCAAAATTAAGTAATACATACTAAATTTGAATGTTGCTTATATTTATTCATAAATATTTATGATGTTAAAATTAATTTAAAGAAAATTTTAATTATCAATTCAAATATTATTATATTTGTTACTAAAATTACTATTATTATGAAATATTTAATTTAAATTATACATGTTGGTATCAGAATAGAGTTTAGATGGAGGTGAATAAACTCTTTTAAAACTTTTACAAATTTTGAATTGTCCTTAATAGTTTTTAGACTGTTAAGAGTTATTCTTGAACGACTAACTTAAGTTGACCACTGGAAAATGAATAACTACTGAAACGGTCCTGCTTGACTAGTCATAATGTATATATAATGAAATTGGCAATTAACGAGAAACGGCTAGATATGAACATATAATAAAATATATGTAATATAAAAGACATTATTTTATAGATGTTCGGAAATAAATACTCCTAAGTCACCCGTTTTTACACTTAGGAAGGTTTTGCTTTAAAACTTTGATTGATACAACTCTTTGTAACAACTCACTTCAACTAGGACTTATCGCTGCCTAAGTTGAAATTCTTAGCATTCACTTCAACAAATTTTTTATGTTTAAGAACCCTAGGTTCACCAGAAAATACAATACAACCCAACATTCAGCTCGAGCGACTTGAGTTGGTTGAAATAACACAAAGTGATCCTTGAAGATTTGATATGTTCTGATATGAGTGTGCTGGTTGAGCAGCTGAAGTGTGCTCAGAAATATTGAATAATGCATACTTGAAAGATGTAAGCTTGTAATCGTGATTCAACTGAACTTGTTATTGACTTTCAAATCTAATTATATATAGTTGAAAAGCTTCAACGATTGGATTTGTTTTTCAACGATCATCTTTATTTTTACATAACAGAATGAACATGTCGCTTTCAGTCATCGTACATTTAATTAAATGATCATTTGATGTTCTTTGTGCTTTTGCGACTCTAAGCTCCTAACTTCTTAAAAAGCTGATAGGCCATAGACGAAATAAGCAACTTTATGTGATTCAAGAGTTGATAGGATAATATGTAATCGTTTTATATCTAGAAGTTTTTGAATGTCTTGACTTTCAGTATCATTTTCTCACATCCGATCGGTTGGAGTGTGGTTGGAGTTTAACGGTATAACGTGTACTGCATTTAAGACTTGATCTGGTTTGATGACAGATGATCTCTTCCAGCTAGAGTTCCGATAATTTAAGGCTTTATATTCGGTCTGAACGGCTTGAGTTGATCTAGCGGTCAAAAAACTTAAAATTAAAATCGATAAGTATTTGGATCATGAAACAACTCGATATTGTTATTTTTCAATCATTAAAACTTAGGGTATTAGAAATATTCTAATGATCCCTCCTTTTTGGTGATTACAAAACCAAGATGCAAGATTAAATACAATTGTTACAGAAAAATAGTTAAGTAACAGAGAATTTTTCAAGTACAATTGTATTTCATTGAGTAAATGAAATATTAATATTACAGGTGTATAAAATAAAATCATATTAAACCCACAAATAAAAATCATATCTTCAAAAACTTGCACTTGAACCACCGCCACCATTGCCACCACCTCTTCTCTTTCTAGCATCCTCCTCAAACATGCGTCGATCCTCAGCCATTTTGGCGTTTGCTCTTCTTTTCTGCTCATCTAATCTGTTATAATCTTCCGTCTTTTTATCATTATCACGCCGGATAAATTTAGGAACTTCCTGCAACTGGCTGCCAATATTTGATTGGATGAGATCAAATTGTGTGTCCATGTGATGTTTGACTTGAGTAATTTGCCCCGAAAGCTCAACATTCATTGTGATTGCTTGTTTCTTCGTGACGATTTGTTTTTTGGCTACCTTAAAACTTGTTGCTATAGAACTTAGCTCGCGCAGAACTTGTTTCTTGAATTTTTCGAAAGCTATAGTGTGAGAAAAATGCTTGACTTCAACATTGTATACTGATTTTGTCAAGTCCTTCATCCGAGATTAAATTTTTTGGAACATGACTTGAGGAGCAGTAGTCTCGTCGAACTCAGAGAAGACGTTCAGGTTGAGTTGAGGTGAGGAAACATCTTTATTATTGGTTTCAATTGGAATAAGAAGCGGTCAAAACCAATAAGTCTACAATAGATGGATCTGAAATGGCTAGAGGAGTTTTTTGAATTGTCTGATCATCAATGGCTGGAGTAGTGAGAGTTTCAGTGGCTGGGATCAGATGCGGTCTGTGGTTCAATCACTTTTTGATATGTTCATCAGCCGGTCTGACTGGCACTGTAAATGACCATCTCCAAGGAGGAGATAGGAACGATTTAAATTAGAGCTGGGCGAGGCGGGTCAAACACATGCTTGATCAATTTGATCTTTTTCAATATGGGCTTTTATGTCCGCTTATTCTTCTCATAAAATACTTGCGTAAGAGGAACCTTTTCTCTAGTATCCTCTGAATCAAACTAGAGGACCAGCTTCTTCTTAGTTTCTTTGGACGTTTTTTGTCTTTAGTGGTCTGTTATTTATTCTTTTGTTCTTCTCTCTTCTGTCTCACAGCCAATAACTCAACATCGGTTGGAATTTTTTTCTGCAGTATGACTCAACCATGCTCCAATTAATCAGCTTCACTTTGTGGAGTTGAACTACATCCACCAACTTGACCTTCATCTGCTCCAGGAGACAGCAGAGGGGGATGGAAAACCCTAGAGACTGGGCTTCCTTCTTTACCATGCAAGTGAGAATTTTGAATGTATGGCTAGTTAACATTCAAATTTGAGGCAATCATTTCCATGGCCATGAATTTTTCTATGGTGACCTTGTCAAAATCACCTGTCTTGGCCAGCAGCAAATTGGCAACACTGTCAGCAAAGAGTCTATACTCCACCTTCATTTCCTTTTTCTTGCAGTTCGGAAGATATGGGAGATTCCGACAGTGGGATCACTCTACAAGTGGACAGATTTACCTTCTTGTAGCTAGGAAAAGGATCTTATACCAACGATTTGCATATCAAATGTTTCTACAAACACCTTATGGGTGACTCAGAGGATGGTTCCTTGAATATTATATAGGATGGATCCATGATCCGTCTTTATAGTCTCGAACAACTCATTTATACTACGAATCTTTGAGTCCTGGAAGCTGCAGCCCAGAAACTTATTAAGGCTCGAACTTTATAGCGAGGTGTTGTTGGAGTAGCTTGTCATATTTGAAATTTGATGAAAAAGGTTGGATTGTTTATGAAAACAACAGTTAGAGTTCACATAGAATACGAGGAGAGCAGGAATACAAATAGAATGTGATGGGTTTGCAAAGTAATCGGAAAGAATAAAAATGAGATAAATACTAAATATATATGATCTGATTTGATAGATACGACAGTACACGTGTCTATATATCATTGGTGAAATTTGAGTTTTGAAAAGTCAAAAAGTGACTTAGCGGTTCATATATCCGTGTAACAATAAAAACATTTTAAATGCCTATAATAACCTCCACGTCAAAAAATACGAGTTTTATAATAATAAAATTTTGAAATGTTTAATATCAGACCGTTCATAGATTATTAGTTTGTTTTAGAAAGAAAAAATCAGAGCAATGATAAGATTAAATTTCCACAAACTCTAGCCGGACCGGTCAGAGTTGTGTCTAGACTCAATACACTGTTATATCAACTCAAATTTTGTTTCCCCTAAATTTAAGCATTAATTTTAATCAAATAAACCTAGTATATTACGAAAATAAGAAAACTTAACGTCTGGAAGTGGTTTAGTGAATATGTCAGCGGCTTGATTGTCTGTCAAATTGTACTTTAGCCTGATATTCTCTTGCATTATATGATCTCGGATTAGATGATGTCAAATGTCAATATGCTTGATCTGAGAATGTAAGACTGGATTGTACATGATTGCTATGACACTTGTATTATCACATAAAATTGAGGATCCAGCTTCTTGAATTACGTAGTTTCTAAATTTTTGTCGATTCCATGGTATTTGTGCACAAAAACTCTCAACAGATAGATACTCAACTTCAACCGTTGATGTGTCATTGATGTTTTTTTATGAACCATGAGATCACTTTGTCTCCTAACAACTGACATGATCTACTGGTGCTTTTCCGATCGATCTTGCGACCTGCATAATTTGTATCTGAATATCCAACAAGATTAAAACTTGAGTCTTTGAGATATCAAAAACCTACACATAGATTTTCTTTAATATATTTAAGTATGTTTTAGCTGCAGTAAAGTGAGATTGCTTAGGACTAGCTTGAAAGCGAGCACATAAAAAAATCTCAAACATTATGTTTAGACGGCTAATGGTTGGATATAGAAGTGATCCAATTAACCCTCTGTACATTGTTATGTTCATTGAGATTCTCCCTTCATCTTTACCTAGCTTGATTGATGAGATCATTGGAATAGCAATCATAACACAATTTTTCATGACAAACTTCTTTAATAAGTCATTGGTATATTTTGACTAATTGATGAAATTGTTTGTTTATAGCAGCTTCACTTGCAATCCCAGAAACAAAGTTAATTCTCTCATCATGCTCATCTCAAATTGTTTTCTTATTATCTTAAAGAATTTCTCACAAATTTTAAGGTTAATGTAATAAAATATTATGTCCTCAACATAAATTTACACAAATAATGAATAATCACTCTTAGTAAATTTAACCATATTTTGTCTACAGTTCCAATTATAAAGTCATGCTCAATCAAAAATTTAGTCAATATTTTATACCATACATGAGGAACTTGCTTTAAAGAAGAAAGTTCTTTTTATAAACATAAACAGGATGAATATGACTAACAAAGCCTGGAGGTTGTTCAACATACACTTGCTCATTAAGTATACAATTATGAAATTCTAACTTAACAGCCATTTGACTACACTTTAAAGTCCTTGAAGGCAGTAAATGCAAGAAATATTTTAATGGCCTTAAGTCTAGCTACAAGAGCAAATGATTCATTAAAATCTATGTTTTCTTCCTGCCAATAACCTTGATCTACAAGTCTGGCTTTATTTCTTACTACTAATCCACTCTCATCTATCTTGTTTCAAAAAACACATCTAGTTCCAATGTAGATTATCCGGTCGGGGAATTAGATGCCAAAACTTACTTCTCTCAAAGTGATTAAGTTATTTCTGCATTGTATATATAAAATTTGAATATCCTAAGTCTTCATAAATCTTTTTATGTTCAAATTGAGAAACAAATTCAGCATTCATAAACTCATCTATCATCTGTTTTTTAGTTCTAAGTGGAGCGGGTGGGTTACCAATGACCAGCTCGCGGTTACCAATAACCAGCTAAGTAGATGATTCTTATTTTACCAGAGGCTTGGTCCAAATGGATTTGGATCTAATTGTTGGACCGTTGTATCTTCATTAGTTTCAGCATCCTCTTCTTGATGTATTTCTGGCTGGTGGTTGTTCATTGGCTCAACTTCTTAATCGACTTGATTCTTAGTAGTTTCTTCATTGTTGGCTAAACTTTCTTCAGGGATGATTCCAGCCGTTCTTCTAAAATTTATCTCATGGTCACTCCTACAATCATAGGTTAGTAGCATCCAATATGATGCTTAAATCATATATATTAACTCTACTATTATCATGACAAATGGAAGACTCCTCAAAGATAATATGCACATATTCTTCAATGGTTAGAGTTCTATAATTATAAATCCAATATGCTTTACTAACTGAATAATATCCTAGGAACACATCATTGTTAGATTTGACATCAAAGGCAGTTAGATGCATTTTACCATTATTGAGAATGAAACAATTACAATAAAATATACGAAAATAAGATATTTCTGGTTGTTTGTCATTCCAGATCTCGTAGATGGTCTTTTCATTATTCTTTTTAATCATTATTCTATTTTGTGTATAGCATGCAGTGTTCACAAATTCTGCCAAAAATTTTTTAAGAGATACCAGATTCAATTTTCATGGTTCGATCCACTTCTTTGAGTGTTTGTTTTTCTCTTAGCAACACCATTTTGTTGAGATGATCTAGTGGCTGAAATCTCATGTTGATTCCATTATTATCCAAATACGTAGAAAGGAGATTGTTGATGGACTCAGTTCCTCTCACTCCTTATCCTACCCACCATTGATGATCTCTCATTCTGAATGATAAGTTGGACAGAGGTCTGAACTTAGAACTCAGGAAGATGACCCTTGTCTATCTGGAGAAATCATTCTCTCTATGCGCATCATGGATATTAGACCAAATAAGTCCATATGTATAAGTACCAGAGATCGAGTCGTTGAGTTACATCATTTATTCTTGAATGTTGATCTTACATGTCTACCTAAACGACATGCATAACAAATCTTATCTTTTGTAAACTCAATGTTAGGTTACTCAAGGCAAATTTTGTTAGAGTAGTTGCCCGTCGAGCCAAGTGTTGGCCGAGGGTTCATGTTGAAACTCTATGTATAAACAATCTTATTTTAATAATATTTGAAATTATTGTTGTGGCACATCTTTATCTATATACCCATGCTAGTTGCATAGATAAAGTCCTTGAATATACAAATAGAAAGAATATGAGATGCTCATATGATGAGTGTCATGAAACTCATATTTGCAATACTGTATATTCTAAACAGTTCCTAATCGATTCAGCCGCCACTAAGAAGGATATAGGCCGCTCGAGTCTCGAGTTCGAGACTAGTATCTGCGATGTGAGTACCATGTTTCATTGGTAGGAGAAATTGTGATGTTCGAACATGCAGATAGGTGCTCCTTGTAGAGTGCACTAAAGAACCCTCTATAAAAGACTTTCCAAGTGGTTCTCACTTATCGAGTGGAAACGTCTTAGTTTATGGTTGTACACCATTAGTCTTTATGACTCAGGACAACATTGATACTCTATATGCTAGCATTGCACTTTGACTTGTTTACCGACTCTCATGGGGTCATCAGGTGGCAAGGTTGGATGTTTTGTCAAAACATATAGGAGTCGATGCATTGTAGTCGGGGATTCACCGCTTACCTTCGGGTATGGATATCCTATGTGATCACATGTATATGTAGTATGAAATCTATGATCAGAGTATGGTGGTAATTATGAAAGGGGTCTCATTGATTACACCATCGATGCAACTACGATATGACACATAATATTGATTCTTTGACAGCTCTCGATATACCAATAGTTGTCAAATCGGTCGGGATATATGAGATGAAGGGACTGTGCTGTACGCTAACCATAATAGAATGGTTTTTGCAGGTACTATCATTTGATACCTATGGAATCATGTAAGCGATGCTGCTAGGCGTTTAACATGAGTGGTTGGGTACAATTATACTTGAGTTCTGAAGTTTTTATTATCAAGGAGTTGATAATTAAGAATGGAGAAATTGTGGTATGCTCATATAAGGACATGTTTAGTCCCAAATCACATTAAGATGTGAACCCACGGCTAGTTGTATCAATGAACTATTGAGGGCCACAAAAGTGCTAACTTTCTAGATCCCGTTGAGAAGTAAAAATAGTTTAATGTGTTGAACAGCTTATAAAGAAGTTTTTAAGCGTAAAGAAAATTAGAAGTATGACTTCTCTAATGGGAATGTGACTTTTAATTTGAGGAAGTGTTCCTAAATTAAAAGTTAGCCAAACAAATAATGTATTTGAAAATTGTGATTTTCATAAACATTATTATGGACTAAATTAAATTAATTCAAGTGTTGAATTAATTAAACACTAGTGGACCTAGTAGAGTCCAAATAATTAAATTAATTAAGTGTTGAATTAATTAAAGAACATTGTGCCTTGTATAGCCCAATTAGAATAATTATTCAACTAGTGGGCTTAAGTAAATTCAAGTAAAGTATAAATGGTCTTAAATGTGTTTGAGACATTTAAATTAAAGTCCATGGACCTTGTAATTGTTACAAGCCCAAGTTAAAAGCATGCAAGAGAGGTAAAGAGTTGAAGGCAACTTTTTTCATAAAATAATGCATGGCATGCTCATGTACTTTATCACTTTTTCAAGCACCAAGAAAAGTATTCCAACCCCTTTCTCTCCCCCCTTTGTCCGAAATTTTGTGGTCATATTCCCTTTCAATTTTGCTTTTTCAATTGTTGAAAATTGCATACACTTCTCAAAGAAAAATCCTCTAATTTTTCTAGTGCAAAATTAGAAGAGAACTTCATTGTTGGTGGTGGGCTTGATTTTGAGCAAGGAGTGCTCAAGGGAGGCTTGAAGATTTGTTTTTACATTCAAGAGCTAAGATGTTTACATCTTAGTTGGAGCCATCATCAATCTCCTGAGATTGATAGTTAATTTCTAAAACACCCTATGAATGTCATATTGTGTTTTATTGTATTTGCTACACACTATAGTTTAGGGTGGTCGATTTTCTTGCTGGAAAAATAATTTTGAAACTTCCAGTTGCTGCAAGCAAGCACCTTAAATGATCCCCTTTCAAGTGGTATCAAGAGCGATGGTCACTATTTTGTGTATCATATATATGATATTATATTGAGGTCAATTTCTAACTGCATGAGACAATCAAAACGACAAATCGTAGGCCAGGTTTTGGGACAGATTTGTGCAGAAAGTTGATGCCCATTTCTGGCAGCCCGCCCGAAACAGGCAGGAAGAAGAAAAAAATTTGTGTGCATGTTGGCCGGAATCCGGCGACGGAGCTCCGACGACGGCTATGACGACTAGGGTTTCCAAAAGTGTTTTGGAATATCAAAGTGTCATGGGCATTGAGTTATTGGGTCATTGGATGGTTGACATATTTTGTGAAATTTAAATGGGCCAAAATGTTTTTGGTGAAAAATGATTTTTTGGGCCCTTAAGTTTAAATTTATAAAAGTTGTACATATTTTCTCATAAAATAAATATTGAAATTGAACTCTAATTATTTATAATAAATGGTGATTTACAAGAAATTCGGTTATAAATAAATTAATTAGAAAGTAGACAAAGGAGTTTGTATACTTTGTTAATTTAGCTTATAATCGTGGCGGTTAGTGATTTGATAAAGATATATAATATTGGATCAATTGATTATTTTGATAATTAATTGATGGTGTATGATATGTGATATTATGCATGAAGGATGATCAAAAGCCCAAGCCCAATTTGCTATGTGTATGCTAGAATATTTTGTGTTAAATGATTGTAATAATTATCAATTTATAAAGTGGACTTGGTTTATGACCCGTTTCCACCCCATGAGATGTATCCCTATTTGCCATGGATATTTATTTGTAAATATTAGTATAGTAGAAGATCAAGATTGGAAGATGGTGGCCTTGATGATTATGAAGATCGAAGACATGTAAATATTGGAGGCTTATGTAAAAGTTGCTTTTGCATCCCATGCATTTCCATAGGATTGGACCTAGGCCCGTGCTTAGCTCACACGGGCCTTTAGTATTGGGGCAATTGATTATCCTTGTTTTGTTGACTGTTTATAATATATGCATGATATGTTTTAAATAATGAGTATGTGCGTTATTATTATGATAATAACAAAGTTGCATGAATCAGGCAAACATACGATCAAACATGGCGAGATTTTAAACAAAATTAATGATGAGACCTTTCAAAATTAAAAATCCTCATTTTGAATAAGATTCAAAATTAATATCAAGCCCGAAAAGGAGAATTATAAAGGTGTTTATAATTTCCATGTCTTCCATTGACAATGGGTGCATGATTAACGCTGCCCGTGTTTGGGGTTCGGCTCATATTATTGGGGGGGGGGGGGGGGGGGGGGGGGGGGGCCTGGACACCGGAAAGCTGTGACATCCATTGACATGGTGATGTGAACTACGGGGAACTCCCATGACTTCGGCTCATATTATTGAGGGAACTCATAGCGACCATCCATTAAGGTTCAACATCGATGGGTAATGCTTGACACGTAAAGATGAAAGACGTCATATTATTGGGTCCTAATCAAACGCGAGACAAAAGTTTATGTAGAGGGTTGCATGGTGATGCAATTGGAAACTACCTCTTAGGAATTGTGATTGGCTGATATTATTCGGGATCATGATTTGCTAATTGGACCTTACGTAACTACTGAGGAAAGGAGTTTCCCGTTTTCACTAGAGGACAATGAAAAATGTCAAAACAATGAGAGCAAAAATTTATGAAGTAAAAGTCCATACTTTATATCTTACTAAATATTTTAAAATAGTCATTAACATTTATCTGTTTTATTTTCAGTAAAAATTTGACAATGTCTTCGATTCGCAACCCATTATCTGCAATACTCGACAAACACATATTAACAAGACCTAATTACCTCAATTGGCTAAGAAATCTGAAAATCGTCTTGAATTCAGAAAGGATATTGTATACACTTACTGAGTCGCCCTCTATTGAGGCTCCGACTAGCTGCACTCCTGAAGAATTGCAGACTTACAAGGAATGGTGTGACCATGACTTGAAATCCAATTTTTAAATGCAGGCTTCTATGAATGATGAGCTGCAGAGGCGTTTTGAGGATGCAAAGAGTGCTGCGGACATTCATTTTCATCTCATGGAGCTCTTGGTGAGCAGACTCGACATCTTAGGCATGCTACCGTCAAGGAGATGATCACTGTAGTATGAAATCTCTGATCAGAATATGGTGGTAATTATGAAAGGGGTTTCATTGATTACACCATCGATGCAACTACGACATGACACATAGTATCGAATTTTTGACAGCTCTAGATATACCAATAGTTGTCGAATCGGACGGGATATATGAGATGAAGGGACCGTACTGTACTGCTAACTATAATAGAATGGTTTTTGCAGGCACTATCATTTGATACCTATGAAATCATGTAAGCGATACTCCTAGGCGTTTAACATGATTGGTTGGGTACAATTAGACTTGAGTTATAACATTCTTATTATCAAGGAGTTGATATTTAAGAATGTAGCAATTAGGGTATGCTCATATAAGGACATGTTTAGTCCCAAATCACATTAAGATGTAAAATCACGGCTAGTTGTATCAATGAACCATTGAGAGCCACACAAGTGCTAACTTTCTAGATCCTGTTGAGAAGTAAAAATAGTTCAATGTATTGAACAGCTTATAAAAGAGTTTATAAGCGCAAGGAAAATTAGAAGTATGACTTCTATAAGGAGAATGTGACTTTTAATTTGAAGAAGTGTTCCTAAATTAAAAGTTAGCCAAACAAATAATGTATTTGAAAATTGTGATTTTCATAAACATTATCATGGACTAAATTAAATTAATTCAAGTGTTGAATTAATTAAACACTAGTGGACCTAGTAGAGTCCAAATAATTAAATTAATTCAAGTGTTGAATTAATTAAACAACATTGGGTCTTGTAAAGCCCAATTAGATATAATTATTTAACTAGTGGGCTTGAGTAAATTCAAGTAAATTATAAATGGTCTCAAATGTATTTGAGAAATTTAAATAAAAGTTCATGGACCTTGTAATTGTTACAAACCCAAGTTAAAAGCATGCAAGGGAGGTGAAGGGTTGGAGGCAACTTTTTTCATAAAATATTGCATGGCATGCTCATGCACTTTATCACTTTTTCAAGCACCAAGAAAAGTCTTCCAACCCCTTTCTCTCTCCCCCCCCCCCCCCCCCCTTTGGCCGAAATTCTAGGTCATATTCCCTTTCAATTTTGCTTCTTCAATTGTTGAAGATTGCATAAACTTCTTAAAGAAAAATCCTCTAATATTTCTAGTGCAAAATTAGAAAGGACCTTTCTTGTTGGTGGTGGGCTTGATTTTGAGCAAGGAGTGTTCAAGGAAGGCTTGAAGATTTGTCTAGTCATTCGAGAGCTTAGGTGTTTACATCTTAGTTGGAACCATCATCAATCTCGTGAGATTGATAGGTAATTTTTTAAAACACCCTATGAATGTCATATTGTGTTTTATTGTATTTGCTACACACTATAGTTT
The DNA here is from genome assembly GCF_025594145.1 of Primulina tabacum. Taxonomy (NCBI): domain Eukaryota; kingdom Viridiplantae; phylum Streptophyta; class Magnoliopsida; order Lamiales; family Gesneriaceae; genus Primulina; species Primulina tabacum. The sequence goes on from NC_134550.1 coordinate 16,272,519, forward strand.
AGGGTTCTCGATTTTCTTGCTAGAAAAATAATTTTGAAACTTCCGTTGCGCAAGCAATCACCTTAAACGATCCCCTTTCAAATTTTTGCTGGATAAAATTGACAATATTGTAATGTCCAAAAGTCAGCCCACGTAAACCACATGCATTCAAATGATTTAAATTTCTAGTTGTGAACACACGGCTAGTTGTATCAATGAACTATTGAGGGCCACATAAGTGCTAACTTTCTAGATCCCGTTGAGAAGTAAAAATAGTTCAATGTGTTGAACAGCTTATAAAGGAGTTTATAAGCGCAAGGAAAATTAGAAGTATGACTTCTGTAAGGAGAATGTGACTTTTAATTTGAGGAAGTGTTCCTAAATTAAAAGTTGGCCAAACAAATAATGTATTTGAAAATTGTGATTTTCATAAACATTATTATGGACTAAATTAAATTAATTCAAGTGTTGAATTAATTAAACACTAGTGGACCTAATAGAGTCCAAATAATTAAATTAATTCAATTGTTGAATTAATTAAACAACATTGGGTCTTGTAAAGACCAATTAGAAATAATTATTCAACTAGTTAGCTTGAGTAAATTTAAGTAAAGTATAAATGGTCTCAAATGTGTTTGAGACATTTAAATAAAAGTCCATGGGCCTTGTAATTGTTACAAGCCCAAGTTAAAAGCATGCAAGGAAGGTGAAGGGTTGTAGGCAACTTTTTTCATAAAATAATGCATGGCATGCTCATGCACTTTATCACTTTTTCAAGCACCAAGAAAAGTCTTCCAACCCCTTTCTTCTACCCCCCCCCCCCCCCCCCCCCGCCCGAAATTTATAGGTCATATTCCCTTTCAATTTTGCTTCTTCAATTGTTGAAGATTGCATACACTTCTCAAAGAAAAATCCTTTAATTTTTCTAGTGCAAAATTAGAGGGGATCTTCCTTGTTGGTGGTGGGCTTGATTTTGAGCAAGGGGTGCTCAAGGAAGACTTGAAGATTTGTCTTACCATTCAAGAGCTAAGGTGTTTACATCTTAGTTGGAACCTTCATCAATCTCTTGAGATTGATAGGTAATTTTATAAAACACGCTATGAAAGTCATTATATGTTTTATTGTATTTTCTACACACTATATTTTAGGGTGCTCAATTTTCTTGCTAGAAAAATAATTTTGAAACTTCCGTTGCGCAAGCAAGCACCTTAAACGATCCATTTTCAAATTTTTGCTGGATAAAATTGACAATATTGTAATGTCCAAAAGTCAGCCCACGTAAACCGCATGCATTCAAATGATTTAAATTGCTTACTTGATTTATCTAATTGATTTTAAATGCTTACATGATGCATACTATATGATTAAGGGTCCAATTACAAGATTTTATGAAAACGGTAGATTTTATCCGAATATTCGATAATAGGCTGGGGAAAGAAGACCGGGGACGACCAAGATAAAATAAATATTTTTCGATAGATATTTTCAAGGCTTATTAATATGGTTAAATATGATTAACTTTTTCTAAAAATGATAGAGTTCAAACTATTTTACGAGACGAGCTTGATTTTATCTAGAAATTCGGTTTTGGGCAACAGAGGACTTTTAAAATATCAAAATTATTATTTTTGAAAATTAATTTTTATAAACATTTATTTTTCAATTAAATAGATGTTATTGGACCTAATTTACCTAAGATTAGTAGGCCCAATTTCTTCCAAACTTAGAGGCCCAAAACCTAAGCTCATTAACGTGCAAATTAAAATCAATAAAAAAATAAATCCTAGGTTTTTTGAACACCATAACAGCCGGAACACACACACTTCACACACATTTTCGAAAATTTGGAGAGTAATAATCAAGGAGTTTTCGTTGTCCGTTCGTCTCCCTTCGCAACCCACACCAACTATCGCATATTCGAGCGTTCTAAAACGCAAAATCACTCTTCTAAACTTATTTGACGCACCATTCAAATCATATTAAGCTTGTTTTATGTATTTTGTATGAAAAATATTTGAGTACGAATCGCTCATCGTTTGGATGACTATTTTCAAAGTTTTCATGGTTTTACGATTTGTTTGAAAACGTTATGAATTCTAAGGGACATGCTGCCAAGATAGTATGATTAAGCGATTTAAAAAAGGGTCGTTTAGGGACGATATGAAGCCTGGACCTGAAAAATGAAGGGAGTCGTGCATGGTTAAGGCTAGAGATTTGGGTTTCATGGAGTTTGGCACTTGACGGGATCGGCTAAGGTGAGGCAGCACCAGGGCATGGACCAGGACCTGTGTGGCTGCGGCTGGAGGGTTAGGAAGGGTTCAAGGTGGGCTGTACAGTGGCTGAACTCGGGGGAGTAGAGATAAGAAGAGTCTTCAAGCCTTAGGGATGTTCCAACTTGCGTTCATGCGGCTGGTTTCTTCAAGAGGGTGCACAGCTCGGTTAGTACATGCTAGGCTGGTCCAGTAGGGTCTAGGGAAGATGGATAGGGGTCGGAATAGGGCTTGGTGTACAAGGGTTCATGGTGGCTCGAGTAAATTGGGGACGCAGCTTAGAGAAGGCAAGATAGGTGCGCGCGGGTTGGCAGGAGCTTGGGCTGGTTCGGTGCTGGTCTAGGCTATGTTGGTTAGGGCCCATGAGGGTCTGGGAATGGTTTGGTCCACGGTGGCTCGAGGGTGGCTTGGGTTTAGGGGGAGCCGTGGCTTGATCTAAGGTGTAGGGTTCGAGAATGGCTAGGAAGGAAGATGAAATAAACCAACCAACTATTACTTGAAAATCCAAAAGAAAGTAATTCAAAGCATAAAGTCATAAAACATCAACCAACGTAAACTAACATTAATGCAAAATAAACTTAACCCTAACATCCTCTCAAAAACATTTCAAAATCATCATAAGTCATAAAAATATTTAAGTAATCATAAATCATAAACTTAATTTTGATTAATATTTAAGTAATCATAAATCACTCTTCTAAACTTATTTGACGCACCATTCAAATCATATTAAGCTTGTTTTATGTATTTTGTATGAAAAATATTTGAGTACGAATCGCTCATCGTTTGGATGACTATTTTCAAAGTTTTCATGGTTTTACGATTTGTTTGAAAACGTTATGAATTCTAAGGGACATGCTGCCAAGATAGTATGATTAAGCGATTTAAAAAAGGGTCGTTTAGGGACGATATGAAGCCTGGACCTGAAAAATGAAGGGAGTCGTGCATGGTTAAGGCTAGAGATTTGGGTTTCATGGAGTTTGGCACTTGACGGGATCGGCTAAGGTGAGGCAGCACCAGGGCATGGACCAGGACCTGTGTGGCTGCGGCTGGAGGGTTAGGAAGGGTTCAAGGTGGGCTGTACAGTGGCTGAACTCGGGGGAGTAGAGATAAGAAGAGTCTTCAAGCCTTAGGGATGTTCCAACTTGCGTTCATGCGGCTGGTTTCTTCAAGAGGGTGCACAGCTCGGTTAGTACATGCTAGGCTGGTCCAGTAGGGTCTAGGGAAGATGGATAGGGGTCGGAATAGGGCTTGGTGTACAAGGGTTCATGGTGGCTCGAGTAAATTGGGGACGCAGCTTAGAGAAGGCAAGATAGGTGCGCGCGGGTTGGCAGGAGCTTGAGCTGGTTCGGTGCTGGTCTAGGCTATGTTGGTTAGGGCCCATGAGGGTCTGGGAATGGTTTGGTCCACGGTGGCTCGAGGGTGGCTTGGGTTTAGGGGGAGCCGTGGCTTGATCTAAGGTGTAGGGTTCGAGAATGGCTAGGAAGGAAGATGAAATAAACCAACCAACTATTACTTGAAAATCCAAAAGAAAGTAATTCAAAGCATAAAGTCATAAAACATCAACCAACGTAAACTAACATTAATGCAAAATAAACTTAACCCTAACATCCTCTCAAAAACATTTCAAAATCATCATAAGTCATAAAAATATTTAAGTAATCATAAATCATAAACTTAATTTTGTTTGCGGAAAACTAGCGATGGTCCTCGGGTTATGTGCACCTCAGTCCAGCAAGATCAACCATCAAGACCTCCATTAACATCAATCTCATATTCATCTACATCGATCACACCTATTGAGTCTTTTGACTTAGAAAACCTTAACCATGATTGTAACGTACCGTATTTTTATACTATTTTTAAAATTTGTGGACAAATAAAAAATTTTATTGAATATGAAATAAACCTTAAAATTTCGATTAAGATAAACTATTCATCCAAAATATTTGCAATAAAAAGATCACAAATAAAATTTGCTAAAAATACTTGTTCAAACAACGTGAAGAAATCTCTTAAAATTTAGAGTATTAAAATCGTCATGCATAAAATCTTAAAACATTAGCGGTCCTCGGGTTTAGCCTCCTGCGCAGTCCAAGCCGGCTCATTGGTCCCCACCCCTCGTCTCCTCATACTCGTCCTCACATGCATCGACAAGTCTAGTGAGTCTAAAGATTCAACGTGTATAAACTGGAGATAACAAGTAATACGTAATAAAACCACATGCAACTTAAAACTAGAACGTACATACTTAAACTTGAACATACATACATAAACATAGACGTGCCATCATCGTAAAATTTTTCGTAAACATATTTGAAAATGCATAAACTTCATCATTTTTGCATAGATATATGTTTCAAAGCAAGTGACCTATAACATAGTGCGCCTGATCAGACTAAACCACAATACTGGGCTGACAGGGAAAATCCACTACCACATACATGAGATCCCCGATCATGCTTTACCGGATGGATTGGTCCCTGGTCATGCTTTACCGCTTTCCAATCAATATCTAAACCCGGTCATGCTTTACCGGGGTGGAAAGGTACTCGGCCACGTTCAACGACTTCCAAACCCGTGCATAATTTGGTCACAAGACAATCAGCATACCTCAAAAATATAAAATTATTTTATTTGCACATCGAACATTCTTAAAAATGTCTAGGGCTTTGTTAGAATGCTCTGGACATGCTGCCCTAACCACAGCAGCAAAGATTCAGAAGATCCCAATGAAGCCTGCAACAAAAACTTGAGAAAACGTGAAGAACATGCACAAATTTTCACAGCTTGAGCGATGTCACGGTAAAAGTCATATATCCTCATTTCTAATCAGAAAAATACGAATTTTTGTCAAATCGAAGATAACACGACGTAATACAATTCATATGTTGAAAGCATTTTTCGAAAATCGATCAAAAAGTCGCAACACTCGAATTTACAGCAAACAACTGTTCTGCGTTCTAAAAAAAACCTTTCCTTGAGCAGTCACATGAAAAAGGCTATACCTCACTCATTTCTTGTCCAAAAATTACAAATTTACTGTCAAATCGAAGATAACACGATGTACTACAATTCATATGTTGAAGGCATTACCAGAAAATCGACCACAAAGTCGCAGCGCTCAAATTGACAGCGAACAACTGTTTTGAGTTCTAAATAAAACTTTCCTTTAGTAGTCAAACGAAAAATGCTATATCTCACTTGTTGCTTGTCCAAAAATTACTAATTTACTTTCAAATCAAAGATAACACAATGTACTACGATTTTTGTGTTGAAATATTTTCAGAAAACCAATCAAAAGTACACAGTACTTGAAATGACAGCAAAAACGATTTTTGAGATAAAAAATTTGTTAAAAATCGTTTCAAAACGTATTGCTCAAACTTTGCGCATAATAACCGAAGTTTCACAGATAACATACATCAAAATATCTACTATGACAAGATCGATGTATTGAATAAAAGATTATACATGACTTTGATCTTTAAAGTTACCAAAACGACGATACCGAAGCGGAACGAGTGCGAGGGTTGATCCGGAACGATTTGTGACTCGATTTCTTGCTACAATCTGAATGTAAAGTTGATGGGAAAATTCGAAGAGGGTGGGGCTGCTAGGGTAAAGCTTGGAACCCTAGAAATTCTTCAAAAGAAAAGGAGTGGAAGCCAAAGAGTTTTTGGGTGTGTGTGTGTGATTTCTTCAAAAGAATAGGAGTGGAAGCCAAAGAGTTTTCTTTTGGGTGTGTGTGTCGTGTAAGTGTGGTTAATTAGGGAAATAAAATGCTTAATTTATAATAAAGAAGATGTTAATAAAAATGTTAGTCCATACTAACTTTACAAATGTTTTCTAATTAAAATAAATTGCACAATTGATAAATTTTAAGAGTTTAAAATCTTAAAATCATCTAATAACTAAATTAGGCTTTAAAAATGCTAAAAACTAAATAAATCATTTAAAATGCCGAAATCCTAACTTAAAATAAAATATTGCATTTTAAAATCGCCAAAAACATCGACGGTCTCTTTTCCTCGATCCCGCATCGAATAATCGCCTGAAACATGAAACTCAAGAAAACATTTTAACGTGCGTCACATAAACATAAATAATTTAAAATAATACAAATTCATGAATCATGCATCACTAAAATCGTTTTAAAATTAAATAAATAGTTTAATAATTTAAATAAATGCGTGAGTTTTACGTGTACTGATTTCGGGCTCTACAATGATAGCAAGTAATACATATATATTCACAAGCAACAGTGAAAATACTTTTACTTAAAATAGCTTTTCATGAAAATAAACTTTAACATTTTTCTTTTAACATATCATCTAATATTTCCTTTCAACATTTACGTATATGTTTCCTTTTTTATTGAATTCAGATCTTCAATTGTGACTTTCGTATTAGCTGAAGGTCGATTGATCCATCTACGTATTATCACGGAATCGGGCGTCAGCGATGCTCTCACATGTCAACTGAGCCTTGGTCTTATATATTATCATATCATGTATCATCGTATTAGTCACAATCAATTCACCTTCTTTAACTTTTCATATTTCCATCAGTTATAAAACTTCATGCACATATACATCATTTTTCTTTTAAACCAAGCATGCAACATATCTTTTAGCATTAACGTTTGATCATAAAATTCCATAAACATTCAAAATAAACACATTAAAATTTAATATAGCATTTCAGGGCACTACCAGGACATTTCACATTTTTCAGTGTAAAATAACCGTTTTACCCCTAGACTTATAATTTTTCATAAATATTCCTAGACCTCGAAATGACGTCCCAAATCATTCCCAACTTAACATATTTCCTTAAAACACTCCCTTAAATATTCCTTAGGATTAAAATTTAGCTTTTCGATAATTTTCTTGATTCGTTTTTAAACTTAGACATACATCCCGGTTTTGACTAATATTGATTGGAAACTTAACCAAAACTTCCCGAACTTGACCCAAGGATTAATAACGCCTAACTAAACCATATTCAACCCAAATCAAGCCAATCAAGATCCATGATCAAGCCTAAATCAGCTATTGAAGTTTCTGCATATATGGACCGAACTCTACCCTCCATGTCATCTTCAACTCTTCGAAACCTAGACCCTAACCGATTGGACCAGCCCCTGACCAACCCTCTTAGGACCTAGACCGAACCCATTAGGACCCATTTTACCAGCCCCATGGCCCATGCACGTAAACGGGCATGGTTCCTTCCTAAACACTCGGTCGCGGCTCCGACTAAGAAGAGTCCTAGCCGTGCGCCTTCTTTCTTCCTGCCCCTCCAGCCCTTCATGGACCACCATGGCTCGATGCTAGGACCCTCATGAGCCCAGTCCCATGCCTGTAAAGTGCCACGCACAACTCTTTTCCTGAACCTCCCAAAAACAGAGCCCTAGTTACCCTAAACTCCAAAATTCGTGCAGCCCTTTGCCTCCCACTTTCCAGCCTTGCGTCATGCTTATAGGGACTCTTAAACATGTGGAAAAACATCCCTTCAAGTACCCCTAACATGGCATCCACTTTGTGCATCATTAGGAAGAGTTTTAAAACAAGAAAACACTAGTTTTGTGCATGTATAGCCATGAAAACTAAAATTCAATTTGTGCATCTTATTCCTCATGCAAACATAATCAAATATGCATAATATGGTGTGAAAGATGTTTGAAAGAAAGTTAAGACGTGCCTTTACGTATATTACGCTCGAAATTAACTTGGCGATACGAGAAACAATGGTGGATTTGGACCCTTGCTGATTTTCTTCAAGAAAAATGTGACCTTCCTCTTCAAATTCACGTGTGGTGTATGTGATGTTTGATGAAGGAGTCATAGTATTTAGAGTGTGGGAGGCGTGGAGTTGTGAGGATTTGGGGCTTTTATTTAGTAATTAAAACAAGTGGTATAAGCTTAGGCCCACTAACATGGTTTAATAGGCCTACTAAGTCCATTAGTGAATATTTAAAATATTTTGTTTAGGGAAGTTCGTGAAAATATTAGCCGAGTTCTTGAAAAATTCATATTTTCGTCGAAAATTGAATACCGTTTAAAAATATGACCCGGTGTATAAAAACACCTCAAAACACTTTTTTTTCGAAAATACCATATAAAATATACCATAATTTAAATAATTATTTAATAAAAATATTTTTCCTTATACGGTCCCTGGTCTCCGTCCTCGATCACATCTCAAATAACCTTTAAAACACAGTTTTATTCATTCTAACAGTAAATCCTAGTTTTAAACATGAAATCATGCATATCATAATTAATTCATGCCATTAAAATCATTTAATTAGTCATTTTTCATTTTTCTTACATTTGCATGCAGTTGGATTACGTCATCGTATTTTGGACCTTACAGGAGAAGTGGTTCGAATCATGGGTTGTTCAAGAGGTTAGTTTAAGTATAAAAAGTCTATGTTTAAAGTTGGGAAGAAAATATTAAAGTTGGGATTAATTCGGGATTAAAACGCTTTACGGTTTAGTAAATAATGAATTAAATTAAAAAGCTCGAGTTTACGTTAAATAAAATATTAGAAGTCAAATTTAAGTTTAAATAATTATTTGGGATAATCTCGAGTCAACAAAAGTGAGAAATAGTCAAAATCTAGAATTTTAGAGTTAAAGGGTAAAATGGTCATTTTACGTTCTGGGTAGTACGAAAGGTCTGGCAGTGTTCCGAAGAATCATAATGCATGATAAATGATATTTTAAAACTTTTACGATGAAAATATGGGATTTTATGATTTATGATAAAGCTGTACAATTTTTACTGTTAAAATGCTATTTTTCAAAAGTAGAAAGGACAGGATATTTTATGATTAAAAAGAAAAAAAAATATTTTGAATGATGTGAATTGACTGTGGCATAAAAGATATGATATATGATTTTTGGGAATATCATGAGGGAGAAAGCCCAGAGGGAGCCCGTTTACGAGAGAAGGACTCAGAGGGAGCCCAACGATCGTATTTCTATTTTACGTCGGTGCATAATGCCCGTCCCCGTACTCAATGGTGAGCTAAGACTGAGCAGTCGATCAGAGGATACAGCTAGTCACTTTCAAGGATCAAACTTCACCCAAAATAATAAATGATTGAAAACTTTATGATTTGACGATTTATGATTAAATTATGCTAGCTTATTTTGAATCAAAGTATGATTTTTAATGCATGTGCTTGTATATGTATTATTTGCTACTCATGTTTAGAACATGTTGAGTCATTAGACTCACTAGATTTGAATATTGCAGGTGAGGATAAGGTGATTGGGTTGTAGGTGAGGATAAGGAGTGCAATTATTATGAATTTCATATTCTATGATTAATTTTAAAAATAAAGAAAAAATTTAGTAAGATTTTTATGTTAAAGAGTAGTGGACGTTTCAAATATATATGAAATTTAAGTGATTGGGTTGTTTATATCATAACCAATTTTTATAACAATGTAAAACAACAAAACATGTGGGAACATTAAGATTGCCATCATTTCAGCTAACTTTATAGGTGTTTTGTTCTCTTAGTTCGGTTAGCACAATATCACTATATTCAGATTTAACAGTGTATGTGTTTCGGTGAAATTCAACAGAATAATCATTTATACAGTTGTCTGATGCTAATCAAATTATAGTAAAGGTTCTGTGAGGACCCGAACCTAATTCGTCTTCTTAATCAGTATTAATAATCAATATAACAATTAAGTAATGTAGGACATAAATTTTTTTTTTTAAAATGCAAGTGCGGAAACTTAATGTACTCGATCTGATATACATGTCAATATAAAAATACAAGTCTTGTACAACATTATTTATCTCAAACTCAAGTTCAGTCACTATATCAAGTACTGAAAATCAATCTACTCTAAGTTCGGATCTCCACGCTAATTCTGAATCTCTCATCCTCTTCCTGATCCTGATCCTGCCCCACCTGTTGTCATGCACACATACAAACAAGACAACAGCCAGATAACTCCAGTGAGAAATACATCCCAGTATAAACAATGTATACATGCAATCATATAAACAGATATAAAAGCATAGAACAGATATCAATAACATGTATCAAATCTGAAAGACATGAATCGATATAAAACTCTAAATAAAATCTGGACTCGTCATCTCAGACTCGACTCATCTCTAATCTAGGGATCCCGGTTCCTGCAAATTGTCCCATATATCGAACCTCAGCAATAGGAATCAATCAACTCTTAAGCGTCATCGATATAAACCAAACATCCAGTGTCTTGGCGACTCAGCCGAAGACTTGGCACATCAGCCCATGACTCGGCACATCAGCCCATGACTCAGTACATGCTTTGCTATAAATCAATAGACTAAGCATATCAATCTCAGACACTGCAACATATCGAGGCAATGACAATTCAGTATGTGATTTTGGGAAACTCAAATTAAATCAAACTCGAGTTGTGCAATCCCGGATCAACATTGATTTATACCTTTCTTTCTGTCAATCTGACTCTGTCGAAGTCTCGGATTCAATGCCTGTCAATACTCAATCTGGCAATGAAAATATCGAGTGTATCGTATCAATATACAACTCAGATCAATACTGGATATAATCAGAACTAAATCAATTTCTGTTTCAACAGCATAACTGTACAATCTCAATATACCCAGCAATACAAATCAACAGACATCAATTCCCACAACTCATAATCAATAACGATACAAATCTGATATCACATCTCAATCAAATCAACTCTGAAAATCATAACAATTTCATACGGTATCCGTTCTTCAATCCGGTTTCGATTATACGATGTCTAACATATCAGAAACACCATATATGAATCATATATGAATCCTTCAATATCAAAATTTCAAAACATAACAAAACGTAATAAAACTTACGTCCTGTCAAAGCCTGTAACGAGAGGACCACTGTACTGAAGTCAGATTATAATTCAGACGGACGGATTTCTCGCAACTCGAATTCTAGTATCAAGAATGGAAAACCTCTCCCCTGGCTTCGATTTATTTCCCTTTGCATTCTCAGGAGTTGAATTGGTTAATTATATATATATCATGCATGGCTAGGGGCAAGTGGCTCATCCCTTAAAGCAACACGTCTCGCGCATATGCACGACTTCTCCCGGCGCATATGCGCGAGACCTACTGGTCTCAGCCCTTCACTTCTCGGCAGCTCGCGCATATGCGCGCACCATCGCCGCGCATATGCGCGAGGTCCTGTGCAACTCTCTGCCACCTTCGCGCATATGCGCGGATCCTGGTCGTGCATATGCGCGAGGTCCTCTGTCTACCTCGTGCATATGCGCCGGACAGGGTCGCGCATATGCGCGAGGACTTATCCTTGCACATAATCCAATCTTCTTTTCGGCTATCCCGATCTGATCCGTTCTGTCTATAATTATATCACAATTATCAACAAATCATATCAGATTACAATAATCAAAATCTCGGGCATTACATTTCTCCCCCCATAAGATCCGATTTCGTCCCCGAAAGCACATGCAATCAAATCAGATACAATAAGGAATGGAGAATAGAAGCTAAATAAGAATACTAACATCAATGAAATAACTCGGAAAATCTCTGTCTCATATCTGATTCAGTCTCCCAAGTAGCTTCTTCGATGCCATGACGACTCCACTGAACTTTCACAAGCGGAATAATCTTCGTTCTGAATTGTTTTTCCTTACGATCGAGAATCTGAATCGGTTTCTCGAAGTAACTCAGTGTCTCATCCAGTTCGGCTTCGTCTGGCTGAATGACATGTGAAGCATCGGAAATATATTTCCGCAATAATGATACATGAAAGACATCATGTATTCCCGATAAAGAAGGAGGTAAGGCGAGTCGATAGGCACGATCTCGTATCTTCTCGAGAATCTCATATGGCCCAATATAACGAGGAGACAATTTCCCTTTCTTGCCAAATCTGACAACTCCTCTGAAAGGCGAAATCTTCAAGAATACTCTGTCTCCTGCCTCAAATACCACCGGTCTACGTCGAACATTGGCATATTTAGCCTGTCTATCTTGAGCTGCCTTCATTTATTTCTGAATCAGCTTCACTTTTTCTGTCATATCTATGATCATATCAGGTCCAATCTCAGGAACCTCAGAAATTTCATCCCAATATAGAGGGGATCTGCATTTCTTGCCGTATAATGCTTAAAATGGTGTCATCACAATACTCGTTTGATAGTTGTTGTTGTACGAAAACTCACAAAGTGGCAATGAATTCTGCCAATTAGTGCTAAAATCAAGCACTACAGCTCTAAGCATATCCTCCATTGTTTGGATAGTCCGCTCTGACTGCCCATCGGTCTGTGGATGATATGTGGTACTCAGATGTAACTTCGTACCTAGAGTCTGCTGTAAACTCTGCCAGAAATGCGAAGTAAACCGAGGATCACTGTCTGATACAATTGACTTCGGCACTCCGTGCAATCTGACTACTTCTCTGACATAAATCTCTGCCATCTGGTCATGTCGGTACATCATCTTGTACGGAATAAAACATGCTGATTTAGTCAATCTATCAATCACAACCCAAATCGCATCACAATCTCGGGAGGATCTCGGTAAATTCATTACAAAATCCATGAAAATGTGATCCCATTTCCATTCAGGAATAGTCCTCCTGGTTTCTTTCTTTTGGCTTTCACCTGTTGGCAATTCAGACATTTGGATACAAATTCAGCAATATCAGCTTTCATCTGTTTCCACCAAAGCTGTCTTTTCAAATCATTATACATCTTTCTACCACCAGGATGAATACTGAATCGACTGCTGTGTGCTTCTGACAATATCTGTCGTTTCAAATCCGAAACATCTGGCACAACAATACGATTATTCACATACAGTACACTGTCACGTACCTGATACTCAGATCAATGCCCTGCTCTTACCATCGATATCGAGTTCTGCACATTCTGATCAACTTTCTGAGCCGCTTTAATTATCAAAATCAGCTCTGGTTCAACTTGAACGGCATAAAGTCTCAACGGTTTACAATCTGTATCAAATACTAATCCAGAAAGACAGCAATCTTCTATCAAATTTGAAACACCAATCGTCGATAAGGATAAAGAACATACCTTTCGACTCAGTGCATCAGCTACTGCATTGGATTTCCCCGGATAGTACTTGATTTCACAATCAAAATCCTTTAGTAAATCAAGCCATCTTCGTTGTCTCATATTCAATTCTGACTGTGAAAACAGATATTTGAATAAATCTCAAACTTCTCACCGTATAGATAGTGTCGCCATATCTTCAGTGCATATACAATGGCCGCCAATTCAAGATCATGAATTGGATAACGAGATTCATGTGGCTTCAACTGTCTCGAGGTATAAGCAATCACATGTCCTCGCTGCATCAGAATACATCCAAACCCTCTGTGTGAAACATCGCAATAAACGACAAAGTCACCAGTACCTGATGGAATAGTCAAGATCGGAGCACTGGTCAGTCTCTTCTTCAACTCAAGAAAACAGGACTCACAGTCTTTTGACCAAATAAATGAAGCATTTTTCTGAGTCAACTAAGTAATAGGTTTAGCAATACTCGAGAAATCTTTAATAAATCGACGATAATATCCTGTCATACCCATAAAACTGCGTATCTCTGGCACAAATATCGGTCTCGGCCAACTGAACACGGCTTCAACCTTACTAGGATCAACAGAAATCCCATCTCCAGATATAATGTGACCCAGAAATACAATCTGTCTCAACCAGAATTCAAATTTCGACAGTTTTGCATACAGTTTCTCAGCCCTCAGAATTCTCAATACCGTTCTCAGATGTTCAACATGATCAATCATATTCTTCGAATAAATCAAGATATCATCGATAAAAATAATAACAAAATCATCAATATATCTCTGAAACACACGGTTCATCAGACCCATAAATACAGCTGGAGCATTAGTCAAACCAAACGACATGACAATAAACTCATAATGTCCATACCTGGTTCTGAATGCTGTCTTCGAGATATCAGAATCTCTGACTCTCAGCTGATGATATCCAAATCTCAGATCGATCTTGGAATAAACAGAAGAACCCTGCAACTGATCAAATAAATCATCAATACGAGGCAAATGGTATTTGTTCTTTACCGTAGCCTTGTTCAGTTGCAAGTAATCAATACAGAGTCTCATAGAACCGTCTTTCTTTCTCACAAAAAGTACTGGAGCACCCCAAGGCGAAACACTCGGTCTGATGTAACCCTTGGCCAGTAAATCTTCCAACTGCTCTTTCAATTCTTTTAATTCAATCGGTGCCATTCTGTACGGCTCTAGAAATCGGAACTGTACCTGGCATCAATTCAATGCTGAAGTCGATCTCTCGAATCGGAGGCAAACCTGGAATCTCATCTGGGAAGACATCAGCAAACTCGCATACCACTGGCAAATCAGCCAATGATGGACTCGATTTCAGTAAATCAACTGAATAGACAAGGAATCCCTCCGCTCTTTTCTGTAACAATCGAGTCATAGACAATACGGATATCAAAGGAATTCTAGATCTAGAACCCTTACCGTAGAATTTCCACTCATCAGCCATATCCGGTCTGAATCTCACAATCTTGTGGAAACAATCAATAGTAGCTCTGTACTTGGTCAACATATCAATACCGATAATACAGTCAAAATCAGACAACCCAAGTACGATACAATCTCACTCAATCTCATGCCCGTCATACTGTAGCATACAATATTTCATAGAATTCACTGATATCAAACCTTTCCCCAAAGGAGAAGAGACAGACACTACAGCAGATAACGACTCAACAGGCAATGCATGACTCAATGCAAATCGCTCAGAAATAAATGTATGAGAAGCACCTGTATCTATCAATACATAAGCAGGGTAACCACATAAAGAACAGTTACCTGCAACAACATCATGTGGTGCTTCCTGGGCCTGCTCCTCTGTCAAAGCAAATACTCTGGCATGCTATCTAGTATGCTGGCTAACTGTCTGGCTTCCTCATGGCCTCTGTTATGACTGAACTGGTGCTGGCTAGAACGAGTGAACAGCAGCTGATCGTCTATCAATTTGTGCCGCTGATCCCGATGATTCGGCTCCATGGGATCTTTGGGAACCCCGCTGTGGACACACTCTGGCAAAATGTCCCTACTGTCTGCAGATGTGGCAACTACCAAATACTCATTGGCATTGCTCCGTGGGATGTCTCCCTCCGCAAGTTCTGCAATAGACCCCGGTATAACTCTGGCTCTGTCGGGAACCACCAGAGCTAGATGAACTGCTGCCAGACTTCTTGAACTGCTTTCCTCGGGTTTCAAGAAATCTTTCTTTCCACCACTGCTGCTGCCACCCTCGAATCTGGGAGGAGGTTGTTGTGGTCTCGGTGCTAGAGGAACAAACAAAGCTCCTTTCTGTCTCATCAAACCGGCTTCTGCTCCTTTGGCTTTGTTCAGGTCATCGTTGAAGTTATTCGATCGCCCGGTGTTTACCATGTAAAAATCTCGGGGTTCAGTCCATTGATAAACTGATCGGCAATGGCTTCGTCATTCTCTGCCACGTGTGGAGCAAATATCAACAAGGTAGAGAACTTAGCAACATACTCTTCAATGTTCAACTGACCCTGTCTCAGATTGGAAAACTCTGCCCCCTTGTCTTTCCTGTACGACACTGCGAAAAATATCTGATAAAACTCAGCTTTAAAGACATTCCAAGTGATATTCGTACCTCGATGCTCCAACGCTCTCTTCGTCGTAATCCACCAGTTCTTTGCAACGTCATGCAACTGGTGCCCAATCAATCGGATTCGGCGCTCATCTGTGTAATCCAAGGAATCAAACTGCATCTCTATGCCATCTAACCAACACTCACAATCAACATAAGTCTCTGTTCCTTTCAGGGTTGGTTGTTTAAATGACTGAAACCTTTTCAACAGTGTTTCCATCGGTGTTGCTGTAACATCCATTGGATTCGCAGAAGTACTACCCTGTTCTGGTACTCTTCGAGGAGGCATATCTGATTACCAAAATGGTTAGTAACCAAATACAACAAACCTGTTTCAGTCCTCCTCTGATCATCTTACTGCTGATCAAGAATCGGTTCTGATTCATTCTCAATAATAAACGTTACCAAATCAAATCAGATAAACAGGTAAACATGCATTTCAAAGCAGTAAACATGCAAGCAATCAAAATCAAGGAAGAAAACTCAATCTACCCCGCTCACTAGCTCCTATCTTAGTCTAAGATAACCTACTGCTCTGATACCACCTGCTGTGGGGACCCGAACCTAATTCGTCTTCTTAATCAGTATTAAGAATCAATATAACAATTAAGTAATGTAGGACATAAATTTTTTTTTAAATGCAAGTGTGGAAACGTAATGTACTCGATCTGATATACATGTCAATATAAAAGTACAAGTCTTGTACAACATTTATTTATCTCAAACTCAAGTTCAGTCACTATATAAAGTACTGAAAATCAATCTACTCTAAGTCCGGATCTCCATGCTCATTCTGAATCTCTCATCCTCTTCCTGATCCTGATCCTGCCCCACCTGTTGTCATGAACACATACAAACAAGACAACAGCCGGATAACTCCGGTGAGAAATACATCCCAGTATAAACAATGTATACATGCAATCATATAAACAGATATAAAAGCATGGAAAAGATATCAATAACATGTATCAAATCTGAAAGACATGAATCGATATAAAACTCTAAATAAAATCTGGACTCGTCATCTCAGACTCGACTCATCTCTAATCTAGGGATCCCGGTTCCTGGACATTGTCACATATATCGAACCTCAGCAATAGGAATCAATCAACTCCTAAGCGTCATCGATATAAACCAAACATCCAGTGTCTTGGCGACTCAACCGAAGACTTGGCACATCAGCCAATGACGGCACATCAGCCCATGACTCAGTACATGCTTTGCTATAAATCAATAGACTAAGCATATCAATCTCAGACACTGCAACATATCGAGGCAATGACAATTCAGTATGTGATTTTGGGAAACTCAAATTAAATCAAACTCGAGTTGCGCAATCCCGGATCAACATTGATTTATATCTTTCTTTCTGTCAATCTGACTCTGTCGAAGTCTCGGATTCAATGCCTGTCAATACTCAATCTGGAAATGACAATATTGAGTGTATCGTATCAATATACAACTCAGATCAATACGGGATATAATCAGAACTAAATAAAATTCTGTTTCAACAGCATAACTGTACAATCTCAATATACCCAGCAATACAAATCAACAGACATCAATTCCCACAACTCATAATCAATAACGATACAAATCTGATATCACATCTCAATCAAATCAACTCTGAAAATCATAACAATTTCATACGGTATCCGTTCTTCAGTCCGGTTTCGATTATATGATGTCTAACATATCAGAAACACCATATATGAATCATATCCGATTCCTTCAATATCAATATTTCAAAACATAACAAAACATAATAAAACTTATGTCCTATCAAAGCCTGTAACGAGAGGATCACTGTACTGAAGTCGGATTGAAATTCAGACGGACGGATTTCTCGCAACTCGAATTCTAGTATCAAGAATGGAAAACCTCTCCCCTGGCTTCGATTTATTTCCCTTTGCATTCTCAGGAGTTGAATGGTTAATTATATATATATATCATGCATGGCTAGGGGCAAGTGGCTCATCCCTTAAAGCAACACGTCTCGCGCATATGCGCGACTTCTCCCGGCGCATATGCGCGAGACCTACTGGTCTGGGCCCTTCACTTCTCGACAGCTCGCGCATATGCGCGCACCATCGCCGCGCATATGCGCGAGGTCTTGTGCAACTCTTTGCCACCTTCGCGCATATGCGCGGATCCTGGTCGCGCATATGCGCAAGGTCCTCTGCCTGCCTCGCGCATCCTCTGCCTGCCTCGCGCATATGCGCCCGGCAGGGTCACGCATATGCGTCCGGCAGTGTGGCGCATAATCAAATCTCCTTTTCGACTATCCCGGTCTGACCCGTTCTGTGTATAATCACATCACAATTATCAACAAATCATATCATATTACAGTAATCAAAATCTCGGGCATTACAGGTTCTCAAATAATAATACATTTTTAAATATCACCTTATCATGTATAATCTTACCCTTATCCACAACCTTACCCTCACAGTTATTGTCGAATGTGATTTTTGGTCCTTTGTGTTAATAACTTCATAAATTAGCTTGATGTCACTGGTCATGTATCTGGATCAAGTATCTCCAATCATTCAAATAAGATTTTGATACCCAATTCTAGTTGTGTCCTGAACGTCTTAACAATTTCGGGACCCAAATTAACTATTCTAATAGGCTTTTGAATGTTTGTATCAAAAATAGTACGATTATGTGCCAAAATCAGGTGATGTGTGATATGTTCTATCTTTCACAAATTGTTGTTTGGGTCGTTCTTCTTTCCTATGTAGTCTGTATTTCTTTTGAGTCGACCTTCAATTGTGGTAACAGTTAGATTTTCCTTTCATAGAGTAATGTCAGGCTGGACTTGGCTTTTCTTTGAGACCATTTTGAGTCAATATAACCAGCTTGATGATTTTTATCCATGTCCGATTAGAATTAGAACTCTCGAATTCAACATGACCTAAACCAAGGTGCTTGCATGTGTTCTCAAAATTTACATTCCTGCTTGGTTGGACTTTTGGCTGATCATGTTCATATATTGTGCTAGACCGGAAAAAGTTTATCATTTTAGACTTGTCTTTTTCTAGACATGATTGAGTATTCACCTCAGAAGAACTACACTCATTGTTGCCAAACCTTATCCTAGTTATGTCAATGGTTTGTTTTTATAGCTCATGCATCTTCTCAATGGAGACAAAATATTTGTTCCAATAATTTACTAGAAGTTTCAATTGTTTATTTCAATTAATAGTTTCTTGGAACAATCTTCGCATGTCATCATTCTCAGATGATATAAAATTGATTTTTACTCTCAGACCATCAAGTTCTTTTAGCTGTGAGCATCTAGAGTTGATTGAATTATCTGTTATATTTTTTATGCCTTAGATTCCTTAAATGATAGCGAGAGTCTCTTAAACTCATCCACCATATCATGTAGTGTCTTGACAAGATCCTCTTGTATAAATCCATCTGAGTCAAAATTAAATACCATGTCATCGGTAGTTTCCAGCCCAACTTATGAAGTCTATGGCTCAACATTTGACTGGACCTTCTCATCATCACTTTAACTTATGAAGGTTTCTGAACTAGATTGGTCTTAATCTGAGTTAGCCTATTTTCCTTTGCTTTCCTCAACAACAATTACATTTTGATATATTTTCTTCTTGAATTATCTTTTGTCATATTTGGACAGTCTCTTCTCGAACGGCTTCTTATCATCTTTCTTCGGCATATTATAGTATGTAATAAAATGGCCTTGCTTTCCATAGTTAAATAATCATTGTTGCCTCTTCTTCCACATGAAATGATTTTACTAAAAGGCTTTGACTGTACAACTCTTTGTAAGAACCCACTTCAGCTGAGACTTATAATTGCCTGAGTTGAAACTCGTAGTATTTACTTCAAAAAATTATGGATGTTAAAGAACACCTTTGTTTCACCAGAAAACACAATATAACCCAACTGTCAGCTTGAACAGCTTGAGTTGGTTGGGGTAGCACAAAGTGATTATTGAAGATCTGATATGTTATGATATAAGTGTGCTAGTTAAGCAGCTTGAAGTATGATCTCTTAAGTGTGGTCAGAAATTTTGAATGAATGTGGACTTGAAAGATTTAAGCTTGTACTTATGACTCAACTGAACATGTTCTTCACTTTGAAATCTGCATATATATAGTTGAAAAGCTCTAACGGTCGAATTTATTTTTCAACAATCATTTGTACTGTTATCCTACAGAATGTACATGTCAATTTCAATCATCGTATGTATCATTAAATGTTCATTTATTGTCACTTGTACTTTTGCGACTTTAAGCTCCTAGCTTCTGAAAAATATAATGGGCCATAGATGAAATAGGAAAAAAATTTCATTCGAGAGTTGGTGGGATAATGTGTAATTATTTTATATCTGCTAGTTGTTGAACAGCTTGACTTGCAGTATTCTTTTCTCATACCTAACCAATTGCAGTGCGGTTGGAGTTTAATGGTCTAACAATGTAATGCATTTTATATTTGATTTGGCCTAATGACAGATGGTCTCTTGTAGCTAGAGTTAAGATAATCTATGGCTTGAACTCTTGATGTTATGTCTGAATGGTTTGATTTGATCCAGCGGTCTGAAATCCTGAAATTACAATTGGTAAGCGCTGTATCCTGAAACTGCTTGATGTTGTTATTTGTCACTCACCAAAACTTACAATATTATGCCTAATTTTTTATTTTACAAAATTGAAATATATGTGTATATATTTTATTTACTTCAGTAATTATTATAAATTAATATTGATCATACGTATGCTTTTATCAAAAACAATTTATTTTGTAGGCAATTAACAAATGTTAGAAGAATTTAAAAAAAATCGAAATAGCTATTAATATTTTTATACATTTTATTATTGTCATGCTCTCATTTAAATAAATAATATTATTTTTTCATAATGGTACAAATAACATCAAAATAAAATCAAAATCAATGGATAATAACAATAGAACTTAAATGTATTATAGGTTAGAGAATTGGTTCTTAACTCAGGAGTATTATATTGGTATAAAGGCATTTGTAGTGTTTGCATTAAGTCATCTCGAGTGCTTATTAAATGGCAAAGTATGTTACCTGTCGGATAAAAAAAAATTAAATGATATGGGGCCAAAGGTGGCATACTTTGAATGGGCTGAATGAAAAACGTGGGTTGGCCGAGGAAAATTTGAAGATGAATTTTCATACGCGTTTTTAACGCGTATTCACACGGACAAGGGGCTCTATAAATAGAGCTCCCCTCCCTTCATTTCAAATCATCCCTTCTTCGAGTTTTCTCTCATCTTATAAGCATTTGAGTGCTTAGTTCTATAATATTTGTGAGGTATTTGTTCTCCTGTATTAAGAGAGTGTGTGTTCTCTTTGAAAACACAGTGAGTGAGTTGTACACCATAAAATATTATAGTGGAAATCTTTTCATCATGCCCGTGGTTTTTACCCTAATAATTTTTAGGGGGTTTTCCACGTAAATCTCGGTGTCCAGTTTATTCTTTATTTTCGTGTTTTATTATCTCAAATTCGCACGTGGGACCAACAAGTGGTATCAGAGCCTTGGTTTAAAATTTCTTAAAATTCTGAGTATGCTCTGTGGTTGCAGCCTAGACTGATCTTCCACATCAGAAAATATTTTTTGAGATTTTTTATTTAAGGCGGGATTATTTTGTCCGGTCTACTAAAATTGTTGTAGACATAATGGCGGGAAGGTACGAGATAGCAAAGTTCAATAGAAGTAATTTTATGCTGTGGAAAATAAAGATACAAGCAGTTTTAAGAAAATAAAATTGCTTGGCGGCTATTGGAGATAGACCGGTGGAGATTGCGGATGGTGGAAAGTGGAATGAGATGAACGATAATGTTGTTGCCAATTTACACTTGGCTATAGCTGACGAAGTTTTGTCAAGTATCTCTGAGATAAAAACAATCAAAGTTATCTTGGATACTTTGACAAAGATGTACGAGGTCAAGTCGCTACACAACATGATTTTCCTAAAGAGAAGGCTTTATAATCTTCGGATGGTGGAATCCTCATCGATGACCGACCATATCAATACACTAAATACTCTATTTGCCCAACTCACTTCCATGGGGCATAAAATAGGGGAAAATGAACGTGCGGAGCTTCTACTTCAAAGTCTACCAAATTCATATGATCAACTTATCATCAACATTACCAACAATATTCTTATGGGCTTTCTAAGATTCGACGATGTCTTAACTGCGGTTCTCGGAGAAGAAAGCCAGCGCAAGAATAAGGAAGATATGTTGGTAAACTCGAAGCAGGCAGAGGCTTTGCCGATGATAAGAGGAATATTTATGGACCGTGACTCCAGTGGGAGCCAAAGACGAGGTAGATCAAAGTCCAGAAGTAAGAAGAAAAATATTTACTGCTTCAAATGTGGCGGTAAAGGGCACTTCAAGAAAGAGTGTACGAGTATCGATAAAAGTTATCAAGGAAATGTGGCAAGTACTTCAGGCAGTGGTGAAATATTATTCAGCGAAGCAGCAACTGTTGCAGAAGGCAGTCACAAATTTTGTGATACATGGATTATGGATTCAGGAGCGACGTGGCACATGACGTCTCGGAGAGAATGGTTTGATCATTATGAACCAGTCTCAGGAGGATCTGTATTCATAGGAAATGACCATGCCTTGGAAATAGTTGGGGTCGGTACTATCAAAATAAAAATGTTTGATGGCACCATTCGTACCATTCAGGAAGTACGACATGTGAAAGGACTGACAAAAAATCTTTTATCCTTGGGGCAATTGGATGACATCGGGTGCAAAAATCGTATCGAGAACGGGATCATGAAAATTGTGAAGGGTGCGCTTGTGGTTATGAAGGCGGAAAAGGTTGCTGCAAATCTGTATGTACTTTTGGGAGAAACACACAAAGAAGCAGAACTAGTTGTTGCATCAATTGGTTCAGGAGAAGAATTAACAGTGTTATGGCATAGAAAGCTCGGGCATATGTCAGAACGAGGGTTGAAAATTCTATCAAAACAGAAGCTGCTGCCGGGACTAACAAAAGTGTCACTACCCTTTTGTGAGCATTGTGTTACCAGTAAACAACACAGATTAAAGTTTGACACTTCTACTGCCAGGAGCAAAAGCATATTGGAGCTGATTCATTCGGATGTTTGGCAAGCACCGGTTGTATCCCTAGGAGGAGCGAGATACTTTGTCTCGTTCATTGATGATTTCTCTAGGAGATGTTGGGTGTATCAAATCAAGAAGAAATCAGATGTTTTCCAGATCTTCAAAGATTTCAAAGTGCGGGTTGAACTTGATTCAGAAAAGAAAATCAAGTGTCTAAGGACTGACAATGGAGGAGAATATATCAGTGATGAATTTGATGCATATTGTCAACATGAGGGCATCAAGAGACAATTCACGACGGCTTACACACCTCAACAGAATGGAGTGGCGGAGCAGATGAACAGGACCTTTTTGGACAGAACAAGAGCTATGTTGAGGACTGCGTGTCTAGAAAAGTCATTTTGGGCGGAAGCAGTCAAAATCGCTTTTTATATTATCAATCGTTCTCCTTCAGTGGCGATTGATCTGAAGACTCCGACGGAGATGTGGACCGGGAAGCCGACAGATTATTCTCATTTGCATACATTTGGAAGTCCGGTGTACGTTCTGTACAATGAGCAAGAAAGATCAAAGTTGGATTCGAAATCCAGAAAATGTATCTTCTTGGGTTATGCTGATGGAGTAAAGGGGTTTCGCTTGTGGGATCCTACTGTTCACAAGCTTGTCATCAGCAGGGATGTTATCTTTGAGGAAGATAAAGTAAAGGGAGACAAAGGCACACCGAATTCAAAAACTACTATTTTTCAGGTGGAAAATAAGACGGACGAAGGTCAAGTTTCTTGTGAAGCAGTACCAGAGCACGAAGAACAAGAACATGTTGAGTCTGAGGTTTCCAATGTGAGGCAGTCAACTCGAGACAGAAGACCACCAGTTTGGCTTTCAGATTATGTCACTGAAAGCAACATTGCATATTGTCTATTATCAGAGGATGGTGAGCCATTGAGTTTCCACGAGGCTACTCAAAGCTCGGATGTATCCTTGTGGATGATAGCAATGCAAGAAGAATTAGAGGCATTGGACAAGAATAAAACTTGGGATCTTGTTACACTACCACGAGGGAGGAAAGCCATTGGAAACAGATGTGTCTATAATATCAAGCGTGATGGCAATAACAAAGTGGAGCGGTATCGTGCTAGATTGGTGGTAAAAGGGTATGCTCAGAAAGAAGGCATTGACTTCAATGAGATATTTTCTCCTGTGGTTCGACTTACAACAGTCAGAGTAGTGTTGGCATTGTGTCCGGTGTTTGACCTACATCTAGAATAGTTAGAAGTGAAAACGGCATTTCTTCATGGAGATCTTGAAGAAGAAATTTATATGCTCCAGCCAGAAGATTTTTCGGAAATAGGCAAAGAGAACTTGGTTTGCAGGTTGAACAAATCTATGTACGGTCTCAAACAGGTGCATATGTGTTGGTACAAGAGATTTGATTCCTATATCATGAGCCTTGGATACAACAGATTGAGTGCGGACCCTTGTATGTATTTCAAGAGGTCTGGTGATGATTATATTATTTTACTGTTGTATGTGGACGACATGTTGGTAGCAGGCCCCAACAAAGATCATGTCCAAGGATTGAAGGCACAGTTGGCTAGGAAATTTGATATGAAGGACTTGGGACCAGCAAACAAGATTCTAGGGATGCAAGTTCACCGAGATAGAAGTAACAAAAAGATTTGGCTTTCCCAGAAAAATTATTTGAAGAAAGTCTTGCAACGCTTCAACATGCAAGATAGTAAGCCAATCTCGACCCCTCTTCCTGTTAACTTCAAGTTATCCTCCGAGATGTGTCCTAGCAGTGAAGCAGAGAGGATGGAGATGTCTCGAGTACCATATGCATCAGCAGTGGGAAGTTTGATGTTCGCCATGATATGTACAAGACCGGACATTGCTCAAGCAGTGGGAGCAGTTAGTCGGTATATGGCGAATCCTGGACGAGAGCATTGGGGCACTGTTAAGAGGATCCTTACATACATTAAGGGTACCTCGAATGCTGCATTATGTTATGGAGGATCAGATTTTACACTCAGGGGCTATGTCGATTCAGATTATGCAAGTGATCATGATAAAAGAAAATCTACTACTGGTTATGTGTTTACACTTGCGAGGGGAGCTGTAAGCTGGATTTCAAAACTGCAGACAGTTGTGGCGTTATCTACAACAGAGGCAAAATATATGGCAGTTACTCAAGCTTGCAAGGAGGCAATATGGATTAAAAAGTTATTGGAGAAGATCAGACACAAACAAGAGAATTTTCCTTTGTTTTGTGACAGTCAGAGTGCCTTGCACATCGCAAGGAATCCAGTTTTTCATTCCAGGACGAAATACATTGGAGTACAATTTCACTTTGTGCGGGAAGTAGTAGAAGAAGGAAGTGTGGATATGCAGAAGATTCATACAAAGGATAACATAGCTGATTTTCTGACCAAGCCAGTGAACACTGATAAGTTTGAGTGGTGTAAATCCTCAAGTGGTCTAGCAGAAACGTAAGCAGCAGAAAATGGCAAGATTGAAAGGATGTGTGAAGATGTGTTTGATTCTCAATCAAATGTCCAAGTGGGAGAAATGTCGGCAAAAAAAAATTAAATGATATGGGGCCAAAGGTGGCTACTTTGAATGGGCTGAATGAAAAACGTGGGTTGGCCGAGGAAAATTTGAAGATGAATTTTCATACACGTATTCACACGGACAAGTGGCTCTATAAATAGAGCTCCCCTCCCTTCATTTCAAATCATCACTTCTTCGAGTTTTCTCTCATCTTATAAGCATTTGAGTGCTTAGTTGTATAATATTTGTGAGGTGTTTGTTATCCTGTATTAAGAGAGTGTGTGTTCTCTTTGAAAACACAGTGAGTGAGTTGTACACCATAAATATTATAGTGGAAATCTTTTCATCTTACCCGTGGTTTTTACCCTAATAATTTTTATGGGTTTTCCACGTAAATGTCGGTGTCCGGTTTATTCTTTATTTTCGGGTTTTATTATCTCAAATTCTGCACGTTGGACCAACATTTCCCGGCCCGTACAACCGCAAAAAAATCCTGAACAAATCTTATTTAGATGACGATACATTTAAAGTATACTTAAGAGGGGAGGAGTACATTCACCCATCATATCAAAATATTAATCTTGATGTGTCGTTTTCATTGTACCGTGTTCTGAACGTAGTCAGGGAACCATGAATGATTGCACCTGATAATCTTGCTGTCTTCAATAATTATTTTCAAGATAGTTTTTATTTCAAAGAAAATTTTGAAAATGATACTAAAAAATTTGATGAAGAACGCATGCCATCAAATCGTGTTGATGATGCTCCAGAAAGTCTAAACACCTATATAAATCATTGTATGAGATGATAACATCAGTCAAGAAGGGGATTTGATACGAGAGTCCACACGGTCACTTTTTGTTGTCCGTTTTGACGAGATTATTACAAAATATGACATTTTTAACATGCGTACACAAGAATTGTGACATTGTCGATGTTAATCGGAAAAGAAATTTGGGTTATTATGAACCATTCTTGTTCACAAGCTTGTCGCAAAATCCTGTCAATATAATGGTTATGTACGGTAATGAACTTGATGTGAACAGCACTGGCAGTGAGAGAGATGATGTATAAGCATAAAGCGACAATGTCTTTCAAAACAACATTGACAGTGATTAGAGTTATCAGTGAATGTATTTTGTGCATATGGTTGTTTTTGTTCAACGTGTCATGCCTTCCTTATCGTAATGCTCTACTCGTATGGTTGTTTATGTTAAACTTACTTGATTTAAATTTTGAGATAGATCAATTTCGGTTTGATTAGTGACATTTCATTCAAATTATATTTATACATCTCTCACACTAGCATATATATGTATATATGTAAAGTTTGAGATTTGTAAAATTCAGTTTGATGTTTGAAATTCTACATAATTTGCATGTAGTTTGTTTACTTTCAATTTCTAGATATATATTACATATGTCTTCGCAGCACTAGAGCAGCATGCCTGTGGATGCGCGACAATTAGTAAGTTGTTGAATTATGTTAAATAAATTATTAAAAAAATAGTATTATATTATTATATATGTTGTAATTTTTTTAATTTTATTACAATATTTAATTACATAATCCATAATAAATATATATCGGATAATAACAAGGTGTCGATATGCATTACTTCTAGATTCGCACTGCAAACCTACCTTATTGGGCATTCGTGGAAGTACGCCATGTCTGAACTGAGGCAAGGGTACTGGGATGAGTTCGACGTAATTACTATAATACTAAAACTTTACTTCTGTTTTGTATTTGATTTTTTGTTTGTTTAAATTTTTTAATTTAAATTTAAATGAATTTTAAATGCTACTTCAAAATTTGGAGAAGAAGTATCAGTGGGCTGAACAAGATGATGATTCGGTCAGACAGTTATGGTTTAGATAATGTGGTAATCTTTACTGCCACGTCATACACTCGTGGAGAAATTTTGGTTGGTATCCTCACACTATAAGCGTGGAACAATGTCACATGAACTGCAGTTTCGCAGAGTGGAGGTTGGAAGGCAAGGGCGTCAAAAAACAAGGACAATAGAAACAGCGAGCCTGTTGTAACTTTTCAAGTTCAAAAATCTTAATTTTAATGTTAACAAAACTTGTTATTTTGTGTTACTAATGTTTTACCTTAGTGTGCAGAAGCTAGGATCAGTTACGAGGTGTCCGAATCGCAAACTGAAGACTCAATTGATCGCACAAACTGAATCAGACAAACCGATATGCCATATGAGTAGTTCAGCTGATTGTCCAACTGATAGGTGGTTCAGCAAGAGAATCTCATAAGCATGTCAAGCTGAAGGAGTATTCAACTGATGAAGAGGCCGGCTGACCAGTTCAACTGAACAAGAGCAAAATCAGTTCAACTGAAAAGTCAACTAATTTCGCTAGCCCAACTGAAGTTCTGTTCAGCTGACTAGTTTGGAGCATTAGTTAGAATCCTTAAGTTGTAGATCAAGACAAACTCATTCAGTGGATTCCAGCTATACACAAAGGTACAAAGCAATTGTCCAGTCAAAAGACAATAATGAACGTTGCATCAGAGCCTTAAAGACAAATGTTTAAGAAGGGCAGTCGAAAAGTCGGGACACAGAGTCCAAGGAACGAATTCGAGATGTAACGGATACAATAATTGAGTCTCACTGTATGATCAGTTTCCCACCTATATATAGAGAAGATTAGTGGAGACGAAAAAAAGTGAGAACAAAATAGAACCAGAGAGAGTGTGGAAAAAGAAAGGGCACGCTTATTTGCATATTTGCTTTCAAGAAGCATTCAACCTAGAGGAAACTATTCTCAGTCATATCAGCTTAGTTTAGAAGCTTATTTCTCTCAGTGTGTGAGAACATCCTTGTTCAGTTCTCACACACGAACACACTCCACCACCACTCAAACACAGTCTTGCACAAAGACGTTAAACTTGTGTATGTAGTCTTTCTCAGAAATTAAAAAAGTGTTGGCTGGAAGGTGCTTCCTTCAGACTAGACTAGGAGTTCAGTTAGGCACTGGGTAAGTCCTAAGCTGGGTGGGTTTGTACAAGTGTATAAATCAAAGTCTTCTAGTGAATCCTACCCGAGGTGGTAGAAGGGGTGACGTAGGAGCAGTTGAAGTCTCCGAACATCCATAAACAAATCTTGTGTATTTAATTGATTAACTGTTGTTTTCAAACTGACTTGATCAGTTAGAGCATCAATCAGTTCAGTTATTGCCATAACTGAACTGATATATGCTACAACTAATCCCCTGCTTTTCGTTATTCAGTTTACGTAAGTTAAAATGTTTTCTAATTTAACAGTCTTCTTCACGAAGGATTACTTCGAGTTTCTTCCGCTTGGTTTTTTTAACCAAACTCGATTTAATTCATCAATGTTATCATTCTTAGAACATTAGCTATTGCAGCTAATTGGAGAATATCTTGTTTGAAATGACTTCAAAGGCACCAGCCCACGATCTTTCAGAGCTTGTTGGCCCGAGAACTGCATGACCAAGCATATTGCAGGCTCGAAATCATATGATGCACATGGAGCTACTACGTCAACTAACTTTTTTTAGCAATGTTTTTTATTTTACATATTTTTTATAATAAAAATATTACATCAATTAATAGTCTACTAGTTTTTAATTAATTCAACACTTGAATTAATTTAATTTAGTCCATAATAATATTTATGAAAATCACAATTTTCAAATACATTACTTGTTTGGCAAACTTTTAATTTATGAACAATTCCTCAAATTAAAAGTTACATTCTCCTTATAGAAGTGTCATACTTCTATTTTTATTTACGTTTATAAACTCCTTTTATAAGCCGTTCAACACATTGAAATATTTTTCTTCTTCAATTGTTGAGGAAAGAAAACACTTCTCATTGAAAAATCCTCTTATTTTTCTAGTGCAAAATAAGAGGGGTTCTAGCTTGCAAGTGGTGGACTTAATTTTTGAGAAAATTCAATTTTGTATGAAGCGTCAACGACATGAGCGAGACCCTATATCATGGGAGCTCTATACATGCACACACAAATGCACTGAGACGGAACGTTCATTGATAAGCGGTCACGACGTGTCAATGTAATTTTTATGTTCGAAATTTACAATAATTTGACGAATTAATTTTTAAAATAATAATTATTATTCAAATAAGGAATAAAGATTTTATTCTTCCTTACAAAAACTATAGAGACATATATGGTTGAGTCGTTGACGTCATACGAGGATGGGACGATGTAGAATGCTCCTCGTTCACATGAGGTCAACACCATGTTCAAGTTGGTGATAGGTGGGCCGAAAAAAATAGCAAATGTATGGTTGTGGTTTCATGTCTTCCATAATTTATCTCGAGGAGATGGCTCCACGTCGACGTGGAGGTTCTAGTAGCGCTGAGACTTCAAAGACAACTACGACTGAGGAGACAAACACAACCTAATTGAAAATATTTTTTATATATAAATACTTGTTAATGATTAAAAATATTAATATAAAATATATATTCATTATTTATAGAAATTATTAATATTATTTTTCTTATTTAAAAAATTATATAACTAAGGAATACTAAACAGTCACAAATAGAGATGGCTAATTTTTATTAAAAGTATCGCAAATTGCGATGGTTTTTGAAAGAAAAAAAGTAACAATTAGTTACTGTTTTTGTCAAAAAAATTGTCGCAAAATTGACACACAAAGACTAAATCTCATTCGGCTTGGTGACGGTATTCTTTCACAAATAGCGATTGTATTCTTCAAAAAGCCGTTGCAAGATTAGCTGCGGTTTTTGAAAAATTGTTGTTACAAGTGAACTACGACTGATTTAATGGCAAAATTCATGACCATCGCTAGTCGCATTTTTTTTGTAGTGAGAAGAACTACATATTTTATTAGATTTTTTTTGTTACACTTGTGCATTACTTGTATATTTTTATACTTAAATTTTTTATTTCTATTTCTAATTTATATTAAAAGAAAAACTTTTTACAAAAAACTTCAAAAAAGTTATTATCATTCCAATTTTGCAAAAAGTGAATCTTCCGCGTCAACTAAAGTTTTCGAAATCATTCTTTGTTTTAATTTTTTCAATTGAAAAGAAAATAATAAAACGAAAAATAAATAATAATAATAATAAATAACGTATTAAAATGAAAATCATCACAAACCGTAAAAAAAATTTAATAATGGTAATTATCAATAATGATGATGATGATGGCAAATATTATTATTTTATCTGAAATTCTCTTGATTATTTGTAAAGATCAAGCGGTTATCACTAGGCCAAAAGTTATAACGGTTAGTAAATGCGCAACTTTATTTCCTTAATACTTGTGGCAATGCAGAGTGCATTTACTTGGCTGCTAATAGATCGGTCTGCTAGGCTCATGAGTTTGGGTGATGCGTGTCTATATGCTAGTGTTGTCGCATATCTCTTACATATCGATCTTACTCTTTCTCTATCATCGGCCATATCCTCAGTAGAGACAGTATTACCCGTTAATATCTAGCGTAACTCTTTTACGACCCACCTAGTTAACCAGATTAGGAGGCGCGATATCAGCAGCTTGACGTAAGAGAACTTCATAGTATATCATTCATCCCAGTATTATTCACTCATGTACACTTAACCCAACATCGCCTCCAAGAAACATATAAATACTCTTCTTGGGTGATTTGAACGCATGACCTCTCTCTGATACCAGTTGTTAGCATCAAGCGCTTACCGCTAGGCCAAAAATTATAGATGTTAGTCAAAGCGCGGCTTTATTTTCTTATACATGTGGCAGCGCAAAGTGCACCTATTTCGGTGCTAATGGGTCGGGCGGTTAGGTTCGTGCGTCCGAGAAAATACGTGTCTATCTTCTGGTGTTATCTCATATATATTAGATATCAGTCTTACCATTTATCTATCGCCGACATATCCCCAGTAAAGACGATATTACTCGTTAAGATCTGGCGTCACTCTTTTATGATTCACATAGGCAACCAGATCAAATGACGCAATGTCAGCAGTTTGACGTACAAGAACTTCTCAGGAGATAACTCATCTCAGTACAACTCTCACTCATGCGCGCTTAACATAATATTATTAATAGAATAAATTTATTTATTATTATTTGTATTCATATAAATTTATTACTATTATCGATTATTTATTAAAAAAATCATTTTGAAAAATGAATATTCTTTCATTATGTTATAGTAATTATTTGATATGGGTAAAAAGTATAAAGAAGGGTATTTTAGGATTATTAGATTGTAAAAGGCTATATTATATGATATTAAACGAAGAGGCCGTTTTTAGGAATTGGCTATTTGTTACAATTTCTTAAAAGGGAAGAATATAATATTTATTTTTAAGGTATATGATTTTAATTAGATTTATTCCATTAATTGTTTAAGAATATAGGTAAATTGAATGAGTTATGATCTAGTCAAGATATCTAGATCGAATCTTCAAATTAATAAAACAAGAATATAATACACACATTAATCGTGATAGTAAAATTATATAAGAGGACACGCAATGTACCGAATAAAAATATCCCACTTTCATGAAAACATTTTGTTACAACTTACAATGTTATGTTCTTTTTTAAAAATAATATAATTTTAAAAAGTATATATTAAAATATTACAAATGTGGTAAGGTTGTAAAAATATAACAATTCGCGACTCAAAAGTCCGGATTCAATTTTTTTTTAAAAAAATTAATTAATAAAATTACGGGTCACGGATTCTTAGAATCCGTGACTCCCTCCTTCTATAAATTACACCTAACGCTCACCTTTCGAACACGGCATGCACCGAGCTCTCACCTTTCGAACACAGACATTTATTTTGATTCAGTAGCATAACATTTGTTTTTTTGTTTTTTTTTGCTTTGTTCATTACGTGACATTTTCTGTTAGCTACAATTTTTCTCGGTTCCGATGTTGTGTTCATAATTTTTTGTTATCGAGAATTGTCAGGTATTAATTTATTTTATTATTATTGAATTAATGTTGTTTTATAATGTATTTTTTATAAGAATGTTTAACATTAACATGTTATTATATTGTTCGTTTATTTTATCATTTATTTCATACGAAGTAATCTTAAGAGGTAACGTTATTATTTTTGTTCATTATATTTATTATTGTTCGTTGATTTATTGAACTAATTTTGATTGACAGAATTTTATTATTGAAACAATTAATATTATGAAAATTAGCTTAATGTAATAATAATAACATATTTTGTACAAAAAAAATCCATCGGAGCATCCTTCATCACTCATTCATCCTTAACATACGTTTTTATTAAAAATTTACTTTAGTAATAATAATGACATTAATTTAAATATTTTTATTTAAAGTTATTAAATTTAGATAATAATAATATTAATTGTGTACTAATTTTTACATCCGCGCTTAAAAAAAGTTAGAATTCAACGGAAAATATTAATATAGTGATATAATGATCTCAACTCTCTGAAGTAAAATCCAATTTTCGTGTTCTTCATCCCCCATGCATAGTATTCTTCGGTGTGAGCCGTGATATGGTGATCCCAAGGACCAGTGTCGATCCCAAAATATGTCTAAGTTGACTGTTCATCGACGTTATACGTAGAAGGTCCTGCTTCATTTAAACCTACTGTTCCCAAATCTTCCGTTATTACCGGCATGACTGCATCAAAATCGTAATCACTTATGCTCTGTAACACTAGCGATGAATCAACATACAAGTACATGCAATCCAGTGTCGACAACTCAAATATAAATTGTAGAATATCATCATCTGTGATACATATATTCTCTTCAATGTAACGAGACAACGAGCTATAACAATATTTCGTTGACAATTTGATGCAGAATTTTGATGGGTCGATCTCCAGCTTGCGATGAACATAATTCACCAGTTGGGAAAATGTAGTAGACCGATGGATTTTAATGGGCATGGTCGCGGGGATACTATATCCAACCCTAAGATCTTCAAAACGATATAGCCACCTTGATTGTTGTATGAATGTAATATATGGTGTTATATTTGGTATGATTTTTAAGTGTAGGATAATTTTGAATTTTTTGATGAAAGGACAAAATTGCCCTTTCTTCTTTTTTTTTCTTCTTCCACTCCGGCGGCGACGGGGCGGTCCGGCGACGGCGGCAACGGCGGCGGTCGGTGGTCGGTGGCGGCGGGAAGTGGTGGTGAGTTTGGATATAGGAGAAGGGTAAAATTGGAAAAATAGGAAGGATTAAGAGTTGGATAAATAATTCCTAGGATGTGAGGAGGTATTATTTTAACCCATCTAATATAACCTAATCATTCATAGGAGGTATTGAATTGGTTAAATAATCATGCGTACCAAACGAGGGATAAGGTGGGTTAAAAAAAATAAACACACCTTATCCACCAAACTAAACACTCCCTCACAGTATTTATGTTAGCACCGAAAATTAAGACATGTTATATACAATCATAACAAAATTTAATTATGAGTTTCTTACAAATATAGTAAAATATATATTTTATATTGGATTAAATTTCAAGAATCACTTACGAAATTATTATTTTTATTTTTAAAAAATATATTATCAAATCAATTTAATTACATTTAATAATACAAATGTTTGTTTTTATAATAATAAAAAAATTTATGACTTATATTAAAAAATTAAAAATTTAAACATGTGTAATTATAATTTTTACACATATTAATTTCTTATATTAACAATTTTAACTAAGAGTATCAGAACATGTACAGTCGAGGCGTGCAACTTTGAAATAATTATAGCGAGTCATTTGCATTGCCTTTTTTTTAAAAAAAAAATTTAAGCCAATTTTGTACACATAATACATTTGTTTCAATTTTATTTTAGTTTTAATTTTTCTATTAGAAAAATATAAATATAATAATGCGTTCAAAATTATTTGATACCCAATGGATGAGCCCACTACCCCTGGCCCATCCCTAGCCCAAATAGAAGACAGGCACATCAAGGGCCCATGTATTTTTCTATAAATATCAGGTTTGAGCGTATGATATTTCATTCAATATATTGTTATCAGCAGCATCCTTAGCTGTTCCCCTTATATATCCTCAGTCTCTGACTTGAGCGTCGGAGGGGCTACGCCAGGACACCCTCCTGGCCCTCTCCTAACGATCTTATTTGTGATTTCAGGCTCAGGGTAATTTCAAAACATGCGTCTGGACTAGTGACACTTGCCGGAATCGGACCCTAAATTTTCCGTGAGTATCATTATTAATATTGTATTTTTGTAACTTCTAATATATATGTGTACGATTTTTCATTAAACTGACCGAGACGTCAATTTTTTTTCCAAATATAGCAATAATAAATCGCGACTTACATTCAAATTTTTTTTTTTAAAAAAATATTCCAATTCATATCACGCCTAAATAGGCGTGACATGATTTTAAATTTTAATTAAAAAAATTTCAATTCATGTCACGCCTACTTCATTGGCGTGACATGAATTGAAAAAATTTTGATAAAAAATTAATTAAATAGGCGTGACTTATTTATTTTTAAAAATTTTAAAAAAATATGATGAATTAAAAAAAAATTACGCCAATTTAATAGGCGTGATACAGTTATTTTACAATTATTTTTTCTTACATTTTTTTATTAATTTATTATAATTAATACACTAAACAGTGAAAAAGCCCCTAATATTAACCTTTTCTCATATTTAAATAATATAATTACATTTAAAATACGAACTTTGAATTTTTTTTAACGATCAACAATTTATATTTATTATTATTTCTTATTAATAATTTTATATTGTGAGTAATATTAAAAATTAAAAATATAACAAAATTATACTTAATAGTATAATACAACCGAACAATATGTAATTACATTAATACAATATAAGTAATACAATTAAAATATAAGATATTATTGAAATTATATTTTCAAATGTGGAAGTACTTAATTTGTAATTGAATTAACGAACGGTATATCTGCAATAAATTACAAACATTATCAGAAATATTACGCAAAAAAACTCAATGTAAAAAGAAAAAACAGAGATTCGACTGAGACTCAGCGCAATTCTCCCAAATTCTGATATTCAGCACAATTCTTCAAAATCAAATTCTGAATTACTGATACTCGGCACACTTCTCTCAAATTCTGAACAAATAAAGACGCCGAAAAATTGAAGCGCGCAAATGAATGAGAAGAAATGCGGAAGATGATTTTAGGTTTACGCTAGGTGCAATTTATAAGTGGGATTGGCTCAAGGAAAGTCTGTCACGGATTCTGAGAATCCGTGATTTTAAGAATCCCTGACCCAATCCGGAATCCGTGACATTTTTATTTTATTTTTTTAAAAAATAGAATCCGAAAATCACTTCCACGGATTATAATATTTTCATATCATCTTCCATTTTGCAATATTTTAATAAATACATTTTTAATTTGTATTATTTTTAAAAATAACCCTACCATGTTAGTGTCACAGCTCACAGGTCATGATCAACACTAACTAAATCTCATATATTACGTGAAGAAAAATAAATTCTCACTAGCCCCATGCACGTTACTAACAGCTAGGAGACCCTGTGAGGGTAATGGAGTGGCAGGAAGGTAGATCGAATCTCCTCACACCTCACACCCGATCGACCATCATCGTTTTTCATCAAAACCCGAACAAGCTGCGCACACCAGCACCTAAACCACTACAACCATGATCTGAACAACCCCTTACCACCCTATTACAGCAGCCCCTTACACAAAAAACCAGACAAAAACATGAGCATCAACCGAGAGTGCAAAAGAAGCAAAGAAACCCGAAAAGCTTGCAAGTTTATGATGGATCGAAGAAGTTCATGCATACATGTAACACAACAGTAATATCAACGTATGTGATGCAAAAATAAAGGTAAATGCGTTCCTGATGATTGTTTTGTGCACAAACTCGAAGGAATGCACACCCGAAGTGGAAGAGATCTTGAGTTTGCGGAGAAAGAAACAACCGAATTGCCTTGATGATGCACCCACGAGGAGGCTGGTGAGTGGAGGGGTGGGTGGCTGAGTGGATAGGGAGTTACGTTTATGTTAAATGAGTTTTAGGGTTAATTAATATTAGTTAAATAGTTGGCAACTAGATTAGAGGGGCCATAATTGCTAATTAAAAGTTAAAAAAAGATTTTAGGCCCAACAAGCTTAAAATTAGGCCCAATACATCCAAACACATTCTCGAAAATTATTTCATGTTGGAAAATTTTTGAAAATATTAGTCGAACCCTCAAAAAGTCTTTCGATTCGATAAAATTTACGTACCGTTAAAAATTAAAATCATTCGGGTAAAAATACCCAATAAATCCCATATTTGAAAGATACACTTAAAAACATCTTAAAATTAATTAATAAAAATTAATCGTGTAGTAAAAATAATTTTCCTAAAAATTCTCCGGTCTCCGTTCCTCGTTTGAGCGTGAAATGCTCCTAGAAATCCTAATGCATGAACTTTTAAAATTTCATGAATTAAATACTACCATGCAATAATTATGCATAAAATGCATAAAAATAATTAAACTCATAATTTAAATAAAAAATCTTAGATTGTATGCATTCAGGTTACGTGAATTAAATTCCTGAACCTTACGACTCTCTCATCTTAAATAATATTCCGTCCTCGAAATTTGGAACGTACCTAATAACTCCGGGTAGCAACTCCTCATCTCGGTCTCTGTCTCCCAAGTAGCCTCCTCTCAGAATGATTCAGCCACTTGACATTGACCATCTGGATCACCTTGTTCCGGAGCCTCTTCTCCTGCCTTTCCAAAATCTAAGTGGGTTTGCTCCTCGAATGATAGATGCGGTGTCAGCTGAAGTGGCTCATAGTTAAGCACATGCGAAGGATTCGACATGTACTTCCGCAGCATGGAGACGTGGAACACATTATGAACTCCTGCCAGATTCGGCGGTAAAGCAACTCTGTATGCGAGTGTCCCAAACCTCTCTAGGATCTCAAATCCGATGAATCTAGGGCTGAACTTGCCCTTCTTCTCGAACCTAATCACACCCTTCATTGGTGCGACTTTCACAAAAACATGATCCCCGACAGCGAACTCGAGATCTGGCCGCCTCTGATCAGCATAACTCTTCTGACGGCTCTGTGCAGTCTTCATCCTGTCTCTAATCCTGGCCACTAGATCTGCTGTCTGTTTGACAATATCCAGACCCAACTCTGCTCTCTCTCTACCTCATCCCAATAAAATGGCGACCTACACTTTCTCCTATACAGTGTCTCGTATGGAGCCATACAGATCGATGCCTGATAACTATTGTTGTATGTGAACTTCACAAGAGGTAACTTCGGCTCCCAGCTACCCTGGAAGTCGATCATTCAAGCTCGGAGTAGGTCCTTCAGAATCTGAATCACTCTCTCTAACTGACCGTCTGTATGAGGATGGAAGGCAGTGTTGAACAATAATTTAGTACCTAGCACCTGGTGGAGACTCTTCCAGAATGCAGGCGTGAATATCGGGTCCCTGTCTGACACAATGGACACTGGAATCCCATGCAGTCTGACTATCTCTCTGATGTACAGCTCTGCCTACTGAGTCATGGTGAATGTCTTCCTGATCGGTAGGAAATGAGCTGATTTAGTGAGTCGATCAACAATCACACAGATGGTATTGAATCCTCCAGTAGTACTCGGAAGCCCTGTCACGAAGTCCATAGTAATATTCTCCTATTTCCACTCGGGAATAGGGAGTGGTCTCAGCTTCCCTGCAGGTCTCTGATGCTCTGCCTTAACCTGCTGGCAAGTCAAACACTCGGAGACGAATCGCAGAATATCCCGCTTCATGCCCGGCCACCAATACAGAGTCTGTAAATCCTTATACATCTTCGTACACCCTAGATGGATGGAGTACGAGGTGTTGTTGGCCTCGCTCAAGATATCTGCTCGAAGGGAATCACTGTCAGGAACCCATAGGTGGTCCCTATATCTGACTATGTTGTCCACAACTGTGTACAGTCTCTGGCCCTTAGTCTCGTCCATCTGTCTCCACTTCTGTCACTGCTCGTCAGAAGTGTGCCCTGTCCGAATTCTGTCTCTCAGAGTCGGCTGTACTGTCAGAGTAGTTTCTGCACTGCTACATGGGCAATCACTGCGTGCTTCCCGCTCGAAGCGTCTGCGACCACATTAGCCTTACGCGGATGGTAGCTAATGTCGCAATCATAGTCTTTCACAAGCTCCAGCCACCTCCGCTCTCGCATATTCAGCTTCTTCTGTGCGAAGAATTACTTCAGACTCTTATGATCTGTGAAAATCCTGTACTTCTCCCCTTAAAGATAGTGTCTCCAGATCTTCGAGGCAAACACCACTGCTGCTAGCTCGAGGTCATGAGTTGGATAGTTCTGCTCATGAACCTTCAGCTGTCTGGACGCATAGGCTATCACTATGTCCTGCTGCATCATAACTGCGCCTAAACCAAGCTTAGATGCATCTGTATAGACTACAATCTCTCCCTGTCCTGATGGTATAGATAGTACTGGTGCAGT
Source organism: Primulina tabacum (assembly GCF_025594145.1). Taxonomy (NCBI): domain Eukaryota; kingdom Viridiplantae; phylum Streptophyta; class Magnoliopsida; order Lamiales; family Gesneriaceae; genus Primulina; species Primulina tabacum. Next base: position 16,311,628 of record NC_134550.1, read on the forward strand.
GATCAACACTAGTTTCAGTCTATCAAAGCTCTCCTGACACTCTGGTACTCAGATAAACTTGGCATTCTTCTTCGTCAAGGCGGTCATGGGCACCAGCAATAGAGGAGAAGCCCTGGATGAACTTCCTGTAGTACCCTGCCAATCCCAAAAAGCTACGGATCTATGTCACATTCTTAGGAACTGGTCAATATCTGACTGTCTCTACCTTGCTGGGGTCGACCTCTATGCCATCCTGAGATACAATGTGGCCCAAGAATGCCACCCTGTCGAGCCAGAACTCACACTTGCTGAACTTGGCATACAGTCGTCTATCCTGTGGAGTCCGCAATACTGCCCTCAGATGCTGACTGTGCTCCTCCCTGCTCTTCAAATAGATCAGAATATCTTCAATAAAAACTACGACGAACTGATCCAAGTATGGCTGAAACACACGATTCATGAGATCCATGAAGATCGCTGGCGCGTTCATCAGACCGAAGGGCATCACCAAGAACTCATAGTTCCCGTAATGCGTCCGGAAGGTTGTCTTATGCACATCTGACTCCTCACTCTCAGCTGGTGGTATCTGGATCAAAGGTCTATCTTGGAGAACACAGATGCTCCCTAAAGCTGATCAAACAAATCATCGATCCTCGATAACGGATACTTATTCTTGACTATGACCCTGTTCAGCTCTCTGTAATCGATACACAGCCGCATCCTGCCATCCTTTTTCTTAACAAAAAGTACTGGTGCGCCCCATGGAGAAAAACTAGGGCGAATGAAACCCTTATCTAACAGATCCTGAATCTGATCTTTGAGCTCTTTCATCTCTGTAGGTGCTAACTGGTAGGGTGCCTTAGATATCGACACTGTCCTTGGCATGAGCTTAATCGAAAAGTCCACCTCTATGTCTGGTGGTATGCCTGTAACATCATCATGGAAAACTCCTGAGAACACCCTGACTACATTAATGTCCTCCGGCCTTTCGCTGACTTGCTCTGTCACTGATACGATGCTGGCTAGGAATTCGTGGCAGCCTCTCCAGATAAGCTTTGTGGGGACCCGGACACTAATTCATGTCTTAATCATTATTAATGTCAAATATAACAATTAAGAAAAGTGGGACTAATTTTTTTTTCTTTTTAAATTATAAATGCGGAAACGTAACAATAATCTATCTGATATACATGTCAAAGTCAAAGTACAATCATGTACTACATGTCTCTATCTCAACTAGGTTCAACGACTATATATCCAGTGCTGAATCCTGTTCTGCTTCTAGGCCCGGATCTCCATGCTAACTAAAATCTCTCATCCTCTTCCTGATCCTGATCCTGATCCTGTCCCACCTGTTGTCATGCACACATACAAACAAGACAACAGCCGGATAACTCCGGTGAGAATTACATTCTCAGTATAAATCATGTATACATGTATTTCATATAAACAGATATAACAGCATGAAACAAATATTCATAATATGTATCAAAATCAGAAACATGAATCAATACAAAATCTGAATCACACTCTGTGACTCTTAGACTCTGACTCGACTCATCCTAATCTAGGGATCACGATCTGAATAAGAACGCAACGTTCTCCCATCTACTTTACCCCAGCTAGATGGTGGTACGTTCTTAGTCCCAGACTTTGGCTGTCTATATTGAAGATCTGCAATAGGAGTCGGTCTTCTCCTCAGTCTATCAATATATATCCAAAAGTCCAGTGACTTGGCGGTTCTGTCAAAGACTAGGCGGATCTGTCCAACTCTAACTCATGCTTTGCTATAGACCAATAGACTAAGCATATCAATATTAAGCATTGCAAATATCAAATGCAATAATCATTCAGTATGTGATTTTGGGAAACTCAAGTCAAATATAACTCGAGTTGTGCAATCCCGCATCAACATTAATTTATACCTTTCTCTTCTCGGTCTGACGAAGTCGAAGTCTCGAAGTCAAATCTGTCAATATCAAATCTGAAATGACAATATCGAATAGGCACAATATCAATATACCACTCCATTCAATGCCTGTTCTGATCAATACGCAAATCAAAACATAATCCGATCAATGTCAACGATATCATGATACAATCTCAATCAATACTGAATCTGATCACAGTCAATCTGCTGATGTTTCAACGGTATAACCATACAATCTCAACGACCCCGTTAATCTCAACATCACAGATATAATACCACAACTCATAATCGATATCAATACGAATCATAATTTTCAATAATAACAGATTATAATCTCAAATCTGTACTATCTCGATCATATCAGTTCTGAAAAATCATAACATTTACATACAAAGTCCGTTCTTCGATCTGATTTCAATTATATACTGATCAGTATACCCAGAACACATAATATCAGTTAAATCACAATTCCCCCAATATCATAATCTCAAACGATATCAGAATTCAATAAAACTTACGTCCTGTTGTAGCTGTCGTCGCTAGGAACTCGGTACTGTACTCGGGTTCAAATTCGGACGGACGGATTTTGCGTAACGTTCAAATTCTCGCACGTAAGGACTTGGAGCTTCTTCCCCTCGGTTTCCTTTCTTTCTGATTATCACAATAAGAATTGTGATAAATATATATATCATGCATGTTTTCTCCAAACGCGGCTTGTTCTTTGCAATACACATCTTGCGCATATGCGCGACCACCATCGGCGCATATGCGCGAGACACTATGTCTCGGCACGTGTCTTCACGATGACTCGCACATATGCGGGCCATCATTCGGCGCATATGCGCGAGGCCCTTTTTCTATTCTTCAGAAGTTTCTGCCACCCTCGCGCATGTGCGCGTCTTGAGGTCGCGCATGTGCGCCCAACTCTCTGACTCGGCACTCACCTTATGCACAGCTCGCGCATATGCGCGACATCCTTCCGCGCATGTGCGCGACATTCTCTGGACTCGAAATCATGAAGTCACCCTCTCGCGCATATGCGCGTCCCCACGCCGCGCATGTGCGCCAACTGTTCTGTCTCGCACAATAGTCTTCCGTGCATATGCGCGTCCTTCTCCGCGCATGTGCGCGCATATCTCTGCCTTCTCCCTTCTCTTGCTCACAACATGATATCACATGCTATCTCAAATCATGCCCCGAAATGGTCCGTCTAATTACAACAATTCAGAGATCAATAATCGTGAATTAACAATATAAATTCTCGGGCCTTACATTTATCCCCACCAAGATACGATTTCGTCCCCGAAATCACAGGAAATCAATTCCGAAATCATAGGTAAAATCAAGTCAGATATCAAGGCAGATACCAAAGGAGGTATATACAGAAGTTAACAGAAAACTCACCTCAATAAAACAATTCTGGAATCTCTGTCTCATCTTGGATTCTCTCTTCCAAATAGCTTCTTCGATATTCTAACAACTCTATTGAACTTTCACTAGCAGAATAGTCTCAATTCTGAATTATCTTTCTTTTACTGATTCTGATTTCAATCTGGAATAATAATTCAAGAAATATAATATCATAATATAACTCGAAGTAACTCTGATAAAATCAATCTCAAAATACTGGCTATACAACATCCGTATATCCCAATCAACAGCTCATAACAAATCAACATCATGATCTGCCATTAAATCTATCTAAGTTTAATCAATTCAATATTCAATCTCTTATATCAAATACAAACGGTTATCGTCTGACGTTGGCATATTTGGCCAATCTGTTCTAAGCTGTCTTCATTCTTTTCTGAATCAGCTTTACTTTCTCTGTCATCCCTTGGATCACATCAGGTCTAATCTCAGGAATCTCAGAGATATCATCTCCATACAGAGGGAATCGGCACTTCTTACTACACAACGCTTCAAACGGTATCATTTCTATACTCGTTTGCTAGCTGTTGTGGTACGCAAACTCACAAAATGGCAATGAATTCTGCCAAGTAGTGCTAAAATCAAGTACTATCGCTCTAAGCATATCTTCCAGGGTCTGGATAGTCCGCTCTGACTGTCCGTCAGTCTGTGGATGATATGCAGTACTCAGGTATAGTCTCATACCTAGGGCTTGCTGCAACTCTGCTCCAAAGTGCGAAGTAACCGAAGATCACGGTTTGAAACACTCGACTTCGGCACTCTATACAATCTGACTACTTCTCTGACATAAATTTCTGTCATTTGGTCATATCTGTATGTCATCTTGTACAAATAAAACACGCGGATTCGGTCAATCTGTCCATCGCGACCCAATCACATCTCAACCTCGGGAGGATTTCGGTAGCTTCGTCACAAACTCCCTGGAAATGTGACCCCCTTTCCATTCAGGAATAAATAAGCTCTATAATAATTCCCCAATTTTCTATCTTTCTGTCTTTACCTGCTGGCATTTCAGACATTTCGATACAAATTCTGTAATATCTGATTTCATCTATTTTCCTCAAAAACTGTCTTTTCAAATCACTGTACATTTTTCAGCCATCAGGACGATTACGGAATCGACTACTGTACATTTCTGACAATATCTGTCGTTTCAAATCTGAAGTATTCAGTACACTAAGACGGTTACTCGCATATAACACACTGCCACAAACCTGATATTCTGATCGATATTCTGTTATGATGTCAATATCGAGTTCGAAACATTCTGATCAATTTTCTGAACTGCTTTAATTCTCAAATCAGCTCTGGTTCGGACTGTACAATATAAATTCTCCACTGTTTACTATCTGTTTCAAATACGGATTCAGAACAACAGCAATATTCAATCAGATTCAAAACATCACTCATCGATACTGATCTGCTATACTCATAAAACAGTACTTGCTGACAATACTATTGCTCTCAGTCAACTGATCACAGCTTTACTGTACTAGAATCAACAGATATATCATCTTCAGATATCACAAACCCTGAATACAATCTGTCTCAATCAAGATGCTCATTTCAACAGTTTCTGTATACCACCTTTCAATTCTCAGAATATTTAATGCAATTTTCAAATGTTCGATCTGATCAGTCATATGCTTCAAATATCTCAGGATATCATAGATAAAACGAGCATAAAATCATCAGAATACTTCTGAACACACGGTTCATCAACCCACAAACATAGCTGAAGCATCCCAAATAGAAACACTCAATCAAATGTAACTCTTGGCTAGAAATCTTCTAACTGGTCTTTCAAGTCTTTCAATTTAATCGGTATCATTTTGTACTGTGTTCTAGAAATAAGAATAGTACCTTGCATTCATTCAATGCTAGAATCTATCTTTCTGACTGGAAGCAACTCTGAAATTCCAATTGAGAAAACATCAGCAATTTCATATACTACTGGCAAATCAGCCAATGATAAACTCGATTTCAGTAATCAATTGAATGCATAAGGAATCCCTCTGTTCCTTTCCATAACAATCGAGTCCTCAACATCGTTCATATCCAAGGAATTCTAAATCTAGAATTCTTACCGTAATTTCCGTTCATCAATCATATCTATCTGAATCTTTCAATCTTCTGGAAAAATCAACGGTAACTTTGTACTTGGTCAACATATCATTACCAATAATAAAATCGAAATCGGATAACCCAAGTACAATATAATCTAATTCAATTTCCTATCTGTCATACTGTAGCATGCAAGATCTAACAGATGTCACTGATACAAGACCTCTCCCAAACAGAAAAGAGATCACTACTACAACATATAATAACTCAATAGACAATGCATATATCAATGCAATTCATTTAAGAATAATCGGATATAATGCTTTAGTATCTATCAATACATATGCAAAATAACCATACAGGAAACAATAACCTGTCACCATCTTCTCAGATGAGCTCTGGGCCTGTTCCTTGGTCAAGGCAACACAATGGCCTATTGTCTAGGAGGTTGGCTACCTGTCTGGCTTCCTCCTGGCCCTAGCTGTGACTGAGGAGTTGTTGGTGGTGTCTGGAAGGAGTGAATGGCAGATACTCATCTATCTGTCTGAGCCACTGATCTAGATGATTCTGATCCCTGGAATTCCTGGGCACATCGCTGTGGACAAACTCTAGCAAAGTGTCCTGATTGTCTGCAGATTCGGCAACTACCGAACACACCTCGGCATTGCTCTGTGGAATGTCTTCCTCCACAAGTTCTGCAGTACTCTCCGATGTAACTTTGGCTAGAACCACTGGAGCTAGCTGAACCGCTCCCTAACTTTTTAAACTGTTTCTTGCGAGCTTTCAAAAGATCATTCTTTCCCCCACTACTACTGCCACTATCAAATCTAGACGGTGATGGCAAAAATTGAGCTGTAAGTTGTTGTTTATGGGGGTGAGCAACATACGACATTCCTCATTGTTGTATCAACATTGCCTCAGCTCTCTTTGCCATGTTCAAGGCGTCAGCAACATAATGGGGTTGTTCCATATTTACCAATATAGATATTTTAGGATTCAATCCGCTGATGAACTGATCAACGACAGCTTTATCATTCCCAGCCACATGAGGAGCAAAACGTAATAAAGTAGAGAATTTTGCCACATATTCTTCAATATTCATCTGGCCCTGTGTCAAGTTGGCGAACTCTATACTCTTATCTTGTCGGTACGATACTGGGAGAAATCTTTATGGAACTCAGCTTTAAAGATTTTCCACGTAATCACGGTACCATGCTGTTCCAAAGCTTCCTTGGTTGCGATCCACCAACTCTTTGCGACCTCGTTTAACTGGTGCCCAATTAATCTAACTCGACGTTCATCTGAGTAATCAAGTGAATCAAACAGCACTTCAATATCAGTCAGCCAACTCTCACAGTCATCAAATGTCTCAGTACCCTTCAGAATCGGCGGTTGAAACGACTGAAACCTCTTCAACATTATTTCCATCGGGGTTTCTGATACATCCATCTGATAACTCGAAGTACTACCCGGTTCTCGAATTCTTCGAGGAGGTATATCTGATTACCAAAAGAATTAGTAACCAAATACAACAAACCTGTTTCAGTCCTCCTCTTATCATCTTACTGCTGATCAAGAATCGGTTCTGATTCATTTTCAAATAATACATATTCCCAATCAAATCAGATAAACAGGTAAACATGTATTAAAGCAGTAAATCATGCTAGCATTCAAAAGCAAAGAAAGAAAACTCATTCTACCCCGATCACTAGCTCCTATCTCAGTCTAAAGGATCTATCGCTCTGATACCACCTGCTGTGGGGACCCGGACACTAATTCATGTCTTAATCATTATTAATGTCAAATATAACAATTAAGAAAAGTGGGACTAATTTTTTTTTCTTTTTAAATTATAAATGCGAAAACGTAACAGTAATCTATCTGATATACATGTCAAAGTCAAAGTACAATCATGTACTACATGTCTCTATCTCAACTAGGTTCAACGACTATATATCCAGTGCTGAATCTTGTTCTGCTTCTAGGCCCGGATCTCCACGCTAACTAAAATCTCTCATCCTCTTCCTGATCCTGATCCTGTCCCACCTGTTGTCATGCACACATACAAACAAGACAACAGCCGGATAACTCCGGTGAGAATTACATTCTCAGTATAAATCATGTATACATGCATTTCATATAAACAGATATAACAACATGAATCAATACAAACTCTGAATCACACTCTGTGACTCTTAGACTCTGACTCGACTCATCCTAATCTAGGGATCCCGATCTGAATAAGAACGCAACGTTCTCCCATCTACTTTACCCCAGCTAGATGGTGGTACGTTCTTAGTCCCAGACTTTGGCTGTCTATATTGAAGATCTGCAATAGGAGTCGGTCTTCTCCTCAGTCTATCAATATATATCCAAAAGTCGAGTGACTTGGCTGTTCTGCCATGGCGGTTCTGCCAAAGACTAGGCGGATCTGCCCAACTCTAACTCATGCTTTGCTATAGACCAATAGACTAAGCATATCAATATTAAGCATTGCAAATATCAAATGCAATAATCATTCAGTATGTGATTTTGGGAAACTCAAGTCAAATATAACTCGAGTTGTGCAATCCCGCATCAACATTAATTTATACATTTCTCTTCTCGGTCTGACGAAGTCGAAGTCTCGAAGTCAAATCTGTCCATATCAAATCTGAAATGACAATATCGAATAGGCACAATATCAATATACCACTCCATTCAATGCCTGTTCTGATCAATACGCAAATCAAAACATAATCCGATCAATGTCAACGATATCATGATACAATCTCAATCAATACTGAATCTGATCACAGTCAATCTGCTGATGTTTCAATGGTATAACCATACAATCTCAATAACCCCGTTAATCTCAACATCACAGATATAATACCACAACTCATAATCGATATCAATACAAATCATAATCTTCAATAATAATGGATTATAATCTCAAATCTGTACTATCTCGATCATATCAGTTCTGAAAAATCATAACAATTACATACACAGTCCGTTCTTCGATCTGACTTCAATTATATACTGATCAGTATACCCAGAACACATAATATCAGTTAAATCACAATTCCCCCAATATCATAATCTCAAACGATATCAGAATTCAATAAAACTTACGTCCTGTTGTAGCTGTTGTCGCTAGGAACTCGGTACTGTACTCGGGTTCAAATTCGGACGGACGGATTTTGCGTAACGTTCAAATTCTCGCACGTAAGGACTTGGAGCTTCTTCCCCTCGGTTTCCTTTCTTTCTGATTATCACAATAAGAATTGTGATATATATATATATCATGCATGTTTTCTCCAAACGTGACTAGTTCTTTGCAATACACGTCTCGCGCATATGCGCGACCACCATCGGCGCATATGCGCGAGACACTATGTCTCGGTGCGTGTCTTCACGATGACTCGCGCATATGCGCGCATCATTCGGCGCATATGCGCGAGGCCATTTTTCCATTCTTCACAAGTTTCTGCCACCCTCGCGCATGTGCGCGTCTTGAGGTCGCGCATGTGCGCCCAACTCTCTGGACTCGGCACTCACCTTATGCACAGCTCGCGCATATGCGCGACATCCTTCCGCGCATGTGCGCGACATTCTCTGGACTCGAAATCATGAAGTCACCCTCTCGTGCAAATGCGCGTCCCCACGCCGTGCATGTGCGCCAACTGTTCTGTCTCGCACAATAGTCTTCCGCGCATATGGGCGTCCTTCTCCGCGCATGTGCGCGCATATCTCTGCCTTCTCCCTTCTCTTGCTCACAACATGATATCACATGCTATCTCAAATCATGCCCCAAAATGGTCCGTCTAATTACAACAATTCAGAGATCAATAATCGTGAATTAACAATATAAATTCTCGGGCCTTACAAGCTTCCTCGCACACAAGCAGGAAATGACGTGCAGGAACTGCTGGTGTCTGGCTGCCTAAAAAACAAATGGCTTTCCACTGGTTGGTCTGACAGAAACTGACATCTGTCGAAAATCTATGAATGTACCATGTGAAGATAGCCAGTCCATATCCAATATGATGTCAAACTCTGGCAACGACAGTACTATCAGATCTTCCTGTACTGCCTTCTGTTGCAATCTAAGCTCCAATCTCTTCACTATCTGTGAAGTGAACATCTGATCCCCGGATGGGATCGATATTCTGAAACCCAAATCCATCGTTGCAGGTATGATTCCTAGTCGTTTCACAAAAGATTCGGATATAAACGAGTGTGTCGCCCTTGAATCTAGCAGTGCATGCGTGGCTACACCTGAAATATATATCCATCTTGCGACAAAACATATCATAAAATCTAATAGAGTTGAACTTAAAGAACTTTTTTATCAAATTTTAACCCAAAATCCTCGAAATATAACTGCAATAACCCAAACATCGTTCCCAGACATTCGAAATTCAACCTCAAAAAATTGAAAATTGCAAATTATCCCTTAAAGTTTCGAAAATTGCACATTAGCCCTTGAATTATTAAAAAATTACAATTTGACCCCATAAAATCATTGGTCGATAAATTTGTTCTCAATCAAATAATTATTTTATTAGTCTCAACTAGGTAGAGTATACATACTAATTCTTTCTAAGTCATCAATTCCAATAATTAAATCCTCATACAAGCATAAAAACCAAGCAATTGTACAGTAATTTAAAATCTTAAACCAAAAGGTTACCGGTAATCAGTGTCAAGTCTGGTGCTGCTTCAACCTCCTCGGCATGCATCACATAAGCTCGGTCGATAGTGGGGCCCTTGTTCCTAGAGCAATCCACTGCTTTATGGCCCTCTTGTCCGCACACAAAGCATTTGAAGGTTCCCCACCTTCATTCGCCGAAGTGGAACCTCCCTGTCATCTAGCTTAGGCGACCCTGGCACCTGAGGAGGTCTCTGCTGCCCTTGGGGCTTCTGCTGCCACGACGACCAAGTAAACTGCCTTTTCTACGGGTGGGAACTGGACTGAGTCTGCTGCCATTTCCTATGCATCTCGAAGCCTATGTCCCACAGTGCCTGCTTTGCCTGAAAAGTGCAGGCAGTGGCCTCATCATAACCTGCCGGCCTCATCCGCATGACGTCCCGGTGAAGAGTGGGTCTCAGTCCATCTAGGAAACGCCTCAGCTTCTTGGCGGCATCCCCTGCTATCATGGGCACAAAATGGCAGCCGCTGTCAAACTTGCGGATAAACTCCGCCACAAATAAGTCCCCCTACCGGAGGCTCATGAACTCCCTCGTCAGGTGGCTCCTGACGTCAGCTTGGAAATACTTCCCGAAGAACATCTCTCTGAATCTGGCCCACGTGAGAGAAGCCACATCCACTGCATATGCAGCTCCCTCCCACCATAGGGACGCATCATCCCTCAACATATAAATGACGCACCTGGCCCGATCTCTATCCTTCATCTTAAGATACTCAAAATGTAACTCCAGATACCTAATCCATCCCTCTGCAACGAATGGATCGGTGGTACCCCCGAACTCCTTCGGGTTGAGCCTACGGAACAGCTCAAAAACATCTGTCTGAGGCCTAGGAGCCTACTGTACCTGCTCCAATAGCCTAGCCATACCCTCCAGAACTCGGTTGGCTGGGTCTCTTGGCGGTGGTGGTGGTGTGCCTCTGCCACCTCCTGGAATATCTTCATGTCTGTCAACGCTGGGGTCGCGTCTGGGAGGCATGATCTGAATATGGTCCAATTTATAAACGTAACCCATAATGCAATTAATCTAGTTTTTAAAATAATAAATTTTATATCGCAAAAGCAGATAAACAAGTACAGTAAATCATCGTAAAGCGTAAATCATGTAAACATGCAGGTGATAACAGTAAATCATTTAAAACATAAAAGCTGACAGACTCGAGACTTGAAGACTAAGTGGCAGAAGTTGGCGGTGGCATAACCCTATACAAGGCCCTTTCTCTGAGACAAACTATAACGTCTATTCATTTTAAAAGTGCGGATATATATATTTTAAAGCTCTCATTCCCAAAATAATATTTAAAATAATCATATTTTAACTGACAATAAAATTTGCGTAGTTTAAAATAACCAACAACATCCAAGGTCAAACGTAAACATGTACGAGTAAAAATGTAATATCATCAAGGTATAAAAATGTTTAACTCTTCCCAAAACTCATAAATCAAATGCGGAAAAATATGCGGTCCTCGGGTTATGTCACCGCACCAGGGCTGTCTGCTCAGAGTTCAGCGCCTCCAGTCCCCTCATCATCCAGCTCACCTGCATCACATACTCTTAGTAAGTCCAAAGACTCAACACACCTGTACCAGGAATAAAAAGTATATATACATGGCACACAGCAGTGAAAAATATCATACTCAACATATTTTTCATGAACATAAAAGCATAACGTAAATATGTCGTGTAAAATCATATCCTGTCAAATCATGTCATCTCTTGTCATCATATACGTATAAATTTTCTTTTTAATTTAATTCAGGTCATTAGTTGTGACTTTCGTATCAGCTCTATCGATGGATCCATCTACGTATAACCACGGTACCGGGAGGCAAGGACATCAGCGACAACATTACCTGTCCACTGAGCCTTTGCATCAGCTCATCATATCTCATTTCATCATATACATATACATTGTCAGTCACAAACAATTCTCATCCTTCAAAAATAACATCATATTCACCATTTAATAAAACACGCATATACGTAACTTTTCCTTTAAACCAAGCATGCGACGTATTTATCATAACTGCGTAAAAATCGTAAACATGAAGCATAAATATTTAAAATATCATAAATTTGTGCTCAGGACGCTGTCTTGACCAAAATCCCATACCGGGTGCAAAATGACCGTTTTTCCCCTAGAAAATCGAAAATTATCGTTTCACCTCTGGACCTCTAAAATTGACTCGAAGCTTACCAAACTCCTTAAAATGTCCCAAAACATTTTTAAAAGTGTCCCTAGAAGTAACCTCGAGCCAAATTCAGAACTTAACCGATTCAGTTTTAAAACTTTGACCAGGGTCCCGGTTTTAACCCGAATCGAACCGAAACTCTAACCAAATTTCTCCCAACTTTTTATCATACCTAAAAACACTATAACGCTTCTAGGACAATGTCATCAGGCATCTAAACTAATGGCTGAAAATTCCAGAAAGTAACATAATATTTCGGCCCTTCTTATTTTCACTCCATTACCCTCACCTTCCCAAAAACTCCCGTCCTATCATACCCCGACTGCACCAGCCCTGAACCAGCATACCACAGACCTAGACCAAACACTAAGGCACCCATCAGAACCAAGCCACCATCCTCATGCACGTTACTAACAGCTAGGAACCGAGAAACACCAACAAGGCCCTACCGAGACCAATTCGTCTCTCCCTAGCTCGATCGCTCGTCCCCTCGTTTCCAGCATGGTTCGAGCCATTCCAGACCCTGACTCAAACCCATCAGGGTCTGGTCCGGGGCTGGATAAGGCCCTCGCACAGCCGGAGTGGCTGGATCGAATCTCCTCACACCTCACACCCGATCGGCCCTCATCCTTTTTCATCAAAACCCGAACAAGCTACGCACACCAGCACCTAAACCTCTACAACCATGATCTGAACAGCCCCTTACCAACCTATTACAGCAGCCCCTTACACATAAAACCAGACAAAAACGTGAGCTTCAACCGAAAGTGCAAAAGAAGCAAAGAAACCCAAAAACCTTGCAAGTTTATGTATGGATCAAAGAAGTTCATGCATACATGTAACACAACAGTAATATCAACGTATGTGATGCAAAAAGAAGGTAAATGCGTGCTTGATGATTGTTTTGTGCACAAACTCGAAGGAATGCACACCCGACGTGGAAGAGATCTTGAGTTTGCGGAAACAAAAACAACCGAATTGTCTTCATGATGCACCCACGAGGAGACTGGTGAGTGGAGGGGCGGGTGGCTGAGTGGATAGGGACTTACGTTTTGTTAAATGAGTTTTAGGGTTAATTATTATTAGTTAAATAGTTGGCAACTAGATTAAAGGGGCCCTAATTGCTAATTAAAAGTTAATAAAATATTTTAGGCCCAACAAGCGTAAAAGTAGGCCCAATACATCCAAACACATTCCCGAAAAATACTTCGTTTTGAAAAGTTTTTGAAAATATTAGTCGAACCCTCAAAAAGTCTCACGATTCAATAAAATTTTCGTACCGTTAAAAATTAAAATAATGCGGGTAAAAATACCCAATAAATCACATTTTTGAAAGATACACTTAAAAACATCTTAAAATAATTTATAAAAATTAATCGTGTAATAAAAATAATTTTTCTGAAAATTCTCCGGTCTCCGTTCCTCGTTTGAACGTGAAATGCACCTAGAAATCCTAATGCATGAACTTTTAAAATTTCATGAATTAAATCCTACCATGCAATAATTATGCATAAAATGTATTAAAATAATTAAACACATAATTTAAATAAAAATCCTAGATTGCATGCATTCATGTTGCGTGAATTAAATTCCTTGACCTTACACCACCCCTTCTACATCGAGGTCGCCAAGTTTTTTGGTGTACCTATTAACCAACTTCACCCTAATTCCTTTCGCATTATGGCCTCGGTCTATGTTCTTTTCAAAATGATCAATCTCCTTATCAACCCCCTCATTCTACATTACTTTTTTGTTTGTCGGCTGGTAGACAATGCCTTCTTCCTGTCTGCCCGACTTAACTCCCGGTTCCTTCATGATATCCCTTCTTCCCAGAAGTGATGGAAAGGACGATTCTTTTTCATTCACCTCTCGATCCCTCTTGCTTGCCTAACCAGCTTTCTCCCTTCTCTCCCCCCACAACCTGCCCTTCCCCGAGCTTATAAATTTGAAGATCCCATCCTCCGAAGCCAAACTCTGGTTGAGGGCCGTAAATACTCCTCTTCTACCCTCATCTCGGATGAGAACTTAATTGCCTACGAATTGAGTGCCCGGGCTGAAGACTTAACCGACCTGGTGATTGAGGAGGTTGCTGGCTCGGGCGCTCAACCCAGTAAATCTCCTCTTTAATGCACTCTCTTTTCGTTTTTTAAAATATAAACATACTAACCCTCTTTTCCATTGTGCAGATAACTCTAAAATGCAGGAGGTATTTGCCAAGAAATGGGCGGCTGAGGAGGCAGAAAAAGAGAGAAAACTGGATGTCCGAAAGGCGGCTGCTGAGAAGAAGAAGAAGGAGGAGGAGGAGGAGGAGGCCGAGGAGGTGGTGTCCCGGCTGAAGGAGTTAGCTCGGGTTGACACTCAACAAGAACGGGAGGCGTCCCAGACGAACTACCAAGAATATGAAGACCATGTTCCTCTCCTCCATAGGAAGCGATAGGTTGTCACAAGCCCTGAGTTGATTCTGGTTGAGAGTAACCAGGAGGTAGCTCAGGGCTCCTCCCGAGCAAATCAATCGACCCTTCCTCCCCGCCAACAGCCTACCTAAGAGCCCTTCCTTTCTGAACAGCCCACCCGGGCTAACATTTTCCTGGAGGGAGCCACTCTGACTAGGCTCAAGCTTTTCAAGCAACTCCTTATTCCTGATGAGGAGGAGCATATGAGGAGCTCCCGGGCCACCCCCAAGCTCTTCGAAGGTTCCAACATGATTCTCTCAGTAAGTCCTTTTGACTTGACTCTTTTTTATACTAACTCCAATAGGGCGTCCAACTATTGATCCGGCCTTCGGAGAGGTAGCTGCCGCAGCCACCATTTTTAATAATCGAGCCCGGCAATTCCAAGACACCCAGGAGCGACTACAGGGGGAATTGTCCCGGGCTCGAGCCATTCACGAAGATGAAGTGGCTGGCTTATGCTCTGCTTTGGACAAGGCCAACCAACAGTTGGAGAAGGACCGGGACGACATTAACGAAGGCCTCATTCGGGAGGAGACTCTGCAAGGGATCTTTTTTGTTCTTGAAACCAAGATAAAATCCTTGTTTGAGGACATGGAAAGATAGATTTCCCAGGCGGAGGCCGCGGAGAGGGCCCTGACTGCTGCTGAACAGAATAAGGAGCAACTGCGGGCCTCCTTCCTCCTCTCTCCAGAATTCAAGACGGTCGTAGAAGATCGGGCCTTTCCCCTTTTCAAGATCGGCTTTGACAAATGCCGAGAAAAATTTGAAGAGGCCTGGCTCTTGCCTACGGATGAGGAAAACTTTCCTGACTTCGGACGAGCCATAGCATCCCTCCCCAAATATGGAGAAGAGGAGAAGGAGGACCTTGAAGAGGAACAACAGCAAGGGTCTGAACAAATAGATTTAGAATGGGCTTTCAATTTTTTCCTTGAAATCACTGCCTTCGGCCTCTTTATTCATGAACTATTAATTTTTTCTTCAATAAACGGAGTTTCCATTTATTCATTAATGCTTCACATATACACGGTCTTAGAAATAATCATAATCGGTGCTTGTGAATAATAAATCACAAAAATTTTTAAGTGTTGTAAATTAGACGGGAACTTCAACAAGTAACCAGGATGTTGAATCATGAACTAAATAAAAATCCTTGTATTTAGTAAATAATCGAGGTGTAGAACCCCTAAGTCAGGGTACAGAGCCCTGGATTCTTTCAATAACCAGAGTGCGAAACCCTGAGCCGGGGATCATTTCTCGGGACTTGTGAATGGTCAAGGTAGTGGTGCCCCGAGCCATGGCACGGTGCCTTGGGCTTATAAATAACAAAGGTACGGAGCCTTGGGCCGCCGATCATGTCCCGGGACTTGGGAATGATCGAGGTGTGGTGCCCCGAGCCAGGGTGGAGAGCCCTGAGCTTATTAATAACCAAGGTACAAAACTTTAGGCTAGAGATCATGTCTCGGGACTTGGGAATGGTCGAGGTGTGGTGCCCCGAGCCAGGGTACAGGGCCCTGAGCTTATTAATAACCAAGGTACGGAGCCTTGGGCCGGGGATAATGTCCCGTGACTTGGAAATGGTCGATGTGTGGTGCCCCGAGCCAGGGTGGAGAGCCTTGGGATTTTCAATAACCAAGATACGGAGCCTTGGGCCACGGATCATGTCCCGGGACTTAGGAATGATTGAAGTGTGGTGCCCCGAGCCAGGCTCGAGAGCCCTGGGCTTATTAATAACCAAGGTACGGAGCCTTGGCCGGGGATCATGTCCCGAGACTTGGGAATGGTCGAGGTGTGATGCCCCGAGCCAGGATGGAGAGTCGTGGGATTATTAATAACCAAGATACGGAGCCTTGGGCCGGACATCATTTCGTGGGACTTGGGAATGATTGAGGTGGTGCCCTGAGCCAGGTACGGAGTCCTGGGCTATCAATAACCAAGGTACGGAGCCTTGGGTCGGGGATCATGTCCCAAGACTTTGGAATGGTCGAGGTGTGGTGCCCCGAGCCAGGGTGCAGAGCCACGAGCTTATTAATAACCAAAGTACGGAGGCTTGGGCAGGGGATTATGTCACGAGACTTATAGATTAACTGGGGCTTTGTACCTCCCAGATTTAGAAATAACATTAACATCAAAACACATTCTGAGAAGAACAGAACTTTCATTATGTCTTCAAACAAATAATTACATCTTTCAAGTATAATACTTTTTTAAATGAAATACATTCCAGGGTCTTTTGAGAGAGCGTCCTTGAGCATCCTCTAGATAAAAAGCTCTCGAACTAACCTTCCGGGTTATTTTAAAAGGTCCTTCCCACCGAGCTTCCGATTTTCCAACATCTCCGGCTGGATTGACTTTTTTCATGACCAGATCTCCTATCTCAAAGTCTCGGATTTGTACTCGCTTGTTGTATGATTTTATAACCCGGCCTCGATAAGCTTCCATTTGAATCATAGTCTGCTCTGTATTCTCTTCCAATAGATCCAATTCATTGCCTGGATTTGATCATTGTCATCGGGGTAAGATTCTACTCGGGCAGATGATTGTCCGATTTCAACAGAAAGAACTGCTTCGGAACCATATACCAAATTAAAAGGAGTTTCTTGAGTAGGTGCTTGAGGAGTAGTTCTGTATGGCAAGAGAACACTAGGCAATTCTTCCACCCAGTCTTTTCCTTTGCTCTGTAGCCTAATTTTTAAGGCTTGCAAAATAATTCTGTTCACAACCTCTATTTGACCATTGGCTTGAGGGTAAGCAACAGAAGTGAAAGAGTGAGTGATCTTCATTTTTTGGAACTAAGCCGTGATCTCTTTTCCCTGAAACTGCCTCCCGTTGCCCGAGATTAGTCTTCTGGGGACTCCAAATCAGCATACAATATTCTTCCACAAAAACATCAAAACTTCCTGCTCAATAATCTTTGCAGGGGCTCGGCTTTAGAAAAATAATCAACTGCTACCAAAATAATTTCTTCTGAGCCCGGGAAACTTGAAAGGGACCAACAATGTCCATGTCCCACCAAAATCCAGCAAGCATGGCTTTCCGGGCTAATGCTACTCCTCCGAGATGCTCTCCGCAACACCCTTCATGAATCTCTCGGAGGACATAATCCACCTCTCCCATAGATAAGCACTTTAACAGAGGTACGTGAAATGATATTCTGTACAAGATATTATTTAAGAGAACAAACCTGGGAGCTTGTCTCTTGATCTTCTGAGCTCGAGCTTTACCTTCAGGTAATTCATTGCTTACAATGAATTTGATCAGGAGTGTCATCCAAGAATTCTCCGGTGCTGGTGATGTCTCTTCTTCCGTGGAGAGGATTAGCCGGGAAACATGCAATATTTCTCGGGTACTAACTTCTGATAAAGAGGCGGCCATCTTCGTCAAAGTGTCTGCTTCCTCATTCTCGTCCCGGGGTATCTGCTCAATACTCCAATCTACAAAAACTTCTGTCTGGGCTTGAATGAGCTTGAGATATTTAAGCATCCTGTCATCCTTAGCTTCATAAATGCCCTTTATCTGCTGAGTGATCAGTTGTGAATCAGAATACAAAATGATCCGGGAAGCTCCAATTTCCCGGGCAGCTCGGATACCGGTGAGAACAGCCTCGTACTCTGCCTCATTGTTAGTCACCCGAGAGTCAATTTTTAGTGCCAGTTTAATATTCTCTCCCGAGGGAGCTATTATTAGTACTCCTACCCTACATCCAGAAAGGGTAGACACCCCATCTACGAATACCCTCCATACCTCCTCTTCATCAGGCTGAACCATCTCTGATAAGAAATCTGACAAGACCTGCGATTTGATGGCAACCCAGGGCATATACTCAATATCATATTCTCCTAGCTCCACTGTCCACTTGATCATCCTCCCTGATACTTCTGAATGAGTTGTAATCCTGCCGAGAAGACTATTAGTAAGCACAATGATTTGATCCGACAGAAAATAAGGTCGCAGTTTCCGGTCAGTCATAGCCAAAGCAAGAGCTATCTTCTCTACTTCACTATAACGGAGCTCGGGGCCTCTTAGAGCATGGCTGACATAATAGACATGCTTTGGATCAGAGCCTTTTCCTTTATCAGTACTGAACTAACAGCACACTCGGTAGTGGAGAGATAGAAAAATAATTTCTCCCCGGGCTCCGGCTTCACTAGGACAGGAAGCTCTGCCAGATGACTTTTAAGATCCCGAAAGGCCTGTTCACATTTTTCATCCCACACATATTGTTGTGACTTCCGCAGGACCTGAAAAATGGATAACTTCGATGTGCTGACCGTGATATGAACCGGGAAAGAGAAGCAATTCTCCCGGCCATCTTCTGCACTTCTCGGACAGATTGAGGAGATGACATGTTCAACACCGACTTGACTTTCTTCTGATTCACCTCGATCCCCAGGTCAGTAACTACAAAACCCAGAAATTTGCCACTCTTCACGCCAAAGATACAATTGGCCTGGTTGAGCTTAATCCCATGATGTATGAGAGTAGAAAGAGTTTCACCCAAATCAGAGATAAAACCAGAAACCTCCTTGGACTTGTCCAAGATATCATTGACATACACCTCTACATTTCTGCCCAAATGCTTCTCAAACAATGTGTTCATGAGACATTGATAGGTGGCCCTAACATTCTTCAATTCGAAAGGCATGAAAACATAATAGAATGTGCCTCCCAAAGTGATGAAACTGGCCTTGTCTTGATCATTCTTGGCCAGGGAAATTTGATTATACCCCTGGTAAGCAACCATGAAACTAAGCAGTTAATACCCAGAGGTGGAATCCACCAACTGATACATTCTAGGTAGAGGATAATGGTCTTTGGGGAAAGCTTTGTTGAGATCCCTGAAATCAACACACATCCTCCACTTCCCGATAGATTTTGATACCAGCACCACATTTGAGAGCCAGGTAGGGAATTGTATTTCCCGAATGTGGCTGGCCTATAGAAAATCTTTAACCTTTACATCAATTACTTTGTCTTTTTTAGGACTAAAGTGTCTCTTCTTCTGCTTCATAGGTTGAGATCCCGGGAGGATATTCTAGTGATGCTCAACTATCAGGGGTGAGATCCCTATCAATTCCTGCTGGGACCAGGAAAAAACATTAATATTAGTTTTCAAACAATTTCTTAAACTGACCCAGGTGGACAAATCAAGGTCTCAAGCCACCCTGGATCTCCTTGCCTGGCCCGATCTCCACCACTTCCTGCTCTTCCTCTGCCAGAAATTGGACTTCCCCCTTCCCGAATACCCTCTCCACTTCTTCACAACCACTTGGTCTCTTCCCCTCCTTTCTCGCTCTCTTCTGTTCCACCTGGACCGCTTTTACATAACACTTCTGTTATAGTAGGTGCTCTTTGAGTCAAGTGTTGACCAAGGGTTCATGTTTAAACTCTATGTATAAACAATCTTTATTTTAATAATATTTGAAATTATTGTTTTGGCACATCTTTATCTGTATACACATGCTTGTTGCATATATAAAGTTTTGAATATACAACTAGTAGAAAGAATATAAGATGCTCATATGATGAGTATCATGAAACTCATATTTGGAATACTGTATATTCTAAACAATTCTTAGTCGATTCAGCCACCGTTAAGAAGTATGAAGACTGCTCGAGTTTGAGACTAGTATCTGCCATGTGAGTACCATGTTTCATTGGTAGGGAACATTGTGATATCCGAGCATGCAGATAGGTGCTCGTCATAGAGTGCACTGAACAACCCTCCATAAAGGACTTTCCAAGTGGTTCTCACTTATCGAGTGGAAACGTCCTAGTTTATGGTTGTACACCATTAGTCCTTATGACCCGGGACAACAATGTGACTCTATATGCTAGTATTGCACTTTGACTTGTTTACCGACTCATATGGAGTAATCGGGTGGCAAGGGAGGCTTGCAGATTTGTCTACCTTTCAAGAGCTAAGTTGTTTAACAACTTAGTTTGAGCCATCATCAATCCTTGTGATTGATAGGTAAATTTCTAAACACACTATGTGTGAAATTTGTGTTTATTTTCGTATTTACTACACACTACGTTGGGTGATCAGTTCTCTTGCTATGAAAATATGATTTTTGAAATTTCCGTTGTGCTTCTGGGCTCCGTAACAGATCCTCTTTCAAGTGGTATCATAGCTAAGGTTACCTTATTATGTAGCAAATACTTGATATTATATTGAGGACAATTTCTAACCGCATGAGATAATTCGAAACCTAAAATTCGAGGCCATTCGAGGGGCTGTTTCGGGAGGGCATGTTGCTGCCCATTTCGAGCACCCTGGGGCAGCCCATTCCTCCCTTTTTACAAAAAAAATTTTGTGAGTTGGCCGGAATCCCGCGATGGAGCTCCGGCAATGGCGATAACGACTAAGATTTTCAAAAGTGTTTCGGAATAACAAAGTTTCATGGGCCTTGAATTGTTGGGTCATTAGATGGTTAACATATTTTGTGAAATTTAAATGAGCCAAAATATTTTTGGTGAAAAATGTCTTTTTGGGCCCTTAATTTTAAATCTACCAAATTTGTATATATTTTTCTCATAAAATAAATAATTGAAGTTGGACTTTAATTATTTATATTAAATTGTGATTTACAAGAAATTAGATTATAAATAAATTAATTAGAAATTAAATAAAAGAGTTTGTTTACTTTGTTGATTTAATTTATAATTGTGTCGGTTAGTGATTGGATCAAGATATAATATTGGATCAATTGAATATTGTAATAATTAATTGATGGTGTATGATATATGATATTATGCATGAAAGATGATCAAAATCCCAAACCCAATTTGCTAGGTGTATGCTAAGATATTTTGTGTTGAATAATTGTAATAATTACCAATTTATAAGTGGGCTTGGTTTATAGCCCGTTCCCACCCAATGAGATGTATCCCTATTTGCCATGGATATTTATTTGTAAATATTAGTATAGTGGAAGATCAAGATTGGAAGATGGTGGACCATGATGATTATGAAGATCGAAGACTGTAAATATTGGAGGATTATGTAATTATGCATTTGCATCCCATGCATTCCTTAGGATTGGACCTAGGCCCGTGTTTGGCTCACACAGGCCATTAGATTTTGGGACGGTTGATCATCCTTGTTTAGTTTAATATTTATAATATATACATGATATATTATAAATAATGAGTATATGCGTTATTATTATGATAATAAAAAATTTGCATGAATCCGGCAAACATACGTTCAAACATGGCGAGCTTATAAACAAAATTAATGATGAGACCTTTCAAAATTAAAAACCCTCATTTTTGAATAAGATTCAAAATTAATATCAAGCTCGAAAAGGGAAATTATAAAGGTGTTTATAATTTCCATGTCTTCCATCGACAATGGGTGCATGATGAACGCTACCCGTGCTCGGGGCTCGGCTCATATTATTGGGGAGCTATGGACGTCGGAAAGCTGTGACATCCATTGACATGGTGATGTGAACTACGTGGAACTCTCATGATTTTGGCTCATATTATTGAGGAAACTCATGGCGACCGTCCATTAAGGTTCAATATCGATGGGTAAGGCTTGACACGTAAAGATGAACGTTGTCATATTATTGGGTCTTAATCAAACGTAAGACAAAAGTTTACGTAAAGGATTGTATGGAGATGCAATTGAAAACTATCTTTTAGGAATTATGATTGGCTGATATTATTCAGGATCATAATTTGCTAATTGGACCTTACGTACCTACTGAGGAAAGGAGTTTCCCATTTTCACTAGAGGGTAGTGAAAAATGTCAAAACAGTGGGAGTGAAAATTTATGAAGTAAAAGTCCATACTTTATAACTTACTAAATATTTTAAAATAGTCATTAACATTTATCGGTTTTTATTTTTCAGTACAAATTTTACAATGTCTTCGATACGCAACTCGTTATCTGCAATACTCGACAAACACATTTTAACTAGACCTAATTACCTCAATTGTCTAAGAAACCTAAAATTCGTCTTGAATTCAGAAAGAATAGCATATACACTGACTGTGTCGGCCCTTGTTGAGGCTCTGACTAGCTGCACTCCTGAGGAATTGCAGACTTAGAAGGATTGGTGGGACCATGACTTGAAAGACAAGTGTTATATGCAGGCTTCTTTGAATGATGAGCTGCAGAGGCATTTTGAGGATGCAAAGAGTGCTGCTGACATTCATTTGCATCTCAAGGAGCTCTTTGGTGAGCAAACACGGCCTCATAGGCATGCTACCGTCAAGGAGCTGATCACTTTATGCATGCGAGATGGGACTTCAATTAATGAGAATGGCCTAAAGATGATTGGGCTTGTGGACAAGCTCGTTGGAATGGATCTTACGTTGCCTTCGGAGTTGACGACTGACGTGTTGCTATTGTCGCTACCTAGCTTGTTTGATCCTTTTGTGGTGAATTTCAACATGGACAAGCTGGAGCCTACCCTTGAGGTGTTGGTGAATATGCTTGTTACCTTTGAGTTCACAATCAAGAAATAGAAGTCGGTTCTTTATGTGGCTTTTTCATCTGGTACGAAGAAAGGACCACATGGGAAGGGAAAGAAGCGTTCTTTCGAACATCCCAAGAAAAACGTGCCCTTGAAGAGGCAAACTCCTTGTCCCGTTGTGGCAGTCACATCAGTTAAGGCTGACAAGACTGCTGATATCATCATCACTGCAAGAAGCCTGGACATTGGAGGCGTAACTGCAGAGAATATCTTGCCCAAAAGGTTCTGAAATGGTATGTTCTATACTGAAGTAAACATTTCAATTAAATTTACTTATTGGGTATTAGATACCGGCTGTGGCTCACATCTCTATAATGATTTGCAGGTGATGGGAAGAAGTAGTAGACTTAGGAAAGGTGAGACCTTCTTGAGGATGGGCAATGGAGCAAGAGTTGCTTCCAAGGCTATTGGAGATGTTTACTTACTCTTGAACAATGCTTTTAAGTTAGTTTTAGAAATATTTTGTTTGTACCTGATTTGGTGAAAAACATTGTTTCCATTTCTATGCTTGATAAATATGGATATTGTTGGAAACTAAATTTCAGTGATTTGACAAACTAAGCATCGAACTTATTGGAATAACTGATAAAAGTCAAACAAGCTTAACTGACTAAAATCTTAGCTGAAGATTAATGCGTACCAGCTAAATCTTATCTACGTCAAACTGATCAGTTGGAAACTGATCAGTTGAAGCAGAATCTAACGGACTGATCAGTTGGAAACTGATCAGTTGAAACAATCAGTTATGATTTTTCCAGCAAAGTATCTTTCAGCTAATCTCTCAGTTGTACACGTCATCAGTTGAGAATGACAATCAACAAATAGTACAACAGACTGCAGCTAGTAGTGGAACGCCGCATTTCAGATATTCCAGTGTACGAATGTCAGAGAATACTGACGTGGCAATCAACGGATATATGGATTCAAATGTTATTTAATATTACCGTTGAGAGGGAAGCCAATAAATAGGTGAAGAAGGCAGCTGAGAAGAAATAACACGAGCTACTATTCTATTCAAGCTTGCTGTTACGCTGCTAAAATCACCACTTGTATTCAAATATCAAGAGCTCACTCTAATCAGATATATCAGTAGCAATCAAGGCTATATTTACGAGCTTGTTAGCACTTTGAAATCTTTGTTAGATTCATTCAGTTGTGTTATATTCAGTCACGCACTGTAAAAGTTATTGTGAACTAAGAGTTTCAGTTTTGGCAGTGTTAAGTCCAAACTGAAGTTGGTCAGTACAACGTTTGTATTCGATCAAAGTCTTTTAGTGAAAATCCTATCTTCGTGATAGAAGGGGTGACGTAGGATATATTCTATTCTCCGAACATCCAGAAACAAATCGTGTGCATTTTATTTCAGTTATTATCAGTTATTCTATCTTTCAGTCAGTTTACTTCCGCAACTGTTTTTCAGTTAAACTGATTGTTATCGACTGAAGAGATACCGAGTGTCAGTTTGTCACTAAACTGAATCCAATCTTCGAAAAGAATTTATAATCCGTGAGTGTTTATTCAACCCCCCTTTCTAAACACTTATCACCTACTAACCGATCCTTTCAGATATTATTGTTTATTTAGCAAATGTGTTTACAAGATTTACAAGAATTAATGTTTGATTGGTACGGGAGAACTTGAAAACGATCTCTATAACTTAAAATTGAAAGATATTCCACTAAACAATGTCCAAGCAATAACAACAACAAACAAGCGAAAACAAGATACTCTAAATTCGGCACAATTATGGCATGCTCGATTAGGACATATTTCTCTAAGAAGGATGACCAAGCTAGTGGGAGTAGGCATGTTTGATATGTCTGATATTTATTCTCTCACGACTTGTGAATCATGTCTAAAAGAAAAGTTGATCGAAATTCTCTTTAAAGGCTATGTAGAGCGAGCCAAAGGATTATTGGATTTGATCCATACCGATGTGTGCGGTATGCTTAGCATCACCACTAAGAATGTACATGCCTATTTCATCACCTTTACCGATAATTTTTCAAGGTATGAGTATGTGTATTTGATGAAATACAAATCTGAAGCCTTTGAAAGGTTCAATGAATTCAGTAGTGAAATAGAGAAGCAGTTGGGACGAAGAATCAAGTCACTTCGATCGGATCGAGGTGGTTAATACTTGAGTTCCGAGTTCCAAGAGTGTAAGGACCCGAACCTAATTCGTTTTCTTAATCATTATTAAGAATCAATAAAATAATTAAGAAATGTGGGACATAATTTTTTTTTTTTGTAAAATGTAGGCGCGGAAACGTAATATACTCAATCTAATATACATGTCAGTATAAAGGTACAAAACTTGTACAACATTTATTTATTTCAAACTAAAGTTCAATGACTATCTCAAGTACTGAAAAGCCATCTACTCTAAGTCCGGATCTCCACGCTAACTGTAATCTCTCATCCTCTTCCTGATCCCGATCCTGCTCCACCTGTTTTCATGCACACATACAAACAAGACAACAGCCGGATAACTCCGGTGAGAAATACATCCCAATATAAATAATGTAAACATGTAATCATATAAAACATATATAAAAGCATGAAACAGATATCAATAACATGTATCAAATCTGAAAGACATGAATCGATATAAAACTGTAAATCAAACTCTGAACTCATCATCTCAGACTCGACTTATCTCTAATCTAGGGATCCCGATCTGAATAAGAACGCAACGTTCTCCCATCTACTTTACCCCAGCTAGATGGTGGTACGTTCTTAGTCCCAGACTTTGGCTGTCTATATCGAAGATCTGCAATAGGAGTCGGTCTACTCCTCAGTATATCGATATATATCCAAAAGTCCAGTGACTTGGCGGTTCTGCCATGGCGATTCTGCCAAAGACTAGGCGGATCTGCCCAACTATAACTCATGCTTTGCTATAAATCAATAGACTAGGCATATCAATATCAAGACTTGCAAATATCAATACAATAATCGTTCAGTGTGTGATTTTGGAAACTCAAGTCAAATCTAACTCGAGTTGTGCAATCCCGAATCAATATTAATTTATACCTCTCTTTCTGTCAATCTGATTCTGTCGAAGTCTCGGACTCTAATTTGTCAATACTCAATCTGACAATGACAATAACGAGGAATATAATATCAATATCTCAATCAATCAATACTGGATATAATCAGAACTAAATCGAATTCTGTTTCAACGGCATAACTGCACAATCTCAATATACCCAGCAATACAAATCAACAGATATCAATTCCCCCAACTCATAATCAATAACGATACAAATCTGATATCACATCCCCGTAAAATCAACTCTGAAATTAATAACAATTCTATACAGTATCCGTTCTTCAATCCAGTTCCGATTATACGACGTCTAACATATCAGAAACATCATATATGAATCATATCTGATTTCTTCAACATCATATTTTCAAATCATATCAGAACATAAGAAAACTTACGTCCAGTTGAAGCATGCGTCTATAAGAACTCAGCACTGAAGTCGGATTGAAAATCAGACGAACAGATTTTACAGAAACGACAAATCTACAAATGAAAAGGCGTAAGTATTTTCTTTTACTTTCTCGTTCCTTCTCTTTTCTTTTTGATAACTTCTGAAGGAATTGGCTTATATATATATATATATATATATATATCCCACGTTGCATGCTTGGACACTTGGCTATTATTTCTTGAATTTCAGTCGGCGCTCGGGCGGTTAAAATCTACCGCTCGGGCCCGGAATGTTCTGTCTAACTCTTTTCTTATTGCACATTGGCGCTCGGGCGGTCATAAACTACCGCGCGGGCGCCACATTTTCTGCCCGAACATCATTCTTGTTGAACATTGGCGCTCGAGTGGTCATTTTCTATCGCTCGGGCGCCAATAGTTCTGTCCAAAATTATGTAATTCACGTGCCTGGCCCAATCTGGTCTCGGGATGATCAGTCTATAATCACATCATTTCAAAATCAATAATCTCAGATTAACATAATCAAAATTTCGGGCATTACATTTCTCCCCCCCTAAGATACGATTTCCTCCCCGAAATCACAGGCAATCAAATCAGATATCAGAAAGAAATATATAACTGAAGCTGAATCAAAATACTCACATCAGTGAAATAACTTGGGAAATCTCTGTCTTATATCTGACTCAGTCTCCCAGGTAGCTTCTTTAATGCCATGACGACTCCACTGGGCTTTCACAAGTGAAATTGTCTTCGTCCTGAGTTGCTTTTCTTTTCGATCGAGAATCTGGATCGGTTTCTCGAAATAACTCAGTGTATCGTCCAGTTCGGCTTCGTCTGGCTGAATAACGTGTGAAGCATCAGAGAGATATTTCCTCAATAATGATACTTGAAAGACATCATGTATCCCAGATAAAGAAGGCGGTAAGGCGAGTCGATAGGCACGATCTCCTATTTTCTCGAGAATCTCGTAAGGCCCAATATATCATGGAGACAGTTTTCCTTTCATGCCAAATCTGACAACGCCTCTGAAAGGAGAAATCTTCAAGAATACCCGGTCTCCTGTCTCAAATACCAACGGTCTTCATCGAACATTGGCATATTTGGCCTGTCTGTCCTGAGCTGCCTTCATTCTTTTCTGAATCAGTTTTAATTTCTCAGTCATATCTCTGATCATATCAGGTCCAATCTCAAGAACCTCAGAGATATCGTCCCAATACAGAGGGGATCTACACTTCTTCCCATACAACGCCTCGAAAGGAGCCATCTCAATACTCGTCTGATAGCTATTGTTGTACGAAAACTCACAAAGTGGTAATGCATCTTGCTAGTTAGTGCTAAAATCAAGCACTGCAGCTCTCAGCATATCTTCCAGTGTTTGGATAGTTCGCTCTGACTGTCCGTCAGTCTGTGGATGATATGCGGTACTCAGATGTAACTTCGTACGTAGAGCTGGCTGCAAACTCTGCCAGAAGTGCGAAGTAAACCAAGGATCACGGTCTGATACAATCGACTTCGGCACTCCGTGCAATCTGACCACCTCTCTGACATAGATCTCTGCCATCTGGTCATGTCTGTACGTCATCTTGTACAGAATAAAACATGCTGATTTGGTCAATCTGTCAATCACGACCCAAATCGCATCGCAACCTCGGGAGGAACTTGGTAATTTTGTCACAAAATCCATGGAAATGTGATCCCATTTCCATTCAGGAATAGAAAAACTCTGTAACAGTCCTCCTGATTTCTTTCTTTCTGCCTTCACCTGTTGGCAATTCAGACATCTGGATACAAACTCAGTAATATCAGCTTTCATTTGTTTCCATCAGAACTGTCGTTTCAAATCATTATACCTCTTTTTGCCACCAGGATGAATACTGAATCGATTGCTATGCGCTTCTAACAAGATCTGTCGCTTCAAATCTGAAACATTCGGCACAACAAGACGATTATTCACATACAGTACACTATCCCATACCTGATACTCTGATCGATGCCCTGCTCTGACCATCGAGATCGAATTCTGAACATTCTGATCACTTTTCTGAGCCGCTTTAACTCTCAAAATAAGTTCTGGTTCGACTTGAACAACATATAATCTCATCGGTCTACAATCTGTCTCAAAAGCTAATCCAGACAAACAACAATCTTCTATCAAATTCGAAACACCGATCGTCGATAGAGATAAAGAACATACCTTTCGACTCAGTGCATCTGCTGCTGCATTGGATTTTCCAGGATAATATTTGATTTCACAATCAAAATCTTTCAGCAAATCTAGCCATCTTCGCTATCTCATATTCAACTCTGACTGTGAAAACAGATATTTCAAGCTTTTGTGATCAGAATAAATCTCGAACTTCTCACCATATAGGTAATGTCGCCATATCTTCAATGCAAAGACGATGGCTGCCCATTCAAGATCATGAATTGGGTAGCGAGTCTCGTGTGGCTTCAACTGTCGTGAAGCATAAGCAATAACATGGCCTCGCTGCATCAATACGCATCCCAATCCCCTGTGAGAGGCGTCACAATAAACAACAAAATCACCAGTACCTGAGGGGATAGTCAATATCGATGCACTGGTCAGTCTCTTCTTTAGCTCAAGAAAACTGGACTCACAGTCTTCAGACCATACAAACGGAGCATTCTTCTGAGTCAACTGCGTAATCGGTTTAGCAATACTCGAGAAGTCTTTAATAAATCGTCGGTAATAACCAGCTAAACCCATAAAACTGCGAATCTCTGGCACAGATGTCGGTCTCAGCCAACTGATCACGACTTCAACCTTGCTAGGATCAACAGAAATCCCATCTCCAGATATAATATGACCTAGAAATATAACATGTCTCAGCTAGAATTCACATTTGGACAGTTTCGCATATAATTTCTCAGCTTTCAGAATTCTCAATACAGTTCTCAAATGCTCGGCATGTTCAATCATATTCTTTGAATAAATCAGAATGTCATCAATGAATATAATCACGAAATAATCGAGATATCTTTGGAATATAAGGTTCATCAGACCCATAAATACAGCTGGAGCGTTTTTCAAAACGAACGGCATGACAATAAATTCATAATTTCCATACCTGGTTCTGAACGCTGTCTTCGAGATATCAGAATCCCTGATTCTCAGCTGATGATATCCAGATTTCAGATCGATCTTGTAATATACAGAAGAACCCTGCAAATGATCAAATAAATCATTTATACGAGGCAAGGGATATTTATTCTTTACCGTCGTCTTGTTCAGTTGCCGGTAATCGATACAGAGTCTCATAGAACCGTCTTTCTTTCGAACAAACAATAATGAAGCACCCCAAGGCGAAACACTCGGTCTGATGTATCCCTTGGCCAGTAAATCTTCCAACTGATCTTTCAACTCTTTCAACTCAATCGGTGCCATTCTGTACGGAGCCCTCGAAATTGGAACTGTACCAGGCATCAACTCAATGCTGAAGTCTATCTCTCGAATCGGAGGCAAATCCGGAATCTCATCTGGGAAGACGTCAGCAAATTCGCAAACCACTGGCAAATCAGCCAATGATGGACTCGATTTCAGTAAATCAACTGAATAAAGAAAGAATCCCTCTGCTCCTTTCTGTAACAATCGAGTCATCGACAATACGGATATCAAAGGAATTCTCGATCTAGAACCCTTACCGTATAATTTCCACTCATCAGCCATATCTGGTCTGAATCTCACAATCTTGTGGAAACAATCAACAATAGCTTTGTACTTGGTCAGCATATCAATACCGATAATACAGTCAAAATCAGACATTCCAAGTACGATGCAATCTATCTCGATCTCGTGCCCGTCATACTGTAGCATACAATGTTTCACAGAATTCACTGATATCAAACCTGTCTCCAAAGGAGAAGAGACAGACACTACAGACGATAATGACTCAACAGGCAATGCATGAATCAACGCAAATCGTTCAAAAATAAAAGTATGTGAAACACCGGTATCAATCAATACATATGCAGGGTAGCCCACATAAAGAACAGTTACATGCAACAACGTCATCTGGTGCTTCCTGAGTCTGCTCCTCTGTCAAAGCAAATACTCTGGCCTGCTGTCTAGGATGCTGGCTAACTGTCTGGCTTCCTCCTGGCCTCTGCTGTGGCTGAGATGGTGCTGGCTTGAAGAAATGTACAGCTGATGATCGTCCACCTGTCTGAGCCACTTGTCCAGATGACTCCGCTCCCTGGGATCTCTAGGAACCTCTCTGTGGACACACCCTAGCAAAGTGTCCCTGCTGTCTGCAGATGTTGCAACTACCAGTCACTTCCTGGCATTGCTCAATCGGATGTCTCCCTCCGCAAGTCCTACAATATACCCCAGTATAACTCTGGCTCTGTCGAGAACCACCGGAGCTAGAGGAACTGCTCCCTGATTTCTTGAACTGCTTTCCTCGGGCTTTCAAAAAATCTTTCTTTCCACCACTGCTACTGCCACCCTCAAATCGGGGAGGTGTTTGTTGTGGTCTCGATGCTGGAGGCATAAACGAAGCTCCTTTCTGTCTTATCAGACCGGCTTCGGCTCCTTTGGCTCGGTTCAGAGCATCAAAAAAATTATTCGATCTCCCGGTGTTTACCAATGTAAAAATTTCGGGGTTCAGTCCATTGATAAACTGATCGGCAACAGCCTCATCATTCTCAGCCACATGTGGGGCAAACCTCAACAAGGTAGAGAACTTGGCCACATACTCTTCAATGTTCAACTGGCCCTGTCTCAAATTGGCAAACTTTGCACCCTTGTCCTTTCTGTACGACACTGGAAAGAATCGGTGATAAAATTCAGTTTTAAATACATTCCAGGTAATAGTCGTACCTTGATGCTCCAAGGCCCTCCTTTTCGTGATCCACCAGTTCTTTGCAACGTCATGCAACTGGTGCCCTATCAGTCTGACTCACCGCTCATCTGGGTAATCCAAAGAATCAAACAACATCTCAATGTCATCTAACCAACACTCACAGTCAACTGAACTCTCTGTTCCTTTCAGGGTTGGCGGTTTGAATGACTGAAACCTCTTCAGTAGTGTTTCCATCGGTGTTGCTGTCACATCCATAGGAGGATTTGATGTACTACCCTGTTCTGGTATTCTTCGAGGAGGCATATCTGATTATCAAAAGGGTTAGCACTTGTAATACAACAACCTGTTTCAATCCTCTTCTGATCATCTTACTGCTGATCAAGAATCGGTTCTGATTCATTCTTAATAATACACGTTACCAAATCAAATCAGATAGACACGTAAACATGTATTATATAAAGCAGTAACACATGCTAGCAATCCAAAGCAAGGAAGGAAAATTCATTCTACCCCGCTCACTAGCTTCTATCTCAATCTAAGGTACCTACTGCTCTGATACCACCTGCAGTGGGGATCCAAACCTAATTCGTTTTCTTAATCATTATTAAGAATCAATATAACAATTAAGAAATGTGGACATAAATTTTCTTTTTTAAAATGTAGGCGCGGAAACGTAATATACTCAATCTAATATACTCAATCTAATATACATGTCAGTATAAAGGTACAAATCTTGTACAACATTTATTTATTTCAAACTAAAGTTCAGTGACTATCTCAAGTACTGAAAAGCCATCTACTCTAAGTCCGGATCTCCACGCTAACTGTAATCTCTCATCCTCTTCCTGATCCTGATCCTGCCCCACCTGTTGTCATGCACACATACAAACAAGACAACAGCCGGATAACTCCGATGAGAAATACATCCCAGTATAAATAATGTAAACATGTAATCATATAAAACATATATAAAAGCATGAAACATAAATCAATAACATGTATCAAATCTGAAAGACATGAATCGATATAAAACTGTAAATAACCTCTGGACTCATCATCTCAGACTCGACTCATCTCTAATCTGGGGATCCCGAACTGAATAAGAGCGCAACGTTCTCCCATCTACTTTACCCCAGCTAGATGGTGGTACGTTCTTAGTCCCAGACTTTGGCTGTCTATATCGAAGATCTGCAATAGGAGTCGGTCTACTCCTCAGTATATCGATATATATCCAAAAGTCCAGTGACTTGGCGGTTCTGCCATGGCGATTCTGCCAAAGACTAGGCGGATCTGCCCAACTCTAACTCATGCTTTGCTATAAATCAATAGACTAGGCATATCAATATCCAGACTTGCTAATATCAATACAATAATCATTCAGTATGTGATTTTGGGAAACTCAAGTCAAATCTAACTCGATTTGTGCAATCCCGAATCAAATTGATTTATACTTTCTTTCTGTCAATCTGATTCTGTCGAAGTCTCGGACTCTAATCTGTCAATACTAAATCTGGCAATGACAATAACGAGGAATATAATATCAATATCTCAATCAATCGATACTGGATACAATTAGAACTAAATCGAATTCTGTTTCAACGGCATAACTGCACAATATCAATATACCCAGCAATACAAATCAACAGATATCAATTCCCCCAACTCATAATCAATAACGATACAAATCTGATATAACATCCCCGTCAAATCAACTCTGAAATTCATAAAAATTCTATATGGTATCCGTTCTTCAATCCAGTTCTGATTATACAACGGCTAACATATCAGAAACATCATATATGAATCATATCGGATTCCTTCAACATCATATTTTCAAATCATATCAGAACATAAGAAAACTTACGTCCAGTTGAAGTCTGCGTCGATAAGAACTCAGCACTGAAGTCGGATTGAAAATCAGACGAATGGATTTTACAGAAACCACAAATCTACGAATGAAAAGGCGTAAGTATTTTCTTTTACTTTCTCGTTCCTTCTCTTTTCTTTTTGATAACTTCTGAAGGAATTGGCTTATATATATATATCCCACGTTGCATGCTTGGACACTTGGCTATTTCTTCTTGAATTTCAGTCGGCGCTCGGGCGGTTAAAATCTACCGCTCGGGCACGGAATGTTCTGTCCAACTCTTTTCTTATTGCACATTGGCGCTCGGGCCGTCGTAAACTACCCCGCGGGCACCACATCTTCTGTCCGAACATCATTCTTGTTGAACATTGGCGCTCGGACGGTCATTTTCTACCGCTTAGGCGCCAATAATTCTGTCAAAAATTATGTAATTCACGTGCCTGGCCCATTCTGGTCTCGGGATGATCTGTCTATAATCACATCAGTTCAAATTCAATAATCTCATATTAACAGAATCAAAATTTTGGGCATTACAAAGGGTATCTTAGGGAGAATGTGATTCTCTCGCGGTGGACTACGCCTGCTACGCTGCAGTTGAATGGTGTTTCAGAGCGTCGTAACCAGACTTTGATGGACATGGTTTGGTCTATGATGGGGTTCACGGAGTTGCCGCCATCCTTTTGGGGATATGCACTTGAGAAAGCAGCACTGTTGTTGAACAATGTCCATTCAAAAGCAGTTGATAAAACATCATATGAGATATGGATGTATAAGCCTCCCAAATATTCTTATCTTAGAATATGGGTATGTCTTGCTTATGTGAAGCAGGCTGTGGGAGATAAATTGGATTGTCGATCCATTTTATTTTACTTTTTGGGATATCCAAGGAATTCAATTGAATACTATTTCTATCATCCTCAAGAAACAAAAGTGTTTGTTTCTAGAAATGCAAACTTTTTAGAAAAGAAATTTCTATTAGATAGAAAAAGGGAGATGATAGAACTCGAAGAGGTTCGAGAGACTCCCACAATTGTAAAACCCACACCCGAAGAGCCAAGAGAGGAGATATAAGCTCCTAGAAGATCCGAGAGAGTCTCGAGACCACCTATGATGTATGGTCTGCTTCTTGAAGAGGGCCATGATTAGCCTAACCATGGATGTGATTCAATAACCTTCAAGGAAGCATTATCTGATACCGATTCATCCAAGTGGCCTGAAGCAATGGAATTTGAGATGAATTTCATGCATTCAAACCAAGTGTGGAATCTTGTGGATCCACCTGAGGGAACTCTTCCCATAGAGTGTAAATGGATTTACAAGAGAAAACTTGAGGCATATGGGAAGGTATTGACATTCAAGGCGCGATTTATTGCAAAAAGATATACTCGAAGACAAGGAGTTGACTTTGAGGAAACCTTTTCTCCAGTTGCAATGTTCAAGTCTATAAGGATATTGCTAGCCATAGCTGCATGGTATGACTATGAGACATGGCAGATGGATGTCAAGAGAGCCTTTCTTAATGGGGATATTAAGGAAGAGATTTACATGTCTCAACCTGAAAGGTTTAGATCTGTCGAAAGTGAGCATATGGTATGCAAAATTCAGAGATCTATTAATGGTCTAAAGCAGACATCTAGGAGTTGAAATCGTAGATTCGATAGTGCAATCAAAGAGTTTGGTTTTAATAAGAATCCTGAGGAACCATGTGTATATAAGAAGGTCAGTGGGAATGCTGTGACATTCCTGGTGCTTTATGTTGATGACATTCTATTCATTGGGAATGATGTAGGGATGTTGGAATCAACTAAAATATGGTTAGCGAGTAAGATTTCGATGCAGGACTTGGGTGAAGCATCTTTTGTATTGGAAATACAGATCTATAAATATAGATCAAGAAAATTTCTTGGTCTCACCTAGTCTACATACATTGATACCGTCGTTAAGTGGTTCTCGATGGATGAGTCAAAGAAAAGACATCTACCAATGTGTCATGGCGTATCCCTTTCCAATTTTATGTCTTCCAAGACTGATGCAGAGATAACGACGATGACACGCATTCCATATGCATCCGCAATTGGTAGTATCATGTATGGGATGATATCTACACGCCCTAAAGTGGATTTTGCACTAAGTGTATTGAGTATATATCAATCGAACCGTGCTTTTCCACACTAGAAAGCTGTTAAAGACATCCTCAAGTATTTGAGAAGGACCAATAAGTTGTTCTTGGTCTATGGGGTGGAGAACTGAAATTGGAAGGCTATACCGACTCTAGCTTCCAAAGCGATATAGATGACTCAAAGTCAACCTCTGGGTTCGTATTAATGCTCAATGGTGCTTCTGTCTGTTGGAAGAGTTCCAAGAAAGACAGTACTGTGGATTCCACCACTGAGGCCGAATACATTGCTGCATCAGTTGCAGCAAAGGAGGCTGTTTGGTTAAGGAATTTCGTCCAATATTTGGGAATCATTCCTAATGGAGTTGCTCTTGTCCCGGTGTTTTGTGACAACACAAGAGCCATTGCTCAGGTGAAGGAGCCCAGGTCTCATCAGAAATCCAAACATGTATTGAGAATGTACCACGTCCTCCGAGAGATTGAGGAAAGAAGAGAAGTGTCGATTGACAAAGTCGGCTCCATAGATAATGTTGTTGATCCACTAACTAAACATTTACCTGGAACATTATTCGAGAAGCATCGTGAATCGACAGATTGAAGCATATGGGTAGTTGGCTCTACTGCAAGTGGGAGATTGTTAGAGTAGGTGACCGTCGAGCCAAGTGTTGGCCGAGGGTTCATGTTTAAACTCTATGTATAAATAATATTTATTTTAATAATATTTAAAATTATTGTTTTGGCATATCTTTATCTGTATACTCATGCTAGTTGCATAGATAAAGTCCTTGAATATACAAATAGTAGAAAAAATATGAGATGCTCATATGATGAGTAATATGAAACTCATATTTGGAATATTGTATATTCTAAACAGTTCCTAGTCGATTCAGTCACAGTTAAAAAGGATAAAGGCCGCTCAAGTTTGAGACTAGTATCTGCGATGTGGATACCATGTTTCATTGATAGGGGACATTATGATGTCCGAACATGCAGATAGGTGCTCCTGGTAGAGTGTACTGAACAACTCTCCTTAAAGGACTTTCCAAGTGGTTCTCACTTATCGAGTGAAAACGTCCTAGTTTATGGTTGTACACCATTAGTCCTTATGACCTGAGACAACAATGTGATTCTATATGCTAGTATTGCATTTTGACTTGTTTACTGACTCATATGGAGTCATCAGGTGGCAAGGTTTGGTGTTTTGTCGAAACATATAGGAGTCCATGCATTGTAGTCGGGGATTCACCGCTTACCTTCGGGTATGGATATCCTATGTGATCTCATGTGTATGTAGTTTGAAATCTCTGATCAGAGTGTTGGTGTTAATTATGAAAGAGTTTTCATAGATTACACCATTGATGCAACTACGACATGTGACATAGTATCGATTCTTGTACAGCTCTCAATATATCAATAGTTGTCGAATCAATTGGGATATATGAGATGACGGGACTGTACTGTATGCTAACCATAATGAAATGGTTCTTGCAGGCACTATCATTTGATACCTAGGGAATCATGTAAGCGATGATGCTAGGAGTTTAACATGATTGGTGTAACGTACCGTACTTTTAATTATTTTAAAATTTGCGAAAAAATAAAAATTTTCTTATATAAGAAATAAACACTCAAAATTCGATTTAAAATAAACTGTTCATCCAAAAATAATTGCAATAAAAAGATCGTAAATAAAGTTTGCTAAAACACTAGTTTAAACATCGAACATACTTACTTGGCGTTGAGGGATTCGTTGGATCTCGCTTGGGGCCACTGCTGCACATACTAACATGATTACATGCATTTAATATTTCATAGCCTAGACGTAATCATTTTGCTCACCACCCGAATGACAATTTCTTATGACAATCTAAAATCACTCGTGACTTGATCTCGCTTAATCAATGTACTAAACTATGACATCAACCCCCGAAAGAAATTCTAATATGATTTGTGAACATTTCCCAAAACATAGGAGACATAAACCTAAATAATGATTTAAAAGTCATGTTCAAGCGCCTAGGCGCTGGGCGCAGCGCTGCCTAGCGCCTAGGTGCCAGGAACTAGCGCCGTGGCGCTGGCAGTGTTGCAGCCTTAGCGCTTCGGCGCCACAAAGGCATCCCCGCCGCGCAAGGCTTGCGAGAGTCGGGCGCTCCCCATTGAGCACTGCGGCGCTAACCCTGCGCAAACTCGACCCCAAATGCACCAATTCGTTGCAAACTCTAACCCACGCCTTATCGACTTGAACCAACACCTCGAGACCCATCCTAGGATGCTATGGTAGTGATTCAAACTCACACAAATGCCCCAAACCAATGATGCAAGCCATGCAACGCAACTCAAACTGTGAACACGACAATTCGACACCAAAATGTTTCCTAAGACTTCTAATGCAACCAAATACCTATCGACACAAGGTGAAGCACCAAAAATTTCATCTCAATATCATACTCGAATACTTAAATGCAGTAGCGATCAACCAATGGTTCCCAATGAAGCCTTCAACAAATAAACTTCAAGAATTCATCAAGAACACATTTTCAGAAAGAATACAGTTTGAGCAGTCCCACGAAAACGACCATAACTAACTCGTTTCTTATCCAAATATTTCGAATTTACTGTCAAATCGAATGTATCAAAACATTTTACGTTTTATATGTTGAAAGTTTTTCCAAAAAGTGAAACGAAAAGTCGCAGTATTTAAAATGAGAGCAAACTTCGAGTTTTGAGATCCAAAAACGCTTCAAAATCGATCCAACTATTTTTGCTCAAACTTTTGCATAACATTCACATGTTTTTCATTCAATAAACATCAAAATTATTAATATGACAAGATCGATGCGAAAACGAAAGAATATACATGCCTTTTGATGATTGGAAATACCAAAACGACGATATCGAAGCGGGAACGGTGCGAGGGTTGATCCGGGACGAACGTGGAACGATTTTTTTTTGAAGAAAACTCAACGAAAATTGCTTAAAATTTTCAGAGGAGAGGGACGGCTGCTCTTGGCAATAAGAACCCTAGGTTTTACCTCTCAAAAATCTGAAATGAAATAAAATACTATGCAATGAAAGTGCGTGTGAGTTTTTCGTGTAAGTGTGTGTGTGTTAAAGTGTGTGTGTGTGAGTTATAGAGTAAATTAGGGAATTGATTTGCTTAATTGCACCATTAACAATATTAATTAAAATATTAATTAAAAATGTTAATTCTCACTACTAAGCAAAGTCCCCTAATTTGAAATAAAATGCAAACTTGCTAAACTTTAAAAGTTTTAAAATCCTAAAATCACTAAATAAATAAATTAGGATTTTAAAATGCTAAAACTAAGTAAATCATTTAAATTGCCCCAATATTAATTAAAAATCAAATATCACATTTTAAAATCGCCAAAATCGTCGCCGGTATCTTTTCCTCGATCCCGCATCGAATAATCGCCTGAAACATGAAACTTAAGAAAATATTTTAACGTGCATCACATAAACATAACTTATTTGAAATAATGCAATTACACAAATTATGCATCACTAAAATCATTTTAAACTTAAATAAATAATTTAACAATTAAATAAATGTATAGGATATACGTGTACTGATTTTTTGGCTCTACAATTGGTTGGGTACTATCAGACTTGAGTTTTGACGTTCTTATTACTAAGGAGTTGATATTAAGAATGTAGCAACTGGGGTATTATCATATAAGAACATGTTTAGTCCTGAATCACATTGAGATGTGAATCCACTGCTAATCGTATCAATGAACCATTGAGGGCCACACAAGTACTAGCTTTTTAGATCCTGTTGACAAGTAAAATAGTTCAATATGTTGAACGGCTAATAAAGGGGTTTATAAGCGCAAAAAAAAAATTAGAATTATGACTTCTATATAGGGAATGTAGCTTTTAATTTATGAAAGTGTTCCTAAATTACAAGTTGGCTCAAATAAATAAGGTATTTGAAATTTGTAATTTTCATAAACTTTACTATGGACTAAATTAATTAATTCAAGTGTTGAATTAATTAAACACTAGTAGACCTAGTAGAGTCCAAATAATTAAATTAATTCAAGTGTTGAATTAATTAAATCTCTAATAGGATATAATCATTCAACTAGTGGGCTTGAGTGAAATCAAGTAAAGTTTAAATGGTCACAAATTTGTTTCAGATATTTAAAACAAAAGTCCATGGACTTTGTAATTGTTACAAGCCCAAATAAAATGCATGCTTGGGAGGTGAAGGGTTGGAGGCAACTTTTTCAATAAACAAGGCATGACATGCACATGAAACTTTTTACTTTTCACACAACCAAGAAAATTTCCTCCCCTTCTCTCCTCACATGCTATGGCCGAAATTCTCCCACATTTTCTCTACAATTTTTCTTTTTCAATTGTTGAGGAAAGTATTTACTTCCCAAAGAAAAATCCTTTAATTTTTCTAGTGCAAAATTAGAAGGGATCTTCCTAGTTGGTGGTGGGCTTGATGGGAGGCTAGTAGATTTGTCTACCTTTCAAGAGCTAACACCCTTAAGGTCCTCCAAGCCAAAATTGATAACTGCTTCGCTCCTCCTCATCCCTTCCACCTCCATGCAATCTCTTCTGCTCCTTGACTTTCGAGCCCGATTATAATCACCATCAGTGGAACCTCCAGATATCATTTTTATCACCCCAAGGCAGGGGTGAGGACTTGTTCCTCTCGGGCTCCGGCTCTCTTCTCCCCCTCGGGGCACTTCTAGAATCTTCCCTGGCACTGGGCTCTGGCTGCAGAGCTGCCCAGGGTGGCATTCTCAGCTTCTTGCTTGGTGGATTGTGTCCCTGATCAAAGGGTGAGACATAATCTCTTTTCATTGTTATGTAATCATCAATGTTGTGATGACACACGTTGTGAAGTGTGCAAAATCCCTTCTTCTCGGGCCTGGTAAATTGTTGAGATGGAAGCAAATCCCTACTACACTCTTGGACCTCCCTGTCCCGGGTAATCTTCAGGGGCACGTGATGAGAAAAATGCCCCGGGTTACCCCTTCTCTGTCCTCTCTCCTCGGGCTTAGATACCCGGTCTCCCCTCTCTCTCCTCACCGCCTCCCTTTTCTGTTGTTGCGCCTCCTCCATATTAATTTTTTTTTCCTGGGCCAGCAAATCTTCAAAGTCCCCAGGCGTCTTCTTTGTTAGTGATCGGAAAAATTTGCCCACTCTCATCCCCTGGGTGAATGCAGTTGTCTTAGTCTCAGAGCACAAGAAGGGACATCCAAAGCAACTCTGTTAAATCTTCGAATATAAGCCCTCAGACTCTCTTCCGAGCTTTGTTTAACTTCAAAAAAATTAAATGCAGTCTTTTTGTACCTCTTGCTACTACTAAAATGGTGTAGAAACACCTTTTGAAAATTCTCAAAAGAATGGATACTCTGAGGGGCCAATCCCTCAAACCACCTCTGAGCCGAGTCAACCAGAGTGGTCAACTAACTTTTTTTAGCAACGTTTTTTAGTGTACATATTTTTTATAATCAAAATATTATATCAATTAATATCATTATTGTTATTCAATTTTGTATGAAGCGTCAACGGCATGAGCGATATCGACATGAGCGAGACCCTATATCACGGGAGCTCTCTACATGCACACACAAAGGCACTAAGATGGAACGTTCATTGATAAGCGGTCATGATATGTCAATGTAATTTTTATGTTCGAAATTTACAATAACTTGACGAATTAATTTTTAAAATAATTTTTATTTTTCAAATAAGGAATAAAGATTTTATTCTTCCTCACATAAATATAGAGACATATATGGTTGACTCGTTGACGTCATACGAGGATGGGACGATGTAGAATGCTCCTCATTCACATGAGGTCAACATCATGTTCAAGTTGGTGATAGGTGGGCCAAAAAAAATAGCATATGTATTGCAAAGGCCCTCGAACTTCTTGCTTGAAAATTTGCGGAAAATTAAAAATTTTCTTTTTAAAAGAACTTAAGTGGCCTCATTCATAAAATCACTGGTGAAACAAGTTCAATATTTCAAAATATTGCAGATAAAGAAAATAAAGTTTGCCAAAAATCACAATTTAAAATAAATATCCAACGACTGATAAAATGTTTGCGGAATAAAATAACAACTGCTGCTCTGAGGTCCTCGGGTGCCACTACTGCCGACCCAAGCTGGCTCACTGGTCCCCGCCCTCGGCCCTGGCCTCATCAATACCTACAACAATCAAGTCTAGTGAACCTAAAGACTCAGCATGCATATATCGCAGGTAACGAGTAAAAATCTGAATTAAAATATGCATGAGTTAACATATCCTGTCCTGAGGCATGCTGAAAATAATCTGTACTGAGCAATTATAATACGTGCATAACTGAACTGATAATCACAGAAAAAAATGTTTGCTCCTTGGAGCCTGTACTGAAATAACTGATAAAATTTTCTGTTGAGATTATGTTTTACGCCTGTGGCCCCTGCAATAAGCTGAACTGATCGGTAACTGGCTACCGGGGAGGTTAAAACTGAACTGAGCTGGCCGGTCACTGGCGACCGGGTGGTACCATACTGAACTGATCGGTCACTGGCGACCGTATAAAATAACACTCCCACATAGTGAATGAACCACAAGCCATATCGCATAAATCTCAAAAATAATCATTTTCTATTTAATGCACGTAAAATAATTAACTGGCATAATGAAAATGTCCCGTAATTTTACCAACTGGATTGGATTGGATCGTCCCCAGGCTCGCTGCAACCTAACTGTGCTATGAAAAATATGCAATAGCTTAAACATGACCAACTACGCAATTTACGTTCAAAAGATGCGACTATGATGCCTAATGACTTCGCATTTAATCATGACTCCGAGCCAACCTGAAACGACACCGAACCGATGTATAGTCATGATTAAAATACGCTGAAAAATCATAAAATAATGCTCCTAAAATGATAGGATCGAAATCTAGGTGGAATAGAGGCCAAAACACGTAACGCTCTTTCGAGAGTCAATTTGGCACATCGCACCGTAAATTCTCGTACGACCTCAAAAATGGTCCAAATGACAAACGGTCAAAAACATGACCTTCCTAACTCAATGAGGCACTGTCCAGTCCAAGGCCATGGGCTAAAAGCCGACCGAGAACTCGAACGAGTCTCCGAACCGACACAGCAACTTGCTGTAAAATTCCAGCAACTGTACAATCGTGTATCTTGTGTTGTTTTCGAGACTACCGTCCATTGGGGCATGAACCACCGACTCTTACCAACATCCCAAGGAGTGATTTGAACCATGGCTAAGGGCCCTAGGCCAGCCAAAATCCGCGTCACACCAAAACTCAACCGAAACTCCAACCGAGAACCAACGTGCATGCGTGTGTAGTGTTTTGCCTAGATCGATGTCTTGCATCGTTCCAAAGGCCATTTGATTGACCTGGGCACGATCTAGACATATAGGGGCATGTTATGAACAGTGGCTATGGACCATAGGCCAACCAAGATCCATACCAAGCAACCAAAAACCGAAACCATATGCTGAACCAATGAAGAAGCCGAATGGGGAAAGGGGCTGTTCTTGTTGATTTGATTAAAAACGATGCACCATGGACCAAGCCACCAAAAGGATCGACTTAGTCACGTCTTAGACATGCTAGGGGAGTGATCTAACCATGGCTAAGAGCCCTTAGGGCAGCCAAGATCAGATCAAACCCTCATGACAGGAAACTGAAATTTTCGAACACCATTTTCTGCACCTATGGGGCTTGCTGTCATTTCGGTTTTTCCAGCAAGCATGGGAC
The DNA here is from genome assembly GCF_025594145.1 of Primulina tabacum. Taxonomy (NCBI): domain Eukaryota; kingdom Viridiplantae; phylum Streptophyta; class Magnoliopsida; order Lamiales; family Gesneriaceae; genus Primulina; species Primulina tabacum. Next base: position 16,354,902 of record NC_134550.1, read on the forward strand.
TGAAATAAACGTTCTAACATGGCCCTAACATGTCCTAGTACATGTCCATATGCAGCCTCGAGCCTCTGGAACGATCCATCCCTGAAATCGAAACAAAACATACCAATCGTGAAGCATGGAAGTCGATAAAAAAATCTGTGCAGAATTTTTGTTTCTTGTCTACTGAAAATTTCGGTTTTTGAAATGATAAATCTTGATCATGTACTGAAAAATAAATGATAATATGACTTGATTGAGGTTTTGAAAGAATCTAGACATGCCTGGTTATCGTTTGAAATGAAAACGAAAAGAAGAGACGAGACGGCGCGGAGGAGACGGAGTTGCTTGCTTTTCTTCCTAAGCTCTCGATTTTTCTCTCTATTATTTCTAGCTATGCCTCACGTATTTTACACTGAAAAGAGGTCTGATTTTCGGTGGTGATGGAGGGGGAGTGATTGTTATGAAGGTGAGGAGAAGGGTGCACAATAATAGGATCATATCAAGACTAAGTCTTCTCATTTTGAATTTTGAATTATGGTTTGATATCAAATGAGTTGGTGGATGCTTCTAGGAGGTAGTGGCCGATTTCCTCCCTTGATATCTAGACTAGGATGTGCCCATTAATTAATTAAATTGTGCTCTCAAAAATCCTAGAATTATCCTACTAATTACATGCAAAGAATTGGTCAAAGTTGATGAGTTGGAAATGTGTGGTCTAGGCAAGGGGTGGCCGAAACATGCATGATAAATGGTAGGGGAAATTGATTATCTAGTAATTTAATAACCCTTAAAAGCCTTACAAATCCTTTAATTAATTTAGTGAGCTAACCCCTTAATTAAGTAACTTAAATGAGCTCATTTCTTAATCACCTCAAATATTTAAATTAAATCCTCAAACCTCCCTTTCTAACTTAAATGAACTTACTTGCTAGCTAAATTAACTTCTGGAAATATTTTCTGGATCTTAAATTCTATCTCAAAACTCCAACTCCAGTCCGGCCTCACTGAAATAACTGAAATGCTAAAAATCAAACTACTGAACTGAAATAATAAATAATTAACTTCAAATAAATACATTTAAAATAATCATGCAATGAAGTCAATTAAATTTAAAAATCTAGAATTATGCATGGCTTAAACGTAGACTGATTTACGGGTTCTACAATCCTTCCCCCCTTAAAAGAAATTTTGTCCTCGAAATTAGAACTCACCGAATAACTCAGGGTATCGACTTCTCATCTCCGGCTCAGACTCCCACGTAGCTTCCTCCTCTGAATGGTTGAGCCATTTGACTTTGACTCGCTTAACCAACTTGTTCCGAAGTTTCTTCTCCTGCCGGTCTAGGATCTGCACTGGTCTCTCCTCATAAGACAGGTTCGGAGTAAGTTGCAACGGCTCAAAGTTCAGCACATGCGAAGGGTTCGCCATGTACTTTCTCAGCATGGAGACGTGAAAGACATTGTGTACTCCGGCCAGATTCGGCGGAAGAGCCACACGATAAGCAAGCGTCCCAACTCTGTCAAGGATCTCAAACGGTCCAATGAATCTCGGACTGAGCTTCCCTTTCTTCCCAAATCTCATGACACCCTTCATAGGTGCTACTTTCACAAAGACATGATCGCCCACTGCAAACTCTAACTCTCTCCTCCGCTGATCGGCATAACTCTTCTGTCGGCTCTGAGCAGTCCTCATCCTATCACGGATCTTGACTACTGCATCTGCTGCCTGCTGAACAATCTCTGGACCCAACTCTGCTCTCTCTCCTACTTCATCCCAATGAACAGGAGATCTACACTTGCGGCCATACAGTGCTTCATACGGAGCCATACCTATAGACGACTGGAAACTGTTGTTATAGGTGAACTCTACCAATGGTAAGTTCGACTCCCAACTCCCAGAGAAATCAATGACGCAAGCGCAAAGAAGATCCTCCAAAATCTGAATAACTCGCTCCGACTGCCCATCTGTCTGCGGATGGAAAGCTGTGCTAAACAGCAACTTCGTACCCAAAGTCGAATGCAAGCTCTTCCAAAATGAGGAAGTGAATCTGGGATCTCTATCGGATACGATCGAAACTGGAATACCATGGAGTCGGACTATCTCTCGGATATACAGCTCTGCATACTGAATCATGGTGAAAGTCGTCTTAATAGGCAAGAAGTGCGCTGATTTGGTAAGACGATCTACAATCACCCAGATAGCATTCGATCCTCTGGCTGACCTCGGCAATCTGGTCACAAAGTCCATGATAATGTTCTCCCACTTCCACTCGGGAATAGGAAGAGGCTTGAGCAAACCTGCTGGTCTCTGATGCTCGGCCTTCACTAACTGACAGGTCAGACACTCGGACACAAACCGTCTGATGTCCTTCTTCATCCCTGGCCACCAATACAATAGCTGAAGATCTTTGTACATCTTCGTACTCCCAGGGTGAATGGAGTACGGGGACGTATGGGCCTCTGATAAGATGTCTGCTCGGATAGAATCACTGCTAGGAACCCATATCCTATCTCGGTATCTCACAATACCGTCGCTGACTGAATACAAAACACTGCCCTTGGCTTCATCTCTCTTCTTCCACTGTGCCAACTGCTCATCTGCGGCCTGACCACTGCAAATACGGTCCAAAAGGGAAGACTGAATGGTCAAGGTAGATAGACGAGGAACTCTACCTCGAGGGTAAGTCTCAAGATCAAACCTCTGCATCTCGATCAGAAGAGGTTTCTGAATCGTCAAATGAGCCATCACTGCGACTTTCCTGCTCAAAGCATCCGCAACTACATTAGCTTTACCCGGGTGGTAGCTAATGTCACAATCGTAGTCTTTCACAAGCTCCAACCAACGCCTCTGACGCATGTTCAGCTCCTTCTGCGTAAAGAAATACTTGAGGCTCTTGTGGTCGGTAAAGATCTGGCATTTCTCTCCATACAGATAGTGCCTCCAAATCTTCAAAGCAAAAACTACGGTCCGCTAACTCCAGATCATGGGTAGGGTAATTCTTCTCATGGATTTTCAGCTGTCGAGAAGCATACGCTATCACTCTCCCATGCTGCATCAGAACTGCACCTAAACCAAGCTTCGAAGCATCGGTATACAGAACAAACTCACCGGATCCTGACGGCACGGGCAAAACTGGTGCTGAGATAAGACCTTGCTTCAAAGTATCGAAGCTCTTCTGACACTCCTCGCTCCACACAAACTTCACATTTTTCTTGGTCAGTGCTGTGAGTGGAACGGCAATAGATGAGAATCCCTGAATGAACTTCCTGTAATATCCTGCCAACCCAAGAAAACTGCGGATCTCTGATGCATTCTAAGGCACAACCCAATCTCTGACTGCTGCAACTTTTGCTGGGTCTACCTCAATACCACTGCTGGATACAATGTGGCCTAAGAACGCCACCTTCTCTAACCAGAATTCGCATTTACTGAACTTTGCGAATAATTTGTGCTTCTGCAATGTCTGCAACACTGTGGTCAGATGTCTGCTGTGCTCCTCCCGACTCTAGGAGTAGATGAAAATGTCATCTATGAACACTATCACAAACTGGTCGAGGTACGGCTGAAATACGCGATTCATGAGATCCATGAAGATCGCTGGCGCATTCGTCAGACCGAACGGCATCACAAGGAACTCGTAGTGGCCATAACGAGTCCTGAAAGCAGTCTTGGAAACATCAGCATCTCTCACCCTCAACTGGTGATAACCAGAGCGCAGATCAATCTTGGAGAAAATCGAAGCTCCCTGCAACTGGTCAAACAGATCCTCAATCCTCGGAAGTGGGTATTTATTCTTCACTGTAACCCTGTTCAACTCCCGGTAGTCCCATCCTTCTTTTTCACAAATAAGACTGGCGCGCCCCATGGAGAAAAGCTCGGGCGAATGAACTCCTTGTCGAGAAGTTCCTGAATCTGCTTCTTAAGCTCTGCCATCTCCGTCGGTACTAATCGGTACGGCGCTTTGGATATCGAAGCCGTACCTGGCATAAGCTCAATGGAAAACTCCACCTCTCTCTCGGGTGACATACCAGAGACGTCTTCGGGAAAAACGTCTAAGAAATCTCTGACAATCGGAACATCTGAGGCTGACTGGCTGGGTTCCTCGGGGACAGATAAAAAGGTCGCTAGAAATGCCCGACACCCTCTATGCATGAGTTTCCTAGCCTGAACATACGGAATAATGCGCAGTAAAAGAAAGTACCTGTCCGGCTCAAATAAGAACTGCTCCATTCCAGGCGGTCGGACAAGAACGGATCTCCGCTGGAAGTCTATCAACACTCTGTTCCTCAATAGCCAGTCCATCCTAGGATGATGTCAAATTCCGGCATCGGTAGCACAATCAGATCCACATAAACAAGATTACCGTGCAGCTCAAGGTCTATATCTCGGATAACATTGGTGGCTGCCATCTCCTCGCCTGACGGCAACACTACTGAAAAGGCTGTATCTAGCCCAATGGTCTGGATCTTGAGAAAGTTTGCAAAGACCTCCTAAATAAACGAGTGAGTGGCCCCTGAATCTATCAAGGCCTTGGTAGCGGAACCAGATATAAAAATTCTCCATGTCAACAACATAGTCTCCGGGTTGGTTTCCGCGGCATGGAGAGCAAAAACTCTGCCTTGGGTAGGCAGATTCCTCTGAGAACATTGCAGCAACATGTGGTCTGGACTGCCACACTTAAAACACTTTCCTGAGCCAGCCATACATGCTCCAGGATGGCGACGTGAGCACCTGGGACAGACTGGGTGCTCCTGAGTCCTCGGGGCTGGGCGTCCCCGCTGCTGCTGCTGGCCTCGGTTCCTGGGCGGTCCATGAAAAGGCCTCTTATTCTGCTGCTGATGCTAATGAGGAGGAGGACGGTGCGGTGCCTAGACTGGGCGCTTGCCCTGGCGATCCCTCTCGATATCCCGCAGATCCTGCTCTGCGGCTAAGGCCTTGGAGACGGCAATCTCATAAGTAGCAGGGTCAGATACCCTAACATCCCGGCGCAAGATCGGCCGTAAACCCACCAGGAAGTGCATCAGCTTGGCTCTGACATCATTCGCGATCAGGGGCACAAAGTTACAGCCCCTCTTGAACTTACGGATGAACTCCGTAACCGTCATATCCCCCTGCCTCAGACTCATGAACTCGGTGGTCAGCCTGGTGCGAACCTCCTCAGAAAAATACTTGGAGTAGAAAACTTCCGTAAAGCGGGTTCATGAAAGTGTAGCCAAAGTCAAGGCTACCGAAGCTCCTTCCCACCATAAGCGGGCGTCTCCAGTGAACAGGTAGGTGGCACATCGGACTCGGTCTGCGTCTCCCAGCTCCATAAACTCGAAGATAACCTCGAGGGATTTGATCCATCCCTCGGCAACCATGGGGTCAGATGTCCCAGAGAATTCCTTCGGGCGCATCTTCATGAATCGCTCATAAACAGCCTCGGGCCCTGTCGGCCTGGCTGTGGCTACAGCAGCGGCATTGTCCCCCGCAAACTGTGCGAAGAACTGTGCCATCCCAGCTTACATCTGGGCACCCACCGGTGGAGGAGGTGGTAGGTCTCCCTCCGGTCTACGCTCCTCCCTGTCCTCTCGGCGAGGCTCCTCCTCTCTGTTGCGCTCTAAAATGCGTCTAGGGGGCATACTGTTCCAACATAACCCATACGTAACTAACATGCATAATTTCATAATTTATTTTAAATGAACACATGAAATACTGAAAATCTGGAAGCATGCTGACAAAATAATTCATGCTTTAACTGAAATGCTGAACAAAATGCTGAACTGAAAAACTTACAGACCGAAGACGTGGCTTCGTGAGCTTCTCGCGGTCAGTAGTAGTGAAACCCTATACAGAACCACCGCTCTGATACCAATTGCAAAGGCCCTCGAACTTCTTGCTTGAAAATTTGCGGAAAATTAAAAATTTTCTTTTTAAAAGAACTTAAGTGGCCTCATTCATAAATTCACTGATGAAACAAGTTCAATATTTCAAAATATTGCAGCGGAAGAAAATAAAGTTTGCCAAAAATCACAATTTAAAAAAAATATCCAACGACTGATAAAATATTTGCGGAATAAAATAACAACTGCTGCTCTGAGGTCCTCGGGTGCCACTACTGCCAACCCAAGCTGGCTCACTGGTCCCCGCCCTCGGCCCTGGCCTCATCAGTACCTACAACAATCAAGTCTAGTGAGCCTAAAGACTCAGCATGCATATATCGCAGGTAACGAGTAAAAATCTGAATTAAAATATGCATGAGTTAACATATCCTGTCCTGAGGCATGCTGAAAATAATTTGTACTGAGCAATTATAATACGTGCATAACTGAACTGATAATCACAGAAAAAAATGTTTGCTCCTTGGAGCATGTACTGAAATAACTGATAAAAGTTTCTGTTGAGATTATGTTTTACGTCTGTGGCCCCTGCACTAAGCTGAACTGATCGGTAACTGGCTACCGGGGAGGCTAAAACTGAACTTAGCTAGCCGGTCACTGGCGACCGGGTGGTACCATACTGAACTGATCGGTCACTGGCGACCGTATAAAATAACACTCCCACATAGTGAATGAACCACAAGCCATATCGCATAAATCTCAAAAATCATCAGTTTCTATTTAATGCACGTAAAATAATTAACTGGCATAATGAAATGTCCCGTAATTTTACCAACTGGATTGGATTGGATCGTCCCCAGGCTCGCTGCAACCTAACTGTGCTATGAAAAATATGCAATAGCTTAAACATGACCAACTACGCAATTTACGTTCAAAAGATGCGACTATGATGCCTAATGACTTCGCATTTAATCATGACTCCGAGCCAACCTGAAACGACACCAAACCGACGTATAGTCATGATTAAAATACGCTGAAAAATCATAAAATAATGCTCCTAAAATGATAGGATCGAAATCTAGGTGGAATAGATGCCAAAACACGTAACGCTCTTTCGAGAGTCAATTTGGCACATCGCACCGTAAATTCTCGTACGACCTCAAAAATGGTCCAAATTACAAACGGTCAAAAACATGACCTTCCTAACTCAATGAGGCACTGTCCAGTCCAAGTTCATGGGCTAAAAGCCGACCGAGAACTCGAACGAGTCTCCGAACCGACACAGCAACTTGCTGTAAAATTCCAGCAACTGTACAATCGTGTATCTTGTGTTGTTTTCGAGACTACCGGCCATTGGGGCGTGAACCACCAACCAGAGATTCTTACCAACATCCCAAGGGGTGATTTGAACCATGGTTAAGGGCCCTAGACCAGCCACAATCCGCGTCACACCAAAACTCAACAGAAACTCCAACCGAGAACCAACGTGCATGCGTGTGTAGTGTTTTGCCTAGATCGATGTCTTGCGTCGTTCCAGAGGCCATTTGATTGACCACGGCACAATCTAGACATATAAGGGCATGGTATGAACCGTGGCTATGGGCCATAGGCCAACCAAGATCCATACCAAGCAACCAAAAACCGAAACCATATGCTGAACCAATGAAGAAGCCGAATGGGGAAAGGGGTTGTTCTTGTTGATTTGATTAAAAACGATGCACCATGGACCAAGCCACCAAAAGGACGACTTAGTCACGTCTTAGAAATGCTAGGGGAGTGATCTAACCATGGCTAAGAGCCCTTAGGGCAGCCAAGATCAGATCAAACCCTCATGACAGGAAACTGAAATTTTCGAACACCATTTTCTGCACCTATGGGGCTTGCTGTCATTTCGGTTTTTCCAGCAAGCATGGGACTGAAATAAACGTTCTAACATGGCCCTAACATGTCCTAGTACATGTCCATATGCAGCCTCGAGCCCCTGGAACGATCCATCCCTGAAATCGAAACAAAACATACCAATCGTGAAGCATGGAAGTCGATAAAAAAATCTGTGCAGAATTTTTGTTTCTTGTCTACTGAAAATTTCGGTTTTTGAAATGATAAATCTTGATCATGTACTGAAAAATAAATGATAATATGACTTGATTGAGGTGTTGAAAGAATCTAGACATGCCTGGTTATCGTTTGAAATGAAAACGAAAAGAAGAGACGAGACGGCGCGGAGGAGACGGAGTTGCTTGCTTTTCTTCCTAAGCTCTCGATTTTTCTCTCTATTATTTCTAGCTATGCCTCACGTATTTTACACTGAAAAGAGGTCTGATTTTCGGTGGTGATGGAGGGGGAGTGATGGTTATGAAGGTGAGGAGAAGGGTGCACAATAATAGGATCATATCAAGACTAAGTCTTCTCATTTTGAATTTTGAATTATGGTTTGATATCAAATGAGTTGGTGGATGCTTCTAGGAGGTAGTGGCCGATTTCCTCCCTTGATATCTAGACTAGGATGTGCCCATTAATTAATTAAATTGTGCTCCCAAAAATCCTAGAATTATCCTACTAATTACATGCAAAGAATTGGTCAAAGTTGATGAGTTGGAAATGTGTGGTCTAGGCAAGGGGTGGCCGAAACATGCATGATAAATGGTAGGGAGAAATTGATTATCTAGTAATTTAATAACCTTTAAAAGCCTTACTAATCCTTTAATTAATTTAGTGAGCTAACCCCTTAATTAAGTAACTTAAATGTGCTCATTTCTTAATCACCTCAAATAATTAAATTAAATCCTCAAACCTCCCTTTCTAACTTAAATGAACTTACTTGCTAGCTAAATTAACTTCTGGAAATATTTTCTGGATCTTAAATTCTATCTCAAAACTCCAACTCCAGTCCGGCCTCACTGAAATAACTGAAATGCTAAAAATCAAACTACTGAACTGAAATAATAAATAATTAACTTCAAATAAATGCATTTAAAATAATCATGCAATGAAGTCAATTAAATTTAAAAATCTAGAATTATGCATGGCTTAAACGTAGACTGATTTACGGGTTCTGCATGTATGGTTGTGGTTTCATGGCTTCCACAATTTATCTTGAGGAGATGGCTCCACGTCGACGTGGATGTTCTAGTAGCGCTGAGACTTCAAAGACAACTACGACTGAGGAGACAAAAAATTTGAGGAAGTATTTATCTGTGGAAAGAGCTGTCTAATATACTCCAGATGGAGTTTCAAGAGTCGAAGAAGGAGATTGAGTTGTTGAGGAATAGAATGTCCTCCTTGGAAGATCAGGTACATCTTTTGGTGGCTGGCATGTTTCAAGGAGCATCTATACAGCCACCCTTGAAGTCCTACGACCATTCCACCAACGCCTCATGTAACGGTCGCTTCATAGCAGGAGGATCACACAACAACCGCTTTGCCTCCGGACAATCACATCAGCGTAGATCCTCAAATGGACGCGGATACTCACAACAATATATCGGGTCATCACACGACTTGAGCTATTGCAAAATTAAATTATATATCATCATTTCAAATTTCAGTTTATTTATTATTTGGATTTGAAATACTTATATATATAATATCAGTCGGATTTGAAATGTTTTTATTCATTACACAATCTCAACGTATTATTATGGGCAATGAAGTTCAATTTAGACAAATATAAATATTTTGTAATATTCAAATCAATAGAATTCAAATGTATTTTTCTAATTTTAGATAAGTAGGTCATAACCTTTAAATTCACTTCTTGCGTGTTTATATATTGTTCCATATTAATTAGAATATATTTTAAGTTCAGTCAATATTGAAAGCATTTCAAATTCATTATATTTTATGTAATCAATGTGTAAAAAAGTAAGATATCGATTTAAGATTTTATATATTATTTAATTTTTAAAAATAAAATTATAATAAATATACGTTGATTTTAAATCCATCCAACCAAACATAATCTAATTGAAAATATTTTTTTATATAAATACTTCTTAATGATTAAAAATTTAAATATAAAATATATATTCATTATTTATAGAAATTATTAATATTATTTTTCTTATTTAAAAAATTCCTTAAATAAGGAATACTAAACAGTCACAAATAGCGATGGTTAATTTTTATTAAAAGTAACGCAAATCGCGATGGTTTTGAAAGAAAAAAGTCGTAATTAGTTACTGTAAACTGATATGTACACAAAAATTAAATCTCATTCGGTTTGGTGACGGTATTCTTTCACTAATAGCGACGGTATTCTTCAAAAATCCGTCCCAAGATTAGCTGAGGTTTTTGAAAAATTGTTGTTATAAGTCAACTACGACTAATTTAATGACAGAATTCATGACCATCGCTAGTCGCATTTTTTTTTTTTGTAGTGAGAAGAACTACATATTTTATTAGATTTGTTTTGTTACAATTGTGTATTACTTGTATATTTTTATACTTAAATTTATTTATTCTATTTCTAATTTATATTAAAAGAAAAACTTTTTACAAAAAACTTCAAACATTTTATTATCATTCCCATTTTGCAAAAAGTGAATCTTCCGCGTCAACTAAAGTTTTCGAAATCATTATTTGTTTTAATTTTTTCAATTGAAAAAAAATTATAAAACGAAAAATAAATAATAATAAATAAAGTATTAAAACGAAAATCATCACAAACCGTAAAAAAAATTGGTAAATATCAATAATGATGATGATGATGGCAAATATTGTTATTTTTTCTGAAATTCTCTTGATTATTTGTAAAGATCAAGCGGTCATCACTATGTCAAAAGTTATAGTTGTTAATAAATGCGCAACTTTATTTTCTTAATACTTGTGGCAATGCAGAGTACATTTACTTGGGTGCTAATAGATCGGTCTGCTAGGCTCATGAGTTTGGGTTGATGCGTGTCTATATGTTGGTGTTGTCTCATATCTCTTACAGACCAGTCTTATTCTTTTTCTATCATCAGCCATATCCTCAGTATAGACAGTATTACCTGTTAATATCTGACGTAACTCTTTTACGACCGACGAAGCCAACCAGATTAAGAGGCGCGACATCAGCATCTTGACGTAAGAGAACTTCATAGTATGTCATTCATCCCAATGCTACTCACTCATGTACACTTAACTCAACATCGCCCCCAAGAAACATATAAATATTCTTCTTGGGAGATTTGAACACATGACCTCTCTCTGATACCAATTATTAGCATCAAGCGCTTACTACTAGGCCAAAAATTATAGTTGTTAGCCAAGGTGCGACTTTATTTTCTTATGCATGTGGCAGAGCAAAGTGCACATACTTGGGTGCTAATGGGTCGGGATGTTAGGCTTGTGCATCCGAGAAAATAAGTTTTTACATGCTGGTGTTGTCTCATATATATTAGAGATTAGTCTTATCCTACCTCTACCTCCGACATATCCCCATTAAAGACGATATTACTCGTTAAGATCCGGCGTCACTCTTTTATGATTCACATAGGCAACCAGATCAAGTGACGCAATGTCAGCAGTTTGATGCACAAGAACTTCTCAAGAGATAACTCATCTCAGTACTACTCTCACTCATGCGCGCTTAACATAATATTATTAATAGAATAAATTTATTTATTATTATTTTTATTCATATAAAATTTATTACTATTATCGATTATTTATTTAAAAAATCATTCTGAAAAATGAATATTCTTTCATTATGTTTTAGTAATTATTAGATATGGGTAAAAAGAATAAAGAAGGGTATTTTAGGATTGTTGGATTGTAAAAGGCTATATTATATGATATTAAACGAAGAGGGTGTTTTTAGAAATTGGCTATTTGTTACAATTTCTTAAAAGGGGAAGAATATAATATTTATTTTTAAGGTTTATGATTTTAATTAGATTTATTCCATTAATTGTTTAAGAATATAGGTAAATTGAATGAGGTATGCATGTAGCGGACGGAGTCCATGTGTAAGTCCATGACTATACGTGTTTGATTTAGTTTATAAGCTGTTAAAATAATTTATAAGTTGATTATGGATAACAATAATTTTTTTAAAACATGGTTAAGTGCAATAAATGTGGAAAAAAAACTCTCCAAATTACCTTTTGCTTGTGTTCCCACATCGAGTATTTGAAGAATAACTTGTTCTTTATAAATCAGTTTCCATCAACTTTGTTTGCTGGACTCGGTTGCGAGGGTCTGTAACCTAAGAGGGGGCAATAAAGTCTAGGGGAATTGACGTATGAACACTATCTTCTAAGAGTTTGGTTGAGACAATATCATTAGCCAGGGTTTGCCTTGGGGGATGGATGACTTCGGCCATTTGAAGATAGCTTCTGTGGCGCCCCGGTGCATCACAGGGTTACGATATTTGATGTCTATCCTTCCTTAACTGTTGGCTTGGCAGAGCAGCAACAGCTATCTTCTTACTTTCGCCAACTCTACGGTGTTTCACCACATCAATCACATCAATCCGACCTCGACCTTTTGATGATGTTTGCGCGGATTGTATGTTCTTTTTTCTTTACTTTGGTGTGTATTATGAACATGATTTTTTGTTATTGTCCTTATATAATTGACAGATATTCATGTGATATTCCTCGTCCATGTATAATTCACTGAAGTATTTAATTACCATTATTTGATCCAAATCGGTTCATCCATGCATCCATTTGGATTATTTTATTTATATTTATTTTACAATCTTGGTTAATAAGAAATTATTATTAATTTGATTAACTCAATAGTTATAATCATCAAGCTCCCGTAATATCACATTATTATAACATATTAATTCTTTCGTTATTTGTTTTATTTCGCCATGAGAGAAACTTATGGATACGTAATTGGAATGAAATATGCTTAGGGTAGACATATGATTTCCAAAATATTGTATGAACCCGACCATCGTTCCCAGAAACTGGAACTAGAATCGTGTACGTACTGTTTGGTTCTGATTCCTAAGATTTACAAGGAACTAGAACATGAGGAACCGGAACCTGGGCCGGAGCATAGCTAGGGGGCAATTATCTATCATATATGCTGATTTATATTGATACATGCATTCGTGAAAATAAGTATATTGTTGGAAATGACGTACGGTCGAAATATGCTTCAAGGAACGTTTTAATTCCAATAATAATCATGATTCATGTATAGTTTGTTAGATCTCAGTTTCTCGTGCCCAAAACGCAGCGGAAGTTTAAAATTTTTTTAATTTATTTTGACAATCAAAATATATATATGTTTGAGCACTCATATGGTTTTATAAATAAACATTCATAGGGCGTTAGAATTTTATACCTTTGGTGAATTAAATCAAATGGCTCCAACTAATCTGGTATTAACGGATCTAGCTCTTGATGAATCCTTACGAACGATCTTCAAAATTCTTTATTTATTCTTCTAATCAGGTCCACGTCTAGAAGATTTGATCATCTATTTGGAAGAAGTTTTAACGTTGGAGATCAAAGTATGAGAGACGGCTCAAACTTTTTTCTCCAAAGAGAAGTGGCCGAAATTTGGAGAGGATGAGGAGAAGGAATTTCGAAAACCCTCATATTATCATAATTTTCTATCCTGGCTTGAATTATCAGGGCATCATTGTGAGGAAGATTAACATCCTTAAGGTCCTCCGGGCCAAAACTGATAATTGCTTCCTTCCTCCTCATCCCTTCCACCTCCATGCAATCTCTTCTACTTCTTGACTTCTGAGCCCGATTAGAATCACCATCAGTGGAACCTCCAGATATCATTTTTATCACCCCCAAGGTAGGGGGTGAGGACTTCTTCCTCTCGGGCTCCGACTCTCTTCTCCCCCTCGAGGCACTTCTAGAATCTTCCTTGGCATTGGGCCCTGGCTGCCGAGCTGCCCAAGGTGGCATTCTCAGCTTCTTTCTTGGTGGATTGTGTCGCTGAACAAAGGGTGGGACATAATCTCTCTTCATTGTTCTGCAATCCTCAGTTTTGTGATGACACACTTTGTGAAGTGTTCAGAATCCCTTCTTCTCGGGCCTGGTAAATTGTTGAGATGGAAGCAAATCCGTACTACACTCTTGGACCTCCCTGTCCGGGTAAACTTCAGGGGCACGTGATGAGAAAAATGCCTTGGGTTACCCCTTTTCTGTCCTCTCTCCTCGAGCTTAGATACCTAGTCTCCCCTCTCTCTCCTCACCACCTCCCTTTTCTGTTTTTGCACCTCCTCCATATTAATATACTTTTCTGCCTGAGCTAGCAAATCTTCAAAGTCCACTGGCATCTTCTTTGTTAGTGATCGGAAAAACTTGCCCTCCCTCAGCCCCTGGGTGAATTCAGTTGTCTTAGTCTCGGGGGCACAAGAAGGGACATCCAAAGCAACTCTGTTAAATCTTCGAATATAAGTCCTGAGACTCTCTTTCGGGCTTTGTTTAACTTCAAAAAGCTAAATGCAATCTTTTTGTACTTCTTTCTGCTACTAAAATGGTGTAGAAACACCTTCTGAAAATCCTCAAAAAAATGGATATTCTGAGGGGCCAATCCCTCAAACCACCTCTGAGCCGAGTCAACCAGAGTGGTCAAAAATATCTTGCACTTGATTCTGTCAGCATAACAGTGCAACATGGACATATTCTCGAATCTGGCCAAATGTTCCTCGGGGTCTGCATTGCCATCATAATCCTTGACTTTGGCAAACTCCTTTGGGTTCATCCTCCTGAACCTCTCATACATTGCTTTCGGTCTGGGCCTCGCCTCTGTATCCACTGCTGCCTGGTTCCCCGCAAACTGTGCGAAGAACTAAGTCATGCCTGCAAGCATCTGTGCCTGCATATCTGGTGGTGGAGGTGGGGGATTGGCCCTCTCCTCATCTCGAGGCTCTTGGCCCTCTTCCCTTGCTTCACGGTCAATCACACGTCTAGGAGGCATACTGTTCCAATAATTTACCCAACACGTAACCCCAACATGCATGAACATGATATCAATGACATAAGATGCTCGTAATTTGAGCTTAAAACATGGACATGCTGAAATTATGACTTAATACTTATTACATAACATAAATTTAAAACCTTAAAACTTACAGACTTGAGGTGTGACTTCGTGAGCTTCTTGCGACTGGCAGTAGGCGTAACCCTTTACAAGAACACCTGGCTCTGATACCAACTGTAACGTACCGTATTTTTTACTACTAGAAATTTGCGGAAAATTTAAAATTTTTCTTAAATAAGAAGTGAACCTTCAAAATCTTGATAATGTAAACCGTTCATCCTACAACCAAAGAAACAAATGATCTCAAAGTAATGTTTATCAAAATATTTGCTAAAAATATCATAACCGATAACAAGAAATAAGAATATCATAACCGATAACAAGAAATTAGAGTACTTTTAAACATTTCATAAAACTTAAAACTGGGCGATCCTCGGGTCTAGCCTCCTGCTCAGTTCAAGCATGCTCCTTGGTCCCCATCCCTAGTCTCCTCGAAATCATCCTCACCTGCATCGATCAAGTCTAGTAAGTCTAAAGACTCAATATGTATAAACTGGGAGTAACAAGTTGTAGAGGCCCGTATTTCGTATTTGAAAATTTGTGGAATTATTTAAAATTTTACTTTTTAAAATAAATAACAAGCCTCATTCATAAAATAAACTGATAAAAATATTTAATGTTTAATGTAACAGCGGAAGAAAATATTGTTTTCAAACCACAACTTAAAAATAATACGTCAAAGTAAAAATTGAGTTTGAGCATAAATAGTAAATGATAAAAATGAGGTCCTCGGTTCCTACTACTGCCGACCCAAGCTAGCTCACTGGTCCCCACCCTCAGTCCCGACCTCATCAGTACCTAAAAAAATCAAGTCTAGTGAGTCTAAATACTCAGCATGCATATATCGTGAATAACAAGTAAATAAATCATAAAATTTCGCGTAGCATAAAAATATCGTATTGTAAGGCGTAAAGTGAAAATCGTGTCATTGATAATTATAAATACGTGCATGTCTGAAAATCATACGTAAAATCATCGAGCTCTGTCATAACATATCATATCGTAATTTTTTTGTAGAGATAATGTTCTACGCAAGTGGCCCATAACATAACATAACATGCACGTCTGATCTGACTAAACCACAGTATACTGGGCGGTAGAGATCATCACAGCCCTTGGACTTGATATCCGTACCCATACATAATCGTAAACCGGTCGTAGGTCACTGGGTGAAGCAATCCCATGAGCGTAAATTGGCTACAACACATATCGCATATATCTCAAAAATAAACATTTTATATTTTATGCACGTAATATAATTATAACCCTGTTTTACCGAATGATTTGGATCGTTTCCAGGCTCGCTGCGACCTAATTCTAACATGAGAAACATGCAAATAAACTTATCTTGACCAACACATCAAAATCGAACTAAAAACGAGACAATTACGCCCAACAAACTTAGTATTCCAACCATGACTCCATACCAACCCGAACCAACATAGAAACATCATTTCGTCATGGTCAAAATATGCCTAACATACTGGAAAACATAACCATAGGGCTGTAATACGCGAAAATAGTGAATGGATGCCAAAATCATGAAACGCTCTTTCGAGAGTCACTTTGGCACATTGCACAGTAAATTCTCGTATGACTTCTAAACTTTACCAAATCACAAATGGCCAAAAATATGACCTTTCTAACTCATTGAGATATTGTCCAGTCCAAGTTCATAGGCTAAAAGCCAACCAAGAACTCGAAACAAGCCTCTGAACCGAACCCAAGCTGCTGTCCAATTACAGTAGAAGCACTTGTGCTTGCATCGCTTTGTTTACGAGGCTATTGGCCATTGGGGCTTGAACCACCAACCAGAACCTCTTCCCAACATCCTAAGGTGTGGCTTGATCCATGGCTAAGGGCCCTAGGCCAACCACAATCCAAGTAAACACCTAAGACAATCCAAATCTTCACCCGAGAACACATACTGCACGCGTGGGGGTGTTGCTTTTATTTCGCTGTCATTTTCATTCCAATGGGCATATGATTGACCCTAGAATGAGCTAGACATCATGAGGTATTGTTTGAACATGGCTAAGGGCTAAAAAGCCAACCAAGATCCACCCAACACCTCAACAGCCGAAGCCAACTCACGCAAGAAATAAAAATCGAAGGGGGCACTTGTGTTGTTTGTTTTAAAAACCAAGGGGGCCATGAACCAAACCTTGAACGATCATCTTGGTCATGTCCTAGACATACTAAGGAAGGGTTCCAACCATGGTTACAGGCCTTAGACCAAACATGATCCGAACCTTCAACTTAGACAACCCAAAACCAAAAACCGTGGCTCAACTTGCAACTAAAGGGAAAGTTTCTATCAAGCCTTCATCCAACGTGTAGGGGCTTGAACTAATGGACCAAAATTGAGCACATGGAACCGAGCCAATCCCTGCAAATCACAATAAACATACCAATCGTGAAGCACAAGGAAAGGCCGAAAAATTCTGTGCAGTTTTGTTTGAAAGTTGCTGTCATGATTTTGGTTTTATCATGAATCAAGGACATGTAATGGTTTAAAAAAATAGATATATGACTTGATTGAAGAGCAAAGAAACCATATATACATGCCTGGAATTTGTTTAAGAAAAGAAAACAAACTATGCGACGAACACGACGCGGCGGAGACGGAGTTCCTTCTCTTTTCTCTCTTATGTTTCTTGTTGATGGTTCACGCTTTCAACAGCTGCTCCTACTGATATTTTCGAATGGATGGTGGGGGAGAATGTTGAGGGAATGAAGGGGAAGGTTCCCAATTAAATGGGGAGGTAGAATGGCAATTCAATTCATTCCATTCTAGTTGCTAGTAAGATAAGGAAATGATATGCTATAATGATGGATTGAGAGGTGATTTGAGGGATGTGGTGGCCGATTTTCCTCATCCAAATGAAGGCAAGAATATTTCTTAATTATTAATTTTTGTTGATTAAAAGTGAGGGAATTATCTTACCAAGAAAGGATAAGGAAATGAATCAAAAATGGAGAGTTGACAATCATGTTTAAATCTTTAAAGGGGGGGCCGAAATTTGCAATTAAAAATGGGGTAAAATATTGCTTAATTCTTGAATTTTAACTCTTTAAAGTTTTAAACACTCATTGTGTATTTTAGTGAAATAATAAATTAATTTCGGATAGAAATTTTCTTGCATGCATGGCTAATTCTTAAAATAAATTTACTAACATGTTAAGTTAGAATTTCTTAAATAAAATAAGCTTAGATTAATTTATTTCAATTGGTTACACCTTTTAATTTAGGCTATTAATTAATCATTGGATATAAAAGAACTTATTTACTACTTAATTCCAATTAATTAAATAAATCCATAAACATTCTTTTACATTAAAGTAAATTATTCCTTGGCTTAAATTAAATTTAGGAATATTTTCTTATTATTAAGTTTTATCTCAATACTCCGACTTCGGTCCAGCCTCGCGTATTTAACTGTAAAGATAAAGCTAAAGTTCTACGATTTAAAAATAGATGATCATGACTTAAAAATTTTAAAAAAATGAATTAAACTCTCATGCATGTACGAAAATCATTTTAATTTAAATAATAGTAATTATGCATGACTTATACGTAGTCTGATTTATCAGGTTCTACAACTCTCCCCCCTTAAAATAAATTTCGACCTCAAAATTAAAACTTACCGAATTACTCGGGATACCGACTCCTACATTTCTGGCTCAGATTCCCATGTAGCCTCCTCCTCCGAATGATTAAGCCATTTGACTTTCACTAGCTTCACCAGTTTGTTCCGAAGCTTCTTCTCCTGTCTGTCTAAGATTTGCACTGGTCACTCTTCATAAGACTAGGTTCGGAGTGAGCTGCAACGGTTCAAAGTTCAAGACATGCGAAGGATTCGCCATATACTTTCTCAGCATAGAGACGTGGAACACATTTTGTACTCCGGCCAGATTCGACGGAAGAGCAACACGATAAGCTAACGTCCCAACCCTGTCGAGGATCTCAAATGGTCCGATAAATCTCGGACTAAGCTTTCCTTTCTTCCCGAACAGCATGACACCTTTCATACGTTCTATCTTCACGAAAACATGGTCGCCAACAGCAAACTCTAGATCTCTCCTCCTCTGATCCGCATAACTCTTCTGTCTACTCTGAGCACTCCTCGTCCTATCACGGATCTTGACTACTACATCGACAGTCTGGTGAATAATCTCCGGACCCAATTCTGCTCTTTCCCCTAATTCATCCCAATGGATAGGCGATCTGCACTTACGACCGTACAGTGCTTCATACGGAGCCATACCTATAGACGACTGAAAACTGTTGTTATAGGTGAACTATACCAATGGCAACTTCGACTCCCAACTCCCTGAGAAATCGATGACACATGCACGGAGAAGATCCTCCAAAAATCTGGATAACTCTCTCTGACTGCCCATCTGTCTGTGGGTGGAAAGTTGTGCTAAACAACAATTTCGTACCCATAGCCGCGTGCAAACTCTTCCAAAAGGAGGAAGTGAATCTAGGATCTCGGTCAGACACTATAGAAACGGGAACATCATGAAGTCGAACTTTCTCTCGAATATACAACTCTGCATATTGAATCATGGCGAAAGTCGTCTTAATAGGCAAGAAGCGCGCTGATTTGGTAAGACGATCACCAATCACCCACATAGCATTTGATCCTCTGACTGACTTCGGCAAACCGACAACGAAGTCCATTGTAACATTCTCCCACTTCCACTCGGGAATAGGAAGAGGCTTGAGCATACCTGCTGGTCTCTGATGCTCCGCTTTCACTAGCTGGCACGTCAGACATTCGGATACCAAATGTCTGATATCCTTCTTCATTCCGGGCCACCAATACAACAACTGCAGATCTTTGTACATCTTCGTACTCCCAGGATGAATAGAGTACGGCGACATGTGGGCCTCGGATAAAATATCTGCTCAAATAGAATCACTGCTAGGAACCCACATTCTGTCTCGATATCTCACAATACCGTCGCTAACTGTATACAAGATACTGCCCTTGGCCTCATCTCTCTGCCTCCACTTCGCCAACTACTCATTTGCTGACTGTCCACTGCGAATACGGTCTAGAAGAGAAGACTGAATCGTCAAAGTAGATAGGCGGGGAACTCTACCTCAAGGATATGTCTCTAGATCAAACATCTGCATCTCAAAATGAAGAGGTCTCGGAATCGCCAAATGAGCCATTACTGCGACTTTCCTGCTCAATGCATCTGCCACTACATTAGCTTTGCCCGGGTGGTAGCTAATGTCACGGTCATAGTCCTTCACTAGCTCCAACCAACGCCTCTGACGCATATTCAACTCTTTCTGCGTAAAGAAGTACTTGAGGCTCTTATGGTCGGTAAAGATTTGGCACTTCTCTCCGTACAAATAATGCCTCCAAATCTTCAAGGCAAATACTACGGTTGCCAACTCTAGATCATGGGTAGGGTAATTCTTCTCATGGATCTTCAACTGACGAGAAGCATACGCTATCACTTTCCCATGCTGCATCGACACTGCGCCAAAACTGAGCTTCGAAGCATCGGTATACAAAACAAAGTCTCCGAGCCCTGACAGCATGGACAATACTGGTGCTGAGATAAGAGCTTGCTTCAAAATATCGAAACTCTTCTGACACTCATCGCTCCACACGAATTTTGCATTCTTCTTTGTCAACGACGTGAGTGAAACTGCGATAGAGGAGAATCCCTGAATAAACTTCTGATAATATCCTGCTAGCCCAAGGTAACTACGGATCTCTGATGCATAATGCGGCACAACCTGTAAGGCCCAAGAATTTGATTATCATAATCTGAAATGATTTGTGGATAAATTGATGTGATTATAGACGGAAGGGATCAGACCGGAGATGCCAGAAAAAAGTTGGAAATATGTGCAAGGAAAAGACCTCGCGCATATGCGAGACCCTGCCTGGCGCATATGCGCGAGGCAGGTAGAACACCTCGCGCATATGCGCCAGGCAGGTAGAACACCTCGCGCATATGCGCGACTTGGATCCGTGCATGTGCGCGAGGGTACCCGAGAGTTGTGAAGAATGGAAAAAGGGCCTCGCGCATATGCGCCGAGTGAGGGCGCGCATATGCGCGAGTTGCAGTGATCTTACGCGCAGAGGCATATTGTCTCGCACATATGCGTCGAGATAGGTCGCATATGCGCGAGACATGCAGTGCAAAGAACAAGCCACGTTTTGTGAAACATGCAGGATATATATACATATAAGCACCTCAATTCTTCAGAATTCAGGAGAGAAGAAAAGGAAAATCCAGGAAGGCTTGAATTTCGTAAACTTAGAAGTTGAATTACGAACGTTCTATCCGTCCGAACTTCAATCCGACTTCGATACTGAGTTTCTAGCGACGATAGCTACAACTGGATGTAAGTTTTATCGAATTCTTATATCATTTGAAATTATGATATTGGGGGAATTGTGATTTGACTGATATTATGTGTTCTGGGTATACTGATCAGTATATAATTGAAGTCAGATCGATGAACGGACTGTTTATATAATTGTTATGATTTTCTGAAGTAATATGATCGGGATTGTACAGATTTGATATCATGACCTGTTATTATTGAAGATTATGATCCGTATTGATATCGATTATGACTTGTTATATTATATATGTGGTGTTGAGATTGACGGGGTTATCAAGACTGTATTGTTATGCCGTCGAAACATCAGTAGATTGATTTTGATCATATTCAGTATTGATTGAGATTGTATCGTTTGTATAGTTTACATTGATCAGATTATGTCTGGATTTGAGTATTGATCAGAACCGATCTTGACTTGAGTTATACATTGACACCGTATATTCGATATTGTCATTACCAGATTGAATATGGTTAGAGTTGAATTAGAGACTTCGACTTCGTCACACCGAGAAGATAAAGGTATAAATTGATGTTGATGCGGGATTGCACAACTCGAGTTCGATTTGACTTGAGTTTCCCAAAATCACATACTTCATCTTATTGCATTGATAATTGCAATTGATGTGATTGATATCTTTGGCCTATTGATTTATGTATTGAGTCATAGGCGGATGCGCCTAGTCGTAGACAATTGATCTCGTGACAGAGGTACCAGATAGTGATGGAATCGTCACTGGGCCATTGCACATTGTCACAGAGGTTTGGCAGGATATGCCAGGGCGGATATGCCTAGATGATTGGCAGATATGCCAGGGCGGTTGTGCCTAGTCTGTGGCTGATTCGCCAAGACGCCGGAGGTTTGGCTATATCAAAGTGGATAGAATTGGAGTTTCTTCTATTACTGATATTCGATAGGGAAAGAGGCAAAGTCCGTGAATAAGAACGTATCCACCACCCCGATCGGGAGTGTAGGTGGGTGTATGTTCTTATTCCGATCGGGATCCCTAGATTAGGATGAGTCGAGTCAGAGTCTAAGAGTCACGGAGTGTGATTCAGAGTTTGTATTGATTAATGTTTTTGATTTTGATACATGTTATGAATATCTGTTTCATGCTGTTATACTTGTTTTTATGAATTGTATGTATACATGATTTATACTGGGAATGTAATTCTCACCGGAGTTATCCTGGCTGTTGTCTTGTTTGTATGTGTGCATGACAACAGGTGGACACGATCAGGATCAGGAAGAGGATGAGAGATTATAGTTAGCGCGGAGATCCGGGCCCAGAAGCAGAATAAGATTCAGCACTGGATGTATAGTCGTTGAACCTAGTTGAGATAGAGACATGTAGTACATATTTGTACTTTGATTTTGACATGTATATTAGATAAATTACTGTTACATTTCCGCATTTATAATTTAAAAAGAAAAAATTTAGTCCCACTTTTCTTAATTGTTATATTTGACATTAATAATGATTAAGACATGAATTAGCGTCCGGGTCCCCACAGCAGGTGGTATCAGAGCAGTAGGTTCCAGAGCAGTAGGTACCTAAAACTGGAATAGGAGCTAGTGAGCGGGGATAGAATGATTATTTCTTCCTTGCTTTTGAATGCTAGCATGTGTTACTGCTTTATATAATACATATTTACTTGATTATCTGATTTGTTTATAAACATATGTTATTGAGAATGAATCAGAACCGATTCTTGATCAGCGGTAAGATGATCAGAGGAGGACTAAAACAGGTTTGTTGTATTTGGTTACTAATTCTTTTGGTAATCAGATATACCTCCTCGAAGAATTACAGAATCAGGTGGTACTTCGGTTTATCAGATGGATGTGTCAGAAACTCCGATGGAAATAATGTTGAAGAGGTTTCAGTCATTTCAACCGCCGATTCTGAAGGGTACTGAGATGTCTGATGACTGTGTGAGTTGGCTGAATGATATTGAAGTGCTGTTTGATTCACTTGATTACCCAGATGAAAGCAGAGTTATATTGATTGGGCATCAGTTATACGAGGTCGCAAAGAATTGGTGGATCGCAACCAAAGAAGCCTTAGAACAGCAGGGTACCGTGATTACGTGGAAAATTTTTAAAGCTGAGTTTCATAAAATATTTCTTCCAGTATCGTACCGACAAGATAAGAGTACAGAGTTTGCCAACTTGAAACAAGGCCAGCTGAATATTGAAGAATATGTGGCAAAATTCTCTACTTTACTTCGTTTTGCTCCTCAGGTGGCTGGGGATGATAAAGCTGTAGTTGATCAGCTCATCAGCGGATTGAATCCTGAAATATCTGCATTGGTAAATGTAGAACGACCCCA
This sequence comes from Primulina tabacum, assembly GCF_025594145.1. NCBI lineage: Eukaryota > Viridiplantae > Streptophyta > Magnoliopsida > Lamiales > Gesneriaceae > Primulina > Primulina tabacum. The sequence continues at coordinate 16,378,422 of NC_134550.1, forward strand.
TTATTTTGCTGACGCCTTGAACCGAGCAAAGGGAGCTGAGGCAAGTTTGATTCAACAGCGAGGAATGTCGTATGTTGTTCGCCCACAGAAACAACAACCTCCAGCTCAATTCTTGCCAGCACCGTGTCGATTTGATAGTGGCAGTAGTAGTAAGGGAAAAGACAATTTCCTGAAAGCTCGCAAGAAACAGTTTAAGAAGCTAGGGAGTGGTTCCTCTAGCTCCAGCAGTTCTAGCCCGAGTTATACGGAAGATTATTGTACCACTTGTGGAGGAAGACATTCCACATAGCAATGCCGAGGTGTGTTTGGTAGTTGCAACGTCTGTTGTCATCCAGGACACTTTGCTAGAGTTTGTCCACAGAGATATTCCCGAAGATCTCAGGGAGTAGAACCATTTGGATCAGTGACACCGTCTGATAGACAATCACCGGTTGTTCACTACTTCCAACCACCGACGAGTCCTCAATCACAACCAAGGCCAAGACACACCTGACGAGGTAGTGGCAGGTAATCGTTTCCTGTATGGTTATTTTGCATATGTATTGATAGATACTAATGCATTCCATACGATTATCTTTAAATGAATTGCATTGATATATGCTTTGTCTATTGAGTTATTATGTGCTGTAGTATTGATCTCTTTTCTGTTGGGGAAAGGTTTTATATCAGTGACATCTATTAGATCTTGTATGCTACAGTATGACATATATGAGATTGAGTTAGATTATATTGTACTTGGGTTGTCCGATTGCGATTTTATTATCGGTACTGGTACGTTGACCAAGTACAGAACTACCGTTGATTATTTTCAGAAGATTGTGAGATTCAGACCGGATATGGCTGATGAACGGAAATTTTACGGTCATGATTCCTTAGATATGGATGATGATTGAGGACTCGATTATTACAGAAAGGAACGGAGAGATTCCTTATGTATTCAGTTGACATACTGAAATCGAGTTTATCATTGGCCGATTTGCCCGTGATATATGAAATTGCTGATGTTTTCTCAGATGGGATTTCAGAATTGCTTCTAGTCAGAAAGATAGATTTCAGCATTGATTGCATATCAGGTACAGTTCTTATTTTTTGAAATACTGGACCGATAGTATTGATTGAATTGAAAGATTTGAAAGACCAGGTAGAAGATTTACTAGCCGAGAGTTACATCGGATTGAGTGTTTTTCTTTGGGATGTATCAGCTATGGTTGTGAATTGATAAACTCTGTGTTCAGAATATTTTGATGATTCTCTGATTAGTTGATCTATGATATTCTGGGATATTCGAAGAATATGGCTGATTTTGTTGAATATTTGAGTATTGTATTGAATATTCTGAGAATTGGAAAGTTGTAAACAGAAACTGTTGAATTGTGAATCTTGATTAAGACAGATTATATTCAGGGTTTGTTATATCTGAAGATGATATACCTGTTGATCCTAGCACAGTGAAGCCGTGATTAGTTGGCTTAGATTGATATCAGTGTCAGAAATTTGTAATGTCATGAGTTTAGTAGGCTACTGTACATGATTGTTATTTTGAATTGCTTGAGAATAATTATTTCTGAAGAAGTATTTGATACAGATTGTATACAGTTGAGACTCAATACCGTTCAAGCCGAATCAGAGCTGATTTTGAGAGTTAAAACAGTTCAGAAAGTTGATCAGAATGTTCAGAACTCGATATCGATAGTCAGAACAGAGCATCGATCAGAATAACAAGTTTGTAACCGTGTGTTATACGTGAATAATCGTTTTGTGTGCCAAATATTTCGGATTTGAAACGACAGATGTTGTCAGAAGCACATAGCAATCGATTCAGTATTCATCCTAATAGCAGAAAATGTACAATGATCTGAAAAGTCAGTTTTTGATAAAAACAGATGAAATCAGATATTGCAGAGTTTGTATCGAAATGTCTGAATTTCCATCAGGTAAATATAGAAAAACAGAAACCAGGGGAATTATTACAGAGTTTGTTTTTTCTGAAGGGAAATGGGATCACATTTCCATGAATTTTGTGACGAAGCTACCGAGATCCTCTCGAGTGTATGATGCGATTTGGGTCGTGATTGATAGATTGACCGAATCCGCATGTTTTATTCTGTACAAGATGACGTACAGATATGATCAGATGACTGAGATTTATATCAGAGAGGTAGTCAGATTACAGAAGTGCCGAAGTCGATTGTTTTAGACCGTGATTTTTGGCTTACTTCAAACGTTGGATGGAGTTATAGCCAACTCTAGGCACGAAGGATATTTGAGTACTGCATATCCTTCACCGACTAACGGACAGTCAGAGTAGATTATCCAGATCTTGGAAGATATACGTAGAGCTGTAGTGCTTGTTTTTAGCACTAATTGGCAGGATTCATTGCCATATGGTGAATTTTCGTACAACCACAATTATCAGACGAGTATGGAGATGGCACCATTTGAGACGTTGTACGGTAAGAAGTATGGATCCCCTCTTGATTTGGAATGATATCTCGAAGATTTCGGACATTGAACCTGATATGATTAGAGATATGACTGAGAAAGTGAGGCTGATTCAGGAAAGAATGAAGGCAACTCAAGAGAGACATGCCAAATATGCCAAGGTTTGATGTAGACCATTGGTATTTGAGGCAGGAGACTGAAAATTCTTGAAGATTTCTCCTTTCAGAGGTGTTGTTAGATTTGGCAAGGAAAGGAAAGTTGTCTCCACGATATATTGGGCCGTACGAGATTCTCGAGAAGATAGAGGATCGTACCTATCGTTTCGTGTTATCACCTTCTTTATCAGGGATACCTGATATTTTCATGTATTGTTATTGAAGAAATACCTGGGTGATGCTTCACATATTATTCAGCCCGGACAAGGCAGAACTTGACAAGATATTTTGTTATTTCGAGAAGTCGATTCAGATTTTCGTTCGTACAGAAAAGCAGCTCAGAATGAAAACTATTCCGCTTGTGAGAATTCAGTGGAGTTGTTATAGCATTGAAGAAATTATCTGGGAGACTTAGTCCGATATGAGACAGAGATTCCTAGAATTGTTTTATCAATGTGAGTATTCTCATTTCACTTCTATTCTCCATTCCTTATTGTATCTGGTGGATATTGGATTCGATACCTGATTGAATTGCCTGTGATTTCGAGGACGAAATCAGATCTTAGGGGAGGAGAAATGTAAGGCCCGAGAATTTGATTATCATAATCTGAAAAGATTTGTGGATAAATTGATGTAATTATAGACGGAAGAGATCAGACCGGGATGCCGGAAAGAAGTTGGAAATATGTGCGAGGAAAAGACCTCGCGCATATGCGCGACCCTACCGGGCGCATATACGCGAGGCAGGCAGAACACCTCGCGCATATACGCGACCTGGATTCGCGCATGTGCGCGAGGGTACCCGAGAGTTGTGAAGAATGGAAAAAGGGCCTCGCGCATATGCGTCGAGTGAAGGAGCGCATATGCGCGAGTTGCGGTGATGTTACGCGCCGAGGCATATTGTCTCGCGCATATGCGCCGAGATAGGTCGCATATGCGCGAAACGTGCAGTGCAAAGAACAAGCCACGTTTTGTGAAACATGCAGGATATATATACATATAAGCACCTCAATTCTTCAGAATTCAGTAGAGAAGAAAATGAAAATCCAGGAAGGCTTGAATTTCGTAAACTTAGAAGTTGAATTACGAACGTTCTATCCGTCCGAACTTCAATCCGACTTCGATACTGAGTTCCTAGCGACGATAGCTACAACTGGATGTAAGTTTTATCGAATTCTTATATCATTTGAAATTATGATATTGGGGGAATTGTGATTTGACTTATATTATGTGTTCTGGGTATACTGATCAGTATATAATTGAAGTCAGATCGATGAACGGACTGTTTATATAATTGTTATGATTTTCTGAAGTAATATGATCGGGATTGTACAGATTTGATATCATGACATGTTATTATTGAAGATTATGATTCGTATTGATATCGATTATGACTTGTGATATTATATCTGTGATGTTGAGATTGACGGGGTTATCAAGACTGTATTGTTATTCCGTCGAAACATCAGTAGATTGATTTTGATCAGATTCAGTATTGATTGAGATTGTATCGTTGTATAGTTGACATTGATCAGATTATGTCTGGATTTGAGTATTGATTAGAACCAGTCTTGAATTGAGTTATACATTGACACCTTATATTCGATATTGTCATTACCAGATTGAATATGGATAGAGTTGAATTAGAGACTTCGACTTCGTCAGATCGAGAAGAGAAATGTATAAATTGATGTTGAGGCGGGATTGCACAACTCGAGTCCGATTTGACTTGAGTTTTCCAAAATCACATACTTCATCTTACTGCATTGATAATTGCAATTGATGTGATTGATATCTTTGGCCTATTGATTTATGTATTGAGTCATAGGCGGATGCGCCTAGTCGTAGACAATTGATCTCGTGACAGAGGTACCAGATAGTGATGGAATCGTCACTGGGCCATTGCACATTGTCACAGAGGTTTGGCAGGATATGCCAGGGCGGATATGCCTAGATGATTGGTCGATATGCCAGGGCCGATGTGCCTAGTCTGTGGCTGATTCGCCAAGACGCCGGAGGTTTGGCTATATCAAAGTGGATAGAATTTGAGTTTCTTCTATTATTGATATTCGATATGGAAAGAGCCAAAGTCTGTGAATAAGAACGTACCACCACCCCGATCAGGAGTGTAGGTGGGTGTATGTTCTTATTCCGATCGGGATCCCTAGATTAGGATGAGTCGAGTCAGAGTCTAAGAGTCACGGAGTGTGATTCAGAGTTTGTATTGATTAATGTTTTTGATTTTGATACATGTTATGAATATCTGTTTCATGTTGTTATACTTGTTTTTATGAATTGTATGTATACATGATTTATACTGGGAATGTAATTCTCACCGGAGTTATCCGGATGTTGTCTTGTTTGTATGTGTGCATGACAACAGGTGGACAGGATCAGGATCAGGAAGAGGATGAGAGATTATAGTTAGCGCGGAGATCCGGGCCCAGAAGCAGAATAGAATTCAGCACTGGATGTATAGTCGTTGAACCTAGTTGAGATAGATACATGTAGTACATAATTTGTACTTTGATTTTGACATGTATATTAGATAGATTACTGTTACGTTTCCGCATTTATAATTTAAAAAGAAAAAATTTAGTCCCACTTTTCTTAATTGTTATATTTGACATTAATAATGATTAAGACATGAATTAGCGTCCGGGTCCCCACAGCAGGTGGTATCAGAGCAGTAGGTTCCAGAGCATTAGGTACCTTGGACTGAAATAGGAGCTAGTGAGCGGGGTAGAATGAGTTTTTTTCCTTGCTTTTGAACGCCACCTTCTCTAACCAGAATTCGCACTTACTGAACTTTGCGAATAACTTATGCTTCAGCAAGGTCTTCAAAACTGCGGTCAGATGTCTGCTGTGATCCCATTGATTCTTTGAGTAGACGAGAATGTCGTCTATGAATACTATCACGAACTGATCAAGATACGACTGAAATACCCGATTCATGAGATCCATGAAGATCGCTGGCGCATTCGTCAAACCGAACGGCATCACAAGGAACAAAAAGTGTCCATAACGAGTCCTAAAAGCAGTCTTGAGAACATCGGCATCTTTCACCCTCAACTGGTGATAGCCAGAACGCAGATCAATCTTTGAGAATACGGAGGCTCCGTGTAACTGGTCAAATAAATCTTCAATCCTCGGAAGTGGGTATTTGTTCTTCACTGTAATCCTGTTCAACTCCTGGTAATCAATGCAGAGCCTCATCGAACCATCCTTCTTTTTCACAAACAAGACTGGCGCGCCCCATGGTGAAAAAATCGGGCGAATGAACTCGTTGTCAAGAAGTTTCTGAATCTTCTTCTTGAGTTCTGCCATCTCTGTCGGTGCTAATCGGTACGGTGCTTTCGATATCGGTGTTGTACCTGGCATAAGCTCAATAGAAAACTCCATTTCCCGCACAGGTGGCATACCAGAGACGTCGTCAGGAAACACGTCTAGAAAGTCCCTAACAATTGGGACATCGGAGGCTGACTGACTGGGTGTTTCGGGAACAGATACAAAAATGGCTAAAAATGCTCGACACCCTCTACGCATAAGATTCCTAGCCTGGACAAAAGGTATAATGCTCGGTAAAGGAAAGTACCTGTCAGGTTCAAATAAGAACTGCTCTCTCCCAAGCGGTCGGACTAGAACAGATCTCCTCTGGAAGTCAATCAAAACTCCGTTCCTTAATAGCCTGTCCATACCCAGAATGATATCAAACTCTGGCATCGGCAGTACGATCATATCCGCATAAATGAGATTACCATGAAGTTTGAGGTCTATGTCTCGGATCACATTATTGGTTGCCAGCTCCTCTCCAGAAGGCAGTACTACTGAATACGCCACATCTAGCCCAATGGTCTTGATCTGGAGAAAATTTGCAAAGGTCTCCGAAATGAACGAATGAGTAGCCCCTGAATCTAATCAAGGCATTCGTAGCTGAACCAGCAATAAAAATTCTTCCTGAAAGGTTGGAACACCAAGCTGAACCCAATAGTTACGAGAACTAACTTATAGACATGCGAAGGTCAAAGTTCTTCTAACCTTAAATTCCCGAAAATAACACTGATTAGAGCATTCAATCCTATCATCAATTATATGTTCAAAATCTCAACCCAAACCCTCGAAACATTAAATTTCAAATATAAACTTAAAGCTTTAAGATACCTGTCAAGAGCATAGTCTCTGGGTTCGTCTCCGCTGCATGGAGAGCAAAAACTCTGCCTTGGGTAGGCAGATTCCCCTGCGGGCAATACTTCATCAAGTGGTCAGGACTATCACACTTGTAGCACTTCCCTGAGCCATACATACAAGCTCCAGCGTGACGGGCGTGTGCACTTAGCACAGACTGGATAATCCGTGGCCCTCGGGACTACACATCCCTGCTGCTGCTGTCCTCTATCCCTGGATGGACCGTGGAAAGGCCTCTTACTCTGATGCTGCTGCTGAGGAGGGCGGTGCGGCACTTGGACTGCTCGCTTGCCCTGGCGGTCTCTATCAATATCAATCAGATCCTGCTCAGCAGGTAGAGCTCTGGAGACAGCGACGTCATAGGTAGTAGGGCCAGCCACCCTAACATCACGGTGCAAGATCGGCCGTAGAGCATCCATAAATTGCCTCAACTTGGCTCCAACATCGTTTGCAATCAGGGGTACAAAATGGCAACCCCTCTTAAACTTACGGATAAACTCCGTAACAGTCATATCTCCCTGCCTCAAGGTCATGAACTCCCTGGTCAACTTGGAACGCACCTCGTCAGTAAAATATTTAGAGTATAATACCTCTGTGAAGCGCATCCAGCTCAGAGTAGCCAAATTCAAGGCTACGGATGCTCCTTCCCACCATAAGCGGGCGTCTCCTCCAAACAGATAGGTCGCACAACGGACCCTATCCTCGTCTCCAAGCCCCATGAACTCGAAGATAACCTCGAGGGACTTAATCCAGCCCTCGGCAATCATGGGATATGTCGTCCCTGAGAAATCCTTCGGTCTCATCTTCATGAACCGCTCATAGGTAGCCTCAGGCCCCGTCTGCCTAGCCACCCCATTATTGTTCCCCGCAAACTGTGCGAAGAACTGCGTCATGCCAGCTAGCATCTGGGCGTTCATGTCCGGTGGAGGGGGTGGTGGTAAATCTCTCTCCTGCCTATTATCCTCACCGTCCTCATGACGATGCTCATCATCTCTCATGCACTCAGAAATGCGTCTAGGAGGCATACCGTTCCATACATATAACCCATACGTAACTAACATGCATAATTCCATTATTTCTTTAAGTTTAAATAAATACTGCATAATCATAATCTTGACATAAATCATTTCATGGAAACATGCTGTAAAAATATTTCATGCTTTAAACGAAATGCGCAAACATAAAACTTACAGACCGAAGACGTGACTTCATGAGCTTCTCGAAGGTCAGTAGTAGTACAACCCTTTACAAGAACATAGGCTCTGATACCAACTGTAGAGGCCCGTATTTCGTATTTGAAAATTTGCGGAATTATTTAAAAATTTTCTTTTTAAAATAAATAACATGCCTCATTCATAAAATAAACTGATAAAAAGATTTAATGTTTAATGTAACAGCGGAAGCAAATATTGTTTTCAAACCACAACTTAAAAATAATACGTCAAAGTAAAAACTGAGTTTGAGCATAAATAGTAAATGATAAAAATGAGGTCCTCGGGTTCCTATTACTGCCGACCCAAGCTAGCTCACTGGTCCCCGCCCTCAGTCCCGACCTCATCAGTACCTACAACAATCAAGTCTAGTGAGTCTAAAGACTCAGCATGCATATATCGTGAATAACTAGTAAATAAATCATAAAATTTCGCGTAGCATAAAAATATCGTATCGAAGGAGTAAGGTGAAAATCGTGTCATGGATAATTATAAATACGTGCATGTATGAAAATCATACATAACTTAGACGTAGGTAGGAATTTGTTAGATCTCACTTGGGGCCACTGCTGCAACATACTAACATGAGTTTAAAATACTTAACTTGCATAACTTAGACGTAGGTACTCGAGCTCACCACCGAAGTGAATAAGTAGCTTATGACATTCCAGTTCACTATGGACTTGACCTCGTTTAATCATCGTACTAATCCAAGACATAAAACCCCAAAACAATCATTAAAGTATTTCCCAAAAACTGGAGTACACGGACCCCGTGCACCCCTCCGGGTCCAGGTCCGTGTAGGTATTGTATCTGTATACTCGAAGAAAAGGGAGGACACGGACCCCGTATCAGGGTCCGTCTAAGGGTCCGTGTAGACTTTGTAAAAAGGCACTTCGAAGAAAACAAAGGCACGGACCCCGTGTAAGGGTCCGTGTAGGGGTCCGTGTACCAGCGGTAGTAGAAAACCCACGAAATTTCAGTACATGTGCTGCTTAACGTTCTAGACCCGATTGGACGGACTATGAACCGACACCACGAGACCCATCCTAGGATGCTACAACATTGACACAACCTGTACGAAAACCCAGAAACCTGACGCCCCTCCAAACACAACACAAATCTCAAAATCACGGAAATTGACACCAAATCGTTTCCTGCGACTTCCAATGAATTCAAATGCCTATTGACACTAACCGGCTTACCAACAACCAACCCAACATCATACTAAACATACCTAAATGCATCAATGATCACCCGTCGATCCCCAACGAAGCCTGCAACAATAAAACTTCAAGAACACATCAATACAAAATTTTATGAAAAAATACAGTTTGAGCAGTCCCACGAAAAACACCATAACTCACTCAATTTTTATTCAAATAATTTTAGTTTATTGTCAAATCGAAGGTATTGAAAAGTTCTACGTTTTATATGTTTAAAGTTTTCTCAAAATCATGACCGAAAAATCGAAATTTTAAGTATGACAGCAAAAAACGAGATTGGTGATCCAAAAACCGTTTCAAATGCGATCTAAACAATTTCTGCTCAAAGCTTACACTTCACACATATATTTTTACACATAAAGCAACGCAACACATACTATGACATGATCGACGTAGGAAAAATAGTATATACGTGCTTTTTGATATGAAAAACTCATGATACGGCGATACCGAAAAGGGAACGGAACGAGGCTTGATCCGGGAGGAACGTGGCGCTAAAATCCTTGAAGAAAACCAACGAAAAGGTGCTGGAAAAAGGAGGGGAGGGGCGGCTGCTCTCTTTGGAAAAGAACCCTAGGTTTTTCTCCTCTCAAAAATATTAAAAATCTGAAAGTGATTATGTGTGTGTGTTACGTGAGTGTGTGTGTGTGTGTGAAAATGGGTGTGTGCGTGAGTTTGCTAGGTAATTAGGGAAAAGTTTTGCTTAATTACACCATTAACCATGCTAAACAAGATACTAATTAAAAATTTTAACTCAATTAACAAATTAATTAAAATACTATCCCTACTAATCTTTAAATATAATCCCCTAATTAAAAATAAAAAGCACTAGCACTAAATCTTAAAAGGTTTTAAAATTTTAAAATCACCTAATAAATAAATTAGGCTTTAGAAGACTAACACTTCATAAATTAATTAAAATGTCTCATCCTTATCTTAAAATATAATACCGCATTAAAAATTTTCGCCAAAAGTCGTCGCCGGTCTTTTCCTCGATCCCGCCTCGACTAATCGCCTGAAACATGAAACTCGTGAAATATTTTAACGTGCATCAGATAAACATAAATATTTTTAAATAATACATTTAATTAAATCATGCATCACTAAGGCTCATTTTAAAATTATATAAATGCTTTAATAATTAAATAATTGCATGGATTTTACGTGTACTGAATTTGGGCACTACAGTTCCTCCCCTACTTATATAAATTTCGTCCTCGAAATTAAATCTTACCAAACAACTCCGGATAGCGAATTCTCATATCTGCTTCTGACTCCCAAGTGGCCTCCTCCACTGATTGGTTCAGCCACCGGACTTTGACCAACTTGGTCACTTTGTTCCGAAGTCTACACTCATGTCTGTCTAGGATTTGAACAGGTATTTCCTCATACAACAGATCTGGAGCAAGCTGTAACGGTTCATAGCTCAACACATGCGAAGGATTAGCTAGGTACTTCCTCAACATCAAGACGTGGAACACATTGTGTACCCCGGCCAGATTCGGCGGGAGGGCAACACGATAAGCTAGTGTCCCAACTCTGTCAAGAATCTCAAACGGTCCGGTAAACCTCAAACTAAGTTTGCCTCTCTTTCCAAATCTCATAACACCCTTCATAGGATGCTATATTTATAAAAACGTGATCACCTACGGCAAACTCTAGATGCATTCTCCTCTTGTCAGCATAACTCTTTTGGTGACTCTGGGCAGTCTTCATCCTGTCTCAAATCTTGACCACCACATCTGCAGTCTGCTGGACTATCTCGGGACCAAGTTCTGCTCTTTCACCGACTTCATCCCAATGAATCGACGATCTGCACTTTCTCCCATACAATGCCTCGTAGGGAGCCATGCCAATGGATGATTGAAAACAGTTGTTGTAGGTAAACTCCACTAGAGGTAGCTTCGATTCCCAAGTCCCCTGGAATTCGATCATACAGGCTCGCAATAGACCCTCCAAAATCTAAATCACTCGCTCAGACTGGCCATCTGTCTACTGTTGAAAAGCTGTACTGAAAAGCAACTTCGTCTCCATGGTTGCATGCAAACTCTTCCAAAAAGACGATGTAAACCTCGGGCCCCGGTCGGACACAATAGAAACTGGGATCCCGTGCAATCGAACGATCTGCCTTATATAAAGCTCCGCATACTGCGTCATGGAGAAAGTCGTCTTCACTGGCAGGAAATGCGCTGACTTGGTGAGTCGGTCCACTATGACCCAAATAGCATTAAATTCCTTTGACTGACCTCGGTAAACCAACTACAAAGTCCATAGTGATATTCTCCCATTTCCACTCTGGGATGGGGAGTGGCTTAAGCATTCTTGCTGGCCTCTATTGCTCTGTCTTCACCTGCTGATAAGTGAAGCATTCAAACACAAATCTGCGGATGTCTCGCTTCATCCCTGGCCACCAATACAAAACCTGCAAGTCTTTGTACATCTTCGTACCTCCTGGGTGGATTGAATACGGAGATGCATGTGCCTGTGTCAGAATATCCTCTCTGATCGAATCAACACTAGGCACCAACATTCTACCTCTGTATCTCACCATACCATCTGAAACTGTGTAGAGTACATTGCCCTTGGCTTCATCCTTCAGCCTTCATTTCTGCAACTGCTTGTCTGAAGGCTGGCCCGCACGAATACGGTCTAGCAAGGAAGATTGGGCTGTCAGATTAGACAGCCTCGGAGCTTGGCCCTTGCGATAAACTTCTAAACTAAACCTTTGAATCTCAGACTGAAGGGGTCTCTGCACGGACAACTGTGCTACAACGGCGACTTTTCTGCTCAAAGCGTCTGCAACAACATTAGCTTTCCCCGGGTGGTAGCTAATTTCGCATTTGTAGTCCTTTACTAACTCTAACCACCGTCTCTGTCTCATATTCAGTTCTTTCTGCTGTGAAGAAATACTTGAGACTCTTGTGATAAGTGAATATCTGACACTTCTCGCCATACAAGTAGTGTCTCCAAATCTTCAACGCAAAGACAACAGCGGCTAATTCCAGATCGTGAGTCGGGTAGTTCTTCTCATGCACCTTCAACTGCCTGGAAGCATAAGCTATTACCCGACCCTGCTGCATCAAGATTGCACCTACACCGAGCTTAGATGCATCGGTGTATAACACAAAATCTCCTTGCCCTGATGGCATGGCTAACACCGGCGCTGAAATAAGAGCTTGCTTCAAAGTATCGAAGCTCTTCTGACATTTATCACTCCAAACGAATTTAGCATTCTTCTTGGTCAGTGAAGTAAGTGTCACTGCTATTTAAGAAAACCTTTGAATAAACTGACGGTAGTAACCGGCTAAACCCAGAAAACTTCGGATTTCTGATGCATTCTTCGGCTCAACCCATTCCTTAACGGCTGTTACCTTCGCTGGATCCACCTCAATGCCACTGCTAGAAATTATATGACCCAAAAATGCTACCTTCTCCAACCAAAATTCACACTTACTGAACTTCGCAAATAACTTGCGACTCTGCAAGGTCTGTAGAACTGTCCTCATGTGCTGACTGTGCTCCTCGTGGCTCTTAGAGTATATAAGAATGTCGTCAATGAACACTATCACGAACTGGTCTAAATAGGCCTAGAATACTCGGTTCATGAGGTCCATGAAAATTTCTGGAGCATTCTTCAGTCCAAACGGCATCACCAAGAACTCGTAATGTTCATATCTGGTTCTGAAGGCTGTCTTGTGAACATCTGCGTCTTTCACTTTCAGCTGATGATATCCTGATCGAAGATCTATCTTTGAGAACACTGTAGCTCCCTGTAAGTGATCGAACAAGTCCTCGATCCTTGGTAATTGGTATTTATTCTTGATCGTTACCTTGTTCAATTCTCGTTAATCGATACAGAGCCTCATGCTCCTATCTTTCTTTTTCACTAAGAGCACTGGTGCGCCTCATGGTGAGAAACTAGGGCGAATGAATTCCTTGTCCAGAAGCTCCTGTGTCTTCTGCTTGAGCTCTAACATCTCAGCTGGAGCCAATCGGTATGGTGCCTTAGAGATTGGCACTGTGCCTGGCATGAGATCAATCATAAACTCCACCTCTCTCTCTGGTGGAAGACCAGTGACGTCATCAGGAAAGACGTCTGGAAGTCTCTGAGTACTGGCACATCTGATACTGACGGATTGGGTACGTCAGGTGCGGAAATAATGCTGGCCAAGAAGGCCTGACAACCCTTGTGCATAAGTCTCCGCGCCTGCATTCAAGAGATCATGCGCGGGAAACTTCTCCACCTAGCTGGCTCGAAGAGAAACTGTTCCATGCCCAACGGCCTAACCAATACTGACCTTTTCTGAAAATCAATCAGAACTTTGTTCTTCGTCAGCCAGTCCATACCCAATATAATATCGAATTCCGGCATTGGCAACACAATCAAATCTGCATACACTAGGTGGCCCTGCAGCTCGAGATTGATGTCTCTGACCACGCTAGTAGCTGATAATTTATCCCCTGATGGGACTGTCACTGAATAGCTCACATCGAGTCCAATAGACTTGACGTCCAAGTGACTAGCGAATGTCTCTGAAATGAACGAGTGGGTGGCTCCTGAGTCTATCAGGGCCTTCATGTCTAATCTCTTGATGAAAATATTTCCTGAGAGATGTTAGCACCACACAACTTATATCCCAAAGTTCTAATAGTAGTCTTATGCAACAAGAGACACCAAAAATTCCATCTAGCATCCTAATAATCCCAATTCAAATAAACATGCAAGGCGAAAATTTAATACTATACGGAATTAAATATGTTACCCATCAACAGTGTAGTGTTTGGGTTCGCCTCCTGTGCATGCATGGCGAACACTCTGCCCTGAGTTGGCTGCCTCCACTGCGGACACTCCTTTAACATGTGGTCACTGGCTCCGTATTTGAAACACTTGCCTGACCCATACAAACACTGTCCCAGGTGTTGGCGATTGCACTTCGGGCATACCGAGTACTCTCCTGGCCTCTAAGGAGCTTTCTGCTGTGGATCGGGGCCCTTGCCTTTCGGTGGTCCCTGATAGGGCTTCTTCCCTGGCTGCCCCTAGAACGGCCTCTTAAACTGAGGTCGCTGCTGCTGCTGTGGTGCCTGATAAGGCCTCTTGACTTGCCTATCAACCTCGATGTCTCTCTAGTCCTGCTCTGCAGCCAAGGCTTTAGAGACAGCCACGGCATAGGTAGTCGGACCAGCAACCCTGACATCACCGCGCAAGATCGGCTGCAACCCATCCATGAAATGCCTTAGCTTCCCCTGGGCATCATTAGCTATCAGGGGCACAAAGTGACACCCCCTTTCGAACTTCCTCACAAACTCCTCAACGCTACTATCCCCCTGACGCAACGTCATGAATTCCCTGGACAGTCTAGACCGTACTTCTTCAGTGAAGTATTTGGAGTAAAATACCTCCTTAAAGCCATTCCAAATCAACGTCTGCAAATTGACTGATACCGACACACTCTCCCACCATAGTCTGGCGTCCCCTGACAGAAGGAAAGTGGAACACCTGACCCGGTCTGCGTCTGTCAGCTCCATGAAATCGAAGATTAATTCGATGGACTTAATCCATCCTTCAGCTATCATCGGGTGAGTGGTCCCCGCAAACTCCTTTGGGTTCATCCTCCTGAACCTCTCATACACTGCTTTCGATCTGGGCCTCGTCCTTGTATCCACTGCTATCTGGTTCCCCGCAAACTGTGCGAAGAACTGAGTCATGCCTGCAAGCATCTTTGCCTGCATATCTGGTGGTGGAGGTGGGGGATTGGCCCTCTCCTCATCTCGAGGCTCTTGGTCCTCTTCCCTTGCTTCACGGTCAATCACACGTCTAGGAGACATACTGTTCCAACAATTTACCCACACGTAAACCCAACATGCATGAACATGATATCAATGACATCAGATGCACGTAATTTGATCTTAAAACATGGACATGCTGAAATCATGACTTAATGCTTAGTACATAACATAAATTTAAAACCTTAAAACTTACAGACTTGAGGTGTGACTTCGTGAGCTTCTTGTGACTGGCAGTAGGCATAACCCTTTACAAGAACACCTGGCTCTGATACCAACTATAACGTACCGTACTTTTTACTACTAGAAATTTGCAAAAAAATTAAAAATTTT
The DNA here is from genome assembly GCF_025594145.1 of Primulina tabacum. Classification (NCBI taxonomy): domain Eukaryota; kingdom Viridiplantae; phylum Streptophyta; class Magnoliopsida; order Lamiales; family Gesneriaceae; genus Primulina; species Primulina tabacum. The sequence goes on from NC_134550.1 coordinate 16,393,758, forward strand.
CTTAAATAAAAAGTGAACGTTCAAAATCTTGATAATGTAAACCGTTCATCCCACAACCAATGAAACAAAAGATCTCAAAGTAAAGTTTACCAAAATATTTGCTAAAAATCTCATAACCGATAACAAGAAATCAGAGTACTTTTAAACATTTCATAAAACTTAAAACTAGGCGGTCTTCGGGTCTAGCCCTCCTGCTCAGTTCAAGCCTGCTCCTTGGTCCCCACCCCTAGTCTCCTCGAAATCATCCTCACCTACATCGATCAAGTCTAGTGAGTCTAAAGATTCAACACGTATAAACTGGGAGTAACAAGTACTATATAATAAAACCACATGCAACTTTAAAATATAGCATACATAACTTGAAACTTGAACTTGCACTTAAACTTGAACTTACATACGTACATACGTAGACGTGCCATAAACATAAACTTTTCTTAAATGTACTTGCGTACTTGTACATACATGAACATGCATAAACTTCATCATTTTGCGTAAAGGCATGTTTCAAAGTAAGTGACCCATAACATAAATCGCCTAATCAGACTAAACCAAATTACTGGGCTGACAGGGAAGAATCCACTGCCACATACATGAGATCCCCGTTTATGATTTAACGGGTGGATTGGTCCCCGTTCATTCTTTAACGCTTTCCAATCCTGATCTAAACTCGTTCATGCTTTAACGGGGTGGATTGGTCCTCGGTCATGCTTTACCGCTTTCCAATCCCATACATAATTGGTGACAAGACATTTAGCATACCTCCAAAACTTGAAATCATTTATTTTGCACATCAAACATACTTACTTGGCGTTGAGGGATTCGTTGGATCTCGCTTGAGGCCACTGCTGCAACATACTAACATTAGTTTAAAATACTTAAATTGCATAACTTAGACGTAGGTACTCGAGCTCACCACCGAAGTGAATAAGTAGCTTATGACATTCCAGTTCGCTCTGGACTTGACCTCGTTTAATCATCATACTAATCCATGACATAAAACCCCAAAACAATCATTAAAGTATTTCCCAAAAACTGGAGTACACGGACCCCGTGCACCCCTCCGGGTCCGTGTAGGTACTGTATCTGTATACTCGAAGAAAAGGGAGGACACGGACCCCGTGTCAGGGTCCGTCTAAGGGTCCGTGTAGACTCTGTAAAAAGGCACTTCGAAGAAAACAAAGGCACGGACCCCGTGTAAGGGTCCGTTTAGGGGTCCGTGTACCCGCGGTAGTAGAAAACCCACTGAAATTTCATTACATGTGTTGCTTAACGTTCTAAACCCGATTGGACGGACTATGAACCGACACCACGAGACCCATCCTAGGATGCTACCACATTGACACAACCTGTACGAACACTCTGAAACACGACGCCCATCCAAACATTACACAAATCTCAAAATCACGGAAATTGACACCAAATAGTTTCCTACGACTTCTAATGAATTCAAGTTCCTATCGACACTAACCGGCATACAAACAACCAACCCAACATCATACTAAACATACCTAAATGCAGCAACGATCACTCGTCGATCCCCAACGAAGCCTGCAACAATAAAACTTCAGGAACACATCAATACAAAATTTTCTGAAAAAATACAGTTTGAGCAGTATCACGAAAAACACCATAACTCACTCAATTTTTATCCAAATAATTCGATTTTACTGTCAAATTGAAGGTATCAAAAATTTCTACGTTTTATATGTGACCGAAAAATCGCAGTTTTAAATATGACAGCAAATCGAGATTGGTGATCCAAAAACTGTTTCAAATGCGATCTAAACAATTTCTGCTCAAACCTTACACTTCACACACATATTTTTACGCATAAAATAATGCAACACATACTATGACATGATCGACGCAGGAAAAATAGTATATACGTGCCTTTTGATATGAAAAACTCACGATATCGCGATACCGAAGCGGGAACAGAGCGAGGCTTGATCCGGAACGAACGTGGCGCTAAAATCCTTGAAGAAAACCAACGAAAAGGTGCTGGAAAAAGGAGGGGAGGGGCGGCTGCTCTCTTTGGAAAAGAACCCTAGGTTTTTCTCCTCTCAAAAATATTAAAAATATGAAAGTGATTATGTGTGTGTGTTACGTAAGTGTGTGTGTGTGTGAGAAAATGGGTATGTGCGTGAGTTTGCTAGGTAATTAAGGGAAAATTTTTTCTTAATTACACCATTAACCATGCTAAACTAAGATACTAATTAAAAATTTTAACTCAATTAACAAATTAATTAAAATACTATCCCTACTAATCTTTAAATATAATCCCCTAATTAAAAATAAAGAGCACTAGCACTAAATCTTTAAAGGTTTTAAAATCTTATAATCACCTAATAAATAAATTAGGCTTTAGAAGACTAACACTTCATAAATTAATTAAAATGTCACATCCTTAACTTAAAATAAAATAGCGCATTAAAATTTTTGCCAAAAGTCGTCGCCGGTCTTTTCCTCGATCCTGCCTCGACTAATCGCGTGAAACATGAAACTTGTGAAATATTTTAACGTGGATCACATAAACATAAATAATTTAAAATAATACATTTAATTAAATCATGCATCACTAAGGCTCATTTTATAATTAAATAAATGCTATAATAATTAAATAATTTCATAGGTTTTGTAAAGGCTCGTATTTCGTATTCGTAATTTTTGCGTAATTATTTAAAGAAAATTAATAAATAACATGCATCATTCATATAATAAACTGATAAATGGTTTTAACTCTAAAATAACAGCGGAAGTAAATATTATGTTTCAAAACAACAACTTAAAAATCATTCAACGTACTAAAACTGAGTTTGAACATAAAATAGTGAATAAACTGAAACATGAGGTCCTCGGGTTCCTACTACTGCTGACCCAAGCTAGCTCACTAGTCCCCGCCCTGAGTCTCGACCTCATCAGCACCTACAACAATCAAGTCTAGTGAGCCTAAAGACTCAGCATGCATATATCGGGAATAACAAGTAAATATATCATAAAATTTCGTGTAATCGTAAAAATATTGGATCGTAAAGCGTAAGGTGAAATTCGTGTCATGAGTAATTAAAATACATGCATATCTGAAAATCGTACGTGAAATATTTGCTCGATAGAGCCCTGTCATAAAATATCATACTGAGATTTTTCTGGTAGAGATAATGTTTCAACGCAAGTGGCCCGTAACATAACATTAACGTCTGATTAGACTAAACCACAGTATACTGGGCGGTATAGATCACAACAGCCCTTGAACTGGATGTTCGTACCCATACATAAACATAAACCGATCGTAAGTCACCAGGTGGAGATCCCACAAGCGTGAGGTGGCCACAAGACATATCGCATATATCTCAAAAATAAAGCATTTTATATTTTATGCACGTAATATAATTATAACCATGTTCTTATCGAGTGATTTGGATCGTTCCTAGGCTCGATGCGACCTAATTCTAACTTGAAAAACATGCAAATAATCCCAACTTGGCCGAAACTTAACATCCGAACCAAAAACGAGACAAACGCGACCAACAAACTAATTTTCCAACCATGACTCCTGATAAGGCCAAATCTTGAAAAGATTTTAGGGATTTGATTTAATAATATTTGCCCTTATCTAATATTTTTATCCATATTTATGTGCTTAATTGAATTAATAATTGTAGATTTAAATAAAAGATGAAAAATGATTAAATTTGGAAATAAAATAAATTTACAAGACCTCAAAGGAAATAAAATATTTTTATTTTATTATCTTGATATTATTGAAGTTCTTGATAAAGATGAAGTCTAATCTTTGCAAATAAAATCTACAATCTTATTATCTACATGGTTTAAGTGGAGATGGGCTTAAAAAGAATACAAGGAGAGGCCCATTTAGAAGAATAAAAGGAAGAAAAGCGTACAGAGAAGCAGCCGACACAGGAAGAAAGAAGCGCAGAAGACCGCGGAAGATAGGGGAACAGAAGCTACTGTGAAGTAGTATCACCGCGGAAGAAGAACATAAGGGAGGAAGAGTGAAGGGCAGAAGCAAGAGGAATTCCGCACACACGCTACAAATCATTGAGAATTCTTTTCCTTCTTTCTTAACTATGTTTTCTTCATTGAATTTAAACACTGATTTTGACTTTTATTTCAAGTTTATGGAGTAGATTTGTATAGACTAAGGCCACGATAGGGCCGAGACAGATTATTTTTGATGTTTTAAGTTTAATTCAATTAGATTATTTATTTTATTCATTGATTGATGTCGTTTATCACGTGTTCTTTTAATCTGGTCCAATTAAATAGAATATTTGTTGGTTAATCTAAAACCGGAAGGCGATAGATTAATATTTGTCTCACACATCAATCAACACATGGTTAAATTGACTAAAAATAGTATTCGATTTCAGTGAGCGACTTTAGGTTCAAAAACTGGAATTTCACAGCGATCTAATGCGGTTGAATCTAATTAAATTCAGTTAGGAATAATTGGACTGTTAGATTTAATTAGGTTTATTAATCCGAGGAATCATTTAATAAATAATTTTGGGAATTCCGTCGTGAATTAAATAATTAATTTAATAAGTATGAATTTGACACGTAGATTATAAGCTGTCTCGGTACCGTTGTGCGCCTTAGTCGTTTTTAAATAATTTGAATTTTTGTCTAATTTAATAATTTGGATTATTTTTGCTTTAGTTAATTTATTTAATTTGTTTTATTTAGTTTTAATTAATTTATCTCCCATCATTTGAATTTTATTAGCCTAAATTAGGAAAAATAATTCACATTCTAGTAATTAAACATCAATCTCTGTGGGTACGATACTGGACTCATCTCCAAATACTATTACTTGACCTAGTCCGCTTGCTAGATTTATTCCCAACCGAAATCGTCGGTCAAGTTTTTGGCGCCGTTGCCGGGGATTGAATTGTTTAATATTAGGATTTATTATTTTCTTGAGATTAGGTTTTTATTTAATTTCCTTGATTTTACGCATATTCGTACGTTTTAAAGTATGTTTATTTATTTTCAGGAATTATCTTACTGTGCATGAGCCGTGCTAAAGGAAGGACAGAATTGGAGCCATTTGATCCAGAGATTGAGAATACTTTTCGACGGAGACGTAGAGCACAAAGGGAGAAATACTCAGACTTTGACGTGGAAGAACAATTAGAACAAGAGGAGAAAGTTGAAATAGCAGGGATTGAAGCAATGGAGAACGAGAAGGATGATCGCACTGTCTATGATCTTACTAGACAAACTACTGGAGGTTATGGTTCAAGCATTACTCGTCCTACTGTGGAAGCAAATAATTTTGAGTTGAAGCCATCCATCATTCAAATGATACAGTATCAAGTGAGATTTGGAGGATCGCAGACCGAGGATCCTAATGCACATCTGGAGAGATTTCTATCTATCTGTGACACAATCAGATTCAATGGAGTGCACGGATGCCATAAGATTGAGACTATTCCCTTTCTCTTTGCATGGTGAAGCAGCAGAATGGCTTAGAGATCTACCAGCTGGCTCTATTACTACATGGAATGGTTTGGTGGAAATGTTCATGAATCAATATTTTCCACCCACCAAGCTAGCACAACTGCGTATGGATATTTCATCTTTTCGCCAGAAGGATGGGGAGACATTACATACAGCTTGGGGAAGATTTAGAAAGATGTTGAGGAGGTGTCCTCAACATGGTTTCTCTTCATCTGAACAAGTTTAGATTTTCTATAACGGAGTTGATCCTTCCGTGCATCCCATGCTAGATGCGGCAGCCAATGGTAGCTTATACAGGAAGACTCCACGAGTTGCACTTGAAATAATTTCAAATATGGCTGAAAATTGTGCGGGTTGGCCAGATATTAAACGAGAAAAGAAGGTCGGAGTTCTTGAAATGGATGTGTTGAATGCACTTACTGCTAAGATTGATGGGTTGGCCCATCAATTCTCTCAGCTGAAATCAAATCAAGCAAATCAGGTCCAAGGAATATTCATCGAGGAACAACCCATTTTTGATGAAGAAGCAGTGAATTTTGTGGGGAATCAATGGAGACAGCAATCAAATCCATACAGTTCCACATACAATCCAGGATGGAAGCATCACCCTAATTTGTCTTGGAAGAATACGGAGAATTCCCTTAATCCAACACATATTCCTCCACTGCCCATTCTTCAACAAGTGAGACAACAAGGATTATTGGTACCTGCAGCACCTCCAGGATTCAAACAAGAAAATCAAAGACCAATTTATGAGGATTTTATGATGAAACATATTGTGGGAATGGAGACGAGACTGCAGAATCATGATGCTATCTTACGAAGGTTGGATGCTCAAATGGGTCAAATAGCCAATCAATTAGCAAATCGACCCCTTGGAACACTACCAAGTGATACTGAGAAAAATCCAAAAGGAGTGAAAGCAGTGAGTACAGTGATCAAGGCCGAGGAAGAGAAACCAAAGAGGCAGAATTCTACAGATATAGAGGCAAAGAATGATGGAGGAATGAAACCAAAAATGGAAGATGCTAAGGAACAGAACACTCAGACTACACGGAAGACAGGTAAGAAAGGTAAGGAATTTGATTCTAATGATAATATTGATATTAATACACTTCCTTTTCCTCAAAGAGCAAGGCAACTACAATTGGATCAACAATTTTCAAAATTTCTTGAAGTTTTTAAGAAATTGCACATAAATATTCCTTTTGTAGAGGCTTTGGCTCAAATGCCTTCTTATGCTAAATTCTTGAAAGATATTTTGACTAAAAAGAGGAAACTTTTGATTTTGAAATTGTTAAGATTTCTGAGGAATGTTCAGCTATTCTGCAAAATAAATTACCTCCTAAGCTTAAGGATCCAGGTAGTTTCTCCATTCCTTGCACTATAGGTAATTTTAATTTTAATAAAGCATTGTGTGATCTTGGTGCTAGCATAAATCTTATGCCTTATTCCTGCTTTGAGAAATTGGGGATTGGAGAAGTTAAACCAACCACTATTTCCTTCAACTTGCTGATAGGTCTATTAAATATCCTAGAGGGGTTATAGAGGATGTTTTGGTTAAAGTTGATAAATTTATATTTCCAGTTGATTTTGTTGTGCTAGACATGGAGGAGGATCGTGAGATCCCCCTAATTTTAGGTCGTCCTTTCTTAGCTACTGGAAGAGCTCTAATAGATGTGCATAAAGGTAAGTTAGTTTTGAGGTTGAACGATGAGAAGGTAACTTTTAATGTCTTTCGTAGCATGAAATATCCTGCTGGATCTTCTGATTGTTATAGAATAGATGCTATTAATGATATTGTTGAGTGTACTGTGCAGGATACTTTAATTGAAGACCCACTGGAAAAGCTTTTGGTTAGCCCAAAGTCCACAGAATCCAGCATAGAAGATGTGGAGGAATGTATGAACTACTTGGAGGGATCAAAGCCTTTGCCAAGATCGTTGAATTCGAAGATTGGGGAGCTTGGACACATTCCAAAATCACTTAAACTATCCATAGAAGAACCACAATTCCTCGAACTCAAACCACTTCCTCCTCATTTAAAATATTTATTTTTGAAGGAAGAAGAATTCTTCGAGGAATTCCTATACGAAGATGAGGCAGAAGAGAAGTTGGAGGATGTAGAAGAACACAAGTCGAAGGATTTGAAATCATACATGGTCTTAACATATATTCCACCAACAGATTATTTATTTCCATCAACGCAAACTCAAGAATATTACATCCTCTACGAGCTTTGTCATAGATTAGATTGTTATTCCCCTAATAATCAGTCTTTGCCGAGTGTTGTTGGAGCGACGAGCGTGCAATGTCAATATCATGCCAAGCTTGAGGGCACATATAATCAAGACCCATATGTAATATTGTATGATATTTACTATGGGCGGAAGCCGCTATTTGATGGATGCTTCTCCGTAGTCAAGCTATAGACAAGAAATTTAGCGCTTGCTGGGAGGCAACCCAGTGATTTATTTTATTTTGTTTCATTTTAATTTTTTATTTTTTTTTACCTTTTCATTTTGTTAGTTTAATCATCTGTGATTTTGGTGTGTGTAAGGAATATTGGAATGAAGGAAGATGATTTAGACTCTGCAAAAGCTAAACTGTTGAAATAAGGATTACCAGCACTGAGGAATTCTACCATCCCCATGTTGTACTCCATGGATATTAAAACACACTGCCAGGGAAGTGTTCTCTTACTATTCTACATCCAAATTCTATATTCTTTTGAATGGCATGACACTAAGGACAGTGTAAATCTTAAGTGTGGGGGGAATTATTAAACAACACTTAGCATGAGCTTCAATGATTAATCCTCGAGCATGAAAATTTTTTTTTTTGGTTATTCTTTGAGAAACCGCACTAGTGATTACATGATACACTAATTGACTTTCTAGATTTTTGAACACTCAAGAAATTACATCACACCTAGAATTGATTGAGATGATCTTTAGTTGTACCCGAAGGATTTGAGCACAAACTAGTTTTGTATCATATTTTGAGACATAATCTATGCACTTTAGGTCATACTTATATGAATTAATTTTGAATTAGTAAAAGGTGAGCTCATGAAAAAAAAATCGAAAAAAATAAGAAAGAAAAAAAACAATCTAGAACTTGTCTGATTATCTTTCGAGGCGAAAATACGGAGGAGAATGACTTAGGGATGATTTAGGCGATCTTTGGACCGTTTGAGCCTTTCGAGCCTACCCAATCCATCATTCAAATCCCTAGTATTCCCTTTTGAGCCTAATAAATTGAATGGAGTGTGTCAAAGACATACAATTAGCTCTCATTTGTATTCCTTCAAAATCCCACATCAACTACCCAATTTTAGCTCATACACTATTCCTCTACCTTAATTTTGAGAGAAATAAACTCTTTAGCGCTTTAAAATTTTCAATAAATCTCATGTGCTGATTGATAAGAAAAATTGGAGGAGTTTGAAAAAATCATGAAGAATGAGAAAGGGATTGATGAAAAGATATATATAAAATAAAAAGGAGGAGGAATGAATGTTGTATGATGTGGTGATTGAAAAACCTAAAAGGGAATGTTGTTGAAGATCGAAAAAAAACTGGAAGAAGAGAAAGAAAATATGGGGGAATATGAATGAAAGTACAAGGAAGATGAAAAAGATAGGTGGATGAATGATGAAATTCCATAAGGGAAGAAGGATACGAGATGAAAGAGTGCGCTGTAGGAATAATTGTTTATTTTCTCTCATTTTGAATATCCCTACCTTTATTGTAGCCGTGAGCCGTGACCTAACGTTATAAGCTTAAAAAGACATATTGACCGGGTTATATTCCTCCAACATTTAGTAGAGAAAGATATGAAAGACAAGCTTATGGAGAGTTTCTTTATATAAAAAAAATTCAGAAAATATGAGCACTTCCTTGAACTAAAACACCTTTGAAGAATATGATTTTTGACTTCCACACTACACACGTTCATTATCTTGATCTTTTCTAGTGAATGCTTGAGTTTTAAAGTTGCAACAAAAGTGAATTTTACGATTTTCAAAGTGTGATCTTTTGATTGAGTGTGACGGAATTTGGTATGTTGAAAAGTGTTGATTGTGTCATTTTGTGTGGTGAATCATTGAATATTCCTTCATAATATTTTTATTCTTTTGATTTGCTCGAGGACGAACAAAGGCTAAGTGTGGGGGATTGATAAGGCCAAATCTTGAAAAGATTTTAGGGATTTGATTTAATAATATTTGCCCTTATCTAATATTTTTATCCATATTTATGTGCTTAATTGAATTAATAATTGTAGATTTAAATAAAAGATGAAAAATGATTAAATTTGGAAATAAAATAAACTTACAAGACTTCAAAGGAAATAAAATATTTTTATTTTATTATCTTGATATTATTGAAGTCTTGATAAAGATGGAGTCTAATCTTTGCAAATAAAATCTACAATCTTATTATCTACATGGTTTAAGTGGAGATGGGCTTAAAAAAAATACAAGGAGAGGCCCATTTAGAAGAATAAAAGGAAGAAAAGCGTACAGAGAAGCAGCCGACACAGGAAGAAAGAAGCGCAGAAGACCGCGGAAGATAGGGGAACAGAAGCTACTGTGAAGTAGTATCACCGCGGAAGAAGAACATAAGGGAGGAAGAGTGAAGGGCAGAAGCAAGAGGAATTCCGCACACACGCTACAAATCATTGAGAATTCTTTTCCTTCTTTCTTAACTATGTTTTCTTCATTGAATTTAAACACTGATTTTGACTTTTATTTCAAGTTTCTATAGTAGATTTTTATAGACTAAGGCCACGATAGGGCCGAGACATATTATTTTTGATGTTTTGAGTTTAATTCAATTAGATTATTTATTTTATTCATTGATTGATGTCGTTTATCACATGTTCTTTTAATCTGGCCAATTAAATAGAATATTTGTTGGTTAATCTAAAACCGGAAGGCGATAGATTAATATTTGATTCACACATCAATCAACACATGGTTAAATTGACTAGAAATAGTATTCGATTTCAGTGTGCGACTTTAGGTTGAAAAACCGGAATTTCACAGCTATCTAATGCGGTTGAATCTAATTAAATTCAGTTATGAATAATTGGACTGTTAGATTTAATTAGGTTTATTAATTCAAGGAATCATTTAATAAATAATTTTGGGAATTCCGTCGTGAATTAAATAATTAATTTAATAAATATGAATTTGACACGTAGATTATAAACTGTCTCGGTACCGTTGTGCGCCTTAATCGTTTTTAAATAATTTGAATTTTCGTCTAATTTAATAATTTGGATTATTTTTGCTTTAGTTAATTTATTTAATTTGTTTTATTTAGTTTTAATTAATTTATCTCCCATCATTTGAATTTTATTAGCCTAAATTAGGAAAAATGATTCACATTCTAGTAATTAAACATCAATCTCTGTGGGTACGATACTGGACTCATCTCCAAATACTATTACTTGACCTAGTCCGCTTGCTAGATTTATTCCCAACCGAAATCGTCGGTCAACTCCGTACCAACCCGAAACAACATCGAACCATCTTTTAGTCATGATTACAATACACCTAACATGATGAAATATTGTTCATAAGGACTGTAATACACGAAACTAGTGAATGGAGGCCAAAATTGTAGAACGCTCTTTCGAGAGTCACTTTGGCACATTGCACCGTAAATTCTCGTACGACCTCTAACCTTAACCAAATCACAAACGGCCAAAAACATGACCTTTCTAACTCATTGAGGTACTGTCCAGTCCAAGGCCATAGGCTAAAAGCCAACCAAGAACTCGCACACCACCTCTGAACCGCCGCAAAGCTACTGTCAAAAGCCGTGTCAGCAGCTGTGCTTTCCCTTGCGTGGTTTGTGAAACCAATGGCCATTGGGGCTTGAACCACCAACCAGAGTCTCTTACCAACGTTCTAAGGTGTGGCTTGAACCATGGCTAAGTGCTAAAAGCCAACCACAATCCAAGCCAACACCTATGACAACCCAAAGTTTCACCCGAGAACATCACTTTCTGTATAGTGTGATGTGTTGATTCATTTTACTGTATTGTGTCGTTCCAGTGGCCATATCCTCAACCATGGCTCAATCTAGACTTGATGAAGTGTTGCATGAACCATGGTTATGGGCTAGAAGACAAACACGATCCACCCAAAACCCCAAAATCCAAAGCTTCACTCACGCAGGAAATAAAAATATCGAAGGGGCACTTGTGTTGTTGTTTTGAAATTTTGATGTATCCGTGAACCAAGCCTTGAAAGGCCGTCTTGGTCACGTCCTAGAGATGCTAATGGAAGGTTCTAACGATGGTTACAGGCCCTGGGCCAACCAAGATTCGAACTCTCGCCTTAGACAAACAAGAATAAAAAATCGATACTCAAACTCGCAACTATGGGGAAGTTGCTGTCAAACCCTTTTTGCTGGGGTGAATGGACTTAAACCAAGGGACCAACACCTTCCTAACACACTCTATATCATTCCTAGATGCAGCCTTGAATGCTTGGAACCGAGCCAATCCCTGAAATCACAAAAACAACTCAAAACGTGAAGCATGGTGGGACGGCCGAGGGCTGCACAGATTTTCTTACAAAGTTGCTGTCAAATTTCGATTTTGCTCCATGAATCAAGAAAATATAATGTTTTAAAATATTTATAGGACTTGATTGAAGAGAAATGAAAAATATAAACATGCCTGAAATTTTTTTGTTTTGAAGAAACAAACACTACGACGAACACGGCGCGGCGGAGACGAAGTTCCTTTCTCTCTTGTTTTTCTGCTGTTGGTTCACAATTCTTTGTTGCTGTTATTCTCTGAATTTTCGAAGGTAGGGTGAGGGAGAATGGGTAAGTAATTGAGGTGAAGGTTGCCAATTAAATGGGGAGTTTGAATGGCAAATAAAATCTTTCTATCCTAGTTGCTTGTGAGATATGGAATGAGGTGTGATATTATTGGATTGATGGAGGTTTAGGGAGAGGTGATGGCCGAGATCTCTAACAAACACAAGGCAAGGATATTGCTTAAATCATGTATTTTAAATCCTTAAAGTTTTATACACCCATTAAGTATTTTAGTGAATTAATAAATTAAATTAGGATAAAATCTTGCATGTCATGGCTTAGTCTATAGAATAGATTATTAAAATGTTAGGTTATAATTTCTAGAATAAATTAGACCTAGATAAATTTATTCAAATTGGCTACACATTTTAATTTAGGCTATTAACTAAATATTGGACATGAGAGAATTAATTAATAACTTAAGTCTAATTAATTAAATAAAATCTTAAAACATCCTCTATCATTAAAATAAATTATTTCTTCTCTTAAATTAAATTTAGAAATATTTTCTTATTATTAAATTTTATCTCAATACTCCAACTTCAGTCCGGTCTCGCGTATTTAACCGAAAAGATAAAACTAAACTTCTGCGATTTAAAATAAATGATCATGAATTAATAAATTTTAAAATGAATTAAACAATCCATAAAAATTATTTTTAATTTAAATAATAGCAATTATGCATGGCTTATACGTAATCTGATTTATCGGGTTCTACAGGTTTTACGTGTATTGAATTTGGGCACTACAACAGCTTTCTCCACCCTCTCGGATAAAATATGAGCCAACTCCTCCGGGAATAAAGTAATGATAGTTGGAGGTCCTGTGGGTAGAAGACCACTTTGTCCAGAGACAAGTGCATCATCGCCTGGAGCCCGGGAAGTATCTTGGTTGGTTCTTCTGGTAGGAGCCATATCAATGTCTTGAGCTCAATTTCCCACAGACGGCACCAATGATGTTGATTCAGGCGAATCGTTTGAGCTGGGTCGGGGCAATTCACCGGATGATGATTTAAGTGTTGTGTTTAGGAAAGTGGGCAAGGAAATACAACTTGTGATGAAGTTATTTCTCTCTAATATCGCTTCAACTGTAACATGCAGACAATGAAATGAACTTGTGAATGGGCGTCGGAGGAGTGTCCGGCGTAGCCACTCTGATGCTTAAGTCAGCAGGTGAAGAAGAGTAAAATGGCTGTATATGTGGTGATATACGTGAGTGCTTGAGAGTTCAAAATTCCAGAATCTGTAAATGAGAAGTATACATGCTATTTATAGGAGGAAATCCCATGATTACCTTGTTTTCAGTGCCCACCTGCTAATTATGGTAAGATGGTTACCCATACTCTGCTTCTGATGACTTCTCTGACACGCCAAATCCATGTAGTTCTAACTGTAATGATTGTCAAGCATAAAGTAGCCCATACTAATACACTCGAGTGTGGTGCACTTCTCGAGGTAATCCGGGTAGAAAGTTGCTGGGAACTTGCATGAGCGCCCGGACTCCTGATTGCCCGGGGAGAAAATATCTCGGGCATCTCCTTTTCCCGGTTGCTGAAAAAAACACTCTGTATATTGACTTTGATTTAGGCTATCCATTTAGTTTCCCGGGTCATACATGACTCGAGCTCTTATGGGTGGGGGGTATCACCAATATTTATTTTACAATCTTGGTTGATAAGAAATTATTAATAATTTTATTAAATCAATAGTTATAATCATCAAGCTCCCGTAATATCACATGATTATAACATATTAATTCTTTAGTTGTTCGTTTTATTTCTCCATGAGATAATAACTTATCCATACGTAATTGGAACGAAATATGCTTAGCGTAGACATACGATTTCCAAAATATTGTATGAACCTGACCATCTTTCCCAGAAATCGGAATCGGAATCGTGTACGTACGGTTTGGTTCCGATTCCTAAGATTAAAGAACTAGAACATGAGGAACTAGAACCTGGGCCGGAGCATAGGGGTCGATTAAAATTATGTATAGCTGATTTATATTGATACATGCATTTGTGAAAATAAGAAAATAATAAAACGAAAAATAAATAATAATAATAAATATTTTATTAAAATGAAAATCATCACAAACCGTAAAAAAAATGGTAATTATCAATAATGATGGTGATGATGGCAAATATTATTATTTTATCTGAAATTCTATTGATTATTTGTAAAGATCAAACGGTTATCACTATGCCAAAAGTTATAGCTGTTAGTAAATACGCAACTTTTTTCCTTAATACTTGTGGCAGTGCAGAGTGCATTAACTTGGGTGCTAATAGATCGGTCTGCTAGGCTTATGAGTTTGGAGTGATGGGTGTCTATATGATGGTGTTGTCGCATATCTCTTACAGATCAGTCTAACTCTTTCTCTATCATCGGTCATATCCTCAGTACAGACAGTATTACCCGTTAATATCTGCTGTAACTCTTTTACGACCCACCTATCTAACCAGATTAAGTGGCGCGACATCAGCAGCTTGACATAAGAGAACTTCATAGTATGTCATTCATCCCAGTACTACTCACTCATGTACATTTAACCCAACATCGCCCCCAAGAAAATATAAATATTCTTCTTGGGAGATTTGAACGCATGACCACTCTCTGATACTAATTTTTAGCATCAAGCACTTACCACTAGGTAAAAAATTATAGCTGTTAGCCAAAGCGCGACTTTATTTTCTTATACATGTGGCAGCGCAAAG
This sequence comes from Primulina tabacum, assembly GCF_025594145.1. Classification (NCBI taxonomy): domain Eukaryota; kingdom Viridiplantae; phylum Streptophyta; class Magnoliopsida; order Lamiales; family Gesneriaceae; genus Primulina; species Primulina tabacum. The sequence continues at coordinate 16,408,803 of NC_134550.1, forward strand.
TGCACCTACTTGGGTGCTAATGGGTCGGGCTGTTAGGCTCGTACGTCCGAGAAAATACGTGTCTATCTGCTGGTGTTGTATCATATATATTAGAGATCAATCTTACCATTTCTCTACCGCCGACATATCCCCGGTAAAGACGATATTACTCGTTAAGATATGACGTCACTCTTTTATGATTCACATAGCCAACCAGATCAAGTGACGTAATGTCAGCAGTTTGACGCAGAAGAACTTCTCAGGAGATAACTCATCTCATTGCTACTCTCAGTCATACGCGCTTAACCTAACATTATTAATATTATACATTTATTTATTATTATTCGTATTCATATAAATTTATTACTATTATCGATTATTTATAAAAAAAATCATTTTGAAAAATGAATATTCTTTCATTATGTTATAGTAATTATTTGATATGGGTAAAAAGAATAAAGAAGGGTATTTTAGGTACACGCCATGTGTAAGTTCATGACTATACGTGAACCCGAGATTTAAAAGAGTGTTTGATTTAGTTTATAATTAAGCTCTTAAAATAATTTATAAGATGATTATGGATAACAATAATTTTTTAAAACATGGATAAGTGCAATAAATGTGCAAAAAATAAAAAAAACTCTCTCCAAATAACCTTTTGCTTGTGTTCATCGAGAATTTGAAAAATAATTTGTTCTTTATAAATCAGTTTCCATCGATCTTGTTTGCCGGACTCGGTTGCGAGGGTCTGTAACCTAAGAGGGGGCAATAAGGTCAAGGGGAGTTGTGTCACATGAACACTATCCTCTGAGAGTTTGGTTGGGACGATATCATTAGCCAGGGTCTGCCTTGGAGATGGCTTCGGCCGTGTGAAGATAGTTTGTGTCATAAGGTTACGATAATTGAGGTCTATCCTTAACTGTTGGCTTGACAGAGCAGCAGCGGCTATCTTAGTTTCGCCAACTCTACGGGTGTTTCATCACATCAATCCCGACCTCGACCTTTTGATGATGTTTGCGCGGACTGTATGTTTTTTTTTCTTTAGTTTTGTGTGTATTATGAACATGATTATTTGTTATTGTCCTTATATAATTGACAGATATTCATGTGATATTCCTCGTCCATGTATAATTCAATCCAAATCGGCTCATCCATGCATCCATTGGGATTATTTTATTTATATTTATTTTACAATCTTGGTTAATACGAAATTATTATTAATTTGATTAACTCAATAGTTATAATCATCAAGCTCCCGTAATATCACATTATTATAACATATTAATTCTTTCGTTATTTGTTTTATTTCGCCATGAGAGAAACTTATGGATACGTAATTGGAATGAAATATGCTTAGGGTAGACATATGATTTCCAAAATATTGTATGAACCCGACCATCGTTCCCAGAAACTGGAACTAGAATCGTGTACGTACTGTTTGGTTCTGATTCCTAAGATTTACAAGGAACTAGAACATGAGGAACCGGAACCTGGGCCGGAGCATAGCTAGGGGGCAATTATCTATCATATATGCTGATTTATATTGATACATGCATTCGTGAAAATAAGTATATTGTTGGAAATGACGTACGGTCGAAATATGCTTCAAGGAACGTTTTAATTCCAATAATAATCATGATTCATGCATAGTTTTCACTTGAATAAATATTTGAAACACAGTTTCTGCAGGCGAAGTCGGGATGATATTCGAGACCACTAACACAATATAGTCTTCCTTGATAAGCCCTTTAGTCTTCATAAGTTCGATGGATCTTTGGATATTAGCTTCCATATCGTCCGAAAGATCGATCGACAAGAATCAGAGTTTAACCACGAATTTTGGGATCAAGGTTAAAATTATGTGAGTCTCGAATTTTGACTACCCGAGTTGATGCACATTACAATAACCGCAGTTTCAAACCGAGGAAGAGGGTCAGCCCGAAACCCTCGACTACCGTGTTTTCTTCGTCGACAATTCTGGGATAAAGGTAAAATTATGTGAAGTTTGTTGCATTGTGTTTTCCTTGATTTTAGAATAATTAATTGGTTATTGGATGCTGTTGCTGAGTTGGATTGTTGGAATTTGATTGAATAGATGGATTCTTGGTGGGTTTTAATTTTGATTATGCGGTTGAATACTGAAATTTGAACTAATTTCTGTTCTATTGGAGCTGGGATTTGTGAAATTTGATTCGGGATTTGAATTTGAGACTGTTGGGAAGATTATATATTTTGAATTTAAAGCTTAATTACATTTTCTTTTTTATAAAACATATTATTTTCATAGAAGTGCTCCTCTTCATGTTACATAAATATTTTGCAAAAATGGGAAAAACATAAAATTATCGATCAAAAAAGAAATAATTTGCAAAATTTTTGTAAATGCTTACACTTCGGAAACAAATTTACCTGTGATTAACGGCAAGATCAGTCAGTAATGGAAGCAAATTGTCTGAAAATGTGTGCTTATGTTTCTTCTCTCTATTTGAGATTCAAGCAATATTAATTTTTTCTTTATGAAGGAGGATTCCAGCAATTTTAAGTTAAGCATAAAGTTCTTGCTAAAATGTGGTTTAATGTATATGCTGATGGACACCATTGTGTTTATTTGGCGTGTAGATTTCCCCTTGGCATGATATATACCGCTACATTTGGGTGATGGCGTGTTTAATTACATTGTTGAGATTCCAAAAGAATCAAGCACAAAGATGGAGGTTGTTGTTTTTGGTATTCAAATATGAGAGAAGAAGTAAGAAGAAAATAGATGAATGGTTTTGTAGAGGCAAGTGTTGAACACTTTCTCCTTAAGAAGAATTTGTCCCTCACAATGTGCTAGAGGTTGGTGACAATCTTCTCCCAAGATACAACTACAACACCTGAATAATGAGCACTCACAAGGAAATGAATGGAACTCTCTCTTGTTGAAGAAGGAAGAAGAAGATGCAAAAAGATGATATGTTATGTTTAATGTCTTTTTATTTTCAAAAATCAATCATTTAATGTTTTTCATGTAAAAGACATGATCTTTCATTCATAGGGGGTGTCCCTTGACCATTGTAACTGATCACAATCATCAAACAATGCCAAGGAAATGAAAAAAACATCAGAAAAAGTTGAAGGGACGCGAAAAGCACGAAGGGGCGCGCCCAGGCGCCTGCCGAGAGCTCTCGGCAGGACCGCGCGAGCGCTCGGCAGCGCTCGGCAGGCGCGCGTGCCTGCCCCGCTCGCGGGTGCGCGCTTGCCAATCCCGCACGCAGATGCGCGTCGGCTACTGTTCACGCTAATTTTTTTTTTCTTTTCGGTTTTCGTCCCTTACAAGTTCCCACTATTCGTTTGAGTTTCTTTCAACATATGATGAACTCTTTTCGAGTTTTATTCAGAACCACCGAACTTAATATTCGTTCATTAAGCTTCGTTCTTCGTTTCGAATTTTTCCAAATCAAACATATTGATTTATTTGCTTAATTTTCATTCATTAAGCATCAAAATTCCAACAATCCCCCACATGAATGAAATTAATGCATGAATGCTCGTGATGCATAAGAGAGAGTATATACGAAAAATTATCACATCAGGAGAGGTAGCTTTTGGCTTTGAACCTGCCCTAGTGGAATACAATCGGATTTACTAGGCCACGAAGTGAACGTGATGTCTTGAACTTCTTGGCGGTTCATGTAAACCCAGACAACTGTACCCATATGATAACCTTTCTTCCATTTCCATTTTGTGTTATCGGTTGTGTCCGTTTTGGCCATGCAACACATCTTGGCTTCATACGTGTTTCATCGAGGCGGCCCGTCCTCACACGTACATAGGTGATCTCCTTGTAAAAGGGTATCCTACTTACCCCGTTTTTGTAAGCTACGGAATCATTAAAAGTACAATACTTAACCTCACTAACTTTGTAGGCAATTTCACTCATTGTCTTAGGAATGAGGAGTGATTCATCAAGTTCTCATAACTTAGTTGTCCCATTGAACCAAGATCTTGGGATCTCCAATCTACAAGGTTGGGTTGCCACTATGAAAACTTTATTTGGTAGGTTTTAAACTCATTCCTCTTGACAGACAGTACATTTGATCTCTATTTAATGCTTTTGTAAGCGGATCCGCTAGGTTATCCTTTGATTTGATATAATCAACAGATATAACTCCATTAGAGATCAACTGTCGCACAGTATTATGTCTTCGACGAATGTGTCGAGACTTGCCATTATACATACTATTTTGTGCCCTTGCAATTGCCGACTGACTGTCGCAATGTATCAAGATTGCTGGCACTGGACTTGTCCAATATGGAATGTTCTCTAGAAAGTTGCGAAGCCATTCAGCTTCTTCTGCAGCTTTATCTAGCGCTATGAACTCCGATTCCATAGTAGATCTAGCAATGCAAGTTTGTTTCGATGACCTCCAAGATACTGCTCCTCCACCAATGCTAAATACATAGCCGCTGGTGGATTTGGAGTCATTGGTATCAGAAATCCAATTTGCATCACAGTATCCTTCAAGTACTGCAGGATACCTTGTGTAATTTAGTCCATATTCTGAGATGTGCTTTAAATATCTAAGCACCCTTGTCAACGCCTTCCAGTGTGCATCACTAGGATTACTTGTAAACCGACGTAACTCGTTAACCGCACAAGCGATATCAGGTCTAGTACAATTAGTGATGTACATAAGGCTTCCAATAATTTTGGAGTATTCCAGTTGAGAAACTGGTTCTCCACGATTCTTCGCCAAATGAACATTTACGTCTAAAGGCGTTTTTACTGGGGTAGAGTCATAAGCGTTAAACTTCTTTAACACTATTTCTACATAATGAGATTGAGATAGGACTATTGCTTCTGGAGTTCTAAAGATTTTAATCCCTAGAGTTACATCAGCAATACCCATATCTTTCATATCAAAATGTTTTGTCAACATTTTCTTTGTACCCTTGATCAACTCTTGGTTATTCCCCATTATTAGCATGTCATCCACATAAAGGCATACCATCACATAAGATTCTTGATTGCCTTTAATGTAAACACATTTGTCACACTCATTAATCCTAAATTCATTTGACAATACTACCTTGTCAAATTTTTCGTGCCACTGCTTGGACGCTTGTTTAAGTCCGTATAGCGACTTAATTAAACGACAGACCTTTCTTTCTTGTCCTTTAACTATGAAGCCTTCAGGTTGCTCCATATATATTTCTTCTTCAAGTTCACCATTTAAAAATGCCGTTTTGACATCCATTTGATGTATCTCAAAGTTATGCAAAACTGCAATAGCAATGAGCACACGAATGGATGTTATTCTTGAAACTGGTGAATACGTGTCGAAGAAATCATGACCTTCTCTTTGTCTATAGCCTTTGGCCACAAGCCTGGCTTTGTATTTTTCAATACTTCCATCAACTCTCATTTTCTTTTTCAATATCCATTTGCATCCCAATGGCTTGATACCTGGTGGAAGATCCACTAGTTCCCAAGTATGGTTTTGCAAAATAGAATCCATTTCAGAGTTGATGGCTTCTTTCCAATAAGGAGCGTCAGGGCTAGCCAGAGCATCTTGTATGTTCTTTGGTTCATTCTCCAACATAAAAGTATGGAAGTCTGGACCAAAGGACTTTGAGATTCTAGCCCTTTTGCTTCTTCTTGCCTCTTGCTCCTTTGAAGAGCCTTCCAATGGTATAGCATTTTCATTTAGAGTTGGCTCATGTGTAGGTACTTGACCTTCTTGCTCCATCTCAAGTTTTCGCTTGCTAAAACCATTTTCTTTCCTTTCTTTAAAAGGAAATATATTTTCAAAAAATACTGCATTTCTTGACTCAATTGTCATGCCCGTATTCATTTCTGCATTTTCAGATTTGTGCACTATAAACATATAGGCACTACTATTATGTGCATATCCGATGAATATGCAGTCGACCGTCTTTGGTCCAATTCGCTCTTGTTTAGGCTTTGGTATTTCAACCTTAGCTAGACACCCCCACACTTTGAGGTACTTTTAGGAAGGCTTATGACATTTCCACAATTCATAAGGAGACTTGTTATTTTTCTTGTGGAGTATCTTGTTCAGGATGTGATTAGCTGATAGGATTGCTTCCCCCCACAAGTTTTTGGGTAGTCCTAACTTATTAACATAGCATTCATCATATCTTTCAGAGTTCGATTCTTTTTTTCGGCAATGCCATTTGATTGTGGTGAATAAGGAGAAGTTGTTTCATGAATTATACCCACAGATGTGCAGAATTCATCAAACGGTGCTCCGTATTCGCCCCCTCTATCGCTTCGAACCCTCTTTATTTGTTTGCCTAGTTGATTCTCAACTTCGGTCTTATAACATTTGAATGCTTCAAGAGCTTCATCTTTCGACCTCAAAAGATATACGTAACAGTACCTTGTATTATCATCAATGAATGTCACGTAGTATCTTTTCCCTCCTCTAGTTTGTACAAACTTTAAATCACCAAGATCGGTGTGTATTAGTTCTAGAAGAGTTGTACATCTTTCAATCGAGTGGTAAGGCGCTTTGGTCATTTTTGCTTCAACACATATCTCGCATTTTTGTGTTGGATCAACGTTGTGTTTAGGCAATAATTCAAGTTTCATTAAACGTTGCAAGGTATTAAAATTTACGTGTCCTAAACGAACATACCATAAATGAGAACACTCAAGCAAGTAAATAGAACTTTTGCCTTTATTACTTTCAACAACATTTTGGCGTATAACTATTACATTCAACTTGAAAAGGTTCTCATCGAGATATCCTTTTCCAATAAAATGACCATTCTTAGTCAATACAAACTTGTTAGACTCAAATACTAGTCTAAACCCATGTTTGACCAACAGAGACCCCGACACGAGGTTCTTTCTTATGTTCGGTACATGAAGTGCATCAACAAGGGTTACTTCAAAACCCGATGTCATCTTTAGTACCACGTTTCCAGTGCCCACCACCTCAGATGTAGCGGAGTTCCCCATGTATAGTTTTCTCCCGGTCGATGGAGTGTATGTGGAGAACATCCCTTTGTTGGAGCATATGTGTCGAGTTGCTCCAGTATCAACCCACCATTCATTGGAGTTTTCGACCAAGTTTGCTTCCAAAATAACTGCAGTCAAATCGAGTTGAGAAAAATCAAATGGTACCGACCTTTCTTGAACTACATTGGCTTGAGGATTTCCCTTCTTTGGCCTCCTACAATCCTTAGCCATGTGATTTGGTTTTCCGCAGTTATAACAAGTGCCTTTGAATTTTTTCTTGTTTGGTGGTTGTTGGCCTTGTTGAGGTTGCTTCTCAAACTTCCTCTTCTTCCCTTGAAAACTTGATTCAACAATGTTCACCCTTGCTGCCATTTTACTTGCCTTGGCCTTGATGCTCTTGTTGTCCTCTTCTATCCTCAATCTGACAATGAGATCCTCCAATCCCATCTCTTTCATTTTATGCTTCAAATAGTTCTTGAAATCTTTCCACAACGGAGGGAGTTTCTCGATCATGGCAGCAACTTGGAAGGACTCGCTTAGACTCATTCCTTCCGCATGAATTTCGTGCAAGAGAAGTTGTAGTTCTTGCACTTGACTCATCACAGATTTTGAGTCCACCATCTTGAAGTCCAAAAATCTCCCAACAATGAACTTCTTCAAGCCCGCATCCTCCGCCCTGTATTTCTTATCAAGCATATCACATAGTTTCTTGGCGGTCTTGATTTGACAATACAAATTGTACAATGCATTGTCAAGTCCATTGAGGATGTAGTTCTTGCATAAGAAGTCACTTTGGTTCCATGCATCCAAAGCGGCCCTCATGTTGGTATCTGTCTCGTTTTCAGCAACGGTGGGAGGATCCTCCTTCAAAAACCTTGACAAACTCAAGGTTGTGAGATAGAAAAGCATCTTTTGTTGTCATCTTTTGAAGTCCGCACCAGAAAATTTCTCCGGTTTCTCTCCTTGTGCAATGGTTGCATATGGTGTTGTAGATGATGATGCCATTTATAATCTTCTTGCAAATGATAAAAATCCAAAATTCTTCTTAAGATTGTTGTTTTTGGTATTCAAATATGACAGGAGAAGCAAGAAGAAAATAGATGAATGGCTTTGTAGAGGCAAGTGTTGAACACTTTCTCCTTAAGAAGAATTTGCCCCTCACAATGTGCTAGAAGTTGGTGGCAATCTTCTCCCAAGATACAACTACAACACTTGAATAAATGAGCACTTAAATATCCAAGTTCTATCACAAGGAAATGAATGGAACTCTCTCTTGTTGAAGAAGGAAGAAGAAGATGCAAAAAGATGATATGTTATGTTTAATGTCTTTTTATTTTCAAAAATCAATCATTTAATATTTTTCATGTAAAAGACATGATCTTTCATTCATAGGTGGTGTCCCTTGGCCATTGTAACTGATCACAATCATCAAACAATGTCAAGGAAATGAAAAAACATCAGAAAAGTCGAAGGGACGCGAAACAGGTCTAGTACAATTAGTGATGTACATAAGGCTTCCAATAATTTTGGAGTATTCCAGTTGAGAAACTGGTTCTCCACGATTCTTCGCCAAATGAACATTTACGTCTAAAGGCGTTTTTACTGGGGTAGAGTCAAAAGCGTTAAACTTCTTTAACACTATTTCTACATAATGAGATTGAGATAGGACTATTGCTTCTGGAGTTCTAAAGATTTTAATCCCTAGAGTTACGCACGCGCGCAGGTGCGCGCAGGCTACTGTTCACGCAAAATTTTTTTTTTCTTTTCGGTTTTCGTCCCTTACAAGTTCCGACTACTCGTTTGAGTTTCTTTCAACATATGATGAACTCTTTTCGAGTTTTATTCAGAACCACCGAACTTAATATTCGTTCATTAAGCTTCGTTTCGAATTTTTCCAAATCAAACATATTGATTTATTTGCTTAATTTTCATTCATTAAGCATCAAATTTCCAACAGAGGTTGCTACTGATGAGGTGTTTACTCCCACTAAGCAAGATACTAAGAAGGGGAAACTTCAATATTACCTGTGAAAGCGTTCTCTATCCTTTTCGTCACTTTATATTTTCATGTGCTTTTCCTTGATGTCTTTTATGTATTGCTCCTTCAAAGAAATGAAAGGGCTTTATTTACACGGAACTCGAGCTTTGAATATACTTTGTTGAATGTGAAGCAAAATATAGTTATCTGATTCATCTATTCCTTTAAATGTAATACATGTTATTAAGCACGATTTCAAAAGAAAATGTGGAAAAGAGAGCAAGGAGATATAAGCATGATATTTATATTGTGCCTTAATGTTTATATGTGTCGTTTAGCCAACTGAGCCATCCCTCTTACTTTTTTGCAGACACAACATTAATTGGAACTTCGGATTGCTTCCACTAACATGGGAAGATCTTGCATTTGCAAATGCTGAGGTTGAGGGGGCATTTGGAGGCAATGATCCTAGTGTCATATCATCCTATTCAACTTCATAGTTATCCTTATTCAGTTAAACCTATTTTAATATATCCTGAGAAGATGGAAAATCAGAAATAAAGCCAGCAACCTAGCTAAAACAGTCATTGGCAATTTCTTGTAGTTTATGTTGTTGAGATTGGACAAAGCCTGGCAAAAATGGGCAAGTGTTGAAAGTGAGGCCCCTGGCTGCTTTCGCTATGATTGACGAGGGAGAACATGACTAGAAAATTTTTGCAATTTCATTGGATGATCCCAGAGCTTCACTTGTTAATGATGTTGATGAAGTTGAAAACCATTTTTCGGTATGCAAAATGAACACTCTTTGGTGTGAGACTACTTAATCGTCCTACAAATTTAGTCCCAACAATAATGCTTATGTCATTGGCTTTATCATGAACTTTTGCATCTTTATATCATGAGAGATTATAATGTATTTAAATTCTTGAGTTTTCTGTTTTCACCAGTTCATATGAAGTTACGTAGGGAACTCTCACAGCAATCAGGGACTGGTTCAGAGACTACAAGATTCCTGATGGAAAACCCGCCGACAAGTTCGGTCTTGGCAACAAGCCTGCAAATAAGGATATTATGTTGAACACTGATCAGAAATATATCAGTTTTCTTTTGGATTCTTTTTCAATGTTGCTCAGGTCTTTATGAATCTCGTTTGGTCATTGATATAGGATTTTTGCTCTTGAAGTTATCACCGAAACCAACGAGTCTTGGGCTAAACTTGTGAAAAGATCAATCCCAGCTGGTGAACTTTCACTTGCATGAGGTACATATCGAGCTTGAGCACTTGATTTTCTACGGACCGAAAGTCTCTTGTTGGCATCATGTTATTTATCTACCGATATCAAACGAATTTTGTTTACTATTATATTTGATTGAAATGATGTTGCAAGAGAACTTTGACACTGTGACTGAGCAGGAAATGCATGATTTTTTGCCTGAATTTTGTTTTGTCTCATGTGAGAGGCAGCAAATATCATATCAATTGGTCAATGAATGGAACAGACACTGAAGATATGAAAAATGAGTTCTTTACATCAATATAAAGAGCGCAGAAGAAGAAAATATTCACCGCTAGATAATACAGAATTGACAGATCTTTAGGCCATTGTGAGTGCCATTTTTGGCCCATTCTCTATTATTCCACAGATTGATCATCAACCTCAGACTTAGCATCAACAAGGGACTCCTTTTCGATTATCTTGTTTAAAAAATGGAACATCGACGTGAAACCCATTTTGTTCTCCCATTTAGGAAAGTTTCACCCTAAAAATTGGCTCAGACGATGAAGCCTGAGATGCCGATGATGTCTGCGGCATCGGTCTGGTGTGCCGGCGTAGTATGAGCATAGTTGCAGTTGGGGCCATCCTTATCTGATAGTCAAGAAAGTGGTTTCGAAGCCAGAAGATGATAATATTTTTAAAGGGTTGTAGGGCATGAGTGGGGGAAAGAACAAATTGTGGGCGCAACTTTATTGCATTTCAGTGGGAAAACCCGTCGAAAGGCAAGACTAGACCTGGCCACGGGCTGGGATTTGGTCGGGAAAATGCTGACCCTTAACGGGTCCGCTCGTAGCCGGTTACAGTCTGCGTCACGAAACTGGCCTGGGTCAAGCTCCGGTAATTCGCTTACCTTTACATAATTTGCTTACTTTTACATACATAACTTTAGGAGTGACTGATAACCCCATAAGGATCCGGGTTATCATTAACCCGGTTTGTTACTTGGATAGCCCAGGACAGAGCCAATATGCTAATCATTTTTCCAAGGACCCGGGCATTTCTCTTCTCCCCGGGCGATCATCATAGCTCGGGCTTCTATACAAGTACCCGGGTAACTTACTACCCGGGTCGCCTCGAGAATTGCACCACACTCGAGTATGATTAGTACATGCAGTCTAATCTGTCAGCGCAACTTGGGTTTGGGGTGTCCTAGAAGTCATCAGAAGCTACAAGTATTGGCAGCCGACTTGCCATACTTAGTAGGTAGCACGAGAATCAAGGTACATACCTCATTTTTTACTATAAATAGCAGGTATACTTCTCATTTAATGATTCTGAAATCTTTTGAACTCTAAGCATTACACATATTTTCTCTCAAATATTTTTTGTGTTCATCTTCAACATGCTGACTTTAGCATCGGAGTGGTTACGCCGGACACCCCTCCGGCTCCCATTCACGAGTTCTTTTCATTGTTTGCAGGTGCTACCACAGCCATTATTCTCACTCAAAATTCCCAAACACTATAAATTATTGATTTGATCTGTTGGAGCTTCTTATCCGGCTCACCCATTTCAGCGAGATTACATCATTGGCGCCGTCTGTGGGAAACTTGAGTTCAATACATTGATATGGCTCGTACGAGAAGAACCAACCAAGATAACTCTCGCGCCCAGGATAATGGAGGGCAGACTTCAAGACAAGTTGGTGTTAATAACACCGGACCAAATCTCATTACTTTGACCCCAGAAGAGCTACAAAAGATTGTATCTGATGCCATAAAGCAAGCCATGGCCAGGAAAGAAGTTTCTCATCATGTTACATCACCCGGGGATAGACAGGAGCATGAGCAGGAGCAGGAGCAGGAGATGAGGGAGGAGGAGGTGAAAGAGGAGAAGACGAGGAATCCTGTGCCGGGTCCAAATATCCTACCGTGGCGGAGGAGTTGTTGGAGTTGAGACAGAAGATGAAGGTGCTGGAAGGACAGTTGGAGAATCGGGGCACTTCCCGGGCAGTTACCAGGGGATGCCCAGTTTGCTGACATCATTGTCCAGGAACCTCTTCCCGAGAATTTTAAATCGGCCAAAATAAAGGATTATGATGGCAACGCAGACCCTGAGGAACACTTGGCCAGATTCGAGAACATGGCCATGCTACACTGTTACACTGATAGAATCAAGTGTAAGGTATTCCTGACAACATTGGTGGATTTGGCTCAAAGGTGGTTCGAGGGTTTGGCCCCTCAAAGTATTAGTTCTTTCAAAGACTTCCAAAAGGTGTTCTCACACCATTTCAGCAGCAGCAAAAAGTACAAGAAGACTGCTTTTAGTCTTTTCAAAGTCAAACAGAGTTCGGAGGAGAGTCTGAGGGCTTATATCAGAAGATTCAATAGAGTGGCTCTTGACGTTCCCACTTGTGCCACTGAAACAAAGACTACCGCATTCACCCAGGGCTTGAGGGAGGGGGAATTCTTCAAATCATTGACCAAGAAAGTGCCCGAGGAATTTCGAAGACTTATTGTCCCGAGCAGAGAAGTATATCAACATGGAAGAGGCTCAGAAACAGAAGAGGGAGGCTGTAAGGAAGGAAGAGAGTGGACCGGGTTTCTAAGCCCGAGGAGAGAGGACAGAAGAGGGGTAATCCAAGACACTTTTCTCATCACGTGCCTCTGAAGATTACCCGAGAGAGGGAAGTACAAGAATGCAGTAGAGACCTAGTCCCGGACCATCAATTATCCCTACCAGAGAAGAGAGGATTTTGCACTTTCCACAAGGTGTGTTATCATAACACTGAGGATTGCAAGACACTGAAGGAAGATTATGTCTTACCTCCCGCCCTGGGGCCCAGTCACGACAACAAGAGACCAAGATTGCCACCTTGGACATCTCGGCAGCCAGGATCCAGTGCCCGAGGAGGAGGTATGAGGAGTAATCCGAGGAGTGAGCTTGGGAGAAGAAGAGAGCCCGAGCCCGAGAGAAAAAAAATTTGCCTCGTGCCACAGGGTTGATTAAAATGATATTAGGAGGCTCCACTGATGGAGACTCCAATCGGGCAAGGAAATCGAGGAGTATGAGGGAATGTATGGAGGTAGAGAGGACGCGGAGGAATGAGGCGGTCATTAGCCTGGAGGATCTGAGGGGGGTTAATCTGTCCCATAATGATGCCTTGGTGATCCAAGCCCGGGTGGCAAATTATGACATTTTGAGGGTCTTTGTTGACTCGGGCAGTTCTGTTAATGTGATTTTTAAAGATGCCTTTGTGCAGATGGATTTGCAGGGTTTTCACTTGGAAGCTGTGGAAACTGCCCTCTTTGGCTTTGCTGGCCACGTGGTCTACCCAGAAGGGGAGATTTTCCTTCCACTGACCCTTGTCTCTTAGGATATCAAGAAGACAGTGATTACCTCTTTCACTGTAGTGGATTCCCCATCTTCATATAATATCATTCTGGGAAGGCTGGCCTTGAATGAGCTGAAGGCTGTGGCATCTACCTACCACCAAAAGATAAAGTTTCCCGTGGGAGACCGGGTAGGAGAAGTCTGGGGAGATCAGACATCTTCTCGGAAGTGCTATGTGGAGGCAGTTCGGGCCGATCAGAGTAAAACCAAGAGTGAAGGGAAGAAAGCAAGGGTGAGTGAAGTTGAAGGAAGAATGATGGAGAAGGGGGAAGTGCATTTTGTAGCAGAGGAAGAGCAGGAGATGATAGAAGTCGGACCAGGCCAGCAAATCCGGGTTGCTCGGGACCTCAGTGCATACACCCGAATTAGTTTGATGAATTGTTTAAAAGCTAATATTCATGTGTTTGCATGGTCCCAACATGGAGTTGACAGGGATTTCTCCCCTGATATCGGAGCACCAACTGAACATTCTCCCGGGATCTCACCCGGTGAAGCAAAAGAAGAGACACTTTGGTCCTGAAAAAGGACAAAGTTATTGATGAACAAGTGAAATAACTTCCGAAGGCCGGCCACATTCGGGAAATTCAATTCCCCACATGGATCTCGAATGTGGTGTTGGTGCCTAAATCTACTGGGAAATGGCGGATGTGTGTAGATTTCCGCGATCTCAATAAAGCTTGTCCCAAGGATCATTATCCCCTACCTAGGATTGATCAGCTGGTGGATTCCACCTCAGGCTTTGAATTGCTGAGTTTCATGGATGCATACCAGGGGTATCATCAAATCCCCCTGGCCAAGAGTGATCAAGACAAGGCCAGTTTCATCACCTCGGGAGGTAATTTTTGTTATATTGTAATGCTTTTCGGATTGAAGAATGCAGGGGCTACCTACCAGCGTTTGATGAACAAAGTCTTCGAGAAGCAGTTGGGACGAAATATGGAAGTCTATGTGGATGATATTCTGGTCAAGACCCGGGAGGTAGCAAGCTTTATTTTCGATCTGGAGGAAACCTTTGCCACTCTCATGCATCACGGGATCAAGCTGAATCCTGCCAAGTGTATTTTTGGCGTAAAGAGTGGCAAATTCTTGGGATTCATAGTGACAGATCGGGGGATCGAGGTGAATGAGGAAAAAGTCAAATCTGTGTTGTGCATATCATCTACTCGATCTGTCAAAGAAGTACAGAAGCTGACCTGGGAGGATTGCTTCCCTTTCTCGATTTATTTCCCGGTCAGCGCACAGGAGTTATCCCTTCTTTCAAGTCTTGAGGAAGGCCCAGCAGTTCGGGTGGGATGAAAAATGTGAACAGGTCCTTCCAGGACTTGAAGATTCACCTTGCAGAGCTCCCTGTATTGGTAAAGTCAGAGCCCGGGGAGAAATTATTTGTTTATCTATCCACTACAGAGTATGCTGTCAGCTCAGTTCTAATAAAAGAAGAAGGCTCTGATCAAAAGCATGTCTATTATGTCAGCAATGCTCTGAGAGGACCCGAGCTCCGATACAGCGAAGTGGAGAAGATTGCTTTTGTAAGAACCAGGATTTTCCCACCATGTAATTAAATATTTGTAAGGGATTTTTTTTTAGGATTTTATTGCTATGTTTTTGGGAACTTATATTTGAGGAGATATATTGTAATACCTTGGAGATACAATATTAAGTCATTAGAATATCATGCATATTTTCGAAATTTAGGGAATATAGTGCAAGATTGGAAGGCAATATACTGGACTAGAAGACTAAGGCATAAATCTTGCATGATTTTCTAAAATCTCTACTAGGATAGATGCCTAGATATCTTGACCCATGAATGCAAGATTAAGCCACAAGAATGGAAACAAATATCCCTCTCCCTTGCATCAATTTTTGAGCCATCCAAGGGGTGGGGAATCAAGGAAGAAAATCCACAATTTAGGAAGATACATCATCAGCCATGGCAAGGAATAATTGGAGCCAATTTATGTGATTTGGACACAAATTTTGGTAAGGATTTAGCCACCAAATTTAGCTTAACCCTCTCCCCTATAAATAGTGCACCATACCTAGCCATTCATCACACCTAATTTTCGAAAATCCCCTTGCTAAAACCTCGAAATTCAGCAGCTTTTCCTAGCCAAACTCTGCCGAAAATCTTCCAAGAAAAATCGAGTCCGTAGTGCCGCCGAGTGAAGAACAAGGAAGGATCCACTTCCCGAAGCCGAGCACCTACGTTTTTCGCAGCTAAAAACACTGTAAGTGGGCTGTTTTTAAAACTCAAAGTTTCGAATTTTATGCATATGTGAATTTTTCAGTTTTTGAAATTACAGTCGAGTACAATGTCCTTTCCTTCTCCTTTTCTTGTGTCGAATTGTCATACTGCTTTAAACACTGTGAGGAGTCGACTGTATATGGGTGGGAATCCCAACCATGACGTACCCTTACGCGGTGGGAGATATAACCGCTATACGGTCTCGCCCCCTTAGAGGAGTAAAAATTAGGGACTGACGTCAATAAACCATAGAAAGTTAGATAAATCACAGTGGCTGGTAAAAGTTATGCAGGTGTTATGAAGTATGTATGCAACTCATGTCTATGTTCGAAATCTATGCATGTTGTTTTTATTGTGCTCGATATTCCCCCGCTTGCTGAGTATTCCCAAATACTCACCCCCCTTACAATCTGTCCCAGATAAGTCCGAAGAACAGGTCGAGGATGAAGAGTCCGAACAGTTTTGGGGTTGGTGATTCGCAAGAATAGTAGTAGATTTTATTTCGAATATTCTGATTTAAACGAATTGTAAGACGCTTCCGCATTGATCACTTTTTCGTTGGATTTCGTTATTGTAACGACAGTTGTTACGTTTAAATTATGATATATAAACTGGTTTGGTTTATACTTGTGCTACGAAAGGCTTGTTGTTTCGATTGTGTGATTGTTAAACAACTCCAGTGTCAATCCCGAGTTTCGGGGCGTGACATTTAAGTGGTATTAGAGCCGCCAGGTTCATAATCCGAGTGGAAAAATCGATTTTCGAAAAAAAAAACGAAAAATCGTCTGTGGAATTTTAACTTGAGGCCGATGCTATCCCCTCCGAAACGGCCCAACAAACGAGACTCACGACCCCAAAGTCGTGAGGTAGGGGCTGAAATCGCGAAATTCCTCCGTTTAGGCCTCCGAAACGTCGTTTTTGCCGTTTTAGGAAATATTCGTAGACCCTATAACTTCTCGTAGGAAATTCCGAATTCGATTCCGTCAATTGTTCTGGAATCCTCTCGACATATGCTTCGACCCCATATGTCAAATTCCAAACTTTCCATTTTTGAAAAAAAAAATATTTATTTATATAAATTTCGAAAATTTCATATATATTGCATATTCTCACTTGTTATATACTGTTTATTTCGGATTCTGAGCATTTTCGTTTTTCGATTTCAGGAAATGGCTCCATCTACCCATATGCGATCCCACACCCGTGTCCATGTTGCCATTCGTCTGAAGGAGCTTGCCCTTCACTATCAATCCTGTCAGATTCGGCGACTTAGAGCCAGATTGAGGGAGAGGAGGAGTGAGGTCGAAACCTTAACCGCTGAGAAAGAGGAGATTCAGGTCCGCCTTAACCAGTCGATCTATCAGGGTGAGTTAGTGAAAGGTGATAATATGGACCTGAGAGATATCATAGAGCAGTGCAAGTATCAACATGGGAAGCTACGAGAGGACTGCGGAACGCTATCGCAAGGAGCTGGAGAAAGAAAAACAGCAGAATGCCAAAGGTAAGAGAAGGCTGGAGGTTTCGTGTGAGGCCATGAACAGCCTTGCATATGTGAGCCAACGTCTGACTCAACAGGGTGAAGCGCTGAAGAACAAGATCAAGGAGAATAAGAGGGGGTACGAACTGCGCCACCAGTGTACCGTAGATCTGTTGGACGAGGCAGAGGCAGATGTTCAGGGGTGGAAGACGCAGGTGGCCCAGCTTAATTCAGAGAATGCCCAGCTCACCCACATGGTGGAGCTACTGCAAGAGGAAGAGCCGGAGGAGGAGCCGGAAGAAGAGGAGCCGATAGAGATCGACGAGCCCATAGCTGCCATAGGAGATGGATAGATAGATGATTAGAGTTTCTTAGTTACCTTCCCTGATTACTAGGAGTTTATCTTTCCATTGTTGCTATTTTATTTAAGTCAGTATGATTTATTTCGATTCAGTACGCTTTGTTCATTCAGTTGTTTCTTTACATTCGAAAATTAATAAAATTATGATTATTTATTAATCTCAGTCGTCCATCTATATTTAAGTTATGTTTACTTATTAACTTCAGTTGTTTCAAGCATCACTCATTTATCCAATCTTGTCGTTATGCACGTCAAATTCTTAGAAGCGTTTAACTTATAGGAAATGGCCGGTAGACCACCAAGACAAAACCGCAATCCCCGATATGCTAACAACAACAACAATGCCAACGACGAAAGGCAACGTACCTCCGCCTCAGTTCAGTCTTAATCAAGCAGACTTGATGGCCATAGCCACAATCGTGGCAACAACACTGCAAGGGTTAGTGAACCCGAATGCCAATCAACCACCACCTCCACCACAGCACGGAGTAAAGTTCCATTATGAATCCCTCCGCAAGTACAGGTGTCCAACCTTCAATGGAACTGGTGACCCTGAAGTTAGCCTAGAGATGGCTAAAAAGCTTGGAAACTGAGTTGAGATTGTTGGAAGTCCCGGATGCACTAAAAGTGGACGTGATAGTGTCCTTCCTAAAAGATCGGGCAGGCAAGTGGTGGGAAGCAATCTCGCCAGCCATGGCAACTACAGCACCAATCACGTGGCAACGTTTTAAGGAAGCTTTACTGAAACAGTACTATCCAGCCGAGGTCAGGTTGCAGAAACTTGAGTGAGTTTGAAAATTTCATGT
The DNA here is from genome assembly GCF_025594145.1 of Primulina tabacum. Taxonomy (NCBI): domain Eukaryota; kingdom Viridiplantae; phylum Streptophyta; class Magnoliopsida; order Lamiales; family Gesneriaceae; genus Primulina; species Primulina tabacum. Next base: position 16,427,229 of record NC_134550.1, read on the forward strand.
AAAACTCCGGAAATGTCAGTGGTGGAATACACCTCTCAGTTCAATGCCCTTGGATCTTATGCCCCTAGCAATTATGGCGGATGAAGTTCTGAAATTGCATCGTTTTAAGAAGGGGTTGAATAACAGGATACAATCAGCTCTAGCAGTCTACCAACCTGCCAACTTTTCAGACCTGATGGGTGCGGCTATCCGAGCCGAAGCTGATATTCGTCGAAGAGAAGGGGAAAACAGGAACAAGCGACCCCCTGTCAGCCAGCCTTCCAGGGAAAACCAGTGTTCAAGAGGCCCAATCAGTCAGGTGGACCTCCCTCAGGGAAATTCACCGCCAATAACCATCAAGGACTCAAGCCATGCCCAACTTGCGGATTCAAGCACTCCGGGAAATGCCGAAGGGCCAGCGGTGTATGCTTTGGATGTGGAAAATCAGGGCACAGAATTGCAGAGTGTCCTACCGCCGCCAACCGACCAGCAAGGCCGAACAGAGAAACTTGGCCAATTGCGGGGGCAGGCCCTAGTAAATCAAAGGAGGACAAACCGAATGCCAGGGTGTTTGCCATCACGCAAGAGGAGGCAGACGACGCGAACGATGTCGTGTCAGTTACCATATTTATTCAGCAAGTGCCTGCTTATGTATTATTTGACTGTGGTGCTACACATTCTTTATGTCTAAGAGATTTGCTAAGAAGCTAAAACGTAAGCCCGTTAAGCTAACTGAACCTTTCCGAATAGCCACACCTACTAGTAGAGCTATTGAAACTGACGAGATTTACAGAGATTGTAAAATCAATATTAGTGACCAGACTTTTAGCGCCGACTTGATACAGTTGATCATGGTCGATTTCGACGTAATCTTAGGAATGGATTGGTTGGTGAGAAACAGTGCGATGGTAGATTGTAAAGGAAAGAGAGTCAAACTCCGAACCCCAGATCAGGAAGAAGTCGTGTTTCACGGCAAATCCAAAGATCGGAAGTTGCTACTTTCCGCATCTCAAGCGTGGAGAGCCATGAAATCCGGAGAAGACGTCCACCTAGCAATGGTCAGTGAAGTAAGAGAAGAAGTCGAGCTGAAACTGGAGGACATCCCGATAGTGAGAGAGTTCCCGAGATGTTTTTCCAGAAGAACTCTCAGGGACGGTCCCGAACCGCGAAGTGGAGTTCGAGATCAATCTGATTCCCGGCGCTGCACCAATCTCTAAGGCACCTTACAGAATGGCACCAGCCGAACTCAAGGAGCTGAAAGAAAAACTCCAAGAATTGCTAGATAAAAGAAAAATTCGACCGAATGTGTCCCCGTGGGGAGCTCCAGTACTCTTCGTGAAGAAGAAAGACAGGAGTATGAGATTGTGCATTGACTACAGAGAATTGAACAAGATCACAATCAAGAAAAAGTACCCTCTACCTCGGATAGACGATCTATTTGATCAGCTTAAAGGAGCCTCCGTCTTTTCTAAACTGGATCTGAGGACAGGTTATCACCAGTTGAAGGTCAGGGCTGAAGATATCTCCAAGACAGCCTTTCGAACCAGGTATGGGCATTATGAATTCACAGTGATGCCTTTTGGTCTGACCAACGCACCGGCAGCATTCATGGATCTGATGAACAGAGTATTCAAGCCATTCCTGGATCAGTGCATAGTGGTATTCATCGACGATATCCTCGTCTATTCTCCTGACGAGACGAGCCATGAAGAACACCTCCACCTTGCGTTGCAAACTTTGAGAGAGAATAAGCTTTATGCTAAGTTCAGCAAGTGTGAATTCTGGCTAAAGAGTGTGTCCTTCCTGGGACATGTAATTTCGAAAGCAGGAGTGTCAGTGGATCCAAAGAAAGTACAAGCAATCACAAAATGGCCGAGACCGAAGAACGCCACCGATATCAGAAGCTTTCTTGGATTGGCAGGCTACTATCGGAAGTTTGTCGAAGGGTTCTCCTCCATAGCCGTACCACTGACGAAGCTCACTCAGAAGAATTCTAAGTTCATCTAGGATGAAAATTGTGAGAAGAGTTTCCAGTCACTGAAAGAGAAACTCGCATCCACGTCAGTATTGATCCTGCCCGCAGAAAATAAAGATTTCACTATTTACAGTGACGCATCTAAGGACGGTCTAGGATGCGTACTAATGCAACAGGGAAGAGTGATCGCCTACGCATCCAGGCAGTTGAAACCGCACGAACAGAACTACCCTACTCATGATCTGGAGCTAGAAGCGGTTGTCTTCGCCTTAAAGATTTGGAGGCACTACCTTTATGGTGCTAAATGTGAAATCTTCACAGACCATCAAAGCCTCAAGTACATGTTCACCCAGAAAGAACTGAAACGGCGATGGATAGAACTTTTGAAGGACTATGACTTGACCATAAGTTACCATCCGAGTAAAGCAAACAAAGTGGCTGATGCACTAAGTCGGAAGGGCCCAGGTAAGATAACTCTAGCTTCCCTCTCGGCACAGCCATGTCTGCAGGAGACCGTCAAGTTAAACCAAGACCGAGACCCGGTACTGACCAAACTTAAGGAGCAAGTCAGAGAAGGGAAGTCTCAGGAGCATCAGATTGATGACAAGGGAATCTTATGAATGAAAGGGAGACTGTGTGTGCCCGACAGTGATAACCTTCGCCAAGAAATAATGGTAGAGGCGCACAAGTCAAAATTCTCAGTCCATCCAGGCAGTACAAAAATGTACAGGGAACTCAAGAATAGTTTCTGGTGGAATGGCATGAAGAGAGATGTAGCTGAATTCGTCTCCAGATGTCAGGTATGCCAGCAGGTCAAAGCAGAACACCAGCGACCTGGAGGATTACTGCAACCTTTGGAAATTCCCGAATGGAAGTGAGAGCATATTTCCATGGATTTTGTGGTAGGATTGCCAAAGTCTAGGCAAAGCCACGACGGTATATGTGTGATCGTGGACAGACTCACAAAGACTGCACACTTTCTACCCGTCCGCATGAATTACAATCTCGACAAATTGGCTTCACTGTACATGGACAACATTGTGAGGCTGCATGGAGTGCCAGTGAGCATCCTATCTGATAGAGACCCGAGGTTCGTCTCGTGTTTTTGGAAGAGCTTTCAAGAGGCCATGGGAACGAAAGTGACCCTCAGTACTAGCCTATCATCATCAAACCGATGGGCAAATGGAGAGAACCATACAGATCTTAGAAGATATGCTGCGCGCGTGCGCCCTTGAATTCAGTAACAACTGAAGCACTCAGCTACCCTTAATTGAGTTTGCTTATAATAACAGCTATCACAGCAGCATCGGAATGGCTCCGTACGAAGCCCTTTATTGAAGGAAATGTCGGTGACCACTTTACTGGGATGAAGTGGGAGAGAAAGCCGTGGTGGGACCCGAGCTAGTACAGATGATAGTGGACAAGGTTAAAATTGTCCGAGAAAAGCTCAAGGCAGCTCAAGACCGACAGAAGAGCTGGGCAGATCTTAAGAGAAGGCATGTAGAGTTCACTGTGGGCGAGAAGGCTTATAGTGAAAGTCTCGCCTATGAGAGGAGTTGTCCGATTCAGTAAAGCCGTGAAACTGAACCCTCCATATGTTGGACCCTTCGAAATCTTGGAAAAAGTGGGCAAACTAGCATGCAGACTAGCATTGCCACCAAGCATGTCAAGGATCAACAACGTGTTCCATGTGTCCCAACTAAGAAGGTATATTCCAGACCCAAGTCACGTTTTAGAAGTAGAACCATTCTTGACCGAAGGAAACTTGGGAGAAGGACTGAGATACGAAGAAGTTCCGATCAGAATCATGGACACCAAGGAACAAGTCCTCAGACGACGCATCATTCCCTACGTCAAGGTGCAGTGGTCCAACCACACAGAGCGAGAAGCGACATGGGAAGTTGAAGAGAAGATGCGAAAGGAGTATCCCTACCTATTTGGAGACCAAGCCAACTCAAGTTTCGAGGACGAAACTTTTCATAAGGAGGGAGGGATGTAAAAACCAGGATTTTCCCACCATGTAATTAAATATTTGTAAGGGATTTTTTTTAGGATTTTATTGCTATGTTTTTGGGAACTTATATTTGAGGAGATATATTGTAATACCTTGGAGATACAATATTAAGTCATTAAAATATCATGCATATTTTCGAAATTTGGGGAATATAGTGCAAGATTGGAAGGCAATATACTGGACTAGAAGACTAAGGCATAAATCTTGCATGATTTTCTAAAATCTCTACTAGGATAGATGCCTAGATATCTTGACCCATGAATGCAAGATTAAGCCACAAGAATTGAAACAAATATCCCTCTCCCTTGCATCAATTTTCGAGCCATCCAATGGGTGGGGAATCAAGGAAGAAAATCCACAATTTAGGAAGATACATCATCAGCCATGGCAAGGAATAATTGGAGCCAATTTATGAGATTTGGACACAAATTTTGGTAAGGATTTAGCCACCAAATTTAGCTTAACCCTCTCCCTTAAAAATAGTGCATCATACCTAGCCATTCATCACACCTAATTTTCGAAAATCCCCTTGCTGAAACCTCGAAATTCAGCAGCTTTTCCTAGCCAAACTCTGCCGAAAATCTTCCAAGAAAAATCGAGCCGTAGTGCCGCCGAGTGAAGAACAAGGAACGATCCACTTCCCGAAGCCGAACACCTACGTTTTTCGCAGCTAAAAACACTGTAAGTGGGCTGTTTTTAAAACTCAAAGTTTCGAATTTTATGCATATGTGAATTTTTCGGTTTTTGAAAATACAATCGAGTACATGTCCTTTCCTACTCCTTTTCTTGTGTCGAATTGTCATACTGTTTTAAGCACTGTGAGGAGTCGACTGTATATGGGTAGGAATCCCAACCATGACGTACCCTTACGCGGTGGGGGATATAACCGCTATACGGCCTCGCCCCCTTAGAGGAGTAAAAATTAGGGACTGACGTCAGTAAACCATAGAAAGTTAGATAAATCACAGTGGCTGGTAAAAGTTATGCAGGTGTTATGAAGTATGTATGCAACTCATGTTTATGTTCGAAATCTATGCATGTTTTTATTGTGCTCGATATTCCCCCGCTTGCTGAGTATTCCAAATACTCACCCCCCTTACAATCTGTCCCAGATAAGTCCGAAGAACAGGTCGAGGATGAAGAGTCCGAACAGTTTTGGGGTTGGTGATTCGCAAGAATAGTAGTAGATTTTATTTCGAATATTCTGATTTAAACGAATTGTAAGAAGCTTCCGCATTGATCACTTTTTCATTGGATTTCGTTATTATAACGACAGTTGTTACATTTAAATTATGATATATAAACTGGTTTTGTTTATACTGTGCTATGAAAGGCTTGTTGTTTCGATTGTGTGATTGTTAAACAACGCCGATGTCAATCCCGAGTTTCGGGGCGTGACAGCTTTGGCCTTGATCATGACCGCCCGGAAGCTAAGGTCCCTACTTCTTATCACATCAAATAGTTGTTCTTAACAATAGTCCTCTCGGAAGGATTATGACTCACTCAGAAGTGTCCGGGCGGATGATCAAGTGGACGGTAGAAATGGGGGAGTATGATATTGAATACAGACACCGGGTTGCCATCAAAGCGCAAGCTCTGTCAGATTTTTTATCCGAGATGGTACAACCTAATGAGGAGGAAGTATGGAAAGTATTTGTGGATGGGGCATCTAGCCTTGATGGATGTGGAGTAGGAGTTGTAATAATATATCCGTGCAGGAGAGAAGATAAAATTGGCATTGAGGAATTGACTCCCGGGTAACCAACAATGAAGCCGAGTACGAAGCCGTTCTGGCTGGTATCCAAGCTGCCGGGGAAGTCGGAGCTTCCAGGATTATTCTATATTCTGATTCGCAACTCATTACTCAGCAGATAAAGGGCGTGTATGAAGCTAAGGATGACAGGATGATAAAATACTTACAGCTCATCAAAGCTCGAGCAGAAGTCTTTGTGGATTGGGGTATTGAACAAATACACCGGGAGGAGAATGGCGAGGCAGATACCCTAACAAAAATTGCTGCTTCCTTATCAGAAGTTAGTAACCGGGAAGTCTTGCATGTTTCCCGGTTGATCCTTTCCATTGAGAAAGAAATATTACTAGCGCCCGGTGACTCCTGGATGACACCTCTGATCAAGTTCATTGTAAATAATGAACTGCCCGATGACAGAACCCAAGCTCAGAAGACTAAGAGACAAGCTCCCAGGTTTGTCCTCTTAAATAATATCTTGTACAGGAGATCATTCCAGGGACCTCTTCTGAAATGTTTATCTGAGAAATAGGTGGATTATGTCCTCCGAGAGATTCATGAAGGGTGTTGCGCTGAGCACCTCGGAGGAATATCTTTGGCCCGGAAAACAATGCTTGCTGGTTTCTGGTAGCCAACTCTTAGTCAAGATTCTGCTCGAGTGGTCCAGGCTTGTGCAAGCTGTCAACATCATTCCAATTTTCGACATAGCTCGGCCACTCTCATGAAGCCTATTTGGGCATCTTGCCCCTTTGATCAGTGGGGCATGGATATTGTAGGCCCTTTCCCAATTGCCCGGGCTCAGAAGAAATTCTTGCTAGTGGCTGTTGATTATTTTTCCAAATGGGTAGAGGCTGAGCCCATGGCTAAAATCATTGAGCAGGAAGTTTTAAAATTTCTGTGAAAGAATATTGTGTGCCAGTTTGGAGTACCCAGAAGACTGATCTCGGACAATGGGAGACAGTTTCAGGGCAAAGGAATTACGTCATGGTGCAGGGAAATGAAGATCGCTCAATCTTTTACCTCTGTTCCATATCCTCAAGCTAATGGCCAGACAGAAGTTGTCAATAGAATTATTGTACAAGCTCTGAAGACAAGGCTACAAGGCAAAGGGAATGAGTGGGTGGAAGAATTACCCAGTGTTCTTTGGGCTTACAGAACTACTCAGAGGCACCTACTCAAGAAACTCCTTTCAATCTGGTATATGGTTCTGAAGCAGTCCTTCCAGTTGAGATCGGGCAAACTTCCTCTCGGGTAGAATCTTACCCGGACGACAATGATCAGGCCCGGGCTATGGAGTTGGATTTGGTGGAAGAAAAAATAGATCGAGCTTTCATTCGAATGGAAGCATATCGGAGCCGGGTCATGAAGTCATATAATAAAAAGTTCCGGATCAGAGATTTCCAAGTGGGGGATCTAGTCATGAATAAGGTCAACCCTGCTGGGGATGTTAGGAAGTTGGAAGCACGGTGGGAAGGACCTTATAAGATCACCTGAAAAGTCAGCTCGGGATCCTTTTATTTAGAAGATGCTCAAGGACATCCCCTCAAAAGGCCTTGGAATGTATTTAATCTAAAGAATTACTATACATAGAAATAAATGAAAGATATATTTTCTCAGAGAGTGTTATGAATGTTTCTGTTATCGTATCCTAGGAGTTACTAGGCCCCGGTTATAAAAAGCCCAAGGCACTACACCCTTGCTCGGGGCACCACACCTCGACCATTCCCAAGTCCCGGGACATGTTCCGCGGCCCGAGGCTCCGTACCTTGGTTCTTAAAAGCCCAGAGCACTACACCCTGGCTCGGGGCACCACATCTCAACAATTCTCAAGTCCCGGGACATGTTCCCTGGCCCAAGGCTCCGTACCTTGGTTTTTAAAAGCCCAGGGCACTAGACCCTAGCTCGGGGCACCACACCTCGACCATTCCCGAGTCCCGGCACATGTTCCCCGGCCCAAGGCTCCGTACCTTGGTTCTTAAAAGCCCAGGGCACTAAACCCTGGCTCGGGGCACCACACCCTGGCTCGGGGCACCACACCTCAACCATTCCCAAGTCCCGGGACATGTTCCCTGGCCCGAGGCTCCGTACCTTGGTTCTTAAAAGCCAGAACACTACACCCTGGCTCGGGACACCACACCTCGACCATTCCCAAGTCCCGGGACATGTTCCCCGGCCCGAGGCTCTATACCTTGGTTCTTAAAAGCCCAGGGCACTACACCCTGGCTCGGGACACCACACCTCGACCATTCCCAAGTCCCGGGACATGTTCCCCAGCCTAAGGCTCCGTACCTTGGTTCTTAGAAGCCCAGGGCACAACACCCTGGCTCGGGGCACCACACCTCAACCATTCCCAAGTCCCGGGACATGTTCCCCGGCCCAAGGCTGCGTACCTTGGTTCTTAAAAGCCCACGGCACTACACCCTGGCTCGGGGCACCGCACCTCGATCAGTCTAAATCCCAAAATATGCTCTATTGCCCGAATTTTCTACTTGTTATATGCACCAAGGTTTTATACCCGGGTTTAAGGTTGCTTACATCCGGGTCACTTACGGAGTACATGGCATTTTATTCATTACGGGGATCGAGATCCCGGTTACTTATTGAAAGTTACCGGTTAACTCGCAACACTTAGAAATTTTCTGGTTATTTACATATAAGCAATTATATCACCCGAGTTATTAAAAACTAATCAGGATATGATTGCAGAAAAGATAAAGGGAAATGAAAATTTTCATTAATAAAAGCCCGAAGGCCGAGAGATTACAAGACAGGAAAATACAAAGGAAAATACAATCCTAATCTATATCTACATGTTCAGGCCTGGGCTGATCTTCTCGGGATGGCTCCTTCTCCTCCTCGCCATCCTTGTGAAGGGATGCGATGGCCAGGCCAAAATCAGGAAAGTTTTCCTTATCTGGGGGCAGGAGTCCGGCTTCCTCAAATTGTTCCCGGCATATTTCAAAGCCGATCTGAAAAAGAGGGTAGGCCTTGTCTACCACGGCCTTCCTGAACTCAGGAGATTGGAGGAAGGAAGCCTGCCACTTGTCCTTATTGTATTCAGCCAGGACCAGGGCATTCTCAACACGCTCAGCCCAATGCAATTGCAACTCTGCCTATTCAGAAATAGAGTGGAGACTCGATTCTGAGACAGACAGAGAGCCTTGCAGACGTTCCTCTCGGACAAGGCCTTCAGTAATGTCTTCTTGGGCCTTGTCCAGGGCTGCGCGCAGTTTAGCCACTTCCTTTTCGTGAGTGGCTCGATCCCGGGCTAACTCCTCTTGCAGCATCTCCTGAGCATCTTGAAAAGACCGGGCTCGCTTTCCAGAGACAGTGGCAGCCCCTGCAACCTCCTCAAAGGCCGAGATCAGCAGGTGAGCGGCCTGCTCAAAAACAAGGCCAGTAAGAATCAACAGTGATCAGAGTAAGAAAATATTACGGGGATTAATACGAACTTACCTCCAAGAGTTTGTTTGAGCCCTCGAAATGCTTGGCAGAAGCTCGGGAATTCTATAAACGAGCCTCTTCATCAGGAGTGAGGAGCTGCTTGAGAATCTTCAGCCCCCTTGCTGAGGAACCCGCATCCAGTATATTGACTCGGGGAGGCTGCTCGAGGTGGAGAGGCTGCTGAGTGGATTGATGCCGGGGGGGGTGGTGGTTGACCGAGTTGCTTGGGAAGAGCTTTGACCCCCCTCCCGGCTATCCTCGTCCAGAATCTGTTCCGGGCTTGTGACAGCCTTTCTTTTCCTCTGGGTCAGAGGGACGTGATCTTCAGAATCCTCCCCGGATTCATATCGGATGGCCTCCTCCTCCCGTTGGGGCTCGACCGAGCCCGTTGTGCTTGTTGGGCCGCCTCCTCGGCCTGTTTCTTCTCCAAAGCAGCTTTCCGGGCTGCCAACTTCTTCTCTTTGGCCGCCTTCTCGGCCGCCCATTTCTTGGCAAAAGCCTCCTGCATTCTCGAGTTATCTGCACAAATAGGGAAAGGAAACGTCAGTACAAATTGCACATTCGCATAAAATAATATTAAAAGACGGGTATGGAAGAATATGTACCAGGTTGAGCACCCGAGCCAGTAGCCTTGTCGATCACCCTTTCCAAAGGGTCCTCTGCCCGGGCACTCAACCCATAAGCTACAAAATTCTCATTCGAGATAAGAACGGAAGAGGAATATTTGTGACCCTCCACCAGGGTCTGACTTGCGAGGAAAGGTTCCTCAAATTTGTAACCTTGGGGGAGGGCAGGTTGTGTTGGGAGAGAAGGGAGAAACCAGGTCAGACAAGGAAAAGGACCGGGGAGTTGAATAAAGAAATACCTTCCTTTCCACCCTTTCTGTGAGGAAAGGATGTCATCAAGGAATCGGGCATTTTGCCGGGCAGTCAGGGAAAATGCATTATCCCCGAGCCGGCAAGAAAAGTAATAGTGAAGAATGAGGGGGTTAATAAGAAGATTATTCATTTTAAATAAAACATAGGCCGAAGCCATGATGCGAAAGGAATTGGGGTGGAATTGGTTGACAGGGCGGTGGGGGAAGATCTCAGCCATTGATCTAAGAACACGTGGACGATCGTGATGAGCCTTGTAAATTGTACCGGGCATGTGAAAGGACGTGCACGATTATCAATGTGTCAGACTTATCGGATTCTAGGAATGCGAAACGATTTTCGGCGAGAGTTTAATGCTAAAGCATGCGCCATTATGACACTACATTTAATTTCTCGAGAACACTAAACGACACAGTACCTAAAGCCCGAGAGATATGAGGCCCCGACATCTCATCCAAAGCCCGGGAGATATGAGGCCTCGGCATCTCGATTAAAAGCCCGGGTTGTATCAGACCCCAGTATCCTATTTCCTATATGAGGTATTTAAAGCCCCCGATGCTCTTACTCACTCTAAATTATTTTTCAACAAAATTGCAAGGAATGACTGATCGGGACAACGAGTCAAGCTCTAGCCCGACTATTTTAGGGATGGGTGGTGATACCCCAATAAGGATGCGGGTTATCATTAACCCGGTTTGTTACATGGATAGCTCAGGACAGAGCCAATATGCTAATCGTTTTTCCAAGGACCCGGGTATTTCTCTTCTCCCCGGGAGATCATCAAAGCCCGGGCTCCTATACAAGTACCCTGGGTAACCTACTACCCGGGCCGCCTCGAGAATTGCACCACACTCGAGTATGATTAGTACAGGCAGTCTAATCTGTCAGGGCAACTTGGATTTGGAGTGTCCTAGAAGTCATCAGAAGCTACAAGTATGGGCAACCAACTTGCCATACTTAGTAGGTGGCACGAGAATCGAGGTACCTACCTCATTTTTTACTATAAATAGCAGGTATACTTCTCATTTAATGATTCTGAAATCTTTTGAACTCTAAGCATTACACATATTTTCTCTCAAATATTGCTTGTGTTCATCTTCAACCTGCTGACTTTAGCATCGGAGTGGTTACGCCGGACACCCCTCCGGCGCCCATTCACGAGTTCTTTTCATTGTTTGCAGGTGCTACCACAGCCATTATTCTCACTCAAAATTTCCAAACACTATAAATTATTGATTTGATCTGTTGGAGCTTCTTACCCGGCTCACCCATTTCAGCGAGATTACATCAGTGACATTCCTCAATCACTCGCATTTCCTCCCGTCGTTCCGAAAGATCCCTTAGTTTCGTCTTGCCCTTCATCATTTTTAATGTGATGTGTTCGACTTGTGGTTTTTGATCAATCATTGAGCAAACACTATGCTTCCAAATTTTCCGGTCTTAAGCTAATAGTCTCTCATCCAATGTATTTCTCTCGATACTAACATCTACAAAAAAATATTGATATTAATGAAGCATTTGTTTTTCGGATGAAAATCGGTACAAAACATTGAAAATGTGATACTGATAAATGATATTTGAGTATCAATTGTTTAAGAAAAAAATTTCGTTTTCAATTGGAATGACTTTATTAACATCAATATTTGCTACACATCTTTGGGACACAAAAATCATATATTAGCATCAGATGTTAAAAAGTTGGTACTAAAATATCAAACATTACTATATATTCAATCTTATGTACTGATTTTCATCATAAAAGACAAATATGTCATTAATATCATTATTTGTTATACATGTTTGAGTACTCAAAAATCATATATTAATATCAGATCTGAAATAGTTGGTTCACAAATATCATATATTAGTGTCATATTTTTATTGCTATGTACTGATTTCATCCAAGAAAAGATATATGGGCTCAGAGAGTGCAAACACATGATGTTGTGGATTATGGACTACAAACACATAATTTTTCTGATAGAGATTTGATGAAAATTTAAGTTTGAGTGTGGTGATTTAAAGCAAATTTACCCTTCAAAATATGTCTTGACTTGTATATTTTTTTTAAATAAAGAAACCTGTATTTGAAGTTTGAATCATAAACCTATATATCAACATAATATTATTTTTATGAATTATTGTCTGAATTATATTTTTACTACAATTTGTTTTAATAAAGAATCTATCTAGCAGAACATATAATACGACAACAGTTGTTATTCTTGTCAAACAATTTATCGTATGGTTCACATTTTCCCTTCTTTTTTTTACAATCCATTTTTCTTATAATATTTTTTTCGAGTTAACTCAATTAATATATTAATGATTCAGACTATATGTTAAAATTTTTAGGAATTTTCATCTATAATAATTTTTTTTTTTGGATTATTTTAGTGACTAATTATTTATAAATTATCGTTAATGGGAACGCACGTGTATTCATAAATCTATTTTAAGATTCAATTTTGCTTCACAAAATACCTTATTATTTGACACAATAAATCTTTAAACCTATATCCATTTCATTTACTCGTGATGTAGACTCGACTAAACTATTTAAGTTATGAAATAAACCTTTAAACTTTTTATTTTGTTATAACTATAAATATATGTATTCTTTCCATTAGGTTTCGTAGATACGATAATAGCCAAGAAGTTTACTCATTGGCAAATATGAATTTACTTATCACATTGAAGGTCAAGGAAACCAACAAAAAAAAAAGAATAATTATTCACGAAACATATTTTTTTTATTTAAAAAATAAAAATCGTGGTCAAAACAAGTGCAAAATAAAAGGCAGCAAACTTCAAGATAACTATGCTGTTTCAACAGTCCTCTGATCAAGCAATGGAGTTGAATTTGCCTTGTTAACAACAGCAACTGGATCCTCGTTATCTTCGTTGTAACGATCCACGCCGTGAAGGAATATGCCTGAAAGATTACAAAGAACCAACCCGGAAACGTCACATTCGGTTCATCTCCAGCATAATCAGAAACATAATCAGAAAGCGGTCTTAGTTCAATTCGGTTTCAGTTCCTAATCGTCCCTGATTTCATAGTCTTGATAAGGCCCCCCCAAAACAATATGCATGTATCAAAGTACTTATTCGATATCGTTAAACCATTAAAAATAAACGCCGACTCCAACATGATATAAAACAAATAACGAGTTTGATGAAAATCGTCACCTATGAACCATATTCCAGCTGCCAGGAACAGAATAGATGTTAAAATAAGAGCAGTCAACCTCCAATTATTAATTTTATCCTGCAAATTTAATCTTCATTAGAACTGAATCACCAGAAATTGACAAAGTTCTCTTTCTTTAAGATAAAGCGGATGCTGCTCTGCTAAAAGTTCAACTCTAAATCGCATAGCAACTCTAACACCACATTTCAATCATTGTGCTACCAGAGATAATCGTCTCTATGAGAAATTTTGTTCTCAATAAATGCACCAATTATAACTCGTGAAAATTGAATGTATGAGCTTGGCTCAGATACCAATTATGGTTATGTTAACTGAACACAAAATTTTCAAGACATGCGACTCTCTGCATACCATCTTTTAGTATCGGCAATTATTGCTTCCTACCATATTTTATTCTCAAAGTGCATGGTCTGTATGATGACCATGTAATGATAAATTGCCAATATCTGCCTCGACTGAAATCAAAATCTAAAGACCTACACAAATTACAATGGGTGCTGAATGCTGATTATAATCAATCAAAGAAACTAAGGCGCAAACCTGAAGAAGCCCGACAAGGGGAGAAGATGGCACATCACCGAATATGTGAATGGATACGGTAGACATGGCCATGGATAATGGCCGCAGGCTAGGCTTAACGCAATGCAGACAAACAAAATTTACTGGGGCCTACAGTGGCAAAAGTAGAATCTTGTTAAGTCTGATAGCATTTACTGAAAAAATTCAACATGTTAATTTTACGAAATAGAAGAAATGATAGAGACAAAATCATTTTCGGCACCCTTTACACTTTAGCACCCTTTTTGAATTCCACGATATAGAATCGAATACTAAACAAGTACAGAACAGGTGACCAAAGGACAGTGAAACCAAGAAGATAAACAGGAAAGACTACCTGGGTAGCAAACACCAGAAGCTCTCCTACAGCAAACAGAGCCAGAAACACATAAAGGCTCTTGAAGCAAAAAGCAGCAAAGCAAAAGGCTGCTCCACATAATGCCGCCACCGATAGAAGCTGACACAAAATTCAAAATGTGAGCACTTCTTGATTAAAGCCAAACATTTATGTATGGCATTATAAATAAAACATGATTAAATAAAACAAATCCACTTTTGGACGTTATTTAGCTAGAAAATATATATATAGATTTTTAATAGAGATTGCTCCCAAGAGGCTCGGGATGCATACAAAAGTTTCATTTACAATATCACTCTGCAGAAAAATGTCTTTTTACCCGACACAGAAATGAGTGTGCAGGAGTCCATCGTGCAGTGAATCAAGTTTGATTCAATCATAAATTGTTCCATGCAAATTTCAAATTGGTGAGACAGTAATAAGTGATTGAATACGTGAAAGTAATGAACAAAAGGCCCACCTTAAAAGCATTTGGTAAAGTGGAAGTCATACGATCAAGAACAAAACCACCAGCTAATGATCCAAGAATTCCGCACAAAGCTGTAACACCTCCAAACATATAATCTGCATTGCTCTGGATACAAATAAAATATATATAGTGTTGCAAAGTATGTAAAGTCAATATTTATTTTTTGAAAAAGGTAAAGTCAATATTGAGTGAAAAGAAGACCCCTCTAAGTGACAGAAAAAAACAATAAACGGCTAAATGACAACATGTTATACAGGCCATGAAGATGTTACCATGTGATATATGTTATAGCCAGCCTTAGGTCCCCAATAGGAATAGGCACCAATGACAAAATTATAGGCAATGTAACCTGCAATAGCCATTCAAAAAGAAAAATTACAAATACAAGGTGGCACTCTCAGTTTGTAGTATTTAATCAGCTAATGTGTTGGTTGGTAACTATCGTGTGTCCTTTTCCACCAGCAAAATCCACATAAAGAATATTTACCCAGAACGTTCACCACGTAAACCTTCTCAAGACAAAGAGCTTTCATATTTCTCCCAAGTACTCTCAGACCTGACGAGCTGAAATCACAAAAAACTCAGTGAGAAAGGATCCATTCATGTATGCAATTGACTTCTGACCCTTTTGGACGTAAACTTGATCAGGAAAAACATATTCTTCAATAAAGCATTTCCCATGGAGAAATCAAAATTACTTCTTGGAACTAACTTCTTACCATGACGGTTTTGAACTTTTGTCTGCAACTTCTCTTCCTGAAAGTTCACAACCTTTTTAACCAAAAATACATTCATAATAATTTGACCACATGCAACGAAATATAGACATTCTAGAAAATTTTGAAGCAACAGGAAACTACAAAACTAACAAACAAGAGAAATTCAAAGGATATCAAAACGTAAGGACAAGCCAATTTATAGATCAAGAAAGGTTTATGAGAAATTTTACTCAAGTTCACTCACTAATATAACATCATAAGTCCCCTCAGAACTCTTATTTTACAATTGACCATATAATCAACTAATCATTCGGTACTGATGCTGCGGTGCATCAATAAAATTATCCAGCAAAAGTTGTCACCTAAGTATCAGAAGCACTCTATTCTGCAAGTATTCATAAACGGGAAAATTTGATGCAAATGCTTCTAAAGTTGTTTTGATCTGTAAAACATTAAACCCGATACCTTGATCTTCAGAGCCATCATCTACAGCTCTCGATGCTCTTTTAGACCCAGCAGGAGAAAAGCCTGTCAAAAGATGTCTCGAGAAAATGGCGAGTAAATAAAAATGGGAACACAAAATTAAGCAATAGCCCAATATTGACCTTTTAGCTGTAAAGGCTTCATAACAAATCCTAAAATGACAAAAGGGAGCATCAAAATAGCCTCCACCCAGAATGCCCAACGCCAGCCATATTGACCAATCTACAAGCAATAACCAGAAGAAAATGAAATGGGTTCTATACTGAGCATAAAAAAGTGTCTTTACAATTGAGAAAAAATCCATGGAAAAATAAATACTAATATCGAGTTCATGTGGGTAAACACTTGATCGCGGGAGAACTCATAATTTGCAAACAATATGCACAAAAATTTTTGCCAGGCAGTTATAGACATACCCATCCACCGTAAACATATCCAACCGCAATACCAGTTGGTATACACATGTAAAATGCTCCCAGCCATGCTGTTCTCTGTCACAAGGAGTACACAGGAGCTAGTAAGGAGATTAGGCTGTCACATAAAAGAAGTGTCCTATTGTTTTAAGTCCTGATTTCCTTAGATTTTAATTTTATAAGGACAAAATTGGAATTTAACAAAAATCAAGATTGGCATAAGTAATGGCATTCTGAGGAGACTGTCTTTTTCATAAGCCCAAAATCACAGTAACGCTGGCACTTGCATTATTCTTGTCAAGTCAATGTGCTTCTTAACACTTAATAAGTGAACCAGTCAATTAGTCGCCTAGATATTGGTATGATTTGACATAAATCTAACAAGAGCATATTCTGAAAGAGTGTCGTATTCAAAAGAAGTGTGAATCTTATAGATATCGTGTGAGACGACAATTATAGATGGACAAACCCGAGCGACTGGAGCATTGTCATCGATGAATGGAGCTGCGAGACTTATAAAAGAAGCCTCGCCGACACCCACTAGCCTACAGAAAACAAACATATAAAGGGAAAATTCATAATGATATAAACAAAGAAATAAATAGCACATACGACTTTGGTATGATTCGGACAAGCTTTACTTACATGCGACCAACTGCAACAGTCCAAAAGTTTTGTGAAAAACCACAAAGAGTAACAGCAAAGGTCCATACCGTCAAACCAACTCCAATAAGCCTAAAGGGATTGAAGCTGCAAAGTTCACATGGAACAAGAAGGTAATTTATTACCCAAGAAAAAATAGCCTTCAAACCTTCAAGTAGGATGTTCCAGATATTTTTTAAGAGTTCAGCCCTTTTTCCTCATCCAATTTTTGTACACATAAAAAATTTGTATTACCGATAGAAATCAAGAAACTGGAGAATAATATTTCATAGAAGCCACAGAAGAATAAATGATAGCGGAGAGGAAACGCCAAATTGACATGAGATGCATATGGATAGACTAAGAAAAAATAATGAAAAAACAAATGATTTATTACCTGTTAGCTGAAGATGCAAATATGGGAGATGCTACAAGGAGTCCCACCATGAAAGCGGATGATATAACTCCATCCTCAAAATTAGTCAAGTCAAATTCACCCCTGCATAATTTTGTATAAGAAAATACGACAACATAAATATTGCATCACACATAAGAAGTTTTCAGTAGGGTTTCTTTCTGTTATTGAAACATTAACTAATCACATGGTTCATTTGGAATCAACTTATTTGGCCACAACATCCCAGAAATTCATGTAGTAAGAACTACTAAAAAAATGTCACAGAAAAGTCAACAAATCAGCAATTTGTTAACTAATCACATGGTTTATTTGGAATCAACTTATTGGCCACAACATCGCAGAAATTCGTGTAGTAAGGAACTACTAAAAAAATGTGGCACAAACGTCAACAAAGTTACCAAGTAAATAAACAAAAGAAGTAAAATAGAGTGGTAAAACACCATATTTCGCCCAATACACCGCACTGACTTACTACTAAAACACTTCAGCTTTTCTGCTTCACCTTTTCCTCTCAACATTTTTGTACTAAGTACTAACAAGAAAAACAAATACATTTTTCACCACATTCTATTCCATTACATGGCATTTAAAGAAAGAAGGGAGAGGAGTGGGGGCTGATGCATTAAGAACTCTTACAGTAGGAGAATCATATATCCGTTGATGCACATTGTTATTCAAATAAATTGAAGTAAAAAGGAAAGCGAACAGGAATGAAGATAACAGAATTCAATTTATCATCATATAGCCATTGGTGCACATAGTTACTAAAATCAATTGAAGTAGAAAGGAAAGCAAACCAGAAAGAAGATACTAGAATTCAATAACTAATTGCCAAGCTCCTGCAGTACGAACATTCTAACTGAGGCCAGCTTAATCATTTAATTATTGACCTCCTGTGTCCCCTTGAATTATTGTTGAAGGTATTACAGAAAAGGTGTGTCATGGAGGAGAGTACCCATTCAAAATTTCCTCTGACATATATTCCTTTGGTAATGAAAAAACTACATTATATTGCATGTTCATTAATCCTCCTATGACACCGCAATCAAACTAAATCTACTAGAAATATGGGAGCCTCAAGATTAACCCCATCCTAGAAATATGTAATTACCCTTTTTCCAATTTCGTTGCATTTCTGAATAGGCAAACAGTCATGAAGAGGAGATAACAACGCACATAATATAAACCACATAAGAATGATCATAAAAAGGATGCAAGCAAACAAAAAACAAAGAGTGAACCATTGATTGTCACTCTATGGATTAGTAACCAAAATTGATATAAGAACTTACTGGATTCCACTACCACCAGAGCATGCACCACTTTCTGAGCAAGTTTTACGACTTCCATTAACACCATTACTTGCTATAGCACCACGATCCACGTAATTTATTAAGTTGATTATACAAAAGATTAAAAGCAACCTGCCAAAATAGAAAACAAGGATGAACGATGGGAAACTTTGATAGAAATCTAAAAGCTTGAATTCACAGATTGAACAGAATTCAGGCACTGACACAAATAATGTTTTTCAAATCCAGTCACACAGATGAGAAATTCAATCAAAACCGTCCATTAGAAAACTTTTCAACCATCAACGTCCCATACAAAAGTAAAATAACTCCAATTTCGCTCCCAAAACAAAATTTTGCATAAATTCATCGACCAAAATGCAATACTTCAACATCGACCATTACCTGAAAGACAAACTCACCAATTTCTTGGAGACCCACGAGGCAAAAAAAGCTCAAGATTCAAACTTTCTTGATTCCAGAACATATCCCACAATTCCACAGGAAAATCACAAAATATGACCTCACACAGACAAAAAAAACATGAAAAAGGGGTGCAGGCCACCCCAAAGATACCTTTTAGGCGTAAACCAAGAAGGGTTGACAGATGATAATGTATCAGCTCTTGCCATGTTGTTCCCTGCTTCCTTCTCTGTCTCCGCAGGCACAACTGGAGATGGATGCTTCGGACTCGTGCTCAGGTTTGTTTCCGGGGTTGGGCCCTCACTTGGGTCCTCTGGCTTTTCCTTTTCACCCATTGCAAAAAGAATCAAACTTCCAATATATACCGGTTTTCTAATAATGTTTGACCAGCGGTTCTATTGGAAGCCACCAAAGGATTCCTCCCTTTGATACGTGTGCGTCCTCCTCCTGTTTACCTTTTTTCCACCTTTGTTATTCTTGGTTTTTTACTGCTTTTCGTTTATGGTAAACAGACGATTTGAGATGTTTGAGGATGGAACTTCTTGTTGTGATCCTTGTAACAAAAAAACTGATCTTGTGGGATTTTATACCAAGTTCGATTTTTGGACGAGATAATGAAAATTCTCCTCTATTTATTTTTTACCATAAAAATTATTTTCTAACTCAAATTATGAGTTGTGTGGAATATTGTTTTATTGCGAAAATTTTGTATTTATATGTTATTGTCTGATCGATCTCCAAATCATGTATATGCGCCAACTCATGCATACGTTATGTCTGTAAAATTACGAACAAAGTTTAAATTTAATATAAATTTTTAAAATTCAAAATAAAGAGAAGATAAAAAAAATTATTACTACGAAATGACTAACTAGGAGGAATTTTTGCAGCGTTAACTAATTTTCATGTTATATTCAAGACTAACATGATGAATTAAATATTCACAATTTTAAATTAAAATTTTAAAAATATTTAGCAATTTAAAACTATAAAAAATAGATAAATATGATAAAATAATAATAATAATAATAATAATAAAATAATAATCATATGATAATAGGAGAAGAGATAGTTTCTCTTAAGGATCGTATTGATAAAATTATTCTGGCTATTAATCAAATTAAACCAGATGTTTATATCCAAACAAAAGAAGAAGAAACTAATATTGTTTCTATTGCTACTTCTTCTATTCAATCCCCTCCAGATATAAAGGATTTTAAATTTAAATCTTCTGTTTCTGATATAGAAAAATTATTAGAAGAAAAATTTAAAAATCTGAATTTGAATACTCTTAATGAAGAGTTAGATAATGATGAGAATCATTCTGAAGAAGAAATTAATAAAATCAAATGGGCAGATAAACCTACCCAAAATAAATATTATTATAATAGACCTACTCCCATGGATGTTCTTACTGAAGAACAAGAATATATATTTGCTAATAGTTATAATGGGAAAAGTATATATGAATGGAATATTGATGGGTTTAGTGATAAGCAAATTTATAATACTGCTCACAGAATGCTTATGTATAGTACTGTGTGTAAAACTTCAGGCAATACTGATAAAAATATTGCTAAGATGATTATATCAGAATTTACTGGCCAACTTAAAGGTTGGTGGGATAATTATTTAAATCAATTCCAAAAAGAAGATATTATTAATTCCATAAAAATTGAGAATAATATTCAATCAGAAAATGTAGTCTATTCATTAATAATGACTATGATTGAACACTTTACTGGTAAATTCACTGATGAGAGTGAAAAGATTCGTACTTTATTAAGTAATCTAAAATGTAAAACACTTACTGATTTTAGATGGTATAAAGATACCTTTTTATCTCGAATATATGAGATAACAGATTGTAATAATAGTTTCTGGAAAGCCAAATTTATAGATGGTTTACCTTTTCTATTTGCTAAAAGAATTAGAAAAGTCTTAAGAAAAGATGAGATTAATATTCCATATGATAAATATACTTATGGAAATTTAATTAATACTTGCATTAAAGAGGGTTTAGCTCTCTGTAATGAATTAAAATTAAATAATCAGATTAAAAGACAGAATTTACTTGAGAAAAAACAGTTAGGTAAATTTTGTGATCAATTTGGAATGGACTTACCTAATAAAGGTAAGAAGAAAATTAAAGAAAAAGACGAAAAACTTTATAGAAAGAAAAGACATTTGTCTGATAGACAAAGAGATAAAAAGAAGAAAAGAAAAGAAAGCCGTGATTTACGGAAAGAAGAAAAATATAAAAACAAAATTAATAATTTAGACATAGATGATAATCTAAAAGAAACATTATTTAAAATAATAATGGATTCGAATAATAATTCTGACAGTGAAACTGAGAATTTTTCAGAATCTTATATTTCAGATGAAATTATAGATAGTGAATCAGAAATATCTTATTTAGATGAATGTAATAATTGTATACAAGAAAAATCTTGTTTAAATCATATAGAGGATAATAAAAATCAAAATGATGATTTTTATAAACTCATGTCTCAATTCAAAGACTTAAATATTAATGTGTTAACTAATAATAATATTTTAGAATTCCTTAAAATGATTGAGGATCCAGTATTAAAATCTACAATTATTGATCAGATGGAGAATACTGCTTCAACTAGTAATAATAATAATAATAATAACATTCTTGTTAAACAAGAACAAGCTTATTCTAGGAAAGAAGTTAAAAATCTTTTACAACAGAAATATAGTTAACAGAATCCAGTTACTATACAGAATTTAGTTAAAGAAATAGAAAATCTTAAAGAACAAGTAAAAATTTTACAACACAATAATAATAGTTTAAATTATCGTATTTCAATTATTGAAACTAATAATTCAGTTAATAATTCTGATAGTTTTGATAATCTTCAAGATATTTCTTTCCTTGATCCAGATAAAAAACATCTATCTGTTTTAAGCATGATTATATCTCAAAAATGGTACACCAATATTACTTTATTAATTGACAATTCTTATAAAAAGAATTTTATTGCTATGATTGATAGTGGTGCAGATTTAAATGTTATACAGGAAGGATTAATTCCTACGAAATATTTTCATAAAACTACTCATTCTCTCTCTCATGCAGGAGGAGAACCATTAGAAATAAATTATAAATTACCAAAAGTTTATATTTGCAAAGATAAAAGCTGTATTCAAACCAGTTTTTTTGTAAGGACCGTGTATCGTATTATCGTAAATTCTATATGATTATCGATAATTCATGAATTTGATGTGTGATTATACATTTGATGTATATCCTGACAATTGAATTGAGAAATGAATATTGAATATGAATTGACGTTGTAAGAGCTCGATTGGAGAAGCCGGACGCCAATAAGTACAAAAATCAAATAATTGTACAGAACGTGTGGCGCCCGGACGGTAGAAAATGACCGCCCGAGCGCCAGGGTTGAAATTTGCGTATAGTTGGGCAGAACACTCCGCGCCCGAGCGGTAATGTTTGACCGCCCGAGCGCGGCATAAAGATTTCTCGGGGACAGAATGTCTCGCGCTCGAGCGCGAGAATTCTACCGCCCGAGCGCGAGAACGGTGGTGATAAGAACGAGACTTCTGCTTTACTCTTTCTTCATTTCCTTACCGTGGCTTCGAGAGAAAAGAAGGGAAACTCGAGTTCTTTCGTCTGAATCGACTTCGAAACGCTGTCCAAACGCGAAACAAATTATATATTTGTAATCGTCGCATCGAGGGCTTATATATTCAAAGTGCTGGAATAATATGTATTTGAAGTTGAATTTCTGATATGTAGTAGAATAACCGACAAGAAACTTGTATTCGAAGTCGGAATTGAATTATGATATGAATTTTTGAAGTTTCAAATGATATTTGAAACTCATATCAATGATTTTGGAGTATGTTATTCATTGGAATGAGTATGTTATTGATGTAGATAAAGTGTAATATCAATATCTTCAGGCTACATCAACTGGAAACGAAGAATTGAGGTATGTTGCGACCGGGTAACATACGACATGTATCTGTATTATATGATATATATCGGATTGATTTGATTGATTGGAATGAGATTATGTGTCTATATGCCTTATTTGTCGATTGATGTGGCATACATGACATTGAGATTGAGATATCGGTGTATAAAATAAATGTTTTGTTAACACACATCATTTTATGCATACATCGATACATGACATGCACGTTGAGCTATGATCCTTGGATACCCTGATATGATTTGATTGGATTCCGGGGTTTGTGAACACAATCGCTATGCCGGTATTATATGACCCGTAAAGCATAGACAATTGTGGCCCCATATGATTGGATATGAGATTTGGGATTTGATGGCGCTTTGCCGACGCTATTATACGAGTATCCCATATTGGCCGGTGTGCCAGCTCGAGCATTGATTTGATAGTGATTCGATTGATTCTGACATGTGCTCAGTGGATGGGCATTTGACCTGATACCTCCACGACATACATGCATTGCATACCATATATCATTGTTTAGATACTTGTGGTATATATGATTGGTTGTTCCATACGGAGCTTTGCTCACCCCCAAGGGGGGCTGCTGCTGTCTTTGTGTGTGGACAATGGGCAGGTACTCCAGGATATCAGGAGACCGGAGAGGGTACTTCTGGAGGGAGCCACAGCTTGGGCTGAGGTTTTATGTTTATGTCTTGTTCCCAGTATATATGTATATGTATCTATATACCGGGGCATGTCCAGAGGATATGAGTTGTTTATATGTGATTGGTTTTGATTACGTGTGGGCATGTTTTATGATTTGAGATTAAATACTATTTTCAGTATTTAAGTTATAGAAGAGATATTTTGGGCTCATTGTAAAGAAATTTTAAACTCGTTTTCCGCTGTAATTAGTTAATCCTAATCAGATTGCATTGTAATAACGATTAGGAGCTAAGGGCCCCACAGAATATGGTATCAGAGCATAGCTGGGAATGCTCGATTGAGTCTTGTGCACACGTAATAGGCACAAATGAATTGTGCATATGTGTTTGAATTATTTGTATTACTTGCTCTTATCTGATTTGAATTGAGTAAGTATTTGATGAGATTGACGATATGAGATGATGAGATTGTGAAATTGTGATATTCATCTTTTGATTTGTAGATGGATCCCATAAATGAAACTGCGAGCAGCAGTACTGAGAGGATTGTTGGACAATTTGAAGGATTGTCCATGGATGTTGTGATGGCTCGATTCCAGGATCTGAAACCACCGAGGTTCTTTGGCACTGAGAGTGCTGAAAGAGCAGAGGCCTGGTTGAAGGATATTGAGCATCTGTTTAATATTGTTGAGTATTCCAAGGCTCGGAGACTGAAACTTGCTCTTTATCAGTTGAAAGACCGAGCTAAATCTTGGTGGGAAGCCGCTGAGATTGGATTGAAAGAGGCCGGGATTGAAGTCACTTGGGATGTCTTCAAGGCCCAGTTTTTGGAGCAGTATTCCCCTCCATCCTATTATACTGCTCAGGAGAATGAATTCAATAATCTGCAGCAGGGAACGATGTCTGTTGCAGAGTATGCTTCGAAGTTTTCTACTTTACTGAAGTATGCACCTCACGTAGCTGGGAATGCGAGGGCAAAATATAACAGGTTTGTAAATGGTTTACATCCTACTTTGTATACATATGTTGTTTCTGGATTGCCTACCAGCTATGCAGAGGCAGTGGAACGAGCCGAGGCTGGACTTAGGAGAGGAGGTCCACAGTATACTCCTCCACCTCCGGTGTCAGCTCAGCAGCATACTTTGCGGCCGAGGGGTAAGAAGTTCAAGAAGACTGGCTCTGTTTCTTCGTCTTCTTCGAGCTCTAGTGGGTCACAGCGAGGGAGTCATGTGATTGCTCTCTATTGTAGCCATTGTGGAGGCAAACATACTATCGAGCAGTGTCGAGGTATGTTTGGTACTTGTTATCAATGTGGGCAGGAAGGCCATTTCTCTCGAGTATGTCCGAACAGGGGTACGACTTCTGCTCAACCCCAACCAGGATTTAGAGGTGGCCCTGGTATGACGAGACCTGCTGTTCTTGTTCCATCTTTTCAGCAGTCGAGTGTCCACGATATCGAGGACTGGGTGGTCAGAGTGCCCAAGTTCTTCCCCAAGTGAGAGTGTACGCCATGACTGAGGATCAGGCGAGAGAAGCTCCGGGAGGTGTGATTGCAGGTATTTGCACGCTTTGCGATTATCCTGCACGTGTTTTATTTGATACAGGAGCATCTCATTCATTCATATCTCATGCATTTGTTGCATCTCACGATATTGAGTGTACCCCGTTGTATGATACTTTGTCGATAGCCACGCCAGCAGGGAAGATTATTTTGTCTGAAAGAGTTGTGCATAATTGTGTATTGATATATGAGGATAATGTGGTATTTCTGAATTTGATTGTCCTCCCAATGCACGACTTTGATTGTATTGTTGGCATGGATATCTTGACGACAAATCGAGCTACTGTTGATTGTTGTCATGGGGTGGTTCGATTTCGACCGATTGATGGACCCAAGTGAAATTTTTATGGCAAGGGTTCCCAAGCCAAAATTCCATTGGTATCTTCCTTGGAAATGTCTCGATTGTTGACTAGCGGAGATGAGGGTTATCTTATCTACGCTATTGATATTTCGAAGAAGGAGCCTTCTTTATCTGATATTCCAGTTGCGAAAGAATTCCCGGATGTATTTCTTGATGAGATTCCTGATTTTCCTCCTCATCGAGAAGTTGAGTTTAGTATTGATCTTGTGCCGGGGACTGCGCCTATTTCTAAAGCTCCCTATCGCATGGCACCTTTGGAATTGAAAGAATTGAAAGAACAATTGCAGGATCTTCTCGATAAGGGGTATATTCGACCGAGTGTATCGCCTTGGGGAGCTCCAGTTTTATTTGTTCGAAAGAAAGATGGTACTATGCGAATGTGTATCGATTATAGGCAAGTGAATCGGGCTATTGTGAAAAACAAGTACCCACTTCCTCGTATTGATGATTTATTTGATCAGCTTCAGGGTACTTCTGTATACTCGAAGATTGATCTTCGTTCTGAGTATCATCAAGTACGAGTTTGAGACGAAGATGTGCCCAAAACTGCTTTTCGTACGAGGTATGGCCACTATGAATTCTTGGTTATGCCTTTTGGTCTTACTAATGCTCCTGCTATCTTTATGGATTTAATGAATCGGGTCTTCCGAGATTATCTAGACCGATTCGTTATTGTTTTTATTGATGATATTCTTGTGTATTCGAAATCGAAAAAGGAGCATGCTGAACATCTGAGACTGGTACTTCAAACTCTTCGTACTAGTCATTTATATGCCAAATTGTCCAAATGTGAATTCTGGATGGACAAAGTGGTATTTCTGGGCCACGTCATTTCGAGACATGGCATATCTGTTGATCCTGCGAAGGTCGAAGCTGTATTGAATTGGCCGAGACCTACGAATGTTCCTGAGATCCGTAGCTTCATGGGTTTAGCGGGATATTATCGACGTTTTATCGAGGGATTTTCGAAAATAGCTAAACCTATTACTCAACTGACACAGAAGAATCAGCGATTCATTTGGTCAGATGAATGTGAAGCTAGTTTTCTTGAATTGAAGACGAGATTGACCACAGCACCTGTGCTTACTATTTCCTCAGGTACCGGAGGATTTGTGGTGTGTACAGATGCGTCTGGTAAAGGTTTGGGCTGTGTTTTGATGCAACATGGCAAAGTGGTTGCTTATGCATCTCGTCAATTGAAATCTCATGAAACTCGTTATCCTGTTCATGATCTTGAATTGGCTGCCATTGTGTTTGCCCTGAAGATTTGGCGTCATTATTTGTACGGAGAAAAGTTTGTTATATATTCGGACCATAAGAGTCTGAAATATCTCTTTTCTCAATCCGATTTGAATATGAGGCAACGCAAGTGGATGGATCTCCTGAAGGATTTTGATTGTGAGATTCAATATCACCCTGGATCGGTGAATGTTACTGCGGATGCCCTGAGCCGGAAAGTTTATGATTCTATTTTAGCTTCTGTTTCTGTCGCCAAAGTACACGAGGATATATGTACTTCTGGCTGGACTTTTCACTCGAATTGGAATTCTGTCATGTCTCAGCATTGCAAATTGAGCCGAATTTGATATCGAAAATACGAAAGGCCCAACGAAGCGATGCTCAGATCCAAAAGTCGAAAGAACTGGTATCTGCTGGACATCAGTCTGGATTTCAAATTTCTTCTGATGGTTCTCTACGACTTAATGGTCGGCCGGTAGTTCCTGACGACTCTGAGTTGAAATCTGCCCTTCTTCGAGAAGCACATTGTAGTAAATACAGTATTCACCCTGGAGGTCGAAAGATGTATTTGACATTGAGACCTCAATTCTGGTGGAAACGTATGAAGAAGGACATTGCTGAGTTTATTTCGAAATGTCTTGTCTGCCAGCAAGTGAAAGCCGAGAGAATGAAACCGGGAGGATTGCTCCATAGTCTTGAAATCCCGAAATAGAATTGGGAACATATTGCTATGGATTTTGTGACTCATTTACCTCGCTCGCCCAAATGCTGTGATGATATTTGGGTGATTATTGATCGGCTTTCGAAATCTGCGCATTTTATTCCGTATGAACGGACTTATCCTTATAAGAGAATGGCCCGTTTATACATTGAGAATGTTGTGAGACTGCATGGTGTGCCAGTCTCGATTGTATCTGATCGTGATCCCAGATTTTCTTCTAAATTCTGGGGTAGTTTTCAGGAGGCGATGGGTACGCGTTTGGCTATGAGTACTGCTTATCATCCTCAAACTGATGGCCAGACTGAGCGTACGATCCAGAATCTAGAGGATATGTTGCGTGCGATTGTAATGGACTTCAGAATGGGATGGCAGGATGCCTTACCATTGGTTGAATTTTCTTATAATGATAGCTTTCATACGAGTATCGGTATGGCACCGTTTGAAGCTCTATATGGGAGACGATGTAGATCACCGTTATTCTGGAATGAGATTGGTGAGAGACAATTGACTGGACCTGAAATGATACAGGAAATGAACGATAAGGTTCAGTTGATTTGGCAGCGGATGATGCTCAGGTTCGTCAAACGAGTTATGCGAATAAACGAAGACGACCCTTGGAATTCCAGAAAGGTGACAGAGTGTTTTTGAAAATATCTCCCTTTAGAGGCACTGTTCGATTTGGCATGCGAGGGAAATTATCTCCTCGTTATGTTGGTCCATACGAGATTCTGGATCGAGTTGGTGATCTTGCGTATCGATTGGCATTACCACCAGCTTTATCTGCCATTCATGATGTATTTCATGTTTCTATGTTGAGGAAATATGAACCAGATCCATCACATGTGCTTGCACCTGGCGAGGTTGAACTTGATCCTTCTCTTTCCTATGTCGAACAACCTGTTCGAATTATGGATCGAAAGGAAAAAATATTGAGAAATAAGTCGATTCCTCTAGTACGAGTGCAATGGACACGACATGGTGTTGAAGAATCAATGTGAGAATTTGAGAGCAAGATGCAAGATTCGTATCCGCATTTGTTTGATTCTATGACATCTGTTCCATTGTATTCGATGTATTCTGATCCTTTTACTGATTTTAGTTTTGATATGTACTATAACTGGTTATATATGTATGTTTGCCAATGTTATGTATATAGAGATGTTTGAGATTTCGAGGACGAAATCTTTTAAGAGGGGAAGAAATGTAGGACCGTGTATCGTATTATCGTAAATCCTATTTGATTATCGATAATTCATGAATTTGATGTGTGATTATACATTTGATGTATATCCTGACAATGGAATTGAGAAATGAATATTGAATATGAATTGATGTTGTAAGAGCTCGATTGGAGAAGCCGGACGCCAATAAGTACAAAAATCAAATAATTGTACAGAACGTGTGGTGCCCGGGGGGTAGAAAATGACCGCCCGAGCGCCAGGGTTGAAATTTGCGTATAGTTGGGCAGAACACTCCGCGCCCGAGCGGTAATGTTTGACCGCCCGAGCGCGGCATAAAGATTTCTCGGGGACAGAATGTCTCGCGCTCGAGCGCGAGAATTCTACCTCCCGAGCGCGAGAACGGTGGTGATAAGAACGAGACTTCTGCTTTACTCTTTCTTCATTTCCTTACCGTGGCTTCGAGAGAAAAGAAGGGAAACTCGAGTTCTTTCGTCTGAATCGACTTCGAAACGCTGTCCAAACGCGAAACAAATTATATATTTGTAATCGTCGCATCGAGGGCTTCTGACTGAGGTAATTTTCTTCTAGTTCCAGCAGCTCTAAAAATCAAAGTGCTGGAATAATATGTATTTGAAGTTGAATTTCTGATATGTAGTAGAATAACCGACAAGAAACTTGTATTCGAAGTCGGAATTGAATTATGATATGAATTTTTGAAGTTTCAAATGATATTTGAAACTCATATCAATGATTTTGGAGTATGTTATTCATTGGAATGAGTATGTTATTGATGTAGATAAAGTGTAATATCAATATCTTCAGGCTACATCAACTGGAAACGAAGAATTGAGGTATGTTGCGACCGGGTAACATACGACATGTATCTGTATTATATGATATATATCGGATTGATTTGATTGATTGGAATGAGATTATGTGTCTATATGCCTTATTTGTCGATTGATGTGGCATACATGACATTGAGATTGAGATATCGGTGTATAAAATAAATGTTTTGTTAACACACATCATTTTATGCATACATCGATACATGACATGCACGTTGAGCTATGATCCTTGGATACCCTGATATGATTTGATTGGATTCCGGGGTTTGTGAACACAATCGCTATGCCGGTATTATATGACCCGTAAAGCATAGACAATTGTGGCCCCATATGATTGGATATGAGATTTGGGATTTGATGGCGCTTTGCCGACGCTATTATACGAGTATCCCATATTGGCCGGTGTGCCAGCTCGAGCATTGATTTGATAGTGATTCGATTGATTCTGACATGTGCTCAGTGGATGGGCATTTGACCTGATACCTCCACGACATACATGCATTGCATACCATATATCATTGTTTAGATACTTGTGGTATATATGATTGGTTGTTCCATACGGAGCTTTGCTCACCCCCAAGGGGGGCTGCTGCTGTCTTTGTGTGTGGACAATGGGCAGGTACTCCAGGATATCAGGAGACCGGAGAGGGTACTTCTGGAGGGAGCCACAGCTTGGGCTGAGGTTTTATGTTTATGTCTTGTTCCCAGTATATATGTATATGTATCTATATACCGGGGCATGTCCCGAGGATATGAGTTGTTTGTATGTGATTGGTTTTGATTACGTGTGGGCATGTTTTATGATTTGAGATTAAATACTATTTTCAGTATTTAAGTTATAGAAGAGATATTTTGGGCTCATTGTAAAGAAATTTTAAACTCGTTTTCCGCTGTAATTAGTTAACCCTAATCAGATTGTATTATAATAACGATTAGGAGCTAAGGGCCCCACATTTTTATTAGCAAAAGATATTTCTAGCCAACTTATACTTGGTCTTCCTTTTATTTATCAAATTTATCCTTTAACTTATGTTGATGAAACATGTATTATAAGAACTTTTCAAGGTAATCCTATTTCTTTTAAGTTCATAACTAAACCTGTTCATAGAATTCTAAATGAATTACAAGAGAAGATTGATAGAAAAACTTTTCAAATAAACTCTTTAAAAGAAGAAGTTAATATTTTAACTATAGATGATAAATTACAAAATCCTAAATTACAGGAAAAAATTAAACTTATTTATAATAAGTTCTCACTAGAAATATGTAATGATCTTCCAAATGCTTTTTGGAATAGAAAGAAGCATATTATATCTCTTCCATATGAAGAGAATTTTGATGAAAAGAATATTCCTACCAAGGCTCGTCCTTGTCAAATGAATTCTGAATATTTAGAATTATGCAAAAATGAAATTCATTCTTTATTAGAAAAAGGTTTGATAAAACCTTCTCAATCTCCTTGGTCATGTACTGCTTTTTATGTTAATAAATATTCTGAACAGGAAAGAGGTGTTCCTAGATTAGTAATAAATTATAAACCTCTTAATAAGGTTTTAAAATGGATTAGGCATCCTATTCCTAATAAAAAAGATTTATTAGATAGATTGGTTCATGCAATTATATTTTCAAAATTTGATTTAAAATCAGGATTTTGGCAGATTCAAATTACAGAATCTGATAGATATAAAACTGATTTTAATGTTCCAATAGGACATTATGAATGGACAGTTATGCCATTTGGACTTAAAAATGCCCCTTCAGAATTTCAACAAATTATGAATGATATCTTTTATAATTACAGCAATTTTATAATTGTTTATATTGATGATATCTTAGTGTTTTCTAATGATATTGAAACACATTTTAAACATTTAGATATGTTTAAGAATATTGTTATTCAAAATGGTCTTGTTATATCAAAATCTAAAATGATTTTATTTCAAACCAATATTAGATTTCTTGGTCATATGATTGAAAAAGGAAAAATAATTCCTATACAAAGAAGTATAGAATTTGGTTCAAAATTTCCTGATATTATAACTGATAAAACTCAGTTACAGAGATTCTTAGGAAGTTTGAATTATATTTCTCCTTATATTAAAGATCTTACTAAAGATTCTGCTATCTTATATGATAGATTAAAGAAGAATCATTTACCTTGGTCTGATAAACATACTAATGCTGTTAAAAATATAAAGAAAAAAGTTAAAAATCTTCCTTGTCTTATGCTTGCTAATCCCCAATGGGATAAAATAGTTGAAATTGATGCCTCAGATATAGGTTTTGGAGGAATCTTAAAACAGAAAGATCCCCAAAATAAACAAGAATATTTTATTAGATTTTATTCTGGTAAATGGAATAATGCCCAGAAAAATTACTCCACAGTAGCAAAAGAAATCTTAGCTATTGTCAGATGTATTTTAAAATTTCAAGATGATTTATATAATCAAAAGTTTATTATAAAAACTGATTGTAAATCTGCAAAATTTATGTTTAATAAATATTTTAAACATGATGTTTCTAAACAAATGTTTGCAAGATGGCAGACTCATTTAGCTCCTTTTGATTTTGAAATCATTTATAAGAAAGGTGAAGATAATCATCTTCCTGATTTCTTAACTCGAGAATATTTATCCTAATGTTTTTATTCATATATATGAATTCTCGAGGAAGAGGAGAGTCCTCTTATAGAGGGCGAGGTGGTAGGGGAAAACCCCCTAATATCATTGCACAGCATGGTAAACAAAGGCTAATAGCCCAGAACTTATCCAGTTCATCAGCCAGTAATACTGAGCAAAATAATGAGTTATACAATGAGTTTCAAGAATTTTTGAAACAAAAACAGAGAAGTAATACAGATTCTCAATCTTCAGCATCATATGCTAATATCATCAAAGAAGATGATAATGATTCAGGTCTATATACAGAGACAAAACATCGTGAATTGATTCTTCTTATAGAAGAAAAAGATACCCAATGGGAAAAAACTCCATGGACTATCATGGAAAGATATTTAACCAATACATCATATGTATATGGTTCTTACAAACAAAGAGAATTTTATGAAAATCTTTTGTTATCTACAAAAAGTGTTGATATAACTCACTTTTTCAATAATACCCAGCAAAAAGGAAGTTATAAATTCTCAAAGTTCATTATCAAGAAGATAATATCTATTGAAGAATGAGATATATCTCCATTGGTTGAAAAAGAATTTTATTCTGAAAGTCATAAAATGAGTTTTAAATTCAATTTTGGGATTATATTGAAAGTTTTAATAAAACTCTGTTTAATGAAAATGAAAAGAGGAAACATATATGGTTTCTAAAGATTTGTGAAAATGTTTTTCATCATCCAGTTCCAAATTGGTTTTTAATCTGGTGGAAGATATTTGGTCCATCTGCAAAGATTTTGCCAGAGGTTTTTATAAAACCCATGAATACTTGGTTAAATGTTTCCCCAAGTATTAAAAAATCATTCTCTGAACATTGGATTGATGGGAAGACTTTATGTATATTCTTCATGGAATTTGGAATTCCTTGGATCTAGAAATGCCAACCAGAATTTGGATACACTGATGAAGGAATCTCTTGCATATGGCGAGTTAGTTCCACTAAATTTTGGGACAATTTATTACGAGATGATCCAGAAACTGGAAAGCCTTATGGCTATGAAACTCTTCATCAAATGGAGGAAAAAATTTTATTATATCAGACAGAATTTCACAATCAACAAGAAAAGGAAAAAGCCTATATGAGTCCATTCAAGATTCTTACTCAGAAATATTCTGAGATTTATTCAAAAGAAAAAATGATTGAGTTTTATATTGAAGAAATGAAAAAGGATATTTTTCATAATATTGGATGTTTTGATTCAAAGTCAGATAAATCTATGGCGTCTGAATCCAGCGAAAATCAATTCATACATCTAATGCAAATGCAGGA
Source organism: Primulina tabacum (assembly GCF_025594145.1). Lineage (NCBI taxonomy): Eukaryota > Viridiplantae > Streptophyta > Magnoliopsida > Lamiales > Gesneriaceae > Primulina > Primulina tabacum. Next base: position 16,460,740 of record NC_134550.1, read on the forward strand.
TGTACAGGATCCAGATGATGATACTCCTAAATTATCTCAAATTGATGACATCTTTGAAAATTTGAAGAAATCTCTAAAAGATAATATCAAAGATGATTAAAGATGATTGAAAGTGGAATCTCACTATTCAGAGTTGGTAAAATAACACATCATGGTATATCGTGACAAAAAGTGGGTGGCATATCACTTTTACTTTTTGAATTTTGTAACCATGTTATTATTTGCTTTAATAAAGCATTTTACTATTTTTATTTGAAGATGGAATCCGGAGTTTGATGTCCGGCTCTTCTATCTATTTATAGGTTACTTCTGTGTCTTTAGAAGGACACGGTCGAGTTTGCTCCCCTCTATTCTCTCTTGTAAACAACCCTTCTGAAGTATATCAATAAAAGTTTGAAGTTCTGGTAACAACTTTGTAAGTTTATACTGTTTTTATTTACTGTTTTTATTTTTATTTTTCATAAGATTAGCCCGAATGACAGGCTAAAGTATTCGTGTTAAATTATTACCTTACTATGACATGATCTATATTTATTTTTTCTTGGAATCAGATTGAGATAATAAAAGATCTATTTAAATTTTTAGGATTTAATGTAATATAAGAGTCTTTTGTTAGAACATAAGGTAAAAAGATGAACCAGGAAATGGTAAACACAAGGTTTGATTTAACCAGGAAAAATAAATTCATGTTGTAGCCCTTCAGCCTGCTTAGCCGAGAAATGACGTTTAAGGCGTTTATGGGTGATTTTGATGAATTTATGATTCTATGGGATCTCAGTAAAATCCTCTGTTGTTTAATTTCTTTGGCATATCTTTTATAAATCCTTTTATGTTTTGTAAAAGTTTCAATTATGAATCTTATATTCATTATTATTCTGAGATTTAAATTCTTCCTTTTCTTAGCTCAGTATGAGTTGAAAATGGTATATAGTAATAATAATAAAATAATAATAATAATAATAATAATAATGCATGATTGATCTGATATTGTTGGAAAAAAATTTGAGGGGAGGTTAAAAAAATGAAGAGTTGAGGGTATTTCTATAAAATAATTAAGGCTTGATTTATGATTAGTTAATAGAGGAGTTGATTTTTAATAATTGTGAAGCTTAAGTAAAAGTTACAATTATATCATCATCTAACAATATTAATAATGTTAAAATGTATAAATTAACGGTAAATTTGTGAAAAATACTTCTGTTAATATTTGAATTAAGATTCAGTACTTAACCATATTTTTTTAAGTATCTGTACCTGACAACGTTATAATTTTAGTTTTAACTCCCTAAAAACTAAAATTTACATTTTTGCCATTTATTATTTAAATAAATATATTATTTTATCCACAAAAATTACATGTGTCTTCTCCATCTAAAATATAATTTTTTTTAAATATTGTTTCTCAATTGTCACAGAATAAGAGTAAACACTTATATATGGTTTCAGATACTTGATTTCGCTATTTGAATATTCCAACTGTATAACAAAATACTATATTTTCAAGTAATCAACACAAACTCAGTCATTGTTGGTCTTTTCATTAAAAAATGCATTATGATGATTTATTCGTGTCATTTAAAAAAAACATAATTCACCATTCATCATGAAATAAGATTATGTATTTATTTTGACCTACAAAGTATCTATTTTGAAGTTTCAGATGCTTGATTTGGTTCTTTGAATACTCCAAATATGCAAAAAAATATTGGATCTTCGAGCGATCACCATAAATTCAGTAATTGTTGGCATTTTCAATGAAAATGCATTAAGATGACTTATTCATGTCATCTAATTTTTTGAAAAAACAAAGTTTCTCACTCATCATGAAATTAAAAAAAATACTTATTTTGACCGATAAATTACATATTTTGGGGGTTCCAAATATTTTATTTAGCTATTTAAATACTTTAAATGTGTAAGAAAATAATTGAGTTCCAAATAATATTAAGTGAATTTTGATTGTGTCATTTGTAAAGTTAAAATGTGATACCTAAATTGGTAAAAAAAGTATCTAATTAAAATCTACAAATACATTATTTTACTTCCTAAATACTCATATCCAATTATTTAAGGACGTCAAAATATAGTTTGAAGTTAATATTGAGTGGCACTGATGATGACATTCATGAAGTAAAAATATAGTACCTAAATTAATACAAATAAGACATAATTCGAGTCCAAAAATATTTGATTTTACCCTTTAAATACGCAATTTCGATTATTTGAGGATGTCAAAATATATAATTTGAAATTAATATTGAGTGGCTTTTGATGATGAGATTTGTGAATTAAAAATATGGTACATAAATTAGTACAAATAATACCTAATTTGATCTCATATATATACTTGATTTTACCTTTTTAAGAATCAATTTTGATTATTTTGGGATATAAAAAAATATAGTTTCAAGTAATATTGAGCGACTTTTGATGTGTCATTTGTGCAGTTAAAATATGATACCTAAATTAGTACAAATAGTATCTGATTCGAGTCTACCAATACTTGATTTTACTCCTTACATACTAAAATTCAATTAATTTTTTATGTCAAATATATAGTTTTAAGGTAATTGACCGACTGTTTCGGTTAGGAAAAATTCTAGCAAGCGGACTAGGTCAAGTTATAGTAAATGGATGACAAGTCCAAGTATCGATCCCACAGAGACTATTATTTAAATAATAAGATCTAAATTATTCAATTTAATCTAGGCAAACGATAATAAGCGAATTGGTGATAATTTAAACTAGCAGAATTAAATTAGAATATATTAAATTAATAACTAAGATCGAATTTTCAGAACATGTTTAAACTTGGGATATTTTCAAATTTAAATAAAATGACCGGGAACACATAACGGTCCAAACTTTGATTATTATAATGCACTGGAATTAAATAACCACAGATTATTCGATGTCACGATGAAATTCCCTGAATTAACTATAAATCTATTTCTAGAATTTATAATCCTATTTTCATTTAACAATCCAATTATTTCTAATTGAATTTAATCAAACAAAAACGCATTATTCGACGGTGGAATCACAGCTGTCGCCTAAAATCGCACATTGAAACCGAATACTATTTCTAGTCGATTTAACCGTGTGTTGATTAATATTTTTGAAGCTAAATTTAATCTATTCTCTTTCGAGTCAAGATCAAACAACAAACATGCAAATAATTGGCCAAATTAAGAGCACGAAATTTACGCAAACATTAATCAATAACATAAATTAATTCGTAAATCAAATAATCCAGTGAATGAACAACATCAAAAGTTTGTCCCTATCATGGTCCCAATCACAAGAAAACTACTCCATAAATTCAAAACTAGAATCAAATCTAATATTCGAATTTATGAATGGAAATAAGAAAATAAGAGAAGAGGAAATCTCAGCGATGGTGCGCGGATCTTGCGTGTGAATTGCGCGGTTTTCCTCTCAAATCTCCCAAGCTGTCGCTGTCTTCAAGAGTCGCAAAGCTCTCGCCCTCCTTTTTTCTCTCTCCAAGTCGGCTCGGACGTAAAAATTCAACCACCTTTTAGTCTAGGTTTTTCCCTTTTATTTCTCTTCCAAATCACGAACAAATCTTCGCCAAAATCTGATTCTGATCTCAAGGGCACGGACCCCGTGCATGCATCAGGAAAGGGGTTCGTGTAGACTCTGCCCAAAATTTCTTCCGGAATCACTGGACACGGACCCAGTGTACAGGTCCGTTCCGGGGTCCGTGTAGTCTCTGTCAACATCTTCCCTTGGCTTCTGAGGCACGGACCCTTGCACGGGGTCCGTGTATGGGTCCGGGTTCTCTTTCCTATTTTTCTAGGTATTTTTGACATGACATTGTGACGCTTGACTTTTCTTTGTTTTCTTTGGTTATTATCATCTTTTGGTCAAACCTGCGAATAGCAATAATAACACGAATTAAGCGCAAAATTCGGAATAAAAAACGCCAGATAAGCACGAATACGACAAAATAAAGCCCTTAAAACGCTATACAATTCGTGCTTATCAGTAATATTGAGTGGCTTTTGATGATGATATTCGTGAAGTAAAAGTGTGATACTTAAATAATACATAATTCGAGTCCAGAAATAATTTATTTTACTATTTAAAAACTCAAATTTGATTATTTGATGATGTCAAAATTTAAATAACTATGTCACTTCTCATTAAAAATTATTATAAAAATCATCGTGAATATTTATTAAAAAAAATTTGTAATTGTATATAGTTTTTATTTTAACAAAATCTCTGACAAACATGTGTTTTTGACTTACGCCAACCAGTAATAGCAACTTTCTTTTAATATGATTTATTTTGTTCTACCGGTTAGGTTAGGTTAGATTTTTATTTTTATTTTTAAATATATTCGGAAAACTTTAAGTTTCAATTGTTGGTTTGAATTAAGTTTATCTAAAAAAAAGGATAAAAGTTTTTTTGCAAAATTTACAGTCAGAAATCATTCTTCGATTTTTTTAAATTCTTTTTGTAGTATGGATTGACACGTGCAATACACACGTTAGTTGTTTGTTGATATTATTATTGTGTGGATTTTCATTTGAACTCTATATTAAATTATTTGTTAGACTAACATTGGAATTATATTGATTGTTGCATGTCTCACGATTTTGTCTATTTTTCCACCTTTGATATTTTAGCTTTAAAATAATATAAAATATATTGCAATTGTATTTATTTAAGATAAGAAATTCAAATATTTACTTCATTTGAAATTTGAAATTTTAGTAGTTTTTTTTATATATATTATAAATTTGAATTAATAAGGATATGTACACAACACTATTTTAGTTTTATATTGATTCTTAGTTATCTAACATATGTGATATTTATCTTAAATTATAATGGAATAATTGAAATTTATCTTTTGAAATGTTTATATGTTTTTACCAATTGTTCAGTGATTTGACTTGGATATTTGATTTACATAGTTATCTATATGTCGGTTCAGTTTCATTTTAAGCCTGTTTTATGTCAAATTGAGAATTCAATTTAACTTATTAGTTCTGATCATTGTCTTTTAGTTATGTAACTCATGTTCAATTTTTTTGAAGACAAGTGTAATCCTAAATTTTTTTTCTTACATTTTTAGCATATACATTTATTTGAGAATTTGTATATAATAATAACTTCAATTAAAGTGTGTATCATCTTTTTTTAAAAAAAATAAATAAATTGTTCATTATGCTTCCATCTCTGTTCTTTTATTACAATAAAAGATTGAGTAATATTCTCGTTATCGTTGATGATTGAAATTGTTTTATACCTAAATTAATATTTAACTACGTTACAATATGTATATTTTTTGTAAATAAAAATTTGTATAATTTTATGTTTCTTAAACGTCCGTAATTTTATTTTAAATAATTTTTTTTAACATGCCGAACACCAAAATAAAATTCACTAAAATTTGTACATCAATTCGAAGCATGCATCAAACTTGAACATAAAATTTAACAAAAAAAGCCTTTAAAATATTATATATCTAGAAGCATTAAAATATTTATTCCAATAATTAAAATCATTCCAAACAAATTAAAATCCTAAAGAAAATCACAATTTAACAAATTAAAATCCTAAAGAAGATCACAATTTAACAAATTTAAATATAACATATTCTCTACCACATAATTCTTAAATTTAACAAGTAAAATTCATAACGTGAAAGAACTTCGCGGGAACACAAAATGGCACGGATAAGTGCCCTCAACTCTAGACCTCGCTATTCATCAGCCAACAACACGTAGTCTTCCTCATCTATATCAAAAAATTCTAATAAGCATAGAGGTCCAACAAGCAGTGTCGTATAATATATATATATATATATATAGGTAAAAATCATATGCAGACTCACTTTCCACAAAACTTATAAACATATAAAAATGTCACATTTTCTCAAAACTTGAACATATATGAAAAAAACTATCTTTCCTCAAAACTTTATCATATAAAAATACAATTTTTCTCACCCCATATTTCTGGAAATAACAGATTAAAATTTCTAAAAATACACATAATAGACAATACACTTTTCCTCAACTAAAATCCTCAAACCATATTTATAAAATATGGCTGGGAAATTCTTATCAGTCATAATTTATGGTTGTTTGGTCAAACATACAAGGATCTAGATTTGACATAGCAACACCGACTCGAAAGCGAACGTCCAAAGCCAATAACGGTGGCAGAGCAACACTTGCTTGAATTTCAATATCAAAATCTGTAATATCAGTCATAAATTCACCACAAGTCATTCAAAAATCTTTAAATTTTTTCATTCATCCACATCATATATTGACTGTTAATTATCAACGCATGGTCACCTGGAGAAAAATCTTACATCAAAATATTTTTTGTTTTAAAGCAACTCTTGCACTGCATCCCTTCTCCTTTTTTGCCTTTTTTTTATTTTAAAAAAATTACAACATGCACATAGTACTCAAAAGCCAAATGACTGGAATACCAATGGATAGAACATCAATCATCAATGGACTCTAAATAAAAATCGAAATTATCCAGGACACCAAAAGGCAAAATACCAATCATCAATGGACGATATCATAGATTAAAATATGTAAAAAAATATATAATTAAATATACAATTGGGATTCTTATTCATGCTTTTATATTAGAGATATTAGCTAGATTATATATATTTTCATCACGTTCCATAAATTTTATTTTATGTGACTAAATCCGCCAAGTTTTGTTTCTTATTTTTTATTATTATATTTATAATTCCAGCAAGGCATCATATGTAAAATATTATTTTGGTTTATTAGAAATAGGGAGAGAAACCGCTTCAATCTCAAATGTATGGTTTTTTTGGTTTGGTCTCGAATGTTTAGACATTCCCGATTAAATTTGTTTTTTTTTTTGTCAATTTAATGGTTGAAACTAATAATAAACGTAATATGTGGCAGTCACGCCCTAAATATGGGCTGCAAGGTAACCAATGAGATAAAACAGCAAGTGAAGTCGTTTTGGAGATTTTAGGGGCTTGACCGACAAATGTCATCTCTATTGTTATTTTAACCATCAAATTAGCAGAATGACCAACTCTGTTAAAATTTGTAAACATTTAAGACAAAAACGGGAACAGAGCGCTAAAACATTTGAGACCATATCAGGGATTGGTTCAAACATTTGATACCGGTCGTTCTTCCATTAAGTTTAAATATCAAATTGACAAAATGACCAATTCGGACAAAATTTTTAAAAATTTTGGACTAAACTAGGAATATCGAAATATTTGAGATCGAATAGAACAAAGTCAAATATGTGAGACTAAATCAAAATTTTCTCTTAGAAATATATTGAGATAACTCATAACTATATACTTAAAAAATAATTTTTTTTTTATAAATGACTCAAATAAGATATATGTATCATCTATGAGACCGTCTTATCAAAAATTTTGCATTGATTAAAAACCTCTCGTTTTATCAGGATATTTAATTTGATGCGTAAATTAAAATCCGGTTAATTAGCCATTGAAAAAGTTTCCTTTTATAGAAACAATTGGTTTGTTCAAATAGCAAGATTTAGTGGTATCCAAATCCAGAAGAGTTGCAGCAGATAAACGTTGCATGAAGGTAGCAAAAGATACACCTCGAGACGTATATTCATCTTTGTCTTTTTTTTTTTGTTTAGATTTTCGATTTGGTCTAGGATTCTTTCTTTTGATTTGGGTTAAGATTGAGATTCAGTTCTACTTTCTCCATATATAGGACTGTGATTAGCATTGAAATACGTAAATTCATTATTCGACGGAGTTTTTTTACTGTTGCCGTTGCTTTATTCTTGCATTGCATCACGAAGCCGTAATCAAGTTTTATCAGCCATGGCGGAAGGGGACCGAGACCTGGGTTTCTTAACCCGCACACATACCGAGGTTATGCTGCCTCGAACAATCAGAGTCAAGAACAATACTTCTGTGCCTAACCAAATACGGCGGAGCAGATCCTCCGTGAAGCCCGCGAGATACATGAAGCGAGAGGGGTGAAATATGCGAAGTGGGAGGACTCCCAAAAGGACTTTACTCGCGCTAGGTCCTTCTGGGAACGGGCGCTGGGGTGGATTACCTGGATCAGACGCTGTGGTTGGAGTACGCCGATTTCGAGATGAAGGGTAAGTTTGTGAATCACGTGAGGAATGTTTTCGGTCGCGCTACTCTGTTGTTATCAAGAGTGTATTGATGGTGGCGCAAGTATGTCCACATGGAGATGCTGGGCAATGAGGTTGGCGCTAGGCAGGTCTTTGAACGGTGGACGGAATGGATGTCTGCTCAACAGGTCGAGCGGACAGAGGAGCTCTGCAAAAAAAAGTTTGTTTCTTTCGATAAGCAAAGATGTGATAGGGAGGTGATTCCTCGGGAAATATTCTATATTCGCTTTGGTCATCACCGGTTTATAACTCGGGTAAGCAAGAGATCAGAGCCGCCTTGCTCCGTGTCAAGAAGGGGCCGAGCTCATATGAGATCCGAAGATTGGAGCTCGGGCAGCTAGGAGACTGGAGTAGCGAGGGCGGAGTCCATCTGTGAGCTTGTGGGATAAAGCCCGGGCATTCCGATACAGGTGTCCTGTCTTAGATTGATGGGGCACCATGACCTGGTCATCATTAGGAGATCTTTTGGTGCATGAAACAGTGACAGGACTCAATCGAAGTAAGCACAGGCTGTCAGACTTAACAGTGTCAGTGAAACAAAAGCATGGGTAGCTATCCCATCATGAGTAGTAGCTAGACACTGAAAACAAAGTCATCATTGGTTTTCCTCCTATAAATACCAAGGTTTGTTTATTACTAAGGCATTCATATACGCATTCTCTTGCAAAAGAAATTTTACTCTCCTCACAAAATATTGACCTGAGAGTCGGAATGGCCACGCCGAAAAACCATCCGGTTTCCCACTAATGATCTTCGTTATTTCTTGATTGTGCAGATATTTCAAGAGTAAGGAAAAACCATTTCCTGGACAATCCTAATCAGACCCGATGAAATTGCCCACCCATCTCATACCCAATTCACCAGGTCACATCATTGGCGTCGTCTGTGAGAAATCAGATCTAAGACGAAGATATGGATTTCACTCAAAAATCATCCCGGATAGACATTTCCAGAAGGGAATCTTCAGACTCAGAGGTTCCCTTGGGAAATCCACCCCAACAAACTTTCGTGGTCAATCCAGAACAATTAACTCAATGGATAGTAGCAGCTGTTCAGAAGGCTATGGAAGAGAAGATATCTCCTAGCAGTAGCCGAGCACCGTGTTAGGAAGGACCTCGGGAGAAATCTCCTTCCCAAGATGGAGCGGAGGATGAAAAAGAGGAGAGCTCCCAGGAAGGGTCCAAGGCTATTACTGTGGCCGAAGAATTATAATATTTAAAACAGAAGGTGAAGAAACTAGAGGGACAGGCCAGGTCCTCTCGGACTCCCCAAGTTCAGCAAAAAGGATGTCGTTTCTCCACCAGCATAGTGAATGACCCCTTGCCAGCTCATTATAAATCAGCAAACATCAGAGATTATGATGGGAACTCGGACCTGGAAGAGCACCTGACTCGTTTTAAAACATGGTCATGCTGCATTGTTATGGCAATGAGATCAACTATAAAACCTTCTTAACTACGTTTGTAGATTCATCCCAGCAATGATTCGAGAAGTTGGATCCTCGGAGTATACAAACTTTCAAGGACTTCAAAAGCGTCTTTTTACAACAATTCAGTAGCAGCAAACTGCACAAAAAGACGGCCTTTATCCTGTTCGAGATCAAGCAGGGCAGAGATGATTCATTAAGAGCTTACATACGTAAGTTCAATAAAGCAGCATTGGAAGTACTTTCTTGTGCCCCGTAAACTAAGACCACGACGTTCACCCAGGGGCTTTAGGAGGGAGACTTCTTCCGATCCTTGGTGAAAAAGCTACCGAGGTATTTTGAAGATTTATTGTCTCAGACAGAGAAATACATTAACATGGAGGAAGCCCAGAGGCAAAAAAGAGAGGCTACGTGGAAAGAGAAAAGCAGCCAACCCGAGAAAGTAGAGGAACGAGTCCGGAGGGACAACCCTCTGGGGCATTTCTCTAGCTACGCTCCATTAAAAAGATCAAAAGACCAAGTCGTAAATCTTTACAAAGATAAGGAAACCAGCTCCCAACGCTCTCCCCAGGGCTTGAAACCAGCTTGAATTTTTGCGCGTTCTATCAGGAATGCTACCATGATACCAGTGAATGCAAGAATTAATGAGAAATCATCCCAGGACAGATTCTGTTGAACCAAGCCCGACAGAGAAGAGAGCAAAAAGACTCACATTGATCCCCCAAGAATTTGGGATCATTACCATCCAACAGAGCCCCGAATTCTGAATTTTTGCGAGGGAATCACTCTAAACCCACCACGTTAGAAAGGGCCCGGGAAGGGAAGGCCAGAGAAAGATCCTCAAATCTGGAGGTAATTAAAATGATCTCCAGAAGATCAACCGATGAAGATTCTAATCGGGCTCGAAAAGCTTGGAGCCGGCGAGAAGTCTTAAATGTGAATACCCTGATTGGAGAGGAAGAATAACTATCAGTTTTGGGCCCCATGATTTACAAGGAGTCATCCTACCTCACAACGACGCCTTGGTCATCCGAGCTAAAATTGCAAATTATGATATATTGCGAGTATTTGTGGACTCGGGCATATTCCAAGAAGCGTTGGACCAAATAAATCTGAAAGATTATCAACTCAAGCCTGTGGAGACGGATCTATTCGGGTCTGCAGGCCATACAATGCACCCTCAAGGGGAGATTGCGCTCCCCATGACCATTGGATTCAGAGATTTGAGGAAATCGATAATGGCCACATTCACAGTGGTCAGTGCACCCTCCTCATACAATGTCATACTAGGGATGCCGGCCATGAATGCTTTTAAGGTTGTTGTCCCCACTTACCATCAAAACATCAAGTTTCCTGTTAAAAAAAAGGTAGGGAAAGTCCGGGGAGATCAGCCCTCTTCAAGAAAATGTTATGTTGAAACTGTTAGAGTGGAGAAAAAGAGGGCAAGAAGGGGTGACTACTGGAAACAGGGAAGGAGGCGTGTTAGGATCGGTTTGATGGGTTAAAGTATTTAGAAAGGGGGATTGAATAAACACTTAAAGATTTTTGGCTCTTTTCAAAATATGAATCAGTTTAGTAATAAATTGAATTCAATAATCTTGTTGTCGATATCAGTCAGTTAATTAGTTTGAAGTACGAAAATAAACTAACTGATAGATTGAATACTCAAAGAATAAATGAACTGCTGGACACAAATATTTTTATGGATGTTTGGAGACTTGAAACGCTCTTACGTCACCCCTTCTATCACAAGGATATGTTTTCACTAAAAGACTTTGATTGATTACAGAAACTGTAATAATCCACTTCAGTGAGAGAGAAGGCGGAGTTTTGACTAAGCCGTTGTCCCTCTTCCCCCTTTTTGTCAACGCCTGCCATGTGAGAGAGAAGGCGGAGTTCTGAAGTGACTTGAGATACTGCATGAAGCATTTGTTCTTGCATTAAGTCCATTCTCTTGGACAAACTTGTATGCACGAAGTCAATTTCTGTTGATGATCGTATCCTGGGTTTGGAACAAAGCTGGAATTGTGACTCTATCCTTCTTTAGTTGGTCAGCAGAAAGGAACAAGGCAGTGATGTCTTATGTGTTCTACTTGAGGTTCTTAATGGTGTGTTCTTTGATGGAATCAAATCTTAGAGTATGCATCAATTGCGTTGATTTGATTCCGAGATTGTAGACATCAAATCGTGCAAATTGGACTGAATTCCTTCAATCATAATATCAGCTGGAATTGGTATTTCGGGGGAGCTTGTTTCAGTTATTGTTGGTGCTTTTCCTTTGCTCTTCCCACTGAAAGTTACCATTACTAAGGCTTGGGATCTAGTCTCAGTTTGATTTTCCAATTCAGCAATGACTTCTTCAATTGAATCCTGTTGTTGATCAGAAACTGAAGGATGATTCAGAGGAGCAGTTGAAGTAGATGGTGCTTCACTTGCAGTTTCTTCAGTGGTTGCTGCTTGTTGTTGCAACTGAGCCGCTTCAGATCGTTATTCAGTCATAACAACCGATTGAACTTCTTCTTTAATGCATTTATACATAGCCTTCAAGGTTATTTGTTCTAATAAGCTTGGTTTTGCATCTTGCTCAGCTGGTCGGACAAGTGCGAAATTCAGCTGAGTATCAATGGAAACTGATCTGATCACTTCGTCAACGTTGATAAGTGATAACTCAGCATTTGTGTAAAGAGTTTGTCAGCTGGTGAAGATCTAGAAGGTGCAGAAGAAGTGGATGGTTGAATATCCTCATGAACATATTCAGTTATTTGCTCAGAACCTTGTTCGGCAACTTTCTCCTTGATTGCTTCAGACTGAGCTTCTGTTGGCTGAACATGCTCAACTGACTGAGGACTGCTGGTCTCAACTGGTATATACAACTGCTGATCCATCTCCCAGGGTTTTATCTTCATTTGAAGAGAGATAAGATCGGTTTCCAGTTTTTGAAATACTGCTCTGTCGGCGTAGTCAGTTGGACCAATTGGGTTATAGTTCAGCTTCAGTTCGACAGTCACTTCAGCTAGCCTCTTCATCCTCATTAGATCAAAAGAATAAACTTTCCTTTCCAAGGCTTGTGCGATTGTTATTGCTTTGACAGTTTTTAGAACCATACTCTCCAAAGCAATATATTTCTTCAGAACTGACTTCTTCTTCAGGCATTTCACAAAGACTACTGTTCTGAATTGAACCCATTCATCAAAATCATCCAACTCTGATTCAGCAAACTCATTAATGTAACTCCAGATGAGATCGATGCGAGTCTGAACAGAGTTGGTTGGCCTAGGTTCTTCAATTAATTTGTCCTTGCCTTTTGGATCAGTCAGAGCATGAGAAATACTTAGCCCTGAAGTAGTTGAGTCTACTTTCTCACGAATCACCATCGCCTTGGGTCGTGCGATCGAAAGAATAGTAGGTCAGATTACTATGGTAAGAGGTGCACGAAGACGTACAAGCTTCAAGGTTTCACCAGATTCGGTGATGAGCTTTGAAGGATTATCTGGCTTCTTCAGTCGAGGTTCTTCAGTCAATTGTGCAACTGGAACTGACTGGATCGGTTCAGCAGCAAAGGGTGCCTCAGCTCCAGTAGACATCAGTCAGATACCTGGAATGGCTCTGGAAGCAGCAGGTTTGGTCTTCTGAGACTTTTGTTTCTTCAAAATTTTTGGAGAGGGTGTTTTCTACAAATCACTATCATTGACAACCAGTATTCTTTTGGTTTTCAGCTGGCGAGGCACAGCCTTGGCTTTTGCAATCTTCACAGACTCCGGAGATGCTACCATTCCGATTTTCGTCTTGATTTTCACAAATTTGGCTGGGAAGATGTCCAGCTTCATTATGGTTTTCTGAACATTCTTGTCATTAAATACCTTGAATTTGGACATCCTTTCTGTGGAGTTACTGATAATACCAGAGCTTTCCAACAAATAGCTGAGCTGCAATGCGAAATCATTCGACTGCTTCGAATATTGAACCATATTCTTCAGAATGTTAGATGATTGCTGACCAGTTCAACTTGTGCCCTTCATGATTGCAGTCATGATTTGAAATTTCTCCATATTAAGGATAGCAAAGGAACCTGCCTCGGCTAGAACGCCTTTGGCAACAATATCAGCCAGCAACTGGATCTCTGGCTTCAGTTCCTTCTTTGGGTCAGTCACCTTAATCTTCTTCCCATTGGCAGATAGCAAAGTCTGTATTTCTTCGATATCAGCTATCGTGACTTCAGAGAAGTGTGACATACCTTCAGTTTGCAATTGAAAAGATTGTTGAAGAATTCTTCATCTATAGTCAGCGTCTGGTTGTTGAGAGTCATGGAGATCTTGTCGTCATCAGAAACTGTGCTACTATCATAAACTGCTTGAATCTCCTTCGGATAAATAACTCGAGTTGCCATTCCCAAGAATTTCCTCATACCCGTATCTTCGAGCTTCAGAAACATGCTGCGAATGGATTCATTTGAACAATAGCCATAGCGTTGAGAAGGAAGGCTGGGGTTTGGCTTGCCATTTGCGTAGATTTTTCTGCGAAGAAGATTGCTCTAAGTTTAGAGTAATTGAAAGTTTGAGAATGGATAAAGTAAACTGAGGAAAGGCGGCACAAATAAATATGTTTGTGACTGTTCATATTTTTGGACTCGTGTCAGTCCAAGATTAATTTGAATAAATGACATTTACTTCACATGTAAATATAGAAATTAAATCGACTGAACTACTTGTAACCGAATTTCAAATAATATTCAATGAATGGTATAATTAATGAAGTAACCTTATAAGTCACAAAACTTGTAATGAAATCTTAACTGAATCGATAATCAGTTAACATATATGATAAGATCAATTGAATCGAGAACTGATTGATCAGTTAGAATCTGAGTCAGTTTAGTTCAGGACTAGCAGATAATTGTCTTATCAATTAACTAATAAAAATTCAATGTTCCCCCTAAATTAAGTATTAAGATAAATCAATAAGCCCTAAAATATTTCTAAAGTAAGAAAACGTAGTCTCGGGTAATGGCTTTGTGAAGATATATGTTGCTTGTTGTTCAGTTGAAATGTATTCCAGTCTGATGTCCTTCTTGAGAGCATGATATCTGATGAAGTGATGTCTAACATCTATATGCTTTGTCGTGGAGTGAAGAACTGGATTATATGTAATCTCAATTGTGCTAGTGTTGTCACAAAATATTGGTGAATCCTCTACGATGACACCATAGCCTCTTAGCTGTTGCTGAATCTAGAGCAGTTGAGCGCAACAGCTTCTAGCAGCTAGATATTCTGCTTCAGTTGTGAAAGTTGCGATGGATGTTTGCTTCTTGCTGAACCAGGAAATCAGTATGTCTCCCAAAAACTGACATGATCCACTAGTACTTTTTCGATCAAGTTTACATCGTGCATAATCTGCATCTCAATAGCCAACTAAATTGAAAGATAAGTCTTTAGCATACCATAAGCCCACATTTTGTGTGTCTTTAAGATATTTCAATATTCGTTTGACAGCTGAAAAATGCGATTGTTTAGGATTTGTTTGAAATCTAGCCACATGCAGATAGCAAATACAATATCAGGACAACTAGCAGTTAGGTAAAGTAAGGAACCTATTAAACCTTTGTAGAGTCTAATCTCAACTGATATTCTCCCTTCATCTTTATCTAATTTAATTGATGATCTCATGTGAGTATTTACAGCTGAACATGTTTCCATACCAAACTTCTTAAGCAGTTCCTTCGTATATTTAGTTTGACTTCACTTGCAGACCAAGAAAGAATGTCAGTTCACCTATCATACTCATCTCGAATTTATCCTGCATCAACTTAGCAAATTTCTCGCATAATTTGGGGTTAGTTGGCCCAAAAATAGTATCTTCAACATAAATTTGTACAAGTGAAGTATGATCATTCTTTATAAATTTGAACAGTGTTTTATCAACTGTTCCAAATATAAAATCATGATCAGTTAAAAATTTGGATAATGTCTCATATCAAGCTCGGGAAGCTTGTTTGATACCATATAATGCTTTGTTGAGATGATAAACATGATCAGGAAATGAATGATTTATAAAACCTGGTGATTTTTCAACATAAATTTCTTCATGTAACTGACCATTGAGAAATGTGCTTTTGACATCCATCTGGTATAATTTGAAGTTCTTGAAAGAGGCGTAAGCTAGGAATATTCGTATTTCTTCTAGTCGAGCAATTGGTGCATAAGTTTCGTCATAATATTCCTTCCTCTTGTCTGTACTCTTGTGCAACCAACCTTTCTTTGTTTCGCACAACTAAACCATCTTCGTTCAGTTTGTTAATGTATACCTATTTTGTACCTATAATTGATTTTGAAAGTGGTCTTGGAACTAAAGTCTAGACGTTATGGGTTAACTGATCCAGCTCTTCTTGCATAGCATTTATCCAATTTGGATCAGCTAGAGCTTCATCAGTTTTCTTAGGTTCAAATTGAGAAACAAATGCAAAATATACAAGTTTTGATTTCTAGTCCTTACCGGATCAGATGAATTACCTATCACCATGTCTTGTGGATGTGATTTACTCCATCTGTAGTTGGAACTGGTTGGATCATTTTCCGTAACTGCCTCAGTTTGCAACTGAACATTTCCTTCAGTTTCAGTTGCAACAGTTTTAGTTCATATTTGAGTATCATCGTGTTGTTCCACAAGCTGATTGTTCAGAACCGCTTCCTGTTCAACTTCTTGATCCACCACTTCGGGTTCAGGTGTTTGAAGGATGTTTCGATTGATGTGAACTTCTTCCTCACTATCATCCTCCAAGTAATTTCTGTTAAGCGATCAGTCAGCTCAACTAGATCAGTTGGCTTAACAGATTCTTCTATGTTTAAAGTACATTGATTGAAAACTCTGTAAGCCTTGATAACTTAGAATATCCAAGGAAAATTCTTTCATCTGATTTAGAGTCAAATGCTGTTAAATGATTTTTTCCATTGTTATGAATAAAGCATCTGCAACCAAATATTTTGAAGTAAGATACCACGCTTTTCTTTCCATGCCAGATCTCATATGGCGTTTTCAGATGATTTTATTATTCATTGATCTGTTTTGAGTATAACATGCAGTGTATATTGCTTCTACCCAAAATCTTTGAGAAATACCGGAATCAGCAAGCATTGTTCTAGTTGTTTCTTTAAGAGTTCGATTTATTCATTCAGCTACACCATTTTGTTAAGGTATTCTTGCAGCTGAGAACTCATGCTTGATTCAAAAATTTTCTAAAAATAGAGAAAGTTTGATCGACAAATTCAGTCCCTCGATCATACCTTATTCTGTCAATCTCAACTGATTTTTCATTTAAAAATCTTTTGAAAAGTTTAATCAGTTGTGCAACAGTTTGGTCTTTTGATTTCAGAAAATTAACCCAAGTAAATCTTGAAAAATCATCGAAAATCACTAGGGTGTATTTCATTCCTCCTAAAATCATGACTGGTATAGGACCAAACAGATCCATATGCAACAGTTCTAAGCATCTGGAGGAAGACCTATTCCCTTTTTTTTTTTAAAGAAGATCTTACTTATTTACCAAACTGATATGCTGAATATATTTTATCTTTTGAAAATTAAATTTAGGCAGACTAGTTACAAGATCATGACTACTCAGATGAGCGATGCATTTGAAATTCATGTGATTCAATCTTTTATGTCATAACCAGTTCTTGGATAGATTGGTTCATTAGGTTGATCAGTCCAACTTACTTTATAGGTGTTACCACACTTCCTATCATGATGATATTATCAGTTGTGTTCTTGACTGTGCAGGTGTGCTTGTTGAACTGAACTGAGAAATTATTATTACACAACTGACTAATGCTAATCAGATTATATTTTAAATTATCAATGAGTAAAACATCATTAATAATAATGTTACCATGGATAAGCTTACTCTTACCCATGATTCTACCTTTCGAGTCATCTCCAAAACTGATATTTGGAACAGAGTATTTGACCAGTTGGGATAACAAATCAGCATCCCCTATCATGTGTCTTGAGAATCCGCTGTCCAGGTACCAGATTGAGTCTTTATTTGATGTACCTGTCACCTGCAGTAACACACAATGAATAATTTTGGTACTCACATCTATTTGAGTCCCAAACTGATTAGTCCTTTAGGAACCCAGACTTGTACCAGTCCAACTAACTTTCCAGTTGCTGTGTTCCAGATAGTTTTTCTCGGTCTGCTTGTGTTTGATGTGTTGTGTGTAGATGAAACAATATGCGTTTCACCTGGTTGCTCATCTATATCTTTCTGAACAGGCTTATGATTATAATAAGAATTCCTAGAGTTCTGATTTTCATAGCTGAATCGTTTAGGTGAACAGCTTCGTGAATCATTTGAACTCGAATAACTATATCTTGTTCCATACCTCTTAGCCTTGTTCTTATTGTCAATCGTTTGTTCAACTGGTTTACTTGGCTCTGATTGTTCATGTACCATAACTGATTTTACAAAGTGAATATACTTCCCTTTGCACATGTTTAGTTCTGGCTTGGTATCACTGTTGAATATTCATCTTGGCTATCAAAGCCTAAACCAGTGTTGTCAGTAACTGATTTTTGTAAATCTTGCATTTCAGTTAATGTGACTAGTGACATTCCAAGCTTGAATCAGATCATTTTGTCTTGAATTCTCAAGTTTCAGCTGCTAAATCACAGATTGGTTTTTACTCATTTCAACTTATAGCTCAGCAATCTCCTTTTTTAGACTCAACAATTCAATTGATTCATCAGTTTCGGTTTTATTGTCTTTGATATTAGTTTTCTTTGCTTTGGTCTTCCCAAATAAGAGAACAAGTTTGTGATACCCATTAACCATGTCGTGTAGTGTGGAAATGAGTTCTTCCCGTGTAAAATCAGTTGAACTGAAATCAAATACATGCTCGCTGCTTGATTCCAGTTCTGTATCATTAGTCATCGGGCATTTTACTTCTTCTTCATCGCTGGAGCTGCTCGAGATCTCAGATTTTGATTCATCACTATCAGTTTCTGCCCACTTGGAATTTCTTTCTTCGGCTAATAGAGCTTAATGCTTTTTTTTTTTGAATGATCTCTTATCATCCTTAGCTCTCCTCTTCTGCTCAAATGATTTCTTCCATTTTTTTTGCTGAACGTCGACTATCCTTCTTTGGCTTAGGATAGTCAACAATAAAATATCCAGTCTTGCCACTGTTGTAGCAAGCATTTGGTTCCTCCTTGGAGATATTCTTGTGGGAGTGTCTTTGGAAGGATCCATGGTTCTTTCTCATAAATCTTCCAAACTTCTTGATGAACAATGACATGGCATCATTGCTCAGCTGCTCTACAGATTTTTTAGTTGAACCAGTTGGTTCAAGTTTTAAGGCGCTGAGAGCAGTTGTAACTGGTGGAGTTGATGGTTCTCCCTCTCTCGTTTGTAGTTCAAATTTGTATGCCTTGATATCTGCAAATAGATCGTATAATTTCACTTTGTTGAGATCTTAGGATTCTTTCATTGTCATTGTTTTCACATCCCATTCTTTAGGAAGACCACGAACAACCTTTAGTGCAAATTCTTTATTTGAATACATCTTCCCTAGTGCATTCAATTCATTGATAATATTGCTCGCTCGTTCGTCAAACTCATTCATCAATTCTCTAGTTTTCATCTTGATATTATCGAACTTTTGTACTGCGACTGAGAGTTTGTTTTCCTTCGTTTGCTCGTTGCCCTCGCACAACTGAATCTTTTTTCCCAAATTTCTTTGGCTGTTTTGCACATCTTGATTTTACTGAAAGTAATTTTGTCCAATGTTTTATACAGAATATCCTTTGTCACATTATCCATGTTTGCTTTCCTCTTGTCTTCGGTTGTCCATTCCTCTCATGATTTTTCAATGTGGTGAGGTGCTCCATCAGTTATAACAATAACTATATTAGCTTTCATGATCTTCATAGGTCCGTCAATTATAACGTACTACATATCGTCATCTTTTGCTGCTAAATGAGCATGCATTCTAATTTTCCTGTCATCAAATTCCTCTCTTGAGAACAAAGGGATTTTGTTGAACGAAAGCATGGTGATAAGGTGTATAGACAAAATGAATCAGAGAGTATTCAGAAACAAGATTGAAGCTGATTTGATACCATTTGTTAGGATCGGTTTGATGGGTCAAAGTATTTAGAAGGGGGGTTGAATAAACACTTAAAAATTTTTGGCTATTTTCAAAATATGAATTAGTTTAGTGATAAACTGAATTCAATAATCTTGTTGTCGATATCAGTCAGTTAACTAATTTGAAGTGCGAAAATAAACTAACTGGTAGATTGAATACTCAAAGAATAAATGTACTGCTGGACGCAAAGATTTTTATAGATGTTCGAGGACTTCAAACGTTCATACGTCACCTCTTCTATCACAAGGATAGGTTTTCACTAAAATAATTTGATTGATTACAGAAACTGTAATAATCCACTTCAGTTTGGACTTAAACACTGTCAAACTGAAACTCTTAGTTTCTTACGACTTACTAGTACACAAACTGATTATCATTCATAGCACAACTGATCTCAAAAGATTGAATATTTCAATGTAAAGTGCTAGTGATTTTGGTCAAATGATAGCCTGAATTCTATGAATATATCTATGAAGTGTGAGCTTTTTGTAAATATCGTAACTGAGCTTGTACATCTGATCTTTCACTTGTTCTCTTTTTCAAGAATTCTCAATTCAAAAATCAATCAGCTTCTCACTGAACTCCTCAGCTATTTATAGGCTTTTCTTCCAACGGTAACATTGAATGCATTAATTAATACATCAGTTGATTTGTCCTTTCTGAGTGTGTCAACATTTTTCTAACAATAGTACGATGTTGCATTGAGTCTGCAATATGGTGCTCCTTCTGTTAGTTGTAGTCTGTTTAGTATGATTTGTCGGTTTAAAGCTGGTTTAACTGATGACGTGTCAAACTGACTATTCGACTGATCGGTTGAACTGATTTAAGGCGTCCTGTTCAATTCTAACTGATAGTACAATTTCTGTTCAGTTCTAATTGATAGTTCAGTTGACTTTACTGATTCAGTTAACTGTGTTCAGTTCGATTGCATCCGATCATTTAACTCATTAATCTTCAGTTCGGATGACTTCAATTTAGATAGCTTCAGTTCGAATTACATCAGTTGTATGGTTTCAGTTAAACTGATCAGTTCTGAAAACTTCGATACTTTATTTGTCAAAATTCGAAACCTTTAATTCCAACAAGGCAGAGGATAAGTACATTCCGTAGAATAAGTACATGCAGTGGTCGAAGAAGAGCAAGAATAAATTACCTTAATCCCCGGGGATCCCCGGAAAAGTACCTAAATTGCCCGGGATCTAGAACCATCCATCCACCCAATCTCAATTAATATTTTGTTTGTAGCAAAATGTGGATATATTCGCCTGGTTCCTCGCAGAGTTAATCAGGATCTCCTTCTAAGTAGTAGAGCACAAGTTAAATACATGTCCAAACTCCCGGCCAATAAAACAGAATAAGAAACACTTTGCACCAGAGAAGGACATGGTGATAGCAGAACAAGTGGGAGAGTTTCTGAAAGCTGGCCAAGTCAGGGAAGTCCAATTCCCAACTTGGTTATCAAACGTGGTTCTAGTCCAGAAAGCTACAGAAAAGTGGAAGATATGTGTATATTTCTGGTACTTGAATAAAACTTGCCCCAAAGACTGCTATCTTTTACCTCGGATAGACCAACTAGTTGATTACACGTCCGGGTATGAGCTGCTGTGTTTCATGGATGCTTACCAGGGGTACCATCAGATACCCCTGGCCTAAGAAGATCAAGACAAGTTTCATAACTTCTGGTGGAACATTTTGTTATACAATAATGTATTTTGGTCTGAAGAATGCAGTGGCCACTTACTAACGATTAATGGATAAGATTTTTGAGAAGCAAGCCGGGAGGAATGTTGAGGTCTATGTGGATGACATTCTAATAAAGTCCAAAGAAAATTCAGACTTCATATCAGATTCTGGAAGAAACTTTATCTACCTTTAGAAAGTATGGGGTCAAGCTAAATCTATTAAAGTGCACTTTTGGGTTAGGAGTGGTAAGTACCTGGGCTTTATAGTAAGTGAAAGAGGAATCGAAGTTAATCCAGAGAAGGTAAGGGCTATCTTAGAGATGGTTTCCCCTAGAACCATCATGGATGTGCAAAAGCTGACAGGTCGAATTGCGTCTATTTCCCGTTTCATATCAAGATCAGCACATCGAAGCTATCTTTTCTTTCAGATACTTCGGAAAGCACAGAGGTTTGGATGGGAATGATCAAACATAACAAGCCTTTCGAGATCTAAAAAGCCATCTAGCCGGGCTACCTATCTTGGTTAAGCACGGACCGGGAGAAAAATTGTTTGTGTATCTGTCTACCATCGAGTACGCCGTTAGCTCGATCCTCATCCAAGAGAAGGGCACTGAACAAAAGCTAGTATATTATGTAAGTCATGATCTCAGAGGCCTCGAGTTGAGATATACAGAACTAGAAAAAATAGCCCTAGCATTGGTCATAACCGCGAGAAAGCTGAGACCCTACATCCTATCTCATTCTTTTGATGTCCTCACCAACAACTCGCTGGGAAAAATCATGACCAACTCAGACATCTCGGGGAGATTTATAAAATGGACGATAGAGCTCGGTGAATATGATATCACTTACCGTCCAAGAACAACCATAAAAGCTCAAGCCTTGTTAGACTTCATAATTGAAATGTTACTGTAATGCCCGAGATTTTGATTCTGTTAATCTGAGATTATTGATTATGAACTGATGTAGTTATAGCCGGGCCATTCCGAGATCAGATTTGGGCAAAGAATATGAAAAGCTCCAAATTTGGATCGAAGGGTTGGCGCCCGGGCTGAAGTCTTTGACCGCCCGAGCGCCATTGAATAATGCCAGAAAGTCGAACACCTCGCGCCTGGGCGGAAGTTTTTGACCGCCCGAGCGCGACTGTATGAAATGCGAGGGCCGAACCTTCTTCGCCCGGGCGGATAATTTTGACCGCCAGAGCGCGAGACATGCTGAGTGGAGGTTACGCCATTTGCCTTCAACATGCAATATATATATATATATATATAAAGAAACGTTTATTCCTCAAACAATCAGAAAGAAGGAACGAAGGATTTCAGAGCAAATTTCCAACTTTTGATACTAGATTTTGATTTACGAGAAATCCATCCGTCCGAATTGTAATCCGACTTCAGTAATGTGTTCCTATTGACGCAGGCTACAACTGAACGTAAGTTTTGTTATGTTTTGATATGTCTTGAAATTATGATATTTTCAGAATCGGATATGATGCATATATGATGATCTTGACATGTTAGACATCGTAGAATCGAAGTCAGATTGAGAAACAGATTGATTATGGAATTGTTATGATTTTTCAAAATATATCGATTGATATTGGACAGATTTGGATTGTTGATTGACTATCGATTGTATTGGATATTGGTTATGGATTGTAATTAATATCGGTTGAGATTGTATTGACGGGAATATCAAGATTATGCCGTTATGCCATTGATTTTGAGTTGAATCCAGATTGTTATTGATTTGAGCAGTATATTGATATGATATTATTGATATTGTCATTGCCAGATTGACGGTTGACAGACTTTGAATTCCAGACAGGGACGTCGTCAGAACTACAATAAAAGAAAGGTATAAGTCAATGTGGTACCGGGAGAACGACTCGAGTAGGATATACTTGAGTTTCCCTAAATCACATACTTATTGTTATTATTTGCAATGATTTGAATTGATATGCTTGTTCTATTGATTTATAGAAGCATGTATTAGATGAGTATAAGACGAGTGATCTTGTGACATAAGTGCCAATAGTGATGGAATCGTCACTGGCACATTGCACATTGTCACAAGATAGTGAATTGGCGATAGTGCCACAGTCTGTGACGGATAGGTCAAGACAGTGGATGTTTGGTTATATCGATTGAATAGAATTGGAGTTTCTTCTATTACTGAATTCGATATAGAAATGCCAACGTCTGGAAACCGGGATCCCTAGACTAGGATTGAGTCTAGTCTGAGACGTGGAGTCACGAGTCTGATTGACAGTTTTATATTGATTATGATTTAAGATTTTGATACATATTACTGTAATCTGTTTCATGCTTTATATTTTTTATATGATTGCATGTTTCGTTGATTTATACTGGGATGTATATCTCACCGGAGTTATCTGGCTGTTGTCGTGTTTGTATGTGTGCATGGCAACACGTGGGACAGGTTCAGGGTCAAGGAGATGAAGAGAGATCGTGATTAGAGTGGAGACTACGGACTTTGATTAGAGATAGGGTTTAAACACTTGATATGTAGTCGTTAAACCTTAGTTTTGAATGATTGTATATAGTACAAGACTTGTACTTTAATACTGATATGTATGTTAGAATGTATTCCATTACGTTCCGCATTTAATATTGTAATTTAAAAAGAAAAAAATTTAGACCCTATTTATTATAACTGATTAAATCATCCCAATGATGATTAAGAACATGATTAGCGTCCGGGTCCCCACAGATACAACCCGGGCAAGAAGAAGTCTGGAGGGTATTTGTTGACGGTGCTGCCAGAAAAGAAGAACGCGGGGTAGGAGTCGTCTTAGTTTCCCCCATATGAGAGAAAATGAAATTGGCCGCAAGATTGGATTTTCGGCTTCAAATAATGAGGCCGAGTATGAATAAGTGGTGATCGGGATGAATGCCACCCGAGAAGCTGGAGCCACCCGAATCATCATGTACTCATATTCTCAACTGTTCATTCAGCAGTTCAAAAGCTCTTATAAATTTTGAGAAGAAAGACTGAAGGAATATTTGAAAAAAATTCAAGAATTGTCGGAAAATTTCACTGATTGGAGTGCAGAACAAATCTCGAGAGAAGAAAATTTTGAAGCAAATGCACTGGCCAAGATGGCATCATCCATGATAGGAGAAGGGGGCAAGGAGGTCATTCATCATACCAAGCTGGTGTCGACCATATATACCAGCCCGATAATTTCCCAAGAAAATTCATGGAGGAAACCATTGCTCAAGTTCATATCAAAAGGCCAATTGCCGGAAGATGTTCGGCAAGCCCAAAAAATTAAGAAGCAGTGTTCTTGATTCAATGTCCTGAATGGAGAGTTATACCGACGATCTTTCCATGGGCCTTTGCTCAAATGTCTGGCCGAGGAAAAAATAGTATGTATTGAAAGAGATTCACGAAAGATGTTGCGGGGATCATCTTGGAGCTACATCACTTACCCAGAAAGCACTATTAGCCGGATTCTGGTGGCCTACTATAAGTACAGATGCCCGGGAAGTAGTACAGTCTTGTGAAGGGTGTCAACGTCATGGTCATTTATGTCATATCCCAGCTTCGCCTTTGCAACTAGTTCGAGCATCCTGCCTTTTTTATCGATGGGGCCTGGATATTGTGGGGTCTTTCCCAGCAGCCCGACCTTAGAAGAAACTCTTGCTGATAGCCGTGGACTACTTTTCTAAATGGGTGGAATCTGAACCTCTAGCCAGAATTACTGAAGAAGAGGTTGTGAATTTTTTATGGAAAAACATAGTTTGTAGATTTGGGCTACCCATGAAGTTGATATCAGACAATGGCCCAAAATTCCAAGGGCGAAAAATCATTGCTTGGTGCAAAGAAATGAAAATTACTCAGTCGTTCACCTTGGTAGCCTACCCACAAGCCAATGGACAGACAGAGATCACTAACAGGGAAATTGTGCAAGCTCTGAAGGATAGATTGCAAGGCATAGGGAAAGATTGGGTGGAAGAAGTACTTACTGTTCTCTGGGTTTATCGAACTACTCCTCGGACTGCAACTATAAAAACCCCTTATAGCCTGGTTTATTGATCTAAAGCAGTGCTACCAGTAGAGATCGGTCAAACATCTGTCAGGGTTCATAGCTACCCGGAAGGAAATGATGAAGCATGGGCCCAGGAACTAGACTTTATAGAAGAAAAAAGAGAAAGAGCAGCCATTCAAATGGAAACTTATCGAAGGCGGGTCGTGCGAGCTTATAATCAGAACGTCCGACCCCGAGAATTTCAAGTGGGAGATATGGTTCTAAAGAAAGCTAACTCGGCTGGAGAGGTAGGAAAGTTAGAGGCCCGGTGGGAATGGCCTTACAAAGTAATAAAAAGACTCAGTTCAGGAGCATTGTATTTAGAAGATGTCCATGGTCGATCTTTTAAAAGACCCTGGAATGCTTTTCATTTGAAGAAATATTATGCTTAAAAGTGTACTTATTATCTGAAGTATAAATGAAAATTTTTCTCAAGAATGTACGAAGTATGTTATTTAAACCCGGGAGGCCCGAGACCCCGATAATTTATCTAAACCCGAGAGGCATGAGGCACCGGTAATTTATCTAAACTCGGGAAGCATGATGTCCCGGTACCCAGGAGGCACGAAGCCCCGACAATTTATTAAATCTGGGAGGCATGAGGCTTTGGTAATCTATTAAGCACAAAGGGCAAGACATCCCGATTATTTTTCATGACTTAGAAATTTTTTCAAGGTTTTAATGTTATACTTGAAGGCGAAATGTTGATTAGAAGAGAGACGGTTATCCATTGACACTTAGAAATTTCTTGGATTCTTACAGAACTATCGTGTTATTTATCGATTGATTTATTGACAAAGGAAAAAACAGAAAAAAAATCAGTTTCATTAATAAAATCCCGAAGGCTGGAAGTACATGCATCATGAAAAGAGAAATATGAATACAATCCTATACTACATTGCACTGGTCCGGCTGCTCATTATTGCCTGCTTTTCCGGTTTCATCAGCCTCCTTGGGAAGGGATGCAATGGCGCGGTCAAAGTCAGGGAAGCCTTCCCTATCCTTCGGAAGAAGCCCCGCTTCTTTGAATTGTTTTGCGCACTTGTCAAAGCCTGTCCAGAAGAAGGAATAAGATTTGTCCTCAACTGTCATTCTAAACACAGGAGATTGGAGGAAAGAAGCCCGCCACTCCTCCTCAAGCGGCATTAGGCAGCCAAACTAGATTTAGCCTTATCCGCACGGTCCTTCTCAGCATTTAATCCATTCGATAAAAATTGAACCTGCACCTCAGAGGTAGATAGCAAGTTCCTTAGCGTGTTAGCCCGGGCTTTGAATTCCACAGCCTCTGCTTGGACCCTTTGGAGATTCACCAGGGCCTCCTCCAGCTGCTGGTAATTCACCTCCGAAATGGTCCGCAGCTCGGTTACTACTTATTCATGTAAAAGTCGGGCTTGCTCTAGCTATCCCTGCATCTTTTGGTGAAGCTCATTAGCAACCCAAGCTTGGTTGGTTTCCTTCTTAGCCAGTGAAGATACTTCTTCGAAGTCAGCAACTAGCATTTGAAGGCCCTACAAGAAATAGTGATATATATATATATAAAAAAAATAAAAGAAAGGAAAAAAGAGAGGAGGGGAGGGAAAGGAAAGTTTATAGAAAACATAACGAGAGGGTCCGAGAAATCCCATCGAATAATTTTTTATTGGGGAATAGAGCCCGTAGATGAACATCTTCGGCAGGAGATAGTAAGCTTTTGACAAATTTCACCCGCTCCAAAGAAACCCCGTCCAGGAAAAGGTTGTCTCGAACTCTTTGCGGGTTGGAGTGGTGGAGCTCGGTAGGAAGTTGGGTTGGGAGGGAGGAGCATATCGGGTTGCCTGGGAAGAGCCTTGAACTCCTTCCTCAGCGTCACTAAGGAGTATCATCTTTGGGTTGGAATCTTTTCCTCCGGATGAGAGGGACGTGATCCATTGAATCACCCATCGAGTTAGGAGGAATCATCTCTCTTTCCGTTTGATCAGTTGCCCGAGCCGAACCTCCTAGGGTGGCCGCCTCGGCTACGGCAGGTGCTTGAGCTTCAGCAACAGTTGGCTGAGCCAAGGTTTTCTTCCCAGTTGCAGCTTTTCGGGCTGCACGCTTTTTTTCCTCAGCCGCCTTTTCAGCAGCCCATCTTTTGGCAAAGGCCTCTTGCATCTCTGAGGTATCTGACAAAAAAAAAGAGCGAAAAAGAGAATATGAATGTTAGAATAAATGTAAAGTATAAAGTACAACAGGAAAAAAACAGAGCAGAAAAGGAAATTACCGGATTGAGCGCCCGAGCCAGTAGCCATTGCCTCAATCACCCTGTCTAAAGGGTCCTCTGCCCGAGCAATCAACCCGTAAGCCAAAAAGTCCTCAAATTTATAAGCCCGGGGAAGATCAGGCTGGGTTGGAATGCTGGGAAGAAAGCCAGTCAAGCACTGAGGAGGAGAGGGAAGGGTGATGTAGAAGAACCTGCCTTTTCATCCCTTTAGAGAAGATGAGATATCATCAAGAAATCGACTTTTTAGACGGGCAGACAGATAAAAGGCATTGTCCCCAAACTGGCAGACAAAGAAATAATGAAGGACAAGGGGGATATTAAGGAGGTTGTGCATCTTAAAAAGAATGTAAGTTGCAGACATTATGAGAAAAGAGTTGTGGTGAAGTTGGTTTATCGGGATCCCGAAGAATTGGGCCACTTCGATGTAAAAGGTAGGGATGGGAAATCTGAGACAATTGCGTACTTGGTCTTTAAAGAAAGTAAAGAAACCCTCTGGGGGCTTATCAGCCCGATCGGAGGGACCGGGAAGCCGGATTTGAAAGGAAGAAGGAATAGATCCCAGGACCTAAGATCTTCTTCAGCCCCAGGACGAAGAGTAGTCTCCATGGTAGAAAACAGGGAGCACTCGGGGCATCAGAATGAGGTGAGCTAGGAGCCTAGGCTTTACCTTTCTCCTTTTTAGAAGCCCGAGAGGGGCCAGAAGTGGGAGGTTTGGTTTTTTGCATTTTTGGTTTTTGGAGAGGCAGAGGGAAGTGGGTTTTTTCACAGAAGGGGATGGTGAATCAACGCGTGCCGCTGCAGACTCGTACTCAGGCGAGCCGTGCGCATTCGCTCTAGAAGTAGAAGTGGAGTTCGACATGTTCTAGGAAAAAAAGGGTAGAAAGACTTACGAGTTGTTGAGACCTGACGAAAAAGGTAGCAATCGCTGGAGGAGAAGCACATCACGCCGGAAACTCGAGAGAAGGTGAAAAGAGTGCAAGAGCATAAAAGTGGAAAATGTGGAGAGTCTGTTATTTTATAAAGGCTGAGAAAATTTGATCTAAATCGTTGATCTAAAGTTAAAAGGACGGTCATGTTTCTCCTTAGAAATTGTGCGATAAATACAGACAGGCAGGCGCGGAATTCAAAGTGACATCCGACCTTTAGACTACTAGGGCTTACATCATGCTCACGTCAGTCCTATGTCCCATAAGTTTCCCGCACAAACACACTTCTTATCACTCGGGACAGCGAATAGAACTCTAGCCCGACTATTTGAGGGAGGGAGTGGTGATATCCCGGGAAATATCCCATATTTTCTCGGGTCATCACCGGTTTAGAGCCCGGGTAAGCAAGAGATCAAATCCACCTTGCTCCGTGTCAAGCAGGGGCCGAGCTCATCTGAGATCCTGGGAGATTGGAGCTCGGGCAGCCAGGAGCTTGGAGTAGCGAGGGCGAAGTCCATCAGCGAGCCCGGGAGGATAGAGCCCGGGCTTTTCGATACGGTGTCCTGTCTTAGATTGTAGGTATGAGACACCATGACTTGGTCATCATTAAGAGATCTTTTGGCATATGAAAGAGTGACAGGACTCAATCGAAGTAAGCATGGCCTGTCAGATTTAACAGTGTCAGTAAAACAAAAGCATGGGCTGCTATCCCATCATGAGTAGTAGTTAGACACTGAAAACAAAGTCATCATTGGTTTTCATCCTATAAATACAAAGGTTTGTTTTACTAAGGCATTCATATACACATTCTCTTGCAAAAAAAATTTTACTCTCCTCACAAAATACTGACTTGAGCATCGGAGTGGCCATTCCGGAAAATCATCCGGCTCCCCACTAACGATCTTTGTTATTTCTTTATTGTGCAGATATTTCAAGAGTAAGGAAAAACCCTTTTGTGGACAATCCTAGTCTGACCCGGTGAAATTTTAAACCCATCTCATACCCAATTCACCCGGTCAAATCAGGAAGCATTGCGGATGGCATTGTTGGCAAGAGGAGGTCGCAGTATGAAGACGAGGTTTGGAAAAACCCGCTTGATTACGACGTTTGGTTTGATTATATAAGGTTGGAGGAGAGCGTCAGAGATAAAAACAGGATTGATGATGTATATGAGGGGGCCGTTTAAAACATTCCTCCCAACAAGATCAGTTATGTTTTATACGAAGAGCTTGATGCCCAGATCGTGGATTGCACTAGAGAGGCGTACAGCTTGTGCCTCGAGACATTCCTCGTGACAAATTTTCTTTTGCCAAGATTTGGTTGATGGCTGCACAGTTGAAAATATGCCATTTAGACATTGATTGGGCATAGCGAATCTTAGGGTCAGCAATTGGTTGGGCCCCCAAAGATAAGATTTTTAAGTAGTACATTGAAATGGAGTTGCGGCTTGGTAACATAGAACGTTCTGGGAAGCTGTATGAGAAGTATTTGGAGTGGTCAGCAGAGAAATCTTATGCCTGGAGCAAATTTGCCGAGTTGGAGAGGTCCTTTGCCGAAGATATGCCAAAAGTGTTGTGGAAGGCTTACATAGACTTTGAAATATTAGAGTCCGAGTATGAAAGAGCTAGAGCCCTTTATTAGAGGCTTTTAAACCGCACAAAACACTTGAATGTGTGGATTAGTTAAGCTAAGTTTGAGGCATCTGAGAAGGACTCAAATGCACATGAAAGCGATAATGAACAAAAGAGAAAATGTCTTCGGCATGCTCGAGCTATTTTCGAAAGAACCCTTAGCTATTTTAGAACTTCTAAGCCTGAATTGACAGAGGAAAGAGCTACGCTTTTGGAGGAGTGGTTGAACATGGAAAGCAGCGTTGGTGAGCTCGGGAATGTTGATTTGGTGTGTGTCAAGCTTCCAAAGAAACTCAAGAAGCGGAGGCATGTAGAAGCCGAGGATGGGCCCGTAGCTTACAAGGAGTATGTGGACTACCTGTTTGCACAATATTTCGATTTGTCGGCGTGTCAGATGCAAAGACGTATCAATTTGTGTAAAAATGATAAAAAACTAACTTTTAAAAGCACAACGATCATATATACTAAACTTGACCATTCATTATAATTTTTTAAACGAATACAACGCCATAAACAAAGAAAGCTAAAGAAAAACTAATGGAACTCAAGAGATAAACTCCCAACATGATTTATATTTTCAATAAATTGTGAGAATTTACAAAATATTAACATAAAATTAAGAACGTTATTGAAATATGAAAGAAGATGACTCGAACTACTGAAATCTGGAATGAAACTATGAAAAAAATTGATTAAAGCTATGAGAATTATGCAGAGAGTTTGTCAGAATTTGTGCGGGAGATTGTGTGTTTCATCTGTGCTCTGTCGATTCTTTTTATCTCGTTCATGGTTTGGGCAGTTCTCTCCACTCCCTTCACTATCCTCGATCTGGTCCATGATCTTGTGTCCACGATCTGGTCTGCAAACTGCAATGTTGATAGTCTTGAATAAATATTGGGCTTTTCTTGTTCACTTTTCTGGTCAATTATTTATAGGGCATGAGCTTTTTAAATATTAAGCCTAATTTTATTTTTTGGTGCACACACTACCTACTTTTTCCCTGAAGAAACACGATCTACGACCATCAAGATTTTGGAACCAGCATACAAATGGAAGAAGCAAAAGACTGTTTCTGGTGATGACTGATTTAACTCTTCTGATGGATGCTTATTTCTCTCTACAGAAGCTATAGTTTTCTGATACGATTGTTTTTGTAGTTTCTACTGTAGATGTTATGGCCACATATTTTCTTGAATTTGTAGTTTAGACAGAGATTATATTGTTTTACTCCACTGGCACTTCGAAAAAGAATTAAAACTTTATGTTGGATATTTTTTTTGTTGATGGATGACCTACTGCCACAGGATAAATAATGTTTGACATGTGGATGATTCGCATATGTATATGTGTATATATATATCAACGAAAACAAAAGAAATTGATTATTTTTGTTATGGGTCCAGAAGAGTTGTAATAAACAGAATCAAAATACTTCGTTGGATTAAGGCAGGATTTCAATGTATTTTGGTAACAAAAATTACTGAATTCAGCAAAATCTGGTATTTCCAGCCTCCTCCTAATCAATGATTTCACGTTTAGACATGCCTCAGAAACCACTAAGTATCCTCACTGGTAACACCTACTGGGTTCTTCATGTAAACTCTGTCGACGTGAGATTGCGTATTGTTTTCTGCATCAATTTCACAGTACAAGACGCCTTTAGCTTCTTCATCATTCAAGTCAAGCTCGCTGTTGTAAGACTGATTTGTAGTCGTGGGTAAGTCCAATGTGATGTCTTCATTTGTTCGTGTAACTCTCCGTGGTTCATCTTCATTAGAATAGAGTGGTGCTCCCATTGAGTCCACCACTCTCACCTTTCAACAACATTCAAGTCTCGTTGAAAATTCGTGCATTAAGCTTGTATACAAAAGTAAAAGCACAATAATACATCAGAAGCTGCCATCCTTGCAAAGTTTTAAGGGGAAAATAAAAAAATAGGAGTAGTTTTAGAACCAGATTTCCCAAAAGCTCAAGCTATGAGAGATGATCCGAAACTTTTACACTTAAAATGCTCCTTAGCATATAAGTCGGAGTGCAGGGAATGTATGTTCGAACTTAATATTTACGGCATATGCGTGAATTTCAATCAGTTGTTCGAAAAACCTAGAAAAATCATCCAAAAACAAATTCAACTGAATAGAAAAGGGATTTGCACACTAGTTCTGAAATTGAAACCTCCGCCCTCTGATATCATGTTAGAACCACTTCTTCTAGAAGTTTGAGCATATGCAAGATAGCTGTGATGTGTGTTCAAGTGATTAAGTACCTGCAATGGCTTCATGACATTCACCTTTGGATCATTAGTCCTTTCTAATGCGTCTTGAGCTTGTAATTCCATCGAATCTCGTACAAGCTGGCTCAGAAAGCTAACATCATTAGACATAACACCGAGTCCCTTCAAAAGCTTAGGAAACTTGTCTGCAAAAATCAATAAAACCAGTCTGAACACTACTTTATCATTCTAAAACGTTCCTTATTAAATATTGAGATCAGGATACCTCTGCATTTTCAAGAATTGCATCAGTTGCACCCGCTTTCTTCAAATCTAAGAGGTGCATCATGTCCCGAGCCCAAGCATATATAGGAACCTGTGATGCCAAATGTTACGAATGTACTAAACAAAACCTATAAGCTTGGGTAACGCCTTCGAGTAAATTTCTGTGTGACATGCCAATCTTCATGATTAATAGATAACTAATTAGCAAGCCACAGAGAATTAAGAATATGGATTATTTTTCACCTTCCACACATGACCAAGTAAATTGGCTATTCTGTTCCTTCGGTAGTTCCAAATTTTTTATTCAAGATCAACCAGAATTCCCCCTCCCACTTCCTAAAATATTTTGGCTTATATGTACGATATTTTGGCTCTGGCCTACCTACTCCCATTTGTTGCTTTTTTTTTTAGTAAGAATAAAATGGATGGTTTGAAATACAGACTAATTTACCCCAGGGAAGGCGAGACGAATCCTCTGAACAGCCTCGGATGTTTTCTTCTTTCCTGTATACATTACCATCACAGCTTTGGGGGAGCCGATACCAGCAGACTGCAAAACTGCTGGACGGGAGCCATCGCCATAAAGGACTGGAAAACCAAGTTTTCTAGATGCCTATTATGGTAAAAACAAAAAAGAAACTTTTAACCAGATCATGAGATAAAATTTGTCTTGAACACGGAGCAAATATGTTTAAGATTCAGGGGAAAATGCTGCAAAATTCAAACATAATCAACTTTTCAAGTATTAATTCGAAGCATTTCCCAAGAAAAGAACAACTAAGATCTGATTCCATTAAAATTATCGCTAGGAGTTAGGAACCTAAGTTTAGTGTATCTGATTAGTCAAGAATCAAGTAGAAGAGAGTTCTAGAAACAGTGAATTGGGGAAGAGGAAATGGAAATTATATAAAAAAAGGGAGTTGGCTAGAGTTTGGGAATCGATTATTCTATATTTTGAGGGTTGAACTAGCTTTTGCTAGGGTAGGGGGTTTTAATCCTTGTAGAGATGTACATATGCAATTATATTTCAGCTTATGCCTTGAATCTTCTAGTCTCCGTTCATGTTGATTTCGGTAGTTGTAACATGATAAGTGTAATTTATTGCACTTCTATTGCATGTATTTAACTTGGATTTTTGTTATTTCTTGAGCGGTGTTGTGCGTTTTGTTGTCGTTTGTAGGAAACTTGGCAACAACTAAATATTTGTGGCATAAATGGCAAAGAAAGGCATTGAAAAATGGAAGGAAAAGAGGAAGGAAGGGCTGAAGATTTGGGCACAAGGATGGAGATTGCATCTATTCGAAGATGGAGAACACTTCTTCTATCTTTGTTTTATTTCTTCCCTTTTCATTGATTTCATTTTGGTGAATTGTTTCAAGACCATGTTTGGTTATTTTTTGAATTTTATCATGAACTAATTGTCTCATCTAGAGGGACGACGTAGCGAGACTGAAAACCATGTTTATGATCTTTTGACATAGTTATTGGAATTCATTGTATAGTTTAGTTGTGTTTTCCTGATTTAATGTTTTCAATTTACTAACCATAAGTTGAATGATTTGTGTTTAGATTCATCACTCGGGAAAGAAGAATTTGAACAAGATATAGGAAAATACATCAGTGGCTATTATAATGTTCGGAAGGCCAATAATTCCATTGAAGGAATAATTGTGTTGTATATGAATATTAGAATGGATATTAGATAATTAAACTCTATTCATCACTTGGGAAAGAGAATAGACCATTTTAAGAATTATTGGCTAATAAATTAAGAAGAGTTTGCGGTGGACATGCTGTTAGAAATTGAACATGGTGGAAAGTCGAGCGAAATCGCACCTCTAGAATTCTCTCTAGTTGATCTTCACTTGCAAATCCATAATCTGTTTCTTGCAAAATTTAGTAATCGAATATCCTATCATCATTGAAGCTCTAATACGATTAAGCTCAAATTAGTTTCATATATTTAGTGTAATATCAATTATTTATTCTCCGTGGGAACGATACCCTACTTATCTTATACTAAAATTGTCATTATGCGCTTGTGATTAAAAAACGTTGTTTGTCTCGAAAATTGCGGGCGTGCCAGACACGTGTTTGTGCCAAATGTGAATGATCCGACTTCGTTTATCAAAAGTTGCGAGTCTCGATTCGACCGTTAGTTATAGTTCCTTCGATATGGCTTCAAAACTAAACGTATAAACTGAGTAAAATAAAGGAATTATAGAGAGAATCCATGGACAACATCAAACTTAAATATGCTGTTATGAATTAAAAACGACATTTTTTACAAAAAAGTTGGAGGAAATGAGAAAATACACTGCTTGAAAAATAAAAAATGAGCGAACAATTAATGATAGAATTCTGCAGAGTTTTTGCTGTAGATTTGTTGAATTTTTGTCGGGGGTTCTTGATTCTTTCGTTCCCATTTTTGTACAACTCCCCTAAACAGTTTGGCCATTTTCCACATCTATCCATGATGTGGAGTGGATCACCCCCTCCGTCATGGTCTTCAACTGACACTTTATGGGCTTGTTCATTGGGCCTTCTCATATTCTGCAGGCTTTTATAGTTGGTGGGTTTTCAAATATTTGGGCTAAACAACTGCCCCCTAGCCAATTTGGGCCAATGGCCAATTTGGCCCATTTTGGCTATTTGGCTACTTTGTTTGGTCTTCTAGCCATTCAAAGCTTAGCGTACAGTCATATGATTTTGAAAGGATTGGTTCTATGGATTTGAAGAAGAATTGACAGCTAGAATGCATGTTCTTCCTCCAACAGGTTAGATCCGAGTGTGCTTTCCCTGACCCCTTCCTTATCTCTTTTTTCCTCATTCCATTCACCCAAATCTACATCAGCACCCATCGATCTTCCCGAAGAAACTGCCGATTATATCGCCTTTGTAACGCCATCCAAGTTTCTGAAAATTGTCATCATCAAGCCACACCTTCTCAAGATAGATATATTTCACCATTTTTCCCAATCCTCTATCACAAAAACACAGTAGAATTTGCCACATTTCATGCTGCTCTCAAGGTGTTTGTGCCTATGTTTGAATGAGTTTTTTTTTTATGAGCAAAACCTTGCAATACTCACTGCTTGCACTTCAATAGAGCAACTTCCTTGGTGTGCATATTCAGAGCTTGGTCTATAGTTTATGCAACTTATATAATCTTCCATTTGCTTACACGATATGCACCAGCACAAGGAATTGTGATGCTCCACCAAATTCATTGAGGACGAGATCTCATTTACTGGAATTTTAGCAAGCCATAAATTCAAAAATGGCAAGATTCATTCCATCTAAAAAAGAAGTGACGCGTGCCACATCAATGACAACATATAGCACACACAAAACATAATTTTGTTGATCAACACTCCATTATTTCTCATGTGATCACATTTATTTCACTGGAACATAGTTGGAGAAATCGAGGATTTATCTCAAAGGCCAATGCAAGCAGTACCTTAAATACCAATGGAGAAGGAAAATCTTGCCTCTTGGGAGTGTGTCGTCGGCCAATCCAAAATAAATTTCCAAGCTTGGATGAATATCTTTGCAACTGACTGAGCATTTATGTATGGAATGTCATACACATTGAAAGGAAAAAAAATACGTAGGCTAGGGACAGTAGGTGTACTTTTGGCACTTGTTTGCCATTGTTTGGCAAGTGTTTTTTATTATGTGTAGAGTTGGGAAAGTGGCTTGAAAGCCAAACTTTGTTGTTGGAAACATGTTGTTTACCTTATACATGCTGCTTGGGATTTGTTTTCATGTATTTGTATTTTGGCATTTCACATTTATAAGGGAAACTCTGCCAAAATTTTCTAAAAACTAAACAAACGGCAAAAAGCCTGTTTTCTTCAACATTGATGCAAACATGGTGGGTCAACACTGCTTGTTACCAATTAACTGTCTTTTGCGTTTGAACTCATCTGGTAACATTAATGATCCCGTGGCACACTCAAATGAGACAAGAATCTGCCCTACCTTGAAGGCAGCTTTCTTGACCACGTTACTGTCTTCCTCCGACAGCAAGTCAATACCTTCTTCCTCATTATCTTCAGTAGCCTTCCTCCCAAATTTTTTCTTCTCTTTGAATGAATCCTCCATCTTAGATCTCCGCTCGACAGCTTTTTCTCTCAACACACGTCGTTTTTGGGTTCGAGAAAGAGGTTTTGGGAACTTTGGATGTTCTACCCGCTTCCATATGCCTTCAGGGATTGCTCTCTGAGGAACGACAAAACGGGGTCTCCTTTCATCTTTTTTATTAGAGCCTGGAGGTGTTGACCTCTGTATCATCGTCTGGACTAAGTGCGGGTATTTTCTTCTCTCGTCATTCACCAACCGAGGAAACGAGTTCCTTCTGAGGTACTGGTTCTCTGGCCTTTTGGCCATAGATTCCTTATCATACCTCATATTCCTCCCACTATAATGCACACTGCTCACATTGTAATAGTGATCTTCTGGATGCTCTCAACATGTCCTCTAAAGTCTGGATGGTTCGCTCTGACTGTCCGTCTGTCTGGGGATGATAAGCAGTGCTCAGGTGCAATGTCGTACCTAAAGCCTGCTGCAGACTGTGCCAAAAGTGAGAAGTGAATCGTGGATCACGATCTGATACGATAGACTTCGGCACACCATGTAATCTAACTACCTCTCTGACATACAATTCTGCCATCTGATCGTGTCAATATGT
This sequence comes from Primulina tabacum, assembly GCF_025594145.1. NCBI lineage: Eukaryota > Viridiplantae > Streptophyta > Magnoliopsida > Lamiales > Gesneriaceae > Primulina > Primulina tabacum. Next base: position 16,498,214 of record NC_134550.1, read on the forward strand.
CATTCTGTATGGAATAAAACACGCTGATTTGGTTAATCTGTCTATCACAACCCAAATCGCATCACAACCCCGGGATGATCGAGGTAACTTCGTCACGAAATCCATGGAAATGTGATCCCATTTCCATTCTGGAATAGATAGGCTCTGAAGTAAACCTCCGGGTTTCTTTCTCTCGGCTTTTACATATTGGCAATTCAAGCATTTAGAGACATATTCGGCAATATCTGATTTCATCTGTTTCCACCAGAACTGTGTCTTCAAGTCGTTGTACATCTTTCTGCCACCAGGGTGAATGCTGAACCGACTACAGTGCGCTGCTGACAATATCTGTTGTTTCAACTCTGAAACATCTGGCACTACAATACGGTTATTCACATACAGGACAAAATCACGTACCTGATATTCAGACTGATGTCCTGATCTGACCATCTGAATTGACTGCTGTATATTCTGATCTGTTCTTTGTGCCTCTTTAATCCTCATAATCAAATCTGGCTCAACTTGAATCGAAGTAAGTCTCAGCGGTCTACTATCTGTGTCAAATACTAAACCAGACAAACAACAATCTTCAACTAAATTCGAAACACCTATCGTCGATAAGGATAGGGCACAAACCTTTCGACTCAAGGCATATGCTGCTGCATTTGACTTCCCTGGATAGTACTTGATCTCGCAATCAAAATCTTTCAGTAGATCAAGCCATCTACGCTGCCTTATATTCAACTCTGACTGAGAAAATAGATATTTCAGGCTTTTATGGTCAGAGTAAATTTCAAATTTCTCACCATAAAGATAATGACGCCAGATTTTCAAGGCAAATACGATAGCTGCCAATTCGAGATCATGAATGGGATATCGAATCTCGTGTGGCTTCAGCTGTCTAGAGGCATATGCGATCACATGACCTCACTGCATAAGAACACATCCCAGCCCTCTGTGAGATGCATCACAATATACAACGAAATCACCAGTACCCGAAGGAATCATCAAGACAGGTGCACTGGTCAGCCTCTTCTTCAACTCTAGGAAGCTAGACTCACAATCCGCATACCACACAAACGGCGCATTTTTCTGTGTCAACTGGGTAATCGGCTTCGCAATACGGGAGAAATCTTTGATGAATCGTCTATAGTACCCTGCTAGACCCATGAAACTGCGTATCTCTGGCACAGAAGTCGGTCTCGGCCAACTGGTCACAGCTTCCACTTTACTCGGATCTACAGAAATACCGTCTCCAGATATTATATGACCCAAGAAGACAACTTGTCTCAGCCAAAACTCACACTTTGACAGTTTAGCATACAATCTTTCATTTCTTAGTGTTTGCAACACAATTCTCAAATGATTGGCATGCTGGGTTGGGAGGGAGGAGCATATCGGGTTGCCTGGGAAGAGCCTTGAACTCCTTCCTCAGCGTCACTAAGGAGTATCATCTTTGGGTTGGAATCTTTTCCTCCGGATGAGAGGGACGTGATCCATTGAATCACCCGTCGAGTTAGGAGGAATCATCTCTCTTTCCGTTTGATCAGTTGCCCGAGCCGAACCTCCTAGGGTGGCCGCCTCGGCTACGGCAGGTGCTTGAGCTTCAGCAACAGTTGGCTGAGCCAAGGTTTTCTTCCCAGTTGCAGCTTTTCGGGCTGCACGCTTTTTTTCCTCAGCCGCCTTTTCAGCAGCCCGTCTTTTGGCAAAGGCCTCTTGCATCTCTGAGGTATCTGACAAAAAAAAAGAGCGAAAAAGAGAATATGAATGTTAGAATAAATGTAAAGTATAAAGTACAACAGGAAAAAAACAGAGCAGAAAAGGAAATTACCGGATTGAGCGCCCGAGCCAGTAGCCATTGCCTCAATCACCCTGTCTAAAGGGTCCTCTGCCCGAGCAATCAACCCGTAAGCCAAAAAGTCCTCAAATTTATAAGCCCGGGGAAGATCAGGCTGGGTTGGAATGCTGGGAAGAAAGCCAGTCAAGCACTGAGGAGGAGAGGGAAGGCTGATGCAGAAGAACCTGCCTTTTCATCCCTTTAGAGAAGATGAGATATCATCAAGAAATCGACTTTTTAGACGGGCAGACAGATAAAAGGCATTGTCCCCAAACTGGCAGACAAAGAAATAATGAAGGACAAGGGGGATATTAAGGAGGTTGTGCATCTTAAAAAGAATGTAAGTTGCAGACATTATGAGAAAAGAGTTGTGGTGAAGTTGGTTTATCGGGATCCCGAAGAATTGGGCCACTTCGATGTAAAAGGTAGGGATGGGAAATCTGAGACAATTGCGTACTTGGTCTTTAAAGAAAGTAAAGAAACCCTCTGGGGGCTTATCAGCCCGATCGGAGGGACCGGGAAGCCGGATTTGAAAGGAAGAAGGAATAGATCCCAGGACCTAAGATCTTCTTCAGCCCCAGGACGAAGAGTAGTCTCCATGGTAGAAAACAGGGAGCACTCGGGGCATCAGAATGAGGTGAGCTAGGAGCCTGGGCTTTACCTTTCTCCTTTTTAGAAGCCCGAGAGGGGCCAGAAGTGGGAGGTTTGGTTTTTTGCATTATTGGTCTTTGGAGAGGCAGAGGGAAGTGGGTTTTTTCACAGAAGGGGATGGTGAATCAACGCGTGCCGCTGCAGACTCGTACTCAAGCGAGCCGCGCGCATTCGCTCTAGAAGTAGAAGTGGATTTCGACATGTTCTAGGAAAAAAAGGGTAGAAAGACTTACGAGTTGTTGAGACCTGACGAAAAAGGTAGCAATCGCTGGAGGAGAAGCACATCACGCCGGAAACTCGAGAGAAGGTGAAAAGAGTGCAAGAGCGTAAAAGTGGAAAATGTGGAGAGTCTGTTATTTTATATAGGCTGAGAAAATTTGATCTAAATCGTTAATCTAAAGTTAAAAGGACGGTCATGTTTCTCCTTAGAAATTGTGCGATAAATACAGACAGGCAGGCGCGGAATTCAAAGTGACATCCGACCTTTAGACTACTAGGGCTTACATCATGCTCACGTCAGTCCTATGTCCCATAAGTTTCCCGCACAAACACACTTCTTATCACTCGGGACAGCGAATAGAACTCTAGCCCGACTATTTGAGGGAGGGAGTGGTGATACCCCGGAAAATATCCCATATTTTCTCGGGTCAACACCGGTTTAGAGCCCGGGTAAGCAAGAGATCAAAGCCACCTTGCTCCGTGTCAAGCAGGGGCCGAGCTCATCTGAGATCCCGGGAGATTGGAGCTCGGGCAGCCAGGAGCTTGGAGTAGCAAGGGCGAAGTCCATCTGCGAGCCCGGGAGGATAGAGCCCGGGCTTTTCGGTGTCCTGTCTTAGATTGTAGGTATGAGACACCATGACTTGGTCATCATTAAGAGATCTTTTGGCATATGAAAGAGTGACAGGACTCAATCGAAGTAAGCATGGCCTGTCAGATTTAACAGTGTCAGTAAAACAAAAGCATGGGCTGCTATCCCATCACGAGTAGTAGTTAGACACTGAAAACAAAGTCATCATTGGTTTTCATCCTATAAATACAAAGGTTTGTTTTACTAAGGCATTCATATACACATTCTCTTGCAAAAGAAATTTTACTCTCCTCACAAAATACTGACTTGAGCATCGGAGTGGCCATTCCGGAAAATCATCCGGCTCCCCACTAACGATCTTTGTTATTTCTTGATTGTGCAGATATTTCAAGAGTAAAGAAAAACCCTTTTGTGGACAATCCTAGTCTGACCCGGTGAAATTTTCCACCCATCTCATACCCAATTCACCCGGTCAAATCAGGAAGCATTGCGGATGGCATTGTTGGCAAGAGGAGGTCGCAGTATGAAGACGAGGTTTGGAAAAACCCGCTTGATTACGACGTTTGGTTTGATTATATAAGGTTGGAGGAGAGCGTCAGAGATAAAAACAGGATTGATGATGTATATGAGGGGGCCGTTTAAAACATTCCTCCCAACAAGATCAGTTATGTTTTATACGAAAAGCTTGATGTTTGATTGCTAGCATGATTTAATGCTTTAATACATGTTTACCTGATTATCTGATTTTGAAATGGTAATGTGTATTATTGAGAATGAATCAGAACCGATTCTTGATCAGCAGTAAGATGATCGGAGGAGGACTGAAACAGATTTATGGTATTTGGTTGCTAACCCTTTTGATAATTAGATATGCCTCCTCGAAGAGTACCGGAACAGGGTAGCACTTCGAATCCTCCAATGGATGTGACAGCAACTCCAATTGAGACATTGTTGAAGAGATTTCAGTCATTCCATCCACCGACTCTGAAGGGTACTGAGACTTCAGTTGATTGCGAGAGTTGGCTAGATGACATTGAGATGCTGTTTGAATCCTTGGATTATACTGATGAGCGGAGAGTGAAACTGATTGGGCACCAGTTACATGATGTGGCAAAGAACTGGTGGATTACAACCAAGCGAGCCTTGGAGCATCGAGGTAAGACTATTACCTGGAATGTCTTTAGCACTGAATTTTATCAGAGATTCTTTCCAGTGTCGTACAGGAAGGATAAGGGAGCGGAATTTGCAAACCTGAGACATGGTCAGTTGAACATTGAGGAGTATGTGGCCAAGTTCTCTACACTGCTACAATTTGCTCCACATGTGGCCGAGAATGACGAAGCTGTTGCTGATCAGTTCATTAATGGCCTGAATCCTGAAATCTTTACCTTGGTGAATACCGGGAGACCGAATAATTTTACTGATGCCTTGAACAGGGCCAAGGGAGCCAAAGCCGGTCTGATGAGACAGAGAGGAGCTTCGTTTGTACCTCCAGCACCGAGACCACATCAACCACCTCCCCAGTTTGAGAGTGGCAGCAGCAGTGGTGGAAAGAAAGACTTCCTGAAAGCTAGAGGGAAGCAGTTTAAGAGATCTGGTAGCAGTTCATCCAGTTCTAGCGGCTCGAAACAGACCGGTCAGGGCCAGAGTTATACAAGACCTTATTGCAGCACTTGTGGAGGAAAGCATCCCACAAAGCAATGCCGAGGAGTGTTTGGCAGTTGCCGTATCTGTAGACAGCAGGGACACTTTGCTAGAGTCTGCCCCCAGAGGGATACTCAGAGATCACAGGGTGCCGAGTCATCTGGATCAGCGGCACCGGCTGACAGACGATCAGCCGCTGTTCATTCATTCCAGCCAGCACCATCTCAGTCAATGCAGAGGCCAGGAGGTAGTCAGACAGTTAGCCAGCCTCCAAGACAGCAGGCCAGAGTAATTGCTTTGACAGAGGAGCAGGCTCAGGAGGCACCTGACGATGTTTTTGCAGGTAACTGTTTTATTTCTGGTTATCCTGCATATGTATTGATAGATACTAGTGCATCGCATACATTCATATCTGAGCGATTTGCATTGATGCATTCTTTGCCTATTGAGTCATTATCTGCTGTAGTGTCTGTCTCTTCTCCGTTGGGGACAGGCTTGATATCACTGAAGTCTGTTAAATCTTGTATACTGCAGTATGATGGGCATGAAATTGAGTTAGATTGTATTGTGCTTGGGTTGTCTGATTTTGACTGCATTATCGATATCGATATGTTGACCAAGTACAGAGCTACTGTCGAATGTTTCCACAAGATTGTGAGATTCAGACCGGATATGGCTGATGAGTGGAAATTCTACGATAAGGGTTCTCGATTTAGAATTCCTTTGATATCCGTATTGTCTATGACTCGATTGTTACAGAAAGGAGCAGAAGGATTCCTTGTCTATTCAGTTGATTTACTGAAATCGAGTCCATCATTGGCGGATTTGCCTGTGGTGTGTGAGTTCGCTGATGTCTTCCCAGACGAGATTCCTGGTTTGCCTCCGATTCGAGAGATAGACTTCAGTATTGAGTTGATGCCAGGTACAGTTCCGATTTCGAGGGCTCCGTACCGAATGGCACCGATTGAGTTGAAAGAGTTGAAAGAACAGTTGGAGGATTTATTGGCCAAGGGATATATCAGACCGAGTGTGTCTCCTTGGGGTGCTCCAGTACTGTTTGTGAGAAAGAAAGATGGTTCTATGAGACTCTGTATCGACTACCGGCAACTGATCAAAGCCACGGTAAAGAATAAATATCCCTTGCCTCGCATTGATGATTTGTTTGATCAGTTGCAGGGTTCTTCAGTATATTCAAAGATCGATCTGAGATCTGGATATCATCAGCTGAGAGTCAGGGATTATGATATCTCAAAGACAGCATTCAGAACCAGGTAGGGACATTATGAGTTTATTGTCATGCCGTTCGGTTTGACTAATGCTCCAGCTGTGTTTATGGGTCTGATGAACCGCATATTCCAGAGTTATCTTGATGATTTTGTTATTATATTCATTGATGATATCTTGATTTATTCGAAGAATATGATTGAACATGCTGAGAATTTAAGAACTGTGTTGAAAATTCTAAGGGCTGAGAAATTGTATGCTAAACTGTCAAAATGTGAGTTTTTTTTTAGACATGTTGTATTTCTGGGGCATATTATATCCGGAGACGGTATATCACTTGATCCCAGTAAGGTTGAGGCAGTGATTTCTTGGCCGAGACCAACTTTAGTACCCGAGATTCGCAGTTTTATGGGTTTGGCAGGATATTATCGTCGATTTATTAAAGATTTTTCTAGCATTGCCAAGCCAATTACTCAGTTGACTCAGAAGGATGCTCCATTTATTTGGTCTGAAGAATGTGAGACCAGCTTTCTTGAATTGAAGAAAAGACTGACCAGTGCACCGATCTTGACGATTCCATCAGGTACTGGTGATTTTGTGGTTTATTGTGATGCATCTCACCGAGGATTGGGTTGTATTCTGATGCAGCGAGGGCATGTTATTGCTTATGCCTCGAGACAGCTGAAGCCACATGAGATTCGTTACCCAATTCATGATCTTGAATTGGCTGCCATTATATTTGCTTTGAAGATATGGCAACACTACCTATATGGTGAGAAGTTCGAAATCTGTTCTGATCATAAAAGCTTGAAATATCTCTTTTCACAGTCAGAGTTGAATATGAGACATCGAAGATGGCTTGATTTGCTTAAAGACTTCGATTGTGAAATCAAGTACTATCCAGGGAAATCTAATGCAGCAGCAGATGCACTAAGCCGAAATGTATGTTCTTTATCCTTATCGACGATTGGTGTTTCGAATTTGATAGAAGATTGCTGTTTGTCTGGATTGGTATTTGAGACAGATTATAAACAGATGAGATTATATGCTGTTCAAGCCGAACCAGAGCTGATTTTGAGTATTAAAGCGGCTCAGAAAGTTGATCAAAATGTGCAGAATTCGATTGCTATGGTCAGAGCTGGACATCAATCGGAATATCAGGTTCATGATAGTGTTTTGTATGTGAATAATCGTATTGTTGTGCCGAATGTTTTCAGATTTGAGACAGCAGATATTGACAGAAGCGCACAGCAGTCGTTTTAACATTCATCCCGGTGGCAGGAAAATGTATAATGATTTGAAGACACAGTATTGGTGGAAACAAATGAAAGCTGATATTGCTACATTTGTATCCAAATGTTTGAATTTCCAACAGGTGAAAGCAGAAAGAAAGAAACCAGTAGGATTGTTACGGAGTTTGTCCATTCCTGAATGGAAATGGGATCACATTTCCATGGATTTTGTGACGCAGTTACCACGTTCCTCCAGAGGTTGTGATACGATTTGGGTTGTGATTGACAGATTGACCAAATCCGCATGTTTTATTCCATACAAGATGACGTACAGATATGACCAGATGGTCGATATTTATATCAAAGAGGTAGTCAGATTGCACGGAGTGCCGAAGTCAATTGTTTCGGACCGTGATCCTCGGTTTACTTCGCACTTCTGGCAGAGTTTACAGCAGGCTCTAGGTACGAAGTTACATCTGAGTACCGCATATCATCCACAGACCGATGGACAGTGAAAGCGGACGATTCAGACATTGGAGGATATGCTTAGAGCCATAGTGCTTGATTTTAGCACTAATTGGCAAGATGCATTGCCACTTTGTGAGTTTTCGTACAACAACAGCTATCAGACGAGTATTGAGATGGCTCCTTTTGAGGCGTTATACGGAAAGAAGTGCAGATCCCCTTTGTATTGTGACGATATCTCTGAAGTTCCTGAAATTGGACCTGACATGATCAGAGATATGACTGAAAAAGTGAAACTGATTCAGAAAAGAATGAAGGCAGCGCAGGACAGACAAGCTAAATATGCCAACCTTCGACGTAGACCGTTGGTATTTGAGGCAGGAGACAGAGTATTTTTGAAGATTTCACCTTTCAGAGGAGTTGTCAGATTTGGCAAGAAAGGGAAGTTGTCTCCACGATACGTTGGTCCATATGAAATTCTCGAGAAGATAGGAGATCGTGTCTATCGACTCGCATTACCGCCTTCATTATCGGGGATACATAACGTCTTTCATGTATCTATGCTGCGGAAATATCTACCTGATGATTCTCACATTATTCAGCCAGACGAGACAGAACATGATGAAAGTCTAAGTTATGTCGAAAAACCGATCCAGATTATCGATCGCAAGGAAAAGCAACTTAGAACGAAGACTATTCCTCTTGTAAAAGTTCAATGGACTCGTCATGGCACTAAAGAAGCTACTTGGGAGACTGAATCAGATATGAGACAGGAATTCCCAACATTATTTAACTGAGGTGAGTTTTCTATTTAGCTTCTGTTACATTTCTTTCTGATATGATTTCATTGCCTGTGATTTCGGGGACGAAATCATATCTTCGGAGGGGGGAAATGTAATGCCCGAGATTTTGATTCTGTTAATCTGAGATTATTGATTATGAACTGATGTAGTTATAGCCGGGCCATTCCGAGATCAGATTTGGGCAAAGAATATGAAAAGCTCAAAATTTGGATCGAAGGGTTGGCGCCCGGGCTGAAGTCTTTGACCGCCCGAGCGCCATTGAATAATGCCAGAAAGTCGAACACCTCGCGCCTGGGCGGAAGTTTTTGACCGCCCGAGCGCCACTGTATGAAATGCGAGGGCCGAACCTTCTTCGCCCGAGCGGATAATTTTGACCGCCAGAGCGCGAGACGTGCTGAGTGGAGGTTACGCCATTTGCCTTCAACATGCAATATATATATATATATATAAAGAAACGTTTATTCCTCAAACAATCAGAAAGAAGGAACGAAGGATTTCAGAGCAAATTTCCAACTTTTGATACTAGATTTTGATTTACGAGAAATCCATCCGTCCGAATTGTAATCCGACTTCAGTAATGTGTTCCTATTGACGCAGGCTACAACTGAACGTAAGTTTTGTTATGTTTTGATATGTCTTGAAATTATGATATTTTCAGAATCGGATATGATGCATATATGATGATCTTGACATGTTAGACATCGTAGAATCGAAGTCAGATTGAGAAACAGATTGATTATGGAATTGTTATGATTTTTCAGAATATATCGATTGATATTGGACAGATTTGGATTGTTGATTGACTACCGATTGTATTGGATATTGGTTATGGATTGTAATTAATATCGGTTGAGATTGTATTGACGGGAATATCAAGATTATGCCGTTATGCCATTGATTTTGAGTTGAATCCAGATTGTTATTGATTTGAGCAGTATATTGATATGATATTATTGATATTGTCATTGCCAGATTGACGGTTGACAGACTTTGAATTCCAGACAGGGACGTCGTCAGAACTGCAATAAAAGAAAGGTATAAGTCAATGTGGTACCGGGAGAACGACTCGAGTAGGATATACTTGAGTTTCCCTAAATCACATAATTATTGTTATTATTTGCAATGATTTGAATTGATATGCTTGTTCTATTGATTTATAGAAGCATATATTATATGAGTATTAGACGAGTGATCTTGTGACATAAGTGCCGATAGTGATGGAATCGTCACTGGCACATTGCACATTGTCACAAGATAGTGAATTGGCGATAGTGCCACAGTCTGTGACGGATAGGTCAAGACACTGGATGTTTGGTTATATCGATTGAATAGAATTGGAGTTTCTTCTATTACTGAATTCGATATAGGAATGCCAACGTCTGGAAACCGGGATCCCTAGACTAGGATTGAGTCTAGTCTGAGACGTGGAGTCACGAGTCTGATTGACAGTTTTATATTGATTATGATTTAAGATTTTGATACATATTACTGTTATCTGTTTCATGCTTTATATTTTTTATATGATTGCATGTTTCGTTGATTTATACTGGGATGTATATCTCACCGGAGTTATCTGGCCGTTGTCGTGTTTGTATGTGTGCATGGCAACACGTGGGACAGGTTCAGGGTCAAGGAGATGAAGAGAGATCGTGATTAGAGTGGAGACTACGGACTTTGATTAGAGATAGGGTTTAAACACTTGATATGTAGTCGTTAAACCTTAGTTTTGAATGATTGTATATAGCACAAGACTTGTACTTTAATACTGATATGTATGTTAGAATGTATTCCATTACGTTCCGCATTTAATATTGTAATTTAAAAAGAAAAAAATTTAGACCCTATTTATTATAACTGATTAAATCATCCCAATGATGATTAAGAACATGATTAGCGTCCGGGTCCCCACAGATACAACCCGGGCAAGAAGAAGTCTGGAGGGTATTTGTTGACGGTGCTGCCAGAAAAGAAGAACGCGGGGTAGGAGTCGTCTTAGTTTCCCCCATATGAGAGAAAATGAAATTGGCCGTAAGATTGGATTTTCGGCTTCAAATAATGAGGCCGAGTATGAATCAGTGGTGATCGGGATGAATGTCACCCGAGAAGCTGGAGCCACCCGAATCATCATGTACTCATATTCTCAACTGGTCATTCAGCAGTTCAAAAGCTCTTATAAATTTTGAGAAGAAAGACTGAAGGAATATTTGAAAAAAATTCAAGAATTGTCGGAAAATTTCACTGATTGGAGTGCAGAACAAATCTCGAGAGAAGAAAATTTTGAAGCAAATGCACTGGCCAAGATGGCATCATCCATGATAGGAGAAGGGGGCAAGGAGGTCATTCATCATACCAAGCTGGTGTCGACCATATATACCAGCCCGATAATTTCCCAAGAAAATTCATGGAGGAAACCATTGCTCAAGTTCATATCAAAAGGCCAATTGCCGGAAGATGTTCAGCAAGCCCAAAAAATTAAGAAGCAGTGTTCTTGATTCAATGTCCTGAATGGAGAGTTATACCGACGATCTTTCCATGGGCCTTTGCTCAAATGTCTGGCCGAGGAAAAAATAGTATGTATTGAAAGAGATTCATGAAAGATGCTGCGGGGAACATCTTGGAGCTACATCACTTACCCAGAAAGCACTATTAGCCGGATTCTGGTGGCCTACTATAAGTACAGATGCCCGGGAAGTAGTACAGTCTTGTGAAGGGTGTCAACGTCATGGTCATTTATGTCATATCCCAGCTTCGCCTTTGCAACTAGTTCGAGCATCCTGCCTTTTTTATCGATGGGGCCTGGATATTGTGGGGTCTTTCCCAGCAGCCCGACCTTAGAAGAAACTCTTGCTGATAGCCGTGGACTACTTTTCTAAATGGGTGGAATCTGAACCTCTAGCCAGAATTACTGAAGAAGAGGTTGTGAGTTTTTTATGGAAAAACATAGTTTGTAGATTTGGGCTACCCATGAAGTTGATATCAGACAATGGCCCAAAATTCCAAGGGCGAAAAATCATTGCTTGGTGCAAAGAAAATGAAAATTACTCAGTCGTTCACCTTGGTAGCCTACCCACAAGCCAATGGACAGACAGAGATCACTAACAGGGAAATTGTGCAAGCTCTGAAGGATAGATTGCAAGGCATAGGGAAAGATTGGGTGGAAGAAGTACTTACTGTTCTCTGGGTTTATCGAACTACTCCTCGGACTGCAACTATAAAAACCCCTTATAGCCTGGTTTATTGATCTAAAGCAGTGCTACCAGTAGAGATCGGTCAAACATCTGTCAGGGTTCATAGCTACCCGGAAGGAAATGATGAAGCATGGGCCCAGGAACTAGACTTTATAGAAGAAAAAAGAGAAAGAGCAGCCATTCAAATGGAAACTTATCGAAGGCGGGTCATGCGAGCTTATAATCAGAACGTCCGACCCCGAGAATTTCAAGTGGGAGATCTGGTTCTAAAGAAAGCTAACTCGGCTGGAGAGGTAGGAAAGTTAGAGGCCCGGTGGGAAGGGCCTTACAAAGTAATAAAAAGACTCAGTTCAGGAGCATTGTATTTAGAAGATGTCCATGGTCGATCTTTTAAAAGACCCTGGAATGCTTTTCATTTGAAGAAATATTATGCTTAAAAGTGTACTTATTATCTGAAGTATAAATGAAAATTTTTCTCAAGAATGTACGAAGTATGTTATTTAAACCCGGGAGGCCCGAGACCCCGATAATTTATCTAAACCCGAGAGGCATGAGGCACCGGTAATTTATCTAAACTCGGGAAGCATGATGTCCCGGTACCCAGGAGGCACGAAGACCCGGCAATTTATTAAATCCGGGAGGCATGAGGCTTTGGTAATCTATTAAGCACAAAGGGCAAGACATCCCGATTATTTTTCATGACTTAGAAATTTTTTCAAGGTTTTAATGTTATACTTGAAGGCGAAATGTTGATTAGAAGAGAGACGGTTATCCATTGACACTTAGAAATTTCTTGGATTCTTACAGAACTATCGTGTTATTTATCGATTGATATATTGACAAAGGAAAAAACAGAAAAAAAATCAGTTTCATTAATAAAATCCCGAAGGCTGGAAGTACATGCATCATGAAAAGAGAAATATGAATACAATCCTATACTACATTGCACGGGTCCGGCTGCTCATTATTGCCTGCTTCTCCGGTTTCATCAGCCTCCTTGGGAAGGGATGCAATGGCGCGGTCAAAGTCAGGGAAGCCTTCCCTATCCTTCGGAAGAAGCCCCGCTTCTTTGAATTGTTTTGCGCACTTGTCAAAGCCTGTCCAGAAGAAGGAATAAGATTTGTCCTCAACTGTCATTCTAAACACAGGAGATTGGAGGAAAGAAGCCCGCCACTCCTCCTCAAGCGGCATTAGGCAGCCAAACTAGATTTAGCCTTATCCGCACGGTCCTTCTCAGCATTTAATCCATTCGATAAAAATTGAACCTGCACCTCAGAGGTAGATAGCAAGTTCCTTAGCGTGTTAGCCCGGGCTTTGAATTCCACAGCCTCTGCTTGGACCCTTTGGAGATTCACCAGGGCCTCCTCCAGCTGCTGGTAATTCACCTCCGAAATGGTCCGCAGCTCGGTTACTACTTATTCATGTAAAAGTCGGGTTTGCTCTAGCTATCCCTGCATCTTTTGGTGAAGCTTATTAGCAACCCTTGGTTGGTTTCCTTCTTAGCCAGTGAAGATACTTCTTCGAAGTCAGCAACTAGCATTTGAAGGCCCTACAAGAAATAGTGATATATATATATATATATAAAAAAAATAAAAGAAAGGAAAAAAGAGAGGAGGGGAGGGAAAGGAAAGTTTATAGAAAACATAACGAGAGGGTCCGAGAAATCCCATCGAATAATTTTTTATTGGGGAATAGGGCCCGTAGATGAACATCTTCGGCAGGAGATAGTAAGCTCTTGACAAATTTCACCCGCTCCAAAGAAACCCCGTCCAGGAAAAGGTTGTCTCGAACTCTTTGCGGGTTGGAGTGGTGGAGCTCGGTAGGAAGCTGGGTTGGGAGGGAGGAGCATATCGGGTTGCCTGGGAAGAGCCTTGAACTCCTTCCTCAGCGTCACTAAGGAGTATCATCTTTGGGTTGGAATCTTTTCCTCCGGATGAGAGGGACGTGATCCATTGAATCACCCGTCGAGTTAGGAGGAATCATCTCTCTTTCCGTTTGATCAGTTGCCCGAGCCGAACCTCCTAGGGTGGCCGCCTCGGCTACGGCAGGTGCTTGAGCTTCAGCAACAGTTGGCTGAGCCAAGGTTTTCTTCCCAGTTGCAGCTTTTCGGGCTGCACGCTTTTTTTCCTCAGCCGCCTTTTCAGCAGCCCGTCTTTTGGCAAAGGCCTCTTGCATCTCTGAGGTATCTGACAAAAAAAAAGAGCGAAAAAGAGAATATGAATGTTAGAATAAATGTAAAGTATAAAGTACAACAGGAAAAAAACAGAGCAGAAAAGGAAATTACCGGATTGAGCGCCCGAGCCAGTAGCCATTGCCTCAATCACCCTGTCTAAAGGGTCCTCTGCCCGAGCAATCAACCCGTAAGCCAAAAAGTCCTCAAATTTATAAGCCCGGGGAAGATCAGGCTGGGTTGGAATGCTGGGAAGAAAGCCAGTCAAGCACTGAGGAGGAGAGGGAAGGGTGATGCAAAAGAACCTGCCTTTTCATCCCTTTAGAGAAGATGAGATATCATCAAGAAATCGACTTTTTAGACGGGCAGACAGATAAAAGGCATTGTCCCCAAACTGGCAGACAAAGAAATAATGAAGGACAAGGGGGATATTAAGGAGGTTGTGCATCTTAAAAAGAATGTAAGTTGCAGACATTATGAGAAAAGAGTTGTGGTGAAGTTGGTTTATCGGGATCCCGAAGAATTGGGCCACTTCCATGTAAAAGGTAGGGATGGGAAATCTGAGACAATTGCGTACTTGGTCTTTAAAGAAAGTAAAGAAACCCTCTGGGGGCTTATCAGCCCGATCGGAGGGACCGGGAAGCCGGATTTGAAAGGAAGAAGGAATAGATCCCAGGACCTAAGATCTTCTTCAGCCCCAGGACGAAGAGTAGTCTCCATGGTAGAAAACAGGGAGCACTCGGGGCATCAGAATGAGGTGAGCTAGGAGCCTGGGCTTTACCTTTCTCCTTTTTAGAAGCCCGAGAGGGGCCAGAAGTGGGAGGTTTGGTTTTTTGCATTTTTGGTTTTTGGAGAGGCAGAGGGAAGTGGGTTTTTTCACAGAAGGGGATGGTGAATCAACGCGTGCCGCTGCAGACTCGTACTCAAGCGAGCCGCGCGCATTCGCTCTAGAAGTAGAAGTGGATTTCGACATGTTCTAGGAAAAAAAGGGTAGAAAGACTTACGAGTTGTTGAGACCTGACGAAAAAGGTAGCAATCGCTGGAGGAGAAGCACATCACGCCGGAAACTCGAGAGAAGGTGAAAAGAGTGCAAGAGCGTAAAAGTGGAAAATGTGGAGAGTCTGTTATTTTATATAGGCTGAGAAAATTTGATCTAAATCGTTAATCTAAAGTTAAAAGGACGGTCATGTTTCTCCTTAGAAATTGTGCGATAAATACAGACAGGCAGGCGCGGAATTCAAAGTGACATCCGACCTTTAGACTACTAGGGCTTACATCATGCTCACGTCAGTCCTATGTCCCATAAGTTTCCCGCACAAACACACTTCTTATCACTCGGGACAGCGAATAGAACTCTAGCCCGACTATTTGAGGGAGGGAGTGGTGATACCCCGGAAAATATCCCATATTTTCTCGGGTCAACACCGGTTTAGAGCCCGGGTAAGCAAGAGATCAAAGCCACCTTGCTCCGTGTCAAGCAGAGGCCGAGCTCATCTGAGATCCCGGGAGATTGGAGCTCGGGCAGCCAGGAGCTTGGAGTAGCAAGGGCGAAGTCCATCTGCGAGCCCGGGAGGATAGAGCCCGGGCTTTTCGGTGTCCTGTCTTAGATTGTAGGTATGAGACACCATGACTTGGTCATCATTAAGAGATCTTTTGGCATATGAAAGAGTGACAGGACTCAATCGAAGTAAGCATGGCCTGTCAGATTTAACAGTGTCAGTAAAACAAAAGCATGGGCTGCTATCCCATCATGAGTAGTAGTTAGACACTGAAAACAAAGTCATCATTGGTTTTCATCCTATAAATACAAAGGTTTGTTTTACTAAGGCATTCATATACACATTCTCTTGCAAAAGAAATTTTACTCTCCTCACAAAATACTGACTTGAGCATCGGAGTGGCCATTCCGGAAAATCATCCGGCTCCCCACTAACGATCTTTGTTATTTCTTGATTGTGCAGATATTTCAAGAGTAAAGAAAAACCCTTTTGTGGACAATCCTAGTCTGACCCGGTGAAATTTTCCACCCATCTCATACCCAATTCACCCGGTCAAATCAGGAAGCATTGCGGATGGCATTGTTGGCAAGAGGAGGTCGCAGTATGAAGACGAGGTTTGGAAAAACCCGCTTGATTACGACGTTTGGTTTGATTATATAAGGTTGGAGGAGAGCGTCAGAGATAAAAACAGGATTGATGATGTATATGAGGGGGCCGTTTAAAACATTCCTCCCAACAAGATCAGTTATGTTTTATACGAAAAGCTTGATGCCCAGATCGTGGATTGCACTAGAGAGGCGTACAGCTTGTGCCTCGAGACATTCCTCGTGACAAATTTTCTTTTGCCAAGATTTGGTTGATGGCTGCACAGTTGAAAATATGCCATTTAGACATTGATTGGGCATAGCGAATCTTAGGGTCAGCAATTGGTTGGGCCCCCAAAGATAAGATTTTTAAGTAGTACATTGAAATGGAGTTGCGGCTTGGTAACATAGAACGTTCTGGGAAGCTGTATGAGAAGTATTTGGAGTGGTCAGCAGAGAAATCTTATGCCTGGAGCAAATTTGCCGAGTTGGAGAGGTCCTTTGCCGAAGATATGCCAGAAGTGTTGTGGAAGGCTTACATAGACTTTGAAATATTAGAGTCCGAGTATGAAAGAGCTAGAGCCCTTTATTAGAGGCTTTTAAACCGCACAAAACACTTGAATGTGTGGATTAGTTAAGCTAAGTTTGAGGCATCTGAGAAGGACTCAAATGCACATGAAAGCGATAATGAACAAAAGAGAAAATGTCTTCGGCATGCTCGAGCTATTTTCGAAAGAACCCTTAGCTATTTTAGAACTTCTAAGCCTGAATTGACAGAGGAAAGAGCTACGCTTTTGGAGGAGTGGTTGAACATGGAAAGCAGCGTTGGTGAGCTCAGGAATGTTGATTTGGTGTGTGTCAAGCTTCCAAAGAAACTCAAGAAGCGGAGGCATGTAGAAGCCGAGGATGGGCCCGTAGCTTACAAGGAGTATGTGGACTACCTGTTTGCACAATATTTTGATTTGTCGGCGTGTCAGATGCAAAGACGTATCAATTTGTGTAAAAATGATAAAAAACTAACTTTTAAAAACACAACGATCATATATACTAAACTTGACCATTCATTATAATTTTTTAAACGAATACAACGCCATAAACAAAGAAAGCTAAAGAAAAACTAATGGAACTCAAGAGATAAACTCCCAACATGATTTATATTTTCAATAAATTGTGAGAATTTACAAAATATTAACATAAAATTAAGAACGTTATTGAAATATAAAAGAAGATGACTCGAACTACTGAAATCTGGAATGAAACTATGAAAAAAATTGATTAAAGCTATGAGAATTATGCAAAGAGTTTGTCAGAATTTGTGCGGGAGATTGTGTGTTTCATTTGTGCTCTGTCGATTCTTTTTATCTCGTTCATGGTTTGGGCAGTTCTCTCCACTCCCTTCACTATCCTCGATCTGGTCCATGATCTTGTGTCCACGATCTGGTCTGCAAACTGCAATGTTGATAGTCTTGAATAACTATTGGGCTTTTCTTGTTCACTTTTCTGGTCAATTATTTATAGGGCATGAGCTTTTTAAATATTAAGCCTAATTTTATTTTTTGGTGCACACACTACCTACTTTTTCCCTGAAGAAACACGATCTACGACCATCAAGATTTTGGAACCAGCATACAAATGGAAGAAGCAAAAGACTGTTTCTGGTGATGACTGATTTAACTCTTCTGATGGATGCTTATTTCTCTCTACAGAAGCTATAGTTTTCTGATACGATTGTTTTTGTAGTTTCTACTGTAGATGTTATGGCCACATATTTTCTTGAATTTGTAGTTTAGACAGAGATTATATTGTTTTACTCCACTGGCACTTCGAAAAAGAATTAAAACTTTATGTTGGATATTTTTTTTGTTGATGGATGACCTACTGCCACAGGATAAATAATGTTTGACATGTGGATGATTCGCATATGTATATGTGTATATATATATCAACGAAAACAAAAGAAATTGATTATTTTTGTTATGGGTCCAGAAGAGTTGTAATAAACAGATATGAACAGAATCAAAATACTTCGTTGGATTAAGGCAGGATTTCAATGTATTTTGGTAACAAAAATTACTGAATTCAGCAAAATCTGGTATTTCCAGCCTCCTCCTAATCAATGATTTCACGTTTAGACATGCCTCAGAAACCACTAAGTATCCTCACTGGTAACACCTACTGGGTTCTTCATGTAAACTCTGTCGACGTGAGATTGCGTATTGTTTTCTGCATCAATTTCACAGTACAAGACGCCCTTAGCTTCTTCATCATTCAAGTCAAGCTCGCTGTTGTAAGACTGATTTGTAGTCGTGGGTAAGTCCAATGTGATGTCTTCATTTGTTCGTGTAACTCTCCGTGGTTCATCTTCATTAGAATAGAGTGGTGCTCCCATTGAGTCCACCACTCTCACCTTTCAACAACATTCAAGTCTCGTTGAAAATTCGTGCATTAAGCTTGTATACAAAAGTAAAAGCACAATAATACATCAGAAGCTGCCATCCTTGCAAAGTTTTAAGGGGAAAATAAAAAAATAGGAGTAGTTTTAGAACCAGATTTCCCAAAAGCTCAAGCTATGAGAGATGATCCGAAACTTTTACACTTAAAATGCTCCTTAGCATATAAGTCGGAGTGCAGGGAATGTATGTTCGAACTTAATATTTACGGCATATGCGTGAATTTCAATCAGTTGTTCGAAAAACCTAGAAAAATCATCCAAAAACAAATTCAACTGAATAGAAAAGGGATTTGCACACTAGTTCTGAAATTGAAACCTCCGCCCTCTGATATCATGTTAGAACCACTTCTTCTAGAAGTTTGAGCATATGCAAGATAGCTGTGATGTGTGTTCAAGTGATTAAGTACCTGCAATGGCTTCATGACATTCACCTTTGGATCATTAGTCCTTTCTAATGCGTCTTGAGCTTGTAATTCCATCGAATCTCGTACAAGCTGGCTCAGAAAGCTAACATCATTAGACATAACACCGAGTCCCTTCAAAAGCTTAGAGCCCAGCTGTAAACTTGTCTGCAAAAATCAATAAAACCAGTCTGAACACTTTATCATTCTAAAACGTTCCTTATTAAATATTGAGATCAGGATACCTCTGCATTTTCAAGAATTGCATCAGTTGCACCCGCTTTCTTCAAATCTAAGAGGTGCATCATGTCCCGAGCCCAAGCATATATAGGAACCTGTGATGCCAAATGTTACGAATGTACTAAACAAAACCTATAAGCTTGGGTAACGCCTTCGAGTAAATTTCTGTGTGACATGCCAATCTTCATGATTAATAGATAACTAATTAGCAAGCCACAGAGAATTAAGAATATGGATTATTTTTCACCTTCCACACATGACCAAGTAAATTGGCTATTCTGTTCCTTCGGTAGTTCCAAATTTTTTATTCAAGATCAACCAGAATTCCCCCTCCCACTTCCTAAAATATTTTGGCTTATATGTACGATATTTTGGCTTATATGTACGGTACATATTTTGGCTTATATGTACGATATTTTGGCTCTGGCCTACCTACTCCCATTTGTTGCTTTTTTTTTTTAGTAAGAGTAAAATGGATGGTTTGAAATACAGACTAATTTACCCCAGGGAAGGCGAGACGAATCCTCTGAACAGCCTCGGATGTTTTCTTCTTTCCTGTATACATTACCATCACAGCTTTGGGGGAGCCGATACCAGCAGACTGCAAAACTGCTGGACGGGAGCCATCGCCATAAAGGACTGGAAAACCAAGTTTTCTAGATGCCTATTATGGTAAAAACAAAAAAGAAACTTTTAACCAGATCATGAGATAAAATTTGTCTTGAACACGGAGCAAATATGTTTAAGATTCAGGGGAAAATGCTGCAAAATTCAAACATAATCAACTTTTCAAGTATTAATTCGAAGCATTTCCCAAGAAAAGAACAACTAAGATCTGATTCCATTAAAATTATCGCTAGGAGTTAGGAACCTAAGTTTAGTGTATCTGATTAGTCAAGAATCAAGTAGAAGAGAGTTCTAGAAACAGTGAATTGGGGAAGAGGAAATGGAAATTATATAAAAAAAGGGAGTTGGCTAGAGTTTGGGAATCGATTATTCTATATTTTGAGGGTTGAACTAGCTTTTGCTAGGGTAGGGGGTTTTAATCCTTGTAGAGATGTACATATGCAATTATATTTCAGCTTATGCCTTGAATCTTCTAGTCTCCGTTCATGTTGATTTCGGTAGTTGTAACATGATAAGTGTAATTTATTGCACTTCTATTGCATGTATTTAACTTGGATTTTTGTTATTTCTTGAGCGGTGTTGTGCGTTTTGTTGTCGTTTGTAGGAAACTTGGCAACAACTAAATATTTGTGGCATAAATGGCAAAGAAAGGCATTGAAAAATGGAAGGAAAAGAGGAAGGAAGGGCTGAAGATTTGGGCACAAGGATGGAGATTGCATCTATTCGAAGATGGAGAACACTTCTTCTATCTTTGTTTTATTTCTTCCCTTTTCATTGATTTCATTTTGGTGAATTGTTTCAAGACCATGTTTGGTTATTTTTTGAATTTTATCATGAACTAATTGTCTCATCTAGAGGGACGACGTAGCGAGACTGAAAACCATGTTTATGATCTTTTGACATAGTTATTGGAATTCATTGTATAGTTTAGTTGTGTTTTCCTGATTTAATGTTTTCAATTTACTAACCATAAGTTGAATGATTTGTGTTTAGATTCATCACTCGGGAAAGAAGAATTTGAACAAGATATAGGAAAATACATCAGTGGCTATTATAATGTTCGGAAGGCCAATAATTCCATTGAAGGAATAATTGTGTTGTATATGAATATTAGAATGGATATTAGATAATTAAACTCTATTCATCACTTGGGAAAGAGAATAGACCATTTTATGAATTATTGGCTAATAAATTAAGAAGAGTTTGCGGTGGACATGCTGTTAGAAATTGAACATGGTGGAAAGTCGAGCGAAATCGCACCTCTAGAATTCTCTCTAGTTGATCTTCACTTGCAAATCCATAATCTGTTTCTTGCAAAATTTAGTAATCGAATATCCTATCATCATTGAAGCTCTAATACGATTAAGCTCAAATTAGTTTCATATATTTAGTGTAATATCAATTATTTATTCTCCGTGGGAACGATACCCTACTTATCTTATACTAAAATTGTCATTATGCGCTTGTGATTAAAAAACGTTGTTTGTCTCGAAAATTGCGGGCGTGCCAGACACGTGTTTGTGCCAAATGTGAATGATCCGACTTCGTTTATCAAAAGTTGCGAGTCTCGATTCGACCGTTAGTTATAGTTCCTTCGATATGGCTTCAAAACTAAACGTATAAACTGAGTAAAATAAAGGAATTATAGAGAGAATCCATGGACAACATCAAACTTAAATATGCTGTTATGAATTAAAAACGACATTTTTTACAAAAAAGTTGGAGGAAATGAGAAAATACACTGCTTGAAAAATAAAAAATGAGCGAACAATTAATGATAGAATTCTGCAGAGTTTTTGCTGTAGATTTGTTGAATTTTTGTCGGGGGTTCTTGATTCTTTCGTTCCCATTTTTGTACAACTCCCCTAAACAGTTTGGCCATTTTCCACATCTATCCATGATGTGGAGTGGATCACCCCCTCCGTCATGGTCTTCAACTGACACTTTATGGGCTTGTTCATTGGGCCTTCTCATATTCTGCAGGCTTTTATAGTTGGTGGGTTTTCAAATATTTGGGCTAAACAACTGCCCCCTAGCCAATTTGGGCCAATGGCCAATTTGGCCCATTTTGGCTATTTGGCTACTTTGTTTGGTCTTCTAGCCATTCAAAGCTTAGCGTACAGTCATATGATTTTGAAAGGATTGGTTCTATGGATTTGAAGAAGAATTGACAGCTAGAATGCATGTTCTTCCTCCAACAGGTTAGATCCGAGTGTGCTTTCCCTGACCCCTTCCTTATCTCTTTTTTCCTCATTCCATTCACCCAAATCTACATCAGCACCCATCGATCTTCCCGAAGAAACTGCCGATTATATCGCCTTTGTAACGCCATCCAAGTTTCTGAAAATTGTCATCATCAAGCCACACCTTCTCAAGATAGATATATTTCACCATTTTTCCCAATCCTCTATCACAAAAACACAGTAGAATTTGCCACATTTCATGCTGCTCTCAAGGTGTTTGTGCCTATGTTTGAATGAGTTTTTTTTTTATGAGCAAAACCTTGCAATACTCACTGCTTGCACTTCAATAGAGCAACTTCCTTGGTGTGCATATTCAGAGCTTGGTCTATAGTTTATGCAACTTATATAATCTTCCATTTGCTTACACGATATGCACCAGCACAAGGAATTGTGATGCTCCACCAAATTCATTGAGGACGAGATCTCATTTACTGGAATTTTAGCAAGCCATAAATTCAAAAATGGCAAGATTCATTCCATCTAAAAAAGAAGTGACGCGTGCCACATCAATGACAACATATAGCACACACAAAGCATAATTTTGTTGATCAACACTCCATTATTTCTCATGTGATCACATTTATTTCACTTGAACATAGTTGGAGAAATCGAGGATTTATCTCAAAGGCCAATGCAAGCAGTACCTTAAATACCAATGGAGAAGGAAAATCTTGCCTCTTGGGAGTGTGTCGCCGGCCAATCCAAAATAAATTTCCAAGCTTGGATGAATATCTTTGCAACTGACTGAGCATTTATGTATGGAATGTCATACACATTGAAAGGAAAAAAAATACGTAGGCTAGGGACAGTAGGTGTACTTTTGGCACTTGTTTGCCATTGTTTGGCAAGTGTTTTTTATTATGTGTAGAGTTGGGAAAGTGGCTTGAAAGCCAAACTTTGTTGTTGGAAACATGTTGTTTACCTTATACATGCTGCTTAAGATTTGTTTTCATGTATTTGTATTTTGGCATTTCACATTTATAAGGGAAACTCTGCCAAAATTTTCTAAAAACTAAACAAACGGCAAAAAGCCTGTTTTCTTCAACATTGATGCAAACATGGTGGGTCAACACTGCTTGTTACCAATTAACTGTTAAACAACATTTTCCAAACAATACTCCCCAAGGATTCAAGATATGCCATAAACAAACATCACTTTTCATCAATTTGGCCAACCAACACAACAAATATTTCTCTCAAAATACATCAACTACATCGGATTCCATGAGCAATTATTTTATTTATTCACAATGCTCCATCATTATTTACAAAAAACTTCAGCAAGGAATGGCTTAAAAGCCTATTCCTCACATATTTACAGAATCTTCTTATAAGTCAATATGACAAAACTAACTAAAGTAACCATCCAGCCTACTTTGTACAACACTTCTCATCTATTCCATCTTTTTGAACCATCTGTCTCCGGCTGTCGATCTTTCATCTGAGCCGGAGCTAAGATTAAATCCTCCATTTGTAACTCTTCTTCCTTGGTACCTCCATATTCCTCCTCAAATATAACTCCAGCCCCATCAATATCCCACAACTCCTGAGGCTGTACTTCGTTCACCAGCTGCTGCATTTTGGCTTTCCATTCGGAAGTTGCAGCCACTTCCATCTCCTCTTTGGTGAACTTAATCATCGACCTCTTCGATAATAGGTCGGACCATGGGTCGAGGAGAGACCATGGCCGTGGGTTTGAGAATTTTTTCAACTGCTTCTCTCACTTTTTGAGTATCCATGTAGACTGCCCCTTGCTGTCCATTCACCTTGTAGTCACGAATTTTAATAGGACCGAAGGCTCCATCATAATATCTAGCCTCTACAGCATTGGAATTAGATTGATACGGCTGCGAATCAGCCAGTATCACTTCCAACTCATCTCCTTTCCACATCAACAATAACTGGTGCATGGGAGGATGAAACACAATGATTGGAATGAATCCAATCCCTCCCTGACAAAACATGGAAGCTAGCACTGGAATTGATCACGAAAAGAGCTGACATATAGGATCGAAACCCTACAGTAACATTTGCTGGTAAAACTCCCAAGGTTTTGGTGGATTCTCCAGTAAAAGCTGCCATAGAGACTTCTGTCGGAATCAAGTCTTCCACACCTTTCCCCAACTTCTGCAGAATTCTATGGGGTAGAATATTGACAGCAGATCCACTATCTATCAATACTCTAGATACATGTTTTTCATTAACATGCGCTATGATATAAAGTGGTTTGATATGTTTAGTCATTTCATTGGTAGGTTTCTTCATAACCACTCTTTTCTCTTCATCAACGAGAACTCCAGTACAATCTTTTGAAACATTATTCTGGACGGAATCTGTAGCAATTTCATTTCCTATAAATCCACCAGACCCAAACAGTCTTTTGCGTTTGAACTCATCAGGTAACATTAATGATCTCGTGGCACACTCAAATGAGACAAGAATCTGCCCTACCTTGAAGGCAGCTTTCTTGACCACGTTACTGTCTTGCTCCGACAGCAAGTCATTACCTTCTTCCTCATTATCTTCAGTAGCCTTCCTCCCAAATTTTTTCTTCTCTTTGAATGAATCCTCCATCTTAGATCTCCGCTCGACAGCTTTTTCTCTCAACACACGTCGTTTTTGGGTTCGAGAAAGAGGTTTTGGGAACTTTGGATGTTCTACCCGCTTCCATATGCCTTCAGGGATTGCTCTCTGAGGAACGACAAAACGGGGTCTCCTTTCATCTTTTTTATTAGAGCCTGGAGGTGTTGACCTCTGTATCATCGTCTGGACTAAGTGCGGGTCTTTTCTTCTCTCGTCATTCACCAACCGAGGAAACGAGTTCCTTCTGAGGTACTGGTTCTCTGGCCTTTTGGCCATAGATTCCTTATCATACCTCATATTCCTCCCACTATAATGCACACTGCTCACATTGCAATAGTGATCTTTTTCACGAAAAATTCCTGCTTTGTTCTCTTTAATCTCAAATATCATTTTCCAAGGCACCCAACACTTCTTTAAAGTAAATCCCGGCCTAATGGACACGTCCCTGTTTCCACTCTTTCTCCTCTCATTGATCAAGAAACGCAAGTCAGTACTGCTCATGTTCACATTGGCTACCGGGGGGAGATGGTCTTCATCCACTATCATTGTTTCTTTTTCCTCGGGAAATTTCAGGACCCCCTTGTTGATTCTTTCCTGCAAGACATTCTTGAACACCCAACAAGCATTAGTATTATGGTTGAAGGAATTGTGATACTTACAGTAATCTCTTCCTTTCAACTCCTCCCTATTGGGCAGCTTGTGATCTAAGGGGAAGGTTACGAATTTTTCCTTCACCAAATGATCAAAAAGTTCTTCTGTCTTTGATGCATCAAAGGTATAAGGCGTTTGAACTGGAGAAGACTTTTTTCTGGGAAATTCTTCATTCTTGTGCTTCAACAACGGGACTATACATGATCCAAAATTCACCACTTCTGCCAAGGCAACTTCTTCAACTTCCTGGAAGTAAGAGCCAACAGTAGACTTCCTTTTATGACTTTTCTCACGCAATAATTCCTCATACTCTGATACCTTGGCAGCAAGCTCATAAAAATCGCGGAATTCCATCCCTTGGAATTTCTTTCTCAACTCAAAGTCAAGTCCTCGCTGTGCCATTTTCACATATTCTGATTCTGGAATGAAAACTTTGCACCCACTCTTCACTCTTTTGAATTCGCAAATGAAATCATTAGCAGATTCTCCCGGCTTCTGAACCACTCTCGACAATTCCGCTATACTGATATCAGGTACTGTTCTGAAAAACTGTATGGAACTGGCGTTCCATGTCATGCCAAGTCATAATAGAATTCCGAGGTAGTGTGGCATACCAAGTAAACGCAGTACTAGTCAATGAATTGGGAAATAAACGTAGCTTGTAGTTGGAAAAATTATCCAAATTTGCTAGTTCCCCACACTGTATTGTAAACCTCGCCACATGTTCCACGCTAGATTGACCATCTTCCCCCGAGTACAAAGTAAAGTCTGGAGTGCGATATCCTCGTGGGTAAGGATTTTCACGATCAACCATATCAGGATACGGTTTGTGAAACTCTGGCCGGTTGATTGGCCTCACTCCTGGGCCATACAACTCTTGAATAACGTCCCGTACCGTGTCAAAATCCAACACTGGAGTTTGTCGTACCCGGTGTGGAAGATAGATTGCCTCCCGGGTGTTATTCCCCGAACCTGGCACTGAATATCCACGCATTCCCCCATCACCATACATCCCTGGATGCAAGTTAGGAGACGTCACAGAGAACATATTACCAGCCATTTGTTTCCTGTTACTGCAATTTTGGAATTTAAACCCTAATTCCTCATCCTTTTTGTGCGGAGGAGTGTACCTTCTTTCCCTGGCAGATTCAGGAATCAGTGCTTCTCCCAAGCGGCGATTTTCACCTGCTTGAGGAATCCCCGATCCTTGGCCTTGATCTTTAAATAGTTTAGTGTCCGCTTCTTGAAGTTTATCATTTTCTGATGCAACAACCTCTCCTTTTGCAGACTTCCTCCATTCCTTCACTTCTGCCACAAATTCCATCATAACATTAGCGAAAGCTTGGGTCATTTCTCTGAGATCACTGCGGATATTCTTTTCCATAGTCAACATGAAGTTTGTTGAAGGTCCATCACTACCAGAAACGACAACTCCTTCCTTCATAGTCTCCTCTTCGAACTGGTGAACAAGTCTTTCAACAGTTCTTCCATCTGCAACAGTTTCTTCTTCCTGTGAGCGATGACCTTTCCCCTGTGATGGAGCAATCCTTCATTCTTCTCAGTACGCTTTGGAGGCATTGGGTCCCACCGGGCGTGCCAACTTGTTTGTCTCGAAAATTGCGGGCGTGCCAGGCACGTGTTCGTGCCAAATGTGAATGATCCGACTTCGTTTATCAAACGTTGCGAGTCTCGATTCGAGCATTAGTTATAGTTCCTTCGATATGGCTTCAAAACTAAACGTATAAACTGAGGAAAATAAAGGAATTATAGAGAAAATCCATGGACAACATCAAACTTAAATATGCTGTTATGAATTTAAAAGACATTTTTTACAAAAAAATTGGAGGAAATGAGAAAATACACTGCTTGAAAAATAAGAAATGAGCGAACAATTAAAGATAGAATTCTGCAGAGTTTTTGCTGTAGATTTGTCGAATTTTTGTCGGGGGTTCTTGATTCTTTCGTTCCCATTTTTGTACAACTCCCCTAAACGCTTTGGCCATTTTCCACGTCTATCCATGATGTGTCGTGGATCACCTCCTCCGTCATGGTCTTCAGCTGACACTTTATGGGCTTGTTCATTGGGCCTTCTCATATTCTGCAGGCTTTTATGGTTGGTGGGTTTTCAAATATTTGGGCTAAACAAACGCGCAACAAGTTTTTGGCACCGTTGCCATGAAATGAATTTCATATGATTTATACTAAATTGAATTTCATCTTGATGTAATGAATTATTGTTGGGTATACTTGACTTGATTTGGATGATACTTTGAACCCAATGTTCACCCGGAAAATCATTTTCATCTGTGCAAGGATTGAATTTGGAAGAAAATGGTTAGAAACGTGAGTTACGTCACAGAATTTAAGAGTTTGTGAAGTTCATCAGTTGCGTGATTATATCCGGGTGTTGGATTGGTTGTATAGGATTGGCATATCACACAGACATACAAAATTTTGAGCGAGAACTGATGAACACTCGATAGAAGATTTAAACGTTAGATCTCTGAGGCTTGTTGCTTTCACAGTATTTCACGACTTTATTTTGTTTTCTCGTATTTTGATTCGTTGATTTTCCATTTCTTTGTTTTTGTTTTATTTTGTTTTGCTTCGGACTAGCAAAAGTCTAAGTTTGTGATATTTGATAAGTGAATTTATTGTACTTCTATTGCATGTATTTAACTTAGATTTTTGTTATTTCTTGAACGGTGTTATGCGTTTTGTTGTCGTTTTTGTCGTTTGTAGGAAAGTAGGCAACAACTAAATATTTGTGGCATAAATGGCAAATAAAGGCATTGAAATATGGAAGGAAAAGAGAGAAGGAAGGGCTGAAGAATGACCAAATCAGAAGGTCTATATTTCCATTGAAGCCTTTGAAGGAATTATTGTTTTGTTCATGTTATTTAATATTTGATTGTTAATAGGAATATTAGAATCGATATTAGATAACTAAATTCTATTCATCACCTGGGAAAAAGAATAGATCATTTTGTGAATTCTTGGCTAATAAATTAGAAGAGTTTGCAGTGGACATGCTGTTAGAAACTAAACATGGTGGAAAACCGAGCGAAATCGCACCTCTAGAATTCTCTCTCTAGTTGATCTTCGATTCCAAATCCATAATATGTTTCTTGCAAAATTTTAGTAATCGAATATCCTATCATCATTGAAGCTATAAATAGGATTAAGTTCAGGTTGGTTTCATAAATTTAGTGTAATATCAATTATTCATTCTTTGTAGGAACGATACTCTACTTATCATATACTAAAACTTGACATCGTGCGCTTGCGAGCGAAAAACAAACATCATAACACTAGGACCATGTACTATGGTATCTTTTTCTCTCTAGACATGGGGGCTGTAAGATTTTATAACCACAGCACCATATTACCAGCACTATTAATAATGTGCTACACACAACTAGACAAGCAAGCACTACACCTAAACCTTCATAACATTTTGATTCCTTGCAAAAACTGGTTTTCCATTCTCATGTGATTTTCTTAACACTTACCTTCACAATGGAAGGGTCAAGATCAAAAGCAACATAAGGCCATCCTGCAACACCATCTATCACAGAAGCCAATGGAGTGGACAAGAAATTGGCAAGAACCTTGAAGAGGAGAAATTGTCGATCAAAATTGACTAATGCTGTTCAGCTAAACAAATAGTTTATAGACTGCTGTACCTGAGCTTTTCGTCCAAATCCAACAATAACAATAGGTTCGCTGGCATTAAAATTTACTGAGTCATCGGTTTTCTGCATCATCATAATATTTCAGTCAATAACTCAAAAGTATTATTTAAATATTTCAGATAGATTTGCTTTTTAAGAAATTGAAGTAACAGAGAAAAACAAAGCTGTCTTAGCATTCACAGATCCGGATGTCACACCTTGTAGATTGCCTAAAGATGCAATAATGAAAGACACAAAGAAGTGGCCTCTCCTTTAGCTAATCATTCCACCAAGCGTTCTCCATCAAGACTTTGTGCCAGTGTGGATGTTTACAACACAAGATAGTTATTTTAGGTACAAATTAACTTCGCTAGCTAATTGAACCATGTTAATTATTGTGGTGTTGCTAGGGATTATGATATTAAATCAAAGCCCATTATACTATATAAAAGAAGGCCTAAGGCCCAAGAGTGAATTAAGTGGGAAAGGGGTGAGCAGATAGTATATTAGAGAAGGGAGAGAGAAAGTTGATTATTGATTGAGAATATTCCATTTTAGATTACTAGCTAGTGCTAGGGAGTACACAGAGACTTTTCTGAACCAGCCTAACAGGTGTACATTTTATAATTTAGCCCCATCCTCTATAGTTGCTATATATAAAATTCAATGCGTTTCAGAGACTTACACTCTCATTTTCAAACTTTTCACCAATAAAATCAGCTACCTTTCTTCCTACTTCATTGAGTAGAGGGGTCAGTGCCATAGACAGAACAACAACAATTATGAGAAGTTTATTCAGCTCTAGTGGCAGCACACCAAGCCTATGAAAGTGTATAAAAGTTAGCCTGTAATAGGAAACCCAAATAAAGAACATTGCACTCAAGCAAGAAAAGTCACAAACCTGTTTGCTAAAGAGAAAACAACAAATCCAAATTCACCTCCCTGGGAAAGAAGCAAACCTATCCTCACACTCTCTTGGAGAGTTAATCCAACTCGTGGACCTATTGCTGTTATAATCAATGTCTTGATTATTATCAACCCCGCCAAGAGTGAAAATACATTTGGCCATTCTCGGATAAGAAGCTGCACAAAACAAGTACAATTGTAAAACATGTTATCAGCTTTCTAAAGGACAAAAGCGTGATGAAAATAACATTTGAGAAGAAGATTATGTGAAGGTAAAGGTAGTTGTTAAAGAATATATTTTGGCATCATATTTGATATTAAGTGACAAATGCATTCTAAATTAAGAGGATTAATATAGATAACCCCCTGGACATTGTGTCGTTGATATAGACCTTTATGGCCGAACCACATAAATTTTCCGGTCTCTTGTACAGAGGGACTTTTGTTGCAGAAAAATCGGATTTTTCTGCAAAAGCTTTCGCCTTTGATAACTCGTATTACCGCTTTTGTCCACAATTCATGCCATGATGGGTATCAAAACTTTACAGAGGGTGGCTCATGATTTCAACTAGGCAGGTACGTGGCAGCATGTGATGAACTTCATCGCCACTTGCCTTGTTTGCCAACGGAATAATGTTTAACAACTTCAGCCGTCGGGGCTCCTGCAACCCCTACCTATCCCACATCAGGTTTGAGCGGATATTTCGAGTGTTTTTGTCGAAGGGCTTCCCTCTTCTCATGGGAAAAATGTGCTCTTCGTCGTCGTTGAATGATTCTCCAAATATGCACATTTATTGCCCTATCACACCTTTATACGGCTGTTTCGGTGGCAAGAATATTCCTTGACAACGCATTTAAACTGCACAGGCTGCCCGAATCCCATCAGCGATAGGGATGTTACTTTTATGAGTTCTTTTTGGAAGGAGTTGTTTCGGTTGCAAGGTTCCAAGCTTTGTTCCAGTTCTTCTTACCACCCACAAGCGGATTGGCAAACAGAGGTTGTTAATAGAGTTTTAGAAATGTATCTATGGTGCTTTGCATGTGATTACCTGAAGAAGTGGGTGGAGTGGCTCGCTGGGGCTGAATATTGCTACAATACGAGCTTTCACTCTTCTTTGTGGGCTTCACATTTTGAGGTCTTCTTCAGCCGACAGCCACCTCAAATGCTATCATATTGCCCAGGTATCGCTCGCCTCAAGGCTGTGGATCATTTGTTACTCTTTCGGGATAAGGTGCTGCAAGATGTAAGGTATCAGTTGTTGCATGCACAAAACCATATCAAAGTGCAATACGACAGCAACCACCGGGAGGTGCACTTTGATGTGGATGATTTGGTTTTTTTGAAACTTCAGCCTTACCGCCATCTGAGTTTGTCCGCCCGAGCTAATCGGAAGTTATCTCCCAGGTTCTATGGGCCTTATAAGGTGTTGGCACGTGTTGGTTCAGTCTCTTATAAGCGGGAACTTCTGGAGTCCACCAAAATGCATCCAAACTTCCATATTTTGTTCCTGAAGCCTTTCCTTGGGATTGAGTCCAGTGAGCCCACGCTTCCCTCTCTCCATCCAGGCGAGACCCTTCCTACTCCTTAGGTGATCCTTGACCAGCATGTTCACAACGGCAGGATGAAATTGCTGATCCATTGGCACGGTTTATCACCAGCTGAAGCTTCCTGGGAAGATACTTCATTATTCGTGCAGTGTTTCCCGCCTTTGTGTTTGCGGACAACCACCGTACTCAAGGGGTGGGTGATGTCACGAGCACCGCAACGATCCAGGAAAGCGAGGAAGTCCAGTAATCCAAGTTTACCAGAGGCAACAACCATGGCCGTTTCAAGCTCAAGGATTTGGATTTTCACATATCAATTTATTTTGAATTTTGATAGGACTCGGCATTTAGGATTGGTTTTGCTTTTCAGATTTGATGTTTATCTTCTTTAGGGTTTGGTGGTCTAGGACTCTTTTGTATTTATGTTAATCTTGCCTTGACTAAAAGTTATCAAATATTTTCCAAACAAAAGTGTTGAGATCTTGAGGTTCTCTCAAATCGAGCCTCAGCACATTTTATACAGTTGGTCACAAGGGTAGAAAATCTAATAAGAAGAAGGGGAATCTGGAATCTTCAGATTTCCCCGTCAATCAATCTATTACACGATCCTTTGCTCGAGAATGTAACGACAAAATCTAAGCTGGTGAAAACTGACAAGACAAATAAATACCTGTGTCTCGATAGAAGTCCCAGTCGTCACAAAAAATAACCCAAGAAGTAATCCTCTCAATGGCCTAATGTCAGCTTCAAGTTGTGTGCGGAAGTTTGTTTCTGCTAGAAGGGCCCCAGCTAGAAAAGCTCCTAGCTGCAAATGAATATATGAACAATACATCTATTTCCCATGCTTCGGGACCAAATTACACAAACTCTCCACCAAAATCATAATCACATCTACCTATAAGGTTCAGAATTGTTTATAAAAATTTAGTGCAAAATAAACTTTTTTTTTTTTTTGGATAAGAAACTATCATATTGCTAATAATAAGAGAAAGGTTACATTGCGAAGTGGATAAGCGATCCACGAAACAAAGACTAAGAAATGGAAATTAGACTAAGTTTAAGACTATCAATAATTCATCATGAAATAAAACACCAATCCCTAACAGGATCTGAAAATAGTAGATGTTTAAACGCCGGAGTCGCTACTGTCCATCTTGTCACCCTGATCTTAACTGTTCCCACAGATTCTCTGAAAGCTCTTCTATGTCGTTGAATAGTCTGTTGTTGCGTTCCAGCCATATCGACCAAAATAAGCAATGAATAATGATGCACCAGAAATGTTTTAGGCCTTTTCCTTTAAGGTAGCTATGTTCCATAAGGTACATCTACCTTGTCTCAGAATCTATCAAAATGTTAACATATGTACCAGAAACAAAATAATGTGTTTACATCTACCTTGTCTCAGAATCTATCAAAATGTTAAGATATGTTAACCTAAACAAAATTTGAAATATTCAACTTGACAACTATGTTTATATCAGTCTTATCCAACAGTTTACAAAAGATACAAAATCAAACCGTGTCACTGAAGCCCAATTTTTGTGTTATAAGTGATGTCCCAGAAACAGTCAGCAAGCAGAGAGCAACGAAAGCTTCTGAACTTCTAGTTTCCGCAACAACCTGCAATCAACAACCAAGATTCAACAACCACAGCATATACAAAAATGCATCTGAAAATTTATTCTCCTCAAACAGCACTAATGCAGACCTCAAAAACCCGCCTCAGAAAATATTTTCCTCCTAGAGAAAGCAGACCTAGTCCACCTAAAGCTTTTAAACTTGCTTCAGCTAGCATTGGCCAAATACTTTCTTGCGCGAAATTCTGCAGATTATACATATTGAAGTGCCAGTATAAGTTGAGTAGCAACAACGTTAGGATGCTTGGAAGAATAAGTATTTAAACTACCTGGCTTTCCAACACCGGCAATACAACGAGAAGGGGGACAACTGCAATATCCTACAAATATGCGTAGTATGACCAAGAATAGGTAACAGACTTCACATGTTATGAAGAATTGAGTAAGACCAACCCAGCCAGTTCAGGGGGAAAAAAGGGAAAGCAAGAGCATGATAAGAAATATTTAGAAAATACATGAAACAAGGGATAAAGAAAATGAAATAGAGAACCTGGAATAAAAGTATGCCCAGTGTTGCCGAGCCAAATTTAGTTGGAAGTTCTCCCTTCTCTGCGAGAAGCTATATATCACATGAAAGAATAATGTCACCCAAGAGGCATATATGGTGGTACTAAACCATCCAAAAAGATCCAACCCATGTCGTATCAAAATCGGAATAGTCTCTTCATTTCCTAATATTACAGATGCTGAGAGAATCACAGACAAAAATTATATTGAACAAAAGCAATCTGATACAGCCATATCCCTTAAAATGCATACAGATTAAACTTGAGCATATTACAGTCAGTCCCCAACACACCATCATCATTATTAGTAAAGAAACACGATCGAAAAGTCTTCAAAATGAGGAGACTTAAAACGCATACAGATTAAACTTGAGCTTATTACAGTCCACAGTCTCCAATGCACCACCATCATTATAAGTAAATATATACGATTGAAAAGTCCTCAAAATGAGGAGAGTTAAAATCAGTTTTAGCACATGATACAAAACTATTAGCATGCTCAATAACTCCTTGATAAGAAAGCTAACTACTTCAAGAAAATGATTGTATTACATCTTGGTGTTAGGCTTTAGAACCAGGAAATATGTTTCAAAATGCCATTATGATAGCTTATTAATGATTATTGTGTACTAAAGATCACACTATCAATTATAAACAATAAAAAGCATCTGTCTTTACATGATAGACAAAACGGTGATGTGTACAAATAATTGTTTTGGCCAAGGAATTGTTGACAAACATATGAGTTCTAATGGTTTAAATTTTAATCGAGTACTAGTGTACTTTTAATCATACCTTAGGTAATTAGTTCTTTATAAAAGAATATCTAGAATTTTAAACATGCAATACAGCCGTTTATAAACGTCATATTTTTTATGAACTAATGATTACTAACTGGTACCTCGAGACTTGACAATCATACTATCGTAACATTTCTTTTTGACACAGGAATCAAATTATTGCATGATGAATTAGTTTGCATTTAATATAGTTTTATGCATGATAAAGGTTCTAAAGATACTCAAATAAAAGTTCCATGCACGCACTACCACCTCATAAGTTAAACAGCTTAGATTAGATGTATAAAATGGAGATTAAAAAGGACATGAAATATTAGAGAAAAATCTGGCATCTTTTAGAGAGTAATGTGCACTTGTACAAGTGGCTGAATACAAAAAATGATCCTTTTCTCTAATCAATTTTTAAGCTGAAATACCTGAAGAACAAAGGCTGAAGACGACAACGAAAGTGCAGCACCAATTACCACAGCTTCATCAACACTTCGAATATTGACCTACAATTTTTGACAACTCTATTGCAGGTCCAACAGAAGACAAGACAATACCAGTGACTTAAAAAATAATAACAAATGTACAAATAAAAACATGACATAATAATAAATCAAGACATCAGGAAATCTCTGTGCTTAACTCTCATTGTATGTCTAATACATAGAAAAGACATCAACGCATGAGGTTACGATAATCGACTGTTGACATACAATAATCGACTGTTGACAGATCAGTAATCACAATATGCACGACAACTGTAACAGGTTGCACCTGTAGTTAGTAATTCACCTGGGAATATTAAAATAGGAACTGCATAAACATAGATGGTGGCTTCTAGGTAGTATATATCATATTGCAAACTATTATGAAGAACGGAATCATAAACTGTGAGTCAAAAGCAAAAATATATATAAGAACTGCTTCCTTGCACATGGCAGGTCTCGAGGATGCTAAAGAAGAAATATTTGTTCCATGAGACAATTAAAGGATTGTTAGCCATTTTCTTTTCTTTTTTTCATATATTAGGAACATGCATAAATCAGGAGTATTAGAAAATTTTTTATTTATTCTTATTTTATAATTCTAAATATTTCTAACTGCTCCTAAAATTAGTTCTAGAATTGCTCTCTAATTATCCATACCACTGTCCTTGAAGGAAATATTCAGTTTTTGTCTCTCTATTTTTTTCTTATCTTTTCCAATGCGTCATCCAGCCAAATGCCAATTTGACATAAGATAAATATCAACTTGCCACAGCTGGAGAAAAACAACAGTATCGGTAATTTTTAGAATTACTGTTTAAAAAAATTGTCGACCATGATTGAATTCCCTGTTTTCATTTAGCATATAAAGTGCAAAATACAGATAAGTCCAAGATCACCCTTTTAAGACAGCACACTGTCAATTAAAACAGTTGGCTGGTAAAAAAATTCTTACCAAATCAGGCCTCGAGTGAAACAGAAACTTCAAAATTCTTGTTCCGACAGCACCATTTGGGGGAAGCTCAAATGCCGTGAATGCTAGAGTGATAGTAAAACCTTCAATAGAGAAAAACCATAAAAAAATACTGAGTTATACAAAATTTTATTAGCATTTGTCCAATATTACATGCTGAAAGGGTTAGGATGTGCGATATGTGATCATGTGAAAAAAATCCAAAATATGGTATTGAGGTTTTATTAGTCAAAAGAGAAAAGCATTGTCCCGCACAAGAAAAGGGCTCTTTGGGGATGAACATTTGGTCGCTAAGTGAGTCTCTGAGTATACTCTTCATGGTAGCCACATCCGCATGAAGAATCATAACTGGGGATACAAAAATAGATTGTAGCCAGATCCTAGGCCAGTGAATGAATTATCGCTCTTCAGCAAGGATAAGAAAATAACTACCATTGCACGTGATGAACATAAGAAAACACAATGAGCATCATGATGGAAAAATGCGCTGGGGCAGAAATATGTGTAGAACTGTGGATTGAGAAAGGACTTGGCGCAGAATACATGTTCCTGATTGACGATAAAGTGCAAGCAGATAGGCACCAGGGCAGACTTTAATAAGTGGTTGCTAAAGTGAAAGGTCAATGACACAGTGGATATTTTACAATATTTGATAAGAAAGTAATCAAGTGCCTGCACCTAAATGTGCAGTAGTTGATGCACAGCTAAAACATTCAGGTGGAAAACAGATATGCAGGGTGGAGTCTAGCCTCTTTGACAAGATTCACATTAAGCATCGGAACTTTTAAGCTCAAGAAGTCCATAACCTTCTTATGTTCTGATGTTCCCTAGAAAGTCCAAACATACACTATGATATATATGCATGAACAAGTGTTACTACTTAAATGAAAATAAAGAACTACAGCCTAGTCCATTATTTTAATTACTTGAATGTTTAGAACCACATTTCCACACCCTGAACATCATGCTAGAATTGCTGTGAAAGCATACCTGAGTTAGCCCCAGGCCAAATGCAAACTTCGCAAGAGCTCTCAAGCGATCAAGTGAGAGCTCCAAACCCATCTCAAATAACTGCAAGAAACATCTGTTAGTTGAAAACATCAGATAACATTTTTCACTTGGAATAACAAACTTGACAATGCAAAGTAAAATGCCTAAACAGCTAAGAAAACTGACTTCAAAATATAATAAAGCAATGAAAATTTATAATACCTTTACATTCGAAAAAATTCAAATACCAGTCGACTACCAGTAATACTCTACAATTCAATACTCATAAACAAAATACAACAAAATTTGTGACCTTCCAGTGTAATCAACCGGTTGTCACATTCCACTTGTGCTACCAACAGTCTATATATACAGTTCCAAAATTTATCAAACAAACTGTACACCGTTAGCTAGAAGTAACAAAAGCTGTATGTGTCTCTAAGCTTTGAAACCTCTGTTGTTGCCTCCTTGTGCTTGAAACAAATTTTCAAGCTTAACCATTTAACTGCTACAAGTTTTGATCCAGTATTTTACACCTAGTCAAAGTAACTCTCGTCTGAGCCCATTAGTCCCAAGCTAACTTCCCAGAATTGCATAAACATATTTCAAAAGTTTCTTAACACACAATCATCAAATTGTAAAAGTGAGAATGAGTGGACTGTTGTGGCAGCCTACTGAAAGAGCAGCGAGAATGAAACTCATCTCTCTGATTAAAAGACAATCATACAGCTCAACCTAATTCATTCTCAGTTCAATAATTACACCACGTTAAAGTATAACTACAGTAACATCTTAAACTGCTTCTCCACAAACAAAATTGTTCAACATTAATTCACTCATTACATTGACAAGGTAGAAATGTTGTACCATTTTTTATCTCGTAGAAACATCACTGGAATTTTTAGTCTTTGTCGATAAAGCAACATCGTGACAACAAGATGGATTAGTATAGAAACAGATCCAAACACCCTCACCGAGCTTCAGTGCCAATAATGAAAAATAAATTATTTCTCTGATTTAAACGAGCCACCGGGATAATTTTCAGACCAATCGCTAATGTAAGGGGAAAAAATATTATTGAACTCACAAAGAAGAGAATCCCCCATTCAGATAAAATTTTAACATCGATGAGATTTCTTACTAGGCCGAGTTGATTGAGCACAATCCCTGCGAAGAAGAAACCTAGTATCTGAAACAAAATACAACAATTAGCACCCTGTTAATTTGATTTTTCCACTATGAAACTACCAATCACCAAAAAATGACAACTCTTATTCAGCATCATGACTGTTCTTTAAATTATGGAATCAGAGAGTTTCCATAAAAGGTATGAATCCACAAGTACGTACCCAAGTGTCGCCAATAGGGTTATAGACATGTCATGTTCATAAAATGTCACAGGCATTTATTTCTGTACCTCATAGAGTCTAGTTCAATTTCAACCTTGAAGAATTTGTATCTTTATATAGAAATTGACGCATTTCAACTTTGACCAAAATATCTATATACCCGTAAAAATGTGGATTCTTGAAATGTTTTCCAATTGTGAATGGACGTAATTACCCTTCATATTTTTACTTATTTCAATTATTATCAATAATAAATATAAATTATAATGATCATTGATTAACATCTATCAAAGTATTAGAGCTTTTACATATGATATATTAACATCTTTATTTATTTATTTATTTTTAAATCAAACTAACTAATTCAACAAATACAAAAAATAACCTTTTTTATGCAAGTTATGTATTTGGTTATATTTATATTTTTTAAGTGAAAATCATACCGGTAGTTTAAATTTTATATTTAATAATTATTTTATGAGTTTATCAGATTTTATTTGATATTTACCATATAATCTTATTTAAATGAGTTATATTTTACTATCAATATTATTATCTCATTAGTTTTGATATTTTTTTGAATTTTGATGAATATTTATCGTTAGTGTGCTTAATTTATGTAACTTATTATTATACATTGATAAAGTCCATAATTTAATTAATTTTTATTTTACTATGCCTTATAGGTGATGTTTGGATATATATTTTTTAAAAATTTGTTTCAGTTCATTTGGTTCGATATATTGTGCTACTTATAACTTATTTCATAACATAAAATTAACAACTTTAATTTTGATTTGACAAAAAATTTGAAAGTAAATTATATAAGTTCTTAATTAATTTATTCGTCTAACATAACAAGAGAATAAATTCAAATTAATAACAAAATGATTCAAATTGTTTTTTTTATAAAATCAAAATTTTAATTTTTAGCATATAATTGCGATTCACGTGCTTCATGCTAGTTTCATGAAATCTGTGAACGTCCGAAGATACAAGATCACCATTTCAAGATTTCGAGCTGAAAGTCAACTTACAGGACTAGCTTTGATTTTTTTGAAAGCAGGAACCACCAATACAGTCACTGCTAGGAATGTCAGAGTGTCCATGCCCAAATCATTGATGACATCAACAGCATTGGCAACATCAAGTGATGAGTGTATCCGGAATTTGACCTTTTTGATGTGTCTGTATACAGGAAAGCAAGATCCTTCTCCGCATCGAAAAGATGATAAAGGAGTAATCTTGAAAACATTGTGTTTTTTGTACAGAAGGTTATAATTTATCCTGTGATTTATTGATGAAAATAATGGCTTATGTGCTAATTGACTACAAGAACAAGAGACATTGAGATTTTGCGACAAAAGATATACTTTTAATTCTGGCCTGGAAAACGATGTCACTTCCCTGCGTCACACGAATGATGCAGGGTATTATGAGCTTGTCTTTCTTCATCCAAAAACAATGATAAGAAATAAGTTGGAAAAAACATCTATATAAAATGAAATGTCAAACAGTTCGGAGCTGTCAAAAGTTGTTGTTTACGGTTTCTTTTACACCAAATCTTGAGGAAATTTCAAGAACAAGTATTTCTTGGTAGAGTTACATAACATTGATAGTTTTTTTTTCCAAATTTCCTTGAAATTAAAATTAGATTAAACATTAAATTTTAATTTTCTTGATATTGCTCAAACCACATAATTTTGTTAAATTCCCTGCAAGATCCACCAACCTGAAAATTCTACTATCATTAATAGAAAACCATCAAACTCCATATTTTTCGCAGAAGATAACATAATAAACTAGCCCAATCATAGGCACTACACAGATGGTATTTCACAAATATTCAATTGCCAGAATAGCACCTCAATTTATTCCTTCAAATTAAGATAGTGCCTAAAATGGAAGAACACTGGTATCTACAAGTAACTTATCCAAGAATGACACCCTCGAGGCCTCATTTTAATGCTTCAAATTATCTTAGTGCCTAAAATTAAAAAAATGGGATTTCATCAAGAAAATGTATTGGAGAGTGCAAATAGGATTAGTAGGAGTAGAGCCACACGTTTAGGCCATCTCCAATCCATATTCTCTATTTTTCATCCTCTATCCTCCAAAATAGAGATCCATAATCTCTATTTTCAAACACCTTCTCCAACCCATATCCTCTAAATATTACCAAATACTCTATTTCTTTAATTTATTTCATTTTCAACTCATATCCTCTAAATATTACCAAATAATTTTTTTTAATTTATTTCATTTTCGAACACACACACATATAATTAATTAATTTTATAATATATTATTTAACTAAACTTAATTAATTCGCTAAACATGGCACAACTACATGTAATTCGCTTATTAATTTTCAAAAAGACTATATGGCAATTTTTAAAATATCTATTTTGTAATTATTTTTCACCCCTTTTCAATCCTCTATATGAACAGTGATACTCCATAAATAGAGGATCACTGTTGCATACTCTAAAATAAAGAAAACAAATAGAGTACGATTGGAGAAGATTTCATCCTCCATTATGAAGTACGATTGGAGATGCCCTAGGCCATTGAAATTTGGAACGTTTTGTGCATGCGCAGACATTTATCTCAACGGTCGTAGGATCAAAAAAGAAGTTTTGGATGATTTCGTGAATTGATGTGCAAATTAATGATCCCGAACCACTCTCGGGGCTCTCAAATGACAGGCGAGAGCGAATAAGAAAATCTTATTCTTTTTAACCCATATTTTTTTTTTGAATTTCAAAAAAAAATAATAATAACCGGGCGTTTTATTTTATTATAATCTTTATTTCTTGCTTTTATATCACACAAATTATATAATATTTTCATCGCAGTGAATGATTTATTATCAATATTTTGAAACTAAAAAATATATATATAGCATCAAATTGCACTTCCAAAATAATATTACAGATATATTATCAAAGAAATTTTAAAATATAATATTTTATTTGACTATGATTTTAGTATACAATTTTTTTGGCATTTATTTTTTTAGGTATTTGAAAGTTATTTTGCAAAATATAAAAATAAAAATAAAATAAGAAAATAGATATACTAGATGTTTGCTTTCGGACAAAATTATTTAGCCTTGAAAAATGATCCATTAGTCAAAGTTTCCAGATTTGTTCATGAAAAAGCGGTCAAGGTTTTAATTTTTAGATACAACAATAATAAATAATTAAATAAATGTCCTCTCTTATCTTATCTTATTTTCTAAAACGATATAGCAACCAACATCATATTATCATTTTGAATAATGTGAAAAATACAACAATATATTAAATTTTATTATTATATTATAAAATTTTGTATTGAATTTATCATGAAATTTTGATAAATAAATCAATATTTCACACTTTTAATTTCTTATTATTATTATTACCTTTTAATGAAGCATAAAAACCAACAGAAACCCCACCACTACCACCGAGATTTCACGGAAAACACTTGAAAATTAAGGATAAATTAAAGGAAGAATTCAGAATTATATATTTAACAAAGATCATGAAATATGATCTTTTTCATAAATAAATACAAATAAACGAAGATCATAAATCGAAAAAAGATTTGACAAAGTTTTGTTAATTATGGGTCATTAACACTGAGCAATACCATATCAAAACCCAAGAATGTCTGGAAGAACAATTTTGCATCAATGGAATTATCACAACCATCTAATGCACCAAGGCATAACCAAAAACACACAACCTTTTTGCTCTAACATGATCCAGTTACATAAAGTTATGTTCCAAAGCAGCAGAAGTGTAGTTTATTACTCAGTTTGCACAATTATCAGTGTGTTTGGAAGAGCACGTAATGCGCCCTTTACGAAGGCGAATCGGAATTTCCTGGAGTGAACTTTAGGGATACACTATTGACGCAATGGCGCTCATCAGTGGGTGTACCGAATCCTTCACCTTTGAAAACATGCCCGAGGTGTCCCCCACAAGCTGCGCAAGTGATTTCTACCCTCCTTCCGTCGGGATCAGGCTGTATGAACATATGCACGATGCAAATGTAACCTGCTTTTACTAATATGCACAAAAAGCATGGAAAGAT
Organism: Primulina tabacum; assembly: GCF_025594145.1. Lineage (NCBI taxonomy): Eukaryota > Viridiplantae > Streptophyta > Magnoliopsida > Lamiales > Gesneriaceae > Primulina > Primulina tabacum. Next base: position 16,540,434 of record NC_134550.1, read on the forward strand.
GGAATGAATGGAAAAAAGAGGAACCTACATATCGGTTTATGGCTCCAGGGAGACCCTCGAAGAATGCTGGCCAACCACAACCGGAATTAAATTTGGTTGTGGACTTGTACAGAGGTGTTCCACACCCTGCACACTGGTATACACCCTCTTCATAGAACTTGTCATAAATCCCAGTACCTGGATACCTGTTAGTTTGTGTGCACAAGTAAATGTTGTAGATATCGGTGACATATGGTTCAAACTTCAGAAAATAGTAATTCAACCCTTTACTTCATAACATATCCTTGAAATGAGCAAAACAAGATTGAAGCTATGGTACTTCATGATGAGTATTAATGGCAGCTTCCCTTCAGGTTCAGACAAGAGGGGAATAAAAAACTGAGTAAAATCAAGTACAATTGGTGTTGAATTCTCTCCCACTAACGCACTAAAAACATCAACAAATGTGAATTAACTGAGGCAAAAACCAGCTTCATCACCGCTTAAACGTGCTAGAATATCTGGCACACTAGCACCCAAATTCACCCTTCCCTTACATTTTCAAGAAAGAAAAGGTCTAGGAATAAAAATTTGAGCCTCATGATTAAACCAATCAAGAATTTCGGAAGCTATCATCATTTCTCAACAGATAAGCAGATTGACTGACTTTGCAACATATAACTGTTACCAAGCAATATTAAGGAGATTTCAAGCTTTCTGCCTTGACTACAGTGAATGGTAATTGGCAGAGACGAGATGAAATGTTGTGGTAGGCTCAACCGAAGCTACTGCCAGGACCGTCCTCACGTGGGCACCCATTGACAAAGAAAAAGACATCCTACTCCAAATAAAGCTAGTCACACCGGTTGATACACTAGGATAGGTCAAAAAAGATTTGATCTTTGACATGATTGTCATAAACTCGATTCAGTAGTGACACCAGTTGATACACTAGGACAGGTAAAAAAGATTCGATCTTTGACATGATTGTCATAAACTCGATTCAGGATTATCAGAACTGCAATAAATATATATGTGAATCATAAAGATTACTGCTTACTTGTAGTATAACTTCTGAGAAATATAAATGGGAGTTGTTTTGAGACAATTAAGAGAGCACAAAAACAAAATTCAGCTTCAAAAATTTGGCCATGGACGCAGACCTTAAGCCTGATTTTTTTTTTTATGGATTGAATTGCTTTTATTCCCTTTCATTCCCTTATTATTATTATGATTGTGAAAAACTTCCATCCATTTCACACCAAAAAGAAAAATTATTAAGTTAACAGATTCCCAACAACTAAAGTAATAAAATCATCACCAAATTATCAGTTCATGAAGTGATATTCAGTGTTCGGAGGAGGAAAACAACAGTTATCCCAAGCAGCCAAGCTCTTTAAACCAAGATTTAAAAACAAGAATAGCAAAATCAAGAACTTAAACAGCTAGATCTCAACAAATGCCAAGACCAATGAATCCCACAACGATTACAAGAACTGACAAGCAATCAATCTAATTTGACCGCACACATAAACACGGAATCGAACTCACTCGGTGCCTTTCTTTCTGAGAATCCGAAACTGCTCCGGCGAAAGAATTGCACGCCACTCCTCCTCGGATTTCTGCACAGGCCCGGAAGCCGCCATAGCCACAACTCCGCCTCTGAACTCTCTCCTGCACCGATTAAAGCTCAAGCCACAAAACCCACCAGATGAAACGACGTAATATCCAAGGGGCTTCGTGAATAGAAAATGGGTTGAGTGGTATCCGTTGAAACTGGTAACTTGGTATGCTGATCTTGGTATAAATCTTGAGATGGGAGAGGTCGGATGGAGAACGAGCGTTCTAGAAGATGCAAATGGCGAAATTCTAAGGATCTGGGAGCCCATTTGGTGGGAAAGATCGAATTTTTTTGTGCGGTGCAGATGGCCAATTCAACCAGATTTGTGCGGTGCAGATGGCCCATTTGGATAAAGTTTGGTTGGGATACATGATCCATATTAATGTAGTGGATTTGGTTTTGCATCTTCTCTTTCTTAATTATTCTTCTTCTTTTCTTTTTTTCCAAAAGCAATTTCTTCAACATCTAATATAATGTTGTGTTGGCTTCCATTTATATCAACAATCTTTGTACATGAAAACTTCATGCAGTAAAACATCTATAATTTAATACTTGATAAATTATAATCTGTTTAAATTAATAAATTTCACGATCCCAATATGATAGGATCGATTGGGGGATAATCGTTGAGTAACAATAGCTCAATTCTTGAAATATTTAACATCGATAAATTAAATCGAGTTTGGTTTTCAAACTAAGCGAAATACACTCAAATAATCTTTCGTATAAACTGTTTAAACATTTTGTAAAGCGTTTAAAATATATACAAGTTGAATGAGGAAAAAACATTTTGGTTGAAGCATTTTTATCAAACACTTGGTATACAATATTTTGGTATTTGAAATATACAAAAAAAAAATTTGACAATACATCTTAAAAATAGTAGAAATAATAAGTCATTACAATAAATAAATAGAGATGGATTTGTTTATGTATGTTCGGATATTAACAGCCCCTATGTCACCCTTTTTCCCCTTGATAAGAATCAACTAAAAGATTTTGATTTATACAATTTCTTATACAAACTCATTTCAACTTAGAAAGTATCTATTGTCTAATTAAAACTCCTAACACACTCTTGATTGTAGGACGTAACCTCACAATCCACATATTGTTTAATGTCTCTTATGCCAAGACAACAAATACAATCTTTAATGTTTTTGTGTGAAGACTTACTAAACTAAACTTTGAAGCTCAACTCTCATGTATAGATGTCTATAACGCCTCGAAAATTCGAAGGTCCACACGAACCACATGCATACAATTTATTAAATTTCTGGTGTATTTCAATTAATTGTTTTAATTGCATAAATTAATAATGTAGTGCATATTGACATGTTTATAATATAATTTTCTACATGGTTGCATTAAAATGTATTTTAAAGGTTATTCAAGATGCGATCGAGTAATGGAGACCGATGACTGAAAAAATAGAAAATGTTTTTATTAAATAAATGTTTTTAATTATTTAAAATATGTTCGATGCTTTTTCTTATTTTTGGAAATAAGGAGTGTTGGAACATTTCATGTTCGCAAGCTTAATTTTGATGTTAATAAAACTTGTTTGTTTTTAATAATCAACCTTAGTGCGCAGATAGCTGAAACTGAAATAATCAGTTACGAGCCAAAACTGAAGCTGTCGAAGACGCCAACTGAAAGCATCAACTGATCAACCAAACTAGACCAGTTCAACTGATATATCGTAAATGAGTTCAACTGATTGTTCAGTTGATAGGTGGTTCAGCAGGAGAACCCACTACAAAAAAAAGTGTTTCTAGAAGCGGTTTTTGAGGAGCACTTTTAAAACCACTTGTGCAAACTGAACAACAAAATCGGTTTTACTTAAGCCGTTTCTATTTCCTTACTTTTAGGAGTGGTCGCATAACCGCTTTAGTTGCACAATTTTTAGTACCGATTTGTATCAACCGCTGCTATAAATTGCTCCTATTGATTTAGCTATTAGGACCATTCTGGAAACTACTCTAATTGAATATTTGTAACAGCGGTTTAGTACCGATTTGTATCAACCGCTGCTATAAAATGCTCCTATTGATTTAGCTATTAGGACCATTCTGGAAACTACTCTAATTGAATATTTTTAACAGCGGTTTCACAAAACCGGTGTTGTGGACCGCCCTTATAGCTTTGTTTTTTTAGGATTGATTTGAAAATTGCACCTATTAAATACATTTAGTATTGGTCGTATAAATCGTTTCTATACATATATAATTATTAAGAGCATTCCGGAAATTGCTCACATTGAAGACATATAACAGCCGTTTTCACATAACATGTGTCATGGACCGCCCTTATAGCTCCGTTTTTTAGGATTGAATTGAAAATTGCACCTATTAAATACATTTAGTATTGGTCGTATAAACCGTTTCTATACATTGCTCTTATTGATATAACTATTAAGAGCATTCCAGAAACTGCTCATATTGAAGATATCTATCCACGGTTTCACAGAACCGGTGTCGTTGCCCGCTTTTATTGCTCTATTTTTTTAGGATGAGTTTAGAAATTGTACCTATTAAATACTTTTAGGATTGGTCGTATAAAACGCTTTTATAAATTGCTCTTATTGATATAAGTATTAGGAACATTCCGGAAACTGCTCATATTGAAGACATGTAACAACGGTTTTCACAAAAACGTCGTCATGGACCGCTTTTATTGCTCTAATTTTTAGGATTAGTTTCTAAAATATATCTATTGAATACTTTTTAGCTTTTGTTTTATATACATATAGTGCAAACTGCTCTTGCTGATATAAAGAGAATTTTGTAAACTGCTCATATTATATATTTTTAGCATCGATTTTCTCAAAAGTGGTGATATGAACTGCTTTTGTGGCTCTATTTTATGATTAATTTGAAATTATACCAATTGAATATTTTTAGAACTTTTTTGTATAAATTGCTGCTATAAATTTCTCTTGTTAATATTACTATTAGCAGCATTATGAAAAACTGCTCATACTGAATATTTTTAACACCGGTTTTCACAAAATTGGTCCTATGAACCATTGTTATTCCTCTATTCTTTTACGATTTGTTTGAAAATTATGTATTTTGAATATTTTTAGTATTGGCTACATGAACCACTATTATTATGTATTACACATGCTGAATACTTTTTAGTATTGGTTTTATAAACCGCTACTACAAACTGCTCATGTTGATATGACTATTAGGAACATTATGAAAACTGCTCGTATTGAATAATTTTAACAACGGTTTTTACAGAACTGGTATTGTTGACAGTTTTTATTGAACTGTTTTTTTAGGATTGGAAATTGCACCTATTGAATATATTTTTTATTGGTTGTATAAATCGTTGCTGCAAATTTCTCTTGTTGATATAACTATTAGGAGCATTATGAAAATTATTCATATTAAACATTTGTAACATTGATTTTCGTAGAAATGATGTTATTGAAAACTTTAACTGTTTTATTTTTGTAGGGTTGGTTGGAAAATTGAACCTATTGAATAATTTAAGTACCGATTATATGATCAACTGCTACTAGGAGCATTCTAAGCACTGATCATATGTATAAATATTTTATATATACACATGTAAGCATACATGATGTATACATAAATATATATAATATATACACATATATATGTATATACATTGCATGTCAACGATACATAAAGAACAAAATAAAGAGGAAAAATAACACAAAACAAAAAAAATAAAACAATCTCTTCAATGGGTGAGCTAAAAGCTCAGTTTAACTGAAATAATAGACCGGACCGAATTAAATCAGAAATTCTGTTCGATTTAATCAATAGTTTGGTTATTTTTTTAAAAAAAATTATTGGTCAATTAGTTTATCAGTTTGGTATCTACTTTAAATTTAAAAAATCGGTTAAACTGAATGTAATTAAATCTTACAATTAAACTTTCCGTCCTCGAATTGAGTTACAAAAAAAGGCTTTGTTTGCATATGTTTTTGGTGTTTTCGGAGGTTTAATTTATTTTTAACGCATTTTTGTTAAACATATAGGAAGTGGCATATAGTGTACGATCGGACACTTGCCACATGCCAATCACTTTTATAATAGACATCTGTCAATAATTACACTCGATAAAAATGCGGAATTAAAGGTTTTTGTCAATTTATCAAAACTATGACTAATAGCCGCGAATTTAACATTTTAAAACGCACTCATAGTAAAAACATCATGTTTTGATAACCGTTACTCAACAACATATATAAAATGATTATTTTTTTAGAAAATAAAAGAAAATGCAGTGGAACAGTTAACCATAAAAGTTTGTAATTCATTTGGAATTTTATAAATTTTAATATATATTGTTATATAAATTTTTGAAAGGATAAAAAATTAAATTAAAAGTTTTTAATAAACTGAGAGGTGAAAATAAAATAAAAATCAGACTTTAGTTTTGTCTTTGAAAATGAGAAAATACGTTTAAAATAATCGATTACAAACAAAATTCAATTTTCCGATCAACACACGTATACCATAAAAAATAAAAAAAAATGTATCATTTTCCTCATTCATCTTCTCTCTCCTCTCTTCTCGTACCTTTTGTCTCTCCTTAAACAAAATCTCAAAAAAAATCCGTCACCTTTGACCGGCTTTACTACCTCAGCCAGGTGGGCGAAAATTTATAATAACCATAGATTCAGAAAGCTCTCGATCTAATCTTTCCATCGATACCACTTTTGCTAGGTTAAATCGTGCCTTCCGGAAAACCGTCGAAACCCATCGCCCCTCTTCGCCGGAAAACCTGAAAACTTCTTGATTTGGTCGTTTATGGTTCGGCCTAGCTACAGGAAATAAGGTTGCAGAAAGTTCCGACCACTTTCCGACGAGTCTAGCCACTTTCTGTGCGATTCCGACCAAATGATGTCATGTCTGTCGCCGGTCACCGCCTAGCTCGGTTTTCTTGTTGAATTTGAACATTCCGAGCTCGATTTCCTGCCCCTATATTTCGAGTAGCAAGCTGCCCCGAGGTGAGGAGATTCGGTACTTTGAATAAATTCGATTTTGGTCCAAATATCGCATTGATGTTGATAAATTATTGGATTATTCTTGTTGTTCCGGAGTTGATGGATTTGGAGGTATATCTCGGTGAACCTATAATTTATGGTTGAACTAAAGATACTCATAATATGCTTAAATATATTTTTAAGAGCATCTAAGTCTAACAGTGCGTAAACTTACCAACAAACCTATTAAAAAAGAACAATCTATCTATTCGGGGAATCTGTGCAAGCTGTTCATATTAAAACCAAAATGATATTCTCTAATGGTTTATGTGAGTGTAGGAGCAACAGAACAAAAATTAAAGATACAAAATAATAGTAAGAATATTAATAAATACTCGGAAACTCGGTTTATTATTTTCCCACAATCTTATATGTTCATCTACAAGAGATGGAAGAATTGAGTAACCGGGAATCATTGGGGAAGTCGAGGCCGATATGATGAGTGCAAAACAATTGAATTTTATTCAAACAAGAATAATAACCACCTTGACAATTTTTTCTAATAGAAACAAGGCAAAACATAGCGTAAAGACTCCTACTTCACCTAAAACTGTAGAGTTAATTTTTGGGTTTGAAGTGAGTTTGAGCCTTACTAACTGACCTTTAGGGTTGGGTTGAACTAACAATGTAATAATTTGAGGATTCAATGATATATTGAGGATTATAGAATTTTATTACAAATAATTTGAGCTAATAAAATAATTAGATTTGAATATTGTGAATTTTGAGATGTTAGCATATTGTCAATGATTTAATCATAAATTTGTTATGAGATTAATCCCTAGGTCCTACAAAACATGATATTAAATAATGTAGGTTCATTTATATCAAAACATCGACAACTTTAAAAAAATGTGTATTTGAATTTGTTTAACTACAACTGAATAATTTAAAATCATATTTTTATGATATTATTTTTAATGTTATTTAATGCTTAATGAATTCTTTGTTATTATGTGAGTATATACTTATATTTTAAAAAATAATTACGCAGGATCAAATAATGCTGAAGACATGGATGGACTACCCTCGTGAAAGTCTTCAATATCGGGTGGGAATCCTACACTTTTTACGTTATGCATATGTTGATGCAAATGATGAAGTCAAGAAATCATGTCCTTGTTGCAAATGCATAAACTCATCAAATCATGATCGTGCAACAATGTATGAACATTTGACCATAAATGGTATGTTACCGGATTATCGCATTTGGAATTTTCATGGAGAACTAGTCGATGGGACAATCTTGTAATAACATGAGTAGTGGGCTTGAGACTTCATTGAAGATGGTTTCTGAGAAGTCTAACCACGGACAAGTGGTGCAAGAAATGTTACGTGAAGCATTTGGGATGCCTGAAGAACCATTTATGAATAATGAAAACTGCTTTGGTACATTGACAAGTCATACGACTGAGCAATCTAATGTAGAAGATTTCTATAGATTGGTTGACGAAGGGAAACAACCGCTCTATACTGGATGCACCGAGTTTTCCAAGTTGACTTTTCTTGTTGAGCTATTTCAGTTGAAAGTGAGTGGGAAATGGAGTGATAAGTCCTTTACAGCATTGCTGGACTTTCTTCGCCGAGTACTTCCGTCTGAGGCGCAGGTACCTAATTCTTTTTACGAGGCAAAAAAATTAATATCCAAATTAGGACTTCATTACGCAAAAATACATGCTTGTCCAAATGATTGCATGATTTATTGGGGTGAAATGAGAAAGAACAAGCTTGTAAAGTGTGTAACATGTCGAGATGGAAGAACTTGCAGAAGCAACCAAAGAAGACATTGAAAGGTGGAAAAAGACGCCTTCTACTGAAAACTCCTGCCAAGGTTTTTTGGTATTTTCCATTAAAACCAAGGTTACAACGATTATTTATGTCATCTAAGACATCTGAAAGTATGCAGTGGGATTCAAAAAAACGGGTAGTGGATGGAACTCTTAGGCATCCGGCTGATTCATTAGCATGGAAGACTTTCGATGAAAGACACCATGAATTTGCATATGATCCTAGAAATGTACGGTTGGGTCTTGCCACTGATGGGTTTAATCCATTTAAAAATCAAAGTACTTCACATAGTACTTGGCCTATTGTCCTGATGCCTTACAATTTGCCACCTTGGGAATCCATGAAGCCTCATTCAATTATTTTATCCACTCTAATTCCTGGCCCAAAAGCACTTGAAAATGATATTGATGTATATTTACAACCATTATTGGCTGAACTAAAAGATTTGTGGAGAAATGGTATTTCGACCTATGATGCATGCAATAAAGAAATGTTCCAAATGCGGGCTGCGCTACTTTGGACAATTAATGACTTTCCTGGTTTGGGAAGTTTGTCTGGATGGAACACATATGCCAAAAATGCATGTCCAACATGTGCTGATAAAACAGATGCATTATATTTGAAGCATGGCAAGAAATGGTCATTTAGAGGGCATCGTCGTTTCTTACCTCCAGATTCAGAAATTAGAACGATCGCAAGTTATGGCAAGCAAGAGCATCGTGAATTAGATTTAAAACCGTTGTCTGGATCTGATGTCCTTTCAATGACTCAATACAAGAATGTGGTATATGGTAAGAGTAATGCATCTAAACCAGCTGCACGAGTAAAAACAGGGTCCATGGAACAAATGTGGAGAAAACGAAGCATATTTTTTAGTCTATCATATTGGGAGTTTAACTTGATCAGACATAATTTGGATCCTATGCACATTGAGAAAAATGTTTGTGACAATATTCTTGGGACAATTTTAGATGATTCGACCAAGAGTAAAGATAATGCTGCCGCACGTAGAGATTTGAAAATATTAGGTATTATGAGACAATTATGGCCACGGATACAACCAGACGGCAAAGAGTATTTGCCACCTGCATGTTATTGTATGAGCAAAGATGAAAAGAAAATATTTTGTTCTGTGTTGAAAGATATCCGTGTCCCTGATGGTATGTCATCTAATATTTCAAAGTGTGTGGATGTTGGATGTTGTAGGATTATGGGTCTGAAAAGTCATGATTGTCACGTGATAATGGAACAATTCCTTCCAATTGTTCTTCGCCGCGTGTTATCAAGAAAAGTAATTGCACCATTGATTGTTTTATGTGAATATTTTAGGACAGTGTGTGCGAAGTCATTGCGAGAAGATGAATTGCAGAAGGCTGAAGAAGGGGTTGTATTGGCTTTATGCCAGTTGGAAAGAGTTTTTCCACCATCTTTTTTCACAGTAATGGTGCATTTGGTGGTGCATTTGGCGTACGAGGCAAGAGTAGCTGGGCCTGTACGTTACCGGTGGATGTATCCAATAGAAAGATATCTAGGGAAACTTAAAAATTTTGTTAGAAACAAAGCCCAACCAGAGGCCAACATCGCAGAGGCGTATTTGCCAGATGAATGTGTTGTGTTTTGTTCTCGTTATTTGGAGAGTAACAACTTCTTGTGCAATCATGGAACATGACACAAAGAGACACCAAACGTTGAGTTTCCATCATTAGCAATGTTTCCACAAGTAGGAAGACCTACAAAAGGGCGTCAAGTAGTTACTTTGGACAACAAAACTCTTACTCAAGCTCATAGATACATCCTTTCCAACTCTTCAGAATTGCAGCCATATCGTGAGTAAGTATAATTTTTTAAATGTTTTTTTTAATTGTTTTCTTAGTAATGGAAGTTTCTAACTATTATTGTCAAAATTGAACAGAGAATTAAAAGCGAACTAAAGAGACGATATAGATATGGTCGTCGTCCAACTAACTCCCAGTTGGAAAATATGGCACGAATGCAATTTGCGGAATGGTTTGCAAGACGAGTAAGTAGTATACTTAAAAATTATATGTATATTACAGTTTCATCATAAAATGGGTTGGTTATGTTTTTAGAGATTTATACCTCATTATAATTGTATGTTATGTATCTTACAGTTTGATCGAACGAATGAAGAAATTGTTGACTTGGATCTAAGGGCGCTTTCACGAGGTCCAAATTCTATAGCATTTAGTTTTCAAGGATTCAATGTAAATGGTTTTGCATTTCGCACAATGGATTCTGAACAGAACAAAAAAGTTCAGAATAGTGGGATCATGTTGCAATCGATGCATGATGATGATGATCATGAGTCAACCTACTACGGTAGATTAAATGATGTAATCTCACTTGATTACGACAGTCGTGGCAGAATTGTTCTTTTTCGATGTGATTGGGTTAACACTACTTCTGGAATAAAAATTGATTCTTTGGGATTTACAATGGTTAACTTTTCACGCTTGATACATACAGGAGAACGAGAAGAGCATGAACCTTTTATTCTAGCTTCACAAGCTCAAATGGTTTATTATGTACGTGATCCAAAAGAAGAGGACTGGTATTGTGTTATTCGTCACACACCAAGAGATACATACAATATGGGTGATGAAGATGATATTGATACAATGCATTTTGTGGATATCAATTGTTCTAGTATACAATCACTGTTAAGTGATATAAATGGGGAAGATGTGTTCAACTGATGAAGAGCCCAACTGAGATCAGTTCAACTGAACAAGAGTGAAATCAGTTCAACTGACGAGTCAACTGATTTTATCAGCCCAACTGAATACCAATTCAACTGACCAGTTCAGAACATCAGTTAGGAGCAATCAGTTGCAGATCAAGACAAGCTGAACTAAGTGGAATACAGCTGTGCGCAAAGGTACAAAAACTTTTGTCCAGTCAAAGGATAATAATGGACGTTGTATCAGAGCTTAAAGAAAAAAGTGTTCCAGAAAGAACAAGACAAGTTTCGAGGAACAGATTCAAAATGCAACTGATACAATAATTGAGTCTCATTGTACGATTAAACTTCACGCCTATAAATAGAAGATGAAGATCAGTGAAGACATATACAACACAAGAGAGAAAAGAAAAGGGCACGCTTCAAAGTCATATCAGCTTAAGAGAGAAGCATTCAGCCCAGTCGAGGGAACACTTAAACGTGTTATCAGCTTTAGATTAGAAGCATATTTCCTTCAGTGTGTGAGAACACTTTCGGGTAGTTTTCAGAGATCAGTTCTCACACACACACACACCACCACTCAAATACAGTATTGCACAAAGATGTTAAACTTGTGTATGTAGTCTTTCTCACATAGATATTAAAGAAATGTTGACTGGAAGGTGCTGCCTTCAGTCTAGTCTAGGAGTTCAGTTTAGGCAGTAGTGTAAGCCCTAACTGGGTGGGTTTGTACAATTATTTGTATCGATCAAAGTCTTCTTGTAAATCCTACCCGAGGTGGTAGAAAGGGTGACGTAGGAGCAGTTGAAGTCTCCGAACATCCATAAACATATCTTGTGTTATTTCTGTTTAACTGCTTGTTTTTGTTCTTAACTGATTTGATCAGTTCAGCTGATATCAGTTCAGTTCTGTCCATAACTGACTGACATAAGTCAGAACTGATCCCTAGATATTTCCAGTAATAAACCAAATGATTTAGTAAATACATAATTTGTGGTTCACAAATTTACATAAACATCGTCAAAATAATTTAATGGTCTCAAATGTTTGAAATATAATTTTCAACATGCCAACAAAAAGTAGTGAACCAAAGAAATCCAAACATCATCACATAGCTCATAAGACCCGAGAATCCCACTCTAACTCGTATCTCCTCGCCTGGAGCTGGACTCTGGCATCCCAAGCCTCGCCTCACCTACCGTCAAGCACATGAAAACAAGAGGTAGGCAACGTGCCGGTGAGTATAAACCCAGTATGATACAATCAATAACATATGAGAATTAAAATTTCAAATATCTCATATAAAATTCATAAAGATGCAATATAATGCAATGCATGATCAGAAGCTGTGGGCTATCAATAAATCTCAAGATCAAGTGAATCATCTGGTCATAGGGTACCCAAGGGAATAGAATCACCCAGCAACATCCACTGACTCATCCGCTCGGGGTGGTGTGCTGTGTTCTACCATCCCAGGACTATGGTGCGCCTATAGAGAGTGTTCAGGCCATAGCAGCGACCTCCACATACACTATGCCAACTCAACTATAGCCCCATACGTCCAACAAATCAATAAATCAAGGCGACCTCCGTCATATCAAATCTGAATCAAAAAGTGGCTCAATATGCAATGTAATGATGCAAATCAATATCATCATTTCGATATCATAATCAACTCATCTCAATACAACAATCATCATTAAATCACCAATAGTTCATCGAGCCATAGAGTTTTCAATTTAAAATAAAAATGATACTTTTACCTCGTATGTTACCGACCTTAACATACCTTTCAAATATTACCAAAAAAAGATCGAAATGTGTAGATGAGAAGTCTTGAACCTTTGAATTCTACTATAACTCAAGAACTTTGATCATATATCAAAACAGAGTAGTTTCTGTTCAAAATTCATAATTAATTCAATACTGCTTCGAATCAAGATCCGTAAATTTCTTAACCGTAATATGCCATAAAAACATTAATTGAATCATTTTATCAAACACATGACATGCGTGCTAAAGAGTTAGCTCCTTTACTTTGCCCTTACATTCAATTCCATTTCTTTTCAAAATATCAATACATACAATAATAATACCATCAATCATTATATTAACAACTTTAACTCAACACTCAAACTAAACAACACATTGTTTTCCCTTCAATCACTAAACCAAGGAAATAAGCTTTCTTACCTTGCTTATACACTCTTGAGGAGAAGAACTTCTAATCTCCAAGCAAATATTAAGGCTTCAATCAAAGATTAATGTCTTGGAAAAAATTGGATTGAAGGAGAATGAAGAACCCTAGCTCTAAACCAATGGAGAGAAAAGAAGGAGAAGGAAAATGAGTAAAAAAAATTGATCCCATTCGATTTTATGCCTCCCAAACACCAAAACACGTTTTCTTAACTTGCTGGGCGCTCGGACGGACATCTTTTTCCGCTCGGGCGCGGAACTCTCGGCCATAAATATAAAATTTTCGAACAAGGCCCGCCCGGGCGGACATCTTTTTCCGCTCGGGCGCGCTCTGCGCAGAGCTACGTCAAAGATTGCTTCCGAAACGCCTCTTCCCTTCAGAATTAGGAAAATTGTAAACAAGAAAGTTGTAGCCCTATGTCTTGGATTGCATCTACAATTGGCCTCATGTCATTTGGAGGTCTGAGTAAAAAGTTATGCTCAATCTCCCAACATGTGTCATTGTAGGAACGACGATACGCACGACACACTTCGGGGCACTTTTGGCTCGTCTTCCCTAATGATTTGAACAAAACTCAAAACAGGAAAGTTATAGCCTTATGTCTTGTCTTTCTAATGGAAGTAGTCTCACATCAAATGGATCAATATACAAAACATTATGCTAAAACCACAACTACTGCCACATTTTTCATACCGTTTCTGCACTTCCATTACCTATTTAGCTCAAATTCCACCTTTGATTCTACCCCTCCATTATCTATTCCATTCTATAACATTCATTACCATTCATACCATAACGTAAAGCCAAGAACCATCACAACTACTGCCACATTTTTTTAAAATTCGGGCATTACAATTCCTCCCCTCTAAAATAGATTTCGTCCTCGAAATCAATCATCTCTTTCAAGTCTAACATGTAATAATCAATAATGAAAATAAAACTGAGAATAGAAGCATACTTCATTTGAATAACTCTGGATATTTTTGTCTCATTTTATCTTCTAATTCTCAAGTTGCCTCCTTGACACCATGTCTTCTCCACTTTACTTTAACCAATGGTATCAATTTATTTCTGTGTTGTTTATCTTTTCTGTCTAGAATCTGAATCGGTCTCTCAATGTAGCTCAAATTCTGATCTAACTCAACCTCATCGGGTGGAAGTACATGAGAAGGATCTGGATGATATTTCCTCAACATGGACACATGAAAAACATCATGAACACTTGATAACGCAGGAGGAAGAGCTAATCTATAAGCCAAATCACCAACACGTTCCAAAATCTCATACGGACCTATGAATCTCGGTGATAATTTACCCTTCTTTCCAAATCTAACTGTACCACGAAAAGGAGATATTTTCAGAAAAACTCTGTCACCTTTCTCAAAAATCAACGGCCGTCTCCTGATGTTCGCATACTTAGCATGTCTATCCTGAGCAGCTCTCATACGACTCCGAATCAATTTCACCTTCTCTGTCATATCTCTTATCATATCAGGTCCTACAATTGGTGCTTCAGATAAATCGTCCCAATACAGAGGAGATAGACACTTCCTGCCATATAGTGCTTCAAATGGTGACATTCCAATGCTCACTTGATAACTATTGTTATAAGAAAACTCGACAAGTGGTAACGAATCCTGCCAACCAATGCCAAAATCCATAACTACAACTCTCAGCATATCCTCTAATGTCTGAATAGTACGTTCTGACTGTCCGTCTGTCTGAGGATGATAGGCTGTACTCAAATGCAAACGAGTACCAAGGGCCTCTTGTAAACTCTGCCAACAATGAGAAGAAAATCTGGGATCATGATTTGATACAATGGACTTAGGCACACCATGCAATCTCAAAACTTCTCTGATATACAATCTGGCCATCTGATCATGCCTATATGTCATCTGATAAGGAATAAAACATGAAGACTTGGTTAATCTATCAACGATAACCCAAATTGAATCGCAACCCCTCGACGACCTCGGCAATTTCGTGACAAAGTCCATGGTGATATGGTCCCACTTCCATTCTGGAACCTTAAGGCTATGCAAAAGACATCCTGGTCGCTTTCTTTCTACTTTCACTTGTTGAAAATTCAAACAACGAGATACAAATTCTGCTATGTCAGATTTCATTCTTTTCAACAAAACTAGCCTCACATGGCGGTGACCAAATAAATGGCACATTCTTTTGTGTCAGCTGGGTAATTGGCCTCGCAATCTGTGAAAATCCTTCAATAAATCTGCGAAAATAGCCTGCCAAACCCATAAAACTACGTACCTCAGGAACTGATGTCGGTCTAGACCAATTGATGACTGCCTCAACTTTACTCGGATCAACTGATATACCAGCACTTGAAATCAAATGTCCAAGGAAAACCACTCTATCCAACCAAAATTCGCATTTCGTTAATTTAGCATACAACTTTTCAGTTCTCAAAATTTGCAAAACAGCTCTCAAGTGCTCGGCATGCTCAATTTCAGATTTTGAATAAATAAGAATATCTTCAATGAAGATCACAACAAATTGATCTATATACCTTTGAAACACATGGTTCATCAAATCCATAAATACCGCAGGTGCATTGGTCAACCCAAAAGGCATAACCAAAAATTCAAAATGCCCATACCTGGTACGAAAAGCAGTCTTAGGCACATCTGTCTCTCTAACTCTTAACTGATGATACCCGGATCTTAAATCAATCTTAGAATATACTGAAGAACCCTGCAACTGGTCAAAGAGATCATCAATCATTGGCAAAGGATACTCATTCTTTACTGTGGTTTTATTCAACTGTCTATAATCGACACAAAGCCTCATAGACCCGTCTTTCTTCTTCACAAATAAAACTGGAGCACCCCAAGGTGAAATACTTGGTCTTATATATACTTTAGCCAATAGATCCTCAAGTTGTTCCTTTAGTTCCTTTAGTTCAATTGGCGCCATCCTATAAGGAGCTCTAGAAATAGGCTGTGTACCTGGCATCAACTCAATGTTGAACTCAATCTCTCGGACTGGAGGAAATCCTGGAATTTCATCTGGAAATACATCTGAAAATTCACTAACAATTGGAATATCTGCCAATTTAGGTACAGACCTTGAAATATCAATTGCATAAACCAAGAAACATTCTGCTCCTTTCTGCAACAAACGAGTCATGGACAAAACAGATATCAAAGGAATCTTAGCTCGAGAACCCTTACCATAAAACGTCCAGTGATCTGTCATATGAGGCCTAAACTTAACAATCTTCTGAAAACAATCTACAGTAGCCCTATATCTTGTCAACATGTCAATACCAACTATGCAGTCAAAATCAGACATCTCCATCACAATGCAATCAAGCTAAATGACATTATTCTCATAACGAAATTCACAACCACTTAACATTTCAGCAGACCTCATCACTTTCGCTCCACACTGTTTTGACATTTTTCACTACCCTCTAGTGAAAACGAGAAACTCCTTTCCTCAGCGGTTACGTAAGGTCCAATTAGCAAATTATGGTCCCGAATAATATCAGCCAATCATAATTCCTAAAAGGCAGTTTTCAATTGCATCTCCACGCAACCCTTTATGTAAACTTTTATCTCACGTTTGATTAGGACCCAATAATATGACGTCGTTCATCTTTACGTATCAAGCCTTACCCATCGATATTGAACCTTAATGGACGGTTGCCATGAGTTCTCTCAATAATATGAGCCGAAATAATGGGATTTCCGCGTATTTCACATCACCATGTCAATGGATGTCACAGATTTCCGGTGTCCAGGGCTCCCCCAATAATATGAGCTGAGCCCCGAGCACGGGTAGCGTTCATCATGCACCTATTGTCGATGGAAGACATGGAAATCATAAACACCTTTATAATTTCCCTTTTCGGGCTTGATAATTAATTTTGAATCTTATTCAAAATGAGGGTTTTTAATTTTGAAAGGTCTCATCATTAATTTTGTTTAAAAGCTCGCCATGTTTGATTGTATGTTTGTCGGATTCATGCAACTTTGTTATTATCATAATAATAACTCACATACTCATTATTTATAATATATCATGCATATATTATAAACAGTAAACTAAACAAAGATGATCAATCGCCCAAAAAACTAATGGCCCGTGTGAGCCAAACACGGGCCTAGGTCCAATCCTAGGGAATGCATGGGATGCAAATGCACAACTACATAAGCCTCCAATATTTACATGTCTTCAATCTTCATAATCATCATGGCCATCATCTTTCAATCTTGATATTCCACTATATTAATATTTACAAATAAATATCCATGGTAAATAGGGATACATCTCATGGGGTGGGAACGTGCTATAAACCAAGCCCACTTATAAATTGATAATTGTTACAATCATTCAACATAGAATATCCTAGCATACACCTAGCAAATTGGGCTTGGGCTTTTGATCATCCTTCATGCATAATATCACATATCATACACCATCAATTAAATATCACAATGATCAATTGATCCAATATTATATATCTTGATCCAATCACTAACCGTCACTATTATAAACTAAGTCAACAAAGTAAACAACCTGCCCGAAATCCTCCCAAAACCGGCCTCGATTTGTTGCGAGAAATTTCTCATGAGGTTAGAAATAGGTTCTCAATATAATACCTTATATTTGCTACACAAAATAGTAACCTTAGCTCATGATACCACTTGAAAACGGATCGGTTACCATGCTCGGATAAGCAACGGAAGTTTCAAAACAAAATTTTTTACAAGAAAAATCGAGCACCCCTTCATATAGTGTGTAGCAAATAACATAAAACACAAAAATGAAATTCAAAGTGTGTTTAAAAATATTTTATCTATCAATCACAAACTAAGTTGTTAAACAACTTAGCACTTCAATGGGTAGACAAATCTACAAGCCTCCTTTGGGCACTCATTTCTCAAAAATTAAGTCCACCACCAACTAGGAAGATTCCCTCTAATTTTGCACTAGAAAAATTAGATGATTTTTCTTTGAGAAGGTTGTGCTATCCTCAACAATTGAAGAAGCAAAAATTGAAGGGGAGAATGTTCAAAATTTCGGTCATAGCATGGAGAAAAGGGAGGAGGAAGCTTTTTCTTGGTTGTGTAAAAAGTTAAAGTGTAAAAGTTGAATGTGCATGTCATGTCATTAACTCAAAAGTTGCCTCCAACCCTTCACCTTCCAAGCATGAAATTTTTTTGGGCTTGTAACTATTACAAGGCCCATGGATTTTTATTTAAATATCTCAAACACATTTGAGACCATTTAAATTTTACTTGATTTTACTCAAGCCCACTAGTTGAATAATTATTACTAATTGAGCTCTACAAGGCTCAATGTTATTTAATTAATTCAACACTTGAATTAATTTAATTATTTGGACTCTACTAGGTCCACTGGTGATTAATTGATTCAACACTTGAATTTAATTTAATTTAGTCCATAATAATTTTTATGAAAATTACAATTTTTAAATACATTATTTATTTGGCCAACTTTTAATTTAGGAACACTTCCACAAATTGAAAGTCACATTCCCCATAATCCTCTTATAGAAGCCATACTTCTATTTTTGTTAGTGCTTATAAACTCCTTTATAATCCGTTCAACACATTGAACTATTTTTCTTCTCAACGGGATCTAGAAAGCTAGTATTTGTGTGATCCTCAATGGTTCAATGATACAACTAGCCGTTGGTTCACATCTCAATGTGATTCAGGACTAAACATGTCCTTATATGAGCATATCCCAAATGCTTCATTCTTACTTATCAACTCCTTGATAGTAAGAACGTAAAAACTCAAGTCTGATAATACCTAATCAATCATGTTAAACGCCTAGCAGCATTGCTTACATGATTCCCTAGGTATCAAATGATAGTGCCTGCAAGAACCAATCTATTATGGTTAGCGTACAGTAAGGTTCCTTCATCTCATATATCTAGATCGATTCGACAACTATTGGTATATCGAGAGCTTTCAATGAATCGATACTATGTGTCATGTCGTAGTTGCATCGATGGTGTAATCTATGAAACCCTTTACCACCAACACTCTGATCAGAGATTTCAAACTACATACACATGAGATCATATAGGATATCCATACCCGAAGGTAAGTGGTGAATCCCCGACTACAATGCATCGACTCCTATATGTTTTGACAAAACACCCATCCTAGCCACCTGATGACCCCATAAAAGTCGGTAAACCAGTCAAAGTGCAATGCTAGCATATGGAGTCTAAATGTTGTCCCAAATCCTAAGGACTAATGGGGTACAACCATAAACTAGGACATTTCCACTCGATAAGTGAGAACCACTTGGAAAGTCCTTTATGGAGGGTTGTTCAGTGCACTCTACAAGGAGCACCTATCTGCATGCTCGGACATCACAATGTTCCATACCAATGAAATATGGTACTCACATCGAAGATACTAGTCTCAAACTAGAGCGACCTTTATCCTTCTTAACGACAGCTAAATTGACTAGGAACTATTTAGAATATACAGTATTGCAAATATGAATTTCATGATACTCATCATATGATTATCTCATATTCTTTCTACTATTTATATATTCAAGGACTTTATCTATGCAACAAGCATGGGTATACAGATAAATATGTGCCAAAACAATATTTTCAAATATAATTAAAATAAATATTGTTTATACATAGAGTTTCAACATGAACCCTTGGCCAACACTTGGCTCGACGGGCACCTACTCTAACACCTTGCCACCTCGAAGACAAAAGATTTCCTGCTGGGTTGTCGAATAGATACTGACATCTGCCAAAAATCTATCGGAACTCCATTCATAGGTAGCCAATGCATGCCAATTATGATGTCGAATTCAGCATCGGGAGCATGATGAGATCTGCCCGAACCACATCTTTTTGTAAACGAAGCTCCAGATTTTTCACAATACTTGTAGTAACCATTTGATCACCAGAAGAAATGAAAACTTTAAAACCCAATTCCAAATCTTTAGGTATAATCTTTAGTCACTTGACGAACGTCTCGGATATAAATGAGTGTGTAGCTCCTGAATCCAGCAATGCATAGGTAGCTAAACCTAAAATAAATATCCTTCCTGCGACAAATATATCATCAAATCCAATTGTGTTAAAACATTTCTATCAATAAATACCAATAACTCTCGAAATTATCACATTTTGCCCTAGTAATTCTCGAAACATGCACAATTTCACCCAAATAACTTTTGAAAATTGCATTTCAACCCTTAAAGTTCAAATTTTCTACATTTTGGTCCTAAATTTTTCGAAAATTGCACTATAGCCCAAATAAATTCCAAATTTAATCGAATCAGGCCCTAAACTCTCGCATTTCATTATTTTGATCCCTAAAATTCCAAAAATTGCGGAACAGCCCCTGGTTTCCTAGAATCTGTAAAATAGCACCTAAACTTCTTAAAATTTGCAATTTAGCCCCTGAATTTTTGAAATTCCAAATTTCACCTTAGAATTTTTTATTTTCTCAATTTCAGTCCCTGGACCTCTTAGAAATTACAGTTTACCCCTTGAAATCTAGGCAAGGTGCAATTAAGCTCTTAAACTTTCGATTTTCGCAATTTGGCCCCTATAATTTTTGAATTATACCATAAATATCCCAAAATTCTTGGTTTTCTATTATAAGCCTTAAAATTCTCATTTTGGTTCAATTCATTCCTTTGCATTATTAAGGCTTATGTTTTAACACCCAATTTCTATAATTCTCAAGTCATCACTTAAATCCAACTAAGGTAGAGTATGAAACCTATTTTCTTCTAGGTTCTTATTATCCCAATCAATTCTCATAACCAATTTAATATTTCATGCAACAAAAGCAATATAAAAATGTTAAACAACTAGGTTACCAGTGATCAAAGTCGTGTCTGGCTCTTCCTCAGCCTCCTCAACATGCATAACATAAGCTCTGCCAACATTTGGTCCTTTCTTATTTGGGCAGTTCATGGCTTTATGTCCTTCCTCCTTGCAAATAAAACACTTGTATGTTCCCCACATGCACTTGACAATGTGTGGGCGATTGTATTCTTTGCTCAGTGGCGTATTTTCAGTTTTTGGTGCTCCAGACGGTGGCTTCTGTTGCCATGACTTTTTCCATTGTTCTTGGGGCTTTTGCTGCCCTTGAGATTTGGGAGGTCCCGTAAATTCCTCTTGACTGACTGAGAGTTCTGCTGATGCTGATGCATTTTGCGTTGCATCTCAAAGTCAAATATCTTTTAGGGCTTGCTCAGCTTGGAAAGTACAAGCAGTGGAAATTGCATAATCCGCCGGTCGCATCAATATCACATCACAGCATAAAGTAGGTCGAAGACCATCCATGAAGTGGCTCAGTTTCTCAGCAGCATCCCTGGCAATAAGGGGCACAAAGTGACAACCCTATCGAACTTCCTAACTAACTCAGCCAAATTCATGTCCCCCTGACCGAGAGTCATAAACTCCCTCTTCAGGCGTCCTCAGAAGTCAGCAGTAAAATACTTCTCATAGAAAATGTTCTTGAATTACACCCAAGTGAGGGTTGCTAGATTAATTCCATGTTCAACTCCTTCCCACCAAAGAGAAGCATCATCACACAGCATGTAAGTAGTAATTCGGTCAACATCTCCCATATTCATATAACGTAAATGCACTTCAAGAGATCTAATCCAACCCTCAGTAGCAAATGGATCGGTGGTGCCAGAAACTCCTTCGGACCGAACCTTCAGAACTGATCATATACATCATGCTCTGGCCTTGGAACTTGGTGCTCAAAGAAGCGTGTCTTACCCTCCAGAACACGTGTAGCAGCATCCTCATTGAGAGGTGGTACATTCTGAAACATCCACTACTCATTTTTATTTTAAAATATACTGGGAATTTTTTTTTTCCTTTCCAACTCATTCGGCCGAAACAATAAACATTTAAAATATGAATATTTTGCACCATTTAAAAATAAACCAACCATCTATTATCTGAAAATCAATAAGAAAATAATTCAAAACATAAAGTCGTAAAACATCAACCAACCTAAACTAATACTATTTCAAAAATAAACTTAACTCTAACATCCTCTCAAAAATCTCTCAAAAGCAATACAATCATAAAAATCTTTAAGTAATCATAAATTATAAACATAATTTTATTTGCGGAAAACTAGTGACGGTCCTCGGGTTATGTGCACCTTGTTATGAATTGTGTTTTCTCTTGCACAAACGCGCGGAAGTTTTAAAAATTTTAAATCTTGACATTCAAAGTATTTTTTGTGTGCAAACACTACAAGAAAAATGGTAAACGACAACACACTTTTAACAACGGTTTTTGTTAGAACCGTTGTTAAAAAGCTTTTAACAACAGTTTTAGAGAAAACCGTCAACGGTTTTTATAAAAACCGTTGTCTTTTGAGTGCAAAAGACAACGTTTTTTATAGTCAACGACAACGGTTTTATAAAACGTTGTCTTTGAGCGTTTTTTAGGGTCAAAGACAACGGTTTTATAAACCGTTGTCTATTAGCGTTTTTTTCGGGACATGCGACAAAGGTTTTCTCTAAAACCGTTGTGGCAAGTGAATTTTGTTGGCATATCGTCGCTAACATTAGCGACGGTTTAAGAAAAAAACCGTCGCATGTTTAAAACTGGCAACAGTTTTTCCAAAACCGTCGCTATATTTGGCGACAAATACATATAAACCGTCGCTAAATTTAGCGACTGTTTAGATGAAACTGTCGCCGATTTATAATTTCCATGTTCAAAAATTCCCCATTTTCTTTCACCACTCTCTATAAATACATGCAAATTTGCTTCAATTTCTTCCACTTCACTTCACAACAATTAAAATTTTTCTCACTTACACGATTTTACAACTTCGCAACACTTAAAATTTTTATCTCTGACGCGATTTTACCACTTTACAACACTTAAAATTTTTATCTCTTACACGATTTTTTTACCACTTCACAACAATTAAAATTTTTATCTCTTACACGATTTTTTTACCACTTCAAAACAATTAAAATTTTATCTTTTACACGATTTTATCACTTCACGATTTTTAAATTTTTAAATTTTTTTAACTTACCTAAAATATTAGCGACGGAATGTATAAACCGTCGCTAAATAGAATACTGTCGCTAAATTTAGCGACGGTGATTAATTAACCGTCGCAAATTGTAGTTTCGACAACAAATTGTAGTTTCGACGACACTTTTTCATTTGCGACGGTTTTAAAAACCGTCGCGTCGCAAATTGTAGCTACGACAACGCTGAAAAACCGTTGTCTTTGAGCGGACCATTTAACAACACTGGCTTTAACAACAGTTTTAAAATGGCTACGACAACGGTTTTTAACCGTTGTCGTATGGCATTTTTCTTGTAGTGAAATATGGTTTTAATCGAATAAACATACATAGGATGTTTAGAACTTTTACCTTAGTGAATTTTCACTTGGCTCTAATTACGCCGGTATAAACGAACGTAGCTCTTGTTGTAAATCCTACGTACGTTTTTCAAATCTCATTTTTTAATTCTTTGAATAAGGTCCACGACTGGATTACTTGTTCCTCTTCCAACTTGCACTAGAAAGTATAGAAGGATTTTACGTTGAGATTAATCAAACGAGAGAAGGCTCAAAACCCTTTAAAAAATCAAAGGTGGTGGTCGAAAATTTTGAGAGGAGAGGAGGAAGGATTTTAGAAATTCCTTGCCCTTGGAGGCTAGGGTTTCGAAAATTTCATGGATTGATTGTGTTTAATCCTAAACCTAATACACATATATAGAAGCTTATA
This sequence comes from Primulina tabacum, assembly GCF_025594145.1. Lineage (NCBI taxonomy): Eukaryota > Viridiplantae > Streptophyta > Magnoliopsida > Lamiales > Gesneriaceae > Primulina > Primulina tabacum. The sequence continues at coordinate 16,564,525 of NC_134550.1, forward strand.
GCTCGTTAGTTAAATTAAATACTTAATGGGCTTAATCAATTAATTATTTTAGTCCAACTAGTTTAATTAAGTAATTAATCTTTTTAAAGTCCAATTAAGAACTTAATAATTTGTATGTTGGTCTTGTGCTCCTACAAGCCCATAATACATACACCCATTACATTTAATTTAAATCATTTTTTAAATTCAACATTTGAATTTAACATTTAAATTATAAATTCAACTCTTTGATTTTATCACCTCCAAAATTTAATAGTCATAAATTCAATTCCTTGAATTTATTTCTCAATGTTTTCTATAAATTAATTTAATTTATTATCTCAACGGGGACAAAATAATCCAGTACTTGTGTGACCCGCAATGGTTCAAGGATAAAGCTAGTTGTGGGTTCACAACTCTTTGTGATTCAGGACATGATCATTTTATACGGGCTTACCCTAATTTGCCTCATTCTATGCGTCAACAATTGATCATGAGAATGTCAGAAATCATATTTCTAATTAAACCCATCGAATCATGGTAAGAGCGTCTAGTAGCATCGCCCCATGATTCCCTAGTTATCACTGATAGTGCTTGCAAGAATCAGTCGGTTGTTATTAACGTACAGTAAGGTCCCTTCATCTCATATATCCCGATCGAATCAACAACCATTGGTTCATCGAGGGTTGCTTAGTAATTCGATAAATATGTGACACTTATTAGAGAATAAATAGTGGCAGCACATGTACAATTGGAGAACTCTTTCTCTAACGTACATTTCATACTCTGACCAGAGATTTCATGCACTATTATTTCATCAGATCACATAGGATATCCACATCCATAGGTGAACAGTGAATTCCCGACTACAATGCATTGGCTCCTACATGCGTCGCAACTGTACTCAATCTGGCCATTTGATGACCCTCATGGAGTCGGTAAATGAGTCAAAGCACAGCCCTAGCATATAAAGCCTCAGTGTTGTCACGGGTTTTAAGGACTAATGATGTACAATCATAACCACGAACTTATCCTCTCGATGAATGATAATCACTTGGAAAGTCCTAGGGAGGGCAGTTTGGTGTGATCATCATACGACTACCCATCTTCATGTTTGGACATCTCTATGCCCTTACCAAGAAACGCGGTACACAACATCGCAGATACTAGTCTCGAGCTCAAGCGACATTTATCCATGTCCTAGGTGGCTGAATTGACTAGGAACGAATTTAGATTATACAGTGTTTACAAATGAGTTTCAACATCGAATTACGATTCATTTGTATTAAAGTAAAATCAAAGTCTTTTATCTATGTTGATTACATGGGTATACAGATAAGAAATAACAAGCATGAAATAATGAATTATATTAAAATAAAAATTGTTTATTACAACTGAGTAAATAAATTTCCAAGCCAACAGTTGGCTTACAGGACATCTACTCTAACAATCTCCCACTTGCCCTAAGTCCAACTACCCATAAAATTTAATCACATTGCTTCGCGATGCTTCTCAAACAATTGTCCTGGTAAGGGCTTTGTAAATGGATCAACAACATTTTCTGTAGAAAGGACTCTTTCAACTGATATATCTCATCTTCCCACAATCTCCAGAATGATGTGGAACTTCCTCAGTGTATGTTTGGATTGCTGATGAGACCTTGGTTCTTTTTCTTGCGCAACGGTACCAATTTTGTCTTAGTACACCGGTACTGGATAAACTCTATTAGGAATAACGCCCAACTATTGGAAAAACTCCTCATCCAAACTGTCTCTTTGATTGCACCAGATGCAACAATGTATTCAGCTTCAGTGGTGGAATCTGTCGGTGTCTTGCTTGGAAATTTTCCAAGACTCAGCCGCACCATTTAGTATAAATACAAAACCAGAGGTCAATTTCGAATCATCTATGTCACATTAGAATCTAGAATCAGTGTATCCTTTCAATTTCAATTCTCCAGCCCCATAGACCATGAACAAGCTTTTTGTCCTCTTTAGGTACTTAAGAATATCTTTGACGGCCTTCCAATGCATTGGACCAGGGTTCGCCTGATATCTGCTTGTAAAACTCAGATCTTAAGCAACATCAGAACGTGTTGATATCATACCATACATGATACTACCAATGGCTGATGCATATGAAATACGTGTAATCATCACTATATTTTCATCAGTTTTGGAACACATAGCTTTAGATATAGTAACATTATGACACATTGGTAAGTATCCTCTCTTGGAATCTTCCATAGAGAATTCCTTCATAATGATATCGATATAAGTGGCTTGGGTAAGACTTAACATCCTCTTTGATATATTTCTATAGATTTGTATTCCTAATACATAGGATGCTTCACCCATATATTTCATGGAGAATTTACTTGTGATGGATTTGTTCAGGCACCTGCGAGGGTGCTTCAAACATAATATTCTCAATTATCTGCAATAGTTTGTGTTCTAAAAATGTATACACCGATGAATTAGATCGAGTTTGGTTTCAAACCAAGAGAAAAATATTCGAAGTATTCATTCATTAAGAAAAACTGCAAGATTTTAAAATCTAATGACTTATGTAAACTGATCGACTGAAATGTAGGGAATCAGTTCTGGCTTCTATCATTTTAGCTATGGACAGAACTAAACTGATATCAGCTGAACTGATCAAATCAGTTTAAAAAAAATTTGAGTAGTTAATAAACGAGATATGTTTATGAATGTTCGGAGACCTTCTACCACCTTGGGTAGGATTCATTAGAAGATTTTGATTTATACAACACCTTGTACAAATCCACCCGGCTTAGGACTTACTCACTGCCTAACTGAAATCCTAGTCTAGACTGAAGGCATCACCTTCCAGCCAAAACTTGTTTAACGTCTGTGTGTCAAAGACTACATACACAAGTTTTACGTCTTTGTGCAAGACGATATTTTGAGTGGTGGTGTGTGTTTGTGTGTGAGAACTGATTTCTGAAAACAACTCCAAAGGTGTTCTCACACACTTAGGGAAATAAGCTTCTACCTAAGCTAATATAACTTGGATTGTTCCTTTAACTTGGGTTGATTGCTTCTTTATAAGCTGATATGCAATAAGCGTGCCCTTTCTGTTCTCTCTTATTTTTCCACCTCTTATTCGTGTCTCTTTGTTGATGGTCTTGGTCTGTATTTATTGCAGTATTCGACCGTACATGTGATCGTTTCCGCTTGAATCCGTTCCTTGAATTTTGTGTCTCGACTTTTACGACATCCATTTTGGAACATTTTGTCTTTAAGCTTTACTGCAACGTCCATTATTGTACTATTGATAGTACAGATACTTTTGTACCTTTGTACACAGCTGGATCCCATTGAATAAGCTTGTCGAATTCTGCAACTGATTGGTTCTAACTGATGCTCTGAACTGGTCATTTGAACTGATCTTCAGTTGGGCTGGTGAAATCAGTTGACTCGTCAGTTGAACTGGTCAGATGAGCTTTTAATCAATTGAACTGGTCAGATGAGCTTTTAGTCAGTTGAACTCTTCATCAGCTAGCCAGGCTTCTGAAAGTCTTGTGTTGATGTGGGGCCCCGAGTCCGATATCTAATACTAATAATTTTAAATGTATCAAACCAAATAATTTAATAAAATATATAATTTTTTGTTCACAAACTGACATAAACATCGTCAGAATAATTTAAATGTCTCAAATGTTTGAAATATAATTTTCAACATGTCAAAATAACTAGTGAACAAAAGTAATCCAAACATCATCAAATAGCTCCTAAGACCCGAAATTCCCACTCTAACTCGTATCTCCTCGCCTGGAATTGGACTCTGGCATCCCAAGCCTCGCCTCACCTACCGTCAAGCACATGAAAACAAGAGGTAGCCGACGTGCCGGTGAGTATAAACCCAGTATGAAATCAATAACATATGAGAATTCAATTTTCAAAATAGTTCATATAAATCCATAAAGATGCAATATAATGCAATGTATGATCAGAAGCTGTGGGCTATCAATAAATCTCAAGATCAAGTGAATCATCTGGTCATAGGGTACCCAAGGAAAGAGAATCCCCCAGCAACATCCACCGACTCATCCGCTCGAGGTGGGGTGCTGTGTTCTACAATCCCAGGACTATGGTGCGCCTATAGAGAGTATTCAGACCATAGCAGCTACCTCCGCATACACTATGCCAACTCAACTATAGCCCCATACGTCCAACAAATCAATATGTCAAGGCGACCTCCGCCATATCAAATCTGAATAGAAAAGTGGCTCAATATGCAATGCAATGATGCATTTCAATCTCATCAAGTCAATATCATAATAAGCTCATCTCAAAAGATCAATCATCAAAAATCACAAGTATTTCATCAAGCCATAGAATTTTCAATTTAAAATAAAAATGATACTTTTACCTCGTATGTTACCGACCGTAACATACTTTTCAAATATTACCAAAAGAAGATCGAAATGTGTAGGTGAGAAGTCTTGAACCTCTGAATTCTACTATAACTCAAGAATTCGGATCATTTATCAAAACAGAGCAATTTCTGTACAAAATTCATAATTAATTCAATAATGCTTCGAATCAAGATCCGCAATTTGGATATTCAAGAAAACTCAAATCCCAACAATTGTGTAAAGAAGAAATCCATATCATTTCTTAACCGTAATATGACATAAAAACATTCATTGAATCATTTTGTCAAACACGTGACGTGCGTGCTAAAGAGTTAGCTCCTCTACAATTCCATTTCTTTTCCAAAATATCAATACATACAATACCATCAATCATTATATTAACAACTTTACCTCAACACTCAAACCAAAAAACCCATTGTTTTCCCTTCAATCACTAACCCAAGGAAATAAGCTTTCTTACCTTGCTTCTAAACTCTTGAGGAGAAGAACTTTTAATCTCCAAGCAAAGATTAAGGCTTCAATCAAAGATTAATGTCTTGGAAGAAATTGGATTGAAGGAGAAATGAGAAACCCTAGCTCTAAACCAATGGAGAGAAATGAGGATGAGAAGAAATGATACAAAAATCATTCCCCAATCTAATATATACCATCCAAACCTCAAAACACGCTTTTGAGTATTTTTCTGGGCGCCATGGCGCGTCTTTTGGTGCAGGGGCGCGCACCATACTGCCCAAACAATAAAATTTCAGCAATGGGCGCACCATCGCGCGGGATCTGGCACAGGGGCGCGCCGTATTCTGTCCAAAACGCATTTTTAACTTCAGAATTTGCGAAAGCGGTAAACTCGAAAGTTGTAGCCCTATGTCTTGGCTTGCATCTCCAATTGGCCTCATGTCATTTAGAGGTCTGAGTAAAAAGTTATGCTCAATCTCCCAACATGTGTCATTGTAAGAACGACGATACGCACGACACACTTCGGGGCGCTTTTGGCTCATCTTCCCTAATGATTTGACCAAAATTCAAAATAAGAAAGTTATAGCCTTATTTCTTATCTTTCTTATGAAAGTGGCCTTCCATCAATTGGATCAACATACAAAACATTATGCTAAAAACCACAACTACTGTCACATTTTTCATACCGTTTCTGCACTTCTATTACCTATTTAGCTCAAATTCAACCTTTGATTCTACCCATCCATTATCTATTCAATTTTATAACATTCATTACCATTCATACCATAACGTAAAGCCATAAACCATCACAACTACTGTCACAAATTTATTTTATTTTTTCAAAATTCGGGCATTACAATTCCTCCCCTCTAAAAATAGATTTCGTCCTCGAAACCAATCATCTCTTAGAAGTCTAAGATGTAATGATCAATACTGAAAATAAAACCGATTATAGAAGCGTACTTCATTTGAATAACTCTGGATATTATTGTCTCATTTTATCTTCTAATTCCCAACTTGCCTCTTCGACACCATGTCTGTTCCACTGTACTTTAATCAACGGTATCAATTTATTTCTGAGTTGCTTATCTTTTCTATCTAGAATTTTAATCGGTCTCTCAATGTAGCTCAAATTCTGATCTAACTCAACGTCATCGGGTGGAAGTACATGAGAAGGATCTGGATGATATTTCCTCAACATGGACACATGAAAAACATCATGAACACCTGATAACGCAGGAGGAAGAGCTAATCTATAAGCCAAATCACCAACACGTTCCAAAATCTCATACGGACCTATGAATCTCGATGATAATTTACCCTTCTTTCCAAATCTAACTGTACCACGGAAATGAGATATTTTCAGAAAAACTCTGTCACCTTTCTCAAAAATCAACAGTCGTCTCCTGATGTTCGCATACTTAGCCTGCTTATCCTGAGCAACTCGCATACGACTCTGAATCAATTTCACCTTCTATGTCATATCTCTTATCATATCAGGTCCTTCAATTGGTGCTTCAGATAAATCGTCCCAATACAAAGGAGATCGACAATTCCTGCCATATAGTGCTTCAAATGGTGACATTCCAATGCTCACTTGATAACTATTGTTATAAGAAAACTCGACAAGTGCTAACGAATCCTGCCAACGAATACCAAAATCCATCACTACAGCTCTTAGCATATCCTCTAATGTCTGAATAGTACGTTCTGACTGTCCGTCTGTCTGAGGATGATATGCTGTACTCAAATGCAAACGAGTACCAAGGGCCTCTTGTAAACTCCGCCAAAAATGAGAAGAAAATCTGGGATCACGATCTGATACAATTGACTTAGGCACACCATGCAATCTCAAAACTTCTCTGATGTATAATCTGGCCATCTGATCATGCCTATATGTCATCTGATAAGGAATAAAACATGAAGACTTGGTTAATCTATCAACGATAACCCAAATTGAATCGCAACCCCTCGACGACCTCGGCAATTTCGTGACAAAATCAATGGTGATATGATCCCACTTCCATTCTGGAACTTTAAGGCTATGCAAAAGACCTTCTGGTCGCTTTCTTTCTGCTTTCACTTGTTGACAATTCAAACAACGAGATACAAATTCTGCTATGTCTGATTTCATTATTTTCCACCAAAATTGTTTCTTCAAATCATTGTACATCTTTTTACTTCCAGGGTGTACACTGAACTTACTGCAATGAGCATCACGCAAAATATGTATCCTCAACTCTGAAATATTAGGAACTACAATACGATCATTCACAAACAAAATACCCTCATTATTGACCTGAAATTCTGATTGATGTCCTGATTTGAAAAGTTCAAGTGATTTTTGAATGCTTTGATCTAACTTTTGGGCATCTCTAATTTTGACAAAGAACTCGGGTTCTGCCTGAATCATAAATACTCTTACAGGTTGAGTATCTACCACAAAATCCAAACTAAAAAGACAACATTCTTCTACTAAATCAGATACACTGCTAGTGATCAAGGACATATTACATACTTTTCTGCTCAAAGCATCGGCTGCTGCATTAGACTTTCCTGGATAATATTTTATTTCGCAATCATAGTCTTTCAACAAATCTAACCAACGCCTCTATCTTATGTTCAACTCCGCTTGTGAAAATAGGTATTTCAAACTCTTATGATCAGTGAATATCTCAAATGTCTCCCCATATAAGTAGTGACGCCAAATCTTTAGCGCAAAAACCACTGCTGCTAGTTCCAAGTCCTGCACTGGGTATTTAGACTCATGTGGCTTCAACTGTCGTGAAGCATAGGCAACAACACGGCCATGCTGAATTAATACACAACCCAGTCCTTGATGTGATGCATCAGTGTGCACTGTAAATCCTCCAACACCTGATGGAATAGTCAGAACTGGAGCACTAGTCAATCTATGCTTAAGTTCAACAAAACTAGCCTTACATGCCGGTGACCAAATAAATGGTACATTCTTTTGTGTCAGCTGGGTAATTGGCCTCGCAATCTTTGAGAATCCTTCAATAAATCTGTGATAATAGCCTGCCAAACCCATAAAACTAGGAACTGATGTTGGTCTAGACCAATTGATGACTGCCTCAACTTTACTCGGATCAACTGATATACCAGCACTCGAAATCACATGTCCAAGGAATACCACTCTATCCAACCAAAACTCGCATTTGGATAATTTAGCATACAACTTTTCAGTTCTCAAAATCTGCAGTACAACTCTCAAGTGCTCGGCATGCTAAATTTCAGATTTTGAATACATAAGAATATCATCAATGAAGATCACAACAAATTGATCTATATACCGTTGAAACACACAGTTCATCAAATCCATAAATACTGCAGGTGCATTGGTCAACCCAAAAGGCATAACCAAAAATTCAAAATGACCATATCTGGTACGAAAAGCAGTCTTAGGCACATCTGTCTCTCTAACTCTTAACTGATGATATCCGGATCTTAAATCAATCTTAGAATATACTGAATAACCGTGCAACTGGTCAAAGAGAACATCAATCCTTGGCAAAGGATACTTATTCTTTACTGTGGCTTTATTCAACTGTATATAATCGACACAAAGCCTCATAGACCCATCTTTCTTCTTCACGAATAAAACCGGAGCACCCCAAGGTGAAACACTTGGTCTTATATATCCTTTAGCCAATAGATCCTCAAGTTGTTCCTTTAGTTCCTTCAGTTCAATTGGCGCCATCCTATAAGGAGCTCTAGAAATAGGCTGTGTACCAAGCATCAACTCAATGTTGAACTCAATCTCTCGGACTGGAGGAAATCTTGGAATTTCATCTGGAAATACATCTGAAAATTCACTAACAATTGGAATATCTGCCAATTTAGGTACTGACCTTGAAATATCAATTGCATAAACCAAGAAACATTCTGCTCCTTTCTGCAACCAACGAGTCATGGACAAAACAGATATCAAAGGAATCTTAGCTCGAGAACCCTTACCATAAAACGTCCAGTGATCTGTCATATGAGGCCTAAACTTAACAATCTTCTGAAAACAATCTACAGTAGCCCTATATCTTGTCAACATGTCAATACCAACTATGCAGTCAAAATCAGACATCTCCATCACAATGCAATCAAGCTAAATGACATTATTCTCATAACGAAATTCACAACCACTTAACATTTCAGCAGACCTCATCACTTTGCCCAGTGGAGTAGAAATAGATAAGGTAGATGATAATGGTATAGAATGCAATGAATGCAATGTGACAAAGTGCTCAGCTATGAAAGTATGTGATGCACCAGTATCCATCAAAACATAAGCATGATAACCTGAGAGAAAACAATTACCTGAAATGACATTATCTGGAGCATTATGTGCCTCATCCTCAGTGAGTGCAAAAACTCGGGCCTGCTGTTTAGGTGGTTGTCCTACCCTGTGGCTACCACTCTGTTTGTTCTGATCTGTCCGATTTGACTGCTGATAGGAATGAACTGTAGGAGTCTGGCGATTCTGGTGAGATGTCTGTCTCGATGATCCCCCACTCTGAGATATATCACTGCCACGATTTGGACACACTCGAGCATAGTGTCCCACCTGGTTACACAAATGGCAAGCTCCCGAAACTCCTCTACACTGATCGGTATAATGTCTACCACCGCACTGACCACAAGTCGGGCCTGAATAACCAGTGCTCTGAACTGAACCAGACTGTCTCGATCCACTAGAACTCGAAAAATTACTTCCATGGCTCTTAAATTGTTTGCCTCTAGCCTTGAACTGCTCTCTTATGTTGCCACTATTACCGCCAGTATTACCCTGTCTGAACTGCTGTCGAAACTGTGGTTGTTGGGGTCTTTGCGAATATTGAGAACCTCTATGCCTAATGATTCCAGTTTCAGCTCCCTTGGCTCGATCAAGAGCCTCAGCAAAAGTGTTAGGCCTTCCAGTATTAACCCGGGTAAATATATCAGGATTAAGACCATTTATGAAATGATCGGCCTTAGCTTCTTCATCGGATGCTACATGAGGAGCAAATCTCAGTAAATTCGAGAACTTGGCAACATAGTCCTCAATATTCAGATTTCCCGGCTTTAAATTTGCAAACTCGGCTCCCCTATCTTTCCTATAAGAGGTAGGAAAGAAACGCTAATAAAATTCAGATTTAAAAATATCCCAGGTAACAATCGTACCTCGACCCTCTAAAGCTTTCTTGGTCATTATCCACCAACTCTTAGCAACATCCAATAACTGATGAACAATTAATTTGATTCTACGATGATCTGGATACTCAAGAGATTCAAATAATTGATCCATATTCTCCAACCAGTTCTCACACTCTAATGCATTCTCGGTACCCTTCAACATCCGTGGGTGCAAAGACTGAAATCTGGCTAACAATATCTCCATCGGATTCGGAGTTATATCCATCTGAGTATGAGTAGCACTGCCTTGATCTTGTGCCACTGGTATGTTCTGTCTAGGTCTACCACGACCTCTACCTCGAGTAGCCATGTCTGATATACAATAGATCAACACATAAAATCACAATATTATAATCATCTCAATCTTGTATCAATCATCTCTGGCTCTCGAGACTCAACAATCTCAAAAATCTCAAATAAAGCTCAACAATATAATATCTCAATTATAATCATGTATTTCACATTATGGTACAATGATAATGCTAGCAAATATATCTCATGATCAAGCAATTTGAACTGACTCGATCTACCATGTTCCCAAATATCTTACGCTCTGATACCACCTAATGTGGGAGCCCGGGTCCGATATCTAATACTAATAATTATAATTGTAACAAACCAAATGATTTAGTAAATACATAATTTGTGGTTCACAAATTCACATAAACATCGTCAAAATAATTTAATGGCCTCAAATGTTTGAAATATAATTTTCAACATGCCAACAAAAAGTAGTGAACCAAAGAAATCCAAACATCATGACATAGCTCCTAAGACCCGAGAATCCCACTCTAACTCGTATCTCCTCGCCTGGAGCTGGACTCTGGCATCCCAAGCCTCGCCTCACCTACCGTCAAGCACATGAAAACAAGAGGTAGCCGACGTGCCGGTAAGTATAAACCCAGTATGATACAATCAATAACATATGAGAATTAAAATTTCAAATATCTCATATAAAATTCATAAAGATGCAATATAATGCAATGCATGATCAGAAGCTGTGGGCTATTAATAAATCTCAAGATCAATTGAATCATCTGGTCATAGGGTACCCAAGGGAAAAGAATCACCCAGCAACATCCATCGACTCATCCGCTCGGAGTGGTGTGCTGTGTTCTACCATCCCAGGACTATGATGCGCCTATAGAGAGTGTTCAGTCCATAGCAGCGACCTCCGCATACACTATGCCAACTCATCTATAGCCTCATACGTCCAACAAATCAAAAAATCAAGGCGACCTCCGCCATATCAAATCTGAATCAAAAAGTGGCTCAATATGCAATGTAATAATGCAAATCAATATCATCATTTCGATATCATAATCAACTCATCTCAATACAACAATCATCATTAAATCACCAATAGTTCATCGAGCCATAGAGTTTTCAATTTAAAATAAAAATGATACTTTTACCTAGTATGTTATCGACCGTAACATACCTTTCAAATATTACCAAAAAAAGATCGAAATGTGTAGGTGAGAAGTCTTGAACCTTTGAATTCTACTATAACTCAAGAACTTTGATCATATATCAAAACGGAGTAGTTTCTGTTCAAAATTCATAATTAATTCAATACTGCTTCGAATCAAGATCCGTAAATTTCTTAACCGTAATATGCCATAAAAACATTTATTGAATCATTTTATCAAACACATGACATGCGTACTAAAGAGTTAGCTCATTTACTTTTTCCTTACCTTCAATTCCATTTCTTTTCAAAATATCAATACATACAATAATAATACCATCAATCATTATATTAACAACTTTACCTCAACACTCAAACCAAACAACACATTGTTTTCCCTTCAATCACTAAACCAAGGAAATAAGCTTTCTTACCTTGCTTATACACTCTTGAGGAGAAGAACTTCTAATCTCCAAGCAAATATTAAGGCTTCAATCAAAGATTAATGTCTTGGAAGAAATTGGATTGAGGGAGAATGAAGAACCCTAGCTCTAAACCAATGGAGAGAAAAGAAGGAGAAGGAAAAATGAGTAAAAAAAATTGATCCCTTTCGATTTTATGCCTTCCCAAACACCAAAACACGTTTTCTTAACTTCCTGGGCGCTCGGGCGAACATCTTTTTCCGCTCGGGCGCGGAACTCTCGGCCATAAATATAAAATTTTCGAACAAGGCCCGCCCAGGCGGATATGTTTTTCCGCTCGGGCGTGCTCTGCACACAGCTACGTCAAAGATTGCTTCCGAAACGCCTCTTCCCTTCAGAATTAGGAAAAGTGTAAACAAGAAAGTTGTAGCCCTATGTCTTGGATTGCATCTACAATTGGCCTCATGTCATTTGGAGGTCTGAGTAAAAAGTTATGCTCAATCTCCCAACTATGTGTCATTGTAGGAACGACGATACGCACGACACACTTCGGGGCACTTTTGGCTCGTCTTCCCTAATGATTTGAACAAAACTCAAAACAGGAAAGTTATAGCCTTATGTCTTATCTTTCTAATGGAAGTAGTCTCACATCAAATGGATCAATATACAAAACATTATGCTAAAACTACAACTACTGCCACATTTTTCATACCGTTTCTGCACTTCCATTACCTATTTAGCTCAAATTGCACCTTTGATTCTACCCCTCCATTATCTATTCCATTCTATAACATTCATTACCATTCATACCATAATGTAAAGCCAAGAACCATCACAACTACTGCCACATTTTTTTAAAATTCGGGCATTTCATTCTTAGAATACGAGCTATTGCAGCTCTTGGAGAATATTTTGTTTGAAGCACCTCAAGGTGCTCTGCAAACGATCCTTCAAGGAGTTTTGATGTGATTTTATATGCCGGGACGCGATTTTTATCGGTGTTGGATTTTCAACAAAAATACAAACGTTTTGCCAATTCAGCTAATAAATTCACAAACTTTATTAAACAAAATATTTTAATTAATCAATAATGGGATATTAATTAAATTTTTAATGGGCCAAGGATTTTTTTAGTGTTATAATTAATTATTTAAAGCCTTAAACCACCCCATAATTTACTTAACAACTCACGCCCACTTCCCCAAACAATTCAGAACTCTTTTCACTCCATCAAGACACGGCAAACACACATTATTTCAAGGGGAAGGTTTCAAAATTTAAAGGGAAAATCAAGCCATCGTCTCCGTGCCATCGTTCTTCGATTCGTCAACGTATAATGGTGCGTTTAAAATGCAAAGGCACGTCATATTCTTTCCTTCAAACATTTATCACACCATAGTATTTATTTGATCATGTTTTGAATGAAAACAAACCACACATCTTATTATTTTCGTACATGCATCTTATGTGCTTTTTAAAACATGTATTTTGATCCAAAAATCATGAATTTCATGTCCCTAAGGGGATGCCATGATTAGGAAGTGATAAGGGAGGGTTTGACACAAATTTAGGGAGTCCTAGAACACTACAATATGCTGCACAACAGGAAGAACACAAGCTGGAACTGAAAGTTGATGTTAGGTGATCAAGGGGCTTGGGTTCATGGTTTGTGGCTTGGCTGGGGTCATGGCTGGGACCAGGGCTGGGCTACGGTCAGGGAGAGAGTCCTAGCCACACTAGGACTCATGCACCAAGACTGGGAAGGAGTCCTAGCAACCCGAGAACAAGCCAAAGGAGTTGCGCAGGTTGCAGCAGCTGTGCAGGGAGAGATGGCTCGGCCAGAGGGCTTTGGGCTGGGCTAGGTCAAGTCTTTAGGGTTTTAAGAGGGTGCATGAGGGGCTGGTTGAAGGGCTGGCTCGTTGGTAAGTGGCAATCCAAGAAAACAAGAGTCCTAGGGGAGGTGGGTTTCTCGGCTGTTTCTGCAGCTTATGTTGTGCTTCGGTTTTTGAGCTTGGGGTCGAGTTCTATGGGTTCTAAGGGTCCTAGAGGGTTCTTAGAAGGGCTGGTCATGAGTTGGTGCAGGGTGACTCGACGTGGCTCGAGCCAAACATAGAAAACGTGAGGGAGGCACCATGGAGTCACGCGCAGGCTGTTTCTTTTTTCAGGTGGCACGCTGCTCGGGTTCAGGGGCTGGGCTGGGCTTGGTTGGGTCTGTGTGTTTTCCAATAATGGTTAGGGTTAGGTTGGCTCGGTGGGGGCGCAGCTGGTAGAGCCGTGGCTAACTAGGAGTCCTAGTGCAACTAGGATACACTCATACAAACATGCATGCAATCGGGCTTAGGAGGAAGGGGTTTTTGGTCGGACCAGGCTGCTTCTATGGGCTGGGCTTGGTCAGTAGGGTTCTTAGGTTGGTTGGCTTGGGTTTGGCTTGAGGTGTCTTAGGCGTGGCTCGAGTATTTTGGGAGATGGCTCTGTGTGTTCCTATAAGGTTCAATTTTGAAAATAATAAGAATAAAATTGAAACCATGGGTCAACGGGTATGGTTCATTGCTTACAAGGGTAGAATAAATAATAAAAATGTTATATTTAAAATTTGGAAAGAAAATAATGAGTTTTCAATTTATTAGATATTTAATCGCCGCACGAAATCTTAATTAAAGAATTAATTGAAACGCCTAGTTTTAGACGGAATAAAATTATAGAAAATTTAATTTAAGCTTAAATAATTATTTGGGGCATGTTAGAGTCAATAGAATTAAGAAAAAGTCAAATTCAAGGATTTTTATATCTAGGGGTAAAACGGTAATTTTTCACATAGAAAATTAGTAAACATCATGGCAGTGTCCTGAATGCTGTTTTATATGCTAATATGATTATTTTAAATGTTTATGAATGTTTATATGTTAAAATGTTGTTAAATTGTTGATTTTAAATGTTTACGGATTTTTATGAGTTAATATGTTAAAATGTTTATGAAATTTTATATGATAAAATGTTTATGAAATTTTATATGATAAAATGTTTATTTTAAAATTTTTAGGAATTTTTATGTCAAAACGTTTATTTTAATTGTTTATGATGAAACGATAATGCTAAAAAAATAAAGTGATGAGAATACGAAACGTTGAATGAAGTGAAGTAATTGTGATTAATACAATGATATGTTGGAGATATCGTGAGGGCGAAGGTCCCAGTGAGAGCCCGACGATCGTATTTTCATTGATACGAATACAATGATACGAATGGAGATATCGTGAGGGAAAAGGCCCCAGAAGGAGCCCGTTTACGGGAGAAGGCCCCAGAGGGAGCCCGACGATCGTATTTTCAATGACATGATATGTTAATACGTAAAGCCAAGGCTCAGTTGATGGGTGAAACTGTCGCTGATGTTCCCGCCATCCAGTACTGTGGTTACATGTAGATGGATCCATCGCCCAATACGAATACGAATACGAAAGTCACAATTAACGATCTGAATTCAACAAAAACGAATACGAATATGAATATGAATATGTTGATATGAATATGGATACGGATACGAATATGAATATGGATACGGATATGGATATGCATATGAATATGATTATGATGAATATGTATATGTTTATGTTGATATGAAAATGTTTACGAAAATGTTTATGAAAAAGTTTATGAAAAAGATGATGCATCATTAAAAAATGTTTTTCTTTAAAGTTTATACATATTCATGAAAATGATATTTTAAGTACAAGTATTTTTATGGTGCATGTGATCTGTATATGTAGTATTTGTTATCAAGATTATGGTGTGTTGAATCTTTAGACTCACTAGGTGTGATTGATGCAGCTGATTATGATAATAATGATAATGGAGTTCTTGATGGTTGACTTTGCTGAACTGAAGGTGCATATAACCCGAGGACCGATGCTAGTTTTCCGCACTATTTCTGATTTATGATTTCAAGATTATCTTAAAGATATTTTCTGACTTTTATTTATGTTTATGAGTGGTTTTGAGAGGTTATAATATGGGCTATATCTTTCAAATAATGTTTTTAGGTTTGGTAAAACGTTTAACATTTATATGATTCAAACTATTTTTCTTTGATTTTCAAATGTTAGTTGGTTGTTTTATTTTAAAAATGCTGTCAAGGTATTTTAAAGTATATTTATGTATATTCGAATTATGGAGATTAAGGAGAAAAAAAATTTAGCACGTTTGAAGAAAAAAATTAGTGGACGTTTCAATGCCAGTGATTGTGTGTGAGGATTTAATTCATTACACTGTATTTATATCTCAAATATAACCTCACACATTGGGTTTGCTTTCATTCCAGCTCATTTCTTCATGTAGGTTGCCCATGCTTCGAATACCCTTCCAAATATTGTATTTGATCTTCAAGTTGTTGTATTTATATGCTCCAACAATGATATATATGCTTAACACAAGAATATGACCTTTTGGAAATGTTATGTACTGTTTCTGATATTGAAGCGGTTAATTCCGCCTGGCTGGACATTTTCCCGAGCCTAAACTGGTCATTCAGTTTTGCTCCTGCTAAACTGGTTAACTGGTTCAGTTTTGATCTGCTCAACTAGTTCAATTCTGCTATGCTCAATTCATCAACTGGTTCAGTTTTGATCATCTGCTAAACTACTCAGTTTTACTCATGTGCTCAATTGACCCTGGTCAACTACTCAATTGAACCAAACTGATGAGGTATGATGATATTAGTCTTGCTGATTTCAGTCTGCACAGAACTCGTATCTTAATTGTAATTTATTAGCATCTTACACTTCGCTTCAGACTTTGACTTGTGAATATAATTTTTATATCATCGTCTTAGCTTCATAACACATACTAAATTGTTTCATTTGGATTGCCGAGCTTATTTGTGAGGTCCAAAAATACGATAACGTAATCCAACTGCATGCAAATCTAAGAAAAATGGAAAATAGCTAATTAAATTGTTTTAACGGCATGAATTACTTATGATGCGCATGATTACACGTCGAAAATATTGTTTTCTGTTAGAATTCATAAAAATGTATTTTAAAGGTTATTCGAGACACGATCGAGGAACGGAGATCGGGGACCATATAAGGGAAAAAAATTTTATTAAATAATTATTTTTAATTGTTTAATTTATGGTGTATTTTAAATGATTTTTTTTAAAATGAGGTGTTTTTATACATCGAATCGTATTTTAAACCAGCGATCGATTTATGATGAAAATAAAGACTTTTTGAGAACTCGACTATTATTTTCCCAAACTTTCTTAAACAAAATATTTTAAATATTAACTAATGGGGTTAATGGGCCTAAGCTTATACCATATGTTTTAATTTAAATAAAAGGCCCTAAACTCTACCCCCAAACC
Source organism: Primulina tabacum (assembly GCF_025594145.1). Classification (NCBI taxonomy): domain Eukaryota; kingdom Viridiplantae; phylum Streptophyta; class Magnoliopsida; order Lamiales; family Gesneriaceae; genus Primulina; species Primulina tabacum. The sequence continues at coordinate 16,581,738 of NC_134550.1, forward strand.
CCATGACCACACGCCCCCCCTCCCTCTCTAAACTTACTAGGACTCTTAATAAGCAAGAAGCACACACACCACATGTAATTTGTGAGAGGAAGCCACGGTTTTGAAGAAAAAATCAACAAGTCTCCTTTACGTCGACGTTCTTCGCATCTCAACTCATTTTTCGTGCGTAATAAACGCAAAGACACGCCTTAACTTTCTTCAAATATCTTTCACATCATATTATATATATTTGATTAACCTTGCATGAAAAATATGATGCACAAATTTTATTTTCGTTTTTATGGGCATATATGCATACAATTCATGTTTTTGTGATTAAAAACTTAAGTTAATGACGCACAAAAGGGTTTCCATGGTAGGGTAACTTGGAGGGACGCTTTTCCAACGTGTTTAGGGTCCATAGAAGCCTAGACGAGGGCTGCACCTGCAGGGGCGAAGGCTTGCACGAAAATAAGAGTTCTAGTGGATAAGGGTCTTTGGCTAGGAGTCCTTATGTAAGGACCGTGTATCGTATTATCGTAAATCTTATATGATTATCGATAATTCAGGAATTTGATATGTGATTATACATTTGATGTATATTATGACAATGAAATTGAGAAAATGAATATTGAATATGAATTGACGTTGTAAGAGCTCGAGTGGAGAGGTCGGACGCCAATTTAGTACAAACATAAATATTTTGTACAGAATGTGTGGCGCCCGAGCGGTAGAAAATGACCGCCTGAGCGCCAAGGTAGAAATTTTAGTGTTCGAGCAGAACACACCGCGCCCGAGCGGTAATTTTTGACCGCCCGAGCGAGGCACAAGTAAAATCCGGGGGCAGAATGTCTCGCGCTCAAGCGCGAGAATTCTACTGCCCGAGCGCGAGAGTGGTAAGGATAAGAATGAATTTCTTTCTTCTCTTTTGTCATTTTCATCCAATAATCTCGAGAGAAAGTTGAAGGAATTCGAAATTCTTTCTTCCAAATCGACTTCGAAACGCTGTCTAAACGCGAAACAAATTATATATTTGTGATCGTCGCATCGAGGGCTTCTGACTGAGGTAATTTTCTTCTAGTTCCAGCAGCTTGAAATATCAAAGTGCTGGAATAGCATGTATTTGAAGTTGAATTTCCTAGATGTAGTAGAATAACCGACAAGAAACTCATATTCGAAGTCGGAATTGAATTATGTTATGATTTGAATTTGATATGAATTATTAAAGTTTCAAATGATATTTGAAACTCATATTAATGATTCTGGATTATGTTATTGATGTAGATAAAGTGTAATATCAATATCTTCAGACTACATCAACTGGAAACGAAGAATTGAGGTATGTTGCGACCGGGTAACATACGACATGTATCTGTATTATATGATATATGTCGGATTGATTTGATTGATTGGAATGAGATTATGTGTCTATATGCCTTATTTGTTGATTGATGTGGCATACATGAGATTGAGATATCGATGTATAAAATAAATGTTTTGTTAACACACATCATTTTATGCATACATCGATACATGACATGCACGTTGAGCTATGATCCTTGGATACCTTGATATGATTGGATTGGATTTCGGGGTTTGTGAACACAATCGCTATGCCGGTATTATATGACCCGTAAAGCATAGACAATTGTGGCCCCATATGATTGGATATGAGATTTGGGATTTGATGGCGCTTTGCCGACGCTATCATACGAGTATCCCATATTGGCCGGTGTGCCAGCTCGAGCATTGATTTGATAGCGATTCGATTGATTCTGACATGTGCTCAGTGGATGGGCATTTGACCTGATACCTCCACGACATACATGCATTGCATACCATATATCATTGTTTAGATACTTGTGGTATATATGATTGGTTGTTCCATACGGAGCTTTGCTCACCCCCAAGGGGGGCTGTTGTTGTTTTGTGTGTGGACAATGGCAGGTACTCCTGGATATCAGGAGACCGGAGAGGGAACTTCTGGAGGGAGTCACAGTTTGAGTTGAAGTTTATGTTTTGTTCCCAGTATATATGTATATGTATCTATATACCGTGGCATGTCCCGAGGATATGAGTTGTTTGTATATGATTGGTGTTGATTACGTGGGGGCATGTTTATGACGTGAGATGAAATACTATTTTTTGTATTCAAATAAAATGATTTGGGCTCATTGAAAGAAAATTTAAACTCATTTTCCGCTGTAATTAGTTAACCCTAATCAGATTGCATTGTAATAACGCTTAGGAGCTAAGGGCCCCACACAGAATGGTATCAGAGCATAGCTGAGAATGCTCGATTGAGTTTTGTGTACATTTGAATAGGCACAAATGAATTGTGCGTATGTGTTTGAATTATTTGTATTACTTGCTCTTACTTGATTTGATTCGAGTAAGTATTTGATGAGATTGATGATATGAGATGATGGTATTATGAAATTGATATTGATTTGTGATATTCATCCTTTGATTTGTAGATGGATCCCACAAATGAAACTGCGAGTAGCAGTACTGAGAGGATAGTTGGACAATTTGAAGGATTGTCCATGGATGTAGTGATGGCTCGATTACAGGATCTAAAACCACCGAGGTTCTTTGGCACTGAGAGTGCTGAAAGAGCTGAAGCCTGGTTGAAGAATATTGAGCATCTGTTTAATATTGTTGAGTATTCTAAGGCTCGGAGACTGAAACTTGCTCTTTATCAGTTGAAGGACCGAGCTAAATCTTGGTGGGAAGCCGGTAAGATTGGATTGAAAGAGGCCGGGATTGAAGTCACCTGGGATGTCTTCAAGGCCCAGTTTTTGGAGCAGTATTCCCCTCCATCCTATTATACTGCTCAGGAGAATGAATTCAATAGTCTGCAGCAGGGAACGATGACTGTTGCAGAATATGCTTCGAAATTTTCTACTCTGTTGAAGTATGCACCTCACGTAGCTGGGAATGCGAGGGCAAAATATAACAGGTTTGTAAATGGACTGCATCCTGCTATATATACTTATGTTGTTTCTGGATTGCCTACCAGCTACGCAGAGGCAGTGGAACGAGCCAAGGCAGCCGAGGCTGGACTTAGGAGAGGAGGTCCACAGTATACTCCTCCACCTCCGGTGTCAGCTCAGCAGCCTACTTTGCGGCCGAGAGGTAAGAAGTTCAAGAAGACTGGTTCTGTTTCTTCGTCTTCTTTGAGTTCGAGTGGATCACAGAGAGGAAGTCCTGTGATTGCTCCCTACTATAGTCATTGTGGAGGTAAACATACTATCGAGCAGTGTCGAGATATGTTTGGTACTTGTTATCAATGTGGGCAGGAAGGCCATTTCTCTCGGGTATGTCCGAACAGGGGTACAACTTCTGTTCAACCCCAGCCAGGATTTAGAGGTGGCTCTAGTACTATGATGAGACCTGCTGTTCCTGTTCCATCTTTTCAGCAGTCGAATGTCCCACGATATCGAGGACCAGGTGGTCAGAGTGCCCAAGTTCCTCCTCAAGTGAGAGTGTATGCCATGACTGAGGATCAGGCGAGAGAAGCTCCTGGAGGCGTGATTCCAGGTATTTGCACGCTTTGCGATTATCCTGCACGTGTTTTATTTGATACAGGAGCATCTCATTCATTCATATCTCATGCATTTGTTGCATCACACGATATTGAGTGTACCCCGTTGTATGATACTTTGTCGATAGCCACGCCAGCAGGGAAGATTATTTTGTCTGAGCAAGTTGTGCATAATTGTGTATTGATATATGAGGATAATGTGGCATTTCTGAATTTGATTGTCCTCCCAATGCACGACTTTGATTGTATTGTTGGCATGGATATCTTGACGACAAATCGAGCTACTGTTGATTGTTGTCATGGGGTGGTTCGATTTCGACCGATTGATGGACCCAAGTGAAATTTTTATGGCAAGGGTTCCCAAGCCAAAATTCCATTGGTATCTTCCTTGGAAATGTCTCGATTGTTGACTAGCGGAGATGAGGGTTATCTTATCTACGCTATTGATATTTCGAAGAAGGAGTCTTCTTTATCTGAGATTCCTGTTGCGAAAGAATTCCCGGATGTATTTCCCGATGAGATTCCTGATTTTCCTCCTCATCGAGAAGTTGAGTTTAGTATTGATCTTGTGCCGGGGACTGCTCCCATATCGAAAGCTCCCTATCGCATGGCACCATTGGAATTGAAAGAATTGAAAGAACAATTGCAGGATCTTCTCGATAAGGGATATATTCGACCGAGTGTATCACCTTGGGGAGCTCCAGTTTTATTTGTTCGAAAGAAAGATGGTACGATGCGAATGTGTATTGATTATAGGCAACTGAATCGGACTACTGTGAAAAACAAGTACCCACTTTCTCGTATTGATGATTTATTTGATCAGCTTCAGGGTACTTTTGTATACTCGAAGATTGATCTTCGTTCTGGGTATCATCAAGTACGAGTTCGAGACGAAGATGTGCCCAAAACTGCTTTTCGTACGAGGTATGGCCACTATGAATTCTTGGTTATGCCTTTTGGTCTCACGAATGCTCCTGCTATCTTTATGGATTTAATGAATCGTGTCTTCCGAGATTATCTTGACCGATTCGTTATTGTGTTTATCGATGATATTCTTGTATATTCGAAATCGAAAAAGGAGCATGCTGAACATCTGAGACTGGTACTTCAAACTCTTCATACTAGTCATTTATATGCTAAATTGTCCAAATGTGAATTCTGGATGGACAAAGTGATATTTTTAGGCAACGTCATTTCGAGACATGGCATATCTGTTGATCCTGCGAAGGTCGAAGCTGTATTGAATTGGCCAAGACCTACGAATGTTCCTGAGATTCGTAGCTTCATGGGTTTAGCTGGTTATTATCGTCGCTTTATTGAAGGATTTTCGAAAATAGCTAAACCTATTACTCAACTGACACAGAAGAATCAGCGATTCATTTGGTCAGATGAATGTGAAGCTAGTTTTCTTGAATTGAAGACGAGATTGACCACAGCACCTGTGCTTACTATTCCCTCAGGTACCGGAGGATTTGTGGTGTGTACAGATGCGTCTGGTAAAGGTTTTGGCTGTGTTATGATGCAACATGGCAAAGTGGTTGCTTATGCGTCTCGTCAATTGAAATCTCATGAAACACGTTATCCTGTTCATGATCTTAAATTGGCTGCCATTGTGTTTGCTTTGAAGATTTGGCGCCATTACTTGTACGGAGAAAAGTTTGTTATCTATTCGGACCATAAGAGTCTGAAATATCTCTTTTCTCAATCTGATTTGAATATGAGGCAACACAGGTGGATGGATCTCCTGAAGGATTTTGATTGTAAGATTCAATATCACCCTGGATCGGTGAATGTTACTGTGGATGCCCTTAGTCGGAAAGTTCATGATTCTGTTTTAGCATCTGTTTGTGTCGCCAAGGTACATGAAGATATATGTACTTCTGGTTTGACTTTTCACTCGAATTGGAATTCTGTCACTGTCTCAGCATTGCAAATTGAGCCGAACTTGATATCGAAAATACGAAAGGCCCAACGAAGCGATGCTCAGATCCAAAAGTCGAAAGAACTTGTAGCTGCAGGACATCAGTCTGGATTTCAGATTTTGTCTGATGGTTTTTTACGACTTAATGGTCGGCTGGTAGTTCCTGACGACTCTGAGTTGAAATCTGCCCTTCTTCGAGAAGCACATTGTAGCAAATACAGTATTCACCCTGGAGGTCGGAAGATGTATTTGACATTGAGACCTCAATTCTGGTGGAAACGTATGAAGAAGGACATTGCTGAGTTTATTTCGAAATGTCTTGTCTGCCAGCAAGTAAAAGCCGAGAGAATGAAACCGGGAGGATTGCTCCATAGTCTTGAAATCCCGAAATGGAATTGGGAACATATCGCTATGGATTTTGTGACTCATTTACCTCGTTCGCCCAAGGGCTGTGATGCTATTTGGGTGATTATTGATCGGCTTTCCAAATCTGCGCATTTTATTCCGTATGAACGGACTTATCCTTATAAGAGAATGACCCGTTTATACATTGAGAATGTTGTGAGACTGCATGGTGTGCCAGTCTCGATTGTATCTGATCGTGATCCCAGATTTGCTTCTAAATTCTGGGGTAGTTTTCAGGAGGCGATGGGTACGCGTTTGGCTATGAGTACTGCTTATCATCCTCAAACTGATGGCCAGACCGAGCGTACGATTCAAATGTTTGAGGATATGTTACGTGTTGTTGTGATGGACTTCAGAATGGGATGGCAAGATGCCTTACCATTGGTCGAATTTTCTTATAATAATAGCTTTCAGACGAGTATCGGTATGGCACCATTTGAAGCTCTATATGGGAGACGATGTAGATCACCGTTATTTTGGGATGAGATTGGTGAGAGACAATTGACTGGACCTGAAATGATACAGAAAATGAATGATAAGGTTCAGTTAATTCGGCAGCGGATGAAAGCTTATCAGGATCGTCAAACGAGTTATGCGAACAAACGAAGGCGACCCTTGGAATTCCAGAAAGGTGACAGAGTGTTTCTGAAAATATCTCCCTTTAGAGGCACTGTTCGATTTGGCATGCGAGGGAAGCTATCTCCTCGTTATGTTGGTCCATACGAAATTCTGGATCGAGTTGGTGATCTTGCGTATCGATTGGCATTGCCACCAGCTCTATCTGCTATTCACGATGTGTTTCATGTTTATATGCTGAGGAAATATGAACTGGATCCATCACATGTACTTGCACCTGATGAGGTGGAACTTTATCCTTCTCTTTCCTATGTCGAACAACCTGTTCGAATTATGGATCGAAAGGAAAAGATATTGAGAAATAAATCGATTCCTTTAGTACGAGTGCAATAGACACGACATGGTGTTGAAGAATCAACGTGGGAATTGGAGAGCAAGATGCGAGATTCGTATCTGCATTTGTTTGATTCTATGACATCTGTTCCATTGTATTCGATGTATTTTGATCCTTTTACTGATTTTAGTTTTGATATGTACTATAACTGGTGACATATGTATGTTTGCCAATGTTATATATATAGAGATGTTTGAGATTTTGAGGACGAAATCTTTTAAAGGGGGAGAAATGTAAGGACCGTGTATCGTATTATCGTAAATCTTATATGATTATCGATAATTCAGGAATTTGATATGTGATTATACATTTGATGTATATTATGACAATGAAATTGAGAAAATGAATATTGAATATGAATTGACGTTGTAAAAGCTCGAGTGGAGAGGCCGGACGCCAATTTAGTACAAACATAAATATTTTGTACAAAATGTGTGGCGCCCGGGCGGTAGAAAATGACCGCCCGAGCGCCAAGGTAGAAATTTTAGTGTTCGGGCAGAACACACCACGCCCGAGCGGTAATTTTTGACCGCCCGAGCGCGGAACAAGTAAAATCCGGGGGCAGAATGTCTCGCGCTCAAGCGCGAGAATTCTACTGCCCGAGCGCGAGAGTGGTAAGGATAAGAATGAATTTCTTTCTTCTCTTTTGTCATTTTCATCCGATAATCTCGAGAGAAAGTTGAAGGAATTCGAAATTCTTTCTTCCAAATCGACTTCGAAACGCTGTCTAAACGCGAAACAAGTTATATATTTGTGATCGTCGCGTCGAGGGCTTCTGACTTAGGTAATTTTCTTCTAGTTCCAGCAGCTTGAAATATCAAAGTGCTGGAATAGCATGTATTTGAAGTTGAATTTCCTATATGTAGTAGAATAACCGACAAGAAACTTATATTCGAAGTCGGAATTGAATTATGTTATGATTATAATTTGATATGAATTATTAAAGTTTCAAATGATATTTGAAACTCATATTAATGATTTTGGATTATGTTATTGATGTAGATAAAGTGTAATATCAATATCTTCAGACTACATCAACTGGAAACGAAGAATTGAGGTATGTTGCGACCGGGTAACATACGACATGTATCTGTATTATATGATATATGTCGGATTGATTTGATTGATTGGAATGAGATTATGTGTCTATATGCCTTATTTGTTGATTGATGTGGCATACATGACATTGAGATTGAGATATCGATGTATAAAATAAATGTTTTGTTAACACACATCATTTTATGCATACATCGATACATGACATGCACGTTGAGCTATGATCCTTGGATACCTTGATATGATTGGATTGGATTTCGGGGTTTGTGAACACAATCGCTATGTCGGTATTATATGACCCGTAAAGCATAGACAATTGTGGCCCCATATGATTGGATATGAGATTTGGGATTTGATGGCGCTTTGCCGACGCTATCATACGAGTATCCCATATTGGCCGGTGTGCCAGATCGAGCATTGATTTGATAGCGATTCGATTGATTCTGACATGTGCTCAGTGGATGGGCATTTGACCTGATACCTCCACGACATACATGCATTGCATACCATATGTCATTGTTTAGATACTTGTGGTATATATGATTGATTGTTCCATACGGAGCTTTGCTCACCCCCAAGGGGGCTGTTGTTGTCTTTGTGTGTGGACAATGGCAGGTACTCCAGGATATCAGGAGACCGGAGAGGGAACTTCTGGAGGGAGTCACAGTTTGAGTTGAGGTTTATGTTTTGTTCCCAGTACATATGTATATGTATCTATATACCGGGGCATGTCCCGAGGATATGAGTTGTTTGTATATGATTGGTGTTGATTACGTGGGGGCATGTTTATGACGTGAGATGAAATACTATTTTTTGTATTCAAATAAAATGATTTGGGCTCATTGTAAAGAAAATTTAAACTCGTTTTCCGCTGTAATTAGTTAACCCTAATCAGATTGCATTGTAATAACGATTAGGAGCTAAGGGCCCCACACCTTGTTGGTTACGATTTATAGCTACTGTTAGAGCATTACTAGGAGACCCAAGAGGACTGCATGAGGGTCCTAAGATGGCTGCACGAGGGTTGGCTTGAAGGGCAAGGTCGATCACATGATGTGAGGGAGCCATGTGCATGCATTTGGGACAGGTTTGAGGGGCTACGGGTTTTAGGCTTCTCAAGCTCGGTCCAATAGGGTCCTAGGGTTGTCAACTAGGGGCTGGTTGGGTTGCTTGTGGGCTAGGGTCAAAGCTTGCATGGCCATATGGACTAGGGTTTTGAAAATAGGGACAAAGGGTTCAGTAGATGTCCTAGGTTGTTCAAAGGCTTTAATGGGCTTGAATTGGGTTGTATAAGTTTTAGTTAGGTGTTAATAAGCTTTGGTTGAAATTTGGTGAAGTTTGGTAAAGTGTCGAGTCAATACGAGTCAAAACCCGGGATGTATGTCTAAGTTTAAAAACGAATTGGGAAATTAGTCGAGAAACGTAAGTTTACGTCTAAGAAATATTTATGGGTGTATTTTAAGATGATAAGATAAGTTTGGAATGATTTGGGTCGTCGTTTTAAAGTCTAAGGATAATTATGGAAAGTTAGGGTTTCACGAGCAAAACGGTCATTTACACTTGAAAAATGTTAGACGTCCTGGCAGTGCACTGAATGCTGTAACTAATGTTAATATGTTTATTTTAAATGTGATAGGATCGATTAACTGGTGAATGAGTGTTTATAAGGGGGTTTGAATAAACACTCGCGATTTTTCACAATCTTTTCAAATGTTGAGTCAGTTTAGTGACAAACTGAAACTCGGAATCTTGCCGGTCGATATCAATCAGTTAACAAGAAAGTGCGAAAATAAACTGACTGATATATAGAATAAAAACTGAAATAAGAACACACGAGATTTTATAGATGTTCGGAGATTTCAATTACTCCTCCGTCGCCCCTTCTATAACAAGGATAGGATATCCACTAAAAGACTTTGATCGATACAAACACTTGTACAGATCCACTTCAATTTGGAATTAACAATGTCAAAATTGAAACTCTTAGTTTACAATATATTTCACAGTACTCAACTCGAATTAGCACAAGTGATCTCTTTTAAGATCGAATTTACAACAAGATAATTTGTGCTAGTAAGCTCGAAAAGTAGCCTAGAATGCTACGAATATATCTGATAAGTGTGAGCTTCTAATTCTTTTGAATATGAGCGAGAAATTCAGTAGAGTAATAGCAAGATTGATAGAATGCTGAATCGTTAAAATGTTGTTTTTCAATTGCTTTTCTCTACTATTTGTAGGCTTCTCTTCAACGATAATACCAAATATAATTTGAATCTTTATATCCGTTGTTTGCCACGTCAATATTCTTCTGACATTCGTACACTACAAATTTTCTGAAATGCAGCGATCCCACTATTATTTGCAGTCTACTTTGTACTGTTGTCGGTTAAATGTCCTTTTCGTTAACTGATGACGTGTACAGTTGAAGGATCAGCTGATAAGCTCACAACTAAATGTAGCAACTGATCAGTTTCTGTTGTCTGCGTAAGTTCAGTTCAGCTAGTTTAATTGCCTTTGTTAATCTACGCATTAATCTTCAGTTGAGTATTTGTTCAGTTACTTTCAAACTTCTTGATCAGTTAATCCAATCGATTTAAGCACTTAGTTTTTCAAACAACCGAAATTTAGTTTCCAACAAAATGTTTATGAAATTTTATGATGAAACTTTAATGCTAAAAGACATGTTGCATGCTTGGTTTAAAAGAAAAATGATTTATATATGCATGAATTTTTGTAAGTGATGGAAATATGAAAAGTTGAAGGAGGTTAATTGATTGTGACTAATACGATGATACGATGATATGCAAGGCCATGGCTCAATTGACGGGTGAGAGTGTCGGATGTCCCCGCTGTCCGGTACCGTGATAATACGTAGATGGATGCATCGACCTAGCTAATACGAAAATCACAATTGATGATCTGAATTCAATAAAAAGGAAAACTTATACGTATATGATGAAAGAAAATATGATATGATATGTTGAAAGAAAAATGTTAAAGTTTATGTTCATGAAAATTTATTTTAAGTAAAAGTATTTTCATTGTTGCATGTGGATGTATATGTATAACTTAATACTTAAGTAAATATGTTAGAAATATAATAATAAGTTTTGTTATCATCAAAATCAATATTGCTTGTGTTTCTCAACCCAACAATCTCATCTTTTTTTATGATAAAAAAACTTGGATAATCAATGATTTCAACTAACATATTTAGGGACAATCGTTGAGCTACAATAGCTATTTTCTTGAAATTGAACACCGATGAATTAAATCGAGTTTGATTTTAAAACCAAGCGGAAGACACTCAAAATAATCCTTCGTATAAACCGATTAAACATTTTGTTAAGTATCTAAAATATATGCAAGTTGAATGAGTAAAGAAACATTTTGGTTGAAGCATTTTTATCTAACACTTGATATTCAATATTTTGATATTTGAAATATACATAAAATGTTTCGACGATACATCTTAAAAATAGTAGAAATGATAAGTAAATAAATAGAGATAAATTTGTTTCTGAATGTTAGGAAATTATCAACTCCTACGTCACCCTTTCTTTCCCTTGAGAATGATTCACTAGAAGACTTTGATTTATACAATTCTTTGTACAAACTGATGGATCGTGTGAGGGCACCTGTGACGGTGCTTCAAACACAATATTCTCAATAAGCTGCAATAGCTCGTGTTCTAAGAATGTATACACCAATGAACTAGATAGGGTTTGGTTTCAAACCAAGCGGAAAACACTCGAGGTAATCATTCGTTAAGAAAAACTGAAAGATTTTAAAATCTAAAGACTTGTGTAAACTGGTCGATTGAATACGAGGAATCATTTTTAGCTTCCATCAGTTCAGCTATGGGCAAAACTGAATTGATATCAGTTGAACTGATCAAGTCAGTTTAAAACACAGTTAATAAGTTAATACATAAGATATGTTTATGGATGTTTGGAGACTTCAATTGATAATACGTCACCCCTTCTACCACCTCGGGTAGGATCCACTAGAAGATTTTAATTTATACAACATGTTGGAATTTTTCAAGTTTGCAATCTTGATTTTGATGTTAACAAAACTCGTTATTTTGTTTCTAATAACTTACTTTAAGTGTTCAGAAGCTAGGATCAGTTACGAAATGTCTGAATCGCAAACTGAAGGCCCAACTGATCACACAAACTGAATCAGACAAACTGATATGTCATATGAGCAGTTCGGATGATTGTCCAGCCGATAGATGATTCAGCAGGAGAACCTCTAAAGCCTGGACAGCCGAAGGAATGTTCAACTGATGAAGAGCCCAGCTGACCAGTTCAACTGAACAAGAGCGAAATCAATTCAACTGATTAGTCATCTGATTTCGCTAGCCCAACTGAAGATTAGTTCAGCTGACTAGTTCGGAGCATCAGTTAGAATCTTTCAATTGTATATCAAGACAAGCTCATTCAAGTGGATTCCAGCTATACACAAAGGTACAAAGCAAGTTTCCAGTCAAAGAACAATAATGAACGATGCATCAGGACATTAAAGACAAACGTTCTAGAAAGGCAGTCGTAAATTCGAGACACTAGTCCAAGGAACGAATTCAAAATGCAACATATACAATTATTGAGTCTCACTGTACGATCAGTTTCCCGCCTATAAAGAGAATATTAGTGAAAACGAAAAATATATATAGAGAAAAAGAAGGGCACGCATATCGCGTATCAGCTTACAAGGAAGCAACCGCCCAGTTGAGGGAACACTCCAAAATTATATCGGCTTAGATTAGAAGCTCACTTCCCTCAGTGTGTGAGAACACCTTTCTGGTGTATTCATTGTTCAGTTCTCACACACGAAAACACACACCACCACCACCTAAATACAGTCTTGCACAAAGACGTTAAACTTGTGTATGTAGTCTTTCTAACAGAGACATTAAAAAAGTGTTGGCTGGAAGGTGCTGCCTTCAGTCTAGACTAGGAGTTCAGTTAGGCAGCAGGTAAGTCCTAAGTTGGGTGGGTTTGTACAAATAGTTGTATAAATCAATGTCTTCTAGTGGATCCTACCCAAGGTGGTAGAAGAGGTGACATAGAAGCAGTTAAAGTCTCGAACATCCAAAAAATTATCTTGTGTACTTAACTGATTAACTGATGTTTTCAAACTAACTTGATCAGTTAGAGCATCCGTCGGTTCAGTTCTCACCATAACTGGACTGATATATGGGACAACTGATCCCCTACTTTTGAGTTATTCAGTTTACATAAGTTAAAACGTTTTCTAATATAACAGTTTTCTTCTCAAAGGATTAATTCGAGTGTCTTTCGCTTGGTTTGAAAACCAAACTCGATTTAATTCATCGGTGTTAACATTCTTAGAACATGAGCTATTGCAGCTCTTGGAGAATATTTTGTTTGAAGCACCTCACAGTGCCCAACAAAGCGATCCTTCACAACACCTTGTACAAACCCACCCAGCTAAGGACTTACCCGCTGTCTAACTGAACTCCTAGTCTAGACTGAATGCATCACCTTCCAGCCAACACTTGTTTAACGTATGTGTGTCAAAGACTACATACACAAGTTTAGGTCTTTGTGCAAGACGATATTTGAGTGGTAGTGGTGTGTGAGAGAGAACTAATCTCTGAAAACAAAACGAAAAGTTTTCTCACACACCGAGGGAAATAAGCTTCTATACTAAGCTGATACAACTTTGGAGTGTTCCCTCGACTGGGCTTACTGCTTCTTTGTAAGCTAATATGCAATAAGCGTGCCCTTTCTTTTCTCTTTTGTTTTTCACCTCTCGTTTTTTGTCTGCACTGATCTTCATCTTCTATTTATAGGCGCGAAGCTTGATCGTACAGTGAGACTCAATTATTGTATCCATTGCATTTTGAATTTGTTCCTCGAAATGTGTCTTGTACTTTCTGACAGCCATTCTAGAACGTTTAGGATTTAAACATTGATGCAACGTTTATTATTGTCATTTGACTGGACAATTACTTTTGTACCTTTGTGCACAGATGAATTCCATATAATAAGCTTGTCGTGTTCTGAAACTGATTGGTTCTAACTGATGCTCTGAACTGGTCATCTGAACTACTCTTCAGTTGGGCTGGTGAAATCAGTTGACTCATTAGTTGAACTGATTTCACTCTTTCAGTTGAACTAGTCAGCTGGACTTTTCATTAGTTGAACTCTTCATCAGCTGGTCGGGCTTCTGAAGGTCTTCTGCTGAACCACTTATCAGCTGGACAATCAATTGAACTGGTTCAGTTTGATTAATCAGTTGGTACTTTCAGTTTGCATTCTTCGATAGATTCAGGTTTGGCTCGATAACTGATCAGTTCGAATCCTGATTAGTTTGAGTTTCTGCACACTTAGGTAAAATCATTAGAACCAAAATAACAAGTTTTGTTAACATCAAAAACAAGATTGCGAACATGAAATGTTCCAACAATCTACCCCTTTTTGATGATCACAAAACTTGAGCAATTAAAGCGATTTTTTTTAATTTTTAAATTTAGAAAAAAAACTGATTCTTCCCTTTTATGAGAATAAAAAACATTTAAAAACGATTAAAACAAAATTTCAGTTCGAGGGATGAGAAAGCTCACCCTCAAGAACTGAATTTAAAAACGAGTTTAAAACGAATTTAAAACATTTTTCAGATCGAGGGAAAGAAAGCTTCCCCTCACTAACTGAATTAAAAACTCCTCTTTAAAAATAATTATCTACGCCAAAATTTAGTATCTTTAATCATTCAAGCAGTTTAGACAAGAAATCTGGAGGTAATAGTTCAATCACATAGAAACATAATTGATAAACATGATGTTTATTTAATCAAATAGATCTCCCTTTTATTATACATTTAAGTACACCATCAGTTATAAGGGAAAATTGCTACTACAATATCATATTTTAAACAACATCAAATTTCAATCAGTTTATGCATGAAAGAACTGAGTATACCAACAACTGGTTACCTTGAACTCTTGAAGTGCTGCAACGATCTCGAGTCTCTTTGCCAGGCAAACAGCTAGATGCCTTAGACTTGATCTCTGTGTTTCCAAATTGGTCGAGCTAACTCAAACTGGACTCAGCTGACGTTGAACTGCATTGATCATCTACTTTATCTTATATGGTAGTTAAGCGGCGATATACTACTGATGATTAAGCTCCACTTTAATCATCCAACATCTCAACATAGTTGGGCTTCGTCTGTTGATCAGCTTCAACTGGTAGGTTGGCAGCTGAAACCTCGTCTTCCGGTCAGTTTTGCTAAATAGCCAACAGAAAGGACTCATACCCCTGCAGGCTGACTAAAGCCCCAAAGCTCTGAGCCGAGAGAAGTGGCTACAATGTTATTCGCAGAGCCAATCCTCTCTAGAAGAGCGTTAGATAAACATTTTCAAATAGTTTTGAAAATAATATAAAGTACTTTTAAATAACATTTAAAACTATTTTAAAGTAAAATAATTTTAGTCAGTTTTTCAAATGTCCTTCTTAGAACAGCTAGCTCTGATACCAATTTTGTTGGATCATGTGAGGGCACCTGCGGAGTGCTTCAAACACAATGTTCTCAATGATCTGCAATAGCTCATGTTCTAAGAATGTATACACCGAAGAATTAGATCGAGTTTGGTTTCAAACCAAGCGAAAAACACTCGAATTAATTATTCGTTAAGAAAAATTGAAATATTTTAAAATGACTTGTGTAAACTGGTCGACTGAAATACGAGGAATCAGTTCTGGCTTATATCAGTTCAGCTATGGACAGAACTGAACTGATCAAGTCGGTTTAAAACACAGTTAAGCAGTTAAAACACAAGATATGTTTATGGATGTTCGGAGACTTTAACTACTCCTACGTCACCCTTTCTACCACATCGTGTAGGATTCACTAAAAGAGTTTGATTTATACAACATGTTGTACAAACCCACCCAGCTTAGGACTTACCCACTGCCTAACTGAACTCCTAGTCTAGACTGAAGGCATCACCTTCCAGCCAACACTTGTTTAATGTCTGTTTGTCAAAGACTACATACACAAGTTTTATGTCTTTGTGCAAGACGGTATTTGAGTTGTAGTGCTGTGTGTGTGAGAACTGATATCTGAAAACAACCCGAAAAGTGTTCTCACACACCGAGGGAAATAAGCTTCTATACTAAGTTGATATAGTTTTGGAGTGTTCCCTCGACTGGGCTTATTGCTTCTTTGTAAGCTAATATGCAATAAGCGTGCCCTTTATTTTCTCTTTTGTTTTTCACCTCTCATTTTTTGTCTGCACTGATCTTCATCTTCTATTTATAGGCGCGAAGCTTGATCATACAGTGAGACTCAATTATTGTATCTATTGCATTTTGAATCTGTTCCTCGAAATGTGTCTTGTATTTTCCGACAGCCATTCTGGAATGTTTAGGCTTTAAACATTTTTGCAACGTCTATTATTTTCATTTGACTGGAAAATTGCTTTTGTACCTTTGTGCACAGCTGTATTCCATAGAATAAGCCTGTCATGTTCTGCAACTGATTGGTTCTAACTGATGCTCTGAACTGGTCATCTGAACAACTCTTCAGTTGGGCTGGTGAAATTAGTTGGGATTCTGAAGGTCTTCTGGTGAACCACCTATCAGATGGACAATCAGTTGAACTGGTTTACGATTCACCAGTTAAACTGATTCAGTTTGATTAATCAGTTAGTACTTTCAGTTTTTATTCTTCGATAGCTTCAGGTTTGGCTCGATAACTGATCAGTTCGAATCTTGATTAGTTTTAGTCTATATGCACTTAGGTAAAATCGTTAGAAACAAAATAACAAGTTTTGTTAACATCAAAAACAAAATTGCGAACATGAAATGTTCCAACACAAACCCATTTCAACTTAAGACTTATCTATTTTCTAGTTGAAACTCCTAGCACACTCTTGATTGTAAACCGCAACCTCACAATCCACATAATGTTTAACGTCTCTTAAGCCAATACTACAAACACAATCTTTAATATCTTTATGTGAAGACTCACTCACCTAAACTTTGAAACTCAACTCTCATATATATGTACGAGTATTTAATATATTTTAGTGTATTTAACTCTCAAATGTATTTTCACATATTGGGCTTCCTCATTCTGGCTCATTTCTTCATGTAAGTTTCCCATGATTTAAATCCACTTCCAAAGCTTGTATTTAATCTTCAAGATGTTGTATTTATAAGCTCCAATAATGATATATACGTTAGATACTAGAATATGATCGTTTGAAAAGTTTATGTACTCTTTCTGATATTGAAACAATCATTTCAGCCTTGTTGGGCATTTTTCCGAGCCTAAACTGGTCATTCAGTTTTGATCCTGCTAAATTGGTTAACTGGTTCAGTTTTGGTCTTCTCAACTGGTTCAGTTCTGTTATGCTCAACTGATTAACTGGTTCAGTTATGCTCATATACTAAACTGGTCAGTTTTGCCCATCTGCTCAACTGAACCAAACTAATGAGGTATGTTAAATCAGTCTTACTGATTTCAGTCTGTGCAGAACTCATATTTTCATTTTTATTTATCAGCATCTTACTCCGTGACATGAGCGTGAAAGAGGTTTAAGAATCAGTTTTCTTTTTATAAGGGCTAAAATCACTTATTTTGGCTTTTTTACCCCATATTGTATGGTGGATCTCGAAAGATATGAAAAATCTCCCTCCAAGCCGTACATACGACTTTAACTTGTGAATACGATTTGTAGATCATTGTCTTAGATTTGTAACGCATACAGAATAATTTCATTCGGATTGCCGAGCTAATCAGGCTGAACAAAATATTGCAACTGGTCATGCTCTGCTGATTGTTGTTTTCGTGCAATTACTTTGGTTTCTCAACCATCAGTACGCCTAGTTAATCGTTGAGCTACAATAGCTCAGTTCTTTAAATATTGAACACCGATGAATTAAATCGAGTTTGGTTTTCAAACTAATCGGATTACACTCAAATAATCATTCGTATAAACGATTAAACATTTTGTAAAGCATTTAAAATATGTGCAAGTTGAATAAGTAAAAAAACATTTTGATTGAAGCATTTTTATCAAACACTTGGTACGCAATATTTTGGTATTTTAAATACATCTAAAATGCTTCAACAATGAATCTTAAAAATAGTATAATTGTTAAGTAAATGCACTAAATAAATAGAAATAAATTTGTTTATGATGTTCGGAGATTAACAACTTCTACGTTATCCCTTCTTTCTTTTGGGAAAGATCCACCGGAGGATTTTGATTTCTACAATTCTTTGTACAAACTCATTCAATTTAGGACTTATCAAACTCCTTACATAGTCTTGATTGTAAGCCGCAAACTCATAATCTCCATAATGTTTGACATCTCTTATGCTAAGACTACAAACATAATCTTTAATGTCTTTGTGTGTAAACTCACTCAATTAAACTTTGAAGCTCAACTCTCAGGATTTAATCTATTACAATGCATTATCTCTCAGATGTATCCTCACAAATTGAGCTTGCTCTCGTTCTAACTCATTTCTTCATGTAGATTACTCATGCTTTGAATCGCTTGTATCTGATCTTCAAGATGTTGTATTTATATGCTCCAAAAATGATATATATGTTAGACACAATAATATGACCGTTTTGAAAGTTTATATACTATTTCTGATATTGAAACGGTCATTTCCGCCTTGCTGGATATTTTTCCGAGCCTAAACTGGTCATTCAGTTTTGTTCCTGCTAAACTGGTTAACTAGTTCAGTTTTGGTCTGTTCAACTGGTCAACTAGTTCAGTTCTTATCTACTCAACCGGTCAACTAATTCAGTTTTGCTAATCTGTTAAACTGGTCAATTTTGCTAAACTGTTCAATTGAACCTGGTCAACTGCTCAACTGAACCAAACTGACGAGGTATGCTGAAATTAGTCTTGCTGATTTCAGACTGTGCATAAATCGTATCTTCATTGTCATTTATCAACATCTTACACTCAGATTTAGACTTTGACTTGTGAATATAATTTTTAGATCATCGTCTTAGTTTCGTAACACATCTGAATCGTTTCATTTGGATTACCGAGCTGATCAGATTGAACAAAATATCGCAACTGCCCATGCTCCACTATTTGTTGTTTCGTGCAATTACTTTGGTTTTATAACCATCCGTTTAACTAGATAACATCCGATTTAGCCCAAGGTTGAGTTTTTATTATCATGTGTGGATCTCGTATTAAAAATACAATAAAACTTTAATAAATTAATAATGTTGAGATCGTGAAATTTTATAAATTTAAATAAGAATTGATAAATGGGATAAATTAATAATTACATATTTTAAAGAGTTTTTTTTCGATTCAACAGATATAAATTTTGTTATATAAAAAATGTTATATTTTACTAATATATGTATAATGTTCATTGAATTGACATAACACACACAGGGAAAGAGTCGTGTTGTGATTTTGGATTTGCTTAAAGCGCCATCCATCCTAGGAGTATAAAATTAAGAGAGTTGATATTTAAACTTATTTTTCGTTATTTTCATTTCATTCTTGAATAAATTTGACATATCTTTTATACATGAAGTGATATATAAATAACACAAAATGAAATGTAAATATCAATTCTCTAAAACTAATTACATTGGTTTAATATATAATAATAATTTTCTTTATATTTTATTTTTCGAGGATTTCGAATTTCAAATTCATGGGTTCAAATTATAGAGTTTCGACAATCAACACTAGAGATGTAAATGAACCAAACCGTTTGTAAGTCATTCGAAACTCGATTCGATAAAAGCTCGTTTGAGCTCGTTTAATGAGGCTCGTTAAGATAAACAAACCACGTTCAAGTTCTACAATATTCGGCTCGTTAGCTCGTGAACATGTTCGTTAGTAAATTCATAAGTAATATCTTAGATGAAAAATAATAATTTTGATATTTAATTTATTGATTTAACACATTAATTATGAAGTATATAGAAAAATCTATTAAATTTATTTATTATAATAAATTGACAAATTTTAATAAGAATATTATATTTTTTTCTAAATGTATAATTTATCTTTTAATGAAATGAATATTTAAATGTACAATTCATATTTATTGAGCTCATTTAGGTTCGATAAAAACTTGAATAAGCTCGTGAGCCATGAATATATTTGTTAAATAAAGCTCGAGCTCGGATCGATTATAAACAAGTCAAGCTTAAACATTCAAGAGTTCGGCTCGACTCGACTCGATTACATCCCAAATCAATGCTAGGACGCAAACCACTCTTCGTCTGATTTCCTCACAGGCCCAGAACCCTATTCCTTCTAAGATCGAGAATCAAGCCACAAAACCCACCAACCTTGTCATCAAGTAGATTCATTTTTTCTTGAAATGCCCGGTGTTGTAACCTAGCCATAATTTTTTTGCTATACACAAATAAAATAAAAAATAGCAAAAAGTTTACCCAAGTTTTAGTAGGGGTACGTAAAATATTGGTTAAATTTTTTTCTACAAAATACATGAAATTTTTTATTAATCTCGGCACAATGATTAAAAAATATATTTATATTATATTATTTAAAAACCTTAGTATTATGTTTTTTTTCTAAAATATTAAATCTATCATGAGTTGTTTAATATTTAATTTATTAAATTATTATTTTTAACATGGTTAAATATACAGAACGTCAGTCGTTTTCCAACTAAACAAATATAATCAAATTTATTAACAGATTTTTAGAATTAATTGGTCAAAGTTTATTTTCAATAATTAAAAGAACAAAACTAAAGAACTAAAGTTTCTGCAACATAAATATTTATTTTAAAACTTTAATATTTTTTCCGTATTAAGATTTTTAAATAAAAAAAATTAATGAATATGTTTGAAATATTTAGAGATCAAAATATATCAAATTAAAGAAGCTACGGTTCAAATTTAACTTGGTTCAATCATCCATTGAAGTTATATCAAAATTTAAGTTGTATTTTATATTATCTTGCTATTTAATTAAATAGGGGTAACTAATTCCTAATTGATTCGGTGAATCCTTATTCAAAATTACAACCATACCATCCTCGTATAACTTTATTGATCGAACATTTTTTTAGTTTCATAAAATCATATTTCTTTTTAAATATTCAACCATATCTATATTTTTAGATAGTTTATCCATCTTAATAAAAAATATATTTAAAAATCATTAATTTAAAAGCAACAAAATTATTATGTTTAGATGTATATTACAATAGGACACTAGTATTAATTAAAGAACGAGTTTAGTATTCTTATTTTTTAAATTATGATTAGTATATAAAATATAATTTATTTTTAAATCTTAAAATATAATTATCTCTATTATTTTATAAAGTTTAGACTCACGTAAAAACTGATTCATAATGGTAAAAAAAAACGTTACATATCATTTGACTCCCCTCCAACAAAAAAATTTCTTGAATTCCCCTCCATCTCCCCAACAAAAACTTGTGTGAGACGGTCTCACAGGTCGTATTTTGTGAGACAGATCTCTTATTTGAGTCATCCATGAAAAATATTATTTTTTATGCTAAGAGTGTTACTTTTTATTGTGAATATCGGTAGGGTTGACCAGTTTCACAGATAAAGATTCGTGAGATCGTCTCAGAAGAGACCTATTCCCACTTCCAATGTTTCACGTTCAGTTTCCAATTTCAAAACTAAATAAACCGATTATCAGTTTGAGTTTTTTTCCACGTGACCTATCCAATTTATCAAAACAAGAGAAACTGAGTTCCCCTCTTTTCAAGCCGTTTTCTTCGGGGAGAAATGCGCTCCATCACTCGTGTTATCATTTAACTGTAGCTCCCTGTGTAATATCTATCATCTTATTACCTACTTCGTATCTCAATTAAGTGCGTCTGTTCCTTTTTTTTTAAATTCAAATTATATTTTAAAGGATCAAATTATCGGCAAATAGATGCATTAATTGTAAGGAAAAGACATGCTCATCTATAGCAGCGGAAAGTGTCATCTATTGCAGCCGAAAGCTTTAACGAGGGAACACATTTTGTTAAATTCAAATAACACATTTCAAATTCGACGGAAGAACCGTTTTTATATGTGTTTCACATAGACGAGGAGTTCTCGTTCTAAAATCATCCCTTCATCGAGTTCTCTCATCTTATATCATTTGAGTGTTTAATTCTATAATATTTATGAGCTGTTTATTATCATATATTAAGAAAGGGTATATTCTTTATGGAAACACAATTAGTGATTGTACATCATAAATATTATAGTTAAATTATTTTCATCTTGCTCGTGGTTTTTACCCAAATAATTTTTAGGGGTTTTCTACGTAAATCTCGATGTCCAATTTTATGCTTTATTTTCATATTTATGTCTCAAGTTACCGCACGTAGGACCAACACAAATAACTAAAATATCCATTATTTATATATATATATATATTATTTAAGGGTGAAATCAATACATTCATTACAATAAGAGACAATCGAAAATCATAAATCTTCGAGAGGAGGCTTCATGTTCTTAATTCGACCGATGCTAAAAGAATTCAATGGAATATGCAAGAGGTATCCGAAATGGCTGATTATAGTTAAAACTGTGGTGAGGGATAATCTGGGCAAGAATGGTGGGAAATATAAAAAGAAAATAATTTTTAATACATACTATGTTCTTCCATCCTCGTGATGTTGTGTTATGTCTAAAAGTAACAACATACTTATTTGCTAATTTTACTTTATTCAGATGCTAGATTGTTGAGTGCAGAAAATTTTGACTGCATAAGAGCATCGTAGTGCTAGATTTGATGTTTGGTTAATTAGAAAATGATCGATTTTTCAAATTGGTATTATTAGAATTTGATATTCCTCAATTGGGTTTGATTCGAGGTAAAAAAAAATAATAAACTTTTCATTTCTTAGGAGCTGAATCTAAATAATGTGCGGTTTGAAGTAGCAGCACATTCATTGTTTGAATAACCATCCACAACCTCATTTCGACGCCCTTTAAACTGATCACAGTGATGATGCACAAAATCGATCAAAAGGATATTTTCATTGGCACAGTTCAATTGAAAAAAAAAAATTAATGTTGCTATGTTTGATAATAAAATCATGGGTGAAATTTATGTTTGTTTTTTTGGTAAAAATGCACTTTTTATATTCATGTATATCGTTACACACGCAACTCACGTGCCATGATGTTCCTATTTTTGATAGTAAAATCATGGATGAAATTTATGTTTATTTCTTCGGTACAGATCCATTTTTATATTCATGTATATCGTTACACACGCAACTCATAATGTGCGATGGTTACGAGTTATTTATCTGATACCCCATGGGCCCCTAGGCCCGGATTACATCTTGGAGGCCCAGACCACATTTGGGTGGGAAGCCCATCAGGGCCCAGGTACTCTCCTATAAATATCAGGTTTGAGTGTTCATTTAATTCATTCACTATATTGTTTTCAGCAGCACCCTTAACTGCTCTTCACTCATATCCTCAGTCACTGACTTGAGCGTCGGAGGGGCTACGCCAGGACACCCTCCTGACCCCCTTCTAACGGTCTTCTTCGTGATTTCAGGCTCAGGACAATATCAAAACCCTGCGTCTGTACTACTGACTCTTGTCGGAATCGGACCCTAAATTTCCCGTGAGTATCACTTGGCGCCGTCTGTGGGAAAATTTGAGTTGAGACGTAGAGATGGTAGGGAAGAGAGGGAGTAAAAGAGCTACCTCAGCATCATCACGTCCTGAGAGGGGACCCGAACAGTCTCATGCTGAGGCGAGACAGGAACAACCTCGTCAAGATACCAGAACTTAACAACCTCGTCATGAGACTAGGGCCGAGCAACCCTGCCCCAATGAGAATGTGGGGAACTTGACCCTGGAGCATTTGGGTCAATTCATCACTCGGACGGTGGATGAAGCCATGAAAAGGAACCAAGAATCTATGTTCGCTGAGGAGCAGACCACTCGCCAGGAGCGAGAGAAAAATGTTGAGGGACAACAGAGCAGGATTGAAGAGACACAGCCCCTCCCAAGCGAAGGGAATGCGGAGATGGGAGAGATGTGGAAGGAAATACGGATGCTGAGGCAGCAGGTGGGAAGCCGAACACCGAACCCCAAGAGAGGAAGTCCTTTTTCACTGGCCATTCTGGAAGAAGGAATTCCCCTGAGTTTTCGACAACCAAATGTTGGAGAATACGATGGATATACCGACCCAAAAGAGCATTTGGGGAGATTTGAAAACGCGGCTCTGTTGCATCAGTATACAGATGGAGTGAAATGCCGGGTGTTTTTGGGCACGTTGGTGAGGTCAGCCCAGCAGTTGTTTAACATCTTGCAGCCTAACTCCATATGTTCTTTTGAGGACTTTTCAGTTGCTTTCTTGCACCGGTTCGCCAGCAGCAAGAGACATCAGAGAAATTATTTGAGCCTGTTTGTGATGAAACAGCAAGAGTCTGAGACTTTGCGAGAATTTGTCTAGCATTTTAACAGTGCAACGCTAGAGATACCGGCTGCTACCCCGGACATCATGATAAGTGCTTTCACCCAAGGCCTGAGAGGAGGGGAGTTTTTTAAATCACTGGTCAAGAAACCTCCGTCGAGCTATGATGACTTGCTTGCTCGGGCGGAGAAGTATGTAAATCTAGAAGATGCCCAATGGTATAGAAGGACTGAGCAGCGGCCCGGGGAAAGTAGGATGGAGGGAGTAGAGAGAGGAGGTAGGAAAAGAGGTTCAGGGGAGAAGGAGGAAGACAGAAATAGAAGTAGAGGACCATTCTCATCACATGTCTCTTTAAGCAGGAATCACGATAAGGTAATGGAGGTGAGGGAGCCAGAGGGGAGGTGGGAGGTGGGAGAAGTCGCAGAGAGTGGAGGGCGGTGTTAGGATGCCTCCGATGGACAGACGAGAGGGATCCTCATCCGGGGATTGACCGAAACCTCGCCCGTCTCCGAGGCGAGGTCGAGGTCCTCCTTGGATCAACCAGAGGGCCGGAGAGCCGAGAAGAGAAATGCGGGGTCAGGATGTTCCTCGGGAACCTGTCGAGCCGAGGAGAAGAGCAGACGAAGATAACCACCCCATGAGAGGAATGATTCACATGATCTCAGGGGGTGCCACGGATGGAGATTCTGGGCGAGCTCGAAAAGCGCATGGGAGGAGGTTGGAAAATTTCGAAATATCCAGGGGTGCAGACTTACCCCAAGATCCTGTCATCAGCTTCGGGCCGGAAGATCTTTGAGACATCGTGGCTCCTCATAACGATGCCTTGGTGGTGACGGCCACCATTGCCAACTACGATGTGACAAGGATCCTCATCGATAATGGGAGCTCTGTCAATATATTATTTAAGAGCACGTTGGATCAGATGAAGGTGGAGGGATTCGAGTTTGATCCAGTCTCCACTCCTCTATATGGGTTCGCGGGCCATGCCATTCCGCCGCTGGGTCAGATAAATCTTCCCCTATCTTTAGGACGTGACTCTCGGCGGGTAACAAAGATGATAACATTTACCGTGGTGGATACCCCCTCGTCATATAATGTAATCCTGGGACGGCCAGCTTTAAATGATTTCAGGACCGTAGCTTCCATGTATCATCAGAAGTTGAAGTTTCCTGTGGGGAATGAGGTGGGAGTCTTGTGTGGAGACCAGAAAGTTGCTCGACGATGTTATGAAGGGATAATGAAAGAAGAGGTGAAGAGGGCGCGTGTGGAGGTCAATATGATTAGAAGGGGGCGAAGCGGGTTGCCCGTGGTAGTGAGGGAGGTTCAGGAGGTGATGGATGAAAAGCCGGAGGTTGTGACATTAGGGCCCGATGAGAAGACACTCAGAATAGCCCCTAACCTTGACCCAAAGGTCAGGGAAGAACTCATTACTTTTTTACAAGCTTATCTCAGCGGGTTCACTTGGTCAGCCCAAGAGCTCACAGGGACGAGCCCAGATGTAGCAGAACACCGATTGAACATCTTACCGAATTCTTGTCCCGTGAAACAGAAGAAAAGACACTTCGGGCCCGAGAAAGATAGAGTTATAAAGAATGAGGTTGGAAAATTGCTCAAGGCTGGGCACATTCGAGAGGTACAATTTCCTACTTGGCTCTCGAATGTTGCCTTATTCCAAAGAGTTCAGGGAAATGGAGGATGTGCATGGACTTCAGAGACCTTAATAAGGCGTGCCCTAAAGATTGTTATCCTCTGCCCCGGATAGATCAGTTGGTGGACTCCGCAGCGGGACATCAATATCTGTGTATGTGATGCTTATCAGGGATATCACCAAATCCCTTTAGCTGTGGAAGACCAAGCTAAAGTGAGCTTCATCACCTCTGAAGAACTTTCTGCTACATGGTCATGCCCTTCGGACTCAAAAATGCCGGAGCCACGTATCAAAGACTGATGGATAAGGTATTTTCTGAGCAGGTGGGAAGGAATGTTGAGATGTATGTGGACGACATCATGGTAAAATCAAGAGACTCATCCCGGCTCATACCTGATTTGGTAGAAACCTTTGCCACCCTCAGATCCTATGGACTGAAGTTGAATCCTCAGAAGTGTATCTTCGGGGTGAGGAGTGGAAAGTTTTTGGGTTATATGGTGACAGAGAGGGGGATTGAGGCCAACCCCGAGAAAGTTCAAGCTATCCAAGATATGGTCTCTCCCCGGGGACCTAAAGATGTTCAGCAGTTGACAGGGAGGATTGATGCCTTGGCACGCTTTATCTCGAGGTCCGCCCACAGAAGCTTATCGTTCTTCCAGACTTTGCGGAAGGCGAAGAAGTTTGAATGGGATCCAGACTGCGAGAAAGCTTTTGGAGAGTTAAAGAAGTACCTGGCTGAGCTGCCTGTCCTGGCCAAACCGGCAGCAGATGAGCCTTTGTGGGTATATTTATCGGCCACCAAGGAAGCTGTGAGTTCGGTCCTTGTCAAGCTGGAGGGATCGATTCAACAGCCCGTCTATTATGTTTCGCATGCACTCGAAGGGGCAGAGATCAGATACTCAGGATTGGAAAAATTGGCTTTGGCTTTGGTGATGACAGCGAGGCACTTGAGACCCTACTTCCTATCTCATCCAATTGTGGTGCTAACTAACAGTCCATTGGGCAGAATCCTCACTCATGCGGATATGTCTGGCCGTTTGGTTAAGTGGACTACTGAGCTAGGAGATTATGACATCAATTATGAGCCGAAAACAGCTATTAAAGCGCAAGCCTTAGCCGATTTTCTGGCTGAGACCGTGCATCAAGAAAATGAGGACCCTTGGAAAGTATATGTGGATGGTTACTCTTCGAAGGAGGGAAGTGGGGTGGGAGTGGTGCTGATTTCACCAGCTGGAGAGGAGGTGAAGTTAGCGGTAAGGTTGGACTTTCGAGCATCCAACAATGAGACAGAATATGAGGCTGTGTTGACAGGACTTCGAGCCGCCAGGAACGTGGGAGCTACCCGTGTACTTATTTTTTCTGATTCACAGCTGGTAGCACAACAGATGAAGGGAGCGTATGATGTGAAAGATGAAAAACTTATTGAGTATGCTCAAGAAGTGGATAGAGTCAGAGAGAAATTCACAGAGATTACATTTGAACAGATTCCCAGGAAAGAAAACGAAAAGACGGACACTCTAGCCAAAATGGCTGGGGCAAAGGGAAGTTGGAAGACTAGAGATGTAGTGCCCAAATTCAGTACACGTATAACCCATGCATTTATTTAATTATTAAAGCATTTATTTAAGTTTAAATTGAGTTTTAGCCATGCTTGATTTATTTAAATACATTGTTTCTAAATATTTATGTTTATGTGATGCACGTTAAAATGTTTTTTCGAGTTCATGTTTCAGGCGATATTCGAGGCGGGATCGAGGAAAGAGACCGGTGACGATTTTTGGCAATATTTTAAATGATGGTATTTTATTTTAAGTTGGGATTGGGGCATTTTATTTTAAAATTTGAAGATTTTATAAAATTTAATGAGTTAGCATTTTATTAGCATTATAAATAACATGTTAAGTGGGATTTTAATTAGCCTTTTTAATTACCTTGTTAATTGTCAATTTAGCACTAATTTTCTCCTAATTAACACACACACACACACACAAACCGTATAACACACACACACGTTTCAAATTCAGAATTTTATTATTTTGAGAGGAGAGAAACTAGGGTTCATATTCCCTAGAGCAGCCGCCCTTCCCCCTTAGATTTTCCAGTAAATTTCGTTGGTTTTCTTCGAAGAAAATCGAGCCACCATCATCCCGGATCAAGCCTCGTTCCGTCTCCGCTTCGTTATCGCCGTATCGTGAGTTTTAAATATCAAAAGACACGTATATTCTGTTATTGCTGCATCGATCTCGTCATATTATGCGTTGTGTTGTTATTTATGCATAAAATACATGTATGATGCGTAGAAGTTTGAGCAATTATGTTTAGAACACTTTTGAAACCATTTTAGATCTAAATTTTTCGATTTTTGCTGTCTTTTAAATGCTGCGATTTTTCGGTCGCGTTTTTGAGAAAACTTTCAACATAAAAATTGTAGAACTTTTTGATACCTTCGATTTGTCAGTAAATTCGAAATTTTTGGATGAAAATTGAGTAAGTTATGACGTTTTTCGTGGGACTGCTCAAACTTCGTTTTTCAGAAAATTATGTATTGATGTGTTTTTGAGATTTTATTGTTGCAGGCTTCGTTGGAGATCGACGGGTGATCGTTGCTGCGTCTAGGTATGCTTAGTATGATGTTGGGTTGCCACTTGATATGTCGTTTAGTGTCGATAGGCACTTGAATACACTAGAAGTCGTAGGAATTGATTTGGTGTCAATTGCCACGTTTTTGAATTGTATGTGTCGTAGGGTGGAAGCCGTTGCTTTGTGTGTTTTTACGAGTTTGGTTCGATGTTATGGAATGCTAGGATGAGTCTCGAGGTGTCGGTTCATGGTCCGTACAATCGAGTCTATAATGATAAGTTTGGCGTGTACAGATTTTTCGTGAGTTCGCGACCACCGAGAGTACAAGGACCCGGAAACGGACCCTGGCACGGGGTCCGTGTCTTCGTTCCTTCTTGAGTGTCCTTTTTGCGAGCTGACACGGACCCCCACCCGGACCAGAGCACGGGGTCCGTGCCTTTGTTTTCTTCTTGGTGTCAAGTTTGCGTACACACACGGACCCCCTCACGGACCAGAGCACGGGGTCCGTGTCTTCCCTTTTGTTCACGACACATTTCACCGCACGGACACGGACTCGGAGCCGGACCTGGGCACGGGGTCCGTGTGTTTGTTATTTTGGGAAAAGTTTTATAGTATGCTTTGAGGTCTGATGTCATGATTTAGTACAATGATTTACAAGGCCGAGTCATGGGAATTTTAGAACGCCCTAAGAAATTGGATGAGCCCGGAAGTAAGCATGGTATTTACGTCTAAGTTATGCAAGTTAAGCATTTGATTTCAAGTTAGTAGGTGCAGTAACGGCCCCAATCGAAGTCCAACGAATCCCTCAATGCCAAGTAAGTATGTGACGTGCAAGAAAATTATTTTCAAGTTTTTGAGGTATGCTAAATGTCATGTGACCAAATTATGAATGGGTTTGAAAGTCGGTGAACGTGGCCGAGAACCTCTCCACCCCGTTAAAGCATGAACGGGTTTAGATCAGGATTAGAAAGCGTTAAAGCATGAACGGGGACCAATCCACCCGTTAAAGCATGAACGGGGATCTCATGTATGTGGCAGTGGGTTCGCCCCTATCATTCCAGTACTGTGGTTTAGTCTGATAAGGAGAATTATGTTATGGGTCACTTGCTTTGAAACATCCTCTACGCAAAATGATGAAGCCATGTATGTTTAAGTATGTTCAAGTATGCAAGCATGTTTAAGAAAAGTTTATGGCACGTCTAAGCATGTATGTATGTATGTTCAAGTTTTATCTTGCAAGTTCAAGTTTAAAGTATGTATGCCCTTTTTTAAAATTGCATATGATCTTATTATGTAGTACTTGTTACTTCCAGTTTATACGTGTTGAGTCTTTAGACTCACTAGACTTGATCGATGCAGGTGAGAATGTTTATGAGGAGACAGGAGGTGGGGACCTAGGAGCAGGCTTGGACTGAGCGGGAGGCTAAACCCGAGGACCGCCATGTTTTAAAGTCTTTATGAAAATGTTCAAATACTTTTGTCAAACTCTATTTTAGATCTTTGTTGAGGCGTACAGTTTATTTTATCGAATTTTGAATGCTCACGTTTAATTTAAGAAAAATTTTTAATTCTTCCGCAAATTTTAGTAGTAAAAAGTACGGTACGTTACAGTTGATATCAGAGCGGTGTTCTTGTAAAGGGTTACGCCTACTGCCAGTCGTAAGAAGCTCACGAAGTCACACCTCAAGTCTGTAAGTTTTAAAGTTTTGAATTATGTTATGTATTAAGCAATAAGTCATGATTTCAGCATGCCCCTGTTTTAAGTTCAATGTACGTGCATCTTATGTTGTTTATATCATGTTCATGCATGTGGGGCTTACGTGTTGGGTAAATTATTGGAACATTATGCCTCCTAACGCGTGATCGACCGTGAAGCAAGGGATGATGACCGAGAGCCTCGAGAGGAGAGAAGAGACGCTCCTCCACCTCCACCTCCGGACATGCAGGCACAGATGCTTGCAGGTATAACGCAGTTCTTCGCACAGTTCGCGAGGAACCAGAATGCAGTAGATGCAGGGGAGAGGCCCAGACCGGAGGCGGTGTATGAAAGATTCAGGAGGATGAATCCGAAGGAGTTTTCGGGTTCCACTGACCCGATGATAGCGGAGGGATTGATTAAGTCCATCGAGGTAATCTTTGATTTCGTGGAACTGACCGATGCGGATAGGGTCAGGTGTGCCACGTTCCTTCTAATGGGGGACGCCAGATTATGGTGGGAGAGTGCGTCAGTGGCAGTCAGCTTACAAGTGTTGCCTTGGAATGTATTCAAAGAGGTTTTCTACTCAAAGTACTTCACTGAGGAAGTACGGTCCAGATTGACGAGGGAGTTTATGATGCTATGACAGCGAGACAGCAGCGTGGCAGATTTTGTGAGAAAGTTTGAGAGGGCGTGTCATTTCGTACCCCTGATAGCTAACGATGCCCAGAGTAAGTTGAGGCATTTCATGGATGGATTGCGGCTGATTTTGCGCCGTGATGTCCGAGTTGCTGGTCCTACTACTTATGCAGTCGCCGTATCTAGAGCATTGGCGGCAGAGCAGGATCAGAGGGATATCGAGTTGGACAGGCAGGGCAAGAGGCCCTATTAGGCACCACCGCAACACCAGCAGCAGCAGCATCAGAGGCCCCAGTTTAAGAAACCGTATCAGGGGTCGCCAGGGAAGAAGCCATATCAAGGACCGCCAAAGGGCAAGGGTTTAATCCAACAGCAGGGGGCGCTTCAGAAGCCAGGGAACTTTCCAGTGTGTCAAAAATGCAATCGTCAGCATCCCGGACAATACTTATGGGGATCTAGGAAATGTTTTAAATGTAGAGCAACTGACCACATGCTAAAGGAGTGCCCACAGTGGAAGCAGCCAACCCAGGGCAGAGTGTTCGCCATGCATGCACAAGAGGCGAACCCAGATACTACACTGTTGTCTGTTAACCGGTAACTTGTTTAATTCAGTACAATTTTAAATTCGTGCCTTGCATGTTGAAATTTTATTTGGGATTATTAGTGTGATAGTGATATTTTTACGTGACTTGGGATATTAATTTTCTGCTATGTTGAGGTTAATGTTAGAATAGTGGGGATATAAGTTTTGTGTTGTGCTAACGTCCCTCAGGAAACATTTTCATCAAGAGGTTATCCACGAAGGCCCTGATAGATTCAGGGGCCACTCATTAATTCATCTCGGAGACCTTTGCTAATCATTTGGACATCAAGTCCATCAGCCTTGATGTGAATTATTCAGTGACAGTCCCATCAGGGGAAGAATTGGTAGCTACCAGCGTGGTCAGAGACATTGATCTAGAATTGCAGGGTTACTTGGTGTATGCAGACCTGATAATATTGCCGATGCCACAGTTTGACATTATCTTGGGTATGGACTGGTTGACAAAGAACATAGTTCTGATTGACTTTCAGAAGAGATCATTGTTGGTCAGACCGATGGGAATGGAGCAGTTTCTTTTTGAGCCAGACAGGTGGAGAAGTTTCCCTTGCATGATCTCCTGCATGCAGGCGCTGAAACTTATTTCTAAGGGGTGTCAGGCCTTCGTGGCCAGCATTATTTCAGCATCTGAAGCACCCGCTCCGTCTATATCAGATGTACCAGTAGTCAGAGACTTTCCAGACGTCTTTCCTGACGACGTCGCAGGTCTACCACCAGAGAGAGAGGTGGAGTTCGCAATCGATCTTATGCCAGGTACAATGCCAATCTCTAAGGTACCATACCGATTAGCTCCAGCTGAGATGTTAGAACTCAAACAGCAGATACAGGAGCTTCTGGACAAGGAATTCATCCGCCCCAGCTTCTCGCCATGGGGAGCACCAGTGCTTTTTGTGAAAAAGAAAGATGGGAGCATGAGACTGTGCATCGATTACCGGGAGTTGAACAAGGTAACGATAAAGAACAAGTACCCACTTCCTAGGATCGAAGACTTGTTTGATCAGTTGCAGGGAGCCACGGTGTTTTCTAAGATAGATCTTCGATCAGGGTATCACCAGCTGAAGGTGAAAGAGGCAGATGTGCACAAGACAGCCTTCAGGACCAGATATGGGCATTACGAGTTCCTAGTGATGCCGTTCGGACTGACGAATTCTCCAGCAATTATCATGGACTTGATGAACCGAGTCTTTCAGCCTTACCTTGATCAATTCGTCATAGTGTTCATTGACGACGATCTTATCTACTCGAAGAGCCATGAGGAGCATAACCAGCATTTGAAGACAGTTTTGCAGACCTTTCAGAGTCACAAGTTGTTTGCGAAGTTCAGTAAGTGTGAATTCTGGTTGGAAAAGGTAGCGTTTTTGGGTCACATAGTGTCTAGCAGTGGAATTGAGGTGGATCCAGCGAAGGTGGCAGCCGTTAAGGAATCGGTTGAACCGAAGAATGCTTCTGAGATCCGCGGTTTTCTGGGTTTAGCCGGTTACTACCGTAAGTTCATTCAGGGTTTTCATCGATAGCAGTGCCACTCACTTCGCTGACCAAGAAGAATGCTAAGTTTGTGTCGAGTGACGAGTGTCATAAGAGCTTCGATACTTTGAAGCAAGCTTTGATTTCAGCATCAGTGTTAGCCATGCCAACGATGCAAGGTGATTTTGTGCTATACACCGATGCATCTAAGCTCGGGTTAGGCGCGGTGTTGATGCAGCATGGTCGGGTGATAGCTTATGCTTCCAGACAGTTGAAGGTGCATGAGAAGAATTATCCGACTCACGATCTGGAACTAGCCGCCGTTGTCTTTGCATTGAAGATTTGGAGACATTACTTGTACGGCGAGAAATGTCAGATATTTACCGATCACAAGAGTCTCAAGTATTTCTTCACGCAGAATGAACTGAACATGAGACAGAGACGGTGGTTAGAATTGGTGAAAGACTACGACTACGAGATTATCTACCATTCGGGAAAGGCTAATGTCGTCGCAGACGCCTTGAGCAGGAAATTGGCAGTTGTAGCACAGTTTTCAGTGCAGAAACCTCTTCAGTCTGAGATTCAGAGGTTTGATTTAGAAGTTTACCGCAAGGGCAGAGCTCCAAGGCTGTCTAATTTGATAGTCCAATCTTCCTTGCTAGACCGTATTCGTGCGGGCCAGCCTTCAGACGAGCAGTTGCAGAAGTGGAGGCTGAAGGATGAAGCCAAGGGTAGTGTGCTCTACACAGTGTCAGATGGTATTGTGAGATACAGAGGTAGAATGTGGGTTCCTAGTGTTGATACGATCAGAGAGGATATTCTGTCAGAGGCACACGCATCTCCGTATTCCATTCACCCAGGAGGTACCAAAATGTAAAAGGATCTGCAGATTCAGTATTGGTGGCCAGGGATGAAACGAGACATCCGCAGATTTGTGTCTGAATGCCTCACTTGTCAGCAGGTGAAGGCAGAGCATCAGAGGCCAGCAGGATTGATTAAGACACTCCCCATCCCAGAGTGGAAATGGGAGAATGTTACAATGGACTTTGTAGTTGGTTTGCCAAGGTCAGTCAGGGCATCCAATCCTATTTGGGTTATAGTAGATCGACTCACTAAGTCAGCGCATTTCTTGCCGGTGAAGACGACCTTCTCCCTGACGCAGTACGCGGAGTTTTATATCAAGGAGATAGTTCGATTGCATGGGATCCCAGTTTCTATTGTGTCCGACAGAGACCCGAGATTTACATCGTCCTTCTGGAAGAGTCTACATGCAGCCATGGGGAGGAAGTTGCTATTCAGTACAGATTTTCACCCGCAGACAGATGGCCAGTCTGAGTGAGTGATTCAAGTTTTGGAGGATTTATTGCGAGCGTGTATGATCGATTTCTAGGGGACTTGGGAATCGAAGATACCTCTAGTGGAGTTTACCTACAACAACTGTTTCCAATCATCGATAGGTATGGCTCCCTATGAGGCGTTATATGGAAGGAAGTGCAGATCACCAGTTCATTGGGATGAGGTTGGTGAAAGAGCAGAACTTGGTCCGGAGATAGTTCAGCAGACTGCAAATGTGGTGGTCAAGATCCGAGACAGGATGAAGACTGCCCAGAGTCGTCAGAAAAGTTATGCTAATAACAGGAGGAGAGACCTCGAGTTTGCCGTAGGTGACCACGTTTGTGTAAAGATAGCACCCATGAAGGGTGTTATGAGATTTGGGAAAAGAGGCAAGCTCTGTCCAAGGTTTATTGGGCCGTTCGAGATCCTTGACAGAGTTGGGACACTAGCTTATCGTGTTGCCCTTCCGCCGAGTGTGGCCGGGGTACACAATGTGTTCCACGTCTCGATGCTGAGGAAGTACCTAGCTAATCCTTCACACGTGTTGAGCTATGAACCGTTACAGTTGGCTCCAGACCTGTCTTATGAGGAGAGACCTATCCAGATCCTAGACAGACAGGAGCGTAGACTTTGGAACAAGGTGACCAATCTGGTCAAAGTCCGGTTGTTGAATCAATCAGTAGAGGAAGCCAATTGGGAGACCGAGGCGGATATGAGGAACCGATACCCGGAGTTGTTCGGTAAGACTTAATTTCGAAGACGAAATTTTTATAAGTGGGGGAGGAACTGTAATGCCCAAATTCAGTACACGTATAACCCATGCATTTATTTAATTATTAAAGCATTTATTTAAGTTTAAATTGAGTTTTAGCCATGCTTGATTTATTTAAATACATTGTTTCTAAATATTTATGTTTATGTGATGCACGTTAAAATGTTTTTTCGAGTTCATGTTTCAGGCGATATTCGAGGCGGGATCGAGGAAAGAGACCGGTGACGATTTTTGGCAATATTTTAAATGATGGTATTTTATTTTAAGTTGGGATTGGGGCATTTTATTTTAAAATTTGAAGATTTTATAAAATTTAATGAGTTAGCATTTTATTAGCATTATAAATAACATGTTAAGTGGGATTTTAATTAGCCTTTTTAATTACCTTGTTAATTGTCAATTTAGCACTAATTTTCTCCTAATTAACACACACACACACACAAACCGTATAACACACACACACGTTTCAAATTCAGAATTTTATTATTTTGAGAGGAGAGAAACTAGGGTTCATATTCCCTAGAGCAGCCGCCCTTCCCCCTTAGATTTTCCAGCAAATTTCGTTGGTTTTCTTCGAAGAAAATCGAGCCACCATCATCCCGGATCAAGCCTCGCTCCGTCTCCGCTTCGGTATTGCCGTAGCGTGAGTTTTAAATATCAAAAGGCACGTATATTCTGTTATTGCTGCATCGATCTCGTCATATTATGCGTTGTGTTGTTATTTATGCGTAAAATACATGTGTGATGCGTAGAAGTTTGAGCAATTATGTTTAGAACACTTTTGAAACCATTTTAGATCTAAATTTTTCGATTTTTGCTGTCTTTTAAATGCTGAGATTTTTCAGTCATGTTTTGGAGAAAACTTTCAACACAAAAATTGTAGAACTTTTTCACACTTTCGATTTGACAGTAAATTCGAAATTTTTGGATGAAAATTGAGTGAGTTATGACGTTTTTCGTGGGACTGCTGAAACTTCGTTTTTCAGAAAATTATGTATTGATGTGTTCTTGAGATTTTATTGTTGCAGGCTTCATTAGAGATCGACGGGTGATCGTTGCTGCATCTAGGTATGCTTAGTATGATGTTTGGTTGTCACTTGATATGTCGTTTAGTGTCGATAGGCACTCGAATACACTAGAAGTCGTAGGAATTGATTTGGTGTCAATTGCCACGTTTTTGAATTGTACGTGTCGTAAGGTGGAAGCCGTTGATTTGGGTGTTTTTACAAGTTTGGTTCGATCTTATGGAATGCTAGGATGAGTCTCGAGGTGTCGGTTCATGGTCCCTACAATCGAGTCTAGAATGATAAGTTTGGCGTGTACAGATTTTTCGTGAGTTCGCGACCACCGAGAGTTCACGGACCCGGGCACGGGGTCCGTGTCTTCGTTCCTTCTTGAGTGTCCTTTTGCGAACTGACACGGGCCCCCACCCGGACCAGAGCACGGGGTCCGTGCCTTTGTTTTCTTCTAGGTGTCAAGTTTGCGTACACACACGGACCCCCTCACGGACCAGAGCACGGGGTCCGTGTCTTCCCTTTTGTTCATGACACATTTCACCGCACAGACACGGACCCGGAGCCGGACCTGGGCACGGGTTCCGTGTGTTTGTTATTTTGGGAGAAGTTTTATAGTATGCTTTGAGGTCTGATGTCATGGTTTAGTACAATTATTTACAAGACCGAGTCATGGGAATTTTAGAACGCCCTAAGGAATTGGATGAGCCCGGAAGTAAGCATGGTATTTACGTCTAAGTTATGCAAGTTAAGCATTTGAATTCAAGTTAGTAGGTGCAGAAACGGCCCCAATCGAAGTCCAACGAATCCCTCAATGCCAAGTAAGTATGTGACGTGCAAGAAAATTATTTTCAAGTTTTTGAGGTATGCTAAATGTCATGTGACCAAATTATGAATGGGTTTGAAAGTCGGTGAACGTGGCCGAGAACCTCTCCACCCCGTTAAAGCACGAACGGGTTTAGATCAGGATTGGAAAGCGTTAAAGCATGAACGGGGACCAATCCACCTGTTAAAGCATGAACGGGGATCTCATGTATGTGGCAGTGGGTTCGCCCCTATCATCCCAGTACTGTGGTTTAGTCTGATAAGGAGAATTATGTTATGGGTCACTTGCTTTGAAACATCCTCTACGCAAAATGATGAAGGCATGTATGTTTAAGTATGTTCAAGTATGCAAGCATGTTTAAGAAAAGTTTTTGGCACGTCTAAGCATGCATGTACATATGTTCAAGTTTTATCTTGCAAGTTCAAGTTTAAAGTATGTATGCCCTATTTTAAAATTGCATGTGATCTTATTATGTAGTACTTGTTTCTTCCAATTTATACGTGTTGAGTCTTTAGACTCACTAAACTTGATCGATGCAGGTGAGGATGTTTATGAGGAGACAGGAGGTGGGGACCTAGGAGCATGCTTGGACTGAGCGGGAGGCTAAACCCGAGAACCGCCATGTTTTTAAGATTTTTGAAAATGTTCAAATACTTTTGTCAAACTCTATTTTAGATCTTTGTTGAGACGTACAGTTTATTTTATCGAATTTTGAATGCTCACGTTTAATTTAAGAAAAATTTTTAATTCTTCCGCAAATTTTAGTAGTAAAAAGTACGGTACGTTACAAGAGATGTGATATTTCAAGTTAAACTCACACCTCACACGAGTTCGCCCGCAGTTGAACATGAGGAGGAGGAGGATTGGAGGACTGGCATAATTAACTACCTGAAAGAGGGAAAGCTTCTTGATCACCCTCACGAAGCTCGTAAGTTGAAGACAAAGTGTTCACATTATGTGATGGTCGGAAAAGTGTTGTATAGAATGTCTTTTGCGGGGCTGCTTCTTCGATGCTTGAGTTATCAAGAGGCTGATTATGTACTCCGAGAAGTTCATGAGGGGTGCCGTGGAAATCACTTGGGGGCTTATGCGTTGGCAAGGAAGGTGCTGCTAGCCGGTTATTGTTGGCCCTCAGTGCTGCATGATGTTCAAGGGTTAGTGATGTCTTGTGATAGTTGTCAACGTCATGCCCGTTTGCATCATCGGCCGACCGCGATGATGAAGGCTATCACGGTCGCCTGTCCTTTTGACCAATGGAGAATGGATATTGTGGGGCATTTTCCTATAGCTCCTGCTCAGAAGAAGTTCTTATTGGTGGCAGTTGATTACTTCTCGAAATGGGTGGAAGCAGAGCCTTTGGCCAGAATCACTGAGAATGACGTCCTGAAATTCTTGTGGAAGAGTATAGTGTGCAGATATGGGGTGCCTAGAAGATTTATTATCTGATATTGGGAGACAGTTCCAAGGGGCTAAGATCCAAGCTTGGTGTAAAGAGATGAAGATACAACAAGTCTTTACATCTGTAGTTTACCCGCAGAGTAATGGGCAGGTGGAGGTGACTAATCGGACGCTGGTGCAGGGTCTGAAAGTTCGACTTGGCAATGCTAAGGGAAATTGGGTGGATGAGCTACCAAGTGTCTAATGGGCATACCGAACTACTCCAAGAGAAGGAACCAAAGAGACTCCTTTCAGTTTGGTCTATGGTAATGAGGCAGTGCTCCCGGCTGAGATCGGGCTGGAATCAGCAAGGGTAGTGTTTTACGACGAGGACAATGGTGTGAGACGCGCCACTGACCTTGATCTTCTGGAAAAAAAGAGAGAGGCTGCTAGCATTCACATGGAAGCTTATAAAAACCGCATTGCACAGTCTTATAATTGAAGGGTCATTCAGAGAAACTTCCAGGTAGGTGACTTGGTCCTGAGGAGGGTGCAAGACGAGCAGAGAGGAAAGTTGGACCCAAAGTGGGAGGGTCCCTTCAAAGTTATCGAAAGGCTGAGCTCTGGAGCATATTATTTGGAGAATGCGCAAGGCAAGGCATTGAAGAGGCCTTGGAACGCTTATCATCTTAGAAAATATTATCCTTGATTTGCTTGCTGATGTATTTCATTTCGAATTTTCCTATGTAATCATTTGGAATTCAATAAAATCTAGTTCTTCTTTTCAGTTAATAAATGTTGTTGTATTTTGAGGGCGTTGAAATTTTATTTTACTATTTAGGCTGTGCCTTGTAGAAGAGCAGCGTGCAAGAGAAAAATGAAAATTTTCCTACTAAGACATCGCCTAGTAGAGGAGCAGCGTGTAGAAGAAAAATTTTATTTTCCTACTTAGGCTGTTCCTAGTAGAGGAGCAGAGTTGGGACGAGGAGAGATTTTATTTTCCTACTAAGGCATCGCCTAGTAGAGGAGCAGAATGATGGTGGGGAGAAATTTTATTTTCCTACTTAGGATGTGCCTAGTAGAGGAGCAGAGTTGAGAATAAGAGAAAAAAAATTTATTTTCCTACTTAGGCGGCGCCTAGTAGAGGAGCAGAGTTGGGGAGGGGAGAAATTTTATTTTCCTACTTAGGCTGTGCCTAGTAGAGAAGCAGAGTTGAGAAGAAGAGAAAAAAAATTTTATTTTCCTATTTAGGCTGCGCCTAGTAGAGGAGCAGAGTTGGGGCGGGGAGAAATTTTATTTTCCTACTTAAGTTGTGCCTAGTAGAGGAGTAGAGTTGAGAAGAAGAGAAAAAAAATTTTATTTTCCTACTTAGGCTACACCTAGTAGAGGAGCAGAGTTGGGGCGGGGAGAAATTTTATTTTCCTACTTAGGCTATGCCTAGTAGAGGAGTTGAGAAGAAGAGAAAAAAAATTTTATTTTCCTACTTAGGCTGCGCCTAGTAGAGGAGCAGAGTTGGGGCGGGGAGAAATTTTATTTTCCTACTTAGGCTGTGCCTAGTAGAGGAGCAGAGTTGAGAAGAAGAGAAAAAAAAAAATTAATTTCCTACTTAGGCTGCGCCTACTAGAGGATCAGAGTTGGGGCGGGAAGAAATTTTATTTCCCTACTTAGGCTGTGCCTAGTAGAGGAGCAGAGTTGAGAAGAAGAGAAAAAATTTTATTTTTCCTACTAAGGTATCACCTAGCAGAGGAGTTAGAGGGCAAGGATGATGCATTTTTATTTTCCTACAAAGGTATCACCTAAGGAATACAATGTATGCGTAAATGAAAAATACAATGTATGCGTAAATGAAAATAACAGAATATGGCCCGAAGGAATACAATGTATGCGTAAATGAAAAATAACATAAGTAAAGGAGCTCGGTCTAAGAATCGGGGGGGGGGGGGGGGGGGGGGGGAGGGGGAGACTCGCTACGAAACCCTCAATGTCGATGAAGTCAGTAGGGGCGCCTGGCGGAGGATAGCCCTGAGCCTTGAAGAGGCCGACTGTACCCTCGAAACTTACCTCCAGAAAAAGATAAGCTTTAGGAGCGCAGATATCGTTGAACTCCTCAGACTTGAGGAATTCTTCCTTGAATGTAGAGGCTTCGGAAGCATGTTGCGCCTTGGCGTCCTTGAGGTTCCTACGGATTTGTGCTTCTTCAGCTCGAGCATTCTTTAACTCTTCCTTCAGCCTCTGGTTCTCCTTCGCGTGGTCCTCTGTCCGCCGCTGATGCTCCTGTTTCTCCTTCAGAAGCTCGTCATATCGAGCTTGGAGCTCCTTAGCATGCGTCACTTTCATCTCGTCAATAGTAACCTGAAGCTGTTCGTGAAGAGCCTTGCCTTATCATAAGTCTTGGCAGGCAGCAGATCGAGTGGCGTTTGCGTGCTCAACCAACTCCTCTACGTACATCATGCCCTGAATAAGTAGACAAGAGTGAAAAGATGATAAGAAAATCATACATGTATTGGACATCAATCTAGAGACTAGAAGGAGAAATATACCTCAGTGATACTGCTGCATGTCCGACGAGTGAGTTCAGACCACCCCAGTGAAGTCATAAACGCTGCATCCGCGTCAGAGGGAAGCTATTACATTATCTTTTGGGCCAGATAAGTAGGACCCCGCCCTACGATGGCCGAATCCGGGGTTTATAAAGGATGTACCCCCGATTCAGGGGGAGGCCCCTCATCTGACCCGGACCCTTCTGGAGAAAAGACCGATACGACTGAGATCTCAAAAATCTTGCGCTTACCATGCTGTGGGACTGACGGGCTAGGATCAGTGGACGTCTTCTTCTTACCAGACGGAGGAAGTGGAGAGGAGGCTCGCTTTGTGGGCGGAGGAGGATGAGCCTACCTTTTTCTCTGCAGCAGTAGGGGAGCTAGCAGGCCTCTTCGCAGTAGTGGAGCAAGAACCTGTTTTCTTCTTCTCATCAGCATTACAATCTCCCTTTGTGCCCGTCGTGACTGCTGTAACGACTGACTTCTGTGGGGCAGAGGATGAACTCCCAACTTTCTTATTCGCAATCTCGCGAAGCAGTGCGGCATTCATGATTCTTCGATTGGCAGGATAAAGAAGAAGTATTTTTTCCAGTCCTTAACATGACTATGAGCCCCCTCGAAAAGCTTATGGCTAGACCTAGAAGTCACATAAAATGGTCATTCTTTTGATCTAGACAGAACTAAGAAGTAGAAGAAAGTGGTGCAATTCAAAGGGAGGTCTAGGGCCCGGAATAACACAGCGAAACAGCTTATCAAGCGGAGAGCATTGGGAGCGAGCAGACCTAGATGCACCTGATAGTACTTGCTCAATTCTTGAAAGAAATCGCATAAGGGAAAACGAAGACCGGCATCAAGGTGGTGTTGAAAGAAGGTGTAGCAACCCTTGGGAGCTAGATAGGGTCGTTCCTTAAAGGTAGGAATGATGATCTGATGGGAGGGAGGAATGTGCCACAAAGTTCTAAGTTTTGACTCGCTACCATGAGGGATGTGGGATGAAAAATGACCGTACCATAAGTTATCTGCTTCAGATATGTTTATTTGTTGGGTCACGTGACGAACTTCCTTACTAGGACGATTGTGGGTGGTGACTTTCTCCTCATGGGAATCAAGGGTAAATTCAGGATCTGCTAGGGAAGTCCTACTCTGGCTAGACTCGCTAGACCTGCTAAACTCGCTAGACTCGCTAAACCTCTCGGAGTCACTCGAGGATCTAGACTCGGAATCGGAAGAAGACATAAGTGTTAAGGATAATCAAACAGGAAAAGAAGAGAACTGACTCGGATGAGAAGTGAAAAAATACTCAAGGAATAGGATCGCAAGGATGAGCAGGTGATGAGCACGGGGCTGGGAGAGCGTGGCGAACGGGGCGCTCGGGCGATCGTGGCAAAGGGCGATCTCATGACGCTCGAGTGCTTGGGCGAGCGTGGCGAGGGGCGAGTAGGGCACGGCGCAGGCGCGCTCGGCGAGGGCGAGCAGGTGCGCTGGGGCAAGCGTGACGAGGGGCGAGCTCGTCGAGGGGCGAGCAGGGCACGGCGCAGGCACGCAGGGGCGAGGCGCGCTCGGCGGGCAGGCGCGCTGGGGCGAGGCGCTCTCGGTGATGGCGGGTAGGCGCGCTGGGGTTGGGCTGGCGAGGGCGGGGTGGCTCGGCGAGGCACGCGCAGGCTTCGCTTGGGCGAGCTCGGCGAAGGATTGGCGAGCGGCGAGGCTGGGCTGTGCTCGGGAGAGGCCACGTGAGGGGGGCTTGGCGAGGCGCGCGTAGGCTGCGCTTGGGCAAGCTCGGCGAGGGATTGGCGAGCGACGAGGCTGGGCTATGCTCGAAGAGGCCATGCGAGGGGGGCTTGGCGAGGCGCGCGCAGGCTGCGCTTGGGCGAGCTCGGCGAGGGCTTGGTGAGCGGCGAGGTTGGGCTGTGCTCTAGCGAGGAGCGATGGGGAAGCAGCGCTAGAGTTACGTACGGGAGAGAACTAGCGACTGAAGGGAGTGGGAAATTTTGTGGATGAGAAGTGATAATGAAGCAAGGAGGGGACCTCTATTTATAGGGGGAGCCCAGACCAAATCTTTCCATGCGAAGCAAGATTGTGATTTGATTTGCTTCCAATTTTCGGAGACTGACGAGCGGCTGGAAGAAAATGCACAACTCGCACCCGGTAAACCGAGGACAACCCAATTAATCGAACTTTGAACCTACGATTCAGTTCGACTCGGGAAGGGGAGACTGGTGATACCCCATGGGTCCCTAGGCCCGGATTACATCTTGGAGGCCCAGACCACATTTGGGTGGGAAGCCCATCAGGGCCCAGGTACTCTCCTGTAAATATCAAGTTTGAGTGTTCATTTGATTCATTCACTATATTGTTTTCAGCAGCACCCTTAGCTGCTCTTCACTCTTATCCTCAGTCACTGACTTGAGTGTCGGAGGGGCTACGCCAGGACACCCTCCTGGCCCCCTTCTAACGGTCTTCTTTGTGATTTCAGGCTCAGGATAATATCAATATAAACTATCAAAATAACAAAATGATAAATATAATGAACCAATATTGTAAAAATATATGATTTGTTTTAAATAATAAATATATTATTTTATTCAAGAAAATAGAAAATAAAGATATGTAAAATAGGTAAGTATCACAATTTTTTGTATTTTATTTTTTGAAATGGGTCCAAAATTCAAAAAAAAGGCCAAATAATCGATAAGTAAAGTATAAAAGTTTAACACAGACACAAGACAAAATAATAAATATATTGGACAAATATTACCATTTTATGCATACAAAATTTTAAAAATTTAATTAATGAGCCGTGTAGCTTTATTGTTTGGGCTCTACATAATTTGATTAAATCTCCCATGAAAACAATTATCATATTTAATCATGTTTTCAATGGATCAATGTCCAATTTTTTTAATGA
Organism: Primulina tabacum; assembly: GCF_025594145.1. Taxonomy (NCBI): domain Eukaryota; kingdom Viridiplantae; phylum Streptophyta; class Magnoliopsida; order Lamiales; family Gesneriaceae; genus Primulina; species Primulina tabacum. The sequence continues at coordinate 16,625,433 of NC_134550.1, forward strand.
TTTTTTTTGGGCCCCTGTGAGGTCTGAGTCCTGAGGCGATAGCCTCTCTCGTCTCACAGGAGGTACGACCCTGCATATATTGTCATGAAGCTTACAACAAACTGTGTCTGGTATTATTGAAAAGTATGGTGCAGGCTTTTTGAAAAGTCAGGTAAGCAAAAATATTTTATATTTTCATATAAATTATTATTTGCAATTTAGAGATCCTAATTATGCCTTAAAATTAACTTTTTTCTATAGGAATCAAGTGTTTAGTATTGAACTATTAGAAAAATTCAGTTAGGTATTTAAATAAAAATAATTATGATTTAATTATTATTAATTTAAAAAAAAATTAAAACTACTTAAATGTAGACTTGTTCCTCCGACGATGAGGTGACCACACCATTAAAAAAACAACCAAACAAGGTTGTTATGCCAAATGATGTGATGAACGACCATGCTTTGAAGATGTTTCTAATAGATGAATTCTCTTCTATTGTTCCAGATAAAAATTGAAGGTTGCTATCGAGCAGGAAAAAGATTGAAATAGTACCAGAATTTTCATTAGACATGTTTGAATTAGCATTTTTCTATTTTGGATTGTGGCTTTATTTTAACTAGTTTTCCACCCGTGGGATGCACGGACAATTATTTTATCTAATTTGTTTACTTTCTCTATAACGTGACTTTTTATCAAAGTGAAATATTTATTGTTTTCATATACATATAGACCTTAACAATAAAACACTGAATAAAATAGCCATTTTTGTATTTCGGTTGAAAATTAATATCACGTTTGTATTAGACGATGAATGACATAATATGTTTATAGTAGGTCTCTTGTGAGACGATCTCACGAATCTTGTGTGAGACGGGTCAACTCTACCGATATTCATAATAAAAAGTAATACTCTTAGCATAAAAAATAATATTTTTTCATGAATGACCCAAATAAGATATTCGTCTCACAAAATACGATCCGTGATACCGTCTCACACAAGTTTTTACCATGTGTTTATCAATTATATTGTATTCACATATAAATTTATGTACTATGTAGAAAACAATAACTGTAACAAAACAAAATGATAAACATGATACAAACTTTTAATGTGGCTTTAATTTCAATAAATAATTTAAATTAAAATACAAATAAACTAAATGGATTATAGATCATACAATTAGAAAACAAAAACAAATTACAAATTTTGAAAAACTTCCTTAAATACAACATTTGTCGTTGAATTTTTCGGGTTGCTATCACTATCACATATCAAAATTTTTACTCTTAGGATTCGTAACTCTAGATACAGCAACGTACAACTGACCATGACTAAAAACAGGGCCCTTAAAAAAATTCTTACATGAGAAAATGATTGTCCCCTGACTTTTGTTGATTATCATTGCATATGATATAATCAAAGAATATTGAACTGTCTTCGTTGAAATTTAAAAGGAAGCCTTAGATCAGAAGGCGTCAATGACATTCTTGGAATAAGCATTTTATGACTTGCATTACTTCCAGTAAGAATTTTTCCTTCCAAAACATGGTTTTGAGCCTTGTCACGATCAATATAATGTCATTGCATAATCTAAGAGAATGATCTATGTTGGAGATAAAGTACTTTATTTAATTAAAAGAAATCATACCATTTGTAATATCACTTAACGTATGTATTGATGTTGGAATCAGCATCTTGACTGAACCATGAAAACTAAATTGTTGAGATACTCTGGCTCTCAAATCTATATTTTCTGTTTAAATATTTACAACAAAAAATAATTAAAATAAATGGAACTAATTCTAAAAGAAACATTTATATAATAACTCACAAGATAAATGTATTCAAGTATAAAAAAAATAGTAATTGGTATTTAATATAAATTTATTTAATAGGGATTATTAACAATAGCTTACTATACAACTCAATAATCAATTTTGGCCTTGAAGTAATTTAACTAACAAAATTTGTCTGTTGAGTATGTCAAATTCCATACATATATTTTAATTTTAAATATGTTAATTAACAATTTTTCCTTGTTTATATTTTGCATGAATAAAAAAATAATAAAAATGGTAGTTTATATTAAATCGACGTACGATTTTTTTCTAATCATCTATAATAATTCGAGAACTCGAGAATTGTTGGTTTAAGATTAAAGTTAATATTTTGAAGAGAAAAATGATTTTATACTATCATTGAAATAAATATATTAGATCTCAAAAATAAAATAAAATTAAAAATTAGTTCATCTAAAATATAGATGAATTTTTTTAATTATAATAACCTTACATCTATATATACGTGTAATTAATTGTAAATTAATAAAATGATTTCAACGGAGCACGATTTTTGAAATATGTTTCAAATTTTCAGAATTCATATTTAAATTTTGAATAACAATTTGAATTTAGTTTATAATTCCTAAAATGGAATTTAATTTCTGGATTTTAAATTTGTAACGTAATTTAATTTGGTTTGTAATTCCTAGGAGAGATTCAATTTTCAAGCAGTTATACACACATACATTAATATAAAATTGTAATAATGAATTAAATATATGTAGACATTTATTATAATATATATTACCACATTTTTCGTTTATTTCCTTTTTTAGAATGTCATTTAGGCGGGAACTTACTAAATTTAGCAACAACTCTGCTTTTATATATATATAGATTTGCACGGTTTGATTTCATATTATTCATAGCATCACTCTATTCTCCATCAGTTTTATGAAGTAATATTTTTGTCTGTCATAATCAATCGATAAAAAATTTGTAGGAATAGTCATGTTTGGATCGAAGATTGATTTAGATTAGTGCGAGTAAATAATCTCAACAAATTATTGAAATATTTCGGTTGGTTAGCAAAACTGAAATTGTGGGGACCCGGACGCTGATCTTCTTCTTAATCATCTTTGGGATTTAATTATCAATTAAGATAAACATGGTCTAAAAATTTTTCTTTTTAAAATAAAGTGCGGAAGGTAATGGCATCTACATAATATACATATCTGTATAAAACTACATTTCAGTATAAAGGTACAATAATGTACAACAGTCTTTTCAATTAATCTAAGGTTCAACTACTAAAGTTCAAGTAATAAAACCAAATCTATCCAAGTCCGGAATCACCACGCTAAACTCGTCTTCTCTCATCATCTTCTCGACCCCGATCTTGTCCCACCTGTTGTCATGCACACATACAAAACAAGACAATAGCCGGATACTCCGGTGAGAATAAATCCCAGTATAAATCATGGTAAGCATGCATATAACCATCTAAATCATAAAACACGCTATCATGAACATATTCAAAAGTAATAAATTTCATAATCTATAAAATCAAATCAAAATAAGCATGCAACTCAATTCAGATAAACATGCAGTTTAATCAAATCATAAACATATACTATCATGACTGAAAGCAATAAAGATGGGTTTCATAGTCTATGAAACCACATCCATAAACGCATGCAGTTCTAGTCAAATCATGTCTAGACTCGACTCAACTATAACTCTAGGGATCCCGGTATGAATAAGACGATCTATCACCTACCCTCCCAATCGGGGTGACGGTACGTCTTATTCCTAGACTTCGGCCTGATCTATATCCACATCTACAATAGGAGACTGATCTTCCCCTACGCTGTGATATAGCCGAACATCTAGAAGTTTGACTGATCTGTCAAGACTCCCTATCTTAAATGCAATAAATAACAATCTGTAATTAAAGCATAGCATATCAACACATAAACAAAACATATTCATATCAGAATATAAAATAATCTAGTATGTGATTTTGTTGGGAAACTCAAATAAGATCTTATTTGAGTTGTGTCTTCCCGAATATCACATGAATTATACCTTTTTCGTCCCGGTCTGACGAAGACGATGACCTGTATTCAAATCTGTCCATATCAAATCTGAAATGACAATATCGAATACACTGTATCAGTGAATAACTCAATACACAATCTGTTCTGATTAATACTCAACTCAATACACAATGTGGTCAATATCAATGTAATCTCAATCACTATCATATCTGATCAATCTAATCAATACTGAATCTGATCCATCTAAATCCAATAATTCAAAGTAAGACTTGGTTTGCTCAAAACTCAATCTATATCAATTCCGGCGGCATAACGGCGCAAATTCGATATACCCGGCAACTCAAACATCATTAATCTGATACCAACGACTAAAAACCTCACAATATCAACCACAACATAATAAAATCTGCACCTACTAGGTTCGAACAACATGCTGGATTTTTCAAACCAATTCATATGATGTCCGTTCTTCGATCCGATTACGGTTCTATAATCTCTATATACTCAAGAACACATATCAACAGTTAAATCACAAATCCTCCAACATCTAAATTTTGAAACATGCTGGAAATGGATGAAAATTACCTCCCCTTGAAGCTCTTAAGGTAAGGATCAAGAATCTATACTTGGATTAATAAGTTGATGGTTGGATGTTGAGATATGAATTTTTGAAGATCAAAATCCTTGAAGGAACTCATGGAAACTCACGTTTTCACCCTTCCAAGCTAGGCATCCATGGAAAAAATGAAAATTGGAAGGGAATGCCACGTTCAAGAGGTGACCAAGACAAGTGTCCCACTTAAATTTTCATATTTGCACTTTAGTCCCTCAACTTTTCATTAATTGCAAATTGGCCCCGCTCAATCTTTTTAATTCAATTCAATCCTAAATAATTCCATTTCAATTCTAAATAATTGCAAACATCTTGGAATATAATTCAACACTCCAAAAGTTTCCAATTACATACTCTCGGATTAAAATAATATCATCTTTATTATCTCGGGCCGTACAGAAATGAAAATCTTTTCAGTTGGATATCAATGAGCCAACAGATTGTCGCTGCGCGGAAATAAGCTGATTGATGAGGTTTGAACACGAAAATATCTTAAGGTAAAAATCATTTGGACTATCAAATTGAAAGTTAAGGCATGGTAACTGATAAGAAAATAAAACAAGTTTGTTTCTGGATATTCGGACACTTCAATACTCCTAACATATTCTTCCTTTCAGAAGAATTCCACTAAAGACTTAAAAATTGCAACACTTGCAATCGCCCACTTCAGTAGGACTTACTATACAACCAAATTGAAGCTCTTAGTAATTTACTCAAAAACTTATCAGTACTCTTACCGTCAGATTGTAATTATTTCAGAAATATAATGATAAGCACAAAAGATCCTCAATGATCTGATTAAAACACTCAAGTATGTGCTATAAAACTTGTATCAATTGGACTCTTGAAAGCTTGAGAATGCTTGAAAATATCAAATATGTGATGTAGTAAAAGCCTAGATTGATTGAAGTCATCTTTTATTTATAGACTTTGATCCAACAATCAGTAAAATAAAATCAAATATCCCTTCCAAATAAAGTAGTTGTTGGTCATGTCGTTTTTCCACGTCACTGTCTTTTCTGACATTAGTACACTGAGAGTAGCACTTATGGAATTCTGACATTCTGTTGGATACGGAAAGCTTTATCCGATAATTCAGTTGGGCTTTGATCCTTGACACTGAGCGAACATGAGAATTTCAGAAAATTTTTTTGACATAGACCGACTGATCGACTGAGAAAAATTGTTCCATCAGATGTCATTTGTGCAGTTTGGCTATTGGTGACCCTTTTAATAATAAACTATTAGTTTGACTTAAGCAATCAGTAAGGTTCTAATTAGCTTTAGAAACTTATGCGCATGAATAGTTATTTTTCTTCTCGAATTCAGTTCACCTATGATTTGTAATTATCCATTGGATCAACAGTCTAATTAAAAAAGCACCAAAACATAAATTTTCTAATAATTTCCATTTTTGGTGTTTAACAAAATTAATCACTTGATTTAAAATACTGAATTCATTTAAAAGAAAATAATTTACAAATTTTTTAACAAACAACTATAAAGACAAATATACATAAACTATTCTCTAGGAACTCTCTTTTGTGATTATCTTTATGGGATCCATAGTGCTTTCTTCTAGAGTCAGTTAGCTTCTTGGGATGGTCAGTCGATTTGGATTGTTCTCTCTTGTGAGCTTGACTGCTATAGGATTTAGTTGTTTTTCTTTCTTCTCCTTTTTCGTCAACAGTAGCAGGTGTTTTATGTTGAAAAATACAGTGGCCAAGTGATTGCTCTCTCCGTCAATCTTTTCAATAAAATTAGCTTGAACTTCCTCAATCTTGGTGCAAAGTCTGAAAATTATTTCTTGAATATGTCCACCAGGATGAGTAGCAGTAACCGCCTGATTCTTCTTAAACTGATCCAAGCGAGTGAAGATATCAATCATGCTTCTGGACAAATCATATACTTCTTTGAGAATTTTGTCTTTAAACAAATTCAGATCTTCTTTAGCATTTAGGTTGCTTCTCTTCAAAATAATAATAGTTGATGAAATGGCTGTCAAAGTGGAGTGAATTCTTTCCAAAGTATTTCCATCAGACATATATAAATCTGGAGAGGAAGACTCGATCCTGAGAGGTTGTTGAAACATTTCATGTTCGCAATCTTGATTTTGATGTTAATAAAACTTTATATTTTGTTTCTAATAGTTTACTTTAGTGCACAGGAAGCTGGAACTGATCAGGCTTCAAATTGATCAGTTAAACGAGCCAAAACTGAAGCTATCGAGATGCAAACTGAAAACATAAACTGATCGACCAACCTGAATCAGCTCAACTGTTATCTTAAAAGACGGTTCAACTGATTGTCCAGCTGATAAGTGATTTAGCAGAAGATCTTCAGAAGCCCGGCCAGCTGATGAAGAGTTCAACTGATAAAGAACTCAGCTGACCAGTTCAACTGAAAGAATGAATTAAGTTCAACTGATAAGTCAACTGATTTCACCAGCCCAACTGAAGATCAGTTCAGATGACCAGTTAGGAACATTAGTTAGAAAATCAATCAGTTGCAGATCAAGACAAGCTTATCTAAGTAGATTCCAACTACGCACAAAGATACAAAAGCATTTGTATGATTAAAAGTACAATAATGGACGTTACACCAAAGATTAAAGCCGAGAGATTCCTGAAGGCATGTCAGAAAATTCAAGACACATATACCAAGGTACACATTCAAGCTGCAACAATCACATGTGATAAGTCTTGGTGTACGGTCATCGTGATGCTATATATATATAGACCAAGACCATCAGCAATATGAGTGAGTGAATGAGAAAAACAACAAGTGTGTGAAGATACACAAAAGGGCACGCATATTGCATATCAACTTACAAAAAGCAATCAGCCCAAAGGGAACACTTCATCGTGTTATCAGCTTAGATTAGAAGCATATTTCCCTCAGTGTGTGAGAACACTTTCGGGTAGTTTTCATTGATCAGTTCTCACACACACACACACCACTCAGATACAGTCTTGCACAAAGACAATAAACTTGTGTATGTAGTTTTTGACACACAGACGTTAAACAAGTGTTGGCTGGAAGGTTCTGCCTTCAGTTTAGTCTAGGAGTTCAGTTAGGCAGTGGGTAAGTCCTAAGCTGGGTGAGTTTGTATAAGAAGTTGTATAAATCAAAATCTTCTAGTGGTACCTACTCGAGGAGGTAGAAGGGGTGAGATAGGAGCATTTGAAGTCTCCGAACATCTATAAACATATCTTGTGTCTTTTGTGTTTAACTGCTCGTTTTGTTCTTAACTGATTTGATCAGTTCAGCTGATGTCAGTTCAGTTCTGTCCATAACTGAACTGATATAAGCCATAACTGATTACTAGTAATTTTCAGTCATTCAGTTACACAAGATATAAAATATATCAGTGTTTCTTCACGAAGGATTATTTCGAGTGTTTTTCGCTTAGTTTTATACCAAACTCGATCTAATTCATCGGTATATATTTTCTTAGAACACGAGCTATGGCAGCTCTTGGAGAATATTTTGTTTGAAGCACCTCTAGGTGCCCAACAATCGATCCTTCAGAGGTTCTTTGGAGATGGCAAGAGTTAGATCAGGAGCCTGATTTCTTGAAAGACCGGCCTGCTCTATCATCAACATCTCTAAGTCAACCTAACCGACAAACTCTTCTATTTGGACTTATACAACCAGACTGATTGTTTCAGCAACTTGAGATACTGCAACAATATCAGTTTCTCAGTGAGAGATTACTGATACAATCTCAACAACTTCTGGTATTGCCTCCACAGACTTAGGCAACACCTCAATATTGACTTGATCAACCAATCCTATCTTGACAACTTATTTTTCAATAGTTTGAACAAAAATTGCTTCAACACACTCTCTCTCAGCATTTTCTTATTTCATTTGCACGTCCTCAGATAGAATGCCTTCTTCTTCTAGAATTGAATTTGATCAGGCTGTCCAATCAGTACGAATTTCTTAATTTGTTCCATTGCACAACTTCATCGATGTTAGCAAGGGAAATTTTCATGATTGTTGGAGAGGATACTTCTACTTGAATTTTTGGAGGCTGAGGGAAAGCTCGGTTCTTTCTTTCAGTGAAGACTTGGACACTTTCTTGAATAGTTGCTTCAGTTGGGTTCTCAAAGGCTGACTGAGAAAATTATTCAGTTAGTCTTCTTGTTTTCCGCATGGGATTCTACTGGCTCAAGCAATTGATTATCATTCTCCCGAAACTTTACTTTCATTTGCAACGTCACAAGATCCATATCCAGTTGATTTATCATTGCGATATCATCAAAAATTGTTGGGCAAGATGGATCATAGTTGGCTTTCTGTTTGGCACAAATTGTAGTTAGCTTCTGAATGCTCAATAGTTCAAGAAAGTAGTCTTTGCTTTGAACTGCTTAAGCAATGACACTGTTTTTACTTTGCTTAGCACAAATTTCTCTAGTGCTATGAATATCCAATATTGCCTTTTTTTCAGTTTCTTTGCAAATTTAATGGTCCTGAACTCAATCCATTCATCGTAAAACTCAACTTTATTCTCTGCAAACTCATTCACTTCATCCATAAAAATATCAATTTGTGTCTGAACTGTTGTTTCTGGTTCAATTTTCACAACTTCTGTCATTTCTCTTTGCATTTCCCTAAAACTGATTTGGAGCATAATTTTGAATGTAGACCTGACCTTGTGGACTGTATGGGATCTTTTATGACAATTTCTTTAGATGAGCAAGGAGGATGAAGAGAAGATGACATATTTATGATCCTTGGTCGGGCTACAAAAAATATCAGTTTTATTTTTTCAGTAGACTTATCCTCAGTTTCTTTGACTCCTTGTACCTGAGAGATAGATACTACCTTTACTGGTGTGGGCACTGGTCTGGTCCTAACAGTTCATGGCTTATTTGGAGGAGGAGAAAGGCTAGCCATCTCAAAATCACTGGATTGCAAGATTTGTTTCCTCTTAGGCTTTTGAACAACAACCTTACTGACCTTCTTCTCTGATGGCTTCTTGGTAGCAGCCAACTATTACCCCATTTCTTTCTTAATAGCCAGCATACCGGCATGATAGATGTTTAGAGCATTTTCCTTAGGCTAAGATAAAGATTATTAGCAACAATGAGAGCTTTGAATTTGTGCAGGGTGACTGAATCATTGAGCAAGACTCTTGCATCTTCAAATAATCTACTGAGAGAGACAACAAATCCAGAAGACTTCTTCTCCGACTGAACCGTGGCTTTGAGAATTTGAAACAGGATGATGGACTAGTTGACCTTGATCCCTATAGCAATGGCTGTCATTACCAAAACTTTCTCGGTGGTGAAGGCATCGAAAGAGCCTGTCTTTGCCAAAATAGGCTTGGCCACCACATCAGCCAGCAATTGGTAGTTCAGTTCCATCTATTTCATCTTCTCGAATGTTTTGATAGAACTACTGATAGCAGAAAACTTAACCTTCATCTCATCAATGGAAGGTCGAGGAACCTCATAAAAGTCTGTTATCCCTTCAATAGGAAACTAGAGAAAGGTGGAATAGAATGCTTGGTCAATCAAAATATTTTCTTATCCCAGAGGCATCAATATTCTTCCAACATCAGTAATTTTTCCCCTCTAATAGAATTTCTTTAGTTCGAGACCACTACCCAAATGGCATCAAAATGATAAGATGTACCACGTGCTCCCAGTTACATTGAAGAACTTCAAGATTGTGCAACAATCCTCCCGGTCTCATACGTTCTGTTTTAACTTGTTGATAGACTATTAACGAGATACAAACTCCGCAACATCATTTTCATGTTCTTCCACCAAACCGAGGTTTAGAATTTGATACATTTTCTTACCTCCAGGATGAATACTATAAGAGTACAATGTCCTTCTTTTGAAAATATTTATATAATTTATGAAATATATCTTTATTATTTGGGAAATATATTTATTAGCTTTTGGTTTATCAAAGTTCATTTGATGATATTATGATTTTATATCATTGATGAAATCAAAAGTCTCATCTCCTAGAATATGCTGGAATCTTACATGTGATTGATTTTTCAAAATAAATAAAATCTAAAACAACTTTTTACCATTTAATCTATAAATACCGATAGCAAAGTACTGATTAATTGGGCATTTGGTTATTTTTAAATTTTAAATTGAGTTAAACAATCAAAACTTTTATTCATATATATTAAATGATCTTGTACTTATACTAATCAGAATTCAACTTCCATGTGAAGATTCAACACCCAAGTTCTCTCAATTAATATATTCATGACACAAACAATGAAATTTCGAACAGAATATCCATTGTCAGGTGTTTTTCTATATCCATATTTTTTTTATTAAATTGATCTTCGCTATAAACATATATAGTTGTTTAATTTATACAGATATGGTTTATTTTCACAGGAAGAAAAATTAAACAAATGACCTCCATTCCGAAATATATATGCTCTGAAATCAATTTTAGATGACAATAGGTGTTTTGTCTCAAGTATTTTAGGATGGCCAATGAAAAGATGACGCATGAGGGACGATTAGATGTTATATTAAAGTTTATCTGTAGAAGAGAGAGATGCAAAAAAGTATAATCTTCCTTCTACTTTCAAAGTTGCTGCATTTATCGTTGGAGATTTTGATGGATCTTTGGATGATACGGATATTTTAGTAGAAACACATATGGGAAAACTTAAATGTATCATTGAATTGAATGCTTCATAAATTGGTCTTCAATATCCTCTAGTTTTCCCATATGGTGAGGACAGCTACATAGAAGATATCTCTTTGTTCTTCTTCTAACTCAACTGTCGGGGGAAGAAATGTTGGTATGAGAGAATTTTTTGCTTATCGACTCCACGACAGGAATTGTGAGCCATCAACAATTTTGTGTTCCAAAAAAATTTTCCAACAGTTTGTTGTCGATGTTTGTAAGGTTGACGTATATTAAGATGCATCATAAGCAACCATGATGCGAAATGTACAAAGGTCTCCATGAAGCTCTTTTGCGTGGGGAAACGGATGCGTCTATGCAAGGAAAACGAATTATATTGTCATTCACTTTTACTGGAGGGGACAAATACATGATTAAGAACTATCAAGATGCGATGACTATACGTAGATGGATTGGATATCCAATTTTTTTTTTTTGTAACTTTTACATGCAATTCCCAAATGGCCTGAACCTGATATTGTGAGAAGAATATTCAAAGTTAAACTGGATGGTTTGGTCAAAGATCTTTGTAAAACAAAATTTTTGATTGTGTTCAAGTAGGTGATAATTTTAAATTTCGTGAACCAAATTATACATGTACGTTTATCATGATGTATATCGAACTAAATATTTTATATTAATTAAAAATTGTTTATTAACCTATTTCAGTTATATATATGGTAGAATTTCAAAATCGAGGATTACCTCACGTGCACATTCTTCTCTCCATAAAAGACAAATTTCTAGGAGCAAAGGCAATAGACGGTATAATTTCGGCTGAAATTCTTGATGAAAAGGATGATCCAATTTATCATGCAGATGTGCACGGGTTCATGATACATGGTCTTTGTGGTGAGGCAAGAAATAATTCTGTGTATGTCAGACGATCATTGCACAGAGCATTTTTCGGAAAAATTCGTTGACGTCACATCAATAGATGAAGATAGATACCAAATCTATAAGCATATATAGAGATAATGTGCAAAATGTTCATAAGAACGGTGTTATAATTTGGACAATAGATATGTTGTTCAAAATAATCGTTATCTTTTGATTCGTTATGGAGCTCATATGGATGTTTAACGGTGTAACCAATCTCGAGCTATCAAGTATTTGTTCAAGTATATAAATAAGGGACACAACCTTGTGACATCATCATTTTATCAAAGTGGTGACGATGAGAACTCGGGTAAGAATGTTGACAAAGTTAATACGTACTATGATTGCACATATATTTCCCCATGTGAGGCTTTTTGGAGAATTTTTGGATTTCACATTTAGTACAGAGATCCACTAGTTGAGTGATTGAGATTTCATTTTCCCAACGAACAAAATGTCGTATTTTTTTATTTGGATCAAATAGAGAATGTTCCTGATCATCCTATTGTTAATAAAAGCATGTTTCTAGCTTGGTTTGAAGCCAATAAAAAATATCTCGAGGCAAGAGAAATAATATATGTTCAGTTTGAAATGTCAATTACTGGTTTTTTTTTAAAATATACTAGAAAATTTTTTTCCAAACCCTTGGCTTCGGCCGAATTGTACTTGCATATATATATAAATTTTGCACTATTTAAAAATAAGCCAACCAATCCCATTATTTGAAAATCCAAAAAAAGACATTTCAAAAATGAAATCGTAAATCGTCAACAATACCTAAAACTAGCAATTTTTTTCCAAAATAAAGAATAAACATCTTAATCTCTCAAAATATCTCAAAAGCATAAAAGTCACAAAATCTTTAACGGAAACTAAAATCATAAACATAATTTTGAGGAAAAACTAGCAAATGTCATCGGGTTATGTGCACCATCAGTCCATCTAGTTCAACCATCAAGTCCACCATCAACATCATGCTCACCTGCATCGATCACACCTAATGAGTCTATTGACTCAACAAACATTAACCATGATAACAAGTAATACATATACATTCATAAGCAACAATGAAAAACACTTAAACATTTTTCCTTTCATCATATCATATTTAATTTCATCATATACGTATATGTTTCTCTTTTTATTGAATTTAGATCCTCAATTGTGACTTTCGTATTAGCTATAGGTCGATGAATCCGTCTACGTATTACAACGGTACCGGGTGGCGGGGACATCAGCGACACTCTTGTTGGATCTCGATTTTCTCGTGCCCAAACGCAGCGGAAGTTTTAAAATTTTTAGATCTTGACATTCAAGATATTCTTTGAGCACTCGTATGGTTTCACTAAAATAAACATACAAGATGTTTAGTATATACCTTTAGTGAAAATTATCACTTGACTCCAACTATTCCGGTATTGACAGATATAGCTCTTGTTGAATTTTCATACGAACTTTCTTCGATCTCCGAATCAGGTCCACGATCGGATTACTTGTTCCTCTTACCAACTTGCACTAGAAAGTATAGAAGATATTTGCTAGAGATAGAACATTTAAAATTGACACAACTATCAAACTAGGAGTTGCCAAATTTTTCTTGCAAAACTAAGGGATTTCAAGAGCAGAATGGCTGCTGGAGAATTTTTTCTTCTTATGAAAGCTACGGTCATATCATTGTCAAAGTAAGATATATTTTATTATTAAATTAACTAATTAATTATAGTTCCCTTAATTAATCACATTATAAGTTAATGGATTTCAATAATAATACGTTTCCCGAAAATAGCACATTCAAAATAATACAATATTATTATTTTTCTTTTTGTGCAAGTTTTAAATTATGGTATCATGAATATCTCCATATTACATAAATCAATACAATATTTAATAAAAACTTAATGGGCTATATTTTAATTCAATAAAATATAATTTAATTATTAAAGCTCATTTGAACTTTAATAAATTAGCATGATGAGCTTATACTCTTAAAAGCCCATGATTCATGCTCCAATTACGTTAATTTCATCATAATCCCGATCGGTGATCAAATATCATCGATGTGACTATTTCAACTTATTTGTTATTATGATGCAGACTTTAATTTCAAGATCACAAGTGTCTAAACAAGGCATGTGTACTTTCTTTGACTGTCTTTAGTATTCATGCTCTCAAAATTTCTATAAGTTTTTATAAACTTTATTTATAAGCTTATCGATTGATCACATCAAACTTATTTCTTATAAATTCAACTCATTGAATTTATTGTCTCAACTTAAACAAGTAAACCAGTGCTTGTGCGACTCTCAATGGTTCAGGGATACAGCTAGCCATGAGTTCACAACTCCTTGTGATTCAGGAAAATTTTCTTTATTCGAGCTTACTCTAATTTTCCCACATTCCATGCACTAACATTTGACTAATGAGAATCTCGGAAACCTTTTTCTGATTAAACCCATCGAATCATGATAGTCGATAATGATTAACGTACAGTACGGTCCCTTCATCTCATATATCTCGATCGAATCTGCAACCATTAGTTCATCGAGGGTTGCATAATAATTCGATAACTATGTGACACGTCTTTGAGAATAAATAGTGGCATCGCATGTACAATTGGAGAACTCATTCTCTAACGTACATCCCATACTCTGGCCAGAGATTCCATGCACTATTATTTCATCATATCACAAAGGATATCCACACCCATAGGTGAGAGGTGAATTTCTGACTACAATACACTGGCTCCTACATGTGTCACAATTGTACCCAATCTCGCCACCTGATGACTGTCCTGGAGTCGGTAAACGAGTCAAAGCACAGCCCTATCATATAGAGCCTCAGTGTTGTCCCGGGTCGTAAGGACTAATGGTGTACAATCATAACCATGGACTTATCCTCTCGATGAATGATAACCACTTGGAAAGTCCGAGGGAGGGTTGTTTGGTATTATCATCATATGACTACTCATCTGCATGTTTGGATATCTCTATGTCCCTTACCAAGAAACGATGTACACAACATCACATATGATATTCTCGAGCTCAAACGACCTTTATCCATGTTTTAGGCGGCTGAATCGACTAGCAACGAATTTAGATTATACAGTGTTTACAAATGAGTTTCAAAATCGAATTACGATTCATTTGTATAAAAGTATAATCAAGGACTTTGTCTATGCTGATTGCATAGGTATACAAATAAAGTAAAACAGAACCATAAAAAGTTAAATTATATTAAAATAAAGATTGTTTATTACACACTTGAGTCAATAAATTCCCTTGCCAACCGTTGGCTTGCAGGGCATCTACTCTAACAATCTCTCACTTGCCCTAGAGCCAACTACCCATAACTTTAATCACATTGTTTTGCGATGCTTCTCAAACAATGGTCCTGGAAAGAGCTTTGTAAGTGGATCAGCAACATTATCTGTAGAGTCGACTCTTTCTACTGATATATCTCCTCTTCCCACAATCTCCCGGATGATGTGGAACTACCTCAGTACATGTTTGGATCTTTGATAAGACCTTGGTTCCTTTGCTTGATCAACGACACCAGTGTTGTCGCAGTACACAGGACTGGATCAACTCCATTAGGAATAACGCCCAACTCTTGGAGAAATTTGTCATCCAAACTGCCTCTTTGGCTGCAGCAGATGCAGCAATGTATTCATCTTCAGTGGTGGAATCCGCAACGGTGTCTTGCTTCGGAATTTTTCCAAGAGACAGCCATATCATTAAGCATGAATACAAAACCAGAGGTCGATTTCGAATCATCTACGTCACATTGGAAGCTAGAATCAGTGTAGCCTTTCAATTTCAATTCTCCACCCCATAGACCATGAACAAGTTCTTAGTCCTTCTAAAGTATTTAATAATATCTTTCACGGCCTTCCAATGCATTGGACTAGGGTTCGTCTGATATCTGCTTGTAACACTCAGAGCGTAAGCAACATCGGGATGTGTCGATATCATATCATACATGATACTACGATGGCTGACGCATATGGAATACGTGTCATCATCTCTATCTCTTCATCAGTTTTGGTACACATAGCTTTAGATAGAGTAACACCATGACACATTGGTAAGTATCCTCTCTTGGACTCTTCCATAGAAAATCATTTCAGAATGGTATCGATATAGGTGGCTTGGGTGAACCCTAGCATCCTCTTTGATCTATCTCTATAGATTTGTATTCCCAATACATAGGATTCTTCACCCATGTCTTTCATGAAGAATTTACTTGATAACCATATTTTAGTTGATTGTAGTAATCCTACATCATTCCCAATGAGTAGGATGCCATCAACATAAAGTACTAGGAATGTCACTGCACTCCCAATAACTTTCTTGTACACGCATGGTTACTCAGGATTCTTAGCAAAACCAAATTCTTTGATAGTGTCCATCAAATCTGAGGTTCCAACTCCTTAACGCCTTCTTGAGACCATATATTGATCTCTGAAGTTTGCATACCTTATGCTCACTTCCTACTGATGTGTATCCCTCATGTTGAGACATATAAATTTCTTCTTTGATGTCTCCATTGAGGAATGCAGTCTTTACATCCATTTGCCATATCTCATAGTCATACCATGCTGATATGGCTAGTAGTATTCTAATGGAATTAAACATAAAACTGGTGAAAAAGTTTCCTCATAGTCAATTCCTTACCTTTGAGTATAACCTTTTGCAGCCGGTCTTGCTTTGAAGGTCAATACCTTTCCATCCGTCCCAAGCTTTCTTTTGTAGATCCATTTGCATCCTATAGGAACGATTCCCTCAGGTGGATCCAACAATGTCCAGACTTGGTTTGAATACATAGAGTCCATTTCAAACTGCAAGGCTTCAAGCCATTTGGTAGAATCAGTAACAGATATCGCTTCTTTGAAATTCATTGGATCACATCCAACACAAGCCTCATCACGGCTTTGTTCAGGAAGAAGCGTATATCTTGCAGGTGGTCTAATAACCCTATCAGACCTTTTAGGAGCTTGTACTTTAACTACTGGTTGTTGGGGATTAGGTTGAACTTCTACAGTTGAGGGAGTATCTTGAATTTTTTCAAGTTCTATCATCTTGTCTTTTCGATCTAATAGAAATTCCCTTCCCAGAAAGGTGTAATTTCTTGAAACAAACACTTTTGCTTCATTGTGATGATAGAAATAATATCCAACATAATTCTTTGGATATCCTACAAAGTAGCACAAAGTGGATCTACTATACAATTTGTCTCCCACTGTCTGCTTCATGTAAGCATGACATCCTCATATTCTCAAGTAAGAATATTTGAAATTTTTTCCCATCCATGGTGTTTTATCAATTGCTTTAGTATGGACATTATTCAACAACATTGCTTCAGTTTCAAGCGCAAAGCTCCAAAATGATGTAGGCAATTCAGTGAATCTCATTATGGATCGAACCATGTCCATCAAGGTTCTATTTCGATGTTCAGAAACACCATTCAATTGTGGTGTTACTGATGGAGTCCACTGTGAGAGAATCCCACTCTCTTTTAGATAACCCAAAAATTCAACACTCAAGTATTCTCCACCTCGATCAGATCGAAGTGTATTAATACTGTTTTCTAGCTGTTTTTCTTTTTCAGATCTGAATTCTTTGAACTTTTCAAATGCTTCAGATTTGTGTCTCAACAAATAGACATACCCATACCTCGAATAGTCATCACTAAAGTTAATGAAGTAGGATTGCCCATATTTTGTGCTAACACTTAGCGGGCCACAAACATCTGTGTGGATCAAATCCAGTAGACCATGCGCACGTTCCACGTTGCCATTGAATGGAGTTTTTTGTCATTTTTTCTTTTAGACATGACTTACAAGCATGTAGAGAATTTATGTCTGACAAGTCAAACATTCCTTCTCCCACTAGTTTGTGCATCCTTCTTTGGGAAATGCGACATAGTTTAGCGTGCCATATTTGTGAGGGATTCGGATCATCTAACTTTCTTTTGTGTGTTGTTGAAATCTTGTTTACTTGGACATTCACTTATCATTTCCAAAACATTTCTGGCCCAGATAATTTCTTATGTCCACTTTTCTTGCAGTGAAACAAATATGTTTTGACTTATCGGGCTTTGTGGGCCCTTTAAGTGTCCTTCGGAGTTTGCCTCTTATTGGGTTTGTTTTTCCCTATGAGGAGCAGAACATTTATTTCCCTTACTTTGTGGGCCATTTTTCGTTCCTGACAAGAAGCCCAATTAAGAAACAACATTTTCCTATTTTATGGTGGTTTCATAAGTCATAAGCGCATTGACTAGCTCTTCAAGGCTATCATCTATCTTATTCAAATTGAAGTTCACCATAACCCCGTCAAATGAGGAAGAGAAAGACAACAAATTGATGTCATCAAGTAACTCGTTAGGAATCACATTTCCATGCCCACCACATTCTCAATAAGTCCAGTCATATGTACACCACGCTCATGGGCGAGAGCCCCATCTTGCATACGTGCAGTCATGAGCTCCTTGAAAGTGGTGTGCATCATTGTATGAGTTTCATGCACCATGCAACTCTTGTACGTGCATTCAAATGTCAGCAGCATTCAAAATTTCCTCAAACTGTCCCTACAGTTCATTTGACATAGAAGCGAGCATGTTACATTTTAGCTTGCATACTATGGTCCTACCATCTTGCATGCTTTGTCAGTTCAACAGGGCTGACATTAGTGGGTATGCAACTTTCTCCGAATTCAGAACAATTTCCCAACCAATCTTGAAAATAGATTCAGTTAGCTTGTTAATAACAGAAATATATTAAATGATGAAATCGAAAGTATACTGATATGAAAACAGAATAATGGTTGCTGATTATTTTAAAATAATTTTAAGATATAAAATATGGATTTTTATTTTATAAATTTTCCTCTCACTATTTTGACATTTTCACCACCCTCTGATGAAAAAGGGAAATCGTATTTCCTTAGTGGGCACGTAGAGCCCAATTAGACAATCATAATCCCGAATAATATCAGCCAATTATAATTTCTAAAAGGTAGAATCCAATTGCATCCCTATGCAACCTCCGCGTGTTTCGCTTCACGTTTAATAAGGACCCAATAATATGACGCCGTTTATATTCATGTGTCAAACCGGCCCATCAATATTGAAGTGTAGTGGACGGTCGCCATGAGTTCCCACAATAATATGAGCCGAAGTCATGGGAGATCCACTCAATTCACATCATATTTCCAGTGGAAGTCACGGCTTTCCAGCGTCCAGGCCTCCCCAATAATAAGAGCCAGACACAGTCCACGCGTAGCGATCAATATGCAACCACGGTTGATGAAAGGCAAGAATAAATTAAACTCTTTTAATTTTTATTTTTACGGTTTGATATAAATTTTGAATCTTATTCAAAATGGGGGATTTTAATTTTTTAAAAATTGTCTCATCATTTTCTTTTAAAATCGCGTGCCACGAGTTTATATGTTTGTCGGATTCTTGCAACTGTATTATCTAATAATATACATACATGCATACTATATATATCGCATATATCATAATATGAAATTCAACAATAAATAAATAAGGATGATCGATCACCAACACTATAAGATCCATGTGAGCCAGACATGGATCCAGGTCCATAACCTAGGTGAATGCAGGGATGCAAATGCAACTTATTACAAGAGCTTCCAATATTTTACATGTCTTCATATGGTGCATCGGGCCCACCATCTTCCAGTCTTGATCTCCCATTATTTCTAATAATTACATTTAAATAGTCATGGCACATAAGAATACATCTCATGGGTGGGAACGGGCCATAAACAAGGTCCAATTTAATAATATCAAATATTAACAAAATGAATTAAAACAGTAAAATATCCTAACATATACCCAACACATTGGTCAATGCTCTCGATCATCCTTCATGCATTTATTATCAAATATTAACATCAATGTAATTAAACAAATTTAATTAAATGATTAAATCATGCATCAAATAATATTATCACTAACCACCACAATTATTGAAAAATTAATAAATTATATAAACACATTTATTTAATTTTTAATTAATTAAACAATAATTGATTTCTTGTAAAAACATATTTTTACCATAAATAATTAAAATCGTATTCTAATTATTTACATTACAAGAAAATTATAAATTTAGCAAAATTTTATTTTAAGGAAAAATTGAACAATTTTCATATAATATCAATTTTATCCAAAATTTTGTAAAATCAGAAAATCGCACCCTAGGCCCAAACAATTCAAGCTCACAACTCGGCACGGTGCCCGAGGCCCGGCCTGCACTGCCCGCCCGTTGCCTAATCGTATCGGGCAGTGACGAAACTGAATTCTGTACAACCTGAATTTTTTTACAAACTGAATTTCTGTACAAACAGAAACTGAATTCTGTACAAACTGAATTTCTGGCAAGTTTCGGTTTTTTGATGATATCTCTCAGCTGGATGATCCAAATGACAATCTGCTAACTTCACTGATCAGAAAACTCAATTTGGAACAAGTCGTATTTCACGTCAGTTGGGCAAAATCAGATGTTATCATGGTCTAACTGATCGCTGAATTACCGAACTGATCACACGAAAACAGCAATCTGTTGGGTTTGAGCAGTTGCGGTATTTTGGTCATATCTCTCATCTCAGTTATCCAAATGAAGCGATTCAGTATGCGTTGGAAAGATAAGACAAAGATCTACAAATTATTTTCAGAAGTCAAAGTCTGAATCGAAGTATAAGATGATGATAAATGAAGATGAAGCTACTGGTTCTGCGTAAATTGAAATTAGTTAGGCTGATTTCAGCACACCAACTGAAACTGAACTAGTCCAACTGAACTGAACCAGCTGCTGACCAACTGAACCAGACCAGCTGAACTGAACCAGCTGCTGACCAGTTGAACTGAATGACCAGTTGAGTTCACCAGAGTTGACCTGTCGAGAAAATGTCTAGCAAGGCGAATTTGACCGTTGCAATTCCAGAAACAGTACATAAACTTTTCAAACGGTCATATTCTTGTGTCTAACGTATATATCATTGTTGGAGCCTATAAATACAACATATTGAAGATCAAACAAGAGCATTTGAAGTGGATTCAAAGTATGGGCAGTTAGCATGAAGATATCAGCTAGTTGAGAGCACAAGCTCTTGTGTAAGGATACATTTGAGTTGCATACTGTAAAAGATAAATTCCTCACACACAATCACTCACACATATACAAGAGAGTTGAACTTCAAAGATTAATTGAGTGAGTTTTGCACAAAGACAATAAACTTGTGTATGTAGTCTTTTCATATGAGACATTAAACAATATACTGATTGTGAGGTGCTGCCTGCAATCTTGAGTGCTAGGAGTTCAGTTTAGGCAGTAGTGTAAGTCCTAAGCTGAGTGGGTTTGTACAAAGAGTTGTATAAATCAAAGTCTTCTAGTGAATCCTTCCCAAGGGGCAGAAGGGGTAACGTAGAAGCATTTGAATTCTCCGAACATCCATAAACAAAATCGTGTCTATTTGTTTATTGCATTTACTTATCATTTTCATAGTTTTAAAGATGCATTGTTGAATCATTTTATGTGTTCTTCAAATAACAAAATATTGGATACCAAGTGTTTGATAAAATGCTTCAATCAAAAATATTTTTACTCATTCAACTTGCATATATTTTAAATGCTTTACAAAATATTTAATCGGTTTCTACGAAGGATTATTTCGAGTGTTTTTCGCTTGGTTTGAATACCAAACTCGATTTAATTCATCGGTGTTCAATATTTCAAGAACCGACCTATTGTAGCTCAATGATTACCCCCCTAATCGATCTCAACAAAAGCTCATTTGAACTTTAATAAATTAGCATGATGAGATTATACTCTTAAAAGCCCACGATCCATGCTCCCATTACATTAATCTCATCATAATCCCGATCGGTGATCAAATATCATCGATGTGACAATTTCAACTTATTTGTTATAATTATGCACTCTTTAATTTCGAGATCACCAGTGTCTAAACAAGGCATGTGTACTTTCTTTGATTGTCTTTAGTATTCATGCTCTCAAAATTTCTATAAGCTTTTATAAACTTTATTTATAATCTTATCGATTGATCATATCAAACTTATTTCTTATAAATTCAACTAATTGAATTTATTATCTCAACGGGAACAAGTAAATCAGTGCTTGTGTGACTCTCAATAGTTCATGGATACAATTAGCCGTTGGTTCACAACTCCTTGTGATTCAGGACAATTTCTTTTATTCGGACTTACCTTAATTTGTCTACATTCCTTGCACCAACATTTGATCATGAGAATGTCGGAAACCATTTTTTGATTAAATTCATCGAATCATGGTAAGAGCGTCTAGTAGCATCGTTCCATAATTCCCTAGGTATCACTGATAGTGCCTGCAAGAACCGGTCGATTATGATTAACGTACAGTACAGTCCCTTCATCTCATATATCCTGATCGAATCTGCAACCATTGGTTCATCGAGGGTTACATAATAATTCGATAACTATGTGACACGTCTTTGAGAATAAATAGTGGCATTGCATGTACGATTGGAGAACTCCTTCTCTAACGTACATCTCATACTCTGGCCAGAGATTCCATGCACTATTATTTCATCAGATCGCATAGGATATCCACACCTGTAGGTGAGAGGTGAATTCCCGACTACATTTCACTGGCTCCTACACGTGTCGCAACTGTACCTGATGACTGTCCTGGAGTCGGTAAACGAGTCAAGCACAGCCCTATCATATAGAGCCTCAGTGTTGTCCCGAGTCGTAAGGACTAATGGTGTACAATCATAACTATGGACTTATCCTCTCGATGAATGATAACCACTTGAAAGTCCGAGAGAGGGTTGTTCGGTATAATCATCATATGACTACCCATCTGCATGTTTGGACATCTCTATGCCCTTACCAAGAAACACGGATACACAACATCACAGATGCTAGTCTCGAGCTCAAGCGACCTTTATCCATGTTTTAGGCGGCTGAATCGACTAGGAACAAATTTAGATTATACAGTGTTTACAAATGAGTTTCAACATCGAATTACGATTCATTTGTATTAAAGTATAATCAAGGACTTTATCTATGCTGATTGCATGGGTATACAAATAAAGTAAAAAAGAACCATAAAAAGTTAAATTGTAAGATCCCAAAATTAAGATGACGTAATTCAACTAAATGCAAATCTAGGGAATATGAAAAATGATTAATCAAACGATTTTAAATGGCTAATTAAATTATTTTAATTGCTTAATTGATTATGTGACATGTTTACATGACGTTTTAAGTAGTTTTCTACTTACATGTATTAAAATATATTTTTAAGAATTATTCGAGTTGCGATCGAGGAACGGAGACCGATGGCTGAAAAATGTAAAAATGTTCTTATTAAATAATTGTTTTTAATTATTTAAAATATGGTTGATATTTTTACATATTTTTGGAAATAAGGAGTTTTGAGGTGATTTTATACGCTGGGACGTAAATTTTATCGGTAGTTGGTTTTTCAATAAAAATATAAATGTTTTGAAAACTCGGCTAATAAATTCAAAAACTTTATTAAAAAAATAATTTTTATATTTTAATGGATCACTAATGGGCCTAATTAACCACCTTAACTTAGCCTAAGGCTTATTATTGGTTTAATTAAATATTTATAAGCTAAAATCCTACCCTAAACCTCACATAAACTCTCGGCCCCTCTCCCAACAAATCGAAACTCTCCCCTCTCCCTAAAACACAGCACACACGTGAGTCTCCAAGGGTGAAGCTTTGGTTTTTGAAGAGAAAATCCAGCCTAGTCTCCTACATCAAAGTTCTTCGAATAGTCATCGAATATTTGTGCGTTTAAAACGCAAAGGCACGCTATTTTCTCCTTTTTACACATCATTCACACCATAGTAATTATTTAAAATCAGTTTTCATGGAAAACAAGTGGGAACTTGAAATATTTTTGGTTTTATGGCATATGTCAAATTTTTGGCTTGTATTTGACACAAAAATCATGTATAATATGTGTTAAGGGGCTGTCATGATTTAGGTTATGATCAAGCATTGTTTTACACACGTTAGGGTCCTAAGAACACCACCTAGAGTCTGCACAACACGAAAAATCAAAGCTGGAACCACCCTTGCTGTCTAGGGGTCGAATGCTTGGATTCCTTGTCATGTTGCTTGTCTTGGGTCTCGGTTGGACCAGGTCTAGGCTAGAGTCTCGTGAGGGGTCAGAGAGGGAGGGCTGGGAGGAGTCCTAGCAGGAGCTTGCCACCCGAGAGCTCCAAGGAGAGACGCGCAGGGCTGCGGGGCTTGTGCAGGGTAGATGGCTCAGCCTGGGGGCTTATGGCTGGGCTAGGGTGAGTCCTTAGCATCCTAGGAAGGTGCTTGAAGGTCTGGTTCAAGGGCTGGCTCGGTGGGTTAGGTCCTAGGCGCGCATGAAGGGTCCTATGTCTATAGGGAGTTCTCGGCCACTTTTGCAGCTGGTTGTGTGCCTTTGGTTTCGAGCTAGGGGTCTAGTCCGTGGGTTTCAAGGGTTCAGAAGGGTGTACAGAGTTGTTGGTCAGGGTTTGGTCCAGCACGGTTCGAGGGTGGCTCGTGAAAATTGGACCATGGCTCGGGGCTAACTTTTATGGGTCAAGTTAGGGTTTTCTTTGAGCAAATTAATTGAAACACGGCTCACGGGGGTCGAGTCATGGTTCAAGAGAGCTAAAATAATATAAAAGTCTAAGTTTTGAATTTAGGAATTTTATATTAAAGTTTGAAATTTTTTGGGACAAAAACGCGGTGAAAACGAATAATTAAAGATAAATTAAAAAGTTTAGTATTTAAGCTAAATAAAATTATGGGAATTTTAATTTAGTCTTAAATAATTATTTGGGACATGTTAGAGTCAATGAAATTAAGAAAAAGTTAAAAACGTGAAATTTTACGTCTAGGGGCAAACGGTAAGTTTACTCTCGAAAATTAGTAAGCGTCATGGTAGTGTCCTGAATGCTGTTTTATATTCTAATATGATTATTTTAAATGTTTATGAAATTTTTTATGTTAAATTATGATTTTTAAATGTTCATGGACATTTATGTTTTAATTATGGACATTTAAAATATATGTTGCATGCTTGATTTAAAAGAAAAACGATATTATATGCATGTTTTTATTAAATGATGGAAATACGAAATGTTAAAGGACATGAAGGTATTGTGACTAATACGATGATATGTTGGATATATCGTGAGAGTTATGGTCCCAGTGAGAGCCCGACGATCGTGTTTCCTTGGATACGGATACGAATACGTTAATATGTTAATACGTCGGCCAAGGCCCAGTTGACCGGTTAGAGTGTTGCTGGTGTCCCCGCAACCCAGTACTGTGGTTTTATAGATGGATTCATCGCCCAATACGAATACGAATACGAGTCACAATCACGATCTGAATTCAGCAAACATGAATATGAATATGAATATGAATATGTTGATATGAATATGAATATGTTGATATGAAGATATTTATGAAAATGTTTATGTTTGAAGTTATGCATTATTATGAAAATTTTATTTTAAGTACAATTATTTTTCACTGTTGTATGTGATCTGTATACGTATTATTTGTTATCAAGAATATGATATGTGGAGTCTTTAGACTCACTACGTTTTATTGATGCAGGTGATTACGATAATAAAGTTATGGGAGGTCTTGATGGTTGACCTGACTGGACTGAAGGTGCACATGACCCGAGGACCAGCACTTCTATTTTTCCGCACTTATGATTTACGTTAAAGATTTTCTGCTTTTGAGTGGTTTTTGAGAGGATGATACTTTTCAAGTTTATTGTTTTTTAGGTTTGGTAAATGTTAGACGATTTTATGATTTGATTATTTCCATTGATTTTTCAAATATTAGTTGATTTATTTATTTTTAAAATGGTATCAAAATATTTTAAGTAATTTTGTATGTGGTTCGGCCGAATGCTATGTGAGGTTTGAAAAAAAAAATTCTAGTACTTTGTAAGCAAAACGAATAGTAGACGTATTAGTTGGTATCAGAGCAATGATTCAGTAAAGGGTTGTGCCACCATCAACGCCGGAAAGATCAGTCGTCAAGCCTCAAACTTGTAAGTTTAAATGCTTTATATGATTTTATGATGTTACCTGCATGATTACATGAATAATATGTTTACATTACATGTTTATTAGCTTTTCGAGTATATATGATTTGCATGCTTAAATTGCTAAAATGAATAAGAATATGTTGCATGATTAGAAAACTTAGATTTAAATGTATGTTGGTTACGTTAAAATTTGGAAAACGTTCAGATAAAATGCCTCCTAGACGTGCCTCTGTTATTGAGAATCAATCTGAGAACAATGTGAACCGACAAGAGAATGCAACCCCACCTCCTAACGGGGATGCTGCTACTCGTGCCTTAGAGGGGATGGCTCGTTTCTTCAAGCAGCAGTTACAGCAATAGCAGTTACAGCAGCAGAAGTTGCAGCAGTTACAGCAGTTATAGCAAGCACCTAGGCCACAGCATGACATATATGATCAGTTTCGGAGGCTAGGGCAGAAGGAATTTTCTGGCACCACCGATCCCTTTGCTGCTGAGAGTTGGATTCGTTCACTTGAGGTACACTTTCGTTATCTGGATATGGGGGATGTGGACCGTGTGAAGTGTGTCACTTATCTGTTTAGATATGATGCTTCTTTATGGTGGGAAGAAGCCGAGCATGGTGTTAATCTTGCTACACTTACATGGGCTCAATTCAAAGAGATATTCTACGAGAAGTATTTTACTGCTGATGTTAGAGGGCGATTGAAGAGGGAATTTATGACTCTCCGCTAGGGAGACGCTTACTGTTGCTGAATTTGTGAAGAAATTTGATAGGGGTTGTCACTTTGTACCCTTTATTGGGAGGGATGCTGCAAAGAAGCTTAGACACTTCATGGATGGTCCTACGACCTACCATACGGAATAATGTTGTGATGATGCGTCCCGTGGATTATGCTACTGCTACTACTTATGCATTCCAGTCTGAACAATCTCTGAAGGATATTGAGTTTGAGTTGCAGCGCAAGAGACAATAGCACCAAAATAATAATCAGCCGAATAAAAAGCCGTATACGAGTCCTCTTAGACCTCAAGGGCCTCAAAAGCCCCAAGGTCAAGTCAAGAAGCAAGGACAACAAAAGCCACCACCTGCAGCACCAAAACCTGCAGAAGGACTACCATGCAAGAAGTGCAATCGACTACACTATGGACCGTGCATGTGGGGTACTACTAAGTGCTTCATATGCAAGGAAGAAGGGCACAAAGCTGCTGGTTGCCCGAAGAAGAATGCACCTACAGTTGGAAGAGCATATGTTATGGATGCGAAAGAAGCTGAGGAGGAGGCATACACTACGCTTATCACGGGTAACCTAGCCATTTAACATTTTTATATTGTTTTTAAATTACATGAAACGTTGAATTGGTTATTAGAATTGAATTAGGATCAAGATTAATCTAGTGGAAATTAGGTTGCATGCTCTACCATAGTTGAAATTTAAGATATGATTTTGAAAACCATAGAAATTGGTATTGAAATTATGTGCCTTAATTTATGTGAAGGATGTGATATTTCCATTAAAAGTTTTAGGGCCAAAATTAAAGGAAAATCATAACTAAGGTTTTATAGGGGTTTCGAATTTTTAGAGGGTTCTAAAGTGCAATTTTCGAAAAAATTCAAGGACCAAAATGCAAAATTCAGAAAAGATAAGGGACTTAATTGAAATTTTCGAATTCTTAAAGGTACGTAATTTTCGAAATTTAAGGGACCAAAATTTTAAATTTCCGAAAATATAAGGATCAAAATGCAATTTCGAAAAATTTAAGGGCTAAAATGCAATTTTCAAGAAATATTAAGTTCAACGCGTATTCTTCACATTAAATTTGGGAGAATAATGATAGAAATTCCTTAAGCTTCAACACTAAAAGATTTATAAGATATTTTCGCCGCATGGAGGATATTATTCAAGGTGTAGCAACCTATGCACTACTAGATTCGGGAGCTACACATTCCTTTCATATCTAAAACCTTCATTAAAAGACTGAATATTATTCTTGAAGATATGGGTTTAGGTTTCAAAGTCTCTATTCATTCTGGTGATCTAATGCTCACGTCTAAAATTGTCAAGAATCTGGAGCTTCGTTTATTCAAAGATGTGGTTCGGGCAGATCTTATTGTGCTTCCTATGCCTGAATTTAACATTATACTTGGTATGAATTGATCATCAGCGAATGGAGCTTCGATTGATTTTCGTCAGCGATTAGTGTCTATTCGACCGCCTAGTGGTAAATCTTTTGTCTTTGATGCGGTGAGAAACAAACAAATGCCGCACATTATCTCTTGTCTATGTGCGAGGAAAGTTATTAGATGTGGATGTCAAGATTTTCTAGCATGTGTCACTACCACACATGTTTCTATCAGTCAGAAGTTAGAAGATGTTTATATTGTTAGATATTTTCCTAGCGTCTTTCCCGAGAACGTTTCTGGAATCCCACCCGATCGTGAGGTGGAATTCTCTATTGAACTAATTCCGGGCACAGTACCTATATCTAAAGCACCTAATCGTCTAGCATCTGCCGAAATGAAAGAATTAAAAGATCAAATCCAAGAATTACTAGACAAGGGTTTTATTCTCCCTAGTTATTCTCCATAGGGCGCACCGGTATTATTTGTAAAAAGGAAAGATGGTGGTATGCGTCACCTGCATTGATTATCGAGAGCTTAATAGGGTCACCATCAAGAATAAGTATCCACTGCCAAGAATTGAATATTTATTTGATCAGTTGCAAGAAGCATCGATATTTTCTAAGATTGATCTGCGTTCTGGATACCATCAATTGAAAGTAAAAGAATCCGATGTTCACAAGACAGCGTTCCGTACTAGATATGGGCACTATGAGTTTATGGTCATGCCATTTGGGTTGACCAATGCTCCAGCGATCTTCATGGATCTCATGAATCGCGTATTTCAGCCGTATTTAGATCAATTCATCATAGTCTTCATTGATGATATTTTGATCTATTCCAAGAGCAAAGAGGACCATAGTCGTCATTTGAGGACAGCACTGCAAGATAGAAATTTATATGAAAAATTCAGCAAGCGTGAGCTTTGGCTTGATAGAGTGGCATTCCTAGGCTACATTATTTCTAGTGATGGCATCGATGTTGATCCAAGTAAAGTTGAGGCAGTGAGAAGGGTAGCCAGTACCGAAGAGTGTTACCGAGATTCGCAGTTTCTTGGGGCTAGCTGGCTATTATCGCAAGTTCATCAAGGGATTCTCATCTATTGCGGTACCTTTGACATCCTTGACTAAGAAGAATGAAAAGTTTGCATTGGGATATGAGTGTCAAGACAATTTTGATAAGTTGAAGCAAGCCTTGATATCAGCGCCAGTGTTATCTATGCCATCGGGGCAAGGAGAGTATGTTCTTTATACCGACGCTTCTAAACTTTGTTTGGGCGCAGTTCTGATGAAAAATGACCGAGTTATAGCTTATGCGTTGAGGCAGTTGAAAATTCACGAGTAAAACTAACATACTCATGATCTTGAGCTTGCAGCAATATTTTTTGCTTTGAAGATTTGGATACATTACTTATATGGGGAGAAGTGCAAAAAATTCATCGATCATAAAAGTTTGAAATACTTCTTCACCCAAAATTAGTTGAATAATGAGGTAGCGAAGATGGCTATAATTAGTGAAAGACTACGATTGTGACATTAGCTACCACCCGGGAAAAGCTAATGTAGTGGCAGACGCATTGTGTCGTAAAGCAGCAGTTATTACTCATTTATCACTTCAAAGACCGTTGTGGTTCGAGATACAGCGGTTTGAGCTTGCAGTTTATGCTAGGGGCGAGGCCCCTAATCTTGCCACATTATCAGTACAGTCGACTTTCAGAGATAGAATTCGTGATAGGCAGTTACCGATGAGCAATTGCAAAAGTGGAGAGCTAGAGATGAAGCCAAGGGCCTGAAGCTATATTCTGAGGTGGATGGTATAGTTCGTTATCGAGATCGTTTATGGATTCCTAGTGACGATTCTTTGATAGATCTCATTATAAAGGAAGCTCATGACTCACATTATTCCATTCATCCGGGGAGCACGAAAATGTACAAAGATTTGCAGTTGTTATATTGGTGTCCAGGCATGAAGAGAGAGATCCTGTGATTTGTGATCGAATATTTGATATGTCAGCAAGTTAAAACAGAGCATCAGAGGCCAGCGGGAAAACTTAAGTCACTTCCTAGTCCCGAGTGGGAATAAGAAAATATTACTGTGGACTTTGTTGTGGGATTGCCGAAGACTATTAAGGGATTCAATGCTATATGGGTGATAGTGGATCGTCTTACGAAATTAGCGCATTTTCTACCTATCAAGACGACCTTCACCATGATTCAGTATGCAGAGTTATATATTCGAGAGTTAGTTTGTCTGCATGGGATTCCTGTATCCATTGTTTCGGACAGAGATCCGAGATTCACGTCATCATTTTGGAAGAGTCTGTATGCAGCGATGGGGACCAAGTTATTGTTCAGTACAGCATTCCATCCTCAAACCGATGGTCAGTCCGAAAGAGTTATACAAATTGTAGAAGATATACCGCGAGCTTGCGTTATTGATTTCCAAGGCAGTTGGGAACCAAAATTACCTCTAGTGGAGTTCACCTACAATAATAGCTATCAATCATCAATTGAGATGGCTCCTTTTGATGTACTTTATGGAAGGAAATGCAGATCTCATATTCATTGGGATGAGATTGGTGAAAGAAGAGAGATTGGTCCGGATGTGATTGAAGAGACTGTCGAGCTTGTAGTCAAAGTTCGTGAGAGAATGAAGACTGCATAAAGCCGACAAAAGAGTTATGCTGACAAGTGACAAAGAGACTGAGTTTGCAGTGGGAGATCATGTGTTTGTGAAAATAGCACCTATGAAAGGTGTTATGAGTTTTGGCAAGAAAGACAAGCTTAGTCCAAGATTTATTGGTCCGTTTGAGATTTTGGAGAGGATTGGGACACTAGCTTATAGAGTGGCACTGTCACCGATGCTTTCTGGAGTTCACAATTTGTTCCATATTTCGATGCTGCAAAAGTACATGTCGAATCCATCATATGTGATAAATTATGAACCTATACAATTGACTCCAACATGAAATATGAAGAAAGATCTGTCCAAATCTTGGCAAGGCAAGAAAGAAGACTACGAAACAAAGTCATTCAAATGGTCAAGGTCAAGTGGCTGAGTCACTCGGAAGAAGAAGCTACATGGAAAACCGAGAGGGACTTGAAGAGTCGCTATCCAGAGCTATTCGGTAAGTTCTAATTTCGAGGACGAAATTTTATTTAAGGGAGGGGGGAAGAATTGTAAAGTCCCAAAATTAAGACGACGTAATTCAACTGCATGGAAATCTAGGGAATATGAAAAATGATTAATCAAACGATTTTAAATGACTAATTAAATTATTTTAATTGCTTAATTGATTATGTGGCATGTTTACATGACGTTTTAAGTAGTTTTCTACTTACATGCATTAAAATATATTTTTAAGGATTATTCGAGTTGCGATCGAGGAACGGAGACCGAGGGCTGAAAAATGTAAAAATGTTCTTATTAAATAATTGTTTTTAATTATTTAAAATATGGTTGATGTTTTTTCATACTTTTGGAAATAAAGAGTTTTGAGGTAATTTTATACGCCGGTACGTAAATTTTATCAGGTATTGATTTTTCAAAAAAAATATAAACGTTTTAACAACCCGGCTAATAAATTCAAAAACTTTATTAAAAAAAATAATTTTTATATTTTAATGGATCACTAATGGGCCTACCATAAACCTCACATAAACTCTCAGCCCCTCCCCCAATAAATAAAAACTCTCCGCTCTCCCTAAAACACGGCACACACGTGATTCTCCAAGGGTGAAGCTTCGGTTTTTGAAGAGAAAATCCAACCTATTCTCCTACGTCAAAGTTCTTCGAATAGCCATTGAATATTCGTGCGTTTGAAACGTGAAGGCACGCCATATTCTCCTTTTTACAAATCATTCACACCATAGTAATTATTTAAAATCAGTTTGCATGGAAAACAAGTGGGAACTTGAAATATTTTCGATTTTATGGCATATGTCAAATTTTTGGCTTGTATTTCACACAGAAATCATGTATAATATGTGTTAAGTGGTTGCCATGATTTAGGTTATGATCAAGCATTGTTTTACACGTGTTAGGGTCCTATGAACACCAACTAGAGGCTGCACAACACGAAAAATCAAAGCTAGAACCACCCTTGTTGTCTAGGGGTCGAAGGCTTGGGTTCCTTGTCATGTTGCTTGGCTTGGGTCTCGGTTGGACCAGGGCTGGGCTAGAGTCTCGTGAGGGGTCAGAGAGGGAGTCCTAGCCACACTAGGACTCGAGTCAAGAGGGTTGGGAGGAGTCCTAGCTTGCTAGGACTCACACCGAGAGCTCCAAGGAGAGACCCGCAGGGCTGCGGGGCTTGTGCAGGGTAGATGGCTCGGCCTGGAGGCTTATGGCTGGGCTAGGGTGAGTCCTTAGCATCCTAGGAAGGTGCTTGAAGGTCTGGTTCATGGGCTGGCTCGAGTGGGTTAGGTCCTAGGCGCGCATGAAGGGTCCTATGTCTATAGGGAGTTCTCGGCCACTTTTGCAGCTTGTTGTGTGCCTTTGGTTTCGAGCTAGGGGTTTAGTCCGTGGGTTCCAAGGGTTCAGGAGGGTGTACAAAGTTGTTGGTCCAGCACGGTTCGAGGGTGGCTTGTGAAAATCGGACCATGGCTCGGGGCTAACTTCTATGGGTCAAGTTAGGGTTTTCTTTGAGCAAATTAATCGAAACACGGCTCACGTGGTTCGAGTCGTGGTTCAAGAGAGCTAAAATAATATAAAAGTCTAAGTTTTGAATTTAAGAATTTTATATTAAAGTTTGAAATTTTTCGGGATTAAAACGCCGTAAAAACGAATAATTAAAGATAAATTAATAAGTTTAGTATTTAAGATAAATAAAATAATGAAAATTTTAATTTAGGCTTAAATAGTTATTTGGGACATGTTAGAGTCAATGAAATTAAGAAAAAGTCAAAAACGTGAAATTTTACGTCTAGGGGCAAACGGTAATTTTACACCCGAAAATTAATAAACGTCATGGCAGTGTCCTGAATACTATTTTATATGCTAATATGCTTATTTTAAATGTTTATAAATTTTTTATGTTGAAATTAAAATGTTCATGAATTTTTATGGTTTAATTATGAACATTTAAAATATATGTTGCATGCTTAGTTTAAAAGAAAAACGATATTATATGAATGTTTTTATTAAGTGATGAAAATACGAAATGTTGAAGGAGGTGAAGAGATTGTGACTAATACGATGATATGTTGGAGATATCGTGAGGGTTATGGTCCCAGTGGGAGCCCGACGATCGTATTTCCTTGGATATGGATACGAATACGTTAATATGTTAATACGTTGGCCAAAGCCCAGTTGACCGGTTAGAGTGTTGATGGTGTCCCCGTCGCCCAGTATTGTGGTTTTATAGATAGATCCATCGTCCAATACGAATACGAATACTAGTCATAATCACGATCTGAATTCAACAAACACGAATATGAATATGAATATGTTAATATGAATATGAATATGAATATGAATATGTTGATAATATGAATATTTTTATATAAAGATGTTTATGAAAAATTTTATGTTTGAAGTTATGCATTATTATGAAAATTTTATTTCAAGTACAAGTATTTTTCACTGTTGTATGTGATCTGTATACGTATTATTTGTTATCAAGAATATGACGTGTTGAGTCTTTAGACTCACTAAGTGTGTTTGATGCAAGTGATTATGATAATAACGTTATGGGAGGTCTTCATGGTTGACCTGACTGGACTGAAGGTGCACATGACCCAAGGATCAGCGCTTCTATTTTTCCGCACTTATGATTTACATTTATGATTAACGTTAAAGATTTTCAAGACTATTTATTTATGTTTTTGAGTGATTTTGAGAGGATGATACTTTTCAAGTTTATTGCTTTTTAGGTTTGGTAATTGTTAGACGATTTTACGATTTGACTATTTACCTTGATTTTTCAAATATTAGTTGGTTGATTTATTTTTAAAATGGTGACAAAATATTTTAAGTAATTTTTTATGTGGTTCGACCGAATGCTATGTGAGGTTTGAAAAAAAAATCTAGTCTTTTGTAAACAAAACGAATAGCAAATGTTTCATAAATTATATTAAAATAAAAATTTTTTATTACACTTGAGTCAATAAATTCCCTAGCCACCCGTTGGCTTGCAGGACATCTACTCTAACAACTCTCACCTGTCAAGTAAGCCTTGGTCTTACATATCATCATATCTTTTTGATGGAAATACGATCGTCAGGCTCCCTTTGGGGCCTTCGCCTGTAAACGGACTCCCTCTGGGGTCTTTTCCATCACGATATCCCCAATCATATAATTGTATTATTCACAATCAATTCACATCCTTCAACTTTTCTTAATTCCATCACTTATAAAAGTTCATGCATATGTAAATCATTTTTCTTTTAAACCAAGCATGCAACATGTCTTTTAACATTAACGCTTCATCATAAAAGTCCATAAATTTTTAAAATAAACATTTTAACCTTTATTATAGCATTCAGGGCACTGTCAGGACGTTTAATATTTTACATGTGTAAAATGACCGTTTTGCCCCTAAAACCCTAACTTTCTCAATTTATCCTTAGACCTTAAAACGACGACCCAAATCATTCCAAACTTAACATAGCACCTTAAATTATGCCCTTAAATATTTCTTAGACATAAAATTAAGCTTTTCGACTAATTTCTCAATTCATATTAAACTTAGACGTACATTCCGGTTTTGACTCTTATTGACTCGAAACTTAACCAAACTTTATTAAACTTGAACCAAAGCTTAATAACACCTAGCTATACCATATACAACCCAAATCAGGTCAATTAAGGCCTTCAAACAATCCTAGACAAGCCGCTGAATTTCTGCCCTATCTTATTTGAGCCCTAGCTTAACCATCCCATGCAACCTTCGACCCTAGCCCTTAGCCAACCCGTACAGACCCTAGCTGAAAATCCTAGGACCATGACAACACCTAGAGACCCTACTGGATGGAACCTAACCAGCCTAGAATCCACAGCCCTCAAGCCGTGACATAAAGGCCATGCACGACTTCATGCTTGCGTCTCCTTCCTAGGCTTCGCGCCAACCTTTCCTTGAGCCGTCTAGGACCATGACTAAACCCTAATAGGAGCCATGATCACGTCCCTACAGCAGCTAACAGCTGCTTCTTCTTAGGGCCAAAAACGCAAGCCTTTGTCCCATGAAAACCTTATTTTCGTTCATCCTCTTACCCTAACTTTTCCAGCCTTTAGACGTACACCTAGGGACCCTTAAGCATGTGAAAAAACATCCATTCAAGTAGCCCTACGATGGCAGCCCCTTTGTGCATCCTTAGAAAAAGTTTAGAAAATGAAAACTCTAGTTTTATCCATATTTAGCCATAAAAACGAAAATACAAGTGGTGCATCTTATTTTTCATGCAAACATAATTAAATATATATAATATGGTTTGACAGATGTCTGAAGGAAGATGAAAACGTACCTGTGCGTATTTCACGCACGAAAAAAACTTGCGATACGAGGGACGTTGGCAGAGAGACGCGGGGTGAGGCCTTGCTGAATTTTTTTCTTCAATATTCATGTGTAGCAGCCTTGTGGTGTGGCTTGTGATCGTGTGGGGTGAGGGAAGAAAGAATCCTAGTTCCTATAAGTGTTGTTCGTGAGTTGTAGTGTATTGGTTTTAGGGTTTTAGGGCTTATTTGACATATAAAATATATGCTACAAGCTTAGGCCCATTAATCATAGTATATTAGGCTCATTAAGCCCATTAGATAATAATTAGAATATTTTTTTTAGGTTGCTTTTCGAAAATAATAACCGAACCTCCAAAAAGTCCTTATTTTCGTCAAAGATTGATTGTCGCCGGTTTAAAATACGACTCGACGCGTAAAAGCACCTCAAAATACCTCATTTTCGAAAATACCTAGTAAAATATATCATATATTAAATAATTAAAATAATAATTTAATAAAAATATTTTCCCTTCACGGTCCCTGGTCTTCGTTCCTCGATCGCGTCTCGAATAATCCTTTAAAACATAGTTTTTATGTATTCTAGTAGAAACTATATTTTAAACATGTAAACATGTCTACCATAATCACTTCATGCAATTAAAACAATTTAATTAAAATACATAAGAATTTGATAACTTGCATGCATGTGGTTAACGTAAACCTTCAAATTTTCGGAATATTACACAGTTCCCAATGAAAATTGTCTGGAAGCAAGGAAACAAATATTTTCAATTGGACGTATTTTTTTTCCACCTGGATGCAGGGATTTGTATCACTTAAGATGTCTATTAAACGTCATTCGTGGTGCAAAATTCTAGGATGATATATCTTTTGCTAATGGTGTTCAATATCGGTCCTTCCGCGATGCTTGCTATGGATTAGGGTTTTTAAACGATAACAAAGAGTACATTGAAAGTATTTTCGAGACAAGTCAGCGGGCTTCAACACAATCACCGAGAGTTCTCTTTGGTACACTATTGTCATTAGATTGCATCAGCTGACATGAAGTAGTTTGGGAGTCCTGTTGTACATACTTATCAAATGATATTTTGTACAGATAATGAAATTTGCTGAAACACAAAGGTAAGCACCAGGTAATAATATGACTTTTATTTTATTGTACTCATTTTACAAAATTTGTTAATGTCGTTGTTTCTTGATTATCAATATTTCCGGTATTCACAAAATGGGTTAATACGAGATGATTTGTGTTATAATAAAAGATCTTTGTCATAACCATATGAACATCTCCTGAAAAATTTAAACTGTGAGCAATATCATATACATGACACGGTAATGGTTGTAGTTGATTCAAACAAAGGTGGAATGTTCTTTTTTTTCTTATGGTTATGGAGGTACTGGGTAAAAAAAATCGTATGGAAGACCCTATCATTAGCCTTGAGATCGAAGAGGAAAATTGTGTTAAATGTGACATCAAGTGGTATCGCATCTTATCTTCTGCCTGGTGGAAGAACAGTTCATTCTCATTTTGCAATTTCTTTTAATCCTAATAAAGAAGAACTTGAAATATCAAACAAGAGAGTCATCTTGCGGAACTTATTGTGAAATCCAAAATTATCATATCGGGTGAAGCTCCAATTATGCACGTGTTTTGTTTTGAATCACTTGACAGAAGCATGCGCGACTTAATGAGATTTGAAAATCCTTCAAAATTTCAACTCCTTTTGGAGAAAAAACAGTAGTATTCTATTGTGATTTTCGAAAGATTTTGGTTCTTATTCTGAAAGGTAGTAGACGTGATATTGTTCATGTCACTATTAATTCGTCGTATTTGTGGAGACACTGCATAGTTTTGAGATTGAATTATAATATGCGACTTATTCTGACGAAAAAATGATGAAATTAAGAGATTTTTGGATTGGATTGCAAATATAGGAGACGAAAAAATTAAAGAACCAAATAGGGGTGTTCAATAAACGGTTTTACACCGAATAAACCGGTCGGACCATAAATTTCGGTTTTTTTGGTTCGGTTTAAATGGTTTTTCGGTCGGTTATGGTTTTGATATTTGGTACTTTTGGTTTTTCGGTTCAGTTATCGGTTTTTGAAATTTTAAAACCGAACCGACCATTTAAATTATAATAATTAATAAAATAATTAATGTAAGTAATTTCATTAGGTTTACTATTTTACCTCCTTGCCTTTCTTCAAAACTTTTCATCTTCCAATTCCAATCCCTAGCGCCTTCCTTTCCAGCCATCTGTGCTACTATATCAAATATCAAAGTTCTTAAGTTCTTTGTTGTTTTCTTCTTAAAATATTGAAACACATATATGGATTTTTTTATCGTTTTAAAATAATAAATGAATGATACCTATTTACCTATTGACAATGTTTTTTTTATCGTTCTGCACTAAGTAGTTTTTCTCCCTATTTAGTCTAATTAATTATTCTATCTCTCAAAATAAAAAATTCTAATTGCAGGAACTTTTTTTCGGGAGAGATTGAGAAAATATGGATTGTTGTTTGGCTCTATCTTGACTTACTTCATTGGAGAATAGGTAAATTAATATTTTCTCAAAAAATCAGAACATATAAAATAATATTTAACTTTAAAATTTCTTTTTTTAGATGACTTTAAAGGTTTTTTATGTCTTCCTTACAAAATTATTATATTAATATTTTAATAGATGGCCAAAGAAGGTGGTAAACTTGATGATAGTGAAGGTTCAAATGTTAATGCACCTTCTTCTACATCTACAATTACTAGTGATGCTGGAAAAAAAAAGTGGTAAGAGCTAGATCTGTTGTATGGGAACATTTTGAGAAGTATGATGATTCTGATGGGGCTCCTAAAGCAAGGTGTAAATACTATAGTTCTAATTATGTTGCTAATATAAGCTATAATAGCACATCAACTTTGAGCGCTCATTTAAGAAAATGTAAACAAAATCCCCACAATGTTGAAATTAACCAAGCTAAAATAGGTTTTCAACAAGCTTCAAAATATCATAAGGGTGATGTTTCAATGAGTATTTGGAGATTTGATCCAGAATTATGTAGGAAAGTTTTAGCTAAAATAATAATTCTATATGAGCTACCTTTTAGTTTTGTTGAGAAGGGGGGATTTAGGTACTTTGTAAGTGTGACACAACCTCAATTTCGAATTTCATCTCGTACAATAGTGACGAGGGACTGTTTTGAACTTTTTTATGATGAAAAGCAAAAGCTTAAGAACTTTTTAAGGGAGAATAATCAAAAAGTGCCTAACTACAGATACATGACTTCAATCCAAAGAATTAATTGGCACATCATATCAGAGTAGATGATCAATGCGGTTCAACATCAGTTGAGTCCAGTTTAAGTCAGCTCGACCAGTTAACCAGCACACAGATCAAGTCCAAGGCAAATTAGCTGCTCTTCTGGCAAAAAGGGACACAAAATCGATGTAGCATTTCAAACATTCAAGGCGACTAGTTATTGGTATATTCAGTTCTATTATGTATAAACTGACTGATATTTGATGTTATTTAATATTTACTAGTGAAGTAGCAATTACCTTACACATGTTGGTGAGCTTAATGTATAATACAAGAGATGCTTATTTGATTAAATAAACATCATGTTTACCCAGTTAGTTTGAATGTAACTGAACTGATATTTTCAGTTAATTGTGTTGCCTAAACTGCTTGAATGTTAAAAGATGCTAAAACTTCATTAAAACGAGTAAATGATTATATTTTTAAGGGGAAGTTTTTAATTTAGTTCTTGAGGGGGAGTTTTCTTTAAAATTATCTCTCGAACTGAAAAATGTGTTAAATTCGTTTTAAACTCGTTTTCAAATTTAGTTCTTGAGGGGGATCTTTCTTATTCCTCGAACTGAAAATTTCTTTTAATCGTTTTAAATGTTTTTCATTCTCAAAAAGGGAGAGAATCAGTTAAATTTTAAAATTTTAAATCGATTTAATTGCTCAAGTTTTGTGATCATCAAAAGGGGGGGATTATTAGAACATTTCATGTTCGCAATCTTGATTTTGATGAGTAACAAAACTTTTTATTTTGTTTCTAACGAATTTACCTAAATGCGCAGAAACTGGAACTGATTAGGATTCGAACTAATCAGTTATCGAGCCAAAACTGAAGCTATCGAGACGCAAACTAAAAGCGCTGACTGATCGCTCAAACTGAACCAGTTCAACTGATATATCAAATACCAGTTCAAGTGATTTTCCAACTGATAGGCAGTTTCAGCAGAAGACCTTTAGAATCTCGGCCACCTGATGAAGAGCTCAACTGATGAAGAGTCCAGCTGACCAGTTCAACTGAAGCAGCAAAATCACTTCAGCTGACGAGCCAACTGATTTCACCGAACCAGTACAAGATCAGTTCAACTTACCAGTTCAGAACATCAGTTAAGAATTAATCAGTTTGCAGAAAACGACAAGTTTATTCAATGGAATCTAGCTCTGCGCATTAAGAAAAAGCTTTTGTCCAGTCAAATGATAATAATAGACATTGCATCAGAGCTTAAAGACAAAATGTTCCAGAATGACTGCCGGAAAGTACAGACACATTTCTAGGAACGAATTCAAACTGCAACGTTCATATTTGATGAGTCTTGGTATACGGTCACATTGCCTCTTTAAATGTAATATCAAGACCATCAACAAACAAGAAGTGTATGAAGATCCAAAGAAAAATAGGGCATGTCAACTGCTTAGTCTAGAAGCAAAATTCTCAATGTGTGAGAACACTTTCGTGTTGTATTCATAGATCAGTTCTCACACACAATCACTCACACATACAGAAATTGAGCGTACTGATAAGTTGAGCGAGTCTTGCACGAAGACATTAAACTTGTGTATGTAGTCTTTAACACATAGACATTAAACAAGTGTTGGCGGTAAGGTGCTGCCTTCAGTCTAGACTAGGAGTTAAGTTAGGCAAGGGTGTAAGTCCTAAGTTGAGTGGGTTTATATAAGGTGTTGTATAAATCAAAGTCTTCTAGTGAAACCTACCCGAGGTGGTAGAATGGGTGATGTAGAAGCAGTTGAACTCTCCGAACATCCATAAACATATCTTGTATATTTAACTGCTTAACTTTCGTTTTAAAACTGATTTGATCAGTTCAATCTGTTATCAGTTCAGTTCTCACATAACTGAACTGATATATGCAAGAATTGATCCCTCTTATATCAGTTAATATGTTTACACAAATTAAAAGCTTTAAACTGATTAGTTTTCTTAACGAAGGATTATTTCGAGTATTTTCCGCTTGGTTTAAAACCAAACTCGATCTAATTCATCGGTGTTTACATTATTAGAACACGAGCTATTGCAGCTCATTGAGAATATTGTGTTTAAAGCACCTTCAAAGGTACCTAAACCGATCCATCAACGTACAACTTCATTTATAACTAAATTTATTATACAAACCGTAATAACCGGCCGTAATAACCAAACCGTAATACAAGAAAACAAAATCGGACCGAATTAAAATGGTTTGGTTTAGGATTAGGCATTTGAAAAACCGTAAACCGAAAAATCGAACCGAAGTTTATTAAAATCGAACCAAACCGACCGTTGCACACCCTTAGAACCTGTAAGGCCCGAGATTTAATTACTGAAATCAGAAGTGATTAATTGACATGATTGAGGTTATACGAACTTGAATGAAGAAGCCGGGCGTCGTTGCATTGTGAGCCAAGATTTTGGACAGAACGTCTGGCGCCCGAGCGGTAGAAAATGACCGCCCGAGCGCCAGTGTTCAGTAACAGAACATGTGGCGCCCGAGCGGTAGTTTATAACCGCTCGAGCGCCAGTGGTTAGCAAGATAAGGACCGGACAGTATGTTCGACGCCCGAGCGGTATATTGTGACCGCCCGAGCGCCGACTGAAGTTCATGGAAATGGGACACGTTTCTTCACATGCAACGTATATGTATATATATATACTATGCTTCAGAGATAAGAAAAGAAAGGAAACGAGAAAGCTATGGAAATCCTTACGTCTTTATATTTCGATCCGTCCGTCCGATTGTGAA
This sequence comes from Primulina tabacum, assembly GCF_025594145.1. Classification (NCBI taxonomy): domain Eukaryota; kingdom Viridiplantae; phylum Streptophyta; class Magnoliopsida; order Lamiales; family Gesneriaceae; genus Primulina; species Primulina tabacum. The sequence continues at coordinate 16,667,158 of NC_134550.1, forward strand.
TCCGACTTCGGTACTGTGTTCCTATCGACGCAGGCTTCAACTGGACGTAAGTTTTGTTACGTTTTGTCATGTCTTGAAATTATGATGTTGTCAGAATCAAATATGATTCAAATATGGTGTTCTTGACATATTAGACATCATAGAATCGAAGTCAGATTAAGAAACAGATTGATTATGAAATTGTTATGATTTTCATAGTTGAATTGATTGAGATTTGATATCAGAATTGAGTTATTACTGATCTTAAGTGTACCGATATAGAGATTAGGAATTGTATTGGTACTGATTATGAATTCTGGTAGTATCTCTGTGATGTTGAGATTGACGGGGTTATCGAGACTGTATCATTATGCCGTCGAAACATCAGTTGATTTAAATTGATCAGATTCAGTAATGATTTCGATTGTATCGTGATATCATTGATATGAATTAGATTGGGCCTTGTGCAGATATGGATCAGATTATGTACTGATTTGAGTATTGATCACAACATATTTTGAATTGAGTTATATACTGATATTGTATTTATGCGATTGTCATTGCCAGACTGGGTATGGAAAGATTGGAATACGAGACTTCGTCTTCATCAGATCGTGAAGATAAAGGTATAAATAAATGTGGATTCGGGATTGCACAACTCGAGTTAGGTTTGACTTGAGTTTCCCAAAATCACATACTTTATTTTATTGCATTGATATTTGCAGATTATCAGATTGATATGTTTAGTCTATTGAATTATAGCAGAGCCAGAGTTGAGTCTAGGGCAGATCAGCCTAGCTAAGGCAGAACCTCCGAGTCTTTGTCAGAACCGCGTAGACTCTAGACTTACGGTGTATCGATGAGCTTAGATGTAGATCGACGTCTATTGTAGACATTCGATACAGCATACCAAAGTCTAAATTAGATCGGGATCCCTAGATTAGAATGAGAGATGAGTCGAGTCTTAGATATCGAGACTAGAACTTGATTTACAGATCCGTATTGATTTATGTTTCGTAGATTACGATTCATGTTTTATTTACAGACTGGTATTGATACATGTGTTTGATTATGCTACATGTGATAAGATATAATTCATGCTTTTATGTTAATTCAGTTAACTGCATGTATACATTATTTATACTGGGATTTATTCTCACCGGAGTTATCCGGCTGTTGTCTTGTTTTGTATGTGTGCATGACAACAGGTGGGACAGGATCAGGGTCAAGAGGATGATGAGAGATCGAGATTAGAGTGGTGATTCCGGACTTGGATTAGAGATAGGGTTGGACACTTGATATTAACTGTTAAACCTTAGTTGAATAAATGTATGTAGTACAGGACTTGTACTTTTATACTGAGATACATATATGTTTTATTTCACTACGTTCCGCACTTATGTTTTAAAAAGAAAAATTTTTAGACCCTGTTTATCTTAGTTGATAATTAAATCCCAAAGATGATTAAGAAGATGATTAGCGTCCGGGTCCCCACAGAACCAAATGATGGCTACGTGACCATTGATATTCCATAAGAAATGTTGTTGAAATACTTCGATTAGAGTATAGATCCGTTGTTTGGTAATACAGTAAGTGATACAACATACTTCCAACGGAGAGGTATATTAGCACAGACTCTCGATGTTGTTAAGTCTATAAATGAATACATGACATCACGAAACAATCCAGAGAGAAGATTGTATTTAGGTTATGATTCGGCATGCCATTCAGATCAAAATGTTGATCTATTGTACGATGTGCATACACCTGGATTCTTGAATGGAATTATATGTTCTGAATTTCCGAATCACGAGCTAAATTTGGAGGTTGGAATCCGGTTATGTTGTTACAGGAACATAGAACACTCTTTTGGATTATGAAGTGGAATTGGACTAATTATAACGAGGCTTGGGAACCGCGTTTTGGAAGGACAAATTCTTACCGGAAGTAATTCGGGTCTTATAGTGTTTATTCCAAGAATGTCATTAACCCATTTTGAATCAAGACTTCTTTTCAAGTTTCAACGAAGACAAGTTCAACCGATTGTTTCGTATGCAATAACAATTAACAAAATTCAAGGATAATCGTTATTCAATGTAAGGTTGGTTTTAAGAAATTTGTTTTCAGTCATGACCAGCTACACATCGATGCATCAAAAGTTACAAATCCTAATATTCTCAAAATTTAATATGTGATGCACACGGTAATCAAGAAAACTCAACGACAAATATTGTATTTAAGGTAATTTTTCATAATTTGTAATAAAAATTTTCTAATGTTAAATATATTAGTCACTGTCAAGTTAGTTTGTTTTTATGTTTCAATTGCATAGTCAAAATTTTCATATTATGTAAATTTTAATCATATTATATACGATGCGGGTGAAATAATAATAGTTAATATGAAAAAACTGGTAGGTTTTGAAAATTATTTAAGATTTAGTGAGGATAATTTTGATAATTAATTAAATAAAAAAGATCAATTAAACAATAAATTTGGCCGTTTCTCAAAATCAAAACCATGATTCTTTTCACACCTCGAGGTGCATGAAAAATGAAGGCGGAAAATAAAGAAATAAATCTGATTGGTCTAAGTCAAACACAGGGGAGGCATTACAGACGCTGCCCTGTGCAGCGTGTGCCGCCCATATTACCCAATTATTAATAAATATTTATTGCATATTTATATTATGCACTAAAGTTAAATTCTCGATAATTCATTTTCTTTTTCTGACAATACAATTATATATTAATAATTTGATATTCTATCTAAGACTACTAAATAAGACATTTATCGGTTCTTATTACCCTTTGCACAATAATAAAGGATGTCCAGAATATAATACTTTAGATATTGATATATTTTAGCTCATATTTTCAAGGAGTAAAATTCAATTTTATATGAGAACTATTGATTAGATATCAAATTGGTATATAAATTACTGTAAATGACTTAACTGATACATGAAATATTTATAAATTGTCAAATTAGTACATGATCAAATTTTAAAATCAATTTTACCCCTAACTAAAATTGCATTTTAAGTCAAATTACCATTAAAAAATTCAACTACGTACATGTTTTTATTTTCAAGATTATTTAATTTAATTTATTAATTATTTTTTAAAAAACTAAATTTAATTAAAATTATATATGATAAATAATTATCAAGTCAAATTTACAATTATTATTTTTATCATATTGATAAAAATAAAATAATTAATTAATATCATCGCCACTGATGACCAAAGAAAAAATAAACATCATTTTAGTTTTGTCAAAATCTGGTATTGATCCATTGAAATTCGAGAAATTGTTCAACTCATAGAAAAACAATCTTTTGAAAAAAACGATGACGCTTGACGACCGAAGCACCGATAAAAATCACATGAACAATCTCACTCATTCCTGATTTGCGTAACTCCAACTATCGAAATATTTTGCACTTACTAGAAACTTCTAACTCCAATGCGGAAAAGTGATTTGGGGATTCGGAAACAACACTTATGGGAATTGACTGGAACTGATTTGATCAAAGTCTCCTCACCCTAATCTCAGAAGATTTTGCTGCCACAGCTTTGAATTCGATTTATCACCCTTTCCACTAGATATCTAAATTGTAGTTTTTTTTAATTATCTTATGCTTTGCTCATATCGAGATTTAATGTTGCATATCCTTTATGCCCTGCTATCTTGCTTCTAATCCAGTGCAATGTCTCAAAACGAAAGACAATATTATCATAAATCAATCAAGCTGAGATGAACGCACTCTGGAATTCATTCAGTCTTCTTGAGAACAGGCCGTAACTTTTTTGTTAGGGCTCGAGCAACGATTTTATAGTAGACATTGCACAAGCTAACTGACCGGAAGTCCTTTATAATCATGGGAGTTTGGATTTTCTATTGGAGTACCGTTTTCTCGCACATATGGCGTAGCGGAAAATTAATTTTTTTCGACGTTCGAAACCTTCTTTGGGTGTTGCATGATTTAAAACATTCATAAGGTGTTTAGATATGTTTACCTTTGCGTATTTTGCGCTAGACACAAACTATTCAAGATTTAAATCGGAGATGGTCCTTCTTTTAATTATCTATGAATTTTCTTCAATCTCATAATCAGGTCCGCGATCAGAAGCTACGTAGACTGCACTAGAAATCTTACACATATTTACGTCGAGATTGGATCGCCGAAATTTTAGAAATTCGATGGTAGTGAGGCGGCCATGACATGTGGTGGAAGGTGGCCGAAAAATTTCCTTGTGAAAACCGGGGTGGCCGATTTTTTTTCTTTGTGAGGGAGAGGGGAGAAAAAATTTGATGGACAAAATTTTGTCCGCCAAAAATCTGTGAGTAAAAACTTGTCATATTTCATATGATGTTCAATGAATATTTATAAGTTTTGATTTTTCATCACATCAAGAATCCTTCTTGAATCAGGATACTCTATCTTTTATTATTTAAAATTTCTAATGTATATATTTTATACTCTTGAAATTACAATGCATAATTAAATTATTATCAACTTTTGATAATTCAATATGTATATATATTAAATTAAACGTTTTTTATTTAATCATTCAATTAATTAATATATTCGAGACTATATATTGAATTAAACGATTTTTATTTAATCATTCAATTAATTAATTAATTAATATATTCGAGACTCTTCTATAATATTTCATGATAATTTTTTTTGCAATTAACAGTCACCACTTCTAATATTATCATTTAATCAATAGATTATAAATTTACTAAATAAATAATTGTGAACTCATTATGACCTCGATCGACGTTCAGACGGCGTCAATGTTTCGAGGGAACAAATCTTGTTCATATAACGAAAAATGAAAATTTCGAAGATCAAAATTTCCACTGATCCATTTTTAGCAGCTGTTAGTTTTTTGAACTCCTTCACTAAAATATCAAGTTCCACTTTCCTTACTTAATTAGCAGTTAAGATAACTTCCGCAACTTCCAATACATGAAATCAACTTATAAAATATTTTATAAGCAATCTGTTTGATTTTCATCAAACTATAGTCGCCAAATTCAAGTCCTTGAACTTGACTGATTCAACTTGAACATATAATCCGATACTTGTGTGACCCTTAATGGTTCAAGGATACAGCTAGTCGTGGGTTCACAGCTTCATGTGATTCAAAATAATATTTATTCTTATTCGGGTTTATCCTAATCAGCTTCATTCTTTTTATCAACCTCTTGATCAAGAATGTCAAAACTCAAGTTTGATTCCACTTATTGGATCATGATAAGAGCGTCTATTAGCATCATCCATGTTCTCTTAGGTATCACCGATAGTGTCTGCAATAACCTTAACTTATAGTTAGCATACAATATGGTCTTTTCAACTCATATATCCTTATCGAATCCGCAACTATTGGTATATCGAGAGTTGTTAATGAATTCAATAACGATGTGATATATCTTTGAGTAATAACAATGATATGATATGTGCAACTGAGAAAACACATTTCCGAAATGCACATGTTTTATTCTGGCCAGAAATTTCTTACATTATTAACTAATCATATCACATATGATATGTTCACCCGTAAACAAACGGTGAATCCCCGACTACAATATATTGACTCCTACATATTTTGAAACTATACCCAAATTCACTACCTGATGACCCTCAATAGAGTCGCTAAACGGATCAAAGTGCATGCTAGTATGTAGAGATTCTACATATTCTTGGGTCAAATGACTAATGGTATACAATCATAACCGCAAACTATTTTACTCGATAATTGATAACCACTTGGACATGCCGGAAGAGGGTTGTTCAGTGCATCCTCATATGATCACCCATCTGTATGGATGAATATCTATATGCTCTTATCAATTAAACATTTCGTTTAGATCACATATACTAGTGTCAAGCTCAAGCGACTTTTATCTTTATTTTATGCTGTTGATTTGATTAAAAACATGTTTAGAATATGCTGTACACTTCTTAATGAGTTTTATGATCTTACGCTGCGAGGCGGTCCTCATAGTACATATAATATATTCAAGAACTTTATCTATACAGCTTGCACGACTATACAGATAAAATAAATGTCATAACTAGATAAAATCATAAAAAATTATTAAAAAAATTGTTTTTATATAAAAGTCAATAAAATTTAAACTATAAATTAACTCGCTGAAATCACTATTATAACATTTTAGGCACAAGGTGACTATTGTTTCATTCCAATAATCAAGGGTGACCAGTGTTTCATCAGATTTTATTTAGTACGATTTGTACTGTAGTTTTCATTCAAAAAACAAAACGTTCTATATATTGTTATTTATCAATTTAAATTTTATAAATATATTATTAATTTTTGTATATATGCTTGATCATTCTTTTTTTTTTTGGTTAAAAATTATTGAAATATTCGACATCGCATTTAAATTTATTATTATTTAAAAACACACAATTTAACTGAATCATACATAGAGTTGGATTTGAATTATTGAAAATTAGTTGCAGTAAATACTTAAATACCAATGATATTTGTCATTTAATTGATGAAAATGTCTAAAATTATTCGTAGAAAATAAGATTATAATTAATTTAACGGAAAAAGGTATATAAATGGATTAAAACTGACAGGCAAGTAGGATTTGATGGAATCGTTCAATTCCGACCAAATTTCCATAGTTGAAAGATTCCTCCAAGGCGACAACCAAAAGCCAAACCCATTCCATTTCCACCTAATCCTCTGACCTCCCCCACGCATAAATTCCACCAACCCGAACCCCTCGCCTGGAAATTCAAACCTCCATTATTCTACAATGGCGGCGGCGAGGGGCTTCGCGACCTCTTCTTTTTCCAATCACTGTGACGTTGATTCCGATTTTAGATTGAAGATGTATTTTTGCAGCAGTGGCCTACGCATTCGGAATATGTCTGGCTTTTCCGTGGCTTGTTTTCCGCGGATGATTAATGATAATTTTAGGCTAAAACGTGTGGTTTCTGAAACGGGTTCCTTCAAAGTAGGGCCTAGATGTCAGGTTTCTCCGAGCGGAGTTACTGGATCCATTTCGGCGCTGGAGCTCCTGAAGACATCCGGAGCCGGTCGTAAGTTTCATTCTTTTTCCCATTTTTCAAGCTCTTGTTTTGTGTTTTGATATGTAATAACGAAACTCTGTACTTATGATGATAAATTCTGGGCGGCGACTCAGGGGATTCAATTGTGGATTTTGAGTTGAAGTTTGTTTTTTTGCCTTTTCCCACTTGATCCGACCGCATGGTAGCCATGTTGATTTGGCTTGCTTCTATCGTTTTTGCCATTTTCTTCTATATCTTCTCTTCTACTTTGTTGTAATCTTCTTGGTTTTGTTAAGAATGGTGAGTAGTTTTGTGCATCTGTGCTGATAAGAAGTCGAAAACGAAGATAATTGTCATTTAGTTCGGCTATTTTTTAGCAACTATCCATCCATCTTGGTTTTTAATGATACCTACTTTAATGGCTTAACATGTTATATATGGAGTTGGAGAATAAGTAGGTTTATGATTATTTTCGTTATTCTATCACTCGTCAATGCTTTGTTAAGTAGATGATAAATTTTTTATGGAAATGATCTTAGAAAATATATGATTTTTGTCTCAGGCTATACAAGGGAAAAGAGCAGTATAGTGGTTGTGGGGTTTAATTACCTTACAGCGCCCATAAAGATACGTGAGAAGCTTTCTATTCCAGAAGCACAATGGCCTCAAGCGATTGGAGAACTTTGCTCATTAAATCATATAGAGGAAGCTGCTGTTCTTAGTACTTGTAACAGAATGGAAATTTACGTGGTGGCTCTTTCTCAACATCGTGGGGTAAAAGAAGTTACCGAATGGATTTCTAAGGTAATGAGATTCCCCATTCTCATAATATGTTTAGTTTTTTTCACTCTGAATATTGAAGAGAATTAGGCGATAGCTTATGCTGTGGTATAACTTGCTTGATGCTAGTTTGATGCTATACCCCCCCATCAAATAGTTGCCTCCTTTTTCCTCAAATGGTGTTTGTCCTATAAAACCTTCTAGACAAATATGAAATTTATGTCTCTATGTTGTATAAAAAGATGAATAGCGCTCAATTTGGTCATCTTTCTCCAGATCAGCGCAGTGCCAGTTTCAGAACTCCATCAGCACAGATTTTTGCTTTACAATAAAGATGCTGCACAACATCTGTTTGAAGTCGCTTCTGGGCTTGATTCCCTCGTCTTAGGAGAAGGCCAAATTCTTGCACAGGTTAAACAAGTTGCTAAAACCGGACAAGGAGTCAGTGGTTTTGGCCGTAGAATTGGTGGACTTTTTAAGCAAGCTATCACTGTTGGAAAACGAGTTAGAACTGAGACCAATATTTCCAGAGGGTCGGTATCGGTTTGTTCAGCAGCAGTGGAACTTGCAATGATCAAACTTCTGGAGATCTCGCATAGCACCGCCAGAATGTTGGTTGTTGGAGCTGGCAAGATGGGAAAGCTTGTGATCAAGCACTTGGCAGCAAAGGGATGCAAGAAAATAGTCGTCGTCAATAGAACACAGGACAGAGTTGCTTCGATCTGTGAAGAATTGAAAGATGTTGAGATAGTATATAAGCCTCTCTCGGAAATGTTAGCATCTGCTGCAGAAGCAGATGTGGTTTTCACATGTACTGCTTCAGAAACTCTTCTCTTTTCAAAAGATCAAGTTCAGATGCTTCCCCCTGTGAACTCTATCGTTGGAGGGCAGAGGCTATTCGTCGACATTTCTGTTCCTCGGAATGTGGGGTCATGTGTTGAGGATCTTGAAAATGTTCTGGTTTATAATGTTGATGATTTAAAGGAAGTAGTGGCATCCAACAAGGAGGACCGATTGCAGAAGGCAATGGAAGCTGAGGCAATCATCGCAGATGAAGTCAAACAATTCGAAGCATGGAAGGACTCACTTGAGACCGTTCCAGTCATCAAGAATCTTAGGGACTACACAAACGATATCAGGGCTTCCGAGGTAGAAAAGTGCCTGTCAAAAATAGGCGGCAATCTCACAAAGAACCAAAAGAAAGCTATTTATGATCTTAGCACAGGAATTGTTAACAAGCTCCTTCATGGTCCAATGCAAAACTTGCGCTGTGACGCAGCTGACAAACGGGGTTTGAATGAAGTCCTGGAGAACATGCGTGTCATTAACAGAATATTCGACCTTGGTACAGATATGTCAATACTGGAGCAGAAGATACGAGCTAAGGTCGAGCAGAGTCATAAAGAAGATTCTTGAGCCTCATCTCTCGGCATCAGCAACTATTTGTTGTTTCTTTTTCTGCAGTTACGACTCCTTCCACTTTAGCTTGATATTAATCTGATAATTATTGCATTTTTCCCGAGCCGCCCATAATTTGTATAGAGATGAACACACCCAAGGGACGTTTAGAGGTCCCCGATTTTTGTGTCGATTATTGTTTCTAGTCGAGCCCGAGTAGTGTAGATTCAAAGACTGGCATTATTCTAGAGAGATTCATTACCTGGCACGAGTATATCGTGACATAATAACCAAAATGTACCTTACTGGCCAACCTGGTTGGCGTCTAATTCATTCATTCAAATCTTTTATTTCCCTTCTGAGTATTGGTAGCATCCATGTATTAATTTGTTGTAGGTGCTTTGCGACTTGATGGGCAGGCATTTGGGGTTCGTTAACTTCCTTTTTAGTTTGTAATAAGATTAACATGAATTTCAGTTACACGTATTTGATCTATAAACTTGCTTGCCGAGCAAAGGTTTAACTGATTCATTGGGTTAAGACGAGGTTCTAAAAATCTCAAGAAACTTTGAGATCAAGCATTATATATTTAAGTATGTTTATAAAAAATTAAACGTGAAGATATGTGTGATATTTTTATATGATTTTAATTATTTCCATCAAATTAATTTTATATATGATAAATTTAAGGTTAATTGCATAAATTTTGATATGAGGAAAGATAAAAAGATCTGAAGTTTTAAATTTTAATAATTTAAAAAATATTAAAATTTTGAAATATCAAAATCAAAACTAAAAAAATGGATTCTTTTATATCAAGTTCATCTAATACTATTCATGGGAAAGGATTTGAAATTTTAATAAAAATTCTGAAATATTAATATCAAATTAAAACTAAAAGAAAAGATGGTGTTTTTTTTTATTCCATTAATTGACCTTTTTATCTCGGCTTTTGAAATCTGCAAGAAGAAAAATTCATAATCACTAATTTGAGATGAAGATTCAAGTTGAATAAAGGAATTGAAGCTCACAAACTTAATCCTTGAAGATGCATTCTGATTATTGAATCTATTAAATCTGCAATACAAGACTCATCCATCGCAAGATTAATCTTCCCTCCCATTAGAACTTCAATCACTATTTTTTGTTTTTGTTAAACGATCCGCGAATATTATTCTTCTTAGAATAACTAAGAAATTGTTTATGTAAGGTCCAGGAAGTTTAAATGACGTAACCTGAATGTATACGATCTAGAGTTTTATCTTAAACTATGTGTTTAATGATTATAAGCATTTAATGCATAATTATTGCATGGCTAGGATTTATTTCAAGATTTTTTTAAAGTTTCATGCATTAAAGTTTAAGTTGCATTTCACGCTCGATCGAGGAACGGAGACAAGGGATATTCAAGAAAAATATTTTTTATTGAATAATTATTTTTAAATTATTTTATAGGAGGTGTTTTAAGTATGATTTTTGAAAATGGACCTTGGATGTGTAATTTTACCTGCCGGACTATATTTTTAACCGGTACGCAAATTTTAACGATTCAGAGGACTTTTTGAGGGCTCAGACAATATTTTCAAAATCGTACCTAAACGAAATATTTTTCGGGAGCATTTGTGGGCTTGTTGGGTTTGATTTAAAGCTTAATGAGCTCAAAATCCCTTTTAATCATTTTAAAATTTTGATTAAGCCCATTAGTGCATGTATTATCTATTTAAAACCTACCCTATTCCCTCATAGTGGCCGCCCCTCCCTCCCCATCAGCAGCCTCTCCCTCTCGTTTTTGCAGCAGCAACCAACCACCATCGAAATTCCTCCTTATTTTCTCAAGCAAGTTCCCTCGCCGCTTCTCCGTTGCTTCCCCGATGCGTGTTTCTTCGAGTTTGTGAGCTTATAATCATCAAGGTACACTTTATACTTTCTTTTCCATCATTCATGCCATATGTATGTGCTGCTTTGTATGTTATATAAATATAGTGAACGGCCTTGCACGATTTTTGCATTCATGCCTTCGGTTTGATCATAAATCCATGTTCATGCTCGCAACTCACGATTTTCTTGATTTGTTGTGTATGAGGGTTGCTGGTCTACGTCCTAGGGTGCCGAGCATGTCCAAGGTTAAAGGATTTAGGAGCTGGATTTGAGGCTTGGTGGTGTATGATGCAGGCCGAGAGGTATTGTCAAGGAGTGGTGCGGTTTTGGGGAGAATCTCATGCAAGGGGCTGAAACAGCAGTGCAAGGACTGATCCAAGCTATGGACCAGACCATGTGGGTGCGAGACAGGGCCTAGAAAGGTTCGACCCCGGCTGGAACCAGCCCTGAAGCCGGCCGATCGAGCGAAGGGAGATGAGGCTAGGGTGATGCGGTTTCGGGAAATAGCGAGCGTGTGCATCGTGGGGCTTGCATGAGGCTGTGGCTGTGAGTCAGGTAGGTCCAATAGGCTCCTAAGGTGGGCTAGGAGGGGCTGGTGTTTGGCTGGTCTCATCGGTTGTAGGCTAGGATCGAAAATATGGAAGGTGGTGCATCTAAGGTTTTGAGTGGTAACTTGCAGATTTTTCCAGCAACTTTCAGCAAGGGTTGGGTATGGAATTGTTGGTTTAGGGACTGGTCTAGTAGATTTAAGACATGAATTGAGTTCAAAAAAAATTTGGTTAAGTTGCTGGTTGTTTCGGGTTAAACCGGAACCCCGTCCAAGTTTTAAATACATCGATAGCCATAACTAATTCTCATCCTTCAAAACATCATCATTTTCATCACTTGTAAAAATCATGAACATGCGTAAATTTTTCTTAAAATCAAGCATGCAACGTATAATTCACAATTTCATAAAAATCATGATCATGATGCATAAAAATTTAAAAACATGATAAATTTGTGCTCAAGGCTCTTCCAGGACTAAAAACTCACCCCGGGTGCAAAATGATCATTTTGCCCCTAGAAACCCAAAATGACCGTTTTACCCCCGGACCTCTAAATTTTGACCCGAAGCTTACCAGACTCCTTAAATCATTCCAAAACATATTAAAAATGTTTGTGAGACGTAAACTCAAGCCCGTTTCAAAACTTAATCGATCCATTTTAAAACTTGGACCGGAGTCCCGGTTTTAACTCGAATCAAACTGAAACTTAACCAATTTTCTCCCAACTTTTTACCACACCTAATGAACAAATTAACAGCCCTAAAACCATCAAGACCAGCCTTCTAAACTTTCGGACAACTCCTACAACCTGCTGGAAATTCTCCTACTCGTTCAAGTCGAACCCTAGCCGTGGCCCTAACTCACATTACACCGACCCTACACCAAAATCGCTAGGACCAGTCACCAACCAGCCTCTCCTAGACAACCCTAGGACCCTATGAGCCTACTGAACCCATGGCCACAGCCCCATGCAAGCGCAGCTCTCGAATCATCAAGGAAGCGCACGGCCGAGCCTCTTTTGAAGCGCACCAATTCCTAACTTAGGGACCCTCCTTCCACTCGAGACCAGCTGTATTGGGACCTCTCCTAGACCTCGGTTGGACCCTTATGGATCACACCTCAGTCTTGTTCAGACCCCTTTCAGACGAGGCTACCCTACATTGCACCAAAACCCCTCAAAACCCTAGCCGCCTAGGACACCACTCTCGGCCTTCACCTAATACCTGCACTCCATCCTAGTGACAACATGTTCCTCGACATATTCAGCCCCTAAAGTCCCTTGCTCGGCAGCCCCTTACACCAAGGTAAGCAAAATCGTGAGTTGCTGAAAGGTTAAGCGTGCATCGTGGAAAAACCGAGACTATAAACCATAGTTCATGCAAAAATCGATCATATCATAAACATATCAGACATGACAGCTTAATATCAACGTGAATAATGCGTAAAAGAAAATACATAGCTAGCCTTGAAGATTTAAGAACGAAAATGTGAAGGAATGCACATCGGGGAGGCAACAGAGGAGCGGGGATGAACTTTTCTTGAAGAATAATGGAGGAGCCGATTTTTTTTTCTTATTTTCTGCTGGTGGTTGCTGCTGGACGAGGGTGGAGGCTGCTGAATGGGTTGGGGGGTGGCCAATATGTTTAAAGTAGGGTTAGGGATTAGGTAATTAGGTTTAAGTAGGAATTTAATACACAAATGGGTCTTAATTAAAAATTAAAAGGGTTTTGGGCCCAATTAGCAATAAAAAAAACCCAAAAACAACCCCCAAAAAATATTTCGTTTTGGTACATTTTTGAAAATATTTGCCCGAGTTCTCAAAAAGTCCTCCAAATCGTTAAAATTTTCGTACCGATTAAAAATATGCTCTGACGGATAAAAATACCCAACAAAGCCCATTTCTTGAAAACTACACTTAAAACGCCTTATATTAATTAATAAAAAATAAACATGTAATAAAAATAATTTCCTGAAAATTCCCCGGTCTCCGTTCCTCGATCGAGCGCGAAATGCATCTAAACCATATGCGTGAACTTTTAAAATGATTGTGAAATGAACCTTGCCATGCAATAATTACGCATTAAATACATAAAAATAAATAAACACATCATTTAAATAAAACCCTAGATTCCATGTATTCAGGTTATGTAAATTAAATTCCTGGACCGTACAAATACACCTTGGTAATTGTTGATGATTTTTCAAGATTTTCTTGAGTTATCTTTTTTAAATCAAAAGACCAAACTGCTGCACAACTGATTAAACTTTTCAAAAGATTATTAAAGAAAAATCAGTTGGTATTGACAGAATAAGGTCTGATCGAGAGACTGAATTCATCAATCAAAATCTTTTACAATTTTTAGAAAATACTGGGATCAAGCATGAGCTCTCAGCAGCAAGAACTCCTCAGCGAAATGGTGTAGTTGAGAGAAGAAATCGAACCCTTAAAGAAGCTGCTAGAACAATGATTGTTGGATTCTAGTATTTCTCAAAGGTTTTGGGCAGAAGCAGTAAACACTGCATGTTACACTCAGAATAGATCAATGATTAACAAAAATCATTTAAAAACACCATATGAGATCTGACATGGACATAAAAGTGTGGTATCTTACTTCAGAATATTCGGCTGCAGATGTTTTATTCACGATGATGGAAAAAATCATTTAAAAGCATTTGATGCAAAGTCTGCAGAAGGAATATTTCTGGGTTATTCATCAGTTAGTAAAGCTTATAGAGTATTTAACAAATGAACTTTAAATGTAGAATTGTCAATTCATGTTTTATTTAATGAATATGCACTAATTGATAAGTCAATTGATCCAGTTGTGCTAGTTGATCGCTTTAAAGACATCAGTTTGACGGATGATAGTGAAGAAGAAGTTCATATCAATCGACCTTCTCCGAGCTCAAGTTATGGAAGAAGGACGATGAATGTGAAGAAGTAGGCCATTATCTAATCTCCTTCAAACACCTGAACCAGAGATATTGGATCAATCAGTTGAACAAAAAACTGTTCCTGATAATCAATTGGTGGAGCAAAATGATGAGATTCAAATACCAACCGAAGTAGCAACTGAAGAAAACATTCAGTTACCAACTGAACCAATTGTTGAAATCGATCCAACCAATGCTGAATAAAGATGGAAGAAATCACACCCACCAGAATTGATAATAGGTAATCCATATGATCCGGTAAGAACTCGGAATCAAATGATTAATTTTTTTATTCATTCATCTTTTGTTTCCCAACTGGAACCAAAGAAAACTGATGAAGATCTTGCTGATCCTAACTGGATAAATGCAATGTAAGAAGAACTAAATCACTTTACCCATAACAATGTTTGGAACTTAGTTCCAGGACCAATTTCTAAAACCATTATAGGTACAAAGTGGGTCTACAGAAACAAACTGAATGAAGAAGGTTAAGTTGTGCGAAACAAAGCGAGGCTTGTAACACAAGGATATAGGCAAGAAGAAGGGATAGATTACGACGAGACATATGCACTAGTTGCACGAGTGGAAGTAATCAGAATATTCCTTACTTATGCCTCATTCAAAAACTTTAAAGTCTACCAAATAGATGTCAAGAGTGCATTCTTAAATGGTCAGTTGCATGAAGAAGTATATGTTGAACAACCACCAGGTTTTGTTAATCACTCTCTTCCTGATCATGTTTATCATTTGAACAAAGCTCTTTATGATCTTAAACAAGCTCCAAGAGCTTGGTATGAAACACTTTCAAAATTTCTAACTGATCATAATTTTACTGTTGGATCAGTTGGACAAGACTCTGTTCAAATTTTCAAGAAACGATCATATTTTCCTTGTACAAATATATGTTGATGATATTAATTTTTCGTTAAATAACCCCAAATTATGCGAGAAATTTGTCAAGTTAATGCAGAAAAATTTTATGATGAATATGATGGGTGAACTGACGTTCTTTCTCGGTCTGCAAGTGAAGCAACTGGAAACTGGTGCTTTTATCAGTCAGACCAAATACACGAAGGGAATGCTTAAGAAATTTGGCATGGAGACATGTTCAACTGCAAGTACTCCCATGAATTCATCGACTAAATTAGATAAAGATGAAGGGGGCATATCAGTTGAGACGACACTTTACAGAGGTTTAATAGGTTCTTTGTTATACCTAACTGCTAGTCATCCTGATGTTATATTTGCTGTTTGCATGTGTGCTAAATTTCAGGAAAATCCTAAGCAATCAACACTTTTCAACTATTAAATGCATATTGAAATACCTTAAAGGCACACAAAATGTGGGCTTATGGTATGCTAAGTACTCATCTTTCAATTTAGTTGGGTATTCAGATGCAGATTATGTAGGGTGTAAGCTAGATCGTAAAAGCACCAGTGGATCATGTCAGTTTCTAGGAGGCAGACTAATTTCATGGTTCAGCAAGAAGCAAAGATCCATATAAACTTCCACAACTTAAACAAAATATATAGCTGCTGGAAGCTGTTATGCTCAACTGCTGTAGATTCAGCAATAACTGAAAGACTATGTAGTCATTGCAGAAGAATCACCAATCTTCTATGATAATACAAGAACAATTGCGATTAAATATAATCCAGTTCTTCACTCCAGGACCAAACACATCGATGTCAGATATCATTTCATCAGAGATCATGCTCTAAAGAAGGCAATCAGACTGGAGTACGTTTCAACTGAACAACAAGCAGCTGACATCTTCAATAAGCCATTACGGGAGACTAAGTTTTCTTAATTTTGAAATATTCTTGGTTTAATTGATTTGTCTTAATTTTAGTTGCTTTGTTTTATCAGTTTGATATGTCAGTTGATTGCTAATTATTATTCAGTTAGTTAACCGTTCTTTAGTCAAGCTGATCATCAGTTAGTATGAAGAACATAAAAAACAATGAATTGAAATAGCAATTTTATTTATAATACCTTTCTACTATTACACGGGTTAATTTTTGTCTAATGCATTCAGCCTATCAGACAACCACAAGGAAATTTCCTTTGAAATTTTCCTAAAATCTTCTGTAAAAACGATTTTCTCTACCTTCCTATACTCCTTGTCATGCATAAGGAAATAGAGACCCTCATTAGTTAGAAGGTCTGAAGTATGAATGACATCGAGACACTTCTTATACTTGATCTCAGTTGCCTTCTGTTCATCAGTGACAACTAATCTATCTCTTTGGATGATCTGCAAGTCATGTATCTTCGTCCAGGTGGACATAACTTTATCAAAGAGGAAGTCTTCTATATCTTGCTTCCAAGTCTCCACGAATGAAAGCCCTTCTGCAAGATTAGGCCTTCTGGGACTGCTTGATCTATCCATCTGTACTTAACTATTATTATCTAATAAAGTTTATCTTATTTATAGACATATTCTAACCGAAGAAACAGAAAAAGAAGAAGAGACACTAGTCAACAAAATGCATTTAATTTATTCAGACTGAGCTTCTCTTACTCTTAATTATTTCTACGCATTTTTTAGGGGTAAAATTGATTAGTTAACTGATAAGACATTCGTTAGTTGGTCTTCAACTGAACTGATTCAGTTATCAACTGATCACTCAGTTATTGACCTAACTGATCTTATCATATAAGTTAACTGAGTAATCGATAAGTATTCCATATTAAGTGATGTGACTGTTAAAATTACACTTTTAATTTATGTCATTCATTGAATAGTAATATGAAACGTGGCCCCACGTAATCCATTAGACTTCTATTCACATTTTCACGACACGAACACACGTTTTTATTCATTTTATCTTGGACTGACACATGTCCAAAAATTTGAACACTCACAAACATAAGTAATTATTCCCCCTCATTTCAGTTTCTTCACGAGCAATTCAAATCTCAGAACTTATCAAACACACAACAATCTTTCTTTATCGCAGATATTCAATCAAGAATGGCAAGACAAGTTTCAACCTACGTGCTCAATGCTATGACAATTGATTTCGACTCCGTTCTCTCTGTTAAGGACGAGGCCATTCAAGGTATCTTTCAGAAACTAGATGCAGCTAGGTTGAGGAAAGTTCTTGGATCATCCACTCAAGAAATTTATTCCAAATAAGTTCAGGATTTCTACGACAACGGCTTCTTTTTAGCTGAAGGGAAGATAACAACTACATCTTCCCTTTAGCGGCAAGTTGCTGACTATTGAAAAAGAAATGTTTAGCTCCTTCTTCCAACTGCCGTCTGATGGCCTTTCTCATTGCTCTGAAGTGAAAATCGCTGAAGTGGAGGAGATGCTAACACTTTTGTCTGCTGAAGGGAGGAAATAAAGGTCTCTGATCCAAAGAAAGAGCTCAAATATGAGAATCAGTTGCTGGCAGACATAGTAGCAAAAGGTGTTCTAGCCAAGGCATGTTCCTTTGTTTCCCTCACACTCGAGAAATTTCAGATAATGGCTGCTTCGATGAATGGACGCAAGCTAAACTGGTCAACCATTCTGTTCAATATTTTCAAGAACATGGTTTAATCATCTAAACAGTGCAAAGGCTTTGTGGTGCCAATCAGTTCTATTCTGAAGCACAACGGTTTGGTGGATGACTCTTCTGAGAAGTCATCCAAGTACAAAGTCTTCTCTGCCAAAAATTTTCAGCCTCCGAAGACCAAGCTGGACTTATCTCATGAGAAATTTGTCAAAATCAAGAAGGAGATTGGGATGAAGGCAGCTCCCACATCAGTCAAGAAGACCAAAAACTTGGCTAAGAAGAAGACAATCAAGAGGAAACTGATTGTCAGTGAGACTGAATCGGAGGAAACCCCTTCTCCGAAAATTTTGAAGAAGCCAAGGTTTCAAATAACCAAACCCACAACTATTTTGGAAACCATCCCTGCTGACAGATTGAGGGAAACTGGAGCTCAACAGCCAATCAGTGCAATACCAATCTCGGTAGTTCCAGCTGATTCCTCAACTGAACAGCAGTTACTACCTCCAACTGATCACTCCGAGAAGACTATCACCAAATCTGGTGATAAGAAGAAAATTCCTGGAGTAAAACCACTACTGATCACCATCACTGGCCCAACTACTCTACCTTTTTTCAGACCAAAGGGAGTGGTGATCAGAGAAAAAGTGGATGCAACTGTTTCAGGGCTGATCATTTCTCATGCCCTATCTGACCCGAAAGGTAAGGGCAATATGATAGAAGAGCCCAGACCAACCAACTTGATTCAGACTCATATTGATTTAATATGGGAAGAGGTAAATAAGTTTTCTGAGTCGAAGTTGAAGACTTACAATGAATGGGTCAGATACAGGACTGAAGTGTTTGCCAAGCGACTGCAGAAAAAAATAAGTTTTGAATAAATTCGTCGCTTTGGAAACCATAGTCCTGAAAATAGTCAAAGCTGCAACAATCGTTCAGGAACTGGAGAGAAGGAATTACATCTTTAATCTGATGCATGCTAAGAAGCTGGCTCAAGTCATAGACGAGCTACGCAAGAACTATGATCTCACAAGTCCACCTGCTTTCAATGACAAACCAGTTTATGATCAGTCGGACACAGATCTTTTATCACTGCAGATGAAGATCAAAGATTGGGAAATGGTTCAAGAGCTGACTATTCCACCGAATTCCCAAAATTCTTCTTCAGAAGAGCAGGCTGAACAGCCAACTCATCAGCAAGAGTTTCATCAGTTTTCTTTGGTTCCTGTTGGGAAACAAAAGCTGAATGAATAAATAAATTAATAATTTTAAGAGTGCGCCTACGGTGCTTGAATCCTGATGTGAGAGTGAATTTGCTGCAAAAAAACGAAAAGAGGGTGAAATTTTGTGTTAGGTATCAGAAAATTGGTGTGCAGAATGGGAGAAAGGAAAGGGGATCGCGATTTATTGTGCAGTCGCGCTCGAGCGGAAAATTTTTACCGCCCGAGTGCCGACTGCACTGGAAATATGTTTTAGGCAGTGGCATTCGCGCTCGAGCGGTAAAATCTTACCGCCGGTAGTGAACACTCTCCGGATTTTCCCTTTTTTTTTGGAATTATTTATATAATTAAGTAAAACTATAAAGATAAAAAATATAAACTAACATAAAAAAAAATCAAATTAAGTGCAAGATAAGGGAAAGAGAGATAGTTCTCAATTTATGGTCAAGAGCTTGACTGTTGGTCAATCTCAGTTCGTATTGTCTTGGAACCGGGTGATTCCAAGTTGTTGCTCAATTGTGCCACCCATGTAGTGCTTCAGTCGCTGGGCATTGACCGTAAATTTTGCATCCTTTCCATCTTCCAGTTCTACAGCTCCCTATAGGTATACTTTAGAAATCACGAATGGATCAGACCATCGCGACTTCAATTCCCCGGGAAACAGTCGCAACCGAGAGTTGTAGAGTAGGGCATTTTCACCTTCCTTTAATTCCCTTTTGATGATTCGCCTGTCATGCGCCCTCTTTGTTTTCTCTTTGTATGATAATGCGAGATCATATGCCAGATTTTGGAATTCTTCCAACTGATCCAATTGATGTAGACGTTTTTCGCCTGCATCAGTAAATTTAAAGTTTAGTGCTTTTGTTGCCCAGTATGCCCGATGCTCTAACTCTACAGGTAAATGACATGCTTTACCAAACAGTAGCCTATATGGTGTACTGCTTATAGGTGTTTTAAAAGCAGCCCTATATGCCCAAAGAGCATCATCTAACCTTACAGACCAGTCTTTCCGACTGACACCTACCACTTTTTCCAAAATCCGCTTGATCTCTCGTTTTGACACTTCCACTTGACCATTCGTTTGGGGGTGATAGGGGGTATAGATTTTATGCGTGACACCATATTTACTCAAAAATTTTTCAAATAGTTTGTTGCAAAAATGGGTACCACCATCACTAATGATTTTTCGTGGTGTTCCAAATCTGTTAAAAATATTTTTCTTTAAAAATTTTAGAACCACTTGAGCATCATTATTGGCATATGCTTCTGCCTCTACCCACTTAGACACATAAATAACCGCAACCAAAATATATTTTTTTGTGAACAAACTGGGAAACGGTCCCATGAAGTCTATCCCCCACACATCAAAAACCTCACACTCAATGATATTGTTTAACGTCATTTCATGACGGTTAGAAATGTTACATGTCCACTGGCATTTATTGAAAGGGGATTGGTTAAGGTGTCCGCTTGCGCAACTGAAGTTTCAAAATTATTTTCTAGCAAGAAAATCGAGTACCCTAAACTATAGTGTGTAGCAAATACAAGAAAATACAAAATGACATTCATAGGGTGTTTTAATATTTTACCTATCAATCTTAAAAGATTGATGATGGCTCCAACTAAGTTGTAAACAACTTAGCTCTTCAATGGCAAGACAAATCTTCAATCCTCCCTTGACCACTCCTTGCTCAAAATCAAGCCCACCACCAACAAGCTAAATCCACCTTACACTTGCACTAGAAAATATAAGGCATTTTTCTTTAAGAAGAGTATGCATTCAACAAAAATTGATGAAGCAAAATTTTTGAAGAAAAATGGTATAAAATTTCGGCCAAGGTATGAGGAGAGAAGGGAGGAGGAGTTTTCTTGTTTGTGGAAAAATTTGAAGTAAAAGTTGCATGTGCATGCCATGCCATTAACTCAAAAGTTGTCTTCAACCCTTCACCATCCAAGCATGCAATTTTTTTGGGCTTGTAACAATTATAAGGCCCATGGACTTTAATTTAAATATTTCAAACATATGTGAGACCATTTAAATCTTACTTGATTTTACTCAAGCCCACTATTTTATTAATTATCTCTAATTAGGCTCTACAAGGACCAATGTTATTTAATTAATTCAACACTTGAATTAATTTAATTATTTGGACTCTACTAGGTCCACTAGTATTTAATTAATTCAACACTTGAATTAATTTAATTTAGTCCATAACAATATTTATGAAAATCAAAATTTTTAAATACATTATTCACTTGGCCAACTTTTAATTTAGGAACATTTCCACAATTTAAAACTTACATTCCCTTATAGAAGTCATACTTATAATTTTTCCTTGTGCTTATAAATTCTTTTATAAGCTGTTCAACACATTGAATAAATTTCCTTCTCAACGGGATCTTGAAAGTTAGCACTTGTGTGGCCCTCAATGGTTCATTGATACAACTAGCCGTGGGTTCACATCTTAATGTGATTCCGGACTAAACATGTCCTTAAATGAGCATACCACAATTGCTCCATTCTTAATTATCAATTCCTTGATAACAAGAACGTCAGAACTCAAGTCTGATAGTACCCAACCAATCATGTTAAAAGCCTAGCAGCATCGCTTACATGATTCCCCAGGTATCAAATGATTGTGCCTGCAAGAACCATTCAATTATGGTTAGCGTACAGTACGGTCCCTTCATCTCATATATCCCGACTGATTCGACAACTATTGGTATATCGAGAGCTGTTAAAAAATCGATACTATGTGTCATGTCGTAGTTGCGTCGATGGTGTAATCTATGAAACCCCTTTCATAATTACCACCATATTCTGATCAGAGATTTCAAACTACATACACATAGGATATCCATACCTGAAGGTAAGCGGTGAATCCCAGACTACAATGCATTGACTCGTATATGTTTCGACAAAACATCCAACCTTGGCACCAGATGACCCCATATGAGTCGGTAAACAAGTCAAAGTGCCATGCTAGCATATAGAGTCTCAATGTTGTCCCGGGTCATAAGGACTAATGGTGTACAACCATAAACTAGGACGTTTCCACTCGATAAGTGAGAACCACTTGGAAAGTCCTTTATGGAGGGTTGTTCAGTGCACTCTACAAGGAGCACCTATCTGCATGTTCGGACATCATAATGTCCCATACCAATGAAACATGGTACTCACATCACAGATCTTAGTCTCGAACTCGAGCGGCCTATATCCTTCTTAGCGGCGGCTGAATCGACTAGGAACTGTTTAGAATATACAGTATGGCAAATATGAGTTTCATGATACACATCATATGAACATCTCATATTCTTTACTATTTGTATAATCAATGACTTTATCTACGCAACTAGCATAGGTACACAGATAAAGATTTGCCAAAAAAATAATTTCAAATATTATTAAAATAAAAATTGTTTATACATAGAGTTTCAACATGAACCCTCGGCCAACACTTGGCTCGACGGGCACCTACTCTAACAATCTCCCACTTGCACTAGATCCAACTACCCATATGCTTCAAACCGATCGATTCGCTATGCTTCTCGAATAATGGTACATGTAAAGGCTTAGTTAGTGGATTGGCAATATTATCTGCGGAGCCGACTTTGTCAATCGACACTTCTCTTCTTTCCACAATCTCTCGGAGGATGTGGTACTTTCTCAATACATGTTTGGATTTCTGATGAGACCTTCGCTCCTTTGCTTTAGCTATAGCTCCCGTGTTGTCACAAAACACTGGGATAGGAGCAATTCCATTAGGAATGACGCCCAAATCTTGATCGAAATTACATAACCAAACAGCCTCCTTTGCTGCAGCTGATGCAGCAATGTATTCGGCCTCAGTGGTGGAATCCGCAGTACTGTCTCGCTTGGAACTCTTCCAACAGACAGCAGCACCATTGAGCATGAATAGGAACCCAGAGGTTGACTTCGAGTCATCGATATCGCTTTAGAAGCTAGAGTCGGTATAGCCTTCCAATTTCAGTTCTCCACCCCCATAGACTAGAACAACTTATTGGTCATTCTCAAATACTTGAGGATGTCTTTCACAGCTTTCCAGTGTGGAAGACCAGGGTTCAATTGATATCTACTCGCTACACTTAGTACAAAAGCCACGTCAGGACGTGTAGATATCATCACATACATGATTCTACCAATCGCAGATGCATAAGGAATGCTTGTCATTGCCGCTATCTCTGCATCAGTCTTGAGAGACATAGACTTGGATAGGGACACGCCATGACACATTGGTGGATGTCCTCTCTTGGACTCATCCATCGAGAACCGCTTAACGATGGTATCAATGTATATGGACTGGGTGAGACCAAACAATATTCTTGATTTATCTCTATAAATCTGTATTCCCAATACAAAAGATGCTTCACCCAAGTCCTGCATTGAGAACTTACTCGCTAACCATATTTTAGTTGATTGCAACATCTTTACATCATTCCCAATGAGTAAAATGTCATCAACATAAATCAACAGGAATGTCACAGCACTCCCACTGACCTTCTTATACACACAGGGTTCCTCAGGATTCTTAGTAAAACCAAACTCTTTGATTGTACTATCGAATATGAGGTTCCAACTCATAGATGACTGCTTTAGACCATAAATAGATCTTTGAAGTTTTCATACCATACGCTCACTTTTGAATATGTAAACCCTACACGTTGTGACATGTAAATCTCTTCCTTAATATCCCCATTAAGAAAGGCTGTCTTGACATCCATCTGTCATATCTCATAGTCATACCATGCAGCTATGGCTAGCAATATTCTTATAGACTTGAACATTGCAACTGGAAAAAAGGTTTCCTCAAAGTCAACTCCTTGTCTTTGAGTATATCCTTTTGCTACCAATTGCGCCTTGAAGTTCAATAACTTCCCATCCACCCCAAGTTTCCTCTTGTAAATCCATTTACACCCTATGGGAACAGTTCCCTCAGGTGGATCCACAAGATTCCACACTTGGTTTGAATGCATGGAATTTATCTCAGATTCCATTGCTTCAAGCCACTTGGATGAATCGGTATTAGATAACGCTTCCTTGAAGGTTAATGGATCACATCCATGGTTAGGCTCATCATGGCCCTCTTCAAGAAGCAGATCATACCTCATAGGTGGTCTCGAGACTCTTTCGGATCTTCTAGGAGCTTGTATCTCATCTCTTGGCTCTTCGGGTGTGGGTTCTTCAATTGTGGGTGTCTCTCGAACCTCTTCGAGTTCTATCATCTCCCCTTTTCTATCCAATAGAATCCAATAGAAATTCTTTTTCCAGAAAGGTTGCATTCCTATAAACAAACACCTTTGTTTCTTGAGGATTATAGAAATAATATCCAACTGAATTCCTTGGATATTCCACAAAGTAACATAAAATATATCGACTATCCAATTTATCTCCCACTGTCTGCTTCACATAAGCAGGGCATCCCCATATTCTAAGATAAGAATATTTGGGAGGCTTACCCATCCATATTTCATATGGCGTCTTATCAACTGCCTTTGACTGGACATTGTTCAACAACAGTGCCGTTGTCTCAAGCGCATATCCCCAAAAGGATGGCAGCAACTCCGTGAACCCCATCATAGACCGAACCATTTCCATCAAAGTCCGGTTACGATGCTCCAAAACACCATTCAACTGTGGTGTAGCAGGCGGAGTCCACTGCGAGAGAATCCCATTCTCCCTAAGATACTCTTGGAACTCGGCACTCAAATACTCACCACCTCGATCTGATCGAAGTGTCTTGATGCTTCGTCCCAAATGTTTCTCTACTTTATTTCTGAATTCTTTGAACTTTTCAAAGGCTTCAGATTTGTATTTTATCAAATACACATACCCATACCTTGAAAGTCATCGGTAAAGGTAATGAAGTAGGCATGTCTATGCTTAGTGGTGATGCTAAGCGGACCGCACACATCGGTATGGATCAAATCCAATAACCCTTTGGCTCGCTTCACATGGCCCTTAAAGGAATTTTGGTCATCTTTCCTTTCAGACAGGATTCACAAGTCGTGAGAGAATTAATATCAGACATATCAAACATACCTACTCCCACTAATTTGTTAATCCTTCTTAGAGAAATATGTTCTAATCGAGCATGCCATAATTGTGCCGAATTCAGAGTATCTTGTTTTCGTTTTTTTGTTGTTGTTATTGCTTGGACATTATTTAGTGGAATATTTTTCAATTTTAAGTTATAGAGATCGTTTTCAAGTTCATCAATACCAATTAAACATTCTTTCTTTTAAATGTTGCAAACACCTTTGCTAAATAAACAAGAATATCCATCCTTATCAAATATAGAAATGAAAACAATGTTTTTAACCAAATCTGATACAAACAAAACATCTCTTAAAATTAACTTAAAATCATTGTTCAAAAGCAAGTAAACATCTCCAATAGCCTTTGCAGCAACTCTTGCCCCATTGCCCATCCTCAAAAAGGTCTCACCTTCCCTTAGTCTCTTGCTTCTTCCCATCACCTGCAAATAATTACAGAGATGTGAGCCACATCCGGTATCCAATACCCAATAAGTAGAGTTAATTGAAATGTTTACTTCAATATAGAACATAACGTTTCCAGAACTCTTCTGGGCAAGATATTCTCTGCAGTTAAACCTCCAATGTCCAGGCTTCTTGCAGTGATGACAAATATCAGCAGTCTTGTCAGCATTCACTGGTATGGCTGCCACAGCGGGACTCGAAGATTGCCTCTTCAAGGGCACGTTCTTCTTGGGAAGTTGGAAAGAACGCTTCTTTCCCTTCCCATGTGAACCAATCTTCGTGCTAGATGACGAGCCCACATAAAGAACCGACTTTTCTTTCTTGATGGTGGCTTCAAACGTAACAAGCATATTCACCAACTCCTCAAGGGTAGGCTCTAGCTTGTTCATGTTGAAATTCACCACAAAATGATCAAATGAGCTAGGCAGCGACAAGATCAACACGTCGGTAGTCAACTCCGAAGGCAACGTAAGATCCATGCCAACGAGCTTGTAAACGAGCCGAATCAACTTTAGGCCATGCTCATGGATCGAGGCCCCATCTCGCATGCGTAAAGTGATCAGCTCCTTGACGGTAGCATGCCTAAGAGGCCGTGTTAGCTCACCAAAGAGCTCATTGAGATGCAAATGAATGTCAGTAGCACTCTTTGCATCCTCAAAACACCTCTGCAGCTCATCATTCATAGAAGCCTGCATATAACACTTAGCTCGCGAGTCATGGTCACACCAATCCTTGTAAGTCTACAATTTCTCAGGAGTGCAGCTAGTCGGAGCCTCAACAGGGGGCGACTCAGTAAGTGTATACGCTATCCTTTCCGAATTCAAGATGATTTTCAGATTTCTTAGCCAATTGAGGTAATTAGGTCCGATTAATACGTGTTTGTCGAGTATTGCAGATAGTGGATTGCTTATCGAAGACATTGTCAAAAATGTACTGAAAAGTAAAACAGATAAATGTTAATGACTATTTTAAAATATTTAGTAAGATATAAAGTATGGACTTTTACTTCATTAATTTTCGCTCCCACTGTTTTGACATTTTCACTACTCTCTAGTGAAAACGGGAAACTCTTTTTCTCAGTAAGTACGTAAGTTCCAATTAGCAAATTATGATCCAGAATATTATCAGCAATCATAATTTCTAAAAGGTAGTTTCCAATTGCATCTCTATGCAATCCTTTACGTAAAATTTTGTCTCACGTTTGATTAGGACCCAATAATATGACGTCGTTCATCTTTACGTGTCAAGCCTTACCCATTGATGTTGAACCTTAATGAACGATCGCCATGAGTTCTCTCAATAATATGAGCCGAGTTCACATCACCATGTCAATGGATGTCACAGCTTTCTGGTGTCCAGGGCTCCACCAATAATATGAGACGAGCCCCGAGCACGGGTAGCGTTCATCATGCACCCATTGTCGATAGAAGACATAGAAATTATAAACATCTTTATAATTCCTCTTTTCAGGCTTGATATTAAATTTGAATCTTATTCAAAATAAGGGGTTTTTTAATTTTGAAAGGTCTCATCATTAATTTTATTTAAAAGCTCGTCATGTTTGATCGTATGTTTGCGGGATTCATGCAAATTTGTTATTTTCATAATAATAACGCACATACTCATTATTTATAACATTTCATGCATATATTATAAACAAAAAACAAAACAAGGATGATCAATCGCCCCAAAACTAATGGTCCGTGTGAGCTAAGCGCGGGCCTAGGTCCAATCCTAGGGAAATGCATGGGATGCAAATGCAACTTTTACATAAGCTTCCAATATTTACATGTCTTCGATCTTCATAATCATCAAGGCCACCATCTTCCAATCTTGATCTTCCACTATACTAATATTTACAAATAAATATCCATGTCAAATAGGGATACATCTCATGGGGTGGGAACGGGCCATAAACCAAGACCACTTATAAATTGATAATTATTACAATCATTCAACACAAAATATCCTATCATACACCTAGCAAATTGGGCTTGGGCTTTTGATCATCCTTCATGCATAATTTATAACCGAAATTTTTGTAAATCACAATTTACTATAAATAATTAAAGTCCAACTTCAATTATTTATTTTATGAGAAAATATGCACAACTTTTGTAAATTTAAACTTAAGGGCCCAAAAAGACATTTTTCACCAAAAAAATTTTTGCCATTTAAATTCCCAAATTGTGTTAGCCATCTAATGGCCCAACAACTCAAGGCCCATGACAGTTTGATATTCCAAAACATTTTTGGAAATCCTAGTCGTCATCGCCGTCGCCGGATTCCGGCCAACATGCAAATTTTTTTTTATTTTAAAAGGAAGGGGCTGTTCGGGCAGCCCCTTGGGCTGCCTTTGCTGCCCAAAATGCCCCCAAAATCTGGCCTTCGATTTGTTGTTTTGATTGTCTCATGCGGTTAGAATTGACCTCAATATAATATCATGTATATGCTACACAAAATAGTAATCATAGCTCATGATACCACTTCAAAGGTGATCGGTTAAGGTGTCCCATTGCGCAACGGAAGTTTCAAAATTATTTTCTAGCAAGAAAATCGAGCACCATAAACTAAAGTGTGTGGCAAATACAAGAAAACACAAAATGACATTCATAGGGTGTTTTAAGATTTTACCTATCAATCTTAAAAGATTGATGATGGCTCCAACTAAGTTGTAAACAACTTAGCTTTTCAATGGAAAGACAAATCTTCAAGCCTCCCTTGAGCACTCCTTGCTCTAAATCAAACCCACCACCAACAAGCTAAATCTACCTTACACTTGTACTAGAAAATGTAAGGCATTTTTCTTTGAGAAGAGTATGCATTCAACAACAATTGATGAAGCAAAATTTTTAAAGAAAAATGGCATAAAATTTCGGCCAAGATATGAGGAGAGAAGGGAGGAGGAGTTTTCTTGGTTGTGGAAAAAGTTGAAGTAAAAGTTGCATGTGCATGCCATGCCATTAACTCAAAAGTTGCCTCCAACCCTTCACCTTCCAAGCATGCAATTTGTTTGGGCTTGTAACAATTACAAGGTCCATGGACTTTAATTTAAATGTGTCAAACATATTTGAGATCATTTAAACCTTACTTGATTTTACTCAAGCCTACTATTTTATTAATTATCTCTAATTGGGTTCTACAAGGCCCAATGTTATTAAATTAATTCAATACATGAATTAATTTATTTATTTGGACTCTACTAGGTCCACTAGTATTTAATTAATTCAACACTTTAATTAATTTAATTTAGTCCATAACAATGTTTATGAAAATCACAATTTTCAAATACATTATTCACTTGGCCAACTTTTAATTTAGGAACATTTCCACAAGTTAAAAGTTACATTTCTCTTATAGAAGTCATACTTCTAATTTTTCCTTGTGCTTATAAACTCCTTTATAAGCCGTTCAACACAATTGAACTAATTTCCTTCTCAACGGGATCTAGAAAGTTAGCACTTGTGTGGCTCTCAATGGTTCATTGATACAACTAGCTGTGGGTTCATATCTTAGTGTGATTCGGGACTAAACATGTCTTTATATGAGCATACCCTAATTGCTCCATTCTTAATTATCAACTCCTTATATGAGCATACTCCCAATTGTTGCATTGTAGTCAGGGATTCTTAATAATCATGTTAAACGCCTAGCAGCATCGTTTACATGATTCCCTAGGTATCAAATGATAGTGCCTGCAAGAACCATTCAATTATGGTTAGCATACAGTACGGTCCCTTCATCTCATATATCCCGACCGATTCGACAACTATTGGTATATCGAGAGCTGTCAAAGAATTGATACTATGTGTCATGTCATAGTTGCATCGATGGTGTAATCTACGAAACCCCTTTCATAATTACCACCATACTCTGATTAGTGATTTCAAACTACATACATATAGGATACCCATACCCGAAGGTAAGCGGTGAATCCCTGACTACAATGCATCGACTCCTATATGTTTCGACAAAACACCCAACCTTGCCACCTGATGACCCCATATGAGTCGGTAAATAAGTCAAAGTGCAATGCTAGCATATAGAGTCTCAATGTTGTCCCCGGTCATAAGGACTAATGGTGTACAACCATAAACTAGGACGTTTCCACTCGATAAGAGAGAACCACTTGAAAAGTGCTTTATGGAGGGTTGTTCAGTGCACTCTACAAGGAGCATCTATCTGCATGTTCAGACATCACAATGTCCCCTACCAATGAAACATGGTACTCACATCGCATATACTAGTCTCAAACTCGAGCGGCCTATATCCTTCTTAGCGGCGGCTGAATCGACTAGGAAGTGTTTAGAATATACAGTATTGCAAATATGATTTTCATGATACTCATTATATGAGCATCTCATATTCTTTCTACTATTTGTATATTCAAGGACTTTATCTATGCAACTAGCATGGGTATACAGATAAAGATGTGCCAAAACAATAATTTCAAATATTATTAAAATAAAGATTGTTTATAAATAGAGTTTCAATATGAACCCTTGGCCAACACTTGGCTCGACGGGCACCTACTCTAACATTTATTACAGGCAAGCACATAGGAACGAGCATCTTTAAATAGAGTTTGCCAATAAAAGCCACATTCGAGTACTTTGGATGCCGTTCGTGTGGGTCCAAAATGACCACCTACCTCGCGGTCATGACAATGACTGAGAATCGATCTCATTTTTTCTTCCGCCACGCATTTCTGTACCATGACATCTGCACAGATTTTGAAAAAAAGGTCATCCCAAAAATAATATTTCACGTTCGAAAAGAATTTCTTTCTTTGGTGAAATGTAAAATTTGGAGGGGGGGGTGAGCCTGTAACAAGAAAATTCGCAAAGTTTGCAAACCATGGACAATTTTTCACCACTAGCAGCTGTTCATCCGGAAACCAATCATCTATCTCATTGTTTTCACAATTTTCACTAACATTCTCAAGCCTAGAAAGATGATCAGCTACCACATTCTCTACACCTTTTTTATCTTTTATTTCGAGGTCAAACTCTTGGAGAAGTAATATCCACCTAAGCAATCGTGGTTTGGCCTCTTACTTAGAAAGCAGATATTTAAGGGCAGAGTGATCAGTAAACACAATTACTTTCGACAAAACAAGGTATCAATGAACTTGTCAAGTGCAAATACTACTGCAAGTAACTCTTTTTCTATGGTGACATAGTTTAATTGTGCTTCATCTATAGTCTTACTTGCATAGTATATAGTGTGAAATACCTTGTTCCGCCTTTGGCCCAGGACAGCACCAACTGCAGTATCACTGGCATCGCACATTACCTCAAAAGGCAAATCCCAATCCGGTGCCACCAACACAGGATTTGTCACCAATAGCTCCTTCAGGTTCTCATAAGCCTGCAAACAATCAGAGTTAAAGTCAAATGGTATATCTTTCATGAGTAGGGACGATAGAGGCTTAGCAATTTTAGAAAAATCTCTAATGAACCGCCGGTAGAACCCGGAATGTCCTAGAGAACTTCTGACTCCCTTTATTGAAGCCGGTGGTGGTAAGTTCTTGATGAATTCCACTTTAGATTTGTCCACCTCAATCCCTTGTTCCGAAATCTTGTGTCCTATGACAATTCCCTCTTGTACCATGAAGTGGCACTTCTCCCAATTCAGCACTAGGTTCGTCTCCTCGCACCTCCTCAACACGGAGCTCAGATTCTGCAAAAACTCATCAAACTTTGCACCAAAGATAGAAAAGTCATCCATAAATATTTCAAGAAAGGTTTCAATCATATCATGGAATATAGCAGTCATGCAGCGCTGAAATGTAGCAGGGGCATTGCAAAGACCAAAGGGCATACGGCGGAAAGCAAAAGTTCAATAAGGACAAGTGCAAGTAGTTTTCTCTTGGTCCTCAGGTGCAATAATAAGATTATACCCCGAATACCCATCTAGGAAACAGTAAAACTCATGCCCCGCTAGTCTCTCCAACATCTAATCAATAAAGGGAAGAGGACAGTGGTCCTTACGGGTGGCATCATTCAACTTTCTATAATCAATACACACTCTCCACCCCGTAATAGTCCTCGTGGTAATAAGTTCATTCTTTTCATTAGTGATCACCGTAATCCCACTTTTCTTAGGCACACACTGGACAGGACTTACACATGCACTATCTAAAATAGGATAGATAATAACTGCATCGAGAAGCTTGATAGTTTCAGCCTTCACTACCTCTTGCATCTTTAGATTGAGTCATCTTTGAGGTTGCACGAGGGGTGAGTACTTTTCTTCTATCAAGATTTTGTGCATGAAGATTGATGGACTTATTCCCTTGATGTCTGCCATCTTCCAGGCAAATGGCTTTTTGTGCTCTTTGAGAACTTGCAACAATTTTTCCTCTATATCATCTATCAAAGCTGCAGAAATAATGACAGGTAAAGAGTTATTCTCACCTAGGTATACGTACTTTAGGTGCGGAGGCAATGGCTTGAGCTCAAGCGTCAGTGGTTCCTCGATGCTTGACTTTGGAGGGGTCAAATCTCTTCGCTCTCCCAAATCCTCTAGTTTCATCCTCATTGGCTTTCTCCATGGATGGTTGGATTTAAAGTATGCGACTATGTCAGCTTTTTCCTCGTCCAAGTCATCCTCCTTCAATTCAGTTGTGAGGGTGGCTTCCAATGGGTCCCTCATAGCATCCTGCACAAAATTACACACAAGTGAATCAACCACATCAATTCTAAAACAGTCATCAGTGTGCAGTGTGTGCTTAAGAGCATTAAAGATGTCAAAAGTAATTTCTTTCTCGTCCACTCTCAATCTCAACTTCCCTTCTTGAACATCAATCAGGGCCTTGCCAGTCGCAAGGAATGGTCTCCCCAAAATCAAAGGCATCTCCATGTCTTCCTCCATGTCAAGTACTACAAAATCTGCATGAAATATAAATTTGTCCACCTTCACCAGGACGTCCTCTATGACTCCTCGCGGGTATTTGACAGAGATGTCTGCTAGTTGCAAGGACAGCTTTGTCGGCTTAGGCTCTCCCAATCCGAGTTTCCTGAATACAGATAAAGGCATAAGATTAATACTCGCACCAAGATCACATAAAACTTTATGAAAAACAATATCACCAATCAATCAAGGAATAGAAAAACTCCCTGGGTTTTTCAGTTTCGGAGGAATCTTGTTTTGTACCAACGCAGAGCAATTCTCAGTCAAGTTTATTGTCATTTGATTCTCCAATTTCCTCTTCTCAGCTAAGATATCTTTAAGAAATTTAGCATAGCTTGTCATTTGCATCAGGGCATCAGCCAAAGGGAATATTAATGTGCAATTTCTTGAATACTTCTAAGAACTTACCGAATTGCGCATCCAGTTTTGTATTTTTTAATACCGCAGGAAAATGTTGAGGGATAATAATTTTAGATTGTGCAGTGGGTGCGGGTGTAGATTTAGAAGACTTACCTGATGTGTCAGCCGCTCCCTCTCTTTGATCTTCTTTCTCTTTCTCTTCTTGTTCAAGCACTTTTCCGCTCCTCAACGCTATGGCTTT
This sequence comes from Primulina tabacum, assembly GCF_025594145.1. Lineage (NCBI taxonomy): Eukaryota > Viridiplantae > Streptophyta > Magnoliopsida > Lamiales > Gesneriaceae > Primulina > Primulina tabacum. The sequence continues at coordinate 16,700,500 of NC_134550.1, forward strand.
AACTTGCTCTTTCGGGTTAGTTTATGGGTTTCTTGGCAAGGTTCCCGGTTCGCTGCTAGTGATCATTTAGCCAACTGACCTATCTGATTCTCCAAGCCTTTATTGATGCATCCTGGTTCTGCAGTCTAGTCTCGGTGGCTGAGATGAACTTGGACATCATTTGCTCCAAACTAGACTTCTCATCTTGAGGCTCAGGTCGATACATCGGTTGCTTATTATACTGATATCCTCCTTGGGGTCGATTCTGACTGCTTTGACCACCCCATGAGAAGTGAGGGTGTTGCCTCCATCCAGGGTTGTATGTATTCGAATAAGGATTATTCCTCGAACGGTTTTGAATCCCCACTTAATTCACTAGTGCCTCCTCATTCACATAGAAAGGACCACTGTCTTGACAGTCCTTAATATAGTGTTTGCCTCCGCATTTTTCACAGAATATCTCTTGTAGGCGCATCGCTGTCCCATTTACGTTCAAGATGTCTATTTTCCTGTTAAGTGCTTCTAATTGTGTCGTGACAGCCGAAAAATCAGTTACCTGGTGTACTCCTACATTCCTTCTCTGATTGTTCCTCTCAGATTGAGGGTGATAGCTGGTAGCAGCCATCTCCTCCAGTAACTCATAACTTTCTTCGGTCGTTTTCCTCAATAGATTTCCACATGCCGCGGCATCTACTATGGTACAGTTATAGGAAATTAAATCATAGTAAAAAGTTTGGACAACTAACCCAAGAGGCAACTCATGATGTGGGCATCTTCGCAATAAGTCTTTGTAGCGCTCCCAAGCCTCGTAGAGTGACTCCTGCTCAAATTGAGAGAAGGTGGTTATGTCCGCTCGCATCTTCATGGTTTTTGATGGAGGAAAGTATTTCAAGAGGAATGCATTGGCCATATCTTCCCAAGTTGTGATGGAACCTACAGGCAAACAATTCAACCAAGATTTAGCTTTGTCACGCAAAGAGAACGGAAATAAACGTAGTCTAACTGCATCGTCAGAAACTCCATTAAATTTAAAAGTGTCACAAATTTCTAAGAAGTCGGTAATGTGAGTGTTTAGATCATCTAGCGCATTTCCCCCGAATTGGATAGTGTTCTGGATCATTTGATATATGGCTGACTTGATCTCAAACTGGTTCGCCCTAACAGTTGGTCGCACTATGCTTGGATGTGCTCCATCAAGCGAAGGTTGTGCATATTCAAGCATGGGTATGCGCCTTGGCTCTTCGACCCTTTGATCTTCATGATGCTCTTCCTCATGTTCGTTCATGTTCATCATGTCTCTAAGCCTCTGTTGTTACCTTCTTCTGCATAAGGTTCTTTCAATCTCGGGATCGAATATCTGTAGTTCAGACTCTAGAGACCTTGGCATGAACGAGAGAGATACCTGCAAATAAATCGAAGATGTCAAACAAATTAAAATAGAGAATGCTAAATTAAATAATTGAAAATAAAATTGTGGATTAATAGTCCCCGAAAACGACGCCAAAATCTTGATCGAGCAAAACTTGCACTGTAAAACTCTTGGTCAAAATTAATAATATTTAATCTCGAAATAATCGCAAGTGCACAATGTCAAGTTATAATATAATGTATCAGAGTACAAGTATCGTTCCACTGGAGACTGTATTTTACAATTATTATTTTCAGTTATTAAATCTTTAGCAACGAAATTTGAATGATTTTTTTCTACTACTATACTTAAATAAAAACTCAAAGATAAATTTCAAGAATCAAATAATGAGATAGAAAATCTAGAATGGTAAATTAAGATTCAATGAGAAATGAATTTGTTGAGAATTTTAGTTCACCAACCCCTCATTATTTACTTAATTTGTTCGATAGTGATCTACGCTTCCGACAGGATTTCCTATTCAATTGAACACGCCCTCTCGAGCTATGCCAAACTAACTCTACTCAATGAAGTAATTAAATTTTTTTAATTATTTATCAATAGTGAATCGCATATCAATCTACGAAATCCCCTAGTTTTCACCCTACCGGACTATGACTATCGGCGCGTATCCAATTTCATATGTCTATGTAAATTGTAAATCCACGGACTATGCTACTCGTTCATATCACAAGCTATTCTCTCGAACTCACTCGCGATATAAATTTTTTTTATTAAAGTTAGCTACGCTCTAACAACACGATAACACAATAGCATACTCAAGAATAAACCAAAAATCGAAATATGAATTAACTAAATCGGTTTCGGGGTAGGATTCCCTTAAATCCAAACAAAAATGAAAATTAGCTACTCGACGTCATAATTAAACTAAGCAAAACAATGTTTAAATAGGAGAAAATAAACTCGAAATACTAGACGTGACGAGATATGCGAAGAACGGTGCTCGGAAATCTCGAAATCTTCAATCCAAGCGCAAAATCCTCTCCAAGCTTGTAGTGGCTGCTAGATAATGAAAATCCCCCTCCCAAACTCGTCCAAATCCTTACCAAATCATCCTCCTCCAGAAAATTTGGGAAGAAATCGGTCAACAAATCTTTCCAATATTAAGTGGCGCTCGCTCTCGGGCGGTAAGATTCTACCGCCTGAGCGCCAACTTCTCTGTAAATTCAGTCTTCATTATGCACATCTCGCGCCCGAGCGGTAAGATTATACCGCCCGGGTGCCAAATCTTCTGTCCCAGGCGCCTTGTAAGAAACACTCGCGCTCGAGCGGTAAGATTCTACCGCTTAGGCGCGAGCTTTTCGGCTACTTTCTTGTGGCCTTCGCACTTATGTCCCGATTTCGACTCTTCGGTCACTTTACCTGTAGATTCATCACGTATAAGTGAGACACTATCATATGCATAGATTAATTGTAAAACGAACGAAATGTAAATGGAATGTATGCATGCACAATGCAAACACACACAAAACTAATGCAATAAAACATGTAAAAATGACATCTATCATAACACTTAAATATCTCCAATCATAATACAAATCGAACGTATCAGTAAAGCTTTGTGGTCTCTAATTGCGCACAAACAATGACTTTGCTCCAAAACCAACAAAATTAGTTTTCCAAGCCTTTAATTTGGTACGAAGCCAAACTTTTGGTTAGAATTGAAAATTCCTACATTCTTACGCGGTTAATCGAAATCTTTTTTGACAAACTAATTGTTAATCATTCCATCAATAGACTTACATTTTAGAATAGAATAGAACATTTGTGCAAAAATTGGAATAAACAAAACATGCATTTACCTGTGGAGGGATAAGCAAAATCAAAATCTTCACTACCTTTTAAAATAGTTGATCCAAAATAGGTGTAACATTTGAACAAATTGTCCACCAATTCTTACTTTATGTTCATGTATTAATACCAAATTCAAAACTATTTAAGAATTGAATGGAGAAAATAAAACCATACACTAAGGGGACTCGATACAATGAAACACGATGCAATCAAAATAAATTATTAACATGTCTTCTGGAATCTAAAAACATGAAACGTAACCTGTATCATTATTTTTAAATCAATCACATACAGTATATTGAAAGACCAAATAACACACGATATTGTTAATTTGATATGAATGATATAATGAAATATCATCAAAAGATATTGTGTTCCACACCTTCCTCCAATAGGTTCCGTCCAAGAATGTTGATGACAGAGGAATCATTCCAACCAAAGACAATCAATAGTCAAACTTGTCATCCCTCTTAATCTGGAAACGATATGACCAAGAATGATGGCCTTTTTCATTAAAACAACTATAAGTGAGAAAGCACGCCCTTCAATCCCATAGAGATATAGCAGAAAAAACACTTCAACATTGCACCTAAGATCATAAAATCAGTTCTGAACAACATTTAAAACTTGAAGAAGTTGATAACCAACATTGCATATAAGTCTATCATTTTCTAACTTGGACCGATTCATAGAAAATTATTAAATTCTATGTTAAAATTATTATTTTCCATTTTAAATATGAATCGGGTTGACCTATCTTACGAAAATAAATTCGTGAGACCAAATTAAAGATATCAAATTAGGCAAAACAATGAAAACATCAAATTTTGAATTAAATTATTGGAAGTAATAATAAACACCAAACTAATAATAAAAAACATAGAACATAAAGCAAATATATTCTATTGGTTGCTGTATTTCTAGAAAGAAAATATAGAAAACTTTTCCGAGGCTAAAAATAAAAATGTGAAACTTTTATTTGTATGAATTTGTTTAGACCTTTTAAACAATATTTAAATCAAGTTAATATTCTCTTTTTGTTTGTTAACTCTGTACTTAAGACTAAAATTCCAAATCTTAGCTTCTCTGTAAGATCTGAATCTGGATTTTTCTTTTGCACCCATATTCACCACTAGCATAAACTTCCTTTCATCATTTCTCCTGCTTTTAAACACTGACAAAGCGCTAAACAATCAAACTAAACTTATGTTTCACTAAAATGCAACAAAAACTACACAAAATAAAAGAAAACCCCATTTATTTCCCACACTTCAAGCAATTATCAATGAATAGTAATAGTTTAGCTTGAGTAAATATCACGAAGAACCTAAATTAACTTTTACTATTCCTCGAGTAACACAACCAGCTATTTTGTAGAGTTCAACACAGCCAAAGACAAAAAAAGACTCTTTTGATACAGATGGATTGGTTCGGGCACCTGCGAGGGTGCTTTAGACACAATATTCTCAATGAGCTGCAATAGCTCGTGTTCTAAGAATGTATACACTGATGAATTAGATCGAGTTATGTTTTAAAATAAGCGAAAAACACTCGAAGTAATCCTTCGTTAAGAAAAACTAAAATATTTTAAAATCTAATTACTTGTGTAAACTGATCGACTGAAATATGAAGAATCAGTTCTGGCTTCTATCAGTTCAGCTATTAACATAACTGAACTGATATCAGCTGAACTGATCAAGTCAGTTTAAAATACAGTTAAGCAGTTAATACACAAGAATGTGAGGTCGATTTGGAGTGAAGAAGTGTTTAGAAGGGGGGCTGAATAAACACTTAACAGTTTTCACAACTCTTCGAATAACGAATCAGTTTAGTGAGAAAATGAATTTAGGAATCTTGTTTTCCAATGTCAATCAGTTAACTATTGAAAGTGCGGAAATAAACAGAATAACAGATAGAATAAAACTGAAATTAGGGGACACAAAATTTGTGGATGTTCGGAGATTTCAAATACTCATACGTCACCCCCTTCTATCTCAAAGATCGAATATTTACTAAAAGACTTTGATCTATACACTGATTTGTACAAACACACTTCAGTCTTGGACTTAACAATGCCAAAATGAAACTCTTAGCTCAACTGGTACCAGGACTCTTGATATCTATGTACTTATCCTATAGGTCATGGGATCGAGTCATGTGGGGGCGAAAGAAACCCCTTGGTATGGAGGGGAGAGATCCTATGAGTAACCCGTACGACGCCTATGGAAAGCCCGTGGAGGAAAAGTCCCCTTTGAGGGAGCCCAAGATCGGGATAGACTTGGGTCGATCGGGGCAGTGGGCCGTATGGACGGTCCACTGGGCCTGTAATGGGTCGTTACAGTACAGATTCATGAAATACAACATGAATTGACTCTTCTATATTCAAAGTGCATTTGTTAAATACTTTATAAGCTTTACTAATTGATAAATGACCCAGAAATATTCCTTCTGCACATTTTGCATCAAAGGCTTTCCATTATCGTGAATAAAACATCTGCAGCCGAATATTCTGAAGCAAGATACTGATAGGATCGGTTAAAGGTGAAAAAATGTTTAGAAGGGCGGGTTGAATAAACACTTTCGATTTTCAAAACTTTTTCGACTGATGAGTCAATTTAGTCGGGAATATTGTAAGTCAATATCAATCAGATGACAGACAGTGTGCGGAAATAAACTAACTGATATATAGAATATAAGCTGAAATAAGAAGACACAAGATTTTATGGATTTTCAGAGATTTCAAACACTTCTACGTCACCCCTTCTATCTCAAGGATATAATATACACTAAAAGACTTTGATCGATACAAACTGTTGTACAGACCCACTTTAGTTTTAGACTAAACAATGCCAAACTAAAACTCTTACTTGCAAACTCATTTACAATTCTCGATAGAACTGAAATATTCTAACACAACTGATCTTTTCAAGATCGAATAATACAGTTTGTGTTGAAAGCTCGAAGTATATCCTGAAAGCTATAAATGTATATAATAAGGGTGAGCTGTTCTGTTTGCAAGGATTTCAGCAGAGTAACTGAATCGATAGAGATTTCAAGTATGCAAGAATCAAGAGTGCAAGAATTCTTTCTTCAGTTGCTCTTATAAGCTATTTATTGGCTTTCCTCCAACGGTAATATTAAATATAATTTGAACCTTTCTATCTGTTGCATGCCACGTCAACATTCTTCTGGCAGTCGTACACTGCAGCTTTTCTAAAATGCGGCGATCCCACAACTTGTTGCAGTCAGCTTTTGTCGGTTGAATGTCTTAACTGATGACGTGTACATCTGAGGGATCAGCTGATTGAATGTAGTTGGTAAGCTCACAACTGTTTGTAGTAACTGATCAGTTCCAACTGATCACTCAGTTGTCTGCGTAGTTCAGTTGCTGGTTCAGTTGCCTTCGAAAATCTGCGTTTTATCCTTCAGTTAATGGCAACCGATAGTTTGCATATTTTAGATCAATTATCAATTTTTTAGATATGTTAGATGCTTAGTTTGTCAAACATACAAAATTTAGTTTCCAACAATTTTCCCCTTTCAGGTGTTTAACAAAACTTGGAAATAAAGAACTGATACTGATCAACTGAACTCATTGTAGATAAAATAACTCTTCCAATGTACAGATTCGTACAAAGAGTAAAAGAATAAAATAATCTTCAAATAATCTTCTAACTGAATGAAATAATCTTCAAAACTTCTATTTCTTCTTGATCATCTTAGAAGATTTCTCTGGCTGATATTTTCCTTGTTCTTGTTATTCCCATTTTTTGTCAAACTCATCAACCTTTTTCGATAAGATCCACACATCTGAGGAGATATTTGAGACTGCATTCATTCAGGATATCTTGTAGTAAATCCATTCTATTGGAGACAGTGATTTCCAGAAAATCAAGACGTCTTGTAACCAAGGCTTGAGTTTGGAAATGAGTTTCAGCTGACACTCTGTCGTTTCGAAGTTCTTCCATTTGAAAGAATAATGAATTTATTTCCTTCTGGATTTGCTGCAGTTTTTCCATTGTATTGTCCTTTATAGAATTGAACCTCATAGTGTGAAAAAAAAGGGTTGATTTGATGTTAGAAATGGAAGTCATTACGCCGACGAGATTGGTCTGAATAGCCTAAATTTCTTCAAACAAAGATTCAAATTCTATTGCAATCCCAGGAGAGCATGGCTCCAGAATTTTCTGATTCCTGCTCTATGTTCTCTTGACTGAAGATCACTAGGGTCCCGTCAGTTGTTTCAGTTATAGGATTGACCATTTTTGAGATATCCTTTGGATATGGCTTCTTGTTGAGTCTGTGGAGAAGAAGTGGTTGGAACAACAGCAAAGTCTAAAGGTTCTTCAGTTGGATGATCAGCTGAAATAGTAGATGTTACTTGAGTTGGTTGCTCAACTGATTCTTCAGTTGTGTGAACAACTGAAATTATTGTAGGCTGTTCAGCCGGCACTTCTTCAGATACAGTTTGTTCAGTCATAGCGGATGACTGAACTTGATAGGATCGATTAATGTATCAAGAGTGTTTAGAAGGGGGGTTGAATAAACACTCACAATTAAAACTGATCTTTTCGAATTTTGAGTTCAGTTTGGTGACAAACTGATTCTCGGAATCTTGTTGGTCAATGACAATCAGTTAGACTAAAGTAGTTGCGGAAAGTAACTGACTGAAAGATAGAGTACAAAACTGAAATAAAATACGCAAGGATTGTTTCTGATGTTCGGAGATTTAAATTACTCCTAAGTCACCCCTTCTATCTCAAGGATAGGATTTCCACTAAAGACTTTGATCGAATACAAGATTTGTACTGACCCACTTCAGTTTGGACTTATCACTGCCAAAAACTGAAACTCTTAGTATTACAGAATGTTGTCAGTGCGTAACTGATCTTAGCACTATCGAATTTAACGATTATTACAAAGTGCTAGTAAGCTCAAATTGTAGCCTTGACTGCTACGAATAAATCAAATAAGAGTGAACTAAGATTTTGGCAGAGTAACAGCAAGCTTTGAATGGAATGATCTTATTATGCTTCAGCTGTTCTTCTGTCATATTTATAAGCTTCCCTTCCAACGGTAACTTGAGATATATTTGAATCTTTGTATCCGTTGATTGCCACTTCATTATTCCTTCATTTATTGTAATGCGGCGTCTTAACTGCTTTAGCCGAAATGCGTTGTTCTAAGCTGTATTGATTGAAGTGCGACGTTTCATATTCAGTTGCAGTCTTTTGTGTCTCTTTGTCGGTTGAATGTTCTTTCCCGAGACATGTTTAGTTACGGCTGAATGTATCAACTGATCGGTTTCCAACTGATCAGTTTTCTTTATTAGATCAGCTGATTTCAGTTGTTAAGTCCAGTTGCTGAGTTCAGTTTACTCGATCAGTTGGTTCGTATTTTCAGTTGGTTCATATTTTGTCAAACGTCAGGAATTTAGTTTCCAACAATTTCCCCCTTTATGGTGTTTGACAAAGCTAAGTAGATGATATATGAACGTCTGAGCTCATTGTTGATAAAATAAGAGAGAGATTGAATTTTTTGAACTGAAAGAGGTCTTGATTTAATAACAGCTGAATCTAATAATCTAATTAATTGCTTTGTTTCTCAAGATGCTCTTTGATCTTTGATTTCTTCCCCCTTTTTGTCAAACAAATCCATCTTCTCAGATAATCTTCGAACGTCAGTGGAAAGAATTTTGACATCTGAGGAGATACTTGAGACAGCAGTTTGTAAACAAGTCTGTAGCAATTCCATTTTATTAGAAACAGAAGTTTCCAATCGCTCAACTCGTTGACTGATTATATCCTGAGTTGTATAGAGACTTTGAGCTAGACCTCTGTTATTCTTCATCTCAAGCACAGTTCGGGTAAGAGAATCCATGTTTGCTTGAATGGCTTTCAGTTTTGCTGGATCAGATTCAATTGAAGAATCCAATTTGACAGTATGAGAGAATTGTGTGGATTGAATTGTCTTGATTTCAGTAATCATCTGCTGCATATTGTGCTGCATATTCTGGATTTCTTCAAGGACAAGATCCATTTCTGTGGATTGAAGAGGAGGTGACTGATTAGATGTTCCCTGTGTTTGATCTTTAGAAGCTTGATCAGAAATTACTAAAATCATGTTCTGGACTTCAGTTTCAGCAGTTGTAAAATCAGGAACTTCTGATGCAATGACTTCTTCTGCAGTCTGAGTTGTAAAAATTTGTGCTTCTTGTTGTTCTTGCTCCAAATCTGGGGCTTGCTCTTCAGGTGGAAAATTTTCAATGATTAATTGAGTTTCCTCCGATTCAGTTAGTTCTTTTTCTGAAGTTTGGATGGGCACTTCAGATTGTTCTTCAGTTTCAGCAGATATTTGTTGCTGAATTAATTTTTCAGCAACAAGAGGCTCAACTGGTTCTTCAGATGATATTTGAACCTCTTGTTCTAGTTTCTCAGTTGAAGGAGCAACTGATTCAGAATGTATTGCTTCTAGCTGAGCTTCCAGGGCTACTGTCTGAATGATTTCATCAATATTGGCAAAAGTTAATTCAGCCTCGGAATACAATTGTTTATCATTAGATGATTGTGGTTCTTCAGCAACCGGTTGTGGAGATGGCTCTTTCTGCTGGGAGGAGAATGTATCTTCTTCTGTTTTTGAACAGGATGATTTTTCAAGAAGAACCAATTCCTGATCCTGTTCCCAAAATCTGATTTCCCTTTGTAGGCCACTAAGATCTGAGTCCAGTTGGGTGAACACAGCTCTATCATGATAGGCAGTTGGACCTATGGGATTGTAGTTGGATTTCAGCTTTTCAACCATTCTAGTCAGCTTTTTGTTTCGAATTTGATCAAAGAAATATTTTTGCCTCTCCAATGCCTGGGCAATAGTAGCAGCTTTGACTATATTCAACACAATCGCTTCAAGTTTAATAAACATTTTCAGTTGGGATTTGTGCTTCAGCTCTTTGGCAAAAATCTCAGTCCTAAAACTCTTCCAACTATCAAAAGATTTTAGTTTTGATGTGGCAAATGCATTTACCTGTTCCCAAACCAGGTCAATGTGAGTTTGGATGGCATTAGATGGTCTTGGCTCTTCAACGAGCTTGCCCTTTCCTTTTTCAGTAGTGAGAATGTGAGGAATATCCAAACCAGAGTGAGTGGTGTCCACTTGTTCCCTCAATATAACGCCTTTAGATCTGGACGAAAGCAAAATGGTAGGGCGATTTACATGAGTCAAGGGAGCTCTTACTTTAGCGGATGCCTTTTCTTCAGTAACTGAATCATCAGGTGAAACAGCCTGCAAAGGGATAGCCTGAATAGGCTTTTGGGCAGGTGATTGAGTCAATTTCTCAGTTGGAATGAATTCCGCCGCTGTCATTGGTTTAGTTCTTTGCGTCCTCGGTCTCTTGACAAGCTTAGGAGAAGGAGTTTTCTCCGAATATGATTCACTGATAATCAGTTTTCGTTTTGCAGTCTTCAGTTGGGCCAAAGTTTTGGCCTTCTTGACTGGTTTTGGAGTAGGTGGTTGCGTCCCAACCTCCTGTTTGGTTTTCAAAAACTGTTTGGGAGAAATGTTCAGTTTGGTCTTTGGCGGCAAGATGTTCTTGGCAATGAATACCTTGAACTTTGATGATTTTCTAGCATTGTCAGCTACCAATCCCTTTAATTTCAGAAGATAACTAATTGGAATAGCAAAGCCTCTTGATTGTTTAATATATTGAAGCATATTCCTTAGAATATTGAAAATAATATGCCTCCAGTTAGCTTTATTTTCTCCCATGATGATGGTCATCACTTGGAATTTTTCAAGAGTAAGGGCATCATAAGAGCCAGCCTTAGCTAATATGCCCTTCGCCACAATGTCTGCTAATAATTGAATTTCTGATTTTAGCTCTTTCTTTGGATCGAAAACTTTGATTTTCCGCCTATCAGCAGACAGCAAAGATTGCATTTCCTCAATTGTTAGATGTTTTGGCTTCAGAGAAGCTGACGTACCCATCAGTTGGCAAAGAGAAAATTTCTCCGAAGGCCTCTTAGATAGGATCAATAGCTGATTATTGACAGTTACAGAGATACTTCCATCAGTAGTGACAAACCCCTTCAGATAGAATTCATTTACTTCCTTGGGGAATATCTCCTGCGAAGATTGTCCCAAAAACATCCTGAGACCAGCAAATTCAATCTTCAGAAAGACGTTCTTAACTTCTTCTTCTTGAACTGATAAAACTGAGTCAAAATCAATGGCCATAGCGTTCAACATGTGAGCTGGGATTTGATTCGCCATTTCGAAAGATAAAACGATTGAACAATCAGTTGTAAGACTGTGTCCTTTCACTTGAGAGTTTACTAACATTTGTCTTCTCAGTTAATCTCTTAAAACCATTATTCCCCCTTAATCGGTGCATAGAATAATTAAAGTGACGATATAAAATAAATTTAAATGTCAGAGAGATTTTCGTTTGCTGAAACGTTGACGGCCCTTCAGCTTCCATGATATTCGGCTATAAATAGAAGTAACACGGTTAGTTTCAGTCATATTGGTGAAGATATTCAAGACAAAAAGAATGGCAGATACGAGTAGCTCGAGTGCTTCGCCGTTTGCTCTGGAGACTAAGAAGGCTGTGATAGAAGATGAAGTCTTTTATGAGAGTCTTCACTACTAGGAAAAGTTACAGAAGCTTGAGTTCCTGTATAATACTGGAGAGGCTACCACTCCCGAGCTGATGGCAGAGTTGAAAAAAGTGCGGGAGCACTTGAACATAGCTGTGTGGGTGGACATCTTTAAGGATGGTCATATCTATCAGCTAATGCTTCGAAAGGAACTGAAAATCCTCAATCGCATAGCTGTTTCTCATAGCTTTGTCAAGACATCTACCTCTCCTTTATCCGCTTGGTTGAAAATGTGGATAATTGATGTAGATGAAAAATATGATGATGTAATCCGTGCAAACGTTTATGGTTGAATGAAGTATTTATATAAGCTTAATTTTTGTTTTTCTCTTTCCTGCAAATGATAAATTTCATCAGTTGTTATATATGAATTGCGAATTTAAACAGATGAACTGGTGAAAGACTAACTTATATAAGTTGGCTATGAACTAAAATCAGTTAACCATTAAGTAATAAATGACAAACTGATATCAGTTGATAATGAACAACTGATAAATAAGAAGCCTGGGTAAATGAGAAAAACGATTCGATTGAATTGAGACTCTTTGGTTTCTTCAACATTTAATGTCATCTGTCTGGTTGATGACAATGTTCTGTTACAAGCAATGCTATGGTTCTTATTTTCTGCAAATAATTTTATTAGTAAAACAGCATCAATAATAATTTTAAGACGAGTCAATTAAACCAAGAATATTGCGAAAGTAAGAAAACTTAGTCTCGGGTAATGGTTTGGTGAAGATGTCAGCTGCTTGTTGCTCAGTTGAAATATACTCCAGTCTAATGTTCTTCTTCAAAGCATGATCTCTAATGAAGTGGTGCTTGACATCTATATGCTTGGTCCTTGAGTGAAGAACTGGATTATAGGTGATGGCAATTGTACTCGTATTGTCACAAAATATGTGCGAATTATTTGTAATTACTCCATAATCTCTCAGTTGTTGCTGGATCCAGATCAGTTGTGCACAGCAACTACCAGCAGCAAGGTATTCTGCTTTTTTTTTTTGAGCTAGCTATAGATGTCTACTTCTTGCTGAACCAAGAGATCAGCATGTCTCCTAGAAACTGACAAGATCCACTTGTACTTTTACGATCAAGCTTACATCCTGCATAATCTGCATCTGAATATCCAACTAAATTGAAAGTAGAGTCTTTAGAATACCATAACCCAACATTTTGTGTACCCTTAAGATATCTCAAAATTCTTTTAGCAGCTGAGAAATGTGATTGCTTAGGATTTGCTTGAAATCTAGCACACATACAGACATCAAATACAATATCAGGACGACTGGCGTTTAGGTACAACAATGAACCTATTAAACCTCGATATAATGTCGCCTCAACTGATATTCCCCCTTGATCAGTGTCCAATTTGACTGATGAGCTCATGGGAGTATTTGCAGCTGAACATGATTCCATGCCAAATTTCTTCAGCAGCTCCTTTGTATATTTAGTCTGACTGATGAATATACCAGTCTCCAGTTGCTTCACTTGCAGTCCAAGAAAGAATGTCAGTTCACCCATTATGCTCATTTCAAACTTTTCCTGCATCAACTTAGCAAATTTCTCGTATAATTTGGGGTTAGTTGACCCAAATATGATATCATCAACATAAATTTGAACTAATAAAATGTGATCATTCTTAGCAAATTTGAACAAGGTCTTATCAACTGATCCAACAGAAAAATCATGATCAGTTAGAAATTTTGAGAGAGTTTCATACCGAGCTCTGGGAGCTTGTTTAAGACCATATAAGGCTTTGTTCAAATGATATACATGATCAGGAAAGTTGTGATTTACAAAACCTGGGGGTTGTTCAACATATACTTCCTCTTTCAACTGGCCATTTAGGAATGCACTTTTTATATCCATTTGATAGACTTTGAAGTTCTTGAATGAAGCATATGCAAGGAATATTCTGATAGCTTCTAGTCTTGCAACTGGTGCATATGTTTCATCATAATCAATTCCTTCTTCTTGCCTATATCCTTGTGCTACCAGTCTCGCTTTATTGCGCACAACTGAACCATCCTCGTTCAGTTTATTTCTGTATACCCATTTTGTACCTATAATAGTTTTTGAAATTGGTCTTGGAACTAAGTTCCAGACATTGTTATAAGTGAACTGATTTAGCTCTTCTTGCATTGCATTTACCCAGTTAGGATCAGCAAGAGCTTCATCAGTTTTCTTTGGTTCTAGTTGTGAAACAAAAGCTGAATAGATAAATAAATTTAGCATTTGATTGCGAGTTCTAACTGGATCAGATGAATTTCCTATTACCAGTTCAGGTGGATGTGATTTTCTCCATCTGTACTCAGTATTTGTTGTATCAGCAATTTCTTCAGTTGGTAACTGAACACAATTTTCAGTCTCAGTTGGTGCTTCGTCAACTGGTATTTGAATGTTATCATTATGCTCTATCAACTGATCATCAGCAACGACTTCCTGCACATCTAATTGGTCCAGTACTTCTGGTTCAGGTGTTTGAAGTATGTTTTGATTGCCATGACTTTCATTTTTGTCATCATCTTCCAAACTGATATCTGTAAATCGATCAACTAGCTCAACTTGATCAGTTGGCTTATCAGTTAGTTCAGTTTCATCGAAATCAACATGAACATATTCTTCAACATTTAGGGTTTTCTTGTTGAAGACTCTATAAGCTATGCTAACTGATGAGTATCCAAGAAATATTCCTTCTGCAGATTTAGCATCAAACGCTTTTAAATAATTTTTACCATTATCAAGAATAAAACATCTGCAGCCGAATATTTTGAAATAAGTAATTATACTTTTTCTTCCATGCCAGATCTCATATGGTGTTTTCATATGATTTTATTAATCATTGATCTGTTCTGAGTGTAACACGCAGTGTTTACTGCCTCTGCCCAAAATCTTTGAGAAATACCAGAATCAGCAAGCATCGTTCTAGCAGCTTCTTTAAGGGTCTGATTTCTTCTCTCAGCTACACCATTTTGCTGAGGAGTTCTGGCTGCTGAGAGCTCATGCTTAATTCCAGCATTTTCTAGGAAATTTGAAAGAGTTTGATTGATGAATTCAGTTCCTCGATCAGATCTGATTCGATCAATTCTAACTGATTTTTCATTTAAAAGTCTTTTGAAGAGCTTTATTAGTTGCGAAGCAGTATGGTCTTTAGATTTGAGAAAAATAACCCAAGTAAATCTTGAAAAATCATCTACGACTACCAACGTGTATTTCATTCCCCCTAAGCTCATGACTGGTATAGGACCAAAGAGATCCATGTGCAACAGTTCTAAACATCGGGATGAAGATTTACAGCCCTTGTTTTTAAAAGAGGATTGTACTTGTTTACCATACTGACATGCTGAGCAAAGTTTTTCTTTTGAAAATTCTATTTTGAGCAAACCAGTTACAAGTTCATGTTTACTCAGATAGGCAATGGATTTAAAGTTTAAATGACTTAGTCTCTTATGCCACAACCAGTTTTTAGATGATTTGGAAGCAATAAAACAAACTGGTGCATAAGTTTGATCATTCCAACTGACTTTATATGTGTTTCCACAACGTTTGCCAGTTAGTATGATTTTATCAGTTGAAGTTTTGACTGAACATGAATTTTTGTCAAATTGTACTGAGAATCCACTGTCGCATAACTGACTGGTGCTAATCAAGTTATACTTCAGGTTTTCTACTAATAGAACATCTTTAAAAGTAAAGTTACCATGGATAAGCTTACCCTTACCCACAGTTCTACCTTTGGAATTGTCCCCGAAACTGATGTTTGGACCACTGTATTTAATCAGTTGAGATAGCACATTTGCATCTCCTGTCATATGTCGTCGCGAACATCTACTGTCCAAATACCATATTGAGCTCTTGTTTGTACCATTTACCTGCAATCACACACATAATATAACTTGGTACCCATATCTATTTGGATCCTGAACTGATTAGTTCCCTTAGGAACCCACACTTGGATTAGTCTAACAGACTTTCCAGTAGCTGTATTCCAAATGATTTTTCTCGGCTTTTGTTTGCTTGGTGTGTAGTGTACAGATGGTACAATATGTGTTTTAGCTTTATTCAACTGATTGTTCAGTCTATATCTCTTCTGAACTGGCTTGCAGTTTTAGTAATTGAAATAGCTATTCGAATAGTTCTTGTGAAACCTCTTTGATGACTGACTTTGTGAATCAGTTGAGAATTTTTGACTATAACCAATCCCATATCTTCTAGCCTTGTTCATATTCTCAGTAGGTTGCTCAATCAGTTTACTGGGCTCAATTTGTTCTTGTATCACTGCTGATTTGACAAAGTGAATGTATTTCCCTTTGTCTATTTTTAGCTTTGGTTGAGTATCATTTGGATATATTTCTCTTGAATGTTGAATCCTAAACCAGTTTTATCAGAAACTGATTTTTGTGAATTCTGCATCTCATTCAGTGCAGTAAATGACTTGTTCCAAGACTGAATGAGCTCAGTCTATTTTGAGTTTTCAAGAGTCAACTTCTGGATTAATGACTGATTTTTGTCTCTTTCTGCTTTTAGCTCAGCAATTTCCCTTTTTAGACTCAACCCATCAACTGATTCATCAGTTTTGGTTTTATTGTCTGTGGGATCAGTTTGCTTCGCTTTGATTTTTTCAAATGATGATGCAAGCTTTTGATACTCATTTACCATGTCATGTAGTGTTAGAATGAGTTCTTCTCGTGTGAAATCAGTTGAGCTGAAATCAAATACATGTTGGCTAGATGATTCTTCTTCTGCATTATTAGCCATCAAGCACTTGACTTCCTCATCATTACTGGAGCTGCATGAGCTTTCTAGCTCCGACTCCTCACTGTCAGTTTATGCCCATTTAGATTTGTTCTCTTCAGCTAAGAATACCTCATGTTTCTTTCTGAAGGACTTCTTATCTTCCTTGGGTCCTTTTTTGCGCTCATATGATTTCTTTCTTCTATCAGTTGAGCCTTGACTGTCCTTCTTGGGTTTAGGACAATCAGCAATAAAGTGACCTGATTTGCCACAGTTGTAGCAGACATTTGATTCATCCTTGGAGCTGTTTCTTTGGTATGGCTTCTGGAAGTTTCCTTGATTCTTTCTCATGAACCTTCCAAATTTTTTTATGAACAATGACATAGCATCACTGCTCAACTGATCAGCAGATTTCTCGCCTGAGCTGATTGATTCTGTTTTGACAGCAGCTAGAGCAGTTGTGGCTACATGGGTAGATGGTTCTCCTTCTCTGGTCTGCAGCTCAAATTCATAAGCCTTTAAATCAGCAAACAGATCATGAAGTCCAATCTGGTTCAGATCTTTGGACTCCCTCATTGCCATGGTCTTGACATCCCATTCCTTGGGAAGACCTCTCATTACCTTCAGTGCAATCTCTTTGTTGGTATACACTTTTCCAAGTGCATTTAACTCACTCATGATACTGCTTACTCTTTCATCATACTCGTGCATTGATTCTCCTGCTTTCATTTTGATGTTATCAAACTTTTGAACAACAACAGAAAGTTTATTTTCTTTAGTTTGATCATTTCCTTCATACAGCTTGATCAGCTTCTCCCAAATTTCTTTGGCTGTCTTACACATCTTTATTTTGCTGAAGGTTACTTTGTCCAGCATTTTGTACAGAATGTCTTAGCCACATTATCAAGATTTGCTTTTCTTTTGTCTTCAGTTGTCCATTCATCTATGGGCTTTTCTATTCTTTGTGGTGCCCCTTCTGTTATGGCAACTGCTGTATTTGTTTTTAGAATCTTCATGGGTCCATCAGTTATGACATACCACATGTCATCATCTTGTGCAGCTAAATGAGCCTGCATTCTGATTTTTCAATCGTCAAATTCTTCTCTGGAGAACATAGGAATTTTGTTGAATGAAGTCATGCTAGCAAGTTTATAAATCAAATGTATTCAAAAACAAGATTCAACCGCTCTGATACCACTTGATAGGATCGATTAATGTATCAAGAGTGTTTAGAAGGGGGGTTGAATAAACACTCACAATTAAAACTGATCTTTTCGAATTTTGAGTTCAGTTTGGTGATTCTCGGAATCTTGTTGGTCAACGACAATCAGTTAGACTAAAGTAGTTGCGGAAAGTAACTGACTGAAAGATAGAATACAAAATTGAAATAAAATACGCAAGGATTGTTTCTGGATGTTCGGAGATTTAAATTACTCCTACGTCACCCCTTCTATCTCAAGGATAGGATTTCCACTAAAAGACTTTGATCGAATACAAGATTTGTACTGACCCACTTCAGTTTGGACTTATCACTGCCAAAAACTGAAACTCTTAGTATTACAGAATGTTCTCAGTGCGTAATTGATCTTAGCACTATCGAATTTAATGATTATTACAAAGTGCTAGTAAGCTCAAATTGTAGCCTTGACTGCTACTGAATAAATCAAGTAAGAGTGAGCTAAGATTTTGGCAGAGTAACAGCAAGCTTTGAGTGGAATGATCTTATTATGCTTCAGCTGTTCTTCTGTCATATTTATAAGCTTCCTTCCAACGGTAACTTGAGATATATTTGAATCTTTGTATCCGTTGATTGCCACTTCATTATTCCTTCATTTATTGTAATGCGGCGTCTTAACTGCTTTAGCCGAAATGCGTTGTTCTAAGTTGTATTGATTGAAGTGCGACGTTTCATATTCAGTTGCAGTCTTTTGTGTCTCTTTGTCGGTTGAATGTTCTTTCCCGAGACATGTTTAGTTACGGCTGAATGTATCAACTGATCGGTTCCCAACTGATCAGTTTTCTTTATTAAATCAGTTGATTTCAGTTGTTAAGTCCAGTTGCTGAGTTCAGTTTACTCGATCAGTTGGTTCGTATTTTCAGTTGGTTCATATTTTGTCAAACGCCGGAATTTAGTTTCCAACAGAACTACTTCTTCAGTTCTTGTAAAAACTGCCTGTTCAGTTGTGTCAGTCAGCTGAACTGGCTCTTTAGTTGGTTGAAAATGGGTTTGTGCAGCTGGCTCATCAGTTGCGAATAATTCTTCAACTGCTCTTGTAGTAGACTGTTGAATGTCAGAGGCAACTAATTTAATGACTTCATCAATGTTTGCCAATGACAATTCAGCATCAATGTAGAGCTCAGATCCTGCAATTGAGGAATGAGGAGCAGCAGTTGATGGTTGTGCATCCTTTGAAGAAGAAGGAGCAGTTACTTGCTCAGCAGATTCAGTAACTGGTTCTTGGGATGACTTTTTTGGTTGAACTGATTGTTCAGCTTGCTCATCTGAAAGATCTTGGGAGTCTTCTGGAATGATAAGTTCTTGATCTAGTTCCCTATTCTTAATCGCCATCTGCAGAAGTTAAAAGATCCATGTCCAGCTGGTCATGAACTGCTTTGTCATTAAGGGTAGTTGGGCTGGTGGGATCATAGTTCTGGCGTAGCTGAACAACCATATGTTTTAGCTTCTTCGCTCGTACTTGATCTAATAAATATTTCTTCCGCTGCAACGCCTGAGCCACTGAGGCTGCTTTGACCAATCTTAGAACAATGGTTTCCAGGGCAATGAACTTTTTCAAAACTGATTTATTTTGCAATTGTCTGGCAAACACGATAGTTTTGAATTTTACCCATTCATAATAGGTTTTGAGCTTAGCCTCAGAAAATTCATTGACCTCTTTCCAGATGAGGTCAATGTGAGTTTGAATGGAGTTTGTTGGTCTGGGCTCTTCTATAATCTTTTCTTAGCCCTTTGAGTCAGTTAGAACATTTGGAATGCTCAGTCCTGACCTAGTTGCATCAGCTTGTTCTCTGATCACTATCCATTTTGGTCTGGCAGCTGGCAAAGAACTTGGGCCAGAGATAGTGATGCGTGGAGCCTTAACTCCAACAGATTTCTTCTTATCACTAGATTCGGTGATAGTATTTTTGAGCAGAGCAGCAGATAGAGGCAACTGATCATCAGTTGAAGATCCAACTGGTAATGCTCTCAGTGGAGTAGCCTTGATCGGCTGTTCAGCTCCAAATTGAATTAACTTCTCAGTTGGTATGGTACTCACAGCGATTGCTGGCTTTGTCTTCTGAGTCCTGGGATTTTTGGAGATCTCGGGAGACGGAGTCCTTTCAGAGTCAGTTTCACTGAAAATCATTTTACGTTTGATTGCCTTTTTTTGAATTTCCATTCTGGTTTTCTTAACTGATTTGGAAGCCCCCTGTGTCCCAATCTCCTTTTTCACTTTGACAAGTTTCTCAGGATAGATGTCCAGCTTGAGCTTTGGTAGCTGAACACTCTTGGCATTGAATATCTTGAATTTGGATGATCTCTCAGATGAGTCACCCACTAAGCCCTTGTTTTTCAGCAGATAGCTGAGCTACACCGTGAATCCCTTTGATTGTTTTGAAGACTGAAACATATTCTTCAGGAGGTTGAATATGATCCCTTTCCAGTTCATCCTTTTGTCAGTCATGATAGCAGTCATGACTTGGAACTTCTCCAACGTAAGAGCAGCAAAGGATCCGGCTTTGGCTAGAAGCCCTTTGGCCACAATATCGGCCAGCAGTTGGATTTCCGGCTTCAGTCTCTTCTTTAGATCGGAAACTTTGATTTTCAGACCGTCAGCCGACATGAGAGTCTGCATCTCCTCAACATCAGAAGATTTGACCTCAAAGATATTTGCTAGCCCATCAGTTGTCAGCTGGAGGAGGTTGATGAAGGAGTCTTCGTCTATCGTCAACAGCTGATTGTTGACAGTAGTAGTGATATTGTCGTCATTAGAGATAAAGCCGTTGACGTAGAGATCTTGAATCTATTTAGGATAAATTTCTTGGGAACCAGAAATGTTTCAATCCAGCAGCTTGTATCTTGATAAACACACTCTTAATAGCCTCATCCTGAACATTCAGGACTGAATCAAAATGAATAGCCATAGCGTTAAAAAATTGTGCGGGAACTTGATTTGCCATTGCTGAATAGTTGATTTTCTGCGAGAAGAAAGCTTAGAGTATTAGTTTGCTTTTAGAGGTTGAAATGCACGTAAAAGAAGAAGAACTGAAATGAAGCGGGGATAAGTACTTTTGTATGTGACTGTTCAAATTTTTGGACACGTGTCAGTCCAAGATAATTTTAGTAACATCGTGTGTACATGTGATTAAAGCGTGTGTAGAATTCAAGTGGACTACGTGGGGCCACGATTTTAAACACTATTCATTGAAAGACGTACTTTTAATGCGTGATTAACAGTCACATCACTTATTATGGAATATTTATCGATTTATCAGTTAACTTATTAGAGAAGATCAGTTAGGTCAGCAACTGAGTGATCAGTTATAAGCTGAAGCATTTCAGTTAAAGACCAGCTGACTATTGTCTTCTCAGTTAACCATTTATATTTGATATTCCCACTCAATAAATGCATGTAAATAAAAGAAAGGGTAAGAGAAATTTAGTCTGGATCAGTTAAGTCCATTCTGGTAACTGATGTCTCTTCGTCTTCCTCCTGTCTCTTTAAAAGCTGTCTATAAATAAGATCATTGTCATTTGATAATAACATTTAAACACCGATGGATAGTTCAAGCAGTTCCAACGTCCCTCATCCTGCATTGACACCTCATCGTCTGGAGAAATTAAAGAAGGATCTTGAAAAGTTCGTCTTTTCAAAGGTGATGTCCACTTGGACCAAAGTTCATGATCTCAAACAATTTATCATGATGAATTAGTTGCTACTGCCAACCAGAGATCAACTGCAAGAAAGTATAAGAGGCGTGCTGAAGTCAACCATATTTCAGAACTTTTCACTGATAATGTTTTTATTCATCTGATGCTTATGAAGGAATGGAATGTGCTGGAAAAAATTTCTTCTTCAGATTCCTTCAGGAGAATTAACAGTCATGAATTGACTAACTGGTTGTCTCTTTGGCAAGATGCCGCTGTAAGAGAGATGAATCGTGTAACCTAGTTTAGATTTTATCAATAAAATTATTGTTTCGATTCATTGTTCTTTCCTTTTCTGCAAATGAACTGATATCAGTTGACAAATAATTAACTAACTGACAAAGACTAACTGTTAATTTATATTTGACCAACTAAATAAAAATGACAACTGACATATCATCATTAAAGATTAATATAATTTAGATAAATCAATTAAGCCAAGAATATTGCGAAAATGAGAAAACTTAGTCTCTGGTAATGGTTTGGTGAAGATGTCAGCTGCTTGTTGTTCATTAAAATGTAGTCTAGCCTTACTGCTTTCTTTACAGCATGATCTCTGATGAAGTGATGCCTTATTGCTTTCTTTAGAGCATGATCTCTGATGAAGTGATGTCTGACATCAATGTGCTTGGTCCTGGAGTGAAGAATTGGATTGTATGTAATTTCAATTGTGTTTGTATTATCACAAAATATTGGTGATTCTTTTGCAATGACTCCATAGTCCTTCAGTTGTTGCTGAATCCAGATCACTTGTGCACAGAAGCTTCCAACAGTAAGGTATTCTGCTTCAATTGTGGAAGTTGCTATGGATGTTTGCATCTTACTGAACCATGAGATCAATCTGTCTCCTAGAAACTGACATGATCCACTGGTGCTCTTACAATCTAGCTTACATCCTGCATAATCTGCATCTGAATATCCAACTAAATCGAAAGAAGAATCTTTAGCATATCATAACCCCATATTTTGTGTGCCTTTAAGATATTTTAAAATGCGTTTGACAGCTGAAAAATGCAATTGCTTAGGATCTTCTTGAAATCTAGCACACATGCAAACATCAAATACAATATCAGGACGACTAACAGTTAGGTACAATAATGAACCTATTAAACTCTGTAAAGTGTCATCTCAACTGATATTCCCCCTTGATCATTGTCTAGTTTGATTGATGAACTCATAGGAGTACTTGCAGCTGAGCATGTTTCCATGCCAAATTTCTTAAGCAATTCCTTCATATATTTGGTCTGACTGACAAAAATACTAGTATCCAGTTGCTTAACTTGCAGACCAAGGAAAAAATGTCAGTTCACCCATCATACTCATCTCGAATTTTTCCTGCATTAACTTGACAAATTTCTCAAATAATTTGGGGCTAGTTGACCCAAAAATAATATCATCAACATATATTTGCACAAGTAAACTGTGATCATTCTTAGTGAATTTGAACATAGTCTTGTCAACTGATTAAACAGTAAAATCATGATCAGTTATGAATTTTGAAAGAGTTTCTCACCAAGCTCTTGGAGCTTGTTTAAGACCATATAAGGCTTTGTTCAAATGATAGACATGATCAGGAAGAGAGTGATTAACAAAACCTGATGGTTTTTCAACATATACTTCTTCCTGCAACTAGGCCGTTTAGGAATGCACTCTTCACGTTCATCTGGTAGACTTTAAAATTCTTGAAAGATGCATAGTCAAGGAACATTCTAATTGCTTCCAGTCTTGTAACTGGTGCATAAGTTTTATCGTAATATATTCCTTCTTCTTGCCTATATCCTTGTGCTACAATTCTTGCTTTATTGTGCACGACTGAACCATCTTCGTTCAGTTTGTTTCTGTATACCCACTTTGAACCTATAATAGTTTTAGAAACTGGACTTGGAAATAAGTTCCAGACATTGTTATGGGTAAACTAATTTATCTCTTCTTGCATTGCATTTATCTAGTTAGGATCATCAAGAGCTTTATCAGTTTTCTTAGGTTCCAGTTGGAAAAGCGAAAGCAGAATAAACGAATAAATTAAACATTTGATTTTGAGTTCTTATCGGATCAGATAGATTACCTATCACCAGTTCTAGTGGATGTGATTTCTTCCATCTATATTCAGTATTTGTTGCATCCATCTCAGCAACTGCTTCAGTTGACAACAGAATATTTTCTTCAGCTTCAGTTGCTGCTGTATCAGTTGGTAACTAATTGTTATCATTTTGCTCCGCCAACTGATTATCAGTAACAATTTCTTGTTCAACTGATTGATCTAGCACTTCTGGTTCTGGCGTTTGAAGGATATTTCGATTAATATGATTCTCTTATTCATTATCATCCTCCAAATTGATATTTGTAAAGCGATGAACTAGCTCAACTGAATCAGTTGGCTTATCAGTTAGCACAGATTCATCAAATACAACATGAATAGACTCTTCTACATTCAAAGTGCTTTTGTTAAAAACTCTGTAAGCTTTACTAACTAAAGAATATCCCAGAAATATTCCCTCTGCAGATTTAGCATCAAAAGCTTTTAAATAATTTTTGCCATTGTCAAGAATGAAACATCTACAGCCAAATATTTTGAAATAAAAAACCACACCTTTATGTCCATGCCAGATCTCATATGGTGTTTTCACATGATTCTTATTAATCATTGATCTGTTCTGAGTGTAACATGCAGTGTTTACTGCTTCTGCCCAAAGCCTTTGAGAGATACCAGAATCAACAAGCATTGTTCTAGCAGCTTCTTTAAGAGTCCGATTTCTTCTCTCAGCTACACCATTTTTCTGAGGAGTTCTTGCTGCTGAGAGCTCATGCTTGATTCCAGTATTTTCTAAAAATTGTGAAAGATTTTGATTGATGAAATCAGTCCCTCGATCAGACCTTATTCGATTAATCACAACTGATTTTTCATTTAATAGTCTTTTGAAAAGATTAATCAGCTGTGCAGCAGTTTGGTCTTTGGATTTGAGAAAAATAACCCAAGTAAATCTTGAAAAATCATCTACAACTACTAGAGTGTATTTCATTCCCCCTAATCTCATGACTGGTATAGGACCAAAAAAATCCATATGTAGTAGTTCTAAGCATCGGGAAGATTATTTACTTTGCTCTGGGATGAACTGCCTTATCTGGGATGAACTCATTTCTGGGATCAGTTTGCTTTGCTCTGGCCTCTTCAATAGATAAGACAAGCTTGTGATACTCATTCACCATGTCATGAAGTGTAGAAATGAGTTCATCTCGTGTGAAATCAGTTGAGCTAAAGTCAAATACTTGTTGACTAGTTGTCCCCAGTTCTGTGTCATCAGCCATTAGACACTTGACTTCATCATCATCATCACTAGAGCAGCTCAAGCTCTCAGATTCTGAATCATCACTGTCAGATTCTAACCATTTTGACTTGCTTTCCTCAGCTAGAAGCACCTCATGCTTCTTCTGTAAGATTTCTTGTCATATTTCGATCTTCTTTTGTGCTCATAGGTTTTCTTTCCTTTTTCAGATGAGCCTCTACTGTCCTTCTTAGGCTTGAGACAGTCAGCAATGAAATGAACAATTTTTCCACAGTTGTAGCAAGCATTAGGTTCTTCTTTGGATTGATTTTTCTGATATTGTCTATGAAAATTTCCTTGGTTTCTTCTCATGAATCTTCCAAACTTTTTGAAGAATAATGACATAGCATCATTACTTAATTGATCAGCAGTTTTGTCAACTGGACAAGTTTGACAGCAGTTAGGGCAGTTGTAGCAGTTGTTGTAGAAGGTTCCCCTTCTCTTGTTTGCAATTCAAACTCGTAGGCTTTTAAGTCAGCAAATAAGCCATGAAGTTCGACCTTGTTCAGGTCCTTTGATTCTCTCATTGCCATGATCTTAACATCCAATTTCTTGGGAAGATCTCTGAATACTTTCAATGCTATCTCTTTGTTTGAGTACACCTTTCCGAGTGCATTCAGTTCGTTTACAATGCTGCTGATTCTTTCATCATACTCATGCATAGATTCTCCATTCTTCATCTTGATATTGTAAAACTTTTGAACAGCAACTGATAGTTTATTTTCTTTGGTTTGCTCATTGGCTTCACAGAGCTGAATCAATATCTCCCAAATTTTCTTGGCAGTTTTGCACATTTTTATCATGTCGGAAGTGACTTTATCCAGTATTTAGTATAATATGTCTTTAGCCTCGTTGTCCAGGTTGGCTTTCCTCTTGTCTTCAGCTGTCCATCCATCTCGGGGTTTTTCAATACGATGTGGTGCCCCATCAGTTATGGCAACAGCTGTGTTTGCCTTCAATATCTTCATGGGTCCGTCTGTAATAACGTACCACATATCATCATCTTGTGTAGCTAGATGAGCCTGCATTCTTATTTTCCAATATCAAAATCTTCTCTGTAGAACATTGGAATTTTGTTGAATGAACACATATTGATCAGTTTGTATATGGAAGTATTCAGGAACAAGATTCAACCGCTCTGATACCACTTGGTAGGGTCGGTTAAAGGTGGAAAAATGTTAGAAGAGGGGGTTGAATAAAAACTTTTGATTTTCAAAACAATTTCGACTGATGAGTCAGTTTAGTGATAAATTGATACTCAAGAATCTTGTAAGTCAATATCAATCAGTTAACAAATAGTGTGCGGAAATAAACTGACTACTAGATAGAATATAAATTGAAATAAGAAGACACGGGATTTTATGGATGTTCGGAGATTTCAAACAATTCTACGTCACCCCTTCTATCTAAAGGATATGATATACACTAAAAGACTTTGATCGATACAAACTGTTGTACAGACCCACTTCAGTTTTGGACTAAACAATGCCAAACTGAAACTCTTAGTTACAAACTCGTTTACAATTCTCAATAGAACTGAAATATTCTAACACAACCGATCTCTTCAAGATCGAGTAATACAGTTTGTGTTGAAAGCTCGAAATATAGACTGAAAGCTATGAATAAAATAAGCGTGAGCTTTTCTATTTGCAAGGATTTCAGCAGAGTAACTGAATCGATAGAGATTTCATGTATGCAAGAATCAAGAGTGCAAGAATTCTTTCTTCAGTTGCTCTTATCTGCTATTTATAGGATTCTCTCCAACTGTAATATTAAATACAATTTGAACCTTTATATCTGTTGCATGCCACGTCAACATTCTTCTGACAGTCGTACACTGCAGCTTTTGTAGGTTGAATGTCTTAACTGATGACGTGTAAAGCTGAGGGATCAGCTGATTGAATGTAGTTGGTAAGCTCACAAATGTTTGTAGTAACTGATTAGTTCCAATTGATCAGTCAGTTGTCTGCGTAGTTCAGTTGCTGGTTCAGTTGCCTTCGAAAATCTGCGTTTTATCCTTCAGTTAATGGCAACCGATAGTTTGCATATTTTAGATCAGTTATCATTCTTTTTAGATTAGTTAGATGCTCAGTTTGTTAAACATTCGAAGTTTAGTTTCCAACAAAAACCATACTTTTATGTCCATGCCAGATCTCATATGGTGTTTTTAAATGATTTTTGTTAATCATTGATCTATTCTGAGTGTAACATGCAGTGTTTACTGCTTCTGCCCAAAACCTTTGAGAAATACCAGAATCAACAAGCATTGTTCTAGCAGCTTCTTTAAGGGTTCGATTTCTTCTCTCAACTACACCATTTTGCTGAGGAGTTCTTGCTGCTGAGAGCTCATGCTTGATCCCAGTATTTTCAAAAAATTGAGAAAGTTTTTGATTGATGAATTCAGTCCCTCGATCAGACCTTATTCTGTCAATTCCAACTGATTTTTCATTTAATAATCTTTTGAAAAGCTTAATAAGTTGTGCAGCAGTTTGGTCTTTGATTTAAGAAAGATAACACAAGTAAATCTTGAAAAATCATTCATGACTACCAATGTGTATTTCATTCCCCCTAAATTCATTACTGGTATAGGACCAAAAAAATCCATATGTAGCAGTTCTAAGCATCTGGAGGAAGATTTATTACCCTTATTTTTAAATGTAGATCTTACTTGTTTACCAAACTGACATGCTGAACATATGTTATCTTTTGAAAAATCGATCTTAGGTAGACCAGTTACAAGATCATGATTACTCAGATGAGCAATAGACTTAAAGTTTAAGTGATTCAACCTTTTATGCCACAACCAGTTTTTGGAATATTTTGAAGCTACAAAACATACTAGTGCATAAGGTTGATTAGTTCAACTGACTTTGTAAATGTTTCCACAGCGATCTCCAGTTATAATTATTTCATCAGTTGAGCCATTAACAGTGCATGTGTGTTTGTTGAACTGAACTGAGAAATTATTGTCGCATAGCTGACTGATGCTAATCAGGTTATACTTCAAATTATCAACCATTAAGACATCTTTAATGTTAATGTTACCATGGATAAGCTTATCTTTATCCACAGTTCTATCTTTCGAGTTGTCTCCAAAACCGATGTTTGGACCAATGTATTTGATCAGTTGGGATAGCAAATTTGTATCTCTTGTCATGTGACGTGAGCATC
Source organism: Primulina tabacum (assembly GCF_025594145.1). Lineage (NCBI taxonomy): Eukaryota > Viridiplantae > Streptophyta > Magnoliopsida > Lamiales > Gesneriaceae > Primulina > Primulina tabacum. The sequence continues at coordinate 16,728,508 of NC_134550.1, forward strand.
CACTGTCTAAGTACCAGATTGATTCTTTTGTTGTACCTGTCACCTGCAATCACACACCTGTCTCCTGCAATCACACACAACATATAATTTTGGTACCCACATATATTTGGGCCCTCAACTGATTGTCCTTTAGGAACCCTAGACTTGTATCAGTCTAACCGACTTTCCAGTTGCTGTGTTCCAAATAACTTTTCCCTGTTTGTGTGTGTTAGGTGTGTGGTATGTGGATGAAACAGTATGATTGTGAACCTTTTCAACTGTTTGTTTACTCGATATCTCCTTTGAGCTGGCTTACAATTATAGTAATTGTAATAGCCATCCTTAGAGTTTTGATTTTTGTAACTGAACTTCTTGAATGTCCAGCTTCTTGAATCAGTTGAACTCTTCGGGCTATACCCAATTCCAAACCGCTTTGATTTGTTCTTAGGTTCAATCGGTTGGAAATTTGGTTTACTTTGTTCAAATAATTCTTGTACCACTGTTGATTTCACAAAGTTAATGAATTTAACTTGGGCATGGTATCACTCACATAGTTTTCCTCAATGCAACTGAAGCCTAAACTAGTTCTATCAGTAACTGATTTTTGTAGACTCTGCATTTCAGTCAGCGTGACTGATGACTTATTCCAAGCTTGAATCAAATCAGTTTTTTTTGAAATTTTAGTTTTTAACTGACGAAACAAAGATTGGCTCTCGCTCATTTCAGCTTTTGTTTGGCAATCTCCTTTTTTAGACTCAACATTTCAACTGACTCGTCAGTTTCAGTTTTATTGTCTATTGGATTAGTTTGCTCAGTTTTAGCTTTTTCGAAGGAGCGAGCAAGTTTGTGATACTCATTCACCATGTCATGAAAAGTGTATATGAGTTCTTCTCGTGTGAAGTCAGTAGAGCTGAAGTCAAATACCTGTTCGCTTGTTGACTCCAGTTCTGACTCATTTGCCATTAAGCATTTAACCTCTTCTTCATCCTCACTTGAACTGACCGAGCTTTCAAAATCTGAATTTTCCAAATTTCCTTACAAATAACGACATTGCTTCATTACTTAGATGATCAGCCGATTTCTCAACTGAACCTGTTGGTTCCATTTTGTGAGTATTTAGAGCAGTAGTAGTAGCTGCTGGTGTAGAAGGTTCTCCTTCTCTTGTTTGCAGCTGAAACTCGTAGGATTTTAGATTAGCAAATAAATCATGAATTTCGTCCTTAATTAGGTCCTTTGATTCCTTCATGGCCATGGTCTTAACATCTCATTCCTTGGGAAGACCTCGAACCACTTTCAGCGCTACTTCTTTATTTGAATACACATTTCCAAGTGCATTCAATTCGTTTATTATGCCGGTCTCTCATCATATTCATGCGTAGACTCTCTATCTTCATTTTGATGTTATCAAACTTCTGAACAGCAATAGAGAGTATGTTATCTTTAGTCTGCTCATTTCCCTCGCACAGCTGGATTAATTTCTCTCAAATTTCCTTTGCTGTCTTGCAGAGCTTGATCTTACTGAATGTCACCTTATCCAAGGTTTTATATAGAATATCTTTATCCAAATTGTCTAGGTTGGCTTTCCTCTTATCTTCTGCAGTCCATTCTTCTCTGGTCTTTTCAATACGATAAAGAGCACCATCAGTTTTTGCCACTGTAGTATTTTCTTTCATTATTTTTATGGGTCCGTCAGTGATAACGTTCCACATGTCATCATCTTGTGCAGCTAGATGAGCCTGCATTCTAATCTTCCAGTCGTCAAACTCTTCTCTCCAGAACATCGGAATTTTGTTGGAATAAGACATGGTAATCAGTTTTGTAGATAGGAATATTTAGGAACAAGATTTAACTGCTCTGAACCACTTGTTAGGATCGGTTAGGTAAGAAAAGGGTGTTTAGAAGGGGGGAGGGGTTGAATAAACACTCTACAATTTTCTCAACTTCTTCTAAGGTTGAATCCATTTAGTTAAAAACTGGGTTCACGAATCTTTTTGTCAATGTCAATCAGTTAACTTAATAAAAATGCGGAAATAACCAAAAGACAGATAGATTATAACAAGTAAGAAGGAACACATGATTTTGTGGATGTTCGGAGATTTCAAATACTCCTACGTCACACCTTCTATCTCAAAAATAGGATATTCACTAAAAAACTTTGATCTATACAAAGATTTGTACAAACCCACTTCAGTTTGGACTTAGCACTGCCAAGACTGAAACTCTTAGTATCAATACAATTTATCAGTACTCAACTTATGTGTAATTTCTTAGCACAACTGATCTCGATATGATTGAATAATACAACAGTAGGTGTTTTGTGCTTTTAGCTCAAATGTATAGCCTGAAAGCTATATATGTGTATAATAAGCGGGAGCTTTTTGAGAGTGAGCTTGAAAGAATTTTGCAGAGTTTCTTTAAGCCATTAGATGTATAGCTTGGTGACTGATACGATAACCTCTTCAGCTGATCTGATTGACTATTTATAGGCTTTGATTCCAATGGTAACAATGAATGCATGAATCTTTATATCCGTTGTTTGCCACGTCAACATTCTTCTGACAGTCGTACACTGTAGCATTTCTGAAATGCGGCGTTCCTGCTCCTCTTTGTGCAATCTGTCGGTTGTTGGGCTACTTTCACTGATGACGTGTAAAGCTGATGAATTAGTTTACTCTTTTTAGCTGATAGGATAAATTGATGAGAGTGTGACTGATCAGTTCCCAACTGATCCTTAAGTTGACTACACAGCTTCAGTTAGGTTATATCAGTTCAATTGCCCTTGATCGTATTTTGATCTTCAGTTCGGGCAACTATCAGTTTACAAAACTTTTAGTTCAGTTACCTTTAGTTTCCTTGATCAGTTGTTTAATCTTTTCACGCCCAGTTTGTCAAACTCTGAAATTGAGTTTCCAACATGTTATCGGTTGTTAAACGAGGGTCAAAGGAATAACATGCTACAAGTATTTCAAGGTCAACATTCTGGCATTACGTAAAGATAATACACCTTCAACAAAATATGGGATCTGCTCAAGATATTGAGTTCTCTCAATTTATCTTGCGCATAGGTGATTGATTGCAAAATATTGTGAATCATAATTTCATAAAATTACCAGATTCAATTACCATACCATGGGAAGGTGAACAATCAATTCAGATGTTGATTGATTCTGTTTTTCCTGATATGAAAAATCATTGTTAATGATAAAAACTATATGGTTGACAGAGCCATCATCACACCAAAAAATGTTGATGTCTACAATATTAATCAAAAGCTCATTCTCAAGTTTCCTGGAGAGGAAAAAGAGTATATCTCTTGGGATAGTGTAGAAGACAACAATCACAACCTTTTTCAAGAAGAATTTTTTGAATTCCCTTAGTCCAAGTGGTTTTCCACCACATAAATATTGAAAGTAGGAAGTCTTATCATGCTCTTGAGAAATGTTGTGCTTGAACTGGTCTACGCAAATGGAACATGATTAATATGCCGCAGTCTTGGTAGGAATTTTATAGATGCTGAGATCATAACAGGTCCTCACAAGGATATCAGATTCTTTCTGCATAGAATGCTCTTGAAAAGTGAAGATAATTCTGGATTACCATTTGAGTTGACACGTCGACAGTTTCCCATAAAGCTTAGTTTTTCTTAGACAATAAACAAAGCACAAGGTCAAACAATCCCAAATATTGACATATTTTTGTGAAACCATGTGTTCAGCCACAGTCAGCTATATGTGGCACTTTCAAGAGGAGTCTTACAATATTCTACAAAAAATTTGGTAAAAGACGGGAATTTAGAGCATCAATTGGTGTATTCACAAGAAAAATGGTTTTCAAAGACGTATTGCTACCTAATAGAGAATGATAAAATATAAGTAAGTTAACTCTCTTTATTGTAAAATTTTTAAAAATACATTATTTACAAATATTTACAATAATCATGAAATACATGATACATGTTTCAACGTTAAAATTTAGGGGATGCTAATAAATTCCATTATCTGTATTCATCCACAGTCAGCTATATGTGGCACCTTGTTTTCTATCCATGCTTTTATCTCTGCCCATGTTTATCTATTTCTCATCCTCTATCTTATTATGTCTCCCGAATAACCATTTTGGCATGAGTATTATACTTTCTATATTTATTGAATCAAATTTAAAAATTACTTGGTTAGTGTCTAACTGGATAAACATATTTATGATTTTCTGTTTGTTGGTTTGACTTTAATTTTTTTGTTGGTTATGAATTTCCTTTGTGCTTTTTTTCTCAAAAGCTGAAGGATACTGGTTGCAAACAAAGTATTTGTAGAAATAGCATACTCAATTCAATAGATCATATCTACTCACCCCCATCTTCACCTGGTTTGGTTTTAATAATGAATAAGTTTATGGTCTATGCTTTATTATGTTGCTTTATATTAGTGATTTATCAAATTCGTTTGTTTGTTTTTATATTGCAGGTGATAATGTATTTATTACGAGCTTCAAGATTTTATGATCTAATCTCTCACATATTCACAACAGAGTCACTAAATCATTATATTTGGGCTTCTTAAACATTGTTTTATTATAATCTTTACACTGAAAATTCATACATTGAAATCGTGGATGATGAAGACAGGAATCCGACCAATAGTGTCCATAAATAGCCAACGCCGTATGTTTTTAAAATCTTGTATTACAATAATAAACTTGACTTTAGCATGAATTTACAAATTTATTATTTATATTTTTCTATCTATTTAATTTATTGATTTCTATTTCAAGCAAAGCAAAACATAGTATGTGTATTCCGGAAATGATTTAATTATGTCATTATTGCTAAAATTTGTATTCTTCATCTTTGTCAAGTGATCTACTTACAATATTTTGATATTTTTTGGCAAACAAAAAGAGTTTCAAATTCTATTTTATTTTCCATGTATTTAGCGAAATCCTTCCAGTAGTTTACATTTTTTTATAGCACGCTTTAATATATTACTCTATTTATTTTGTATATTTATGTTGTACTTGGATATGATTCCATAAAATGAATATTTTCTTATTACGCTAGAACAGAGCAGGTTTAACTTATGCATAAAATGCCTAATGATAAATACAGCTTTAATTGTTGTTGAAAAATTTATTTCGAAAGTTTGAAAAACCGAGCTTATAAAGATTGAACAAACTGATCAAGAAGACTGAAAATAATTGATCTAAAAATACGCAAATTATTGGTTTCCTAACTGAAGATTCAGTGCGCAGATAAGGCAACTAAACTAAGCTAACTGAACTATGTAGTCGACTGGATGATCAGTTTACTACAATCAGTTGAGAGCTATCAGCTAATTCTATCAGTTGTGTCAAACGAATAAAATAGCAGTCTGCTTTTGTACAGTTGGAACTGATCAGTTTACTACAATCAGTTGAGAGCTATCAGCTAATTCTATCGGTTGTGTCAAACGAATAAAATAGTTTGACACGTCATCAGTTAAGGAATGTAACTATCAACCGACAACTGTACAAAGCAGACTGCAACATGTAGTGGGAACGCCGCACTTCAGCAATGCTACAGTGTACGACTGTCAAAAGGATATTGACGTGGAAAACAACAGATAGAAAGATTCAAACGCTTTCATTGTTACCGTTGGAAGCAAAGCCTATAAATAGCCGAGAAGAGCAGCTGAGAGAGAATAATACAATATAAAAACCGAAATACCAAGTTGTTATTCTGTTGAAATCTCTTCACTAGCTTTCTGTTCATATTCAAAAGATTTCAAAAGCTCGCACTTAGCATATACACTCATAGCATTCAAAGGCTATACATTGAGCTTACAAGAACAAACACGTATCGTTGTAATTTTCGATCTTATAGTGATCATTTGTGCTAAGTAGTTTCAGATCAGTTGAGAACTGAAAACTGTATTGAAACTAAGATTTTCAGTTTAACATTGTTAAGTCCAAACTGAAGGGGGTCTGTACAAGTCTGGTATTGATCAAAGTCTTTTAGTGGATATCCTATCTTCTAAATAGAAGGGATGACGTAAGAGTGATTGAAATCTCCGAACATCCATAAATCTTGCCTATCTTAAGGTTCAGTTTTAGTCTATCCGTTAGTCAGTTTATTTCCGCACTTTCATTAGTTAACTGATTGACATAACAAGATTCTCGAGTTTCGTTTATCACTAAATTGACTCATTATTTGAAAAGGTGGTAAAATTGTCGAGTGTTTATTCAAACCCCTCATTCTAAACACTCTTTCACCTACCAACCGATCCTATCAAATGGTATCAGAGCAGTTGAAGCTTGTTCCTGAGTATTCCTACCTACAAAATGTGATTACCGTGTCTTCCTTCAACAAAATTTCAATTTTCTCAAGAGAAGAGTTCGATGACTGAAAAATTAGGATGCAGACTCATCTTGCTGCACAAGAAGATGACATGTGGTATGTCATTACTGACGAACCCATGAGAATACTGAAAGAAAATACTGCTATTGCCATAACTGATGGCGCACCACACCGTATTGAGAAGCAAAGAGAAGAATGAACAGCAGAGGACAAAAGAAAATCAAATTTGGACAATGTGGCCAAAGATTTCTTGTACAAAATGCTGGATAAAATAACTTTCAGCAAAATAAATATGTGCAAGACTGCAAAAGAAATCTGGGAGAAGTTGATTCAGCTCTGCGAAGGCAATGAGCAAACCAAAGAGAATAAACTTTCAGTTGCTGTTCAAAAATTCGATAATATTAAAATGAAGATTGGAGAATCTATGTACGAATATGATGAGAGAATCAGCAGCATCATAAATGAACTGAATGCACTCAGAAAAGTGTATTCAAACAAAGAAATTGCGGTCCGAGGTCTTCACAAGGAGTGGGATGTTAAGACTATGGCATGAGAGAATCAAATGATCTGAACAAGGTCGAACTACATGATTTATTTGTTGATCTGAAGGCCTATGAGTTCGAGTTGCAAACGAGAGAAGGGGAACCTTCCATACCAGCAGCTACAACAGCTCTTAGTGCTGTCAAACTGGAACCAACTGGTTCAGTTGAGAAAAATGCTGATCAGTTAAGTAATAATGCAATGTCATTATTTGTCAAAAAATTTGAAAGATTCATGAGAAGAAATCAAGGCTCTTTTCAAAGACAATATCAGAGGAATAACACCAAGAAATAACCAAATTCTTGCTACAACTATGGCAAAACTGGACACTTCATTGCTGACTGTCCTAAGCCAAAGAAGGATAGTCTAATGTCAGCTGAAGAGGGAAAGAAATCACATGAGTACATGGGAAAAACCAAAGATGATAAGAAATCATTCAGAAAGAAACATGAATTTCTTCTAGCCGAGGAAAGTAAATCCAAATAGTCTGAATCCGACAGCGATGAATCAGAAACTGAGAGCTTGAGCAGCTCCAGTGATGATGAGGAAGTCAAGTGTCTGATGGCTGATGACACAGAACTAGAATCAACCAGTGAACGTGTATTCGATTTTAGTTCAACTGACTTTACACGTGATGAACTTATTTCCACCTTACATGACATGGTCAACGAGTAACAGAAGCTTGCTCTCTCAGTTGAGAAGGCCAAAACAAAGCAAACTGATCCCAATGACGATAAAACTGAAACTGATAAATCAGTTGAACTGTTGAGTCTTAAACGGGAGATTTTTGAGCTAAATGCTGAAAGAAGCAAGAATCAATCTATGATTCATCAGTTAACGCTTGACAATTCAAAGCAAAGTAAGCTTATTCAGGCATGGAATAAATCATCAGTTGAACTAGCTGAAATGCAAGAAATGAAAAAATCAGTTACCGATAAAACTGGTTTAGGCTTTAGAAATAATGATGAAACTTCTACCAGTGATACTGAGCCAAAACTGAACATGGGCATAGGGAAATATATTCACTTTGTCAAATCAGCTATGGAACAAGAACAACCTGAGCCGAGTAGACCAGTTGAACAACCTATTGAAAATAAGAACAAGGCTAAAAGTTATGGAATTGGTTATAGCCATAAAACTTCAACTGATTCATGTAGCTGGCCACCTAAAAGGTTCAGCAATAAACACCTGATTTCTCCAAATGACTATTCCAATTACTATAACTGCAAGCCAGTTCAGAAAAGATATCAGTTGAACAACGATTTGAACAAGGCTAAAGCACATATTGTCTCATCTGCACATAACACACAAAGCACACACAAGCTGGGAAAAACCATTTGGAACACAGCAACTGGAAATTCAGTAAGATTGATCCAAGTCTGGGTTCCTAAAGGACTAATCAGTTTAGGACCCAAATAGATATGGGTACAAAAATTATTCATTGTGTGTCATTGCAGGTGACAGAAACAAACAAGGAATCAATCTGGTATCTGGACAGTGGTTGCTCGCGGCATATGACAGGGAATGAAAATTTGCGATCCAAACTGATCAAATACACTGGTCCAAACATAAGTTTTGGAGAAAACTCTAAAGGTAAAACTTTGGATAAGGGTAAGCTTATCCATGGTAACTTTACTATTAAAGATGTCTTACTAGTTGAGAATTTGAAGTATAACTTGATTAGCATCAGTCAGTTATGCGACAACAATTTCTCAGTTCAGTTCAACATACACACTTGCACAGTTAGAAACTCAACTGATGAGATCATTTTAACTTGCAATTGTTGTGGAAATACTTACAAAGTCAGTTGGACTGATCAACTTAATGCACCAGTTTGTTTTATAGCTTCAAAATCTTCTAAGAACTGGTTATGACATAAAAGGTTGAACTACCTAAACTTTAAGTCTATTGCTTATCTGAGTAACCATGATCTTGTAACTGGTTTGCCCAAAATAGATTTTTCAAAGGATCAAATTTGTTCAGCATGTCAGTTTGGTAAGCAAGTAAGATCTTCATTTAAAAACAAGGGGAGTAAATCATCCTCTAGATGCTTAGAGCTGCTGTATATGGATCTTTTTAGTCATATACCAACCATGAGTTTAGGGGGAATGAAATAAGAGCTAAGAAACCTAATTGAATAAATGTCATACAAGAAGAGCTAAATCAGTTTACCGATAACAATGTTTGAAACATAGTTCCAAGACCAGTTTCTAAAACAGTTATAGGTATGAAATGATTGTACAGAAACAAACTGAACGAAGAAGGTTTAGTTGTGCGCAATAAAGCGAGGCTTGTAGCACAAGGATATAGGCAAGAAGGAGGAATAGATTACGACGAGACATATGCACCAATTGCAAGACTAGAAAAAATCAGAATATTCCTTGCTTATGCCTCATTCAAAAACTTTAAACGTGAAGAGTGGGTTTCTAAATGGTCAGTTGCAGGAAGAAGTATATGTTGAACAACCACCAGGTTTTGTTAATCACTCTCTTCTTGATCATGTTTATCATTTGAACAAAGCTCTATATGGTCTTAAACAAGCTTCAAGAGCTTGGTATGAAACACTTTCAAAATTCCTAACTGATCATGATTTTATTGTCGGATCAGTTGATAAGACTATGTTCAAATTTTCAAAGAATGATCATATTGTACTTGTGCAAATATATGTTGATGATATTATTTTTGGGTCAACTAACCCCAAATTATGTGACAAATTTGCCAAGTTAATGCAGTAAAAATTTGAGATGAGTATGATGGGTGAACTGACATTCTTTCTCGGTCTGCAAGTGAAATAATTGAAAACTGGTATTTTTATCAGTCAAACCAAATACACGAAGGAATTGCTCAAGAATTTGGCATGGAAACATGTTCAGCTGCAACTACTCCATGAAACGTCTGCCCTTTTTATTGCTTTAAAAGTGCTAGAAATATTTTTATAACACTCAATTTTCGGCCATATATATTTTCCACATGAAAATATTTCATAAAATATTTTACCCTTTAAAATAAAACATCATCCAACTAGCATTTTAAAAATCAAGTGAAATAGTCATAAAAATGAAATCGTCAACTGTTGTACCAAATCTAAAAAACAAAAATTTGAAAAGCATAGCCCATACTAAATCTCTCAAAAATATCCCAAAAAGCATAAATAATTAGTCTTAAAAGTTTTAACATAAATCATAAGTCATAATCGTAAATGCGGAAAAATAGAAGCGCTGGTCCTCGGGTTGTGTGCGCCTTCAGTCCAGTCAAATCATCCGTCAAGACCTCCCTCAACCTCACCTGCATCCATCACACCTAGTGAGTCTAAAGACTCAACACACCATAATCCTGATAACAAGTAATACGTAATACTGTCAATATATAACAGTGAGAAATACTTGTACTTAAAATATCGTTTTCATGAAGATGCATAAACTTAAACATAAACATTTTCATAAATATTTTCATGATGCATTTCATAAACCTTAACCTTTTTCCTTTTTCCTCAACATGACAAGACTTAAAACATTTTTCATGATCATAAACACTTTTCCTTTTCCTTTTCTTTTTCCTTTGTTGAATTCAGATCGTTAATTGTGACTTTCATGATCATGACATGAAGGTCGATGGATCCATCTACATATAACCACAGTACTCCGCGGCGGGGGACACCAGCAACACTCTCACCGGTCAACTGGGCCCTGGCCTATCATTATTCGAATAGAAATACGATCGTCGGGGCTCCCTCTGGGGCCTTTTCCCATAAATGGGCTCTCTCTGGGGCCTTTTCGCCTCACGATATTCTCATTCTTCGTTACCACAAAATCGTTACCGCATAAACGTTACCACATATTCGTAATAATGGAAACACGATCGTCGGGCTCCCACTGGGACCATAACCCTCACGATGTCGCCAACATTAACAAATTAGTCACAATCACTTCACTTCCTTCAACATTTACATTCTCATCACTTTATAAAAATCATGCATAACATAACATTTTGTTTTTGAAACCAAGCATGCAACATGTCTTTTAAATGTCTTCCTTAAATCATAAAATCCCTTAAACATTTAAAAATCATAATTTAATAATGAAGATTTCATAAACATTTAAAAATAATCATAATATCATAAAAACAGCATTTAGGGCACTGCCATGACGTTTACTAATTTCTAGGTGTAAAAAGACCGTTTTACCCTTAGACGTAAAATTCCTCGCTTTTGACTTTTATCTTGATTTCATGACTCTAACATGTCCGAAATAATTATTTAAGCTCACAAGAATTTTCCCATAATTTTATTTAGCTTAAATCGATGACTTTTAAATTAATCTTCAAATAAGACGTACTAATGCGTTTTAATCCCGAATTAAACCAAACCTTAATATAAAATTCCCAAATTAAAAACTCAGACTTATAATAATTATTTAAGCTTAACCCTAATTTTCCATAATTTTATAAAGCCTAAACTAGGCTTTTCAATTAACTCGTTAATTAACGTTTCGTGCGGCGATTAAATCCCGAATAAATCCAAAACTCGTTATTTTGATCCCAAATTTTAAACATAACATTTTAAAGATTTATTCTACCCTTTCAAGTCATGAGCCACCCCTGTGGACCCATAATTTCATTTTTAGTTAGTAAAATCTCGTTTTTGACACATTATCGAACCACCCGAGCCATCTCCCAATTTACCCGAGCCACGACCAAGCCACCTTGAGCCAAAACCCAGCCAATTCATCTAGGGAACCTATTGTGAAAGCCCAGCCTAAAATCATGATCCTAACCCGTTCAAAAAGCCTACTGAACTCTGCCCCAAATCTGCCCGTGTATGTGTGTGTAACTCCTAAGCACATAAGGACTCCTAGCCAACCTAGGACACTTCCAGCCGAGCCACCACCTAGCCCACACCACCCTAACCATTCCTGGACCGCGCCCAGTCCCTAGCCAGACCAGCCCAACCACTTGAACTAGCGCACAAACCACCTGAAGAGAACAGCAGCCTGCATGCTTCTTTTGTTCACTCACGGTTCCACCTTCTCCTTCAAGCCAGCTGCGACCCAACTGCACCAGCCCTTATCCCGACCACAGACCACCTCCATTAGACCCCATATGACCCACTTGGCTTGCCCCCAGGCCAGCCGTGAGCCACCTTCATCAGCAAATTCAGAAACCTGCTCTCGCGCGAAGGAGTCCCTTCTACTTGGGACTCCTCCCCAGCTGCGCTCCAGGGGTCCTAGCCATGCTAGGACCCTTCCTGACCCTGACCCACGTCTAGCACCAGTCCCCCCTTGAGACCTAGTTGATCCCTTAAGCCCCATGCACAACCAATTGGATTCATGAAGATCACAAGCACCTCGGCCCTACCCAATTAACCACCCACGTTTCCTAGCTTGTTCTTTTAAATTTGCAATGTTTTGGTGGGTTTAGGACTCTTGAAATCATGCAAAAACATCCCTCAAACATATCATAATCATGGCAGCCCCTTAGATAATATTAAACATGATTTTGGATGAAATTACAAGCTTTAAAATTAACATATGCCACAAAAACGAATTTGTATTATGATGCACTTGTTTTTCATGCAAAAACACAATTAATAAAATACTATGGTGTGAAAGATGAGAAAAAAAGAAATATGGTGTGCCTTTGCGTTTTAAACGCACGATAAAAATGTTGACGATTGAAGGACGGCGACGAAGAGACGATGGCTTGATGTTTCCCTTGAAAAATTGGTGCTTTTCCCTTCATAAAAATTTGTGTGTGCCGTGACATGGGTTGGGGAGAATTGGGAGAAAATTTTCAGAAAGTGTTTGGCCGATTACTTGTGTAGGGTTTTGGGTGGGGATTTGTATATTATATAATAAATTAAGTCATTAACTCAAGTTTAGGCCTATTAAGCCAAGTTTAGGCCTATTAAGCCAAGTTTAGGCCCATTAGTGCTTGTTTAGGATTTAAATAAAATATTATCATGGCTTTTGTTTAAATAAATTTGTGAATTTATTAGCCGGGTTGCCAAAAAGCTCGCATTTTATTGAAAATCCAACACCGATAAAATTTACGTTCCGGTGTATAAAATCACCTCAAAACTCCTTATTTTCAAAAATACTAAAAAGGATCAATCATATTTTAATTAATTAAAAATAATTATTTAATAAAAATCATTTTCTATTTTTTTTTTCAGCCCTCGGTCTCCGTTCTCGATCGCAACTCGAATAACCTTTAAAAATACATTTTAATGCAATCATGTAGAAAAGTATATTTTAAACATGTAATTATGCACAACATAATTAATTAATGCAATTAAAACATTTAATAAAAATACACAAAGAATTTAATAACTGCATGCATGGGGTTTGCGTGGACCTTAAAATTTTCGGGGCGTTACAATCTTCCCCCCTTAAATTGAATTTCGTCCTCGAAATTCGCTTATCCTTAATAACCCAAAGTTTAGACTTAGTTCTAGTATCCCAAAAATCCACGCTTTCGCTGCGCTACTCTGATAAAACTTAAGTTCTAGCAGGTCTTTACGTCTCCTTGATCCCAATTAAATTTTCCTCCTAAATTCTTATTTGCAATTTGCAACTTAAGAAAGCCCATAATAACTTCGTGCTATACTATTATAACCCCAAATTTCAACATTTCTTAAAATTCCCAATATTCGAAATGGATGATCACACTTATCGTATGTTACTTTCCCTATATTATACCCAAAATTGTTCGTCGACTTATCATATTTAAATTATAAAATCCCAAACGCATCTGCTAACGCTTAGATTTTTCAAGCCTAATATCGATTCATCCTAAAAAATCCTTGATTAAAATTTCTTATAATACTAAAACCAAGATATCCCAAGGTTCTGAATATTCTTAAAAATCTAAATCATCAAAATTCTTACTATTTAACCCATTCAATTTATTCTTATTGCTAACTAGTCCTCAAATTTCTTAGCAATTGCAAAAAGTAAATTCCTTAAGTTCCTCAAAAATTATCTTAATTGGTCCTTAATTTCGAAAATCCTACGATTAACCCATAAATTTTTATCATTCTTAATTTCCTTCTACGGGTTTCCCATAACATAATTTCGATAAATTTAAACTTATTTACCCTAAAAATCAATCCCTATAACCAATATTACATTTCATCAAAACTTAAAATCTCAATTTATACATTTTCTTACTCCCAAAGTCGTTGCAAATCTTTAAATCATTATTCCTTACGTCTAATTCCCAAAAATTAATTCAACTAGTAACCATAGATCATAATATTTTCTTAGAAAATCTATGTGTCCCAAAGCATTCGTAATATTCACGATTAACTTATAGCCCAAAAAGTAAAACGTCAATACTAAAACCCAAAAATCAATATCGTCCAATTCCACCACCAAACCACATGTGTTAAAATAAAATAATTTCTTATTTCATAGCGTATCACGTAAAAAAATTCTAATGCATATAAAACATATATCCTTACAATGCTATTAAACATGTGACGTAAACATGTAATTCATATAATTATGTAGGTAACATATATATAGAATGTAAACTTACAACTTAAGGCTTGACGACTGATCTTTCCGGCGCTGATGGTGGCACAACCCTTTACAGGACCATTGCTCTGATACCAACTGAAACTTCTGCCCTTTTTATTGCTTTAAAAGTGCTAGAAATATTTTTATAACACTCAATTTTCGGCCATATATATTTCATAAAATATTTTTCCTCTTTAAAATAAAATATCATCCAACTAGCATTTTAAAAATCAAGTGAAATAGTCATAAAAATGAAATCGTCAACTGTTGTACCAAATCTAAAATGCAAAAGTTAAAAAGCATAGCCCATACTAAATCTCTCAAAAATATCTCAAAAAGCATAAATAATTAGTCTTAAAAGTTTTAACATAAATCATAAGTCATAATCGTAAATGCGGAAAAGTAGAAGCACTGGTCCTCGGGTTGTGTGCGCCTTCAGTCCAGTCAAATCATCCGTCAAGACCTCCCTCAACCTCACCTGCATCCATCACACCTAGTGAGTCTAAAAACTCAACACACCATAATCTTGATAACAAGTAATACGTAATACAGTCAACATATAATAGTGAAAAATACTTGTACTTAAAATATCGTTTTCATGAAGATACATAAACTTAAACATAAATATTTTCATAAATATTTTCATGATGCATTTCATAAACCCTAACCTTTTTCCTTTTTCCTCAACATGACATGACATAAAATATTTTTCATGATCATAAACATTTTTCCTTTTTCCTTTTCTTTTTCCTTTGTTGAATTCAGATCATTAATTGTGACTTTCCTGATCATGACATGAAAGTCGATGGATCCATTTACATATAACCACAGTACTGGGCGGCGGGGTACACCAGCAACTCTCTCACCGGTCAACTGGGCCCTGGATATCATTATTCGAATAGAAATACGATCGTCGAGGCTTCCTCTGGGGCCTTTTTCCATAAATGGGCTCCCTCTGGGGTCTTTTCCTCTCACGATATTCCCATTCTTCCGTTACCACAAAACCGTTACCACATAACCGTTACCACATATTCGTAATAATGGAAACACGATCGTCGGGCTCCCACTGGGACCATAACCCTCACGATGTCGCCAACATTAACGAATTAGTCACAATCACTTCACTTCCTTCAACATTTACATTCTCATCACTTTATAAAAATCATGCATAACATAACATTTTGTTTTTGAAACCAAGCATGCAACATATCTTTTAAATGTCTTCCTTAAATCATAAAATCCCTTAAACATTTAAAAATCATAATTTAATCATGAACATTTCATAAACATTTAAAAATAATCATAATATCATAAAAACAGCATTTAGGGCACTGCCATGACGTTTACTAATTTCTAGGTGTAAAACGACCGTTTTATCCCTAGACATAAAATTCCTCGGTTTTGACTTTTATCTTGATTTCATGACTCTAACATGTCCCAAATAATTATTTAAGTGCACATGAATTTTCCCATAATTTTATTTAGCTTAAATCGATGACTTTTAAATTAATCTTCAAATAAGACGTACTAATGCGTTTTAATCCCGAATTAAATCAAACCTTAATATAAAATTCCCAAATTAAAAAATTAGACTTATAATAATTATTTAAGCTTAACCCTAATTTTCCATAATTTTATAAAGCTTAAACTAGGCTTTTCAATTAACTCGTTAATTAACGTTTCGTGCGGCGATTAAATCTCGAATAAATCCAAAACTCGTTAATTTGATCCCAAATTTTAAACATAACATTTTTAAGATTTATTCTACCCTTCCAAGTCATAAGCCACCCCCGTGGGCCCATAATTTTGTTTTTAGTTATTAAAATCTCGTTTTTGACACATTATCGAACCACCCGAGCCATCTCCCAATTTACCCGAGCCACGCCCGAGACACCTTGAGCCAAAACCCAGCCAATTCATCTAGGGACCCTATTGTGAAAGCCCAGCCCAAAATCATGACCCTAACCCGTTCAAAAAGCCTACTGAACTCTGCCCCAAATCTGCCCGTGTATGTGTGTGTAACTCCTAAGCACATAAGGACTCCTAGCCAACCTAGGACACTTCCAGCTGAGCCACCACCTAGCACACACCACCCTAACCTTTCCTAGACAGTGCCCAGTCCCTACCCAGACCAGCCCAACCACTTGAACTAGCGCACAAACCACCTGAAGAGAACAGCAGCCTCCGTGCTTCTTTTGTTCACTCACGGTTCCACCTTCTCCTTCGAGCCAGCTGCGACCCAACCGCACCAGCCATTAGCCCGACCATAGACCACCTCCCTTAGACCCCGTATGACCCACTTGGCTCGCCCCAGGCCAGCCGTGAGCCACCTTCATCAGCAAATTCAGAAACCTGCTCTCGCGCGAAGGAGTCCCTTCTACGTGGGACTCCTCCCCAGCTGCGCTCCAGGGGTCCTAGCCATGCTAGGACCCTTCCTGACCCTGAACCACGTCCAGCACGAGTCCCCCCTCGAGACCTGGTAGAACCCTTAAGCCCCATGCACAACCAACTGGATTCATGAAGATCACAAGCAATCTCGGCCCTACCCAATTAACCACCCACGTTTCCTAGCTTGTTCTTTTAAATTTGCAATGTTTTGGTGGGTTTAGGACTCTTGAAATCATGCAAAAACATCCCTCAAACATATCATAATTGTAATGCCCTAGATTGTATGTGGATAAAATGAAAAGATGAAGTGTTGCTTGAAGGAAGAGACCGCACCCGCGCCCCTTCTGATGCCGCACCCGCGGTGCATGGACAGAAAATTGGTCATTTTACAGTAGGGTCACCGCACCCGCGGTCCAGGACAGAGTGCACCCGCGGTTGATGGACAGAGAGTTGATAATTAATTACAGAAATGACACCGCACCCGCGGTGCTAACGTAAACGCACCCGCGGAAATGTCACCGCACCCGCGGTCTTATATGTACCGCACCCGCGGTCGTCAAATTTCAGAAAATGAAAGGCATGCCGTGGGCACAGCGCACCCGCGGTGAAGAGTGACCGCACCCGCGGTGCTGCATGCGAGAAATCCACCTTCGAACTCCATGAAGACACATGGCATATATATATATATATAATTGTTCTGAGTCTTGACTTTCACCATTTCCATCAGCTGAAAACGTGAGAGAGTGGGGAGAAGCTTCAACTCCTTATGCTTTAAGGTTGTGATTTTGAAAGAATTACATATCCAAACTTTAATCCAAGTTGAGATTCTTGTTCCTCTTGACAAGGGCTCCAAAAGGGTATACTTTCTATATCTTTTCAGCATATTTTGAAGTTAACATGTGGAGGAAATTCAGATATGTTTGTGATTATATGTTCTTGAGATTATAGATGTCGTAGAATCGTAAACGGATCGGTTATTGGATGTCGTATGCAATTTGTATGGAATTCCAGCTTACATGTGCATGAGATTATGCAGATTTTCAGAGTTTGAAATGGGTATGGTATTGACTATGAGTTGAGGATATATATGTTAAGATTTGAATTGATCGGTATCAAGAAACTATGTCATTATACCGTCGAATTGTATCAAGATTTGATATTGAACCGTACTAGTATTAGTTTGAGTTGTGATTTGGTATTGTGCATCTCAACATTGTCATTTCAGATTTGATAGTGACAGATTCGTCGTCGAGACTTCGACATCTACAGACATTGTGCTACGAAAGGTATAATGCATGTTTTGTTTGGGGAAGACACCACTCAAATAAGATTCAATTTGAGTTTCCCAACAAAACCACATACTAGATTAGTTGCTTGTCTTTTGACATGATTATGATTTGTTTATGGATTGTATTCAAATCTTTTGATATGATTATGCATTTATAGATTTATATTCATGCATTTGATATAGGAGAGTCATTGGCAGATTTGCCAAGCTTCTAGATGTTCGGTGGTATCGAAGCTTCGGATCAGATTCACTCCGATTGTAGACATTCGATACAGACTTGACCGAAGTCTAGGAATAAGACGTACAGTTAGCCCGATTGGGAGGGTAGGTGACAGACAGTGACGTCTTATTCACACTGGGATCCCTAGAGTAGAGTCGATTCGAGTCAAGACATGATTTGATTTGAGTTGCATGTTTAGATAGATCGGTTTCATAGACTATGGAGCCATTGTTATTGCTTTCATGCATGATTTATGATTTCGTATCAGCATGTATACATGTTTTATACTGGGATTTGTTCTCACCGGAGTTTCCGGCTGTTGTTATGTCTGTATGTGTGCATAACAACAGGTGGGGCAGGATCAGGGTCGCGACAGAGATGAGAGATCAAGATAGCGTGGTGACTACGGGCACAGAAGATCACTAGTGATGTTGTACTAGATTTGTACTACTCGTAGTTTATGGTTTGTATTAAACCCTAGTGATGTGTTGGTAGTAAGACATGATATGTATATTATATGTGTTGTAATTAAATAAAGAAAGATATTATGTTTAGTGTTTACATTTGAATTAATGTTAAAAAGCGAAAATTTGACCCACATTTTGAATAAAGATCCAATTAATCCCAAATAGAATTGAGTTAGAGCCCGGATCCCCACAACAGGTGGTATCAGAGCCGTAGGTTCTGTAGACTGAGATAGAATAGAATGAGCGGGGTAGATCGAGTCTTCTTCCTTGCTTTTGATGTGCTAGCATGATTTAATGCTTTCCCTATTATATGTTGTATTGTATCTGAGTTGGTTTACAGCATATACTTGTAAAGACTGAATCAGAACCGATTCTGGATCAGAGGTATATGATCAGAGGAGGGCTGAGACAGATTGTATAGATTGTATCCTAATCTGTTTGATAATCAGATATGCCGCCTAGAAGAATACCACAACCAGCTGCAGGTCAAGTGCCGGAACAGGGTAGTACGTCAGGTACTCAGATGGACGTTACTGCGACACCGATGGAGACTTTGTTGAAGAGATTTCAATCATTCCATCCACCTACCTTGAAGGGCACAGAAAATGCAGTGGATTGTGAAAGCTGGTTGGATGATATAGAGATGTTATTTGAATCACTTGCCTATACAGATGAACGTAGAGTGAAGCTGATTGGGCATCAATTACAAGAAGTGGCCAAGAGTTGGTGGCTAACGGCGAAAAGAGCCTTAGAACATCGAGGTATTGATATTACTTGGAAAGTCTTTAAAGATGAATTTTATCAACGTTTCTTTCCAGTGTCGTATCGAAAAGACAAAGGGGACCGAGTTCGCCAACTTGAGACAGGGGCAATGGAACATAGAGGAGTATGTTGCCAAATTCTCGTCCTTGCTTCGATTTGCACCTCACGTAGCAGGGAATGATGAGGCAGTTGCCGATCAATTCATAAATGGTTTGAATCCGGATATTTTCACTTTAGTGAACACGGGGCGACCCAACACTTTTTCTGAGGCGCTGAATCGAGCGAAGGGAGCAGAGGCTGGCTTGATTAGGCAGTGAGGAGCTTCCTATAGTGTTCAGGGTCAGAGACCGCCACCGTTCGCCACACAGTTTCCATCACCTCCTCCTCGATTTGATAGTCGAATCAGTAGTAGTAGGAAGAAAGATTCTTTGAAGGCTAAGGGTAAGCAGTTCAAGAGAGCAGGGAGCAGTTCATCGAGCTCCAGTGGGTCAAGACAGAGAGGTCCTGGCCAGAGTACAGATGTGACAGGTGTATATTGTACTACTTGTGGAGGCCGACATGCCGCAGAGCAGTAGTCAGGGAGTGATGGGCAGATGTAATATATGCAGGCAACAGGGACACTTTGCCAGAGTTTGTCCCCAGAGAGGTGCCCAGAGATTTCAGAATACAGGGTCATCAGCATCAGTGACTCAGCCTGAGAGACATACATCTGTACATTCATTCCAGCCACCATCTTCACAATCCAAGCCTAGAGCTAGTGGTGGCCAGACAGTGAGCCAACCTCCTAGACAACAGGCTAGGGTGTTTGCACTGACCGAGGAGCAAGCCCAAGATGCACCAGACGATGTGATTGCAGGTAACTGTTTTCTTTGCGGTTATCCTGCATATGTATTGATAGATACAGGTGCATCACATACATTCATATCAGAACATTTTGCATTAACACATGCATTGCCTGTAGAGTCATTGTCTACTGTAGTGTCTATTTCTTCTCCGTTGGAAAGTGGTCTGATATCTGTGACTTCAGTTAGACATTGTGTACTACAGTTTGAAGGGCATGAGATCGATTTAGAATGTGTTGTACTTGGTTTATCTGATTTTGATTGTATTTTCGGGATTGACATGTTGACTAAGTACAGAGCCACCGTAGACTGTTTCCACAAGATTGTCAGATTCAGACCTGAAATGACAGAAGAGTGGAAATTCTACGAAAAGTGTTCCAGATCTCGGATTCCCTTAGTATCCGCTCTGACTATGAGTAGATTGTTGCAGCAAGGAGCAGAAGGGTTCCTTATTTATTCAGTAGATTTACTTAAATCGAGCCCGGCAGTGGCAGATTTGCCAGTAGTACGGGAGTTTGCAGATGTATTTCCTGACGAGATTCCAGGGTTACCTCCGGCCCGAGAGGTAGATTTTAGTATTGATCTTATTCCAGGTACCGCTCCTATATCTCGAGTTCCGTATAGGATGGCGCCTATAGAGTTGAAGGAATTGAAAGCACAACTAGAAGATCTTCTAGCCAAGGGATATATCAGACCCAGTGTATCTCCTTGGGGTGCACCAGTGCTATTTGTGCGAAAGAAAGACGGTTCTATGAGATTGTGTATAGATTACAGGCAGCTGAACAAGGCAACGATAAAGAACAAATATCCTTTGCCTCGTATCGACGACTTATTTGATCAGTTGCAGGGATCATCTATCTATTCCAAGATCGATCTGAGATCTGGATATCACCAGCTGCGAGTACGAGATATTGATATACCAATGACAGCATTCCGAACCAGGTATGGACATTACGAATTTATTGTCATGCCTTTCGGTTTAACAAATGCTCCAGCGGTGTTTATGGGACTAATGAACCGTGTCTTTCAGAGATATTTAGATGAGTTTGTGATTGTTTTTATTGATGATATTTTGTTGTATTCAAAGAATTTGGATGAGCATGCCAATCATTTGAGAATTGTGTTGCAAACACTGAGAAATGAAAGATTGTATGCGAAACTGTCAAAGTGTGAGTTTTGGTTGAGACAGGTTGTCTTCTTGGGTCATATCATATCTGGAGATGGTATTTCTGTGGATCCGAGTAAAGTGGAAGCTGTGATCAGTTGGCCGAGACCGACTTCTGTGCCAGAGATACGCAGTTTCATGGGTCTAGCAGGGTACTATAGACGATTCATCAAAGATTTCTCCAGTATTGCGAAGCCGATTACCCAGTTGACACAGAAAAATGCGCCGTTTGTGTGGTCTGCGGATTGTGAATCTAGTTTCCTAGAGTTGAAGAAGAGGCTGACCAGTGCACCTGTCTTGATGATTCCTTCGGGTACTGGTGATTTCGTTGTATATTGTGATGCATCTCACAGAGGGCTGGGATGTGTTCTTATGCAGCGAGGTCATGTGATCGCATATGCCTCTAGACAGCTGAAGCCACACGAGAATCGATATCCCATTCATGATCTTGAATTGGCAGCTATCGTATTTGCCTTGAAAATCTGGCGTCATTATCTTATATGGGGAGAAATTTGAGATTTATTCTGACCATAAAAGCCTGAAGTATCTGTTTTCTCAGTCAGAGTTGAACATGAGGCAGCGTAGATGGCTTGATCTACTGAAAGATTTTGATTGCGAGATCAAGTACTATCCAGGGAAGTCAAATGCAGCAGCAGATGCCTTGAGTCGAAAGGTTTGTGCCCTATCCTTATCGACGATAGGTGTTTCGAATTTAGTTGAAGATTGTTGTTTGTCTGGTTTAGCATTTGACACAGATAGTAGACCATTGAGACTTGCCACGATTCAAGTTGAGCCAGATTTGATTATGAAAATCAAAGAAGCTCAAAGAACAGATCAGAATATACAGAAGTCAATTCAGATGGTCAGATCAGGACATCAGTCTGAATATCAGGTACATGATTTTGTACTGTATGTGAATAACCGTATTGTAGTGCCAGATGTTTCAGAGTTGAAACAACAAATATTGTCAGCAGCGCACTGTAGTCGGTTCAGCATTCACCCTGGTAGCAGAAAGATGTACAACGACTTGAAGACACAGTTCTGGTGGAAACAGATGAAATCAGATGTTGCCGAATATGTGTCTAAGTGCTTAAATTGCCAACAGGTGAAGGCCGAAAGAAAGAAGCCCGAAGGTTTACTTCAGAGTTTGTCTATTCCTGAATGGAAATGGGATCACATTTCCATGGATTTCGTGACGAAGTTACCTCGATCATCCCGGGGTTGTGATGCGATTTGGGTTGTGATAGACATATTAACCAAATCAGCGTGTTTTATTCCGTACAGAATGACGTACAGACATGATCAGATGGCTGAGATATATGTCAGAGAGGTAGTTAGATTACATGGTGTGCCGAAGTCTATCGTATCAGATCGTGATCCACGATTCACTTCTCACTTTTGGCACAGTCTGCAGCAGGCTTTAGGTACGACATTGCACCTGAGCACTGCTTATCATCCCCAGACAGACGGACAGTCAAAGCGGACTATCCAGACTTTAGAGGACATGTTGAGAGCTGTAGTGCTAGATTTCGGCACTAGTTGGCAAGATTCACTACCGTTGTGTGAATTCTCGTACAACAACAGCTATCAAACGAGCATAGAGATGGCACCGTTTGAGGCGTTGTATGGCAAGAAATGCAGATCTCCTCTATATTGGGATGATATCTCTGAGGCACCAGAACTTGGGCCTGATATGATTCGTGATATGACTGAGAAAGTGAAGATAATCCAGAAAAGAATGAAGACGGCACAGGATAGACAGGCCAAGTATGCCAATATCAGACGTAGACCGCTAATATTTGAACAAGGAGACAGAGTATTTTTGAAGATTTCTCCTTTCAGAGGCGTTGTCAGATTTGGCAAACGCGGGAAATTGTCTCCTAGATACATCGGTCCATATGAGATTCTGGAAAAGATTCTATCCGGGATACATGATGTTTTTTATGTATCGATGCTGCGTAGATACATGCCAGATTATTCTCATGTTATTCAGCCTGACAAAGTTGAGCTAGATCAGACGTTGAGTTATGTCGAACAACCGATACAGATTCTTGATCGGAAAGAGAAACAGATCAGAACGAAGACAATTCCGCTAGTGAAAGTCCAGTGGAGTCTTCATGGCACCGAGGAAGCGACTTGGGAGACAGAAGCAGATATGAGACAGAAATATCCCGAGTTATTCTCATGATGTGAGTATTTATTCAACTTTTGATTTTACTGCTGTTTTTACATACTTTGATTAATTGATTTCACGTTCGAGGACGAACTAATATCTAAGAGGGGGAGAAATGTAATGCCCTAGATTGTATGTGGATAAAATGAAAAGATGAAGTGTTGCTTGAAGGAAGAGACCGCACCCGCGCCCCTTCTGATGCCGCACCCGCGGTGCATGGACAGAAAATTGGTCATTTTACAGTAGGGTCACCGCACCCGCGGTCCAAGACAGAGTGCACCCGCGGTTGATGGACAGAGAGTTGAGAATTAATTACAGAAATGACACCGCACCCGCGGTGCTAACGTAAACGCACCCTCGGAAATGTCACCGCACCCGCGGTCTTATATGTACCGCACCCGCGGTCGTCAAATTTCAGAAAATGAAAGGCATGCCGTGGGCACAGCGCACCCGCGGTGAAGAGTGACCGCACCCGCGGTGCTGCATGCGAGAAATCCACCTTCGAACTCCATGAAGACACATGGCATATATATATATATAATTGTGCTGAGTCTTGACTTTCACCATTTCCATCAGCTGAAAACGTGAGAGAGTGGGGAGAAGCTTCAACTCCTTATGCTTTAAGGTTGTGATTTTGAAAGAATTACATATCCAAACTTTAATCTAAGTTGAGATTCTTGTTCCTCTTGACAAGGGCTCCAAAAGGGTATACTTTCTATATATTTTCAGCATGTTTTGAAGTTAACATGTGGAGGAAATTCAGATATGTTTGTGATTATATGTTCTTGAGATTTTAGATGTCGTAGAATCATAAACGGATCGGTTATTGGATGTCGTATGCAATTTGTATGGAATTCCAGCTTACATGTGCATGAGATTATGCAGATTTTCAGAGTTTGAAATGGGTATGGTATTGACTATGAGTTGAGGATATATATGTTAAGATTTGAATTGATCGGTATCAAGAAACTATGCCATTATACCGTCGAATTGTATCAAGATTTGATATTGAACCGTACTAGTATTAGTTTGAGTTGTGATTTGATATTGTGCATCTCAACATTGTCATTTCAGATTTGATAGTGACAGATTCATCATCGAGACTTCGACATCGACAGACATTGTGCGATGAAAGGTATAATGCATGTTTTGTTTGGGGAAGACACCACTCAAATAAGATTCAATTTGAGTTTCCCAACAAAACATATACTAGATTAGTTGCTTGTCTTTTGACATGATTATGATTTGTTTATGGATTGTATTCAAATCTTTTGATATGATTATGCATTTATAGATTTATATTCATGCATTTGAGATAGGAGAGTCATTGGCAGATTTGCCAAGCTTCTAGATGTTCGGTGGTATCGACGCTTCGGATCAGATTCACTCCGATTGTAGACATTCGATACAGACTTGACCGAAGTCTAGGAATAAGACGTACAGTTATCCCGATTGGGAGGGTAGGTGACAGACAGTGACGTCTTATTCACACCGGGATCCCTAGAGTAGAGTCGATTCGAGTCAAGACATGATTTGATTTGAGTTGCATGTTTAGATAGATCGGTTTCATAGACTATGGAGCCATTGTTATTGCTTTCATGCATGATTTATGATTTCGTATCAGCATGTATACATGTTTTATACTGGGAATTGTTCTCACCGGAGTTTCCGGCTGTTGTTATGTCTGTATGTGTGCATAACAACAGGTGGGGCAGGATCAGGGTTGCGACAGAGATGAGAGATCAAGATAGCGTGGTGACTACGGGCGCAGAAGATCACTAGTGATGTTGTACTAGATTTGTACTACTCGTAGTTTATGGTTTGTATTAAACCCTAGTGATGTGTTGGTAGTAAGACATGACATGTATATTATATGTGTTGTAATTAAATAAAGAAAGATATTATGTTTAGTGTTTACATTTGAATTAATGTTAAAAAGTGAAAATTTGACCCACATTTTGAATAAAGATCCAATTAATCCCAAATAGAATTGAGTTAGAGCCCGGGTCCCCACAATAATCATTATAATATTAAACATGATTTTGGATGAAATTACAAGCTTTAAAATTAACATATGCCACAAAAACGAATTTGTATTATGATGCACTTGTTTTTCATGCAAAAACACAATTAAATAAAATACTATGGTGTGAAAGATGAGAAAGAAAGAAATATGGCGTGCCTTTGCGTTTTAAACGCACGATAAAAACGTTGACGATTGAAGGACGGCGACGAAGAGACGATGGCTTGATGTTTCCCTTGAAAAATTGGTGCTTTTCCCTTCATAAAAATTTGTGTGTGCCGTGACATGGGTTGGGGAGAATTGGGAGAAAATTTTCAGAAAGTGTTTGGCCGATTACTTGTGTAGGGTTTTGGGTGGGGATTTGTATATTATATAATAAATTAAGTCATTAACTCAAGTTTAGGCCTATTAAGCCAAGTTTAGGCCCATTAGTGCTTGTTTAGGATTTAAATAAAATATTATCATGGCTTTTGTTTAAATAAATTTGTGAATTTATTAGCCGAGTTGCTAAAAAGCTCGCATTTTTGTTGAAAATCCAACACCGATAAAATTTACGTTCCGGCGTATAAAATCACCTCAAAACTCCTTATTTTCAAACATACTAAAAAGGATCAATCATATTTTAATTAATTAAAAATAATTATTTAATAAAAATCATTTTCTATTTTTTTTCAGCACTCGGTCTCCGTTCCTCGATCGCAACTCGAATAACCTTTAAAAATACATTTTAATGCAATCATGTAGAAAAGTATATTTTAAACATGCAATTATGCACAACATAATTAATTAATGCAATTAAAATATTTAATGAAAATACACAAAAAATTTAATAATTGCATGCATGGGGTTTGCGTGGACTTTAAAATTTTCGGGGCGTTACATCCCATGAGTTCTTCGATTAAATTAGATAATGATCAAGGGGGAATATCAGTTGAGACGGCAATCTACAGAGGTCTAATAGGTTCTTTATTATACCTAACTGCTAGTCGTCCTGATATTGTATTTGTTGTTTATATGTGTGCCAGATTTTAGGCAAATCCTAAGCAATCGTACTTTTTAGCTGCCAAACGTATATTGAAATATCTTAAAGGCACACAAAATGTGGGCTTATGGTATGCTAAGGACTCATCGTTCAATTTAGTTGGCTATTCAGATGCAGATTATGCAGGATGTAAGCTTGATTGTAAAAGCACCAGTGGATCATGTCAGTTTCTAAGAGACAGGCTGATTTCATGGTTCAGCAAAAAGTAAACATCCATAACAACTTCCACAACTGAAGCAGAATATCTTGCTGCTGGAAGCTGCTGTGCTTAACTGCTCTAGGTTCAGCAACAACTGAAAGACTATGGAGTCATTGCAAAAGAATCACCAATCTTTTGTGATAATGCAAGCACAATTGCGATTACATATAATCCAGTTCTTCACTCAAGGACCAACCATGTCGATGGTAGACACCGCTTCATCAGAGATCATGCTCGAAAGAAGGCAATCAGGCTGGAATACATACCAACTGATCAACAAGCAGCTGATATCTTCACCAAATCATTACCCAAGACTAAGCTTTCTCATTTTCGCAACATTCTTTGTTTAATTGATCTGTCTTAATTATATTTGTTTTAATGCTGATATGTCAGTTATTGCTAATTATTATTTATTTAATCAATAGTCAGTCAGTCAGTTATTAGTTAGTCAACTGATATCAATTAGTATGAAGAAAAGGAAACAACAATAAATCGAAATAACAACTTTATTGATAATATCTTTCACATAATACACGATTTATTTCCCTTTCAATGGCATCTAGCTAGAGGGATATCTAACTAGACAACTCATTAAAGGAAATTCTTCTGTAGCCTTCCGAAAAGACAATCTTTTCCAGCACTCTCTGCTCCTTCAAAAGCATCAAATCTAAAAGACCTTCATCAGTGGCAAGATCTGAAGTATGGATTACATCGAGATGCCTCTTATATTTGATCACATTTGCCCTCTGTTTATCAGTAGCAACTAATCTATCTCGTTGAATAGTCTGGAGGTCATGAATTTAAGTCCAGGTGGACATGATTTTTAACAAGACAAGATCCTCTATAGTTTCTTTCAAACTCTCCAAACGGCGAAGCGTTACTGCAGGAAGAGGGTTGTTGGAACTGCTTACTCTATCCATCTGTGCTTAATTGTTGTTGTTGTTATCTAATGACAGTAATATTATTTATAGACAGACTCGTATTTAAAAAATAGAAGAAGACGAAGAGACATCAGTTAACAGAATGCACTTGACTGATTCACACTGAGTTTCTTCTACCCTCTTTTACTAATATGCATTTATTGAGGGGGAATGTCGAATTTAAATGGTTAACTGATAAGACAATAGTCAGTTGGTCTTCAACTGAACTGACTCAGTTTTCAACTGATCACTCAGCTACTGACCTAACTGATCTTATCCAATAAGTTATTGATTATTAATTAAGCATTCCATATTAAGTGATGTGACTGTTAAAATTACACTTTTAATGTCATTCATTGAATAGTAATATGAAACGTGGCCCCATGTAGTCCATTAAACTTCTGTTCACGTTTTCACCATACGTACACACGATTTTATCTTGGACTGACACGTGTCCAAAAATTTGAACAGTCACAAACATAAGAAATTGAACCAGCTTCATTTCAGTTTTTTTACGTGCATTACAACTCTCAGAGCAAATCAAATACACAGAGCTTTTTCTCGCAGATACTCAAACTATCAGGAATGGCAAATCAAGTCCCTGCATACATTCTCAACGCATTGGCTATTGACTTTGATTCAGTTTTGTCTGTCAAGGACGAAGCTATCAAGTCTGTCTTTCTCAAACTTGAAGCAGCTGGATTGAAGAACTTTCTTGTATTATCACGTCAAGAAATCTATCCTAAAGAGATTCAGGATCTGTATGCTAATGGATTCATCTCTGCTGACGGCAAAATCACTTCAATCGTCAACAGTCAACTGCTGATCATTGACGAAAACTCCTTCAGCAATCTCTTCCAACTTCCTTATGATGGCTTGGATAATATCTCTGAAGTTAAGACGTCTGATGTAGAGGAGATGCAGACACTCTTATCTGCAGATGGACGGAAGATCAAGGTTTCTGACCCTAAGAAAGAACTGAAACCAGAGTTCCAGTTACTGGCTGACATTGTGGCCAAGGGACTACTCGCCAAAGCAGGCTCATTTGCTGCTCTTACCTTGTAAAAGTTCCAAGTAATAACTGCTATCATGGCTGGACGAAGACTGAATTGGTCAGCCATCATCTTTTCTATTCTCAAGAACATGATTCAAACCTCCAAACAGTCCAAGGGCTTTGCTGTACCACTCAGCTACTTGTTGAAGAACAACGGTTTGATGGATGACTCTTTTGAGAAGTCATCCAAATTCAAAATTTTCAATGCTAAGAGTGTTCAGCTGCCAAAAGTCAAGCTGGACATGTAACCCGAGCAGTTCATTAAAATGAAGAAAGAGATTGGGACATAGGAAGCTCCCAAATCAGTCATGAAGATAGCTCAGAAAAAGACAATAAAAAGAAAACTGATTTTCAGTGAGATTGATTCAGAGAGAACTCCATCTCCTAAAATCTCAAAGAAGCCAAGAACTCTCAAAACCAAACCAGCAGTTGTTTTGGAAACAATCCCAACTGAAAGATTGAAACTAACTGGAGCTAAACAGCCTATCAGCGCCATACCTTTGAGGGCAATTTCAGTCGAGTCTTCAACTGAAAGTCAGTCACTACCTTCAACTGATCCATCTAAGAAGATTATCACCAAATCTGGTGATAAGCAAAAACCAGCAGGAGTCCAAGCTCCATTGATCTCCATCACTGCTCCAATTTCTCTACCATTTGCCAGACCAAAAAGAGTAGTCATAAGGGAGAAAGTGGATGCAACTAAATCAGGACTGAGCATCTCTCATGTCCTACCTGTCCCGAAAGGAAAGGGAAAGTTGACTGAAGAGCCCCGACCGACAAACTCAATTCAAACTCATATCGACATGATATGGAATGTGGTCAATGAGTTTTCTGAATCAAAGCTCAAGACTTACAATGAATGGGCCAGATTTAGAACCGGAGTTTTTGTTAAGGATTTGCAGAAGAAAGCAGTTTTAAAGAAATTTAATACTTTAAAAACTGTAGTCTTGAAGGTAGTCAAAGCTGCCTCGATTGTTCAAGCACTGAAAAGGAGACATACTTCTTTGATCTGGTGCGTGTCAAGAAATTTGCTCAACTGATCGCTCAGCTCCGCCAAAATTATGATCCAACCAGTCCTACTGCTTTCAATGACAAAGCAGTTCATGATCAGCTGGACACAGGATCTACGATCACTATAGATGAAGATCAAGAGTTGGGAAATGGATCAAGAGTTGATTATTCCAACAAATGCTCAAATTCCTTCATCTGAAGAGAAAGCTGAACAATCAGTTCAACAACCAGAGCCATCCCAGGAACCAGTTACTGAATCAACTGAGCCAACAACTGCTTCTTCCTCAAAGGATGTTTAACCATCACCTTCAGTTCCTCAATCTTATACTGCAGATCTTCAGCTCTACACTAATGCTGAGTTATCATTGGCAAATATTGACGAAGTCATACAATCAGTCGCCACTTATATCCAGCTGAATATTCTAACTACAGAAGTAGGTGAAGAACCGAGCTTAACTGAACAACCAGCCTCAGAGGCTATTTTGCAAGAAACTGAAGAACCAGTTCAGTCGATTGCCACGACTGAACAAGCAGTTCTAGCTGAAACTGAAATGGCTCAGTTGCACAAGGAACCAACTGAAGAAGTGCAAACTAAAGAGCCAACTACAGTATCAGTTGATCAACCAACTGAAGAACCAATTACAACATCAGCTGATAACCAAACTGACAAGCCTTCCAGCTCAACTGATCTTCCGATTTTCACTCTTCCTCCAGAACATCAACAGGAAACAATACCAGAAGATGTTTCAGAAATGGTTACTGTTGCGACTGAACCAACTGATAGAGCCTTGGTAATCTTTAATCAAGAAGACAAGGAGCAGGAACCTGAATCTTCTGAAGCTTTGTCTCCTTAGATACCAACGGCTACTGAATCTATGATCGAAGATATTCAGTCCAACCTCCTCCATTTAGTTTCTTCTATTTCTGACATCAAATCAACTCAACTGCTACACAACTTGAAGATTAATTCTATAAAGGAGAATACTCTTAAGAGTTTACAACAGGTCACGAAGGATATTACTTCACTATTTGTCCAAATAGATCGGTTAAAGAAGGACCGAGTGATGATTCAAGCTCATTTCCAAGCTCAAGATGTGTTCACAAAACGTATGGATTTCCTCCAGAACGTAGTCACAAAGAGAATGGATTTGCTGCAAGAACATATAGTGCATGCCTTATCAAATGTCACTTCGGAAGTTCGTACTTTATCCAGCAGGGTTGATAAGCTTGACAAAAAAGGGGGAAGAAGAAAAAGAAGAAGATCAGCATAAGCAATCCAAGAAGAGACCTAGTCAACTGGCTGATCAAGGACCAGCTGATAAAAGAGAAAAGAAATAAAGAGATCCAGATCAGTTAGAAGGCAGTCTTTATATTCTTATTCAATTGAAGAGTTTGGCAGATTTTTTAGAATTTTTAGTCAGCAGAAAATTCTTTTATTCTTTCATTCTTTGTACGAATCTGTACATTGAAAGAGTTGTTAATAAAAGATCAGTTCACATTTTCTAAGTTTTGTCAAACACCAAAAAGTAGAAAATTGTTGGAAACTTTATTTCGGAAGTCTGACAAACTGAGCGTATAAAGATTGAACAAACTGATCAAGAAGATTGAAAAGAACTGATCTAAAAGTACACAAACTATATTTTGTCTAACTGAAGATTAATGCGCAGATAAGGCAACTGAACTAAGCTAACTGAACTATGTATTCGACTGGATGATCAGTTGAAACTGATCAGTTTCTACCATTAGTTGAAAGCTATCAACTAATTCTATCGGCTATGTCAAACCGATAAAATAGATTGACACGTCATCAGATAAGGAATGTAACTATCAACCGACAACTGTACAAAAGCATACTGCAACATGTAGTGGGAACGCCGTATTTCAGCAATGCTACAGTGTACGACTGTCAGAAGGATATTGACGTGGCAAACAACGGATAGAAAGATTCAAACGCCTTCATTGTTACCGCTGGAAGCAAAGCCTATAAATATCCGAGAAGAGCAGCTGAGAGAGAATAATACAATATAAAAACCGAACTACCAAGTTGTTATTCTGCTGAAATCTCTTCACTAGCTTTCTGTTCATATTCAAAAGATTTCAAAAGCTCACACTTAGCATATACACTCATAGCATTCAAAGGCTATACATTGAGCTTACAAGCACAAACACATATCGTTGTAATATTCGATCTTATAGAGATCAGTTGTGCTAAGTGGTATTTCAAATCAGTTGAGAACTGATAAACTGTATTGAAAATAAGAGTTTCAGTTTGGCATTGTCAAGTCCAAACTGAAGGGGGTCTGTACAAGTCTTGTGTTGATCAAAATCTTTTAGTTAATATCCTATCTTCTAGATAGAAAGTGTGACGTAGGAGTGATTGAAATCTTCGAACATCAATAAATTTTACGTCTCTTAAGGTTCAGTTTTATTCTATTTGTCAGTCAGTTTATTTCCGTACTTTCATTAGTTAATTTATTGAAATAACAACTTATAAGTTGTTTTTTAAAAAATGATGACCATATTTTTTTTTATTTTACGTCTCAAAATTATATTTCACTATCTTATACAGTTTCATCAATTAGGATTTGGTCTTTCACATCACTTTTGAAAACCCACACATTTGAATAAATTTAATAAAAATACTTTCAACCCACTTTCTCCACGACGTCATGTTCTTGAATTATTTTAATTGTATTCCACTTTTCAAAATTTTATCATATACAACATGTCTTTCAAAATTTTTAAAAGTAATATAACTAAATTTTATGTCTCATTCATTTCGTATATTTTTATTAAAAAAATTAAATACTAAAGATAAAAATAAAACATATATATGCAGCACATGATATAAATATACTTAGTTACACATGCAAAAAGATGTGATGAAACAGTATTACATCATTTTTTATAATTTTGACAATTTAATAATTTATTTTTAAAATAAGATTGACCTGAACAGTTTATAAACTTCTAAAATAACTTATAAACAACCACCAAAATGAATAATAAATATGACGGTGTTTGGCACGTTGTGTCCATCCCTTAGATAGTCACGTAAACGACCAATCATTTTACTCGACTCCTTTTGTCATCGTTATGTAGTGAAATTATAGTGATGTATTTAGAATATACTTTTCATCATTATATATTGAAATTATAGTGATGTATTTAGAATATACTTTTAATATAATAATTTTTCATGTAAAATAAACATATTTTATTCATAATATAATATAATTTGGTCTTTTAAATTTTAAGGAAGGTAGGATTTTAAAGTTTTATGAGAATAATTTTGTTAAAGAAATTTTTGTGAACGTTATGACTTATGAGCGAGTATCGTTTACTCAATAAATATATGTGATTTCATGCATATATTTTGTGTTTCTATAATCGTTTATTTATCAATGTTTTTTTATAATATTATTTTGGCATTAAATCAATTGGAATATGAATTTTTTTTGTTAACAAACAAAATTAAGAATTTTTGTTTATAATAAGTTAGAAAGATTTTTTTGGTATGGTTGTTTAACTTTTTTTCGTTCATCTTTTATTATTATTATTGTTATATAATAAGAAATATGAATATTTGAATAATCATCTTCTTGGAGTAAAGCACATGACCATCCCTTCCACTTGCTCCAATCAATTCCCCACTCCAAAATCCCTTCCACTCGCCAATTCCAGAGTCCAATTGCTTGCTGCTCGATCGAGACTGTCTTTTGCGGGTAAGTTATTAAAAGTTATTCCTCCTTTGGAACATCGTGTACTGTGTCTATGTTTGTTGTGTTGATTAACTTTTTATGTTTTTCTTTTTTATTGTTTTTGTGATTGTTTTCTTGATTTTTTGGTGTGCCGCTTGTTTGCATTATGTTGCCTTTTTCGATGAATTGAGTTCTGATTCATTTGGAACTGGAATCTTCACTCTTGTTTGTGTCTGTTGTTTATATTGTACATTCTGGTGTTGGCGAGCTAATAATTTGTATTGGATCTTTAAATCCCACGAGAGGAATTGGATTTTAGCTGGAGAATTTATCTGTGGTTTGTGTTTGTGCCAAAAAAGTTACATTGGGCCCTATTAGTTTGGCCCATCGACAAAGGTGAATAACACAAGATCATGGGAAGATTGTGGATGAAGATCGTGGGTCATGGGAAGAGCGGGGGAGCAGCCCAGAATTTGGAGGAAAAGAGCGAATCGTTAGACAACTGAGGACACAACACATTCAACGGACAAACCTGCAAATTTTCTGCAAATTTCAATTTCATATTTTAAGTTTTCCTAGAATTTCATTAGTATTTTTAGTTTTCCGGCATCTTCATTCTAGTTTCTTTCGTCAAGTTTATTATAGTTTGCAGTATAATTTGTAGTATTTGGTGAATTTCTACTGTTTTGTAAATACAAAATTATGTGGGGGATTTATTTCGTCATTTTCCAGTTTTATTCCTTTTTTTAGGGAATATTAATTTAGGTGATTAGAACTAATGATTGAATTTCGAGTTCACTATCGTTTGATTTATGGAAGTTAGATTTTTACGATTTTTACACAAATCGGTGCTTGTAGCACCTGACATGTCTGCATTCTACAAGAAATATTGTGTAAACAATTTTTGGCACGTCCGATGGCCCAGAGAAAGCAGTGCACAAGAGAGAAACAAGTTAACCAGGGCATCAATCAAATTAAGGAACTTGATAAGGGAATGACAATGAGAAACTCGATGGCTGGTGACTCTCACCACCCAGTGTTCATACTTCCAAACCAAGAGGAGGAAATGCATACACCCACCACATAAGAGGGAAAAAGCTGTTGGTTTGAGAACTCAAGCATATCCACGCAA
This sequence comes from Primulina tabacum, assembly GCF_025594145.1. NCBI lineage: Eukaryota > Viridiplantae > Streptophyta > Magnoliopsida > Lamiales > Gesneriaceae > Primulina > Primulina tabacum. The sequence goes on from NC_134550.1 coordinate 16,763,259, forward strand.
TAATGGGATAGGGAGTTCAGGACAATCACTGAAACAAGTGTATGGTGTGACAAATCCCTTGTACCAACCAGAAGTTTATGATGATATGACACACATGGGTTATCATGGGGTTGATGGGAGTTTCCCAAGAAGCAATGTTGGCTTCAATGGAGATTTCAAGCTAAGGGGGCAAACTAGTATCATCATCCACTCCCCAACAGAAACGCAGCAATGATCGATCCAAAGATGGTGAGAGAAACCGTTCAAGTGTTGTACGACTGTAAGACAACTTGGCCCCCCAAAATTCCACAAACCATATCTAGAGATGATCTATCAAAATGATACATTTCCGAGAGGTTACAAAATCCCAGATTTCAAGTTATTTTCAGGAGAAGATGGATTATCAAGTGTCAAACATATAGCCAGATTCACAATACAATGTGGAGAGTTGGCTAACATGGAGATTGTTTCGAACTTGAAACTCTGGTCATTTCCTAATTCTCTTACTGGCGTAGCTTTTACATGGTATGCATATCTGCCTAGAAATTCAATTTTGACATGGCAAGATATGGAAAGACAATTTCACACACAATTCTATTGAACAAAGTCAGAAGTTTGTCTTGCAAATTTGTCAAGAATTACTCAAAAGAATGGGAAGTCCGTTGATATGTTTATTGATAGATTTAAAACAATGAGAAATAGCTACAAAGTTTTCTTTCCAGGAACAGAATTTCTGAAAATAGCACAAAAAGGTATGGGTTTTGAATTAAGGAAAAAGTTTCAAGGGATGGAGTTCCACGATTTCTTTGAATTGGCAGTTAAAGTCACTGAATATGATGAGTTATTTGAAAGAGGAGTTTTACGAAAAGAAGACTATAGTGGGATCTCACTACCAGGCAGTGGAGGGAATTGCCCTTGCCGAAGTCCATACCACTGTACGTGTGTGGCACCTCTCCTAAAGAAGGGGCTAGTTGCATCAGAGAGTAAGGGGAAAATCTTTGAAGTAAAAGAAAGGTCTGATCATGCTGCTAATGTGAAAAGAAAATTGAATCAAAAGACATCATATGAGGGGAGTCATTTCAGAGACATGGGGGAGTCCACGGCCGTTGGGGCTTGGAATCAACGTCTCAAAGAGGATGATGAATTTCAAGCTAAAGGGACAACATGTTACTGTAAAACCTTTTTACCAGACCAATGAGAGTCAACGATATTCCATGGAGTTAACTCACCGGAATTGCAGGAATCATGTGCACATGGGGAATTATCTCATTTTGGACCAAGGAGTCCAGAATACTCTACATTTCACCCAAAAAGAGTAAGTCAAGTAAACACTACGCCAGAGCGAACTCATGAGGAACAAAAAGTGTCAAGAAATATCATGTTTGTCCCTACCTCTAGAGGTGATTTTGGTGACCAATGGCAAGTGGCTTGACACAAAAAGTTTCGTCGTCGATTTACCAAAATTCAGAAAAAGAGATTGTGGAGACATAAAGCATCCATGAAGAATAACAATAAAGAAAGTGTTTGCACAATATTTCTTTAGTTGCGGGCGTGCCAGATGCAGTGATGCACCAATTTGTGTGAAAATGATAAAAATTTAACTTCTAAAAAACAGCGATTGTGTATACTAAATTTAATCGTCCATTATAATCTTCTAAACAAATACAACGCCATAAATAAAGAAAACTAAAGAAAAACGACTGAAAATTAAGAGATAAACTCCTAACATAATATATCTCAGTAAACTGTAAGAGTTTACAAAATATTAATATATAACAAAATAACTACTGAAATCTGAACGAAAATGACTTAACTACTGAAATCTGGAATGAAAACGTTTGACTTAGACTATGAAAATTCTGTTGGGAGTTTGCTGGAATTTGTGAGATGCATGCGTGTTGTCCAGTTCTTTGCCGATTAATTCTTTTTTTTTTGCAAATTCTAGATGGTTTCCTCACTCTTCTACGATCGACGAGCTTCCCATAATTTCTTCTCACGATCTCTTTCTATCTGAACGCTTCCTGATCTATTCAAACATTTTGCACTGATGGGCATTTCTGATCTTCATGATGTCTTCGTCATTATTGGGTCTAGGCTAAATTAATTGAGCCAAGTTTAATTTTTGGTGCAAACAAATTCCCTCGCAAGCATTGATCCATTGGGGGCACAAAGCCTATATATAAAGTCATATCATATCTAACTTTATCCATTTGCAATAATGAGGCCCAAGCTTACTCATATAATTGAACCTTGAACTTTGGTAAAAAAAGCTCTTGAATAAGCTTTGATCTCCAGTACACTTCACAAGCAAAATTCAAAACTTCCTTCAATCAATCGCTAGTACTCCATCTATTCCACCAAGCTTAACTCCCCGTCGACCATGACAATTACCGTCAATCCCTACCAGGTAATTGCTGCATCTCACTTTGATTGACAAAGGTGAACAATAAAAGCCCATCATTCAATCAAATAGAACAGTGTCCAAGCAGATGAGATGGTGGACACAAGATCAAGGGAAGATCGTGGGTCATGAGAAGAGCGGGGGAATCGCTCAGAATTTGGAGGACACACAACACATTCAACAGACAAATCTACAAATTCTATGCAAATTTCAATTCATATTTTAAGTTTTTCATTAGGATTTTTAGTTTTCCAGCATCTTCATTCTAGTTTCTTTTGTCAAGTTTATTATAATTTGTAGTATTTGATGAATTCCTGCTTTTTTTATAAATTCAAAATTATATTGGGGATTTATTTCGTCATTTTCCAGTTTTATTCTTTTGTTTGCAGGGCATATCAGTATAGGAGATTAGAACTAAAGAGTTCATTTTCGTTTGATTTATAAAAGTAAGATTTTTACGTTTTTTACACAAATCGGTGCTCGTAGCACCTGACGCACCCGCATTCTACAAGAAATATTTTGCAAACAGTTAGCATTTTAACTATGTGCAAGGGACTTCAGGTTATTTGGATGGCAACAAGAAAATTGCTTCTGTTTCAGTCTGTAATTTGAAGTGGTATTGGTCAAAGTATGGTCAGTTGTGACTTATGGTGTGCCATATTTTTGTGAACCTCAGAGTTATACAGATTTTGCAAAAAGCATTCTACTCTCTGAAATCATTTATCATGAGGTTAAATCTAGGCTATCATAGAAGGCAGAGCAGATGATTAAACAAGTGGTGGTTTACTTGAACAAAACAAAGATGGATATTTTTTTAAAAATTCACTTGGGATAAAAAGGTTTGGCATTCAAAAACACTCTTATGCTGATTTCCCTATGAAATTTCATCAAGCTTCTGTAAATGAGGACCATGTATCCATTCCTCTGGTGTTAATAGCATGTAATTTTGTGTTCTTTATTATCTGCTGTATCGCATTAGATGTTACTCACACAAAACTTTTTCAACACTTTCATTTGATCCAATTGCAGTTATGGACAGTAGTTGCTGTCCAAGCTTGTTTCCACTGCACCGCTGCAAAACTATCCATCTGGTTGGTATCAAATGCGCTTTGAACATTTCTTGCTGCATTCATAGAAAATTTGTAAATGTTGCATCTTTGGTTTGAAGGACACTCGAGGTTGTCTTCTCTCTTGGATTTTGCTCAAAATTTCGAGGACTGTGTGGTCTTATTAAACAATATATTTAGGTGAGGCATGCTCAAGGAATCCACAACGTTGAAGGAGATAAGAACTATAAAGCATACATGTCATCTGAATATTTCGACGCACATGTAACTCAGCTGGGCTGGCGACAAGTTGGAAAAGCAGCATGCCAGTATTTAAATTACAATTGGGAATAAATATTACTGATTCTGTGAGGTTTGATGGTTTTAGCTTTTGTATCAGGTTGACAATCTGCGTAAACATGTTCATGCAAGTGGGCTTATCAAGAAAATTGATTTGGTTGTTACTTCTCCTTTGCTAAGATGGTATTTCTGGAATGAGAAATGCCCATTTATACCCAAAACATTAAAATACGGAGCATATTCATATTAATGTTGAGAGATGCCAGAATTGAAATATTATTGAGCCTCATGCTTTATAGTGCCTTGCGAGTGATAAATTTCACCTGATTCTTTGCAAATTTGGTACAACTTTACCACTTTGCTGCTTTACTCAGTTAAGAATGACATAGGAGACATGAGTGTGGGCGATATTGGCATGGTTCATTTTTTATGTTCCAGTCCACTCAATTGGATGTCAGTTGACACTAGTCCACATTTCGTTGAATCCTTTTAGGTTCCTATTAACTCAAATGTCACCAATATTTCTGATTGGAGTGTTAAGTATTCTGAATGCTCTTGTTGTTCCTTTAAATATTTGTTTTTCCTTTGAAGGGAACTTTCTAGAATTGAGGTAGATTAATCGGCTGTTAGAATATGTTCAACTGTTTTCTACAGGAAGACAATTTACTTATTAACAGAAACTTAATGAAAATTGACTATTGGTCTGTGTGGTACTTTGAATATGGATTTTTGGTTTTTAAATGCTTGTAAATTGGATTATTTAAAAAATTTCAGGAAAAAAGAACTCGTCTAACATTGCAGAAAACTATGATTGCTGAATACTGTAGCTATGAGGAAAGTTGGATTAATGTAATTTTTGACCGGCAGATACATTTTCAATTATGAGAACAAAAAAGAAATGTATCTTTGGTGCGATTCTCTTGTTGTCTGGCATGCACATGTGGGAATTATAGCTTTTCTGAGGCTCACAAGAATACATTGCTCACAAAATGTAACACCCCCATTTTTGAGATGAATATGATTGCAGGACCATTCAAACAGCTGTTGGTGTATTTGGTGGTGATGGCTACACTGATAGGACGGATATAGTACCACTGATGGTGGCAAATGCAGGAAACAGTGACCGCGATGCAATTTCAAGTCTTGATTGCCCACCTATCGTTGCCTTCGAACTCTGTCGAGAGCATCTGGTATATCCAACATAGAAACAGTCATGTTACTTTTGTTTTTATCATTACTGTGGCTCCAATTTTGGGTTCTCTGTCCTTTTCTATGAGATATCTCATTTTTCCTAATTACGGCATCTAGGAGTAATGGGAATTTCATTGCTGTTTTAAAATTTATACCAATGTGAAAATTATGATAAGTGAGCTCTGACTTTCACCAAAAAATTATGTAGTTTGATTCTGTAACCAGGGCAATCAATTTGAGTTGAGGGCGTATGCATGGTTTGTGATGTATGACATTGTTACAAATAATTATGGGTCAAATCTTTGTGTTTTTTCTCTTAATCTGTTGGAATGTCTTCCTTTCCTCGAAAAATCTATTTGCAGGGTGTTCATCCTTGTGACAAGAGGAGAAGTGTTGGTGAATATGAATATCTATTTCCGGCAGTTGATTTCTCACTGGTAAGTCACTGCTGTTGTATATATCTGTAGACATGCCTGAGATACATGGACTACTTAGTCTGATTTAGGATTAGAACATATTTCTCCTATCCACTGCCTTGATTTTTTTTTTCCCTCCTGGCAGATGGAGAGTGATGAAGATATTTTATGGAGGCCTGATGTCAGAGAGACAAACGAAGAAGTTGCAGCCAGAGGAATGACCTTCATGAAATGGTGACTGGCTTCTTATCTTGTATAAAATCAGACCTTTTGGTCCATGTGTAATTTGTTCGCCAACATTTGTCTCGGTTTTAATTGTCATTATATAGGTTATCCACTAGGAAAGAGAAGGAAATAGTTGTGGTTACCCACAGTGGATTTTTGTATCATACACTGACTGCCTTTGGCAACGAATGCCACCCTCTGGTGAAGAAAGAAATTTCATCACAGTAAGTTCTGATAAAACCATTGTTCTACTCTTTGGTTAGATACATGAGTTACATTCCAATCTGTTTCTGTAAGATTTATAGCTAGTCTTCATGCTGTTCTGTAATATTGAGAGACTGTTTAGATGCCATTTTGTGCCTTGCTCAAAGACCCTAAATGAAATTTCTAAATCGTAATATGTGTGGTTGTGAAAGTTGAGGACATTTAAGTGTGGTTAACATTTGTTCACGAAAAATCTGTTGTAAAGTATTAGTTTTGCAACACTGACTTTGTTCGTTAAAGTTCTGCCTTAGGGAGAATAGATATGAATATCTTTCTGCACAGAGTATTTGCTTATATAACTAATCTTGCTGGTTACGTGTAACTGCAGTTTTGCGAACTGCGAGCTTCGTTCAATGACCATCGTGGACAAAGGGTAAACCCATCATATCCTAAAATCTTAAGGCATCTTTTCCTTTTTAGTCCATATTCTGGTATTGAAATGTTTTCATGTGATGCAGAATGATAGGATCAGATACCCCCACAACTAATTACCCAGGGAAGATCCCTTCAGGCCCCGATCTACCGAGCGAGGCTGCTGATGAAGAGGATGGAAAGAAAGACGCACCAAACTCATTGCACAAATGAAGAACATCTTGATGAAGTTTGGGGATGAAATCGAGCGGCACAAACGTCTAACAAACCATTACTTTGAACCCTTTACGCTGAATACAATCACGGCTTCTGTTGTCGATTGGTTTATCGCATAGAAATTTGGAATCCTGGCATTATTGTAAAACATAATTTATTCTCCTACTACACATGCTTATGAAATTACATCCATCCCCCATGGATATGGATTCACCGATCCAGTCAGACTCGGTTGCAGGATTGATATTCCTCTGCATTTTTCAACATGTCACAGTAGATTTATATAACTTTGAACTTGGATTCTGGAGGCTCGGTCTCTGCATGGTTATGGTGTAACGTTCCAAAAAAATTTGAAGGTTAACGTAATCCACGTACATGCAAGTTATCAATTTTTTTATGTATTTTAATTAAAAAATTATTTTAATGCATCAAATGCATGATTTTATTATGAATGTGTGTTTTATTTCATGTCTTATTAAAGTTTCATGCATGAGAGCGGTTTTTGGTAGTTTTCGCGCTCGAACGAGGAACAGAGGCATGGGATAATTAGGAAAAATATTTTTATTAAATAATTATTTTCAATTATTATTATTTAATAAATGGTGTAATTAAGGGAGAATTTCGAAAATGAGTCTTGGTGGAGTATTTTTAGTCGTCGGATAATATTTTAACTGCAAAATTTAGAGAGTTGAGGGACTTTTTGAGGGTTCGGACAATATTTTCAAAAACGTATCTAAATAAAATATTTTTTGGGAGTGTTTTTGAGATTAATGGGATTATTTTATTGCTTAATGAACTTAAAATCCTTTTCACCCCCCATTAGCGCATAATTATATCACCTAATCACCATCACCCAACCCTAACCCTACTTCACATCACATGGCCACCTCTCCCACTTTCTCCAGCAGCTTTTCTTCAAGTTACACCAATAGTCACTTCAAGTTTTCAAAGAAAATCCCTCCCCGTCTCTCCGGTGCACGTCCTGCGTGAAGGTATCTAAGGTTTCGAGCATATAAATGCAAAGGCACGCCCAAAATCTCTTTTTCATTATCATTCACATCATTATAAGCTAACTTGTGTGTTTATGCATGAGAAATTCTTTGATATATTATGTTGTATCGTTTTTGCATCGTTTTGTCACGAAATATGCATACGCTTGACTCATACTCCTGTTTTTCCACGACTTTCATGCAAGGGGTTGCTAGGTCTTCGAGTTTAAGGGTTGTACAAGCTGAGATATGTGGCGTCATGGTGCTGGAGTCGAGGTTGAAACGTGGTCCTGGCAGAGCCCTGATCAAAATTTGACATGTTTTAAATGTATATGTTATATCGATCATGACTTTTTATGTATATATGAAAAATACGTTGCATGCTTAATTTTAAGAAAATTTACGTATATGCATGATTTTTATAAGTGATGAATACGATAACATGTTTTTTAAAGGATGAGAGTTGGTTGTGACTTATACGAATACGATAATATGATGACATATTAGGCCAATGCTCAGTGGATGGGTAAACTATCGCTGATGTCCCCGCCGCCGTGTACAACGTTTATACGTAGATGGATCCATCGAATAGAGCTGATATGAAAATCACAACTAATGAACTGAATTCATTTAAAGAAAATGAACATGCATATGATGATATGTTGAGACATTTTTGACACGTTATGCTTTGACACGATATGTTTAAGTTCATGCTTTTAAGATCATGAAAGATATTTTAATTACTGTACTTTTCACTGCTGCATGATATGTATATGTACTTGTTATAACGGTTCAGGTGTGTTGAGTCTTTAGACTCACTAGGTGTGATTGATGCAGGTGACCATACGGTTGAGGAGACTGGAGACGTTTAAAACGGAGTAGGCTAAGTTGTGGGTGCACGTGAAAACCCGAGGACCTTGTATTTCCTCCGCTTAACACGTTTATGAGATATGGGTTTAAAGAATATGGTTAAATGTTTTGAATCTTGTTATACATTGTTAATTTATTAGAATTTTGTTATCTGTTTGAGTCTCTCTTTTAAATCAATAGACTAGGAGATTGATTTCATTTTATGATTTAGTTTACTGCAGTTATTTTTATTCAGATGTTGGATGACCTTTTAAAATATTTGTTTAACTTATTTAAATGTTGATGTGTGTGTATTTTCGGTCGTATATTTAAAAAAAAAATATTTCAATAGAATTTTAAAATGAGTGGATGTTCATATGGTCTATAGACTTTTAAATGAAAAATATTTACTTTTCTTGTGTAATTTCTGTCGAAGGATTGCAATTGTTGTAATGTATATTTCTCGTTTGCATTTTGGTCCACTATATTGTCAAATTCTAATTCGGTAAGTTATCTTTGTGTTTTTTCACAACTAGTTATTCATAGTGAGATGCATGAAATGTTATTTTATGTGATTAAAATCAATATCAGCATTTGAATATTTTTTAAAATTATTGATATAATATAATAAATATATTTAATTTTTGAGTACTTAATTTGAAAAATAATGTGTTTAGCTAAATAATAGTATTTTTTAAAATTATTGATATAATATAATAAATATATTTAAATTTTAAACATTAAAAAAATGTTATTTACTCTCCAAAAAGTTTTAATAACAATCTAACTTAATTATAAATTTCCTTATTTGACAAATGTACCCTTATTTATTTCTTTCCTTCTATTATAAGATTTTGATTTGACCTAAAAACACAAAAAGTTATATATTTGTATGTTATTCACTATATTTTTTATGGTATAAAATCTTTTCGGATATTATGTACTATTCTTAAATTTTAATATTTCATATTTTTACTCAAACATTATTAGTATAAAATATATGTCAATTAGGTAAGAACACAAAAAATATGAGAGGTACAAACTTTTAATTTACCAATATTTTGTTATTGTTTGAGATAAAGTGCAAAATATAGAGGAAAACTTGTGTGAGACGGTTTCACGAGTCGTATTTTTTGAGACAGATCTTTTATTTGGGTCATCCATGAAAAAATATTACTTTTTATGCTAAGAGTATTATTTTTGATTGTGAATATCGGTAGGGTTGACCCGTCTTACAGATAAAGATTTGTGAGACCGTTTCACAAGAGACCTATTCAAATATAAAAGGATCTTGTTATTTTGTATCAATTTTTTTACTGAATATTAAAAAAAAATTAGAAAATAAAAATATTAATTTTAAATACTCATTTAAATATACACATGTTAGGATCGAGAAAGAGTTTAGAGGGGGTGAATAAACTCTTTAAGAAATTATCGTTTTTAAAAATTTGTTTTCAAACGTTTTCAGGCAGTTGAAAATTTTCTCGAGCGGCTAGAAATGTGAACCAATTAAAAAGTGCGGAAGACGGTTCATAATTTCTTATGATAGCTACAACCGATTGGCTAGCATGTTAACCAGAGATAATTCAAAATGCAAGTGCTTGCAGAAAGTAAAGACACGTGATTATGGACGTTCGAAGATAAAATTTCTACGACACCCCTTCTTCCTCTAGGAAGGATTCCACTAAAAGACTTTGGCTTTACAAACTGTTACAACAGCTCACTCCAATCAGGACTTATCACACTGCCTGTTTTGGAACTCTTAGTGATCACTTTACACTTCTGGATATTTAAGAACCCTCGGTTCACCAGACAACTTAATAAATCAAATAACCAAAGGTTACTAATATAAAGAAACAATGTGTTTTGAGTAGCACGAAGTTGATGTATGTTGTATGAAAACGTTAGCCAGTTATTTTTTCTTATTCAAATCTTTATTTATATAAGCTACCATTCCAACGGTCAGCAAAAGAAGTGTAACGTAAACCTGTCGCGTTGAAATGTTGTGTCACTATCAGCTGCAACAATATTAAACGTTCTCAGCAAACATTTAATGTTCTCTTTACTTGTGCAATTTTGAATCACGTTCCTCTGAAGAGTAGTTCTTCGATATCCTATTTTTATAAGTCTTAGCTCTATCAGAACTTGTAAAATATTGGAGCAATCTTTTCTTTTTGGGATAGTGACTTAAATGAAGATCTTTATCGAGACAAGAGCCAAACATGATTGACTTGTAGCGGTGCAAAATCATTTAATGTCCTGAGCCGGTTAGAGAATGTCCTTCATTTAGTGTGCAATAAATGGCTCTTTAATGAAGCGGTTGAAGTCTTTGAACAGCCGGTTGAAAAACTTCTAACGGTTGAAACTCTTATACTGCAAGCGGTTGAAATCCATGCGGTTGAATTGTTCCTGTTATACAAGATAGATTGCGGATGTTTCCTAAAATAGTTAGTTGTTTCTTCGATTTTGTCAATCACCAAAACTTAATGATAATAATAATTTCTTAACAATTTTCCTCTTTTTGGTGATGAAAAAACCCAGCTGCAGAACTATACAATAATTTACAGATAATTAAGAAAGCGTAATAAGAGAAATATTGTATTTCATTGAGTGAATGAAATTACAAGCTTCAAACAATACAAGCAATTACATTAACCTATTAATCCAGTGCTTTAATATTTCTTTTCTACTTGACTCTTCTTCTGTTTTTCAAGTTGTTTTTGTGTCAAGGCTTCATCTGCTTTGGCAAGCTCTACAACCATTTTCCTTACAGCTTTTTCAGCTTTCTGAACTTTCTTCTGCCTCTTTCTTTCCCCTTTTTTGACATCACCATCCATAAGGAATTGCATGATTTCAGTCAATTTAGCGCCTTGGGCATCCATGCGCTGATTAACATATGCTTGAAGTCTCGTCATTAGGCCCGAAAGCTCGGTGCACATGTTGATATGCAAGGAATTGTGTCGTTCTTGTCGAAGGGAAATAATTGTATTCATGACGAGAAATTCCTTGGAGAGGTCAGATTTCATAGACTAAAAAGCTTCCTTGAGATCAAATTGCTTCTAATTGAGAGCAAGAATTGATTTATCTATGGTCTTTAGGCGGTCCAAAATCTCCTTCTGGCTGTCTTCTTCCACAAATTCTTCCTCGAGTCCGAAGAGGTCCGATGAAGAAAGTGTTCTAGCCTTGATGGAAGTCAGTTGAGAAGAAAATTCCTTTCCGGTTGACATGGAAGGCTATGGTGCATCGATTTCGGAAGCTAGAACATTAATCGTTGTGCCAAATGCCACAGAAGAAACATGAATTGATTCACTGGATACTTCTTGTGACACAAGACCAGTTGATGGATCCTCAGGAATCATGGAGACCATAGGCAAAGAGGCAACTATTTCAATATCATCTGTAGGTGTAGCAGATGAAGAGACTGAAGGTTTTTTGAGAATGCCCTGAGCAGGATCATCAGCAGATTCAAATGGTGAATGAGAACAGATTTCCAATTGGATTTTTCCCTGATCAAAATTAGACAGAGATTGCACAACTTTTTCGACGGAGATGAGAGGTACTCCAGACAGACCAATATGCGCTGAGAGAGGATTCACAGCTGATTCAGACTTGTGAATGGGTCTATCTTCCTCATGGATCTCTTGAGGAGCTGCCATTGAACCAAGTTCATCTTGTTCATTGACTGTCTCAGCGATTAGATCATCTTTTGTCATGATGATTTCGACGGTTGGAAGGATGTAATCCACATCAGTGGTAGTGGCGGTTTCAAACGGTACCTCTGAAGTAATGGAAATGGTAGGTATAACAAAAGATGAAGATGGTGGGACCTGAGTAGTAGAGAAGTCTTTGATGGTCTCAGGAGCCAGCACTTCATCAAGATTCAGTTCTGGATCAAACTTGACTTTATCGCCAACCTCAGGCAGTTAAAGTTTATGCCGCTTAAGAGCGATAGCCATTGAGAGTGAGATGGTGTCAATTTCAAGTTGGGCTATGAAAGACGAGTCATCCCTGGCGGTTGGACAAGTAGGAACAAAATTGTTCCTCTTCAGTTGAATTAGTGCTCGGAGAACACTTTTCTTCAGTTGTAATTCCAGAAAGTCTCTTCGAAGCAGAGCGGTTGAATGTCGGAGGCTTCTGTCCACTCCAACATTGAAAGCTCAAGTTTGGCAGTTGCTTTGATCTTTTCAGTTCGAATAAGTGAGTCAAAGGTTGTGACCGTTCGAAATTCAAACTACTTATCAAACATTTCAATTTTCTGCCGAACGATCTGATTGACTTGTTCTCTTGTCAGCACAATGACATTGTGGAGATTATTGTTTTTGGGTGGATCTTTGAGCAAAGTTTTCTTACCCTTTTCTGTAGGATGAAAAAATGAATACTGGAGAAGGAGGATTTGATTTCCGGTTCAGCGATTTTGATTCCTTTGAGATTTTTTGCTTTAACGGCGGGGACTAGAGGAGGAATCAACGGTGCAGAGAGATGCTCGACCAACTTAATTTTGCAGCCTTGGGCTTTTCTGATCGTTTCTTCTTAAATACTTGGGAGACTAGTGCGTCATCCCGAGATTCTTCCTCAGAACTGATTTCAGAACCAGCTTACATTTGGATGTCTTCTTCTTTTTAACAAATTCGACTGCAGTCTCTATTTTGACAGAGCAATCTCCTCATCGGTTGGAAGGATCTTATTTTGAAAGCATTCAACCGTTGACCAGTTGAACAATTTTGTTTTACCAACATGAATCATGTCCACCGGTTGGACTCCTTGCTGTAGAAGAAGATGAAAAATTTGAACCGCAAATACTTGAGATTGATTCTCTTTCTTTATCATATCAACCAATCATCAGACCAGTTGAAATTAAGATTTGAGGCGATAGTGGCCATGACAGGGAATTTTTCCAGGGTGATTTTATCATACGCACCAGCCTTGGCTAGAATCCCTTTCACCACTATATCAACCAACAATCTGAATTCAAATCTTCAGATCCCATTTCTGGCACGTTGGAGAAGAGATAGGAGATTCAGAAAGAGAGAAGTTACTTCTCCAAAGCTCCGCGTTGCCATCTAGAAGAGTAGCAAAGTCGGTGATTCCAGGGACTAGTAACTTAAACAAATCAACGAACATCTTCTAGGCAAAGCGAATGGTCTTCCCCTGAACAGCACATAATATTTCTTCGTTTTCCATGTAAGCAGTGTCAAAGAATTCCTTCAAAATAGTTTCGAAGTATTTCTCGCTGCAATCCAGAAATGTTCGAAGGCCCGAGGTAGCTAGCATTCAGAACATGGCTATCATAGGCTTATTGGTCATGGCAAGCACAGATGCAAAGTCGACGGCCATGGTGTTGTGAGCAATAGAGGTAGCCATTTGATCGAGTGTAGGATGAATGGTTAATGAACAAGTTCTGCAAGAATCGCAAGATAATGGAGTACAAAAGTGATAAATGCTAGTGATAGAGAAAATGATAATGTACAGTTTATTGAGTATATCCAGTTCGTGGAATCATATATCAGTCCATGAGCAGGACTGTTAGTGGATGTATTTTGAAATTTTGAAAAGTTTCACATGGTGGTATAAGGAGTAATTTCAATTTTTGAGACGATAACCATCACGTCTTATAAGGCGGTCAGAAAGTTGAGAGATTTTTACGCAATGACATTGAGGAACGTGCCCAAAACAAGAGAAAAACGAACCGGTTTGCTCTATTTGTTATTAGAGAGTGTGCGGTTGAAACCATGTAATAGATATGGGTAGTCCACTAATCAATCGCAGCGGTTAGAAAAGTGTCCTTTCCGACCCATTAATTTATTGACTTAACCGCTATTTCTCCTTAAATACATGCATATTTATTACAAGGTTAAATGATCTTTGCCTTGGAGAATGACCAGCCAACGGTTGACAGAGATATCTTCGTATTCTCCTGTCAATTAGTCATAATGATGATCGCGACCTTTCATATGGTCCGAGTCTATAAATAAGAGCAAACCAATTAGTCATGAAATAAATTAAAACTTTTTATAGACAAGATAACATTATATCAAAGCAGGAGATGGATAAAGCAAACAGTTCTTCAGAGCCAGATCTACCTGAAGAGTTTCAGCAGTCCATCGTGGCTAGCCGCAAGCTGAAGTATGAGGACAAGGTTTCGGAAAAGACATTGTTCACCTGGTCCAAGCCCCAGGAGCTGCAGTTCCTCAGGGAGATAGGTCTCCATTGAAGAGGACCTGTTGCCACAAGGAAATTTTTGGCACAGAAGAGGAAGTACCGGCGTCGTCTGGGCGTCCCCCATGCTGCAGAAATCTTCAAAGGTGAAGGTGTCTACTTCCTAATGCTCTTCAAGGAGCAAAAGGTCCTGAGAAGGGTTGCCTTCTTAGATGAATTTTTGAGGACCAGCACCAGTGGGATAGGAACCTGGATGTCTCTCTGGAGGGCTGTTGTAGATAGGGAAATAAATAATGTAGAGGCCCGAACAGAAAAAAGTTAGATTGTTCTTTCTTATTATGGCTAAGCTTCGGAATCATCCCGTTCACCAACCACGATGGTGCAACGTGATGTTTCATGCATTCTAGTAGTTTGTTTCCTATTGTACTGAGGTTGATACTAGTGTTTATCAGATGTACTATTGGCAAAGCCTGACTTAATGAATGAAAGTTTATTTTGTTTATGTTTCGTTTTTATGCTTTCTGTTAATTCTATTCAACAATTTAATTCTGGAAATAAAAAATATATTAACATGTAAAGGAATTAATATAAATCAATTAATACAAGAATATTTCAGAAATAAGAAAATTTAGCGTCCGGTAAAGGATTGATGAATATATCGGCTGCCTCCTGATTTTTCGGAACATATTCAAGGCGAATTTCCTTCTTCATGACATGTTCATGGATAAAATGATATCTAATATCAATATGCTTTGTCCGAGAGTACAATACATGGTTGTATGTAATTGCTATTGCACTTGTGTTGTCATAGAAGATAGGAGAGTCAGCGGATTGAATTCCATAGTCTTTGAGCTGCCGTTGAATCCACAACAATTGAGCACAACAACTTCCAGCCGCAAGATATTCTGCTTCAGCGGTTGAGGTAGCAATAGAGGTTTGTTTCTTGCTGAACCAATATATTAGTCTATCACCCAAGAACTGACATGAATCACTGGTGCTTTTCCGATTGATTTTACACCCTGCGTAATCTACGTCTGAATGACCTACAAGATTAAAACTTGAATCTTTGTGTAGAGTCCAAAATCAGTACACGTAAATCCTTGCATTTATTAAACGGTTAAAACTATTTATTTAATTCCCAAAATGATTTTTAGCGATGCTTGATTGATTATTTTACATTATTTTAAATTATTACATGTTTATTTTATGCACATTAAAATATTTTCTTGAGTTTTATGTTTCAGGCGAATATTCGATGCGGGATCGGGAAAATACCCTGGTGACGATTTAGGTGATTCTTGAAAATGCGGTATTTTATTTCAAGTCTAGAAAATTATTAATTGATTTTTTGGAATTTAAGAATTTTAAAAACTAATTTAATTTACTAGGTGATTTTTAGATTTTTAAACTTTTCCAAAAAAAATTACTAAGTTGAGTAGTGGAGATTTTAAACATTTTAAATTAGTTTATTAAATCTTTTAGTGGGGTTAAGTAATTAGATTAGTATTATTTTTATTACTAATTATTTACCTAGGTATGTTTAGCCCCTAATTATTTCCATGTACACACACTCACGCACACACACATAGACACACACACGTTTCAGCACACACATACATGTTTCATATTTTTAGAGAAAACCTAGGGTTCTTGAGGTTATTTCAGCAGCCACCTCTTCACTTCAAAATCTCTGAATATTTTGTTGGCTTTTCGAGCAAAAATCGTGCCACAAGTCATCCCAGATCAAGTCTCGCATTCCCTCGCGTCATTATCCGTCGTTTCGTGAGTTTAATCAGAAAAGACATGTATATTCTTTTATTTCTGAATCGATTTTTTCGTAGTAAGTATTTTGAAGTGTATTGTGTGTAAAAATTTGTTTATGTTATGCAAAGTTTGAGCTATGATGTTGAAACGATTCTTGGAAAAAATTTTAGATCTCAAAAAGCGAATCAGCTGTTATTTCGAGTCTTATCAATTTTCGGTCGGTTTTCTGGAAACACTTTCAAAATACAAAACGTAGTACTTTTCGATATCTTCGATTTCACAGTAAATTCGTAATTTTCGAACAAGAGATGAGTGAGTTAAGATTTTTCTCGTGTGACTGCTTAAATTGTGCAAAAATGTGTGTTTGAGGATTTTCGAGTTGCAGGTTTCGTTGTAACTGGGCGGCGCCCGAGCAGTAAGATCTTACCGCCCGAGCTCCAGTCATTCTGGAATTTTTTTTTAAAAAAAAATGTTTTAGCATGTGCAGTAGTCGTCCAAACAGGTTTCAACGAAGCTCTCAACGCTACGTAAGTATGTTTGACGTGCAAAAGAAAATATTTTATGCTTTTGAGGTATGCTAATTGTCTTGTTACCAAATATGAACGGGTTTGGAAGTCGGAGAACTTGTCCGGGGACCTCTCCACCCCGGTAAAGTATGACCAGCTTTTGATCAGGATTGGAAAGCGATAAAGCATGACCAGGGAACAATCCAACCGGTAAAGTATGACCGGGGATCTTGTGTATCTGGTAGTGAACATCTCTGCCAGCCAAGTACTGTGGTTTAGTCTGATCAGGCGTACTATGTTATGGGTCACTTGCTTTGAAACATATCTCTACGCAAAATGATGATGATTATGTATGTTTAAGTTTGTATGTTGCAAGAACATTTATGAAAATGCTTATGGAATGATGGCACGTCTATGATTTGTAGTATGTTCAGATTTTAAGTATGAGCTACATTAAATTGCATGTGGATATATTACGTATTACTCGTTATTCTCAATTTATCCGTGTTGAGTCTTTAGACTCACTAGACATTATCGATGCAGGTGAGGACGAGTTTGAGGAGACGGGACGCGGAGACCAGTGAGATGGCTCGGACTAGGTGGAGGACTAACCCGAGGACCGCTTAAGTTTAAGGATTTTTATGCATGTTATTTCATTTACTCTGATTTTAACGAATTACTTTATGTTGTTTTAAACAAGTACTTGTTGCAAGTTTGTTTACATTTCAAATATTTCTTCAACCATTTTATTTTTAATGCATTTTTAAGGTTAATTATTTATTTAAGAAAAATTGTTATTTTTCGCAAATTTTAAGTAAGTTCAAAAGCACGGTACGTTATAGTTGGTATTAGAACGGTGTTATTGTAAATGGTTAAGCCTACTGCCAGTTACGAAAAGCTTATGAAGTCACGCCTCAAGTTTTTAGGTCTTAAAGTTTTAAAATTCTTTCATGTAGTAAGCATCAAAGTCATGATTTCAGCATATACATGTTTAAATTTAATTTTTACGTGCATCTTATGTTATGAATATTATGTTATTGTATGTTGATTTACGTGTTGGGTAAATGTTCGAACAGTATGCCTCCTAGACGTATGATTGCTCGAGGAGCAGGTGAAGAGAACAGATGTAATGTACCATACTTTTAAACTACTTTAAAATTTGCGAAAAAATAAAAATTTTCTTAATTAAATAGAAACCTTCAAATTGCGATAACAATAAACTGATCATTCAAAGTATTTGCAACAAAAAGATCACAAATAAAGTTTGCTAAAAACACTTGTTTAAATATCGTAAACAATAACGTGAAATCAGAGTATTTGAAACATTGCATAATTTCTTAAAAACATGGGCGGTCCTCAGGTTTAGCCTCTTGCTCAGTCCAAGTCAGCTCATTGGTCCCCACCCCTCATCTCCTCAAAGTCATCCTCACCTGCATCGATCAAGTCTAGTGAGTCTAAATACTCAACATGTATAAACTGGAGATATCAAGTACTACATAATAAAACCACATGCATCTTTAAAGTAGGGCTTACATACTTGAAACTTGAATGTAATAGTATAAAAATACTTGAAACTTGAACGTAGTATCATAAACGTAGACGTGTCATCATCATAAAACTTTTCTTAAACATACTTGCATGATACATACTTGAGCATACATAACATCATTTTGTGTAGAGATATGTTTCAAAGCAAGTGACCCATACATAAATGTGCCTGATCAGACTAAACCACAGTACTGGGCTGACAGAGAAAATCCACTGCCACATACATGAGATCCCCGGTCATGCTTTACCGGGTGGATTGGTCCCTGGTCATGCTTTACCGCTTTTCAATCCTGATCTAAACCCGGTCATGTTTTAACGGGGTGGAGAGGTCCTCAGTCACGTTCACCGACTTCCAAACCCGTTGATAATTTGGTCACAAGACATTTAGCATACCTAAAAAACTTAAAATATTTTCTTTCGCACGTCGAACATACTTACTTGGCGTTGAGGGATTCGTTGGATCTCGATTTGGGCCACTGCTGCACATACTAACATGAGTTCGAATACCTATCTTGCAAAACTTAGACGTATAGTCATGCTCACACCCAAAAATGACAAAACGTTCTAAATTTCTCGGGACTTGACCTCGTTTAATCATTGTACTAAATCATAACATCAAACCCCAAAAACAATCCCTAAAAAATATTTTAAATTTTGTTTTTTTTAAAAGGACACAAACCCCATGTAAGGGTCCGTGTAGGTGTTGAAAATTCGCATTTTGAAGGAAAAAGTGCACGGACTCCGTGTCGGGGTCCGGGTAGCCTCTGAACTTGCAAACTCGCGAAAATTCACTAACTTATTGATTTATTCTTTCAATCCAAGCGTAGGAACCATGAACTAACACCTCCAGACTCATCCTAGGATGCTGTTACATTGATTCAAACCCGTACAAACACCCCAAATGTCCCCAAGCATCGACAAGCAACTTCAATACAACAATAACCTGTAATTCGACATCATTTCGCTTCCTACGACTTCTGTTACATCCCAAGCCAATCTCGGCCCAAACGTACCACCAAATAACACCTAAATACATCCCATAACATATCTAAATGCAGTAGCACAAGCCCAGTGGTGCCCAACGAAGCCTGCAACTCGAAAACTTCAAAACATGATGAACATCATTTTCATAAGATCCCAGGTTTGAGCAGTCACACGAAAACAACCATAACTCAATCGTTTCTTTTTTAAAAATTACGAATTTTATATCGAATCGAAGGTATAAAAAATATTTATGTTTTTTTGCTGAAAATGTTTTTAGCAAACGAAGCGAAATTACACAAGAACCGAAATGACAGCAAAAATGTTTTTTTTTTGAGATCTAAAAGGTTTCAGAAATCGATTCAATGCATAATCGCTCAAACATTGCTCATAGTAATCAAACTTTCACGCATAACATACATCAAAATATTTACTATGACGAGATCGTTTCATAAAACGAAAGAATATACATGCCTTTAATCTTTAATGTTACCGAAACGACGACATTGAAGCGGGAAGGATGCGAGAGACGATCCGAGACGAACGTGGCGCGATTTTCTTGAAGAAAAGCCAACGAAATCACTGGGAAAATCAGAGAGGAGAGGGGCGGCTGCTGAAGTTCTTAGAACCCTAGGTTTCTCCAGTAAAAATCTGAAATGCGAGTGTAAGGAATTGTATGTGTGTGTAGGCGTGAATGTGTGTGTGTGTGTTAGTGGGTGTGTGCGTGAGTTAAGGTATAAATTAGGGAAATAATGTGCTAAAATAATAATTAGAAAACAATTAAAAATGCTAACCCACTTTTAACTTAATAAAATTCCTTAATTTAAAATGAAATGCACTCTTGATAAACTCTAAAAGTTTTAAAATCCTAAAGTCACTAAATAATTGAGTTAGGCCTTAACATGCTAAAAACTAAATAAATCATTTAAAATGCTCCAATCCTAACTTAAAATAAAATACCACATTTTAAAATCGCCAAAAACATCGTCGGTCTCTTTTCCTCGATCCCGCTTCAAATAATCGCCTGAAACATGAAACTCGATAAAATATTTTAACGTGCATCACATAAACATAAATATTTAAAAATAATACATTTAAATAAATCATGCATCTCTAAAAATTATTTTAAACTTTATTAAACAATTTAATAAATGCATGGGTTTTACGTGTATTGAATTTGGGCTCTACAACAGAGAGGCTCGGGATGAGGAGAGGGCCACTCCTCCTCGTCCACCGCAAGATATGCTGGCACAGATGCTTGCATGGTTGACTCAGTTCTTCGTACAGATTGCGAGGAACAATGCTGGGGGAGATACAATAGTGAGGCCGCCTAGGCCAGAGGCGGTGTATGAGAGATTCAGGTGGATGGATCCAAAGGAGTTCTCGAGGACTACGACTCGATGATAGCTGAGGGATGGATCAAGTCCATCGAGGTGATATTCGCTTTCATGGAACTACAGGATGCAGACAAGGTCAGATGTGCTACTTGCTTGTCATCAGGAGATGCCAGACTGTGGTGGGAAAGTGCATCTGTGTCAGTGAATTTGCAGACCCTTACTTGGGAGGGTTTCAAGGAAGTGCTCTACTCCAAGTACTTCACTGAGGAAGTACGTTCCCGCCTGACTAGGGAGTTTATGTTGCGACAGAGAGACAGCAGCGTGGCAGATTTGTGAGGAAGTTTGAGAGGGGGTGTCACTTCGTGCCCCTTATTGCAAATGATGCTCGGGAGAATTTGAGGCATTTTATCGATGGATTACGGCCAATCTTACGCCGTGAGGTTAGAGTTGCTGGTCCTACCACCTATGATATTGCCATGTCGAGAGCCTTGGCGGCAGAACAGGACCAGAAAGATATCGAGAATGACAGGCAGAGCAAAAGGCCCTATCAGGCACCACAGCAGCACCACTCACAGCAACAGCAGTTCAAGAGGTCTTTCCAGGGACAGTCGAGAAAGAGTCCATTTCAAGGACCTCCGAAAGGCATAGGTCCTATTCCTCAAAAGAAGGCTCCTCAGAATCCTGAGTACCCAGTGTGCCCGAAGTGCAACTGTCAGCACATGGGCTAGTTTTTATGGGGTTCTGGCAAATGCTTCAAGTGCGGAGCCAGTGATCATATGCTGAGGGACTGTCCGTAGTGGAGGCAGCCCACCAGGGGAGAGTATTCGTCATGCATGCTGAGGAGGCGAAACCAGACACGACTCTTCTGACTAGTAACCTATTTAATTCAGCACAGTATTTATTTTGGTCATGCATGCTTCGAATTTTGCTTGGGGATATTAATATGTTGTTTTCGTATTTTGGAGACTTTGGATAGAAATTTCAAACTATGCTTGAGGTTAATATTAGTATTTTGGGGTATAAGTTTATGTGTTGTGCTAACGTCCTTCAGGAAATATCTTCATAAAGAGAGTAGCCACGAAGGCCTTGTTAGATTCCGGAACCACTCACTCTTTTATCTCAGAGACGTTCTCCAATTATTTGGGCGTCAAGTCTATTGAACTCGGCGTGAGCTACTCCATGACAGTCCCATCAGGGGAGGATTTATCAGCTACTAGCGTGGTCAGAGATATCGATGTTGAGCTACAGGGCAACTTGGTTTACGTTGACCTGCTTGTGTTGCCAACGCCAGAGTTTGATTTTATTTTAGGGATGGACTGACTGATAAACAACAGTGTTCTAATTGATTTTCAGAAAAGGTCACTGTTGGTAAGACCGTTGGGCATGGAGCAATTTATTTTTTAGCTAGGTAGGTGAAAAAGTTTTCCTCGCATGATCTCTTTCATGCAGCCATGGAAACCTATACATAAGGGGTGTCAGGCCTTCTTGGCCACTATTATTTAAACACCTGACGCACCCACCCCATCGATATTTGATGTACCAGTTGTCAGAGAATTTCCCGATGTCTTCCCCGACGATGTCACTGGCCTTCCACCAGAGAAAGAGGTGGAGTTCGTCATTGACCTTGTGCCAGGCGCTGTGCCAATCTCTAAGACACCGTACTGTTTGGCCCTAGTAAAGATGTTAGAGATCAAGCAGCAAATCCAAGAGCTCCATTTTGATGTCTGGTCAGCTAGTTGTCAGATATAACAGTGAACCAATCAATCCCTGGTACATGGTTGTGTCTACTGAGATTCCCCCTTTATCTTTGTCCAGATTGATTGATTACTCATTGGGGTAGCAGCTTTAGAGAAATTTTCCATATCAAACTTCTTTAACATGTCTTTTGAATATTTAGCTTGGTTAATGAAAATGTCATTTTCTGACTGCTTGACTTGCAGTCCTAAAAAGAAGTTTAATTATTCCATCATGCTTATTTCAAACTGATCCTCCATCAACTTGGAAAATCTTTCAAACAGTATGGGGTTAATTGATCCAAATATTATATCATTGACATAAATTTGTACGAATAGTGAATGATCATCCTTTGAAAATTTAAACAATGCTTTATCAACCATTACGATTGAAAAATTATGATCGAGTAAGAACTTGGATAAAGTTTCATACCATGCATGTGGTGCTTGTTTTAGTCCATACAGTGCTTTATCTAATCTATAGACGTGATTAGGATGAGTATGACTGAAGAAGCCAGATGTTTGTTCAACATATACTTCCTCATTAAGTAAACCGTTCAAGAATGCAGATTTGACGTCCATTTGATATACCTTAATGTATTTAAATGCAGAAAATGCAAGAAATATTCTAATAGCCTCTAATCTGGAAACATGGAAAAATGATTCATCGAAGTCAATACCATCTTCCTATCTATAGCCTTGTGCTATTAGTCTAGCTTTGTTTCTCATTACTGAACCGTTCTTGTCCAACTTATTTCTAAAGACCCATCTAGTACCGATTACATTCATATTAGTAGGTCGAGGAACTAAGGGCCATACTTTGCTTCTTTCAAACTGATTTAGTTCTTCCTGCATAGCATCTATCCAATTGGTATCATGCAGTGCATCATCAATTTTCTTAGGTTCTAACTGAGAAATAAATGATGCATGCATAAATTCATCAATCATTTGTTTTCTACTTCGAAGAGGAGCGGTTGGGTTACCTATGACTTGCTCGAGTGGATGATTCTTATTCCGTCCATATGGATTGGCCTCTGTTGGTTGTGCAGTTGTATCTTCTTGTTCCATCATTTTCTCATCTATCTGAATAATTTTTGGCTGGTGATGGTTCACCGGTTCATTAATCTGATGAGATTGTTCGTGGACGGTTGGATATTGTTCAGAAACATTTTTAACCATTATTCTCATATCTATCTCATCATCACTGCTAGACTCAAGGTTAGTAGCATCTAATTTATTACTTAAATCATGAATGTTTTTACTATTATTATCATGAAAGATGAATGATTCATCAAATACAATATGTATGGATTATTCAACAGTTAGAGTTATTTGATTGTACACTCTATAAGCTTTGCTAACTACTGAATATTCCAGAAAGACACCATTACCATATTTAGCATCGAATGCGGTTAAATGTGTCTTGCCATTATTATGTATGAAACACTTACAACTGAATATGCAGAAACATCCAATCTAGGCTGCTTGTCGGTCTAGATCTCATAGGGAGTCTTTTCATGTTTCTTGTTGATCATGGACCGATTCTGAGTGTAGCAAGCAGTGTTGACAGCTTCTGCCTAAAATCACTGAGTGATCCTAGACTCTGCTAGCAGAGTTCTAGCTGCTTCTTTGAGTGTGTGGTTTCTTTTTTCTGCAAATCCATTTTGTTGTGGTGATCTGATATCTGAGAGCTCGTGTTTGATGCCATGATTCTTAAGATAAGATTATAGGAGTTGGTTCGAGAATTCAGTTCTTCTATCACTCCTGATCTTGTCCACCACAGCAGTTCTTTCATTCTGACCTCTTGAGAAGTTTGATGAGCTGGGCTGCGGTTTGATCCTTGGAACTCAAAAATATTACCCACGTGAATCGGGAGAAATCATCAATTACCTCTAGTGTATATTTTTTTCTCCTTAAGCTCATTACTGGTATGGGTCCAAACAAATCCATGTGAAGTAGTTCCAAAAATCGAACTGATGAGTTCATTCCTTTATTCTTGAAGGTTGATCGAACATGTTTACATAGTTGATAAGCATTGCAGATTCTATCTTTTGCAAAATCAATGTTAGGTAGACCAGATACCAACTTAAGCTTGCTAATAGTGGCAAGAGACTTGAAATTAAGGTAATTAAGCCGTTTATGCCATAACCAATTTTTATTTACATTTAAGGCGATAAAACAAGTAGATGCATTTAAGTTGTCATCATTCCATCTCACATTATATGTGTTCTGTTCTCTGAGACTAGTCAACATAATATTGTCTGCTACATATTTAACCGTGCAAGTGTGCCCGTTGTCACATAATTGTCTTATGCTAATCAAATTGTACCACAAATTTTCAACTAAGAGTACATCTTTGACAATTATTTTTTCGTGGGTAATCTTACCTTTACTTACTGCTTTACCTTTAGAATTATCGCCAAAAGTGCTTCTTGGTCCTTTGTAATCAATGACTTCTGATAGAAGTTGCCTATTTCCTGTCATTTGTCTGGAGCAGCCACTATCTAAGAACCAAGTGGATTCTTCTATATTCTTCTTCTTTCGTACATGAAATTATTGAAATAAGATCTTGGTACCCATATCTATTTGGTTCCTGATCTGATTAGACCATCTGGGATCCACACTTGGATTATCCTTAGAGACTTTAGATTGTGTGTCCCAGATTAGATGCGGTTATGTACATAATCAGGTGGTGTGTGAAGTGTTTTTTCTTTTGCAGTATGTTCTTGTTCGTTTTTCCTTTCCACTCAATCTGTATCTCTTTTGAATAGGTCGGCCATTGTAGTGTCGGTTAGGTCTCATTTCTTTTGGGTGATGTCCGGTTGAACTTGTTTTTCTGCGGGACCATTCTGAACCGTTGTGAGTGGTTTGATTTGGCCTGCATCTAAGCCAAGATCGGTTGGATTTCACACACTCATATTCGACATATCTTAGACCATGACGCCTTCCATTTTTCTCAAAATTTACATTTTGATTGATTTGGACTTCAGGCTCATCATGTTCATATACCGTACTAGATCTGACAAATTTAATTCATTTTAAACTGCCTTTTTTTAGTAGTGGTTGAGTTTGTGCCTTCGAAATGCTGCACTCATTGATGCTATAATCGAGCCCAGTTCTATTTCTGACTGGTTGCTACATCTCATGCATCTTTTCAAGGGAAGCAGAGGACTTATTCCATGAGTTGACTACATTTATCAATAGTTTGTTTTCTTTAAAAAGGGCATGGAATAATCTTCGTAAGCCATTATTATAAGCCACTAACAAACTTAACTTGACTTTCAAACTGTCAATCTCCTTTTGCTGCGAACAGCTGGAGAGAGTTAACTTGTTTTTCAAGTCTTGTTTTTCTGCCTTGGCCTCATCGAATCATTGCGAGAGTCCCTTAAACTCATTTACCATGTCATGCAGTGTTATGACAAGGTCATCCCATGTAAATTCCAAGGATTCAAAGTCAAATACCATATCTTCGGTAGTTTCTGATTCTTCATAAACCATGAGACATTTGACTGCCTCATCGTCCCTTTCACTTGAGAATTCCTCAGAGATGGACTGCTCTGAGTTTGAGTCGGCTCACTTGCTCTTTCCTTCCTATGCAATTAATATTCGTTGATCTTTCTTTTTGATAAACTTCTTTTCGTCTTTGGACCATCTCCTCTCAACAGGTCTCTTCTCATCTTTCTTCGGCCTGTTGCATTATGCAATAAAGTGTCCCTTTTTCCCACAGCTAAAAGATATGTTGCATGCTTGATTTAAAAAGAAAAATGATATTTATATGCATGATTTTTATAAGTGATGAAAATATGAAACGTTGGAGGAGGTGAAGTAATTGTGACTGTTATGATGATATGATTGGGGATATCGTGAGGAAAAAGGCCCGAGAGGGAGCCCATTTATGGGAGAAGGCCTCAGAGAGAGCCTGTCTATGGGAGAAGGCCCAGAGGAGCCCGACGATCGTATTTCCATATGATGATGATAGGCCAAGACTCATTTGATGAGTGAGAGTGTCGTTGATGTCCCCGCCGCCTAGTATTGTGGTTACATATAGATAGATCCATCGACTTTATGATGAAACGAAAGTCACAATTAACGATCTGAATTCAATAAAGAAAACGTACTGTTGCATGCGATTGTATATATATTGCTTGTTATCAAGATTATGGTTTGCTGAGTCATTAGACTCACTAGGTGCGATGGATGCAGGTGAGCATGATATTAATGATGATGGACGTTTGTAAGGTTGATCTTGCTGGGCTAAAGATGCACACAACCCGATGACCAGCGCTAGATTTTCCGCATTATGATTATGATTATGATTATGATTTACGTTTACGGTTACATTAAAGATTTTCACGACTTTTATATGAATTTGTGTGGTTTGGAGAGGATGTTAGAGTTAGGATGATTTTGAAATATTGCTAAGTTTAGGTTTGGTAAAACTATTTAAGATTTGAATTACTTTCTTTTGGATTTTCAATTATAGTTGATATGTTTTATTTTAAAATGGTTTCAAAATATTTTATATATGGGTGTATATGTATCAGTCGAGAGTTAGTATAGGAAAAAAAGTTCTAGTATATTTTAAAGAAAAACGAGTAGTGGACATTTCAGTTAAAATCAGAGCAATGTTCCTGCTAAGGGTTGTGCCACCGCCTCAAATTTTTAAGTTTATATGCTTTATATGATTTTATGCTTAGTGTCTGCATGATAGCATGATTTATATGTTTGAGATGCATGCTTATTACGATTTAATGATATTCATGTTTAAAGCTTAAGGGTAAATGAAATTTATATGTTGTATTATTAGAAACCTTAGATTTAAATACATGTTGGTTAATTTAGAATTTGGAAAACATTCCCATACAATGCCTCCTAGGCGTGCACCTAATACTGATAATCAAGCCAATAATACTGAAGAACGTCAAGAGAATGCACCCCCACCTTCTAATGGGGATGCTGCTACTCGTGCATTAGAGGGCAAGGCACGTTTTTTCGAACAGCAGTTTCAGCCTGCTCCTAGACCACATCATGATATTTACGGCCAGTTTTGAAGGCTCGGTCCGAAGGAGTTTTCTAGCACTACCGACCTTTTTGCTGATGCGGGTTGGATTCGATCTCTCGAGATTAATTTCCGCTATTTAAATATGGGAGACGCCGACAGAGTTAGGTGTGCCACTTACATGTTTAGACACAATGCTTCCCTTTGGTTTGATGGTGCGGAGCTTTTGATTGACTTGGCTATGCTTACATGGGTTCGATTCAAGGAAATTTTCTTAGAGAAGTATTTCACTGCTGACGTTCGAGGGTGATTGAGGAGGGAGTTTATGAGACTCCGTCAAAGGGACACGACTGTGGCTGAGTTTGTGAGGAAGTTTGAGAGGGTTTTTCACTTTGTGCCCCTCATTGCTAGAGATCTTGCTGAAATGATGAGGCAATTCATGGATGGACTTCGACCTACCATCCGCCGTGATGTGATGATGATGCGTCCAGTGGATTATGTTGTTGCCACTACCTATGCATATCAAGCTGAGCAAGCATTGAAAGATACTGATTTTAAATGACAACAATAGTAGAGCGCGCAACCTCATAAGAAGCCATGCATGGGACATCCTAGACCTCAAGGGCCACAAAAGCCCCAAGGCCAAGTAAAGAAGACCGTACCACCAAAGCCACCACAACCTGGAGCGCCAAAACCTGCTGAAAGGCCCCTATGCAAGGAGTACAATCGCCCACATCTTAGCAAGTGCATGTGGGGGACTTACAAGTGCTTCATATGCAAGGAGGAAGGGCATAAACCTGCTGATTGCCCGAAGAAGAGAGCACCAACTGTTGGGAGAGCTAATGTTATACATGTTGAAGAAGCTGAGGAGGAGCCAGACACGACCCTAATCACTAGTAACCTAGTTATTTAATGTTTTTATATTTCTTTTATTGAATGAAATATTAAATTGGTTATGATAATTGATTTGGGATCAAGAAGAACCTAGGGGAAAATAGGGTTGCATGCTCTGCCATAGCCGGAATTAAGAGGTGACAATGGAAACCATAGATATCGAACTTGTATTTTGAGCCTTAAATATGTAATAGAGCTATTTAATTCCAAATGAAAGTTTTAAGGCTTAAAATTGAGGAAAATCAAAACTTTGGGCAATTATTGTAAATTTTCTAAAATGGGAGGACCAAATTGCAATCTGAAAATTTTAAAGGGGCTAATCGCAAATTTCGAAGAGTTCAAGGGTTGAAATTGTTAAAAACAAAAATTCTAGGGTAATTGGAGAATTTTCGAAACCTTAAGGGACTAAATTTCAATTAACCAAAATTTGGGGACTAAATTGTGATTTTCGAAAATTTAAGGACCGATGATGCAATTCCAAAAAGTTTAAGAACCAAAAAATTGAAATTCCAAAAATTTTAGGGGCTAAAATTGCAAATTTCAAAATTTTTGAGGGCTAAAATGTAAATTTCTTTAAAATTGAATGGTTAAATTGAGATTTTTCCTAGAATTAATGAGGTCCAATCACTAAATTTTAGGAATTTTGGGAAACTAATGATAGAAATTCTCTTAAGCTCCAACACGAATGAATTTGACAGCATATTCGTCGCAGGAAGGATATTCGTCCAAGGTGTAGCTACCTACGCATTGCTGGATTCGGGAGCTACACACTCATTTATATATGATACCTTCATCAAGCGACTAAATATTATACCTGATGATATGTGATTGAGCTTCAAAGTTTCTATTCCTTCCGGTGATCAAATGGTCACTACAAGTATTGTGAAGAATCTGGAGCTTTGTTTATATAAAGATGTGGTTCGGGCAGATCTTATCGTACTTCCGATGCCTGAATTTGACATTATACTTGGCATTGATTGGCTGAAATCAAATGGAGCTTCGATAGATTTTTGGTAGAGGACAGTGTCTATTCGACCGCCTAGTGGGAAGTCTTTTATATTTGAGGTAGCGAGGAACAAGCAATTGCCGCACATTATCTCTTGTATGTATGCAAGAAAACTTATTAAGAGAGGATGCCAAGCTTTTCTAGCATGTGTTACTTCAGCACATGTTCCCGATAGTCAGAAACTAGAGGATGTTGACACCCTACCGTCTAGCGCCCACCAAAATGAAAGAATTAAAATATCAAATCCAAGAATTATTAGACAACTGTTTCATTCGCTCAAGTTGTTCTCCATGGGGCGCACTAGTATTGTTTGTAAAGAAGAAGGATGGTAGTATGCGACTTTGCATCGACTATAGAGAGCTGAATAGGGTCACCATCAAGAATAAATATCCTTTACCAAGAATTGAAGACCTATTTGATCAATTACAAGAAGCATCGATATTCTCAAAGATAGATCTTCATTCTGGATACCATCAGTTGAAAGTGAAAGAGGTGGATGTTCAAAAGACCGCGTTCAGAACTCGTTATGGGCATTATGAATTTATGGTCATGCCATTCAGTCTGACCAATGCGCCAGCGATCTTCATGGATCTCATGAATCACATATTTTAGCCGTATATAGATAACTTCGTGATCATTTTTATTGATGATATTTTGATCTACTCCAAGAGCATAGAGGAGCACAGTCGGCATTTGAGGACATCACTGAAATTACTACAAGATAGGAAGCTATATGCAAAGTTCAACAAATGCGAGTTTTGGCTTGAGAGAGTGGCATTCTTAGGCCATATCATTTCTAGAGATGGAGTTGAGATGGATCCAAGCAAAGTTGAAGCAGTGAAAGAATGACATGCACCGAAGAGCGTAACCGAGATACGTAGTTTCTTGGGACTAGCTGTCTATTATCGAAATTTTATTCAAGGATTCTCATCTATTGCTGTACCCTTGACAGCCTTGACAAAAAAGAATGCAAAGTTTATATGGGGATCCGAGTGCCAAGAAAGTTTTGACAAGTTGAAGCAAGCTTTGATCTCAGCGCCAGTTTTATCGATGCCATCGGGGCAAGGAGAGTATGTTCTGTATACCGACGCTTCTAAACTCGGTTTGGGCATAGTTCTGATGCAAAATGACCAAGTTATAGCTTATGCTTCGATACACTTGAAAGTGCATGAGAAGAATTACCTCACACATGATCTTGAGCTAGCAGCAGTCGTTTTTGCATTAAAGATTTGGAGACATTACTTGTATGGGGAGAAGTGCAAGATTTTCACTGACCATAAAAGTTTGAAATACTTCTTCACCCAAAAGGAGTTGAATATGAGGCAAAGAAGATAGTTGTAATTAGTAAATGACTACGACTGTGACATTAGCTACCATCCGGGAAAAGTTAATGTAGTAGCAGACAAATTGAGTAGAAAGACAACAGTTATTAATCAATTATCACTTCAGCGACCTCGCTGAAGTATGAGATTCAGGGATTTGAGCTTGCAGTATATGCTAGGGGCGAGGCCCCTAATCTTGCCAGCATGACAGTACAATCAACTTTGAGGGATAGAATCTGTGAGGGGCAGTCTACTGACGAGCAATTGCAAAAGTGGAGGTCAAGAGATGAAACCAAGGGTCGGAAGCTGTATTTTGAGGAGGATGGCATAGTGCGATACCGAGATCAACTATGGGTTCCTATGGCAATTCTTTGAGGGAAGTCATTATGAAATAAGCTAATGATACTCCGTACTCCATGCATCCTGGAAGTACAAAGATGTATAAAGATTTGAAATTATTATATTGGTGGCCATATATGAAGCATGATATCCTGTGATTTGTATCCGAATGTTTGACATGTCAACAAGTAAAAGCATAGCATCAGAAGCTAGCAGGGAAACTTAAGCCACTTTCTATTCCCTAGTGGAAATGAGAAAATATCATTATGGACTTTGTCGTAGGATTACCGAGGACTATCAAGGGATTTAATGCTATATGGGTGATAGTGGATCGTCTTACGAAATCAGCGCATTTTCTACCTATCAAGACGATATTCACTATGACACAGTATGTCGATTTGTATATTCAAGAGATAGTTCGTCTGCATGGGATTCCTGTATCTATTGTTTCTAACAGAGATCCGAGATTTACATCATCTTTTTTGAAGAGTCTGCGTGCAGCGATGGGTAATAAATTATTATTCAGTACATCATTTCATTCTCAAATCGATGATCAGTCTGAAAGAGTAATTCAAATTCTGGAGAATCTACTGCGAGCATGTGTGATTGATTTTCAAGGAAGTTGGGAGTTTAAATTGCCTCTAGTGGAGTTTACCTACAATAATAGCTATCATCGATAAGGATGGCTCCATACGAGGCACTATATGGGAGGAAGTGTAGATCACCCATACATTGAGATGAGGTTGGTGAACGAGTAGAGTTTGGATCGGATTTTATCAAGCACAACGCCGAGTTAGTAGTCAAGATTCGAAATAGGATGAAAACTACACAGAGTCGACAGAAAAGTTATGCCAATAAGCGTCAAAGGGAGGTAGAGCCTGCCGTTGGTGACCATGTGTTTGTGAAAATAGCACCTATGAAGGGTGTTATGAGATTTGGCAAGGAAGGAAAGCTCAGTCCGAGATGCATTGGGCCATTTGAGATTTTGGAAAAGGTTGGGACACTAGCCTATAGAGTGGCATTACCACCGATGCTAGCCGGAGTGCATAATGTGTTCCACATTTCGATGTTGCGAAAGTACATGTCGAACCCCTCACATGTACTAAACTATGAGCCTCTGCAGTTGACTCCAAATATGTCATATGAATAAAGACCTACACAAATCCTAGGAAAACAAGAAAGGAGGCTACGAAACAAGGTAATTACAATGGTCAAACTCAAGTGGCTAAATAACTCGGAGGAAGAAGCTATTTGGGAGACTGAGAGGGACATGAGGAGTCGCTAACCGGAGTTATTCGATAAGTTTTAATTTCGAGGAAGAAATTTATTTAAGGGAGCGAGGAATTGTAAGGTCCAAAAATAAGAAAACATAATCCAACTTCATGTTAAACTAGGAAAATGGAAAATGACCAATAAATGACTTTAATGGCATGATTTCATGTTAAAAATAGGATTTTTATTATTAGGATGCTTAAAACTGTATTTTTAAATGTTATTCGAGTTGCGATCGAGGAACGGAAACTGAGGGCTGAAAAATGAAAAATATTTTTATTTAATAAGTGTTTTTAATTATTTAAAATAAGGTTGATGCTTTATGATATTTTTAAGAATAAGGAGTTTTGAGGTGATTTTATACGCCGAGACGTAAATTTTAACGGTACTCGATTTTCGACTAAAATATGAATTTTTTGAGTACTCGGCTAATAATTTCACGAACTTTCCTAAATGAAATATTTTAAATATGCACTAATGGGCCTAGTATACTATGCTAATGGGCCCAAGTTTACTCTACACCTTTTATTAAATTAAATAAGCCCATAAACCCTACCCTAAAGCCTTATAACTAACGCCACACTTCCCCTAAACCACACAACTCTTTTCCTCCCCTCAAAACACATGCACACACGTATCTTCAGCAAGGAAGCATCGGTTTTTCTGAAGAAAAAATTCATCCATGGTCGTTTCTTCGTCGTTCTTCGCATCTCAACGTATTTTCGCGCATAATGTAGGCAAATGCATGTCATAATTCTTTATTTTCTCATCTAACACACCTTAATATGTGTTTGATTATTGTTTGCATGAAAAACATGATTTCTTTTTGAAGATTTTCGTTTTATGCAAATTTATGTGAATAAGGTATGAATTTTTATTCAAAAACTTGACGTGTTATTGCATCAAGGGGGCTGCTATCATAGGGACACAAAAAGGGAAGATTTTAAGGGTGTTTAAACGTCCCTAGGCCATGGTTTAGAGGCTGCACAAGAACAGGAACCGAGCTTGATCGAATTGAAGCTTGTTGATTCACTAGGGTCACGGTTAAGGGTTTAAACACGCATGGCTCGACCATGGCTTGCTCAGGGCTCAGGCAAGGCGTGGTTGAGTGTGAAGAAGAGTCCTAGCTACGCTAGAACTTGAGCACAACGGCTGAGAAGGGGTCCAAGAAAGCTAGAACTCTTCCCGAGCCAAAACGGAAGAGGCTACTGTGCGTGAAGGGTATTGGCTCGGCCAGGGTGGTCAAGGATGGTCTAGGATAGGTCACAGAGAGGTCCAGGGTTGATCCAGAGGGTGAGGGCTCGGGTGGTGGCCTGGGCGAGGAGTCCTAGTGGAGTTAGGAGTCTTGGGCGCAAGGAAGTAGGGCTCGCACAGCTTCTTGTTACGTGCAAGAGGATTGCAGCAGGTTAGGGGCTGGGTTATTTCTGGTCAGTAGGGTCTTTAGTTTATCTGGGAAGGACTTGGCTCGAGATGGCTTGGGCTCGTCTCGAAGAAAACATGAGATGGCTCGAGGGTTTGCTAGGGATGGTTCGGTTTTTAGGGTTTTAAATGCTAAGGGTCAAACCATGGTCCACGGGGGTTGAATCATGGTTCACGAGGGTAGTTTAGGTATAAAAAGTCTATGTTTAAAATTTGGAAAAAAATATTAAAGTTTAAATTAATCAGGTTTAAAACGCATCACAAATTAATAATTACGAAATAACTAAAAAGCCACAAATTTAAGCTAAATAAAAATTTAAGAAATTTAATGTAAGCTTAAATAATTAATTGGGAAGGTCTAGAGTCCATGAAAGTGAGAAAAAGTAAAAATCGATAAATTTTATGTCCAGGGGTAAAACGGTCATTTTACACTAAAAGATGGGTAGACGTCATGACAGTGTCCCGAATGTTATAATATATGATAAGATGTTTATTTTAAATGCTTAAGGAATTTTATGATAAGATGTTAAAGCTAAAAGATATGTTGCATGCTTGGTTTAAAAAGAAAAATGATATTTATATGCATGATTTTTACAAGTGATGAAAATATGAAACGTTGGAGGAGGTGAAGTAATTGTGACTGTTATGATGTTATGATGATATGATTGAGGATATGGTGAGGGAAAAGGCCCCAAAATGAGCCCATTTATGGGGGAAGGCCCCAGAGGGAGCTCGTCTATAGGAGAAGACCGCAGAGGGATCTCGAAGATCGTATTTCCATATGATGATGATAGGCCAAGGCTCAGTTGACGGGTGAGAGTGTCGCTGATGTTCCTACAGCCTAGTACTGTGGTTACATGTAGATGGATCCATCGACTTTATGATGAAACGAAATTCACAATTAACGATCTGAATTCAATAAAGAAAATGTAAATGCTTATGATGAAAAGGATAATGTATATAATGAAATGATATATGATATGAAATGATGAAAGGAAAAATGTTTATGTTTAAGCATGTTCATGAAAAATTATTTTAAGTAAAAGCATTTTCACTGTTGCATGCGATTGTATATATGTTACTTGTTATCAAGATTATGGTTTGCTGAGTCATTAGACTCACTAGGTATGATGGATGCAGGTGAGCATGATATTAATGATGATGGAGGTTTGGATGGTTGATCTTGCTGGGCTGAAGGTGCACACAACCCGAGGACCAACGCTAGATTTTCTGCATTATGATTATGATTTACGTTTATGGTTACATTAAAGATTTTCACGACTTTTAATGATTTTGAGTTTTTTGGAGATGATGTTAGAGTTAGGATGATTTTGAAATATTGCTAAGTTTAGGTTTGGTAAAAAGATTTGCGATTTTGCGATTTGAATTATTTTCTTTTGAATTTTCAAATATAGTTGGTATGTTTTATTTTAAAATGGTGTCAAAATATTTTATATATGGGTGTATATGTATCGGCCGAGAGTTAGTATAGGTAAAAAAATTTCTAATATATTTTAAAGAAAAACGAGTAGTGGGCGTTTCAAGTACTTTTTTACTCCTCAACTTAATGGCCTTTACTTGCTCTTTTAGATTTGTTTCAGTGTTGCTTGGCAAGATACTAGGCTCCCTATTAGCATCTTTGCCAACAGTTCTGTTTGATTTCCCAGGCACTTAGTTGATGCATCTTGATTTTGTAGCCTAGTTTCAGTAGAAGAAATAACTTTGACGTCATTTGCTCCAAAATAAACTTATCCTTTAGAGGCTCAGTCTTGTATATATGTTGCTTCCCATATTGTTGACCTCTTTGAGCATGATTCCAATTGTTTTGGCGTGAGTATGAAAAATATGTATGTTGTCTCCATCCAAGAGTGTGAGTATTAAAGTATGGGCTGTTCCTCAGGCGATTCTGGCTACCCACATTATTTACTGGTGCCCATCAGGCACATAAAAAGGATTGTCATCTTTACAATCCTTAGTGAAGTGTTCACCCTCACAAGTTTCACATAATATCTCTCGAATGCGCATAGCAGTGCCACTCATACTCAAATTATCTATCTTTTTGTTTTGAGCTTCAAGTTGTGCAGACATAGCAGTAAAATCATTTGCCTGATGAATTCCCAAAGTTTTCCTTTCTCTCAGACTGAGGGTGATAACTGCTAGCAGTCATCTCCTCCAACAACTCATTTCCTTCCTCTGCCCTTTTTTTCAAGAGTGTTCCACATGTACCTACATCTATCATAATATAATTAGAAGTAATTAAACTATAGTAAAAGGTTTGTATCACAAGTCCAAGATGAAGTTTATGTTGTGGGAATCTTCGCAATAGATCCTTGTAGCACTCTCATGCCTCGTACAACAATTCTTGTTGACATTGGGCAAAGATGGTGATGTTAGGTTGCAACTTCATTTTATTTGATGGAAAAAAGTGCATAGTAAGAAAATCCTTGGTCATATCCTCCGAGTTTGCAATAGAACCTACAAGAAAACAATTTAACCAAGCTTTTGCTCTATTTGTTAAGGAAAAGGGCACTAAAAATAAACAAATAGTATCATCAGAAATTCCATTGTATTTAAAAGTGTCATTAATCTCAAGAAAAATTGTTATGAACTTTGGGATCATCAAGTGAGGTTCCCCAAACTGTGGTGTTCCGAATCATCTGGATTATTTCCGCTCGATTTCAAATTGATTTGCATTCACAGCTTGTCGCACTATGTTCGGGCATGTCCCATCAAGAGGGTTATGCATACCTCAGCATGGGTATGCATCGTAGAACCTCATGATATTGCTCTTCATATTGTCTAGGTCTTTCCATTCTGTCCTTATTTCATTGTTGTCTTTGTCTGCGAAAGTTTCTCGAACTTAGGATTCAACTGCTCAAGTTCAAAGTTAATTGATTGTGGCATGCATTGGGAGAGGTATCTAAAATAAAATAGAGGGTATTAGATCGATAAAAAATAAATAATACCAAGGAAAATAACTGAAAGTAAAATCATGAATTAACAGTCCCCGACAGGAGCGCCAAAAACTTGATCGAACTTTTCTTACATTGAAAAATCACCAAAATAAATTTTAAATTTTGTTGCTCGAAATAATCGCAAGTACGTGAGTCAAGTTAGAGAATAGTGTATTGTGTACAAGTCTCGTTTCTACATAGACTTTGTACACAATTATTATCTTCAGAAATTTATTATTGAGCAAATTTAAACGATTATCTGATGTGAATTTATCTGCTAAAAGTTTAAATATTATTATAATTCAATAAAACACAATAAAATGAAATCAACGAAAATCTTATAATCAAAGGAGAATGAATTTACTGGGAATCACATTTCACATACCCTTCATTTATCTCAAATGACTAATCTTGACGATTACTCATGCTTCTGACAAGATTCCTTAATCTATTAATATATTATCTCAAGTTATGTTAAACTAATTCAACTCAATAAAATAATTAAACTTTTTAATTATTTATCAAAGGTGATTGCATGCATAATTTATGGAATCTCTTAGCTTTCAATCTATTGAAATATCACTGTCGTCGACATGTATTCAATTTCTTATGTTTATGGGAATTGTAAATCTATAGATTATAATATTTATTCATATTGTAAACTAATCTTTTGAAATCACTCACAACATAAAATATCATAAATTTAGCCACATTGTAATGATTTAAATAAAAACAATAATATGATCAAGCATGAAGCAAAAGTCGATATTCAAATTGAATAAAACAACGTCTCATGGTAGGATCCTTTTAAATCCCAACAAATATAAAAATTAACTACTATCATAATAAAATTGTCAAAACAATATTTTAAAACAATAAATATTAAAAGAATTGAAGAGCTGAGAAAATGATGCGTGAAAATCTTGTATTCTTCGCTGGCCTCTTTGACTTCGGTCTTTTATCCGTGTGGCGGCTATTCTTTTCTCCAATCCTCTGGCAAAAAGTCTGATTCAATCCCTCAAAAACCATGTATTAGGCTTTTCGTGTAGGTGCAGATCCAGAAAAGTGGAAACAAATCGAAATCATATTTTTTTCCTTAAAAGATCACGCTAGGGTGGAAAAATTCACCCACCCAGCATGATCACTGCGCACTTCTTTTTTTTCTTTTACTCAGATGCGATAGGGCGGGAAAATTCATCCGCCCTTGGGAGCTCTGCTCTCATCTTCATTTTTCTTTATTCTTTTGCGTGCTATGGAAGTCAAATTCACCCATCCCAGCGTGCTCTCATCGAATATTTGACATCATTTTCCTATTTCATGCTCTGGGATGTCAAATTCACCCACCCCAGTGCACCCTACTCGCACCATGGTACATTATACCATCACTGATTGTAAGGTCCAAAATTAAGACGACGCAATCCAACTACATGCAAATCTGGGAAAAATGTTTAAATATTAAATTAAATTGTTTTAATTGCTTAAATTGATTATGTTTATATGATTTTACAGTAGTTGTATACTTAAATGCATTAAAATGTATATTTAAAGGTTATTCAAGTTGCGATCGAGAAACGGAGACCGAGAACTGAAAAATGGAAAATGTTTTTATTAAATAATTGTTTTTAGTAAGGTAGATGTTTTTTCTCGTTTTTAAAAATAAGGAGTTTTGAGGTGATTTTATACGTCGAGATGTAATTTTTATCGGTATTTGATTTCCAAAAAAAATACGAAGGTTTTGACGACCCGACAAATAATTTCACAAACTTTCCCGAAATAATTTTTAAAAGCACCAGTGGGCTTATTGGACCTAAATAACCTTGTTATTGGGCCTAAACTATTATCAAGTTTTATTGAGCAATTATATAAGCCCATAACCCTACCCTTTATTCATAATTCACGCCTCCACCCTACCCCAACTTCACAAGGACTCTTTTCTCTCAAATAAACTCATGTCACACACAAGCACATCAAGGAAAAGCTTCGGTTTTGCTAGGAATTCAAGCCAAGGTCGTTCGTTGTTGTTCTTCGCAATCATCAGCGTATATTCGTGCGTAAATTACGCAAAGGCACGCCACACTCCTTCCTTTACTCATCATCACAACATAATATGGATTAAATATGAATTTGCATGAAAAAACAAGATACATTTTTAATTATTTTCATTTTTGCACAAACATGAATTTTTAAGGCATGGTTTTTGATCCAAAACATGATTTATATGTTCATGAAGGGGCTGCCATAATTAGGGAAGGTTTAAAGGTTGTTTTTACACGAGTTGTAAGGTCCTACAATACACGAAACACACTGCACATAAGAACGATCAAGCTGGAACTAATCTTTTCGGTTTTGTGTCATAGGGCTCGGGTTCAAGGGAATTCCATGCATGGCTCGGCTTGGGTGTGACCTGGACGGGGGCTGGGGCATGGTTGGGTCAGGGGAGGGGTCCTAGACATGCTAGGGATCATGCACAGCGGCTGGGGAGGAGTCCATCTGAGCTAGGTCTCTCCCCAAAACCTCACGAGTTCAGCTATTGCGAATGGAGGGTTGGCTCGGCTAGGGGGATTCGAGCAGGGCTAGGATAGGTCCTTAGGGTCCTAAGAAGGTGCACAAGGGTCTGAGTCAGGGGCTGGCTCGGTGGCTAGAGTCCTAGGCGAGTTCGAAGAGTCCTAGTGCAAATGTGTTTCTCGGCCGAGTGCTTGCTGCTGGTGTAGGAGGCGTCGAGCGAGTGACGGTTCGAGTCCTAGGGGTTCTAAGGATCCAGTAGGGTTCCTCAAGGGTTTAGTCAAGGGTCGGCTCAGGGTGGTTCGAGCATGGCTCGGTAAAAATCGAAGATGGCTCGAGGGTAAGGCTTGGTTCGAAACTTAGGGTTTCTCCATGGTTTAATGTGTGAAACGTGGCTCAATGTGGGTTGAATCGTAGTTCACGAGGGCAAATTAAATATAAAAAATATAAGTTTTAAGTTTGGGAATTTTATATTAAAATTTGATTTAATTTGGGATTAAAAAACATTAATAAGTTATAACTAAAGAATAAATAAAAAGTCATTGATTTAAGATAAATAAAAATAAGAGAAAATTAATGTGAACTTAAATAATTATTTGGGATGGTTGAGAGTCAACGGAATTATGAAAATATCAAAAACGTGAAATTTTACGTCTAGGGCTAAAACGGTAGTTTACACCCGAAAATTAATAAATGTCATGACAGTGTCCTGATTGCTGTTTTATATGTTAATATGATTATTTTGTATTTTTATGGAATTTTATGATGACCGATAACGTTAAAAGACATGTTACATGCTTGGTTTAAAAGAAAAACGTTATATGTATGTTTAATTTTTATAAGTGATGAAAATACGAAATGTTAAAGGAAGTGAAGTAATTGTGACTAATACGATGATACGATGATATATTAATACGTAGGCCAAGGAGGCTCAGTTGACGGGTGAGAGTGTCGCTGATGTCCATGCCGCCCAGTATTGTGATTACATGTAGATGGATTCATCGCCCCAATACAAATAGAAAAGTAACAATTAACGATCTGAATTCAACGAAAGAAAAATGAAATACGTATATGAATATGATGAACATGTTAATATGCGATATGAATATGTTTATGATATTGGCTATGTTTATGTTTATGCATCATTATGAAAATGTTATTTTACGTAGAAGTATTTTCACTGTTGCATGTGTTCTCTATACATATTACTTCTTATCAAGATTATGGTTTGTTGAGTCTTTAGACTCACTAGGTGTGATTGATGCAGGTGAATATGATAATAATGATAATGGAGGTCTTGACCGTTGATCGGACTGGACTGAAGGTGCACATAACCCGAGGACCAGTGCTAGTTTTTCGCACTAGACTTATGATTAGGAATTATGATTTTTAGGATTATGTTAAAGATATTTTTACGACTTCTATTATGATTTGAGTGGTTTTTAGTTTTAGAAATTTTGCTAATTAGGATATGCAAACGATTGACGTTTTATTTTTAAACTATTTCCTTTGATTTTCAAATATAGTCGGTTGTTTTACTTTAAAAATAGTACAACTCATATTTTAAAGTATATATATGTATATGTATTATTTCAGCCGGATCTTGTAGGATATGAAAAAAAATTTCTAGCACTTTTTAAGAAAACGAGTAGTGGACGTTTCAATTGGTATCAGAGCAATGTTCCTCTAAAGGGTTGTACCACCAATAGTACCGGGAAGCTCATTCATCAAGCCTCAAAGTTTAAAGTTTATATGATTTATATGATGATACCTGCATGATTATGTGAATTATATGTTTACTTCACACGTTAGTAGCTTTTTGAGAATATATGTTTATATGCTTAAATTGCTCAAAATGGATTAGAATATGATACATGATTAGAAAACTTAGATTTAAATGCACGTAGGTTACGTTAAAATTTGGAAAACGCTCAGATATAATGCCTCCTAGATGCGCACCTAGTACTGAAAGGTAGACTAAGACTACCAAGGATCGTCATGTTAATGCACCCCCGCCTCCTAATGGGGATGCTGCTACTCGTGCATTGGAGGGTATGGCTCGTTTCTTCGAGCAGCACTTACAACAGGCTCCTATGCCACAGTATGATATCTATGATCAGTTTCGGAGGCTAGGGCCGAAGGAATTTTCTGGCACCACAGACCCGTTTGCTGCAGAGGCACGGATTCGAGCACTTGTGGTGCATTTTCGCTATTTTAACATGGGGGATGCTGATCGTGTGAGGTGTGCAACTTACATGTTTAGGGATGAAGCTTCTTTATGGTGGGAAGGAGCTGAGCAGGGTATTAATCTTGCTACACTTAGTTGGGCTCGATTCAAAGAGAATTTCTATGAGAATTATTTTACTGCTGATGTGCGAGAGCGATTAAAGAGGGAATTTATGAATCTCTGTCAAGAAGACACTTTTGTTGCTGATTTTGTGAGTAAATTTGATAGGAGTTGCCACTTTGTACCCCTTATTGCGAGGGATGCTGCGGAGAAGCTTAGACACTTCATGGATGGTCTACGACACAACGTGATGATGATGCGTCCCTTGGATTATGCTGCTGCTACTACTTATGCATTTCAATCTGAGCAATATTTGAAGGACATTGACTTTAAGATGCAGTTCAAGAGACAGCAACACAAAAATAATTCTCAGCTAAATAAAAAGCCATACACGGGACCTCCTAGACCTCAAGGGTCACCAAAGCCCCAAGGTCAAGTAAAGAAGTCAGGACCACCAAAGACACCACAACCTGGGGCACCGAAACCTACAGAGGACCACCATGGAAGAAGTGCAATCGCCTACATTATGGGCAGTGCGTGTGGGGAACTACTAAGTGGTTCATATGCAAGGAAGAATGGCACAAGACTGCTGATTGCCCAAAGAAGAGAGCAACTACTGTGGGGAGAGCTTATGTTATGCATGCCGAGGAGGCAGACACTACCCTCATCACCGGTAACCTAGTTATTTAACGTTTTTATATTGCTTTTATTGTATGAAACGTTAAATTGGTTATTATAATTGATTTGGGAATAAGGATAACCTAGTGGAAATTAGGTTGTATGTTCTACCTTAGATTAAATTAAGGATTGATTTTAGAAACCATAGAAATTGGTATTGATGTTTGGTGCCTTAATTTATGAGAAGGATATAATAAATCCAAATAAAAGTTTCATGGCCAAAAAATTGAGAAGAATCAAAATCAGGGCATAAATGTGAAGTTTCGAAATTTTGAGGGCGAAAAATGCAATTCCAGAAATTTTTGGTGCAAAAATGCTAATTCTAGAAAATTTAAGAACCAAAATGCAAAACATTCAAAAATATGAGGACCGAGTTGTAATTAAACAAAATCTATGGGCTAAATTGTAATTTCCAAAAGTTTAAGGACTAAAATGCAATTTTCGAAAAGTTCAGGGACATAAAGAAATTACCAAAAAATTAAGGACCAAAAGTGCAATTTACGAAAATTGAGGGAACAAAATTGTAAACTCAAAAAATTTAAGGGGCCAATTTGAAATTTTCGTAAATTTTTGGGGACTAAGATGCAAATTTTGATAATTGAAGGGTCAAATGGCAATTAATCAAAAAATAAGGGGGAAATTATGAATTTTCCTAGGAACAATAGGATCCAATCAATCTTCTTCATGAAATTTTGGGAAATAAATGTACAAATTCCTTAAACTTCAACACGAATAATCTAAAACGTTTTTGCCGCAGGGAGGATATTCATTCTAGGTGTAGCTACCTATGCACTGCTAGATTCGGGAGCTACGCACTCTGATAGAATCGATTAACGTATCAAGAGTGCTTAGAAGGGGGGGTTGAATAAACACTCACAGTTAAAATTGGTCTTTTCTAATTTTGAGTTCAGTTTGGTGACAAATTGATTCTCGGAATCTTGTTGGTCAATGACAATCAGTTAAACTAAAGTAGTTGCGGAAAATAACTGACTGAAAGATAGAATACGAAACTGAAATAAAGTAGGCAATGGTTGTTTCTGGATGTTCGGAGAATTTAATTACTCCTACGTCACCTCTTCTATCTCAAGGATAGGATATCCATTAAAAGACTTTGATCAAATACAAGAATTGTACTGACCTACTTCAGTTTGGACTTAACACTGCCAAAAACTGAAACTCTTAGTTTAACAGAATGTTCTCAGTGCGTAACTGATCTTAGCACTATCGAATTTCAACGATTATTACAACTTGCTAGTGAGCTCAAATTGTAGCCTTAACTGCTACGAATATATCAAGTAAGAGTGAGCTAAGATTTTGACAGAGTGACAGCAAGCTTTTGAATAGTGTTGACTCCCCCTTCTTTTTTTTTTTTGCTTCAGCTGTTCTTTTGTCATATTTATAAGCTTCTTTTCTCCAACGGTAACTTGAGATGAATTTGAATCTTTGTATCTGTTGATTTCTACTTGATTATTCCTTGGACATTTTTTGCTTCATTTATTGTGATGCACCGTCTTAATTGCTTTCGCCGAAATGCGTTTTTCTAAGCTGTATTGATTGAAGTGCGTCGTTGCAATCTTCTATGTTTCTTGACGGTTGAATGTTCTTTCCCGAGACATGTTCAGTTGAAGGGTGCTTAGCATACGGCTGAATATATCAACTGATCAGTTTCCAAGTGATCAGTCTTCTTTATTAGATCAGCTGATTTCAGTTGTTAAGTCCAGTTGCTGAGTTCAGTTTACTCGATCAGTTGGTTCGTATTTTCAGTTGGTTCATATTTTGTCAAACGCCGAAATTTAGTTTCCAACAATTTCCCCCTTTATGGTGTTTGACAAAACTAAATAAATAATAACTGAATATCTGAGTTCATTGTAGATAAAATAAGAGATTGAATTTCTTAAACTGAAAGGGGTCTTGATTTAATAACAGATGAATCTAATAATATGATTAACTGCTTCTGCTGTTTCTCAAGATGCTCTTTGATCTTTGATTTCTTCCCCCTTTTTGTCAAACAAATCCATCTTCTCAGATAATTTTCGAACGTCTGTGGAAAGAATTTTGACATCTGCGGAGATACTTGAGACAACATTTTGTAAACAAGTCTGCAGCAATTCCATTTTATTGGAAACAGAAGTTTCCAATCGCTCAACTCGTTGACTGATTATATCCTGAGTTGTATAGAGACTTTGAGCTAGACCTCTGTTATTCTTCATCTCAAGTACAGTTCGGGTAAGAGACTCCATGTTTGCTTGAATGGCTTTCAGTTTTGCGGAGTCATATTCAATTGAAGAATCCAATTTGACAGTATGAGAGAATTGTGTAGATTGAATTTTCTTGATTTCAGTAATCATCTGCTGCATATTGTTCTGCATATTCTGGATTTCTTCAAGAACAAGATCCATTTCTGTGGATTGAAGAGGAGGTGACTGATTAGATGTTCTTGGTTCATGTGAGACTTGATCAAAGACCACCATGGTCCTATCAGATAATATCGTTTCAGAAACAGTCTGTGCTAGAATGTCTATTGCAGCAATTTCTTCGTGAATTTGAGTTGGTGAAAGTGGATTTTAATCAACAGATAACGCTTGGTCAGTTTCCACTGGTGCCTCTTGTTGAGAGTTTACTGAACTTGGTTCTGGCTCCTTTGTTTGAATGAGCAATCGACTCACCACATTTTCAGCAACTGCTTG
The DNA here is from genome assembly GCF_025594145.1 of Primulina tabacum. Taxonomy (NCBI): domain Eukaryota; kingdom Viridiplantae; phylum Streptophyta; class Magnoliopsida; order Lamiales; family Gesneriaceae; genus Primulina; species Primulina tabacum. Next base: position 16,807,891 of record NC_134550.1, read on the forward strand.
ACCTGGAGATTTTTCTAGTTCATCCGTTTGAGTGACTTGTTCAGCAGAGATTTCTGGCTGAACTGGTGCTTCTTGTTGTTCTTGCATTGAATCTGGGACTGGCTCTTCAGCAGCAAGTGGTTCAACTAGTTCTTCAAATGGTATCTGAATTTCTTGTTTTGGTTGTTCAGTTGAAGGAGCAACTGATTCAGAATGTATTTCTTCTAGCTGAGCTTCCAGAGCTACAGCCTGAATGATTTCATCAATGTTTGCAAAAGATAGTTCAGTTGCAGAATACAGCTGATGTTCAACCTGAGAAGATTGAGGCATATCCTGAACTGGCTCTTCAGCAGCCGGTTGTGGAGATGGCTCGTTCTGTTGGGAGGAGGATGAATCTTTTTCTGCATTTGAATTGGAGGATTTGTCAGGAAGAACCAATTCCTGATCTTGTTCCCAAAATCTGATTTCCCTTTGTAGGCCACTAAGATTTGAGTCCAGTTGGGTGAACACAGCTCTATCATGATATGCTGTTGGACCTATGGGATTGTAGTTGGATTTCAGCTATTCAACCATTCTTGTCATCTTTTTGACTCGAATTTGATCAAAGAAATATTTTTGCATCTCCAATGCCTGAGTAATAGTAGCAGCTTTGACTATATTTAACACAATCTGTTCAAGTTTAATAAACTTTTTCAGTTGGGATTTGTGCTTCAGCTCTTTGGCAAAAATTCAGTCCTAAAACTCTTCCAGCTATCAAAAGATTTTAGTTTCGATGTGGCAAATGCATTTACCTGTTCCCAAACCAGGTCAATGTGAGTTTGGATGGTATTAGATGGCCTTGGTTCTTCAACTAGCTTGCCCTTTCCTTTTTCAGTTGTGAGAATGTGAGGAATATCCAAACCAGAGTGAGTGGTTTCCACTGATTCCTTAAATATAACACCTTTAGATCTGGCCCGAGGCAAAATGGTACGTCGATTTACATGAGTCAAAGGAGCTCTTGCTTTAGTAGGTACCTTTTCTTCAGTAACTGAATCATCAGGTGAAACAACTTGCAAAGGGATAGCATGAATAGGCTGTTGGGCAGGTGATTGAGTCAATCTCTCAGTTGGAATAAATTCCACCGCTGTTATTGGTTTAGTTCTTTGCATTCTTGGTCTCTTTACAAGTTTAGGAGAAGGAGTTTTCTCCGAATCTGATTCACTGATAATCAGTTTTCGTTTTGCAGTCTTCAGTTGGGCCAAAGTTTTGTTCTTCTTGACTGGTGTTGGAGCAGGTGGTTGCATTCCAACCTCATGTTTGGTTTTCAAAAACTGTTTGGGAGAAATGTCCAGTTTGGTCTTTGGCGGTAAGATGTTCTTGGCATTGAATACCTTGAACTTTGATGATTTTCCAGCATTGTCAGCTACCAATCCTTTTAGTTTCAGAAGATAACTGATTGGAATAGCAAAGCCTCTTGACTGTTTGGTAGATTGAAGCATATTCCTCAGAATATTGAAAATAATATGCCTCCAGTTAGCTTTCTTCTCTCCCATGATGATGGTCATCACTTGGAATTTTTCAAGAGTAAGGGCAGCATAGGAGCCAGCCTTAGCCAATATGCCTTTTGCCACAATGTCGGCTAATAATTGAATTTCTGATTTCAGCTCTTTCTTTGGATCGGAAACTTTGATTTTCCGCCCATCAGCAGACAACAAAGATTGCATTTCCTCAATGTCAGATGTTTTGACTTCAGAAAAACTGACGTACCCATCAGTTGGCAAAGAGAAAATTTCTCCAAAGTCCTCTTCCGATAGGATCAACAGTTGATTATTGAAGGTTACAGAGATACTTCCATCACTAGTGAAGAACCCCTTCAGATAGAATTCATTTACTTCCTTGGGGTATATCTCCTGCGAAGATTGTCCCAAAAACATCCTGAGACCAGCAGATTCAATCTTCAGAAAAACGTTCTTAGCTTCTGATTCTTGAACTGATAAAACTGAGTCAAAATCGATGGCCATAGCGATAAACACGTGAGCTGGGATTTGATTCGCCATTTCGACAGATAAAATGATCTGAAATTCGTAAACGATAAGCTCTGGAATTAGTATGCTATTAGAAACTGATTGTATGTGTAAGAAGAAAACTGAATTGAAGCGGGCTTAGTACAGTTGTTCGTGACTGTTCAAATTCGGGACACGTGTCAGTCCATTAAAAATTTTGAGTAAAACTATGTGTACGTGTGCTGTGGGCGTTTGTGAAAAAGATGAACGGTTTAAAATAGGCCACGTTATGAATCTGCAGTCACGTCAGTTGATTTGGAATATAATAAGTTTTAAATTTGTTAACTTATGTGAGAAGATTTGTAAAATATCCAGCTGAACGATCAGTTGGGAAACTGATTCATTTCAGTTGAGAGTTCACAAACAATTGTCTTCTCAGTTAACCTCTTCAAAACTGATATTCCCCCTTAATCGATGCATAAAAAAGCGACGATATAAAATAAATTTAAAGGTCAGAAAGAATATCGTTTGCTGAAACGTTGACGACCCTTCATCTTCCATGACTCTTGGCTATAAGTAGAAGTGACATGGTTAGTTTCAGTCATATATTCAAAGTAAAAAGAATGGCAGATGCTAGTAGTTCGAGTGCTTCGCCATTTTCTTTGGAGACTAGGAAGGCTGTGATAGAAGATGAAGTCTTGTATGAGAGTCTTTACTACTGGGAGAAGCTTCAGAAGCTTGAGTTCCTGTATAATACTGGCGAGGCTACCACTCCTGAGCTGATGGCAGAGTTGAGAAAAGTGCGGGAGCACTTGCACATAGCTGTGTGGGTGGATATCTTCACAGATGGTCATATCTATCAGCTGATGCTTCGAAAGGAGCTGAAGATCCTTAGGCGCATAGCTGGTTCTCACAGCTTTTCCAAGACATCTACTGGACCTTTATCTGCTTGGTTGAAGATGTGGATAATTGTTGTAGAAGAGAAATAAAATGATGTAATCCAAGCAAATAATTATGGTTGAATGAAACATTTATTTTGGTTTAACTTTGTTTTTCTTTTTCCTGCAAATAATAAGTTTCATTAGTTATTATATATGAATTATGATCATAAACAGATGAACTGATGACTGGTTAAGCGTTAAGTAATAAATGTCAAACTGATATCAGTTGATAATGAACAACTGATAGTTAAGAAGCCTCGGTAAATGAGAAAGACGCTTCGGTTGATTTGAGTCTCTTCAGTTTCTTCAACATTTAAATTTCATCTGTCTATAAATAAGATGATAGAATGTGAGACAATAACAGTTCAATATGTCGGATTCAAGTAACTCTGATGCATGCAGTAGTTCGCATATTCAAGTTAATGAGCAATTAAGTCCTTATTTAGAAGAATTGAAGAAGACAATGGAAGAATATGTCTTGATGAAAGTGATGTCAACATGGTTCAAGATTCATGATTTGCAGAGGGTAAGTAGTAGTGGTGCTGTTCCTACTCGTGCTCAAGCAGCAACAGCAAGAAAATACATTGATCGTTTTGAAGTTAGGCATGTTACAGATCTGAATGATGACAAATGTCTGTTAGAAGCAATGTTATGGAAGGAATGACATGTGGTTGAGAAGATTTCTACAACTAGGTCATTTTCTAGAATCCAAATTTATGAGTTGAATAATTGGATTAGAGAATGGCTTGATTCAGTTGGTTCTATGATATCTTCTGTAAACTGGGATCGATGGTATTCTTAATAAAGTATTATTTTCAATTTGTTGTGTTCTTATTTTGTGCAGATAATTCTATTAGTAAAGCAACATTAGTAACAATTTTAAGACAGATCAATTAAACCAAGAATATTGCGAAAGTAAGAAAACTTAGTCTCGGGTAATGGTTTGGTGAAGATGTCAGCTGCTTGTTGCTCAGTTGATATATACTCCAGTCTAATGTCCTTCTTCAAAGCATGATCTCTAATGAAGTGGTGTCTGACATCAATATACTTTGTCCTTGAGTGAAGAACTGGATTATAGGTGATGGCAATTGTACTCGTATTGTCACAAAATATGGGCGAATTATTTGTAATTACTCCATAATCTCTCAGTTGTTGCTGGATCCAGATTAGTTGTGCACAGCAACTACCAGCAGCAAGGTATTCTGCTTTTTTTTTTGAGCTAGCTATAGATGTCTGCTTCTTGCTGAACCAAGAGATCAGCATGTCTCCTAGAAACTGACAAGATCCACTTGTACTTTTACGATCAAGCTTACATCCTGCATAATCTGCATCTGAATATCCAACTAAATTGAAAGTAGAGTCTTTAGAATACCATAACCCAACATTTTGTGTACCCTTAAGATATCTCAAAATTCTTTTAGCAGCTGAGAAATGTGATTGCTTAGGATTTGCTTGAAATCTAGCACACATACAGACAGCAAATACAATATCAGGACGACTGGCAGTTAGGTATAACAATGACCCTATTAAACCTCGATATAATGTCGCCTCAACTGATATTCCCCCTTGATCAGTGTCCAATTTTACTGATGAGCTCATGAGAGTATTTGCAGCTGAACATGATTCCATGCCAAATTTCTTCAGCAGCTCCTTTGTATATTTAGTCTGACTGATGAATATGCCAGTTTCCAGTTGCTTCACTTGTAGTCCAAGAAATAATGTCAGTTCACCCATCATGCTCATTTCGAACTTATCCTGCATTAGCTTAGCAAATTTCTCGCATAATTTGGGGTTAGTTGACCCAAATATGATATCATCAACATAAATTTGAACTAATAAAATGTGATCATTCTTAGTAAATTTGAACAAGGTCTTATCAACTGATCCAACAGAAAAATCATGATCAGTTAGGAATTTTGAAAGAGTTTCGTACCAAGCTCTGGGAGCTTGTTTAAGACCATATAAGGCTTTGTTCAAATGATATACATGATCAGGAAAGTTGTGATTTACAAAACCTGGGGGTTGTTCAACATATACTTCCTCTTGTGGTTGACCGTTCAGGAATGCACTATTTACATCCATCTGAAAGATCTTGAAATTCTTGTATGATGCATAAGCAAGAAACATTCTGATTGCTTCCAGTCTTGCAACTGGAGCATATGTCTCATCATAGTCAATTCCTTCTTCTTGTCTGTATCCTTGTGCTACTAATCTTGCTTTGTTGCGTCCAACTGAACCATCTTCATTTAGTTTGTTCCTGAAAACCCATTTTGTACCTATGACAGTTTTTGAAATCGGTCTTGGAACTAAGTTCCAGACATTGTATGAGGAAACTGATTTAGCTCTTCTTGCATTGCATTTACCCAGTTAGGATCAGCAAGAGCTTCATCAGTTTTCTTCGGTTCTAGTTGTGAAACAAAAGCTGAATGGATAAATAAGTTTAGCATTTGATTTCGAGTTCTTACTGGATCTGATGGATTTCCTATTATCAGTTCAGGTGGATGTGATTTTTTCCATCTGTACTCAATATTTGTTGTATCAGCAATTCCTTCAGTTTGTAACTGAACACAGTTTTCAGTCTCACTTGGTGCTTCGTCAACTGGTATTTGAATGTTATCATTATGCTCTATCAACTGATCATTAGCAACGACTTCCTGTGCATCTGATTTATCCATTACTTCTGGTTCAGGTGCTTGAAATATGTTTTGATTATTATGACATTCATTTTTGTCATCATCTTCTAAACTGATATCTGTAAATCGATCAACTAGCTCAACTTGATCAGTTGGCTTATCAGTTAGTTCAGTTTCATCGAAATCAACATGAGCTTATTCTTCAACATTTAGGGTTTTCTTGTTGAAGACTCTATAAGCTATAATAACTGATGAGTATCCAAGAAATATTCTCTCTGCAGATTTAGCATCAAACGCTTTTAAATAATTTTTACCATTATCAAGGATAAAACATCTGCAGCCGAATATTTTGAAATAAGTAATTATACTTTTTCTTCCATGCCAGATCTGATATGGTGTTTTCATATGATTCTTATTAATCATTGATCTGTTCTGAGTATAACACGCAGTGTTTACTGTCTCTCTTCAAAACCTTTGAGAAATACCAGAATCAGCAAGCATTGTTCTAGCAACTTCTTTAAGGGTCCAATTTCTTCTCTCAGCTACACCATTTTGCTGAGGAGTTCTGGCTGCTGAGAGCTCATGCTTAATTCCAGCATTCTCTAGAAAATTTGAAAGAGTTTGATTGATGAATTCAGTTCCTCGATCTGATCTGATTCGATCAATTCCAACTGATTTTTCATTTAAAAGTCTTTTGAAGAGCTTTATCAGTTGTGAAGCAGTATGGTCTTTAGATTTGAGAAAAATAACCCAAGTAAATCTTGAAAAATCATCTACGACTACCAAGGTGTATTTCATTCCCCCTAAGCTCATGACTGGTATAGGACCAAAGAGATCCATGTGCAACAGTTCTAAGCATCGGGATGAAGATTTACAACCCTTGTTTTTAAAAGAAGATCGTACTTGTTTACCATACTGACATGCTGAGCAAAGTTTTTCTTTTGAAAAGTCTATTTTGGGCAAACCAGTTACAAGTTCATGTTTACTCAGATAGGTAATGGTTTTAAAGTTTAAATGGTTTAGTCTCTTAAGTCACAACCAGTTTTTAGATGATTTGGAAGCAATAAAACAAACTGGTGCATAAGTTTGATCATTCCAACTGATTTTATATGTTTTTTCACAACGTTTGCCAGTTAGTATGATTTCATTAGTTGAAGTTTTGATTGAACATGAGTTTTTGTCAAAATGTACTGAGAATCCACTGTCGCATAACTGACTGATGCTGATCAAGTTATACTTCAGGTTTTCTACTAATAGTACATCTTTAAAAGTAAAGTTACCATGGATAAGCTTACTCTTATCCACAGTTCTACCTTTGGAATTGTCCTCAAAACTGATATTTGGACCACTGTATTTGATCAGTTGAGATAGCACATTTGCATCTCCTGTCATATGTCGTCGCGAACATCTACTGTCCAAATACCATATTGAGCTCTTGTTTGTACCATTTACCTGCAATCACACACATAATATAACTTGGTACCCATATCTATTTGGATCCTGAACTGATTAGTTCCTTAGGAACCCACACTTGGATTAGTCTAACAGACTTTCCAGTAGCTGTATTCCAAATGGTTTTTCTCGGCTTTTGTTTGCTTGGTGTGTAGTGTACAGATGGTACAATATGTGTTTTAGCTTTATTCAACTGATTGTTCAGTCTATATCTCTTCTGAACTGGCTTGCAATTATAGTAATTGGAATAGCCATTCGAATAGTTTTTGTAAAATCTCTTTGATGACTGACTTTGTGAATCAGTTGAGAATTTTTTACTATAACCAATCCCATATCTTCTAGCCTTGTTCATATTCTCAGTAGGTTGCTCAATCAGTTTACTGGGCTCAATTTGTTCTTGTACCACTGCTGATTTGACAAAGTGAATGTATTTCCCTTTGTCTATTTTTAGCTTTGGTTGATTATCATTTGGATACATTTCTCCTTGAGTGTTGTACCCTAAACCAGTTTTATCAGAAACTGATTTTTGTGAAATCTGCATCTCATTTAGTGCAGTAGATGATTTGTTCCAAGACTGAATAATATCAGTTTGTTTTGAGTTTTCAAGCATCAACTTCTGTATTAATGACTGATTTTTGTTTCTTTCTGCTTTTAACTCAGCAATTTCCCTTTTTAGACTCAACCCATCGACTGATTCATCAGTTTTGGTTTTATTGTCTGTGGGATCAGTTTGCTTTACTTTGATTTCTTCAAATGATGATGCATGCTTTTGATACTCATTTACCATGTCATGTAGTGTTAGAATGAGTTCTTCTCGTGTGAAATCAGTTGAGCTGAAATCAAATACCTGTTGGCTAGATGATTCTTCTGCTGCATCATTAGCCATCAAGCACTTTACTTCCTCATCATCACTAGAACTGCATGAGCTTTCTGGTTCCGACTCTTCACTGTCAGTTTCTGCCCATTTAGATTTGTTTTCTTCAGCTAAGAGTACCTCATGTTTCTTTCTGAAGACCTTCTTATCTTCCTTGGGTCTTCTTTTGCGTTCATATGATTTCTTTCTTCTATCAGTTGAGCCTTGACTGTCCTTCTTGGGTTTAGGACAATCAGCAATAGAGTGACTTGATTTGCCACAGTTATAGCAGGCATTTGGTCCATCTTTGGAATTGTTCCTTTGGTATGGCTTCTGGAAGTTCCCTTGATTCTTTCTCATGAACCTTCCAAATTTTTTGATGAACAATGACATAGCATCATTACTCAACTGATCAGCAGATTTTTCGACTGAACTGATTGGTTCAGTTCTGACAGCAGCTAGAGCAGTTGTGGCTGCAGAGGTAGATGATTGTCCTTCTCTGGTCTGCAGCTCAAATTCATAGGCCTTTACATCAGCAAACAGATCATGAAGTTCGATTTGGTTCAGATCTTTGGACTCCCTCATTGCCATGGTCTTGACATCCCATTCCTTGGGAAGACCTCTTATTACCTTCAGTGCAATCTCTTTGTTGGTATACACATTTCCAAGTGCATTTAGCTCATTGATGATACTGCTTACTCTTTCATCATACTCGTGCATCGATTCTCCTACTTTCATTTTGATGTTATCAAACTTTTGCACTGCAACAGAAAGTTTATTTTCTTTGGTTTGATCATTTCCTTCACACAGCTGGATCAGCTTTTCCCAAATTTCTTTGGCTGTCTTACACATTTTTATTTTGCTGAAGGTTACTTTGTCCAGTGTTTTGTACAGAATGTCTTTAGCCACATTATCAAGATTTGCTTTTCTTTTATCTTCAGTTGTCCATTCATCTCTGGGCTTTTCTATTCTTTTTGGTGCTCCTTCTGTAATGGCAACTGCTGTATTTGTTTTTAGAATCTTCATGGGTCCATCAGTTATGACATACCATATGTCATCATCTTGTGCAGCCAAATGAGCCTGCATTTTGATTTTCCAATCATCAAATTCTTCTCTGGAGAACATGGGAATTTTGTTGAATGAAGTCATGCTGGCAAGTTTTTAGATCAAAAGTATTCAAGAACAAGATTCAACCGCTCTGATACTACTTGATAGGATCGATTAACGTATCAAAAATGTTTAGAAGGGGGGGTTGAATAAACACTCACAGTTATAACTGGTCTTTTCTAATTTTGAGTTCAGTTTGGTGACAAACTGATTCTCGGAATCTTGTTGGTCAATGACAATCAGTTAAACTAAAGTAGTTGCGGAAAATAACTGACTGAAAGATAGAATACGAAACTCAAATAAAGTAGGCAATGGTTTTTTCTGGATGTTCGGAGAATTTAATTACTCCTACATCACCCTTTCTATCTCAAGGATGTGATATCCACTAAAAGACTTTGATCAAATACAAGAATTGTACTGACCCACTTCAGTTTGGACTTAACACTGCCAAAAATTGAAACTCTTAGTTTAACAGAATGTTCTCAGTGCGTAACTGATCTTAGCACTATCGAATTTCAATGATTATTACAACTTGCTAGTGAGCTCAAATTGTAGCCTTAACTGCTACGAATATATCAAGTAAGAATGAGCTAAGATTTTGACAGAGTGACAACAAGCTTTTGAATAGTGTTGACTCCCCCTTCTTTTTTTTTTTTGCTTCAGCTGTTCTTTTGTCATATTTATAAGCTTCTTTTCTCCAACGGTAACTTGAGATGAATTTGAATCTTTGTATTCGTTGATTTCTACTTGATTATTCCTTGGACATTGTTTGCTTCATTTATTGTGATGCGGCGTCTTAATTGCTTTCGCCGAAATGCGATTTTCTAAGCTGTATTGATTGAAGTGCGGCGTTGCAATCTTCTATGTCTCTTGACGGTTGAATGTTCTTTCCCGAGACATATTCAGTTGAAGGGTGCTTAGCATACGGCTGAATATATCAACTGATCAGTTTCCAACTGATCAGTCTTCTTTATTAGATCAGCTGATTTCAGTTGTTAAGTCCAGTTGCTGAGTTCAGTTTACTCGATCAGTTGGTTCGTATTTTCAGTTGGTTCATATTTTGTCAAACGCCGGAATTTAGTTTCCAACACACTCTTCAATATCCGAGACTTTCGTTAAGCGAATGAATATTATTCATGAGGATATGGGATTGGTTTTTAAGGTTTCTATTCATTCAGTTGACCAAATGATCACGACTAGTATTGTGAAGAATCTGGAGCTTCGTTTATTTAAAGATATGGTTCGGGCAGATCTTATTGTACTCCCTATGCCTGAATTTGACATCATATTCGGTATGGATTGGTTATCAGTGAATGGAGCTTCGATAGATTTTCGTCAGAGATCAGTGTCTATTCAACCGCCTAATGAGAAATCTTTTGTCTTCGAGCCAGCGAGGATCAAGCAAATGCCGCACATTATCTATTATCTATGTGTGAGGAAATTTATGAGACGAGGATGCCAAGCTTTTCTAGCATGTGTCACTACAGCAGATGCTCCTATCAGTCAGAAGTTAGAGCATGCTGATGTTGTCAGAGACTTTCCTAGTGTCTTTCCCGATGGCGTTTCTGGCATTCCACCCGACCGTAAGGTGCAATTTTCTATTGAGTTGATGTCGAGCATAGTACCTATTTCTAAAGCACCTTATCGTCTAGCACCCGCTGAAATGAAAGAATTTAAAGATCAAATCCAAGAATTGATAGACAATGATTTTATTCGCCCTAGTTACTATCCGTGGGGGCGCACCGGTATTATTTGTGAAGAAAAAGATGGTAATATGCGACTTTGTATTTACTATCGAGAGCTGAATAGAGTTACCGTCAAGAATAAGTATCATCTGCCAAGAATTGAAGACTTATTTGACCAGTTGAAAGGAGCATCGATATTCTCGAAGATAGATCTTCATCCTGGATACCATCAGTTGAAAGTGAAAGAGGCGGATGTTCATAAGACAGCGTTCAGAACTCGTTATGGGAATTTTGAATTTATAGTCAGGCCATTCGGTCTGACCAATGCGCCAGCTATCTTCATGGATCTCATGAATCGCATATTTCAGTCATATCTAGACCAATTCATGATTGTGTTCATTGATGATATTTTGATCTACTCCAAGAGCAGAGAGGAATACAGTCAGCATTTGAGGACAGCATTGCAAGTACTGCAAGATAGGAAGTTGTTTGCAAAATTCAGCAAGTGTGAGTTTTGGTTTGAGAGAGTGGCATTCTTAGGCCACATCATTTCTAGAGATAGAGTGGAAGTTGATCCGAGTAAAATAGAGGCAGTGAGAGTGGACAGTACCGAAAAGTGTAACCGAGATTCGTAGTTTCTTGGGACTACCTGGCTATTATTGAAAATCTATTCAGGGATTCTCATCTATTACATTACCTTTGACCTCCTTGACAAAGAAGAATGCAAAGTTTATATGGGGATCCGAGTGCCAAGACATTTTTGAAAAGTTGAAGCAAGCTTGATTACAGCGCCAGTGTTATCTATGCCATCGGAGCAAGAAGATTATGTTTTGTATACTGACGCTTCTAAACTTGGTTTGGGCGTAGTTCTGATGCAAAGTGACCGAGTTATAGCCTATGCGTCGAGACAATTGAAAGTTCACGAGAAAAACAAACCTACTCATGATCTTGAGCTTGCAGCGGTAGTTTTTGCATTTAAAATTTGGATATATTACTTATTTGGGGAGAAGTGGAAGATTTTCACCGACCATAAAAGTTTGAAATACTTCTTCTCCCAAAAAGAATTGAATATGAGATAACGACGATGCCTTGAATTAGTGAAAGACTATGACCATGAGATTAGTTATAATCCGGGAAAAGCTAATGTAGTGGCAGACGCATTTTGTCGAAAGACAGCAATTATTACTCATTTATCACTTCAAAAACCGTTGCAGTCCTAGATACAGCGGTTTGAGCTTACAGTGTATACTAGGGGCGAGGCCCCTAATCTTGCCACCTTGACAGTTCAGTCGACTTTGAGAGATAGAATCGTGAGGGACAGTCTACTCATGAACAATTGCAAAAATGGAGATTGAGAGATTATATAAAGTGCCGGAAGTTATATTCTGAGGTGGATGGTATAGTTCATTTTCAAGATCGTTTATGGGTTCCTAGTGAAGAATCTTTGAGGGAGCTCATTATGAAGGAAGCTCATGACACGCCATATTCCATTCATCCAGGAAGCACGAAGATGTACAAAGATTTGCAGTTGTTATATTGGTGGCCAGGTATGAAGAGAGATATCCTGTGATTTGTATCAGAGTGTTTGACATGTCAAAAAGTCAAAGAAGAGCATCAGAGGCCAGCGGGAAAGCATAAGCCACTTCCCAATCCCGAGTGGAAATTGGAAAATATCACTATGGATTTTGTTGTGGGATTGCAAAGGACTATTAAGGGATATAATGTTATATGGGTGATAGTGGATCGTATTACGAAATCAGCTTATTTTCTACCTATCAAGACGACATTCACCATGACACAGTATGCAGAGTTATACATTCGAGAGATAGTTCGCCTGCATTGGATTCATGTATCTATTGTTTCTGACAAAGATCCAAGATTTACATCGTCTTTCTGGAAGAGTCTACATGCAGCAATGGGGACCAAATTATGATTCAGTACATCATTTCATCCTCAAACCGATGGTCAGTTAGAGAGGGTTATTCAAATTTTAGAGGATCTACTTCGAGCTTGTGTGATCGAGGAAGTTGAGAACCAAAATTACTTCCAGTGGAGTTCACCTACAATAATAGCTACCAATCATTTATTGGGATAGCTCCTTTCGAGGCACTTTATTTAAGGAAATGTAGATCACCTATTCATTAGGACGAGGTTGGCGAAAGAAGAGAAATTGGTCCGGACTTGATAGAAGAGACCGCCGAGCTAGTAGTCAAAATTCGAGATAGAATGAAGACTACACAAAGACGACATAAAAGTTATGCTGACAAGAGACAAAGGGACCTAGAGTTTGCAGTAAGAGACCACGTATTTGTGAAAATAGCATCTATGAAAGGTGTTATGCGATTTGGCAAGAAAGGCAAACTTGGTCCAAGATTCATAGGGCCGTTTAAGATTTTGGAGAGAATTGGAACACTAGCCTATAGGGTTGCATTGCCACGGATGCTTTCTGGAGTACACAATGTGTTTCATATCTCGATGCTGCGAAAATACATGTCGAACCCATCACATGTACTAAATCATGAACCTCTGCAATTAACTCCAAATATGACTTATGAAGAAAGACATGTCCAAATCTTGGGGATGCAAGAAAGGAGACTCCGAAACAAAGTCATTCCAATGGTCAAGGTCAAGTGACTGAATCACTCGGAGGAAGAAGCTACTTGGGAAACCGAGAGGGACTTGAGGAGTCGCTATCCGGAGCTATTCGGTAAGTTCTAATTTCGAGGAAGAAATTTTATTTAAGGGGGTGAGAAAATTGTAAGGTCCAAAATTAAGACGACGTAATCCAACTGCATGCAAATCTAGAAAAATTGAATAAATAGCAAATTAAATTGTTTTAATTGCTTAAATTAATTATTTTGATATGTTTATATGATTTTGCAGTAGTTGTTTACTTAAATGCATTAAAATGGATTTTTAAAGGTTATTCGAGTTGCGATCGAGGAACGGAGACCAAGGGCTGAAAAATAGAAATTGTTTTTAATAAATAATTATTTTTAATAAGGTGGACGCTTTTTGTCATTTTTGAAAATAAGGAGTTTTGATGTGGTTTTATACGCCAGGACGTAATTTGTATCTGTATTCTATTTTCAACAAAAATACAGACGTTTTGACAACCCGGCCAATAATTTCACAAATTCTCCTAAACGAAATAATTTTTAAAATCACAAGTGGAATTATTGGGCCTAACTAACCTTGTTATTGGGCCTAAACTATTATCAAGTTTTATTGAGCAATTATATAAGCCCATAACCCTACCATTTATTCATTATTCACGCCTCCACCCTACCCCAACTTCACAAGGACTCTTTTCTCTCAAATAAACTCACGGCACACACAAGCACATCATGGAAAAGCTTCGGTTTTGCTAGGAATTCAAGCCAAGGTCGTTCATCGCAATCGTCAACGTAAATTCGTGCGTAAATTACGCAAAGACACGCCATACTCTTTCCTTTACTCATCATCACACCATAATATGTATTAAATATGAATTTTCATGAAAAAACAAGATACATTTTTACTTATTTTCGTGTTTGCACAAATATGAATTTTTAAGGCTTGGTTTTTTATCCAAAACATGATTTATATGTTCATGAAGGGGCTGCCATGATTAGGGAAGGTTTAAGGGATGTTTTTACACGAGTTGTAAGGTCCTAGAATACACGAAACACGCTGCACAAAAGAACGATCAAACTGGAACCAATTTTCTCGGTTTTGTGTCATAGGGCTCAGGTTCAAGGGAATTCCATGCATGGCTCGGCTAAGGTGCGAACAGGGCGGCGCTGGGGCATGGTTGGGTCTTGAGAGGAGTCCTAGCCATGCTATGGCTCGCGCACAGCGGCTGGGGAGGAGTCCATGCGAGCTAGGACTCTCCCCAAGGCCTCACGAGTTCAACTTCTGTGCATGGAGAGTTGGCTCGGCCAGGGGGCTTCGAGTTGGGCTAGGATAGGTCCTTAGGGTTCTAAGAGGGTGCACAAGGGTCTGAGTCCAGGGCTGGCTCGGTGGCTAGAGTCATAGGCGAGTTTGAAGAGTCCTAGTGCAAATGTGTTTCTCGGCCAAGTGCTTGCTGCTGGTGTAGGAGGTGTGGGGCGAGTGATGGTTTGAGTCCTAGGGGTTCTATGGGTCTAGTAGGGTTCCTCGAGGGTTTAGTCAAGGGTCGGCTCAGGGTGGTTCGAGCATGGCTCGGTAAAAATCGAAGATGGCTCGAGGGTAAGGCTTGGTTCGAAACTTAGGGTTTCTCCACGGTTTAAAGTGTGAAATGTGGCTCAAGGGGGGTCTAATCGTGGTTCACGAGGGCAAATTAAATATAAAAAATCTAAGTTTTAAGTTTGGGAATTTTATATTAAGGTTTGATTTAATTTGGGATTAAAACACATTAATAAGTTATAATTAAAGAATAAATAAAAAGTCATCGATTTAAGCTAAATAAAAATACGAAAAAATTAATGTAAGCTTAAATAATTATTTGGGATGGTCTAGAGATAACGGAATTAAGAAAATGTCAAAAACGAGAAATTTTACATCTAGGGGTAAAACGATAATTTTACACCCGAAAATTTGGCAGTGTTTTGAATGCTGTTTTATATGTTGATATGATTATTTTGCATGTTTATGGAATTTTATGATGAACGATAACGTTAAAAGACATGTTGCATGCTTGGTTTAAAAGAAAAACGTTATGTGCATGTTTAATTTTTATAAGTGATGAAAATACAAAATGTTGAAGGAAGTGAAGTAAAATTGACTATACGATGATACGATGATATGTTAATACGTAGGCCAAGGCTAGGTTGACGGGTGAGAGTGTCGCTGATGTCCCCGCCGCCCAGTACTATGGTTACATGTAGATGGATCCATCGCCCCAATACGAATACGAAAGTCACAATTAACGATCTGAATTTAACGAAAGGAAAATGGAATACGGATATGAATATGATCAACATGTGAATATGTGATATGAACATGTTTATGATAATGGTTATGTTTATGTTTATGCATCATTATGAAAACGTTATTTTACGTAAAAGTATTTTCACTGTTGCATGTTTTCTGTATACGTACTTCTTGTTGTCAAGATTATGGTTTGTTGAATCTTTAGACTCACTAGGTGTGACTGATGCAGGTGAATATGATAATAATGATAATGGAGGTCTTGAAGGTTGATCGGACTTGATTGAAGGTGCATATAAACCGAAGATCAGCGCTAGTTTTCTGCACTAGACTTATGATTATGAATTATGATTTTTTGGATTATGAAAGAAATTTTTACGATTTCTATTATGATTTTGAGTGGTTTTTGAGAGGTTATTAGTTTTAGCAATTTTGCTAAGTTAGGATATGCAAATGATTGACGTTTTATGTTTTAAACTATTTCTTTTGATTTTCAAATATAGTTGGTTGTTTTACTTTTAAAATGGTACAACTCATATTTTAAAATATATATGTATATGTATTATATCTGCTGAATCTTGTAGGATGGGGGAAAAAATTCTAGCACTTTTTAAGAAAACGAATAGTGGATGTTTCACTGATGGTCCAATTATAATCATGAAATTCAATCCAACAGTTTCTATAACAGAAGGTGCAAAAAAATAATTGAAAAACACAGAAGTGAGTGGATCAACAAAGACAAGAAGAAAACAAACCTTGACAATGTAGCCAAAGACATTCTTTACAAAACTCTTTATAAGAAAATTTCCTCCAAGATCAAGATGTGTTCTTCTTGAAAGAAAATTTTGAAGAAGTTGATTCAATTGTTTGAAGGAAATAGCCAGAAAAAAGAAAACAAGCTCTATGTAGAAATGCAGAAGTTTGAGAATGTCAAAATGAAAATTGGAGAAACTTTGAATGATTTTGATGAAAGATTCAGCAATATTATCATTGAGTTAGAAGCTTTTGGAAATAGTATAGCAACAGAGAAGTTGCTCTTAAGTTTATGAGTGTACTACATACGGAATGAGATATTAATATTGTGACCATAATAGAATCAAAAGACCTGAGCAAACTAGAATTTCCTGGCATATTTGCATATTTTAAGGCTTATAAATTTGAACTGGAGGTGAGAAGTGTAGAACCTAAAATCAGTACACGTAAAACACATTTATTTATTTAAATGGTTAAATTATTTATTTAAGTTTCAAATGATTTTAATGATGCATGATTTATAAATTGGCATTATTTTAAATTATTATGTTTATGTGACGCACGTTAAAATGTTTCCTTGAGTTTCATGTTTCAGGCGATTATTCGATGCGGGATCAAGGAAAAGAGACCGGCGACGATTTTGGCGATTTTAAAATGTGGTATTTCATTTTAAGTTATGATTGGGGCATTTTAAATGATTTATTTAGTTTTAGCATTTTAAAATCTAATTTAATTATTAGGTGAATTTTCAAGATTTTAAACTTTTAAAAGTTATCAATTGTGTATTTTATTTTCAAATATATGAATGCTAGTGTTTAGTGGGGAATTGGTTTTTTAATTATCATGTAATTCTTTACTAATTATTTAATTAAGGATGACCTCCTAATCACCCTTAATTCACTCTTAAACACACGCGCGCGCACAAATACACACACACACTTCGGCTAACTCACACACACACTTCATTAGCCTTCATTTCAATTTTTTAAAACAACAAAACCTAGGGTTCTAAGTGCTTTCAGCAGCAGCCACCTTCCCGTGTCAAAGTTCTTTAGATTCACGTTGGTTTCTTCGAGAAAATCATGCCACGTTTCGTCCCGGATCAACCCTCGTATCTTTCTCGCTTCGGTATCGTCGTTTAAGAATTTTTAAAGATCAAAGACATGTATATTATATTGTTTCTACATCGATCTCGTTATATTATGTGTTGTGTTGTTTATTATTCGTGAAAATCCAGGTATTTTATGAAAAAGTTTGAGCAAAAACGTTTGAAATGATTCTTGGATCAAAATTTTTAGATCTAAAAACGTGTCTGCTGTTATTTCAATTTCTGTGAAAAATCAGTTGATTTTATAGAAAACTTTTCAACATATAAAACGTATTATTTTTTGATATCTTTGATTTGACACTAAATTCGCAATTTTTGGACAAGCAACGAGTGAGTTATGATCGTTTTCGTGGGACTGCTCAAACAGCATTTTTTATGAAAATGTGTTCTTGACGTGTTCGTGAAGTTTATTTGTTGCAGGCTTCGTTGGGGACTGTTGGGTGATTACTGCTGCATTTAAGTATATGGAGTATGAGGTTATAATGATTTTTGGTGCTTCGTTTCGTGTCGATAGGCACTTGGTTGCATTAGAAGTTCAAGGAGCCATTTTGTGTCGAAAATTCGAGTTTATGAGTATGTTTCGTTGCATGTGGCACGTCGTTGTTTTGGGGACATTTGGGACGTTTTAATGGAGTCGAGTCAATGGCATAATGTCCTAGGATGAGTCTCAAAGCGTTGTTGACGGTCCTTATGATCGAGTTGGGAGAATTAAGCCTCATACTCGCGAAGTCCAGAAGACCCGGCGCCCGAGCGGTAACTTCTTACCGCCCGAGCGCCAGTCTCACTATCCGAGGGTAGTACTTTTTTGGACCTCGTGCTCGAGCAGTAAGATGTTACCGCCCGAGCGCGGCACCAGCTGAGGGAAGTTTTCTTTTAAATTTTAAATACAAATAGTGGGTCCGTGTCATTCATTACTTGGGAAATGTTCATACTTCATAGTAGGATTGTTTCGGGGTCAATGTCATGGTTTAGCACAATGATTAAATGAGGTCAAGTCCCGAGTGATCTAGAACGTCATAATTCAATCGCTTATTTTTGTGGTGAGCATGACTATTACGTCTAAGTTATGGAAATTTAGTACTTGAAACTGTGTTAGCATGTGCAGCAGTGGCCCCTAGCGAGATCCAACGAATCCCTCAAGGCCATGTAAGTATGTTCTACATTCATAAGTAAATATTTTATGTTTTGAGTTATGCTAAATGTCTTGTTATCAATTATGAATGGGTTTGAAAGTCGCTGAACGTGGCTGAGTACCTCTCAACCTTGGTAAAGCATGACCGAGTTTATATTAGGATTGGAAAGCGATAAAGCATGACTAGGGACCAATCAACCCGGTAAAGCATGATTGGGGATCTCATGTATGCGGTAGTGGATCTTCCCTACCAGCCCAGTACTGTGGTTTAGTCTGATCAGGCACATTTCTGTATGGGTCACTTGCTTTGAAACATATCTCTATGCAAAATGATGAAGTTTATGCATGTTCAAGTGTTAGGATCGGTTGATGGGTTGAAATGTGTTTAGAAAGTGGGGTTGAATAAACACTCAGGATTTTTATAATCTTTTCAAATAAAGTGTCAGTTTTGTG
This sequence comes from Primulina tabacum, assembly GCF_025594145.1. Classification (NCBI taxonomy): domain Eukaryota; kingdom Viridiplantae; phylum Streptophyta; class Magnoliopsida; order Lamiales; family Gesneriaceae; genus Primulina; species Primulina tabacum. The sequence goes on from NC_134550.1 coordinate 16,826,859, forward strand.
ACAAACTGAAACTAGGAATCTTGTCAGTCGATGACAATCAGTTTAACTGATAACAGTTGCGGAAATAAACTGACTGAAAAATAGAATAAATAACTGAAGTAATAACACACGAAGATTTATGAATGTTCGGAGAATGAAATAACTCCTACGTCACCCCTTCTATCACAAGGATAGGATATGCACTAAAAGACTTTGATCAATACAAAGATTGTACAGACCCACTTCAGTTTGGACTTAACACTGCCAAAATTGAAACTCTTAGTTTACTAAATATCTCACAGTTCTTCGACTGGACTTAGCACAACTGATCTAGTTAAGATCAAAATAAACAATACAATTATTTTTGCTTGTAAGCTCGAAAGGTAGCCTCAGATGCTAAGAATAAATCAGATAAGTGTGAGCTTTTGATTCTTGAGTGAGAGCTATAAATTCAGCAGGGTAACAATAAGCTTGAGAAATAGATAAATTGATCGATTGGTTTGTTTGCTCAACTGCTCTTCTCACCTATTTATAGGCTTCTCTTCAACGGTAACATTAAAAATAATTTGAATCATTATATTCGTTGATTTCCACATCAATATTCTTCTGACAATCGTACACTTTAAGCTCTGAAATGCGACGTTCCACTATGAGTTGCAGTATGATTTGTACTGTTGTCGGTCATTCAACCGATAACGTGTACAACTGATAAGATCACAAATGAATATATCAACTGATCAGTTTCCAACTGATCAGTCAGTTGTCTTCGATAGTTCAGTTCAGCTGGTTTCAGTTACCTTCGATAAACTGCGCATTAATCTTCAGTTAGGCAACTGTCAGTTGATTTGAGTAGTTCAGTTACTACAGTTTACTTGTTCAGTTACTCCAATAAATTGATCATTTAGTTTGTCAAACAACCGAAATTAAGTTTCCAACAATTTCCCCCTTTTTGGTGTTTGACAAAACTTGTAAAGTATGAACTGATCAACTGAACTCAAATTAAATTCTTCGAATTCATTGTAGATAATATAACTCTTCTAATGTACAGATTCGTACAAAGAATGAAAATCATGAACTAATCTATGTACATATTCGTACAAAGAATGAAGAATAAAGAATTTCTGTTAAGTCTTCAACCAATAACTGAAATCAATTGATCTTCATATCTTCTTCTTCCCTTTGTCTTCTTCTGTCTCTCTAATTTCCCTTTTTTTGTCAAGCGCATCCACTTTCTTTGATAATATTCGAACATCTGCTGCAATATCTGCTACGACATTCATCACAATATTCTGCAACATATCAATCCTTTTAGTGACTGTATTATCCAGAAAGTCAAAATGTCTGCCGACAAATGCTTGAGTTTGGAAGTGGGATTCAGTTGACAGCCTATCTTTCTTGATTTCTTCCATCTGGAGAATTAGAGAAATCACACTCTGATTGAGTTGATTCAGTCTGTCCGAGATAAACTCATTGTTCGAGTTGAGCTTCAAAGTGTGTGCGAGCTGAGTAGACTATATTGCAGAAATCGCATTCATCATACTGACGAGGTTGGACTGAACAGTTTGAACTTCTTCAAATAGGGCATCAGTGTCTGAAATCCCAGGAGACATGGCTCCAGAAGTTTCTGGAATCTGTTCCCTTTCCTGTTGAGTAAAAACAACCATTGCACCGTCAGTTTCTTTAGTTTCAAGCGCTACTGTAACGCCCCAGATTCGACGACTGTCCTCACTGTATCAAGACGAGTCTTTCCAGCGTGCTTATGTCCTCTCACTCACACGCACCCTGGGAAACTTCCCAGGAGGTCACCCATCCCAAAATTGCCCCAAGTCAAGCACGCTTAACTTTGGAGTTCTTATGTGATGAGCTACCGAAAAGAAGATGCACCTTCGTGATATGAGTAGTACAAATCAAATCTTTTAAGCCCTCTTCAACTGTACAGTCCATTACATTGAACAGTCTCGGAATCCCTCTCATTCCCGTGTGGGTTCGGTTCATTCATGTTCCCTTCACCTAGAAGCCTGCCAGGAGCCGCTCATTGTCCGTGCAACTGATGGCACCGGCGATCACCCCCCGCCCTCTTCGGCCCCGGGCCTCACAGCTACTATTTCTGAAATATTTGCAGTTGTAGGTTCCTGGGGAGGAGAAGAGACAGTTGGAAGAACAGAAGTAGTCGAAGGTTCTTCAGTTGTTTGATTAACTGGCTCTTCAGCTGGTCGAAGAACTGGCTCTTCAGCTGGCACTTCTTCAGTTGAGACTGAGTGCGGCTGAGCCTCTTCAGTTTGTTGGAAAACTGCCTGTTCCGTTTGTTCCAAAACTGCCTGTTCAGTTACACCTTCTGACTGAACTTGCTCTTCATCTTGTCCAAAAATGACCTTCTCGGCCTGTTCTTCAAAACTAACAGCTTGATCAGCTGGTTTATCAACAATAATAGGATCAGATTGTTCTTCAGTAACAATTGGCTGGTGATAAAGATAAAAATTTTTTATATTAATTAAATGTTTTATAATGTAAATATATAGTTTTTGTTTTATTAAATGTTTAAATATTATATGTTTTATAATAAATTGTATAAAATATAAGTTGTTGTGTAATTATAAGTTTTTACTATTTTTTACAGGTTCGATAAAACAAGAATATCCTTGGCGTTGCAAATGAGATTAAGATGATTCTTGGACCTGTAGAAAGTTGATGTTAATATCTACAATATTGGTGGCAAGCATGAGATAAAAATCTTCTCACAAGTGGGATCAAATTAAGCAACAAATAAAGTTACCAAAGAAGTGGCAGTTTTACCATGCTCTAGCATTTTGACCATATCTCTCAAATTACTTGGTCAAATGGTTAAAAAAAATACGACAATTCAAACAACTCAGATATCTACGTGTTTTTTTTTATGTGGAGAAGAAAATTCGGATGAGAAGATTTTCAAAAGTGATGTGTATTAAAATATTAATTTCTTGGAACATCAATGAAGACTTATGTGTAAAAAATAATATTTTATTTGTGGTTGTCTCCCCAAATTTGGCTATAAATAGGGGTGCATTGTAATGTATTGAGATATCCCTCATTTTATAAACAAACCTTTGAGTTCATAATATTTCTCTCTTTGTTTTTCCTTTATTTCTTCATTTAAATATAATTAGCATGTTAAATTCATATTTAAAGTTTTACACTTTGAATAATGAGTAGCTAACTTCCCAAAGTTGAGATAATAAGGTGAAACTATTGGCACGATAATAAGGTTATTAAAAGATAAGAATCTATGTTTTATATTATTTAATCATTATTTATTGTTTATGTTATTTTTATTTCTTTAAGTATTATTATACCCTACATATAAGTGGGAGTTTTGATTTATTGTTGTTATATGTTACACTAAATTTTTGAAACCATTTAAATGTTAGTTTGGTATTACCAACCATTTAAAGTGGATGCTTTGATTTATTATATATGAATATATCATAATTTTAATTTCTTGGTACCATTTAAATGTTTCTTTAGTTTTACCAACCATTTAAAGTTGGAACCTTGATTTAGTGTTTACAAATATATATATAGCACAATAAATACTTGACAACATTTACAAGTTTTGGTATATATTATATACTTATAAGATAATCATATATAACATAATATAAATATGATTATTTAATATATATTGGAACCATTTTATTAAGTGGACTTCAATAATGTTCATTAATGATAACTTTATTAAAATACCAAGAGTGGATCCTTTAATCTCAATTACTTAAATTAAAATTTGAACAATTAAAAATTACCAATTAAATATTCAAACTATTAAAAGAAAAAAACAAAAAGATATTGTAGTGAACTTGTAATTACCTTAGCTTCTCTGTGGATACGATATTCGGACTCACCGAATTATACTACTTGTGGACAACCTGCTATTGGGAATGCAACAATCAAAGTCGCAACAAGTTTTTGGCGCCGTTGCCGGGAAAGTATAATTAAATTTCAAGTCTATTTAATTTTGTTTATAGTTTATTTTTCTTTATTTGAACTTTTATTGCTTTTGTGTGTTTTTATTCTTTTGCATCTGCATTTGCATGAGCATTTGGTCACGTATACTTAGTGGTCGACTCATTCGAAATAATCCTTTATTTTTACAAAACATGGCGGAAGAACCCATCCAAGAAAATGAAGATGAAATTCAATCTCAACATGATCATGATAGACGAAGAACACTTAGAGATCACATGAATCCTACACGTACTAGTGCACCTTCATGTCTAGTTTTTCCCCCTGATGCATCTCATTTCAATTTTAAGCCTAGTATTATCCAAATTTTACCCAATTTTCATGGCTTAGATTCTGAAAATCCATACATGCATTTACGAGAGTTTGAAGAAGTGTGCAACACATATAATGATCTAAATTGTAGCATGAACACCATTCGACTTAAGATTTTTCCTTTTTCTTTAAAAGATAAAGCTAAAATTTGGCAACAAAATCTTAGATCAGGATCCATTCGAACTTGGGATGAATTGCAACAACAATTTTTGAAAATGTTTTTTCCATCTCATAGAACAATTTCATTCGAAAGGCAAATCATCACTTTCACTCAAAAACAAGGAGAAATTTTTTATTAGTGTTGAGATAGATACAAAGAATTGCTTAATCTTTGTCCACATCATGGTTTTGAAATTTAGAGAGTTGTTTCTCAATTTTATGAAGGCTTAACACCTAAAGATAGGCAAATGATTGAATTTATGTGTAATGGAACATTTGAAGATAAAGATCCAAACGAGGCAATTGAGTATCTCAATTCATTAGCTGAAAATGCTCAAAATTGGGACACAGGTACAATCGAACCATCAAACAAGATTCAATCTCCCACATCTGGTGGAGGTATGTACACCCTCAAAGATGAACATGATCTCCAAGCTAGATTTACCTCTTTGGCAAGAAAAGTTGAGGCACTTGAATTGAAAAAGAATGGTCAATTAAAATCTGTTCAAGAAATTGCGTCACATCTGTGATACAAGTGATCGTTCTACAAAAGATTGTCCCACTTTGCCCTCTTTTAAAGAATGTCTCCATGAACAAACCAATGTTTTGAACAAATTCAAAAGGCCAAATTTTGAACCATTTTCTCAATATTACAATCCAGGTTGGCGAAATCATCCAAATTTTAGTTGGAGGAATGATAATGCTGCACAATTTTCACAACCACATTTTCAAAATCAACAAAATTTTCAAAATTATGCACACTATGTTCCTCGACCTAAAAAGAAATTGGAAGATATATTGAATTCTTTCATTACAAAGCAAGAGTCTATCAATACTCAAACTGCTCAAACCATGACAGATTTGAAAGATACTCTTTCTAAATTTGCATCTGCACTTAATGTTCATGAAGAAGGTAAATTTCCTTCACAACCACAGCCTAATCCAAAGGATCATCATTCACAAACTGGAACTTCTGGAACTCAACCGATGGATCAGGTAAAATCTGTTATTACCCTTCGAAGTGGTAAGGTTGTGGAAAAATTCATTCTCGAACCTTGTGAAGATGATGATAAATCAACTCCAAAGGGTAAGGAAGTGGAACCCATAACTTGCGAAGAGGCAGTTCAACAGACAGTGTTACCACCATTCCCTCATGCATTAAAAAATACAAAAAAATTAAATTTGAATTCTGATATATATGATATATTTAAACAAGTAAAAGTTAATATTCTTTTAATAGATGCAATAAAACAGGTACCTTCATATGCCAAATTTTTGAAAGACTTGTGCACTGTGTAAAGAAAATTAAATGTGAAAAAGAAAGCATTTTAGCCGAACAAGTAAGTGCAATCATTCAAAATAATAATACTTTGAAATACAAAGACTCTGGTTGTCCTACTATTTCATGTATTATTGGAGAACGAAAGATTAAGAAAGCCTTGCTTGATCTTGGAGCTAGTGTGAATTTACTTCCATATTCAGTTTATCAAGAACTCAATCTAGGCGAGTTAAAATCTACCTCGGTAACACTTTTACTTGCCGATAGATCTGTTAAAGTGCCAAGAGGTATGGTAGAAGACGTGTTGGTCCAAGTTGATAACTTTGTATATCCTGTCGATTTCATAGTTTTAGATACACAACCTATCGAAGCTTGTAATGCAATTCTTGTAATTCTGGGTCGTCCATTTTTAGCAACTTCTAATGCTCCTATAAATTGCAGGAATGGAATAATGAAGTTGTCATTTGGTAACATGACCTTGGAGCTTAATGTTTTTAATCTTTGTAAGCAACCACATGACAAAGAAGATGAAAGTGAAGATGAAAATCTTATTGAAACTCTTGTGGAAGAAAACATTCAAGAAGGGAGTACTCGTGATCAATTAGATATTTGTTCAATTGAAACTGTTAAAGAAAATATTGAAATTGATCTTGATGATTTTACAAGGTATCACTCGTTACCAGGATCAGAGAAAGAATTTGAGGCAAAATATGAGAACAAAGACGAACCACCCATATTGGAGTTAAAACCCTTGCCAGAAGAATTGAAGTGTGCATTTCTTGGAGAAGATGAAAAATATCTGGTGGTAATTTCTTCCAAACTAGCAAGTGATCAAGAAGGTAAATTAGTTGATATGCTTAAAAGACATAAAAATGCAATTGGTTGGACACTAAAAGATCTCAAGGGCATTAATCCACTAATTTGCACTCACAAAATTCACTTAGAAGAAAATGCAAAAACATCTCAACAACTACAAAGGAGATTAAATCCACACATGAAAGATGTTGTGAAAACTGAAGTTCTCAAACTACTTGATCTTGGGATTTTCTACCCTATTTCTGATAGTAAGTAGATAAGCCCAACACAAGTAGTTCTAAAAAAATCTGGCATCACAGTGATAAAAATGAAAAAGGTGAATTGTTAACAAGTCGAGTCTCATCTATTTGGCGGATGTGTATTGATTATAGAAAATTAAATGACGCCACTAGAAAAGATCATTTTCCATTACCATTTTAGGATCAAATTTTAGAAAGAGTAGCAGGTCATCCATACTTCTATTTTCTTGATGGATATTCAGGTTATTATCAAATTCTCATTGCACTCGAAGATCAAGATAAAACTACATTCACATGTCCTCTTGGAACATTTGCATTTAGAAGGTTGCCATTTGGATTATGCAATGCCCCAGCAACATTTCAAAGATGTATGCTAAGCATTTTTAGCGACATGGTTGAAAATTGTTTGGAGATTTTTATGGATGATTTAACTGTTTTTGGGAATACATTTGATAATTGTCTTGAAAATTTGGAAAAAGTTTTAAAAAGATGCGAGGAAAAAGGTCTTATTTTAAATTGGGAAAAATGTCATTACATGATTACATCTGGGATTGTTTTGGGACATGTCGTGTCATCTCATGGAATTGAACTTGATAAAGCCAAAGTTGATGTCATTGCCAATTTACCACCTCCAAAAACCATTAAAGAAATTCACTCATTTTTGGGACATGTTGTATTTTATAGGAGGTTTATAAAGGAATTTAGTTCAATCTCTAAACTCATTTGTAACCTCTTAACAAAAGACACTGCATTTGAGTGGACTCAAGAATGTCAAAATGCTTTTGATAAAATCGTTCAACATTTAACATCAGCTCCTATCATATAACCTCCTGATTGGTCTTTACCATTTGAAATCATGTGCGATGCGAGTGATTATGCAGTCGGTGCAGTACTGGGTCAAAGAAGAAACGGTAAGCCTTATGTGATATATTATGCAAGTAGAACTTTAAACAATGCTCAAATGAATTATTCCACAACTGAAAAAAAACTACTTGCTGTAATATTTGCATTAGATAAATTTCGTTCTTATTTGATTGGATCAATGACTATTGTGTTTACTGATCATTCTGCTATTAGATATTTGTTGACCAAATAGGATGCAAAGCCACGACTGATACGATGGATTTTGTTGCTCCAAGAATTTGACATTGTGATCAAAGATAAAAAAGGAACCGAAAATGTCGTAGCCGATCATTTATCGAGACTAGTAACAGGATCATCTTGTGAAATGATACCAATTAACGATAATTTTCCTGATGAACATCTATATTCAGTTATTACTACACATTGGTTTGCTAACATAGTAAATTTTCTTGTGACAGGAAAAATGCCACCGCAATGGAGTTCCCAATATAAAAGAAATTTTTTGAATGAGGTAAAAAACTTTTATTGGGATGATCCGTATCTGTTCAAGTATTGTCCAGATCAAATTTTTCGACGTTGCATACCCGAAAATGAGGTAAGTAGTGTCATTAAATTTTGTCATTTAGAAGCATGCGGAGGACATGTCTCTTCAAAGAAAACGGTTGCAAAAATCTTGCAGTGTGGATTTTATTGGTCCACTTTTTTTAAAGACACCCACGAAATCTGCAAGATCTGTGAAAATTGTCAGAAATTGGGTGCGATTTCAAAAAAAAACATGATGCCTTTGAATCCTATCACTGAAATTGAAATCTTTGACTGTTGGGGAATTGATTTTATGGGACCTTTTCCACCATCGTTTGGATACTTGTATATTTTAGTTGCAGTTGATTATGTTTCCAAATGGATAGAGGCAACTCCATGTCGAATAAATGATCATAAAATCGTCATCAAATTTTTGAAAGAAAATATTTTTAGTAGATTTGGAATTCCTCGAGCCATGATAAGTGATGGGGAAACTCACTTTGCTAATAAACCATTTGCTTCATTAATGAAAAAATATGGTATTACTCACAAAGTAACTACTCCTTATCATTCTCAAACAAATAGACAAGCTGAATTAGCAAATAGGGAGATAAAGAAAATTTTGAAAAAAACTGTTAACTCAAATAGAAAAGATTGGTCTCTGCGACTTAGTGATGCACTTTGGGCATATCAAACAGCTTTTAAAACATCATTTAATATGTCTTCCTATAGGTTGGTTTATGGAAAACATTGCCATTTTCCTGTGGAATAAGAACATAAAGCTTATTGGGCGATCAAAACTTTTAATTCAAGCATGGATGATTGCAACAAATTGCGCAAATTGCAACTTAATGAACTTGATGAACTCAGAAATGATGAGTATGAGAATTCAAGGATTTATAAAGCAAAAATCAAATCATTTCATGATAAAACAGTTCTTAGAAAATCTTTTGAGATTGGTAAAAAAATTTTGCTTTATAATTCTCGACTTCACATATTCCCAGGAAAATTACGATCAAGATGGACTGGCCCATATGTTGTAAAGCATGTGTATCCTTATGGAGATGTGGATATTGAAAATCCTAAAAATGGTGATGTTTTTAAAGTAAATTAAAGAAGGCTTAAACCATTTTTAGAAAATAAAATCTTTCAAGAAGAGTTTATTTCCCTTTCTGATCCCTAAATTTTTATGTTGCATTTAATTTTGTTTGTTTTTATTTCAGGTTTCCTTAATCTTTTTATTTTCCCGGTTTAATGCGGATAACGGTACTTCGTGACTCTCATAGTCGGTTAAATCAGTTTCCCACAATTGCTGATACAAAGATAAAAAAATCATTTTTTTCTTTTCAAAATGGATGAAAATCTCTCAAAAATTTGTAAATATTTTCCCTCTGTTTCTGAAAATGTTCTAAGAAAAATTTATGCAGGTAGGTGTGAAAGATTGAGATTGCTAATGAAAAAAGAAATTCCAGAAGATATTCGTCTTGTAATAGAAGCTAAGGTCCGATTAGGAGGAGAAGTTCCACAATCATTGCTCATTCGGTATTTTCCTGGATTAGGAAAAAGCACTTATGCGAAAAAACGAAGGGCCAAAAGGTTAGGGGTTTGTCATAAGTGTGCAAGATGGACTTGTGACAAACGATGCAGATCTTTGGGATGTGTTTCCAATAACAGAGAAGATAAAATTGGTTTCATTAAGAATGGGCTGAGTAAGGAGTCTTTAGATAACATCTTATTGAATCTTGAGACGTATTCTAGTGGACATGTGCATATTGAACTTCTCCGTTTATGGAAACAATTTCAAGATGAGCGTCATAGTCTTGGAAATCCGACTAAAAAAGACCATGTTTGCCAATTTATAAGAAAATTGGTTGGGAAGCATATCCTCGACTCATAGAAGGCGTTGAAGCCGTTTTTGGAGGTAAAACCAGAGGAAAATTGTGAGCCACAATCACACTACTGTTTATATGCATGTGTGTCATTATTATTTTTACTGTTTATTCTGCTTACAGCTATGACCCATAGTTTTGTCATGATAACATATTACCACTATAAAATCTCTCATCTTTCTTTCTATTTTAGCAGACCAAAAAGAAAGTAAAAACATGGTTGGATCCTCTGCACAAAAATTGAAAAATATTTGTGTATTTTGTTGGACAAGTCCTGGAAAAAATGAAGTATTTTTAGAAACAGCGAATAATCTTGGAAATATATTGGCTGAGAGAAAAATTCACTTGGTATATGAGGGAGGTAATATTGGGTTAATGGGATCTGTTTCAACATCTGTTCATCTTGGAGGTAGTCAGGTTTTGGGTATTATTCCTACAGTTTTAGCTGAAGGAAATATTACAGGTGTTACGATTGGGGAGAAATTAAAAGTTTCTTCTATGTATGATAGAATCACCAAAATGATTGAAAATTCTGATGCTTTTATCGCACTACCAGGTGGTTTTGGTACATTAGAAGAAATTTTTCACACTGTTTCTTGGGCACAACTTAATATCCATAATAAACCTGTGGGCTTGTTGAATATCAATAATTATTATGACAGTTTGTTGACATTTCTTGATAAAGCTGTGGAACAGAATTTCATTTCAGAAAATTCACGACGGATGCTCATCTGTGCTTCGATTGCCGACCAATTAATTGATGATTTGGAAGCTTTTGTTCATAAACCTGATCCGATGATAACAAATATCAATTGGTCGCAATCAAGCAGTAAGAAAAGAAAGTTGGATCAATGATTCAAAAATCGTGGATTGGTTTTCGTTTGTTTCAGTTTGTTATCTTCAATAAAATTCAATGTGATGTCTCTTTCATTATGTACTCTTTATTAATAGTTATTTTGACATTAGGGACAATGTCATATTCTGATTGGGGGAGAACAAAATTAAATTATTTTAGAAAAAAATTTAAAAAAAATTATTTTAAAATAAAAACATGTTTATTGTTTGTATCTTAGTAATTTTTGAAAAAATATCATACATTATGATAGGTGTGGTTTTTACATGTTTTATTGCATTAGTTTGTGTATGTTTGCATTGTGCATGCGTACATTTCGTTTACATTTTGTTCGTTTTAGAGTAAGCATATGAATTTGATCATTTCTCACTTGTGCGTGACGAATTTGTAGGAAAAATGGCCGGAAAACTAAAATCGGAGCCAAGTGCCAAGCTAAGAAGATAATGTGCAGAAGAGGCGGCGCTCGGGCGGTGAAATTGTACCGCCCGGGCGCGAGAGGTGAATTGCCAAGAAGTCCAGAGAGGTCGGCGCTCAAGCGGTTGTTTTCTACCGCTCGGGCACGAGCAGTGATCCAAGAAGAGAAAAGTTACAGAAGATGTGGCGCTCGAACGGTAATTCTCTACCGCCCGAGCGCGAATGCCGCATATCCCAAGCATGATTAAAGAAGGTATGGCGCTCGAGCGGTAATATTCTACCGCCCGAGCGCCACTTATTTTTGGGAAGATTTCTTGTCTGATTCCCTACCTTATTTTGGAGGAGAGGATGATATGGAAAGGGGGAGAGGACGTTTTTGAGGGCATTCAGACATAATTTCAGAGCCGCCACAAGCTTTGGAGATTTTTTGCGCCAGAAGTTGAAGATTTGAAGATTTCGGGCGTCGTCTTTGCGATTTTCGTCACGCCTAGTATTTCTGATCTAGTTTCTATTCTTTAAACTTTGTTTTGTTTAGTTTTAATACGAACTCGAGTAGCTAAACTTTTATTATTTGTTGGGATAAAAGGAGATCCTACCCTGAACTTTGATTAAATTAATTTACATATCGATTTTTGATGTATTCTTGATTATACTATTGTTTTATCGTGTTGTTAGAACGTAGCTAACTTTAACAACGTTTTTAAATTGCGAGTGAGTTTGAGAGAATAACTTGTAATAGGAACGAGTAGTATAATCCGTGGATCTACAATTTACATAGACATATGAAATTGGATACGCGCCGATAGTCATAGTCCTAAGGGTCGAAAACTAGGGGATTTCATAAATCGACATGCAATTCACTCTTGATAAATAATTAAAGACATTACTTCATTGAGGAGAAGTAGTTTGGCATAGCTCGAGAGAGTGTGTTCAATTGAATAGGAAATCCTGTCGGAAGCATATAATCAATATCGAATGAATTAATTAATTAACGAGGGGTAGGTGAACCGAAATTCCCAACAAATTCATTTCTTATTGAATTTTACTCAACCATTTTAGACATTATATTTCATTACTTGATTTTGAATAATTTTATTTGCATGTTTATTTGATTAGAGTAGTAGTAAAACAACCAATCAATTTTCGTTGCTAAAGATTTAATAACTGAAAATAATAATTGTCAAACACAGTCTTCAGGGAAACAATACTCGTACTCCGGTACATTATACTATTACTTGACATCGTGCACTTGCGATTAATTTTTGAGCATATAAAACCAAATTTTATTAAGGATTTCACAGTGCAAGTTTTGCTTGATCAAGTTTTTGGCGCCGTTGCCGGGGACTGTTAATCTACAATTTTATTTTCAATTATTTACTTTAGCATTCTCTATTTTCACTTTTGTTGACACCTTCGATTTTTTTCGCAGATATCTCTCTTGTGCATGCCAAGGTCTCTAGAGTCTTAACTAGAGACATTCGATCCCGAAATTGAAAGAACCTTACGTAGAAGACGACAACAGCAAAGACAAAGAGACATAATGAACAGGAACGAACGTGAGGAGGAGCATCACGAAGAGCCAAGGCGCATACCCATGCTTGAGTATGCGCAACCATCCCTTGATGGAGCACGTCTAAGCATAGTGCGACCAACTGTTAGGGCAAACCAGTTTGAGATCAAGCCAGCAATAATTTAAATGATCCAGAACACTATCCAATTCGAGGGAAATGCGCTAGATGATCCGAACACTCACATCGCAGACTTCTTAGAAATTTGCGATACTTTTAAATTTAATGGAGTTTCAGATGATGCTGTTAGACTATGTTTATTTCCGTACTCTTTGCGTGATAAAGCTAAATCTTGGTTGAATTGTTTGCCTGTAGGTTCAATCACAACTTGGGAGGATATGTCCAAGGCATTCCTCTTGAAGTACTTTCCTCCATCAAAAACCATGAAGCTGCGAGCGAACATAACCACCTTCTCTCAATTTGAGCAGGAGTAACTCTACGAGGCTTGGGAGCGCTACAAAGACTTATTGCGAAGATGCCCACATCATGAGTTGCCTCTTGGGTTAGTGGTCCAAACTTTTTACTATGGTTTAATTTCATCTAACCGAACCATGATAGAGGCTGCGGCCTGCGAAAATCTGTTGAGGAAAACGGCCGAAGAGGGGTATAAGTTACTAGAGGAGATGGCTGCTAGCAGCTATCACCCTCAAGCTGAAAGGAACACTCAGCGAAGGAATGCGGGAGTACACCAGGTGACTGACTTTTCAGCTGTCACCGCACAATTAAAAGCACTCAACAGGAAAATAGACAGTATGAACGTAAACGGGACAGCGATGCTCCTGCAAGAGATATTTTGTGAAAATTGCGGAGTAAAGCACTATGTTAAGGACTGTCAAGACAGTGGTACTTTCTATGTAAATGAGGAGGAACCAATGAACCAAGTGGGAGTCCACAACCGTCCGAGGAATGATCTGTATTCAAACACATACAATCCTGGATGGAGGCAACATCCCAACTTCTCATGGGGCGGTCAAAACAGTCAGACTCGACCGCAAGGAGGACAATCATATTGGAAACAACCGATGTATAGATCTGATCCTCCTAGAGAAGAGAAGTCCAACCTGGAGCAAATGATGTCTAAGTTTATTTCATCCACTTAAACTAGACTTCAAAACCATGATGCATCGATAAAAGGGCTCGAGAATCAAATTGGACAGTTGGCCAAGATGATAGCAAGTAGAGAGCCGGGCACCTTGCCAAGTAACACAGAGACAAATCCAAAAGAGCAAGTGAAGGCCATCGAGTTGAAGAGTGGGAAAGTTTTAGAGTCAAGAGAAAAAGAGAAAACTCAAAAGTTTGATGAGCATTCTGAAACATCCAAATGTAAGTCTTCTAACTCTACACCAGCACCCACTGCACAACCTAAAATTGTTATTCCTCCACCTTTTCCTGCAGCACTGAAAAAAGCAAAACTAGATGCACAATTCGGGAAGTTTCTTGAGGTATTCAAAAAATTGCATATCAATATTCCTTTTGCCGAAGCTTAGATGCAAATGCCTAGTTATGCTAAATTTTTGAAAGATATATTGGCAAATAAGAGGAAGTTGGAGGATCACATGACAGTGAACTTAACTGAAAATTGCTCTGCTTTGGTGCAAAACAAAATCCCACCGAAACTAAAAGACCCAGGGAGTTTTTCTATTCCTTGCATGATTGGTGATGTTGTTTTTCACAAAGCTTTCTGTGATCTTGGTGCAAGTATTAATCTTATGCCTTTATCTGTGTTTAGAAAACTTGGGTTGGGGGAACCTAAGCCAACGAGGATGTCTTTACAGCTGGCAGACAGAGCTGTCAAGTATCCACGGGGAGTTATTGAGGATGTGCTAGTGAAAGTAGATAAGTTTATTTTTCCTGCTGATTTCGTGGTGCTCGACATGGAGGAGGATATGGAGATGCCATTGATTTTGGGGAGACCATTCCTTGCGACTGGCAAAGCCCTAATTGATGTTCAAGAAGGGAAGTTGATATTGAGAGTGGGCGAGGAAGAGATTACTTTTGATGTTTTTAATGCACTTAAGCACACACTGCATTCTGATAGTTGTTATAGTATTGATGCTGTTGATACTCTCGTGTCTAACTATGTGCAGGATGCTCTTGGGGACCCTTTGGAAGCCACCCTCACAACTGAATTGGAGGATGACAACTTGGACGAAGAAAAAGCTGAAATAGTGGCATACTTTAATGCCAACCATCCATGGAGAAGGCCGATGAGGATGAGACTGGAAGATCTAGGAGAGCGCAGAGATTTGATCCCTCCAAAGTCAAGCATCGAGGAACCACCGACGCTTGAACTTAAACCCTTACCTCCGCACTTAAAGTACGTTTACCTAGGTGAAAATAACACTTTGCCTGTCATTATTTCTGCTGCTTTGACAGATGCTATGGAGAAAAAATTGTTGCAAGTTCTCAAAGAGCACAAAAGGGCATTCGCTTGGAAGGTGGCAGACATCAAGGGAATCAGTCCATCGATATGCATGCATAAAATCTTGATGGAAGAAAAGTACTCACCTCTAGTGTAACCTCAAAGACGACTAAATCCAAAGATGCAAGAGGTAGTGAAGGCTGAAACTATTAAGCTTCTCGATTCAGGTATTATCTATCCTATTTCAGATAGTGCTTGGGTAAGTCATGTTCAATGCGTGCCAAAGAAAGGTGGGATTACGGTGATCACTAATGAAAAGAATGAACTTAATCCCACAGGAACTGTTACGGGGTGGAGAGTGTGTATTGACTATAGCAAGTTGAATGATGTCACCCGTAAGGACCATTTTCCCCTTCCCTTTATTGATCAAATGCTTGAGAGATTAGCGGGGCATGAATTTTATTGTTTTCTAGATGGGTATTCGGGGTATAATCAAATCACTATTGCATCTGAGAACCAAGAGAAAACCACTTTCACTAGTCCTTATGGAACTTTTGCCTTTCGCCGTATGCCTTTTGGTCTTTGTAATGCACCTGCTACATTTCAGCGCTGCATGACTGCTATATTCCATGATATGATTGAAACATTTCTTTAAATATTTATGGATGACTTTTCTATCTTTGGTGCAACGTTTGATGAGTGTTTGCAGAATTTGAGATCCGTGTTGAGAAGGTGCGAGGAGAGGAACTTGGTGCTTAATTGGGAAAAGTGTCATTTCATGGTACAAGAGGGAATTGTTTTAGGGCACAAGGTTTCAGAAAAAGGAATTGAGGTGGACAAAGCTAAAATTGAATTCATAAAGAACCTACCGCCATCAGCCTTAGTGAAGGGAGTTAAAAGTTTTCTAGGCCACGCCGGTTTTTATAGGCGGTTTATCAAAGACTTTTCAAAAATTGCCAAAACTCTATCTTCCTTACTCATGAAGGATGTGCCTTTTGATTTCAATGCTGACTGTTTACAGGCGTACGAGGATTTGAAGGGGCGCTTGGTGATGGCTCCTGTCTTGGTGGCACCGGATTGGGATCTGCCCTTCGAGATCATGTGCGATGCCAATGATACGGCGGTGGGGGCTGTGCTTGGCCAGCGTCAAAACAAGGTATTTCATACAATTTACTACGCAAGTAAGACCATTGAAGAGGATCAATTGAATTATGCAACAACTGAAAAGGAATTACTCGCAGTAGTATTTGCGCTTGACAAATTTCATTCATACCTTGCTTTGTCCAAAGTAATTGTTTACACAGATCACTCGGCATTGAAATATTTACTTGCTAAAAAAGATGCAAAGCCACGCTTACTTCGGTGGATTTTATTATTGCAAGAATTTGATTTAGAAATAAAAGATAAGAAAGGTGTCGAGAATGTGGTAGCGGATCACTTGTCTAGGTTAGAGCTGATTAGTGATGATTGTGTAGATCAAGCTATAAATGATTGATTTCCTGATGAGCAGCTATTTGAGGTGAGACACTGCCCTTGGTATGCAAATTTCGCTAACTTTCTTGTCACAGGCACACCACCACCAAATCTATCGTTTCACCAACGAAAGAAATTCTTCTCTGACGTGAAATACTATTTTTGGGAGGAACCATTTTTGTTTAAGATTTGTGCAGATTCCATGATAAGAAGGTGTGTTGCAGAGGAAGAGTTTGGGCAAACCCTCAACCATTGCCATGACCGTGAGGTAGGTGGTCATTTTGGACCAACAAGGACGGCATCTAAGGTACTTGAATGTGGCTTTTATTGGCCAACCCTCTTTAAAGATGCTCGTGCTTATGTGCTAACCTGTGATAAATGCCAGCGGTCAGGTAACATCTCTAACTGTCATGAAATGCCGTTAAACAATATTCTTGAGTGTGAGGTTTTTGATGTATGGGGGATAGATTTCATGTGACCGTTTCCCAGTTCGTTCACGAAAAAATATATCTTGGTTGCGGTTGATTATGTGTCTAAGTGGGTAGAGGCAGAAGCGTATGCCACTAATGATGCTCAAGTTGTCCTGAAATTTTTAAAGAAAAATATTTTTAACAGGTTTGGGACACCAAGAGCAATCATTAGTGATGGTGGCACCCGTTTTTGCAATAAACTATTTGAAAAACTCTTGAGCAAATATGTTGTCACACACCAGATCTCTACCCCATATCACCCCCAAACGAGTGGTCAAGTGGAAGTGTCGAACCAAGAGATAAAGCGGATTTTGGAGAAAGTTGTAGGTGTCAGTCAGAAAGACTGGTCAGTGAGATTAGATGATGCGCTTTGGGCATATAGGACGGCTTTTAAAACACCTATATGCACTACACCATATAGGTTGTTGTTTGGTAAAGCATGTCATTTACCTGTAGAGTTAGAGCATTGAGCATACTGGGCCACAAAAGCATTGAACTTTAATTTTACTGACGCAGGTGAACGACGTCTGCTGCAACTGGATCAGTTAGAGGAATTCCGGAACCTGGCATATGATCTTGCACTGTCATACAAGGAGAAGACGAAGAAGGCCCATGACAAGCGGATCATCGAGAGGGAATTCAAGGAAGGTGACAATGTTCTACTCTACCACTCCCGGTCATGAAAACTTGAAGTCACGATGGTCTGGACCATTCGTGATTTCTAAAGTATACCCGACGGGAGCCGTGGAACTGCACGATGGGAAGGATGGGACATTCACGGTCAATGCCCAGCGACTGAAGCACTACATGGGTGGCATAATTGAGCCACAACTTGGAATCACCCGATTCCAAGACAATTCTAAAAGAGACCGGCCGACAGTCTAGCTCTCGACTGTAAATTGAGAACTACTTTTCTTTCCCTTCTCTTGCATTTAATTTAATTTTTCTTTCTTGTCAGTATGTTTTATTTTCTTTTACTGTTGTTTTGTTTTTATTTAAAAAAAACGAACGAAAATTTCCAGAGAGCTCGGAGCTCGGGCCGTTATTATTTACCGCTCGAGCGCGACAACTTATTTCAAACAAAAATTTTCAGAGAGCTTGGCGCTCGGGCGGTAATTATTTACAGCTCGAGCGCGAACGCTTTCCCCAAAAAAAAAATTCCGAGAACTCGGCGCTCGAGCGGTATTTTTCTACCGCTCGAGCGCGCCTGCGTTTAAAAACGCGATTTCACTTTCCCCTTTTCATTCTGCGAAAAATCTTCCCCAAATCCCTAACTCTACCTCGCTCCCCTCTCTCGATTTTCTTGTGCAGGTACAACAATCTCCACTCAAGTTTCCGGCGACAAGGCACAATTTCCCTTAGGAAGCAAGCACATCTCTCTCCAGTCACCCACCATCTCCATCAACACCACCATGGCTCCAAAGAAACAACGAGGTAATCCCGATTCCTCCTCTTCATCGTCATCTTTTGATAGACATCGGTTTGTGAGTGAGGCGGCTAGGGCTAGATACGATCATGCTAAGATTCACAGAAACCCTATAGCCGAGAGAGGATTCCGTAGACAATTTGAGGACAGACATCTAGGGCCTCTTGTGGATTTGGAACGACGTGGATGGGAACAATTTGGGACTCAACCCAAGGCGGCGGTAGTTTCAGTTGTTAAAGAATTCTATGCGAATGCGGCAGAAGGGAAAGATGGTAAGATCTTTGTTAGGGGTCGGCTAGTGCCGTTCGATTCATTCACGATTGACGCCCTATTAGAAATGGCCGACGTTGACGACTCCGAAATTCGAGGCGTTAGTTGCTGACCCTAATTAATCGATGATCATTGAGACTTTGTGCCTTCTGGGGGCAACCTGGAAACCGTTGGGCGGACCGCCCAGCTGCTTTGACGAGAAGTATTTGAAAGCGGGGATTGCCCTGTGGTATTTATTTTTGGCCAGAAGGATGATGCCTGTTTCCCACAAGAGTGAGGTGCAGAAAGAGAGGGCAGTGGTACTTTTTGCGTTGTCTCAGGGCTACACAATCAACGTGGGCAAGCTCCTACACTCTCAAATTATGATGAGCATAAATAACAGCCACATCGGCCTATTCTTTCCTACCATAATATCCGAATTGTGTGCCCAGGCGGGGGTTATTTTTCGGGACGATGAGGAGTGGCTACAACCGATGAAGCCTATTTGTGTGGATGACTGGCGGCGGAAGAAGGCGAAACGACAGGCAGACTTCCCCACTCAGGAGGAGGAAGTAGGAGGATCAAGCGCCGCCGTCCCTCGTCGCCCACAACCCCGCAGGCGCACTCAGAACGACAAAATGGACGAGAGCCTTGCCTTCATGGCTCACCAGGAGCAGGTCAACGCCAATGTCGCCACACATCTTGCTCATCTCGACTCCATGATGCGCACCATGGTCATCCACGGGGGAGTAGATCCAGGGACCATACCACCACTTCCACCGTTTATTCCGCCCTACCAGTTTCAGTATGACTATCTTCCGCAAGGGGATGCCACCGGAGTGCCACCACCTAAGCACGATGAGGAGGAGCCGTGATCAGGGGAGTTCACTGTTTTCCCTTCTTTGCACTTTCATATCTTTACTGCTTTCTGTGTTCTTTCTTACCGTTGTTTCAGTCTGGCATGTTTTAGCATTTATTTTTCTGTGTCTGCACCCATGTTTGCATTTAATTGTTTTGGTCTTTGTGCAATGGGGACATTGCACACCTTAGTATGAGGGGGGTCGTTTTTCATATTTTTTGTCTTGCGTATTTGTCCTGCATGAGTGTCAGTTGATGGTGAAATTAGACAATTGGTAGCCAGTGATGATTTTGGGCTAAATGAACTGCATGTTGCTTAGTCTTATCACTCGTTATGAATCCCCCGGTATATTGAATTTTGTTTATGCACACATAGTGGATTTTAATAGTGGTGTCGATGATGGTTAAGTTCAAAATAATCTGTGAGGGGAACTGGAGAAACATTAGATGCGAGTGGAACTTGAATGAATATCTGTTGAAATGAGTGACTAACCAGTAGCATAAACTCAAGTAGAAAATCAAACATATTCCTCAAATATCCTTCATCCAATCGTGCATAGGACCTAAAAATCCATCCCTAGGCCAGATAAATAAAAATACCCGATATCCAAAGCCTAGGGAATACGCATGAGAAAACTATGCACCAAAAAAATGAAATAATAAAGGGGATGTAAGGTGAGGGGGAGTCAAAAAGAGATGAAATCCTATCCCAAAGCTAAAAAGATGGAGATGTAAGGCGTTGAGGAATGTCAGAGAAAATTTCTGACAAGTGCATAGTTAAAATGATCTACGTACTCCCAATCTTTCTGAGCCAATTGAGCAGTTATAGCTATTGGCTCCCTACATTTTGTTGTTCTACCATGAAACTCTACCGCTTTATGTGTTTACTGGTTGGTCCCGAATGAAAACAGAACTCAGGAGAGCGAAACTTGCGTTGACTTGTCTATTTGGCGACCCACATGAGTCGCGAATAAAATTGTCTGAAACACAAGCTAGAAAAATCCACTGCACACACGACCACACCTTTTGGAAAAATACAATTGTGTAGTGATATTTTGAAATGGGTAGTAATGTATGTTGTGATTTGACTAAGTGGATGTGGTTCACAAACCCGTTGATGCAGGAGATGCCAGTTTGCTACTTCACCATCAGTTTAGTTACTTTAATACACTCCCTTTTGTGTTTGTTTCATGTTTTAATTGTAGTCTGTAACCTATTTTGCTTGAGGTCAAGCAAAAGGTTAGTATGAGGGGGTTGATAGGTGTTGTTTTTACGTGTTTTATTGCATTAGTTTGTGTATGTTTGCATTGTGCATGCGTACATTTCGTTTACATTTTGTTCGTTTTAGAGTAAGCATATGAATTTGATCATTTCTCACTTGTGCGTGACGAATTTGCAGGAAAAATGGCCGGCAAACTAAAATCGGAGACAAGTGCCAGGCTAAGAAGATAATGTGCAGAAGAGGCGGCGCTCGAGCGGTGAAATTGTACCGCCCGGGCACGAGAGGTGAATTGCCAAGAAGTACAGAGAGGTCGGCGCTCGAGCGGTTGTTTTCTACCGCTCGGGCGCGAGTAGTGATCCAAGAAGAGAAAAGTTACAGAAGATGTGGCGCTCGAGCGGTAATTCTCTACCACCCGAGCGCGAATGCCGCATATCCCAAGCAAGATTACAGAAGGTATAGCGCTCGAGCGGTAATATTCTACCGCCCCAGCGCCACTTATTTTTGGAAAATTTCTTGTCCGATTCCCTACCTTATTTTGGAGGAGAGGATGATATGGAAAGGGGGAGAGGACGTTTTTGAGGGCATTCAGACATAATTTCAGAGCCGCCACAAACTTTGGAGATTTTTTGCGCCAGAAGTTGAAGATAAAGAAGATTTTCGGGCGTCGTCTTTGCGATTTTCGTCACGCCTAGTATTTCTGATCTAGTTTCTATTATTTAAAGTTTGTTTTGTTTAGTTTTAATATGAACTCGAGTAGCTAAACTTTTATTATTTGTTGGGATAAAAGGGGATCCTACCCCGAACTTTGATTAAATTAATTTACATTTCGATTTTTGATGTATTCTTGATTATACTATTGTTTTATCGTGTTGTTAGAACGTAGCTAACTTTAACAACGTTTTTATATTGCGGGTGAGTTCGAGAGAATAACTTGTGATAGGACCGAGTAGTATAATCCGTGGATCCACAATTTACATAGACATATGAAATTGGATACGCGCCGATAGGCATAGTCCTAAGGGTCGAAAACTAGGGGATTCGATAAATCGACATGCAATTCACTCTTGATAAATAATTAAAGACATTTAATTACTTCATTGAGAAGAATTAGTTTGGCATAGCTCGAGAGAGTGTGTTCAATTGAATAGGAAATCCTGTCGGAAGCATATAATCAATATCGAACGAATTAATTAATTAACGAGGGGTAGGTGAACCGAAATTCCCAACAAATTCATTTCTTATTGAATTTTACTCAACCATTTTAGATATTATATTTCATTACTTGATTTTGAATAATTTTATTTGCATGTTTATTTGATTAGAGTAGTAATAAAACAACCAATCAATTTTCGTTGCTAAAGAATTAATAACTAAAATTAATAATTGTCAAACACAGTCTTCAGTGGAACGATACTCGTACTCCGGTACATTATAATATTACTTGACATCGTGCACTTGCGATTAATTTTTGAGCATATAAAACCATATTTTTATTAAGGATTTCACAGTACAAGTTTTGCTTGATCACATTACATATTTGAAAGGTTTAGATTAGAAATTGTAATAATCAATCTAAGGATGTTTAAATTTTTATTTGAAAAAAAAAGTCAATTTTATCATTTTGATCACTATAAAAATATGATTTATGAAATCTTTTGGAATGATTAACCATTGTGATAAAATCAGTTATTAAAGTATATGGCTCAAGATATACCTGATAAGAGTGCCTAAAAATTTTAAACTCACACATATTTTGTGAGTGAGTAGAGAGGATTGAGAAAACAGCTTGCGAGCCTTTATTGATCATCAGAGAGGCTATGTATTGTTTAGATCTTGAGTTCTTATTTTGAAAAAAAAAATTGATATTTCCTGAAAAAAAAGAAAAAAGAAAAAAAGAGATGTTGAAGATCTATGTAATTTTTAAGTTATATGCTGCGACCCATTTATCTCTCTAAAAATACAAATAAAAAAAAAGAAAGAGATAAATACATTGTACAAATTAAATAAATATGTGATCAAGAATCATAAACTTAGTCTGATTCCATGATGCAAAAAAAAAATATCAGGAAAAAAATATATAATAAGAACAACTGGATTTTAAATCAATTGATTTCCTATCTTTTGATTAGTTTGGCTCGTTTGTCTGTCTGCATTCTGTAAACCATTTTCCTGAGCATTTACCTGTATTCCAACTCCATGAGAGAAATCATTTCCATAAATTGAAACACTTATTAACCTGTGAGGATATGGAGTTGAGACTATTAATAGGAATTTCTGAAGGCCATGTACATTTAACTACCTGAAAATAAGCTTTGAATTGATCAGTTCAGATTATTTCATAAATTATAATTATAATGATCTTGATATAACTTTGACAGTTTTCAAATTTAATTTAAACACTTGGATAGTTCTGATTACATTTCTATTTAAATTAATCAATATGTTTTGTGTTGCAATTAACGCTTAAATTGCTAGGGACTAGCAATAAGCTGGTTGGGGAGTGTGATAAAGATAAAAAATTATATATTAATTAAATATTTTATAATATAAATATATAGTTTTTGTTTTATTAAATGTTTAAATATTATATGTTTTATAATAAATTGTATAAAATATAAGTTGTTGTGTAATTATAAGTTTTTACTATTTTTTACAGGTTCGATAAAACAAGAATAACCTTGGCGTTGCAAATGGGATTAAGATGGTTCTTGGACCTGTAGAAATTTGATGTTAATATCTACAATATTGGTGGCAAGCATGAGATAAAAATCTTCTCACAAGTGGGATCAAATTAAGCAACAAATAAAGTTACCAAAGAAGTGGCAGTTTTACCATGCTCTAGGATTTTGACCATATCTCTCAAATTACTTGGTCAAATGGTTAAAAAAAATACCACAATTCAAACAACTCAGATATCTACATGTTTTGTTTTATGTAGAGAAGAAAATTCGGATGGGAAGATTTTCAAAAGTGATGTGTATTAAAATATTAATTTCTTGGAACATCAATGAAGACTTATGTGTAAAAAATAATATTTTAATTATGGTTCTCTCCCAAAATTTGGTTATAAATAGAGGTGCATTGTAATGTATTGAGATATCCCTCATTTTATGAACAAACCTTTGAGTTCATAATATGTCTCTCTTTGTTTTTTCTTTTATTTTTTCATTTAAATATAATTAGCATGTTAAATTCATATTCAAAGTTTTACACTTTGAATAATGAGTAGCTAACTTCCCAAAGTTGAGATGAAAAGATAAAACCCTTGGCATGATAATAAGGTTATTAAAAGCTAAGAATCTATGTTTTATATTATTTAGTCATTATTTATTGTTTATGTTATTTTTATTTCTTTAAGTATTATTATACCATACTTATAAGTGGGAGTTTAGATTTATTGTTGCTATATGTTACACTAAATTTTTAGAACCATTTAAATGTTAGTTTGGTATTACCAACCATTTAAAGTGGATGCCTTGATTTATTATATATATATCATAATATTAATTTCTTGGAACCATTTAAATGTTAGTTTGGTATTATCAACCATTTAAACTGGATGCCTTGATTTATTATACATGAATATATATCATAATATTAATTTCTTGGTACCATTTAAATGTTTGTTTGGTTTTACCAACCATTTAATGTGGGAACCTTGATTTAGTGTTTAAAAATTTATATATAGTACAATAAATACTTGACAACATTTACAAGTTTTGGTATATATTATATACTTATAAGATAATAATATATAACATAATATAAATATGATTATTTAATATATATTGGAACCATTTTATTAAGTGGATTTTAATAATGTTCATTAATGATAACTTTATTAAAATACCAAGAGTTGATCCTTTAATCTCAACTACTTAAATTAAAATTTGAACAATTAAAAATTACCAATTAAATATTCAAACTATTAAAAAAAAAAGATATTGTAGTGGACTTGTAATTACCTTAGCTTCCCTGTGAATACGATATTCGGACTCACCGAATTATACTACTTGTGGACAACTTGCTCTTGGGAGTGTAACAATCAAAGTCGCAACAGCTGGTCTACTGGTTCCTCAGATATAACAACATCTTCAACTGATCTTGATGTTTCTAGCTGAATATCAGAAGTTACTGATTTGATGACCTCATCAAAATTGGCCAGTGATAATTCAGCTTCATAATAAAGTGTTTGATCATCAGTTGAAGATGGTGTAGGTTGAGCAACTGATGTGGAAGGTTCAGTTGCCTGTTGAGTAGTTTCAGCAGCTGAGTCTTTGGGTGGCTCTTGAACTGACTGTTCAGACGGCTCGTCTGAAGATAATTATTGGGAGGCCGCTGGAATGATCAGTTCTTGACCCATTTCCCAGTTTTTGATTTCTATTTGTAAAACGAAAAGATCCGAGTCCAGTTGATTATGCACAGCTGTATCATTGAATGCAGTTGGACTTATAGGATCAAAATTCAGTCGCAGTTCAGCAACTATCTTTTGTAGCTTCTTAGCTCTCAGTTTATTGAAAAAATAATTCTTTCTCTCCAGAGCCTGAATGATTGTAGAAGCCTTGACTATCTTCAGAACAACAGTCTACAGATCAATAAATTTCTTCAGTTTAGACTTCTTCTAAAGCTGTTTATCAAAGACTTCAGTTCTGAACTTCACCCATGCATTGTAGGCTTTGATCTTGTTCGCTGCAAATTCATTGATCTCTTGCCAAATAAGATGGATGTGAGTTTGGATGGCATTGGTTGGCCTGGGTTCTTCTTGCAATTTGCATTTTCCTTTAGAGTCAGTCAGGGCATGAGGAATGCTCAACCCTGATGTAGTTGCATCAATATTTTCTCTGATCATTATTCCCTTAGATCTGACAGTAGGTAGGGAAGTGTATCAAGAAATAGTGATAAACGGAGCCTTAACACCAGCAAGCTTATTCTTGTCACCAGATTCGGTGACCTTCTTCTTCGGTAGAATGGTAGATAGAGGCAACTGATCCTCAGTTGAGGGTTCAGTTTGAACAGCTTTTAGTGGAATAGCCTTGATAGGCTGTTGAGCCCCTGACTGCCTCAATCTTTCAGTTAGATTGGTCCCAACTGCAACAGTAGGCTTTGTCTTCAAGGTCCTTGGTTTCTTGATGACCTTAGGAGATGGAGTCCTCTCAGAATCAGTTCCACTGATAATCAGTTTACGTTTCAGCACCTTCTTCTGAGTCTCCTTCCTAGCTTTCTTAACTGATTTGGGAGCTCCTTCCAACCCAATCTCCTTCTTCACTTGAATGAACTTCTCAGGATTCATATCCAGTTTCTGCTTGGGTGGCTGGACATTTTTAGCATTGAAGATTTTCATTTTTGATGACTTTTCAGAATCATCAGTCACCATCCCTTTTACTTTCAGCAAATAGCTGAGCTGCACCGCATAGCCTTTAGATTGCTTGGACGACTTAAACATGTTCCTCAAGATGTTGAAAATAATATTCTTCCAGTTCAGTTTCCATCCAGCCATAATAGCAGTTATGGCCTGAAACTTCTCAAGAGTCAGTGCAGCAAAGGATCCAGCCTTTGACAAAAGCCCTTTGGTTACTATATCTGCCAGCAGTTTCACTTCTGGCTTCAGTTCCTTCTTAGGATCGGAAACCTTGATTTTTCGACCATCAGCAGAGAGTAGGTTTTGCATCTCTTCAACTTCAGATGCCTTAACTTCAGATAAATTTACTAGCCCATCAGTAGAACGTTGGAAAATGTTGCAGAAGAACTCCTTCTCAATGATCAGCAACTGACCATTTACAGTAGCTGCAATAGTGCCAGTTGTAGTGACATATCCATTGGCATAGAGTTCCTGAACCTCTTTGACATAGATTTCTTGGGAAGATAATCCCAGACATTGTTTTAATTCGGCTTCTTCCAGTTTGATGAAGAAGTTCTTCACCTCTTCATCTGCTACTGTCATAACTGATTCAAAATCGATTGCCATAGCGTTCATGACGTGAGCTGGGATCTGGTTTGCCATTTGATTGAATGAAATCTGCAAAAAAAGAGTATGCTTGAGTAGAATTTTGCTCTGAATGCTTGAATGTGCACGTAAGGAAAAAAAACTGAATTGGAACGGGTATAGTACTAATGTAAGTGACTCTTCAAATTTTTGGACACGTGTTAGTACAGGAAAAATTGATTTAAAAACGTGTGTACGTGTGATAAAAACGTGTGTAAAGTATTAATGGATTACGTGGGTCCACGTTCCAAAATACTATTCATTGAAAGACAGCAATTAATGCTTCGACAAACAGTCACTTCATTTAATATAGAATATTAATCGATTTATTAGTTAACATATTTGAGAAGATCAGTTGGGTCAGCAACTGAGTGACCAGTTGAAAACTTATTCAGTTCAGTTGAAGACCAACTGACTAGTGTCTTCTCAATTAACTTTTTGTTCGATATTCCCCCTCAATAAATGCATGTAATTAAAAGTAAGGGTAAGAGAAGCTCAGTCAGCATTAGTTAAGGTCAGATGACTCTTTGTCTTCCTCCTGTCTCTTCAAGTCTTGTTTATAAATTAAGATCGTCGTCAGTTGGTAATGACATCTGAACTCCAATGGATTGTGAAAGCAGCACACATGTCCCTCATCCTTCATGGATGTATGAACATATTCAGGGATTTAAAGAAGACGCTGAAGAATGTGTCTTTAGAGAGGTTATGTCTGTTTCGACTACCGCTCACTACATTCAATCAATCAATGATGGAGAGTTTCCTGCTTTTGCTAAGCA
This sequence comes from Primulina tabacum, assembly GCF_025594145.1. Lineage (NCBI taxonomy): Eukaryota > Viridiplantae > Streptophyta > Magnoliopsida > Lamiales > Gesneriaceae > Primulina > Primulina tabacum. The sequence continues at coordinate 16,854,571 of NC_134550.1, forward strand.
GAGATCACTTGCAAGGAAGCTCAAGAGGCGTGCACACGTTGATCATATATCCGAACTAGTCAAGGATGATGTACTGACCATATGATGCTATTGAAGGAATGGCACTTGCTTCAGAGAATTGAAAATGCCCAAGCCTTCAAGAATATTAGGAGTCATTACTTGAATAATTGGTTGATGTTATGGCAAGATGTCGTAGAAGGTAGTCTAAGTGATGTTGTATGGTATCAATTTTATTCTCAATAAAATCTTGATTCGTATCACTGCTGTCGTCTCTTTATCTTTCTGCAAAACTTAACTTTCATCAGTTGATAAATAGTTAACAAACTGAATACAATAACTGATAAATGACTAACTGACATCAGTTGATAAAAATTTAACTAACTGAATATCATAACTGATAAATTACGAACTGACATCAGTTAACAAACAGTTAAATGATTAACTGAATGAACACCAATTGACGAAGCGGTAATAAAACTGATATAATTAAGATAAATCAAATAAACCAAGTATATTGCGAAAGTGAGAAAACTTAGTCTCTGGTGAAGATGTCAGCAGCTTGTTGTTCAATTGACACATATTCCAGTCTGATATCTTTCTTCTGAGCATGATCTCTGATGAAGTAATGCATGACATCAATGTGCTTGGTACTTGAGTGAAGAACTGGATTATAAGTTATTGCAATTGCGCTTGTATTATCACAAAATATGGGAGATTCTTTAGCATCAACTCCATAATCTTTCAGTTGTTGCTGAATCCAGAGCAGTTGGGCACAGCATCTTCCATCAGCAAGGTATTTTGCTTCAGTTGTGAAAGTAGCTAAGGATGTTTGCTTCTTACTAAACCATGAGATCAGTCTGTCTCCTAGGAACTGACATGATCCACTAGTGATTTTACGATCTAGCTTACATCCTGCATAATCTGCATTTGAATATCTAACTAAATTGAAGGAAGAGTCTTTAACATACCATAAACCAACATTTTGCGTGCCTTTAAGATATTTTAAAATTCGTTTGGCAGCAGAAAAATGCGACTGTTTAGGATTTGCTTGAAATCTAGCACACATGTAGACAGCAAATACAATATCAGGACGACTAGCAGTTAGGTAGAATAATGAACCTATTAAACCTCTGTAGAGTGTCGTCTCAACTGATATTCCCCCTTGATCATTGTCCAGTTTGACTGATGAACTCATGGGAGTGCTTGCAGCTGAGCATGTTTCCATGCCAAATTTCTTGAGCAATTATTTCGTGTATTTGGTCTGACTGATAAAAATATCAGTCTCCAGTTGCTTCAATTGCAGTTCGAGAAAGAAAGTCAGTTCACCCATCATGCTCATCTCAAATTTTTCCTGCATTAACTTAGCAAATTTCTCACATAATTTGGGGTTAGTTGACTCAAATATAATATCATCAACATATATTTGCACAAGTAAAATATGATCATTATTAGAAAATTTGAACAAGGTTTTGTCAACTGATCCAACAGTAAAATCATGATCAGTTAAGAATTTTTAAAGTGACTCATACCAAGCTCTTGGAGCTTGTTTAAGACTATATAAAGCTTTGTTCAAATGATAGACATGATCAGGAAAAGAGTGATTGATAAAACCTGGAGGTTGTTCAACATAAACTTCTTCTTACAACTGACCATTCAGAAATGCACTTTATACATCCATTTGATAGACTTTGAAGTTCTTGAATGATTCATAGGCAAGGAACATTCTGATTGCTTCTAGTCTTGCAACTGGTGCATACGTTTCATCATACTCAATTTCTTATTCCTGCATATATTCTTGAACAAATCTTCCTTTGTTGCGTGCAACGGAACCATCTTCGTTCAGTTTATTTCTGAATACCCATTTTGTACCTATAATTGTTTTGCAAACTGGTCTTGAAACTAAGTTCCAGACATTGTTATGGGTAAACTGATTTAGCTTCTCTTGCATAGCATTTATCCAATTAGGATCAGCAAGAGCTTCGTCGGTTTTCTTTGGTTCTAGTTGTGAGACAAAAGCAGAATGAATGAAAAAATTAAGCATTTGATTTTTTATTCTTACTGGGTCAGATGGATTACCTATCACCAATTCTGGTGTATGTGATTTTTTCCATCTAAGCTCATTATGTGTTGCTTCCATATCAGCAACTGCTTCTGTTGGCAACTGAATGTTTTCAGTTTCAGTTGGAGCTGTATCAGTTGGTAACTGAAGAATATCCAAGAAATATTTCCTCTGCAAATTTAGCATCAAAGACTTTTAAATTATTTTTACCATTATTAAGAATAAAAGATCTGCAGCTAAATATCTTGAAATAAGAAACCACACTTTTTCTCCCATGCCAGATCTCATATGTTGTTTTCACATGATTCTTATTAATCATTGATCTGTTCTGAGTATAACATTCAGTGTTTACTGCTTCAGCCCAAAACCTTTGAAAAATACCAGAATCAGCAAGCATTGTTCTAGCAGCTTCTTTAAGGGTCCGATTTCTTCTCTCAGCTACACCATTTTGCTGAGGTGTTCTAGCTGCTGAGAGCTCATGCCTAATTCCAGTATTTTCTAAAAAAGTTGAAAGATTTTGATTGATGAATTCAGTCCCTCTGTTAGACCTTATTCGATCAATCCCAACTGATTTTTCATTTAAAAGTCTTTTGAAGAACTTAATCAGTTGTGCAGCAGTTTGGCCTTTGGGTTTAAGAAAATAACCCAAGTAAATCTTGAAAAATCATCAACTGATTTTTGTGAATTCTGCATTTCAGTCAGTGCAATTGAAGACTTATTCCAAGCTTGAATCAGTTCAGTATGTTTTGAAATTTCTAGTTTTAACTGACATATCAAAGCTTGATTTTCGATCATTTCAGTTTTTTGTTGTCCAATCTTCCTTTTTAGACTCAACAGTTCAACTAACTTATCAGTTTCTGTCTTTTTGTCATTGGGATCAGTTTGCTCGGTTCTAAACTTCTCAAATGATCGAGAAAGTTTGTGATACTCGTTTACCATGTCATGCAATGTGGTAATGAGTTACTCACGAGTGAAATCAGTAGAGCTGAAGTCAAATACATGTTAACTTGCTGACTCCAGTTCAGCATCATCTGTCTCTAAGCACTTGACTTCCTCTTCACCTTCACTTGAACTGATTGAGCTTTCTGGTTCTGACTCGACACTGTCAGTTTCTGCCCACTTAGATTTGCTTTCTTTAGCCAAAAGTACTTCATGTTTCTTTTTGAATGAATTCTTGTCATCCTTGATCCTTCTTTTGTGCTCATAGGACTTCTTTCCCTTTTCAGTTGATACTCGACTGTCCTTCTTTGGCTTAGGATAGTTTGCTATGAAATGACCATATTTGTCACAGTTGTAGCACACATAGGATTCTTCTTTGGATTGGTTTTTCTGATATTGCTTCTGGCAGTTTCCTTGATTCCTCCTCATAAACCTTCCAAACTTCTTGACAAACAATGACATAGCATCATTGCTCAGTTGATAAGCAGATTTGTCAGCTGAACCAGTTGGTTCAAGTCTGACAGCAGTTAAAGCAGTTGTGGCAGCAGGTGTAGAAGGTTCTCCTTCTCTGGTTTGTAGTACAAACTCGTAAGCCTTTAGATCAGCAAACAAGTCATGAAGTTCGATCTTGTTAAGATCCTTTGACTCTCTCATTACCATGGTCTTGACACCCCATTCTTTGGGAAGACCTCTGAACACCTTCAGTGCCACTTCTTTGTTGGAATACACTTTGCCAAGTGCATTTAGCTCATTGATAATACCACTGATCCTCTCATCATAATCATGCATGAATTCACCAGCTTTCATCTTGATGTTATCAAATTTCTGAACAGCAACTGACAGCTTGTTCTCTTTTGTTTGTTCGTTTCCTTCACACAGCTGGATCAGTTTCTCCCATATCTCTTTGACAGTTTTCCACATCTTGATTTTGCTGAAAGTGACTTTATCCAGCGTTTTATATAAGATGTCCTTAGCCACATTGTCTAGCTTGGCTTTCCTTTTATCCTCAGTTGTCCATTCCTCTCTAGGCTTTTCTATGCGATGAGGTGCCCCATCATTAATGGCAACTGCAGTGTTTGCTTTTAGGATCTTCATGGGACCATCAGTGATGACATACCACATGTCGTCATCTTTTGTAGCTAAATGAGCCTGCATTCTGATTTTTCAGTCATCAAAATCTTCTCTGGAAAACATCGGTATTTTGTTGAATGAAGATAAGTTGATCAGTTTTTGAATAAAAGTATTCTGAGATAAGATTCAACTGCTCTGATACCACTTGTTAGGATTGGTTAATAGGTTGAAATGTGTTTAGAAGGGGGGGTTGAATAAACACTCACGATTTTTATGATCTTTTCGAATGAAGTGTCAGTTTTGTGACAAATTGAAACTAGGAATCTTGTCATTTGATGACAATCTGTTTAACTGATAACAATTGCAGAAATAAACTGACTGAAAGATAGAATAAATAACTGAAGTAATAACACACGAAGACTTATGGATGTTCGGAGAATGAAATAACTCCTACGTCACCCCTTCTATCACAAGGATAGGATATGCACTAAAAGACTTTGTTCGATACAAAGATTGTACAGACCCACTTCAGTTTGGAATTAATACTGCCAAAACAGAAACTCTTAGTTTACTAAATATCTCACAGTTATTCGACTGGACTTAGCACAACTGATCTAGTTAAGATCAAAATAAATAATACAACGATTTGAGCTTGTAAGCTCGAAAGGTAGCCTCAGATGCTACGAATAAATCAGATAAGTGTGAGCTATTGATTCTTGAGTGAGAGCTATAAATTCAGCAGGGTAACAACAAGCTTGAGAATAGATAAATTGATCGATTGGTTTGTTTGCTCAACTGCTCTTCTCACCTATTTATAGACTTATCTTCAACGGTAACATTAAATATAATTTGAATCATTATATCAGTTGATTGCCATGTCAATATTCTTCTGATAATCGTACACTGTAAGCTCTGAAATGCGACGTTCCACTATGAGTTGCAGTATGCTTTGTACTGTTGTCGGTTGAATGTTCTTTTCAACTGATGACCTGTAGAATTGAATGATCAGCTGATAAGCTCACAAATAAATATATCAAATGATCAGTTTCCAACTGATCGGTCAGTTGTCTTCGATATTTCATTTAAGCTGGTTTCAGTTGCCTTCGATAAACTGCGTATTAATCTTCAGTTAGGCAACTGTCAGTTGATTTGAGTAGTTCAGTTACTACAGTTTACTCGATCAATTACTCCAATAAATTGATCATTTAGTTTGTCAAAAAACCGAAATTAAGTTTCCAACATCAAGTATGTATCATGCAAGCATGTTTATGAAAAGTTTTATGACGATGGCACGTCTGAGTTTATGTTACTACGTTCAAGTTTAAGTATGTACATTCTACTTTAAAGATGCATATGGTTTTATTGCGTATTACTTGCTATTCCTAGTTTATACATGTTGACTCTTTAGACTCACTAGACTTGATCGATGCAGGTGAGGAAGAGTATGAGGAGACGAGGGGTGGGGACCAATGAGCCAGCTTGGACTGCGCAGGAGACTAAACCCGAGGACCGCCCATGTTTTAAGAATTTTTGAATGTTGATTCAAATAATCTGATTTTTAAGAGATTTTTTATGTTGTTTAAACGTTTACCTTTTTGCAAACCTTGTTGGTAATTGTTTTATTTTAAACATTTTAGACGAGTAGTTTATTTTAACGCAATTCGAAAAATTATTATTTATTTAAGAAAAGTTTTATTTTTTCGCAAATTTTAATTATGTTTAAAAGTACAGTACGTAACATTTTGTATCAGAGTGATGTTCTTGTAAAGGGTTATGCTTACTGCCAGTTGCGAGAAGCTCACGTAGTCACAATTCAAGTCTGTAAGTGTTAAAGTTTTAAATTCTTTTATGTAGTAAGCATCAAGTCATGATTTCAGCATGAGCATGTCTAAGTTCAAATTACGTGAATCTTTTGACATTAATATTATGTTCATGCATGTTGGGTTTACGTGTTAGGTAAATTTTGGAACAGTATGCCTCCTAGACGTAGGATTGTGTGTGGAGCAGGCGATGAGGATAGAAAGCCTCGGGATGGGGAGAGGGCCACTCTTCCGCGTCCACCCCCAGATATGCAGGCTCAGATGCTTGCAGGAATGACTTAGTTCTTCGCACAGTTTGTGGGAAATAATGCTGCAGTGGATACAGGGGCGAGGCCCAGACCAGAGGCAGTTTATGAGAGGTTCAGGAGGATGGATCCGAAGGAGTTCTCGGGGACTACTGACCCGATGATAGCGGTGGGATGGATTATGTCCATCGAGGTAATTTTGCATTTATGGAGCTGCAGGATGCAGACAGGGTTAGTTGTGCCACATTCCTTCTGATAGGAGACGCCAGACTGTGGTGGGAAAGAGCATCAGTGTCAGTGAAATTGTAAACACTGACGTAGGATGGTTTCAAGGAGGTTTTCTACTCCAATTACTTCACTGAGGAAGTACGATCCTGCCTGACCAGGGAGTTCATGACGTTGCGACAGGGAGATAGCAGCGTTGCAGAAATTGTCAGGAAGTTTGAGAGGGGCTGTCACTTTGTGCCCTTGAATGCAAATGATGCCCGGGAGAAGCTGAGGGATTTTATTGATGGGTTGCGGCCGATCTTGTGCCGTGATGTGAGAGTTGCTGGTCCTATTATTTATGTCATTGCTGTGTCTATAGCCTTGGCGGCAGAACAAGACCAAAGGTACATCGAGAGTGATAGACAAGGAAAGAGGCCCTATCAAGCACCTCAGCAATAGCAGCGACCTCAGTTTAAGATGTCTTTCCAAGAACAGTAAGCGAATAGGCCATTTCAAGGACCACCTAAAGGCAAGGGTCCTATCCCTCAGCATAAGGCTCCTCAGAGGCCGGGAGAGCACCCGATCTGTCCGAAGTGCAACCGCCAGCATCCGAGACATTGTTTATGGGGATCGGGCAAATGTTTCAAATGTGGAGCCTGCGATCATGTGCTGCAGGACTACCCACATTGGAGGCAGCTGACCCAAGGGAGAGTGTTCGCCATGCAGGCAGAGGAAGAGAACCCAGACACAACCATGTTGATTGGTAACTTAGTTAATTCAGAATCGTATTATTTTTGGTATGCATGTTTCAAAATTTTATTTGGAATTATTAGCGTGCTAGTTAATATTTTTGGTAACTTTGTGTAGAGATATTCTTTTATGCTTGAGGTTAAGATTAGAATTTTGGGATATAAGTTTTGTGTTGAAGTCTCTCAGGAAATATTTTCATTAAGAGGATAGCCACGAAGGTCTTGATAGATTCCGGGGCCACTCACTCTTTTATTTTGGAGACGTTCGCTAATCATCTGGACGTCAAGTCTATTGGACTCGACGTGAGCTATTCAGTGACAGTCCATCAAAGGAAGAATTATCAGCTACTAGCGTGGTCAGAGACATTGATCTTGAACTGCAGGGCCACCTAGTGTATGACGATCTGATTGTGTTGTCGATGCCAGAATTTGATATCATATTGGGAATGGACTGGCTGACGAAGAATAGAGTTTTTGTTGACTTTCAGAAAAGGTTAGTGTTGGTAAGGCCGTTGGGCATGGAGCAGTTTCTCTTTGAGCAAGACAGATGGAGTAGTTTCCATCGCATGATCTCTTGCATGCAGGCACAGAGACTTATTCATAAGGGTTGTCAGGCTTACTTGGCCAATATTGTTTCAGCGTCTGACGTACCCACTCTGTCAATATCTGATGTATCAGTCGTCAGAAATTTTCCTCACGTCTTTCCAGACTATGTCACAGGCCTTCCACCAGAGAGAGAGGTGGAGTTCACCATTGATCTTATGCAAGGAACCGTACCGTTTAGCTCCAGCTGAGATGTTAGAACTGAAACAGCAAATTCAGGATCTTCTTGACAAGGAATTTATTTGCCCTAGTTTCTCAACATGGAGCGCACCGGTACTCTTTGTAAAGAAGAAAGATGGGAGCATGAGGCTGTGTATCGATTACCGAGAACTGAAAAAGGTAACGATCAAGAATAAATACCCACTTCCAAGGATCGAGGACTTGTTTGATCAGTTGCAGGGAGCTACAGTGTTCTCTAAGATAGATCTACGATCCGGGTATCATCAGCTGAAGGTAAAAGATGCAGATGTTCATAAGACAGCCTTCAGAACCAGTTATGGGCATTACGAGTTCTTAGTGATGTCGTTTGGACTGACGAACGCTCCAACAATTTTCATGGACCTCATGAATCAAGTATTTCAGCCCTACCAAGATCAGTTCGTCATAGTGTTCATTGACAACATTCTTATCTACTCAAAGAACCATGAGGAGCACAGTCAGCATTTGGGTACAGCTTTGCAGATCTTGCAGAGTCGCAAGTTCTTTGCAAAATTCAGTAAGTGTGAATTCTGGTTGGAGAAAGTAGCGTTTTTGGGTCATATAATATCTAGCATTGGTATCGATGTGGACCCTAGCTAAGATGGCAGCAATTAAGGATTGGGTTGAGCCGAAGAACGCATCAGAGATCTGCAGTTTCCTAGGCTTGGCAGGCTACTACAGGAAATTTATTCAGGGATTTTCTTCGATTGCAGTGCCACTCACTTCTTTGACTAAGAAGAATGCTAAATTTGTATGGAGTGAAGGATGTCAGAAGAGCTTTGATACTTTGAAGCAAGCTCTTATCACAACGCCATTGTTAGCCATGCCATTCGGGAAAGGTAATTTTATGTTGTACACCGATGCTTCTAAGCTCGGGTTAGGTGCAATATTAATGCAACATGGTCAGGTTATATTTTATGCCTCTAGACAGTTAAAAGTACATGAGAAGAATTATCCGAATCATGATCTTGAGTTAGCTGACGTTGTCTTTGCATTGAAGATATGTCTATGAAGATATAGAGACATTATTTGTACAATGATAAATGCCAGATATTCACTGATCACAAGAGTCTCAAGTATTTTTTCACGCAAAAAGAACTGAATATAAGACAAAGACGATGGTTGAAGTTAGTAAAATACTACAATTGTGAAATGAGCTACCATCCAAGGAAAGCTAATGTTGTAGCATATGCTTTAAGAAGAAAATTTGCGGTCGTAGCATAGCTGCCAGCACAGAGATCTCTTCAGTCATAGATTCAGAGGTTTGGTTTAGAGATTTATATTAAGGGCAGGGCTCCTAAGCTGTCTAATATGACAGTCCTGTCTTCTTTGCTAGATCGAATCCGTAGAGCTCAGCCTTCGGATGAGCAGTTATAGAAATAGAGACTGAAGGATGAAGCCAAGGGCAGTGCACTCTACACAGGTGGTATTGTGAAGTACAGAGGAAGGATGTGGGTGCCTAGTGTTGATTCGATAAGAGACGATTTTTTGACAGAGGCACATGCATCTCCGTACTCCATCCATCCAGGAGGTACCAAGATATACAAAGATTTGCAGATCCTATATTGGTGGCCAGGTATGAAGTGGGACATCCGTCGATTTGTGTCTGAGTGCCTCACTTGTCAGCAAATGAAAGTAGAGCATCAGAGGCCAGCAGGAATGCTTAAGCCACTCCCTATCCTCGAGTAGAAATGGGAGAACATCACCATGGATTTTGTTGTTGGTTTTCCGAGGTCAGTCAGAGGATCCAATGTCATTTGGGTTATAGTGGATCGACTTACTAAGTCAGCGCATTTCTTACCGATGAAGACGACTTTTTCCATGACTCAGTATGCAGAGCTCTATATCAGAGAGATAGTCCGTTTGCACGGGATCCCAGTTTCTATTGTGTCCGAAAGGGACCCGAGATTCACATCGTCCTTCTGGAAGAGTTTACATGCAGCCATGGGGACGAAGTTGTTAGTCAGTACGGCATTCCACCCTCAGACATATGGTCAGTTTGAGCCAGTGATTCAGATTTTAGAGGATTTGTTGCGAGCTTGTGTGATCGATTTCCATGGGAATTGGGAATCAAAGCTATCTCTAGTGGAGTTTACCTACAACAGCACCTTCCAATCATCTATAGGTATGACTCCCTATGAGGCATTGTATGGGAGGAAGGGCAGATTGTCGATTCATTGGGAAAAAGTCGGTGAGAGATCAGAACTTGGTCAAGAGATTGTTCAGCAGACTGCAGATGTGGTGGTCAAGATCCGAGATAGGATGAAGACCACACAGAGTCGTCAAAAAAGTTATGCTGACAAGAGAAGAAGGGATCTTTAGTTTGCCGAAGGAGATCACGTATTCGTAAAGATAGCACCTATGAAGGGTGTTATGAGGTTTGGGAAGAGAGACAAGCTCAGTCCGAGATTTATTGGACCGTTGGAGATACTTGACAAAGTTGGGACTCTAGCTTAACGCATAGTCCTATCGCCGAATCTGGCCGGGATACACAACGTGTTCTACGTCTCGATGCTGAGGAAGTATCTAGCAAACCCTTCGCATGTTTTGAGCTATGAGCCGTTGCAGCTTGCTCTGGACCTGTCGTATGAGGAGAGACCTGTCCAAATCTTAGACAGGCAAGAGTAGAAGCTTCAGAACAAGGTGACCAAGTAGGTCAAAGTCTGGTGGATGAATCAATCAAGAGACGAGGCCACTTGGGAGGCCGAGGCAGTTATGAGGAATCACTACCCGGAATTGTTTAGTGAGGTTTAATTTCGAGGAAAAAATTTATTTAAGTGGGGGAAAAATTGTAGAGCCCAAAATCAGTACACGTAAAACCCATGCATTTATTTAAATGGTTAAATTATTTATTTAAGTTTAAAATGATTTTAATGATGCATGATTTATAAATTGGCATTATTTTAAATTTATTATGTTTATGTGATGCACGTTAAAATATTTCCTTGAGTTTCATGTTTCAAGCGATTATTCGATGCGGGATCGAGGAAAAGAGACCGACAACGATTTTGGCGATTTTAAAATGTGGCATTTTATTTTAGGATTGGGGCATTTTAAATGATTTATTTAGTTTTAGCATTTTAAAACCTAATTTAATTATTCGGTGAATTTTCAAGATTTTAAACTTTTAAAGGTTATCAATTGTGTATTTTATTTTCAAATATGGGAATGCTAGTGTTTAGTGGAGAATTGGTATTTTAATTATCATTTAATTCCTTACTAATTATTTAATTAAGCTGATGACCTCCTAATCACCCTTAATTCACTCTTAAACACATGCACACACACAAATACACACACACACACTTCGGCTAACTCACACACACTCTTCAATAGCCTTCATTTCAATTTTTTTTAAACAACAAAACCTAGGGTTATGTGCTTTCAGCAGCAGCCACCTTCCCTAGTCAAAGTTCTGTAGATTAACATTGGTTTCTTCGAGAAAATCGTGCCACGTTTCGTCTCGGATCAACCCTCGTATCTTTCTCGCTTTGGTATCGTCGTCTCAGAATTTTTAAATATCAAAGGCATGTATATTCTATTGTTTCTGCAACGATCTCGTTATATTATGTGTTGTGTTGTTTATTATGTGTGAAAATCCAGGTATTTTGTGAAAAAGTTTTAGCAAAAACGCTTGAAATGATTTTTTGGATCAAAATTTTTAGATCTAAAAACGTGTCATGTGTCATTTCAATTTCTGAAAAAATATGTTGATTTTCTGGAAAGGTTTCAACACATAAAACGTAGTAATTTTTGATACCTTCAATTTGACAGTAAATTTGCAATTTTTGAACAAGAAACGAGTGAGTTATGATCGTTTTTGTTGGACTGCTCAAACTGCATTTTTTATGAAAATGTGTTCTTGACGTGTTCGTGAAGTTTATTTGTTGCAGGCTTCGTTGGGGACCGTTGGGTGATCACTGCTGCGTTTAAGTATATGGATTATGAGGTTGGAATATTTTTGGTGCTTTGTTTCATGTCGATAGGCACTTGGTTGCATTAAAAGGTCTAGGAGCCATTTTGTGTCGAAAATTCGAGTTTATGGGTATGTTGCGTTGCATGTGGCGCGTCGTTGTTTTGGGGAAGTTTTAATGGAATCGAGTCGATGCCATAATGTCCTAGGATGAGTCTCGAAGCGTTTTTCACGGTCCGTATGATCGAGTGTAGAGAATTAAGCCTCATAGTCGCAAAGTCCAAAGGACCCGGCGCCCGAGCGGTAACTTCTTACCGCCCGAGCTCCGCTCTCACTGTCCAAGGTTATTACTCCAGTGGACCTCGCGCTCGAGCGGTAAGATGTTACCACCTGAGCCAACATCAGCTGAGGGAAGTTTAACTTTTCTTTTAAATTTTAAATGCGAATAATGGGTCCGTGTCTTTCATTACTTGGGAAAAGTTCATACTTCATAGTAGGATTGTTTCTGGGTTAATGTCATGGTTTAATACGATGATTAAATGAGGTCAAGTCCCGACTGATCTAAAACATTATAATTCGATCGCTTATTTCGGTGGTGAGCACAACTATTTCGTCTAAGTTATGGAAATTTAGTGCTTGAAACTGTGTTAGTATGTGTAGCAGTGGCCCCAAGCGAGATCCAACGAATCCCTCAACACCATGTATGTATGTTCGACGTGCAAAAGAAAATATTTTATGTTTTTGAGGTAGGCTAAATGTCTTGTGACCAATTATGAACGGGTTTGAAAGTCAATGAACGTGGCCGGGGACCTCTACACCGCGGTAAAGCATGACCGGGTTTAGATCATGATTGGAAAGCGGTAAAGCATGATCAGGGACCAATCCACCCGGTAAAGCATGACCGGGGATCTCATGTATGCGGTAGTGGATCTTCCCTACCAGCCCAGTACTGTGGTTTAGTCTGATCAGGCACAATTATTTATGGGTCACTTGCTTTGAAACATATCTCTATGCAAAATGATGAAGTTTATGCATGTTCAAGTATGTATAATGCAAGCATATTTATGAAAGTTTTATGATGATGGCACGTATGAGTTTATGTTACTACGTTCAAGTTTAAGTATGTATGTTCTACTTTAAATATGCATGTGGTTTTATTACGTATTACTTGCTATTCCCAGTTTATACGTGTTGAGTCTTTAGAGTCACTAGACTTGATCGATGCAGGTGAGGACGAGTATAAGGAAACGAGGGGTGGGGACCAATGAGGCGGCTTGGACTGCGCAGGAGGCTAAACTCGTGGACCGCCCATGTTTTAAGAATTTTTGAATGTTGATTCAAATACTCTGATTTTTAAGAGATTGTTTACGTTGCGTAAACGTTTACCTTTTTGCAAACCTTGTTGCTAATTGTTTTATTTTAAACATTTTAGACGAGTAGTTTATTTTAACGTAATTCGAAAGATTATTATTTATTTAAGAAAATTTTTATTTTTCAGCAAATTTTTAGTATGTTTAAAATACAATACGTTACAAGAAGTGGTGAAGAGCCCTTATCAATTCAGTCAACTAAACTGAAACAATTACTAAAAGGACTGCTAAATAGTTCAGCAATGAGGCTGTCATTATTTGTCAAAAAATTCTCCACATTTATGAAGAAAAATCAGAAGGTGTAAAAGAACCAGGACATAAACTTTAAGAAAGTGCCCTCTACTAGGGACATGATGTTTTTTTATTGTGGAAAAACTGACCATTTCATTGTTAAAAATCAAAAGCCAAAGAAAGATGAAGCGAAGAAGCTAAAAGGACGCAAAAGAAGTGAAAAAAAGTCCACAAGCAAAAGAAAAGCTATGATTGTAGAAGATAGCGAAGTCAAGTGAGCATATTCAAGCTCTGAGTATTCTAACTTGAAATCTCAGTTAAAGGAAAGTGATGATGAAACAATGTCTAATGGCTGATGCTGATCTGGAAACCAGCAATGATGAGGTATTTGATTTTGACTCTGAAGAATTTACTAAACAAGATTTAGTTACTGCTTTTCATGACATGGTAAAAGAATACAAAAGACTTTTTCAATCATTCGATAAAGTTAAGATTGAAAACAAAAGCTTAAAGGAACAAAACAGTAAGCTCGACTACATTCAACAGAGCAATTGTGAAGTTATAAGCAGAATTTAGTAAGTTCAAAACTAAGAATGATAGAGTAAATGAAGAATAAAAAAATATTTGAGGAAATCAATAGATTGAATCTTCTGGTAAATGTATAGAACAAGTCTTCTGTTTCTTTGGTGAAGATGCGAAATTTACATAAGTCATCCAGTGACAATACTGGACTTGGATTCAATAACAATGCATGTACATATTATGAAACGGGTATTCAATCACAGCTGGACAAAGGCAAAGGAAAGTGCATTAAATTTTGTGAAGTCCAGTGTGAGACTTGAAGAAGAAAAACCTATAATTCAAGTTGAAAGTACTACAGCTCAACATAACAATATAAGTCATTTTGGTATTGGTTATGTGCAGCCTAAAAAGAAGTAGTCCTTCATTGAATAGATCCAATAGAGGATCTGCACCAAAGGGATATACCTCCATGAAGGCTAAATCTTATCAATACTGAAATATAAAACTCGTTCAAAAGAGATATAGACTCGATAATAAGAAAAACAAGCATGAACAACATGCCATGATGCATTTTGTATAAATTAGTGTAATAGAGCTTTTCATGCACACATTCCATTAGATACCAAAAGTACAAAAAGGTATCAGAGTAGTACAAATGTGGGTTCTAAAGGGACAATCAATTTTGTATCCAAATTGACTGGGTATCAGTTATTTACATATGTGATTGTATGAAATGAAGAAGGATACCACAATTAGAAGTTCCATCTGGTATTTGGACAGTGGTTGCTCAAGACACATGACAGAACAACCTCTTCTGCTTTCAGAAGTAATCAAATGCAATGGTCCAAAATTAACGTTCGGTGATAACTCTATGGGTAAAATCATGGGTAAGGGTAAGATTATATACGAAAATTTCATTATTAATTATGTGTTATTGGTGAAAAATCTTCGTTACAATCTGATAAGTAATTCAATCATGTGACAATGGATTCTCGGTAGCCTTTCATAAGCACACATGCAGAGTCAAATATACTCATGGTTCTACTATTTCGCAAGGAAATAGAGATGGAAACACAAGATAAAGTCAATTGGAATATGGATCAACATGATCATCCTACTTGTTTGGTGGCATCTCTAAATGACAAACATTGGTTATGACAGAAGAGCTTAAATCATTTGAGTTTAAAGTCAAATCAAAAATCTTAGAAAACATAACCTAGTAATTGGTCTACTTGACATCAAATTTATTAGAAGTCGTGTTTGTTCTGCATGTCAATTAGATAAACATGTAAGATAAAGCTTCAAGAACAAAAGAAGTAAAACCACATCAAGATGCTTGAAACTACTGCATATGGACCTCTTTGGACATATCTATATAATGAGTTTAGAATATTAAAGTATGGTTTAGTTGTTGTTGATGATTTCTCCAGATTCTCTTGGTTATATTTCTCAGTGGTAAAAACCACACCGGTACTCATCTGATCAAGCTTCTGAAAAATGTTAAAAATAAAAATCTATTTCAAAAAACAGAACCAGAAGAGATCAGGGTACTTAATTTTGTAACAAAATTCTAGAGATGCATTTGACTGAAAAGGGTATAAAACATGAGTATTCAGCTAGCTGAACTTCTCAACATAATAAAGTTGGTGAGAGAAGGGACATAACTCCTAAAGAAGCAGTAAGAACTATGCTTGTAGATACATAGATCTCTCAGTGCTTCTGGACAGAAGTAGTGAACGTTGTTATACACAAAACAGAACAATGGTCAACAAAAGACATGAAAAGACTCCATTTGAAATATGGAAAAAAAGTAAGTCTAACATATCTTATTTTCATGTATTTGGATGCAAATGTAATGTGCACAACAATGATACAAATCATCTTTCAGCATTTGAGTCAAAATCAGATGTTGAGATATTTCTTGGATATTCAGCAATTAGCAAAGCCTTTAGAATATTCGATAATAAAACTCTGAATGTTGAAGAATCTATACATGTTTATTTTTATGAAATAAATCATGCTCCTGAAAATTCTAACATTCACAATTTGAGTAACAGGTTAGGCATGATTAATCTAGATATGGACAACGAAGAAGAAGCAATACCTCGAGATAAGGCTATCCAAAATCTAAAACCAGAAGTTCTTGAGAAGGAACCGACAGTTGAGACTCGGGAGATTCCATAACCGATTAAAATTGTTTAAGAAGAGCCAGAACTTACAAATGAGACTCCAAAACAACCAAATGATCAATCACATGTAGAAGTGATCTTTTCAGGACCTATTTACAAATGGAACAGAACTCATCCTCCATCATTGGTTATTTGAAATCCATTAGCACCATTTAGAACCAGAAGAAAAATGATTAATGAATATAGGTATGATGCCTTTATTTATCAGATGGAACCAAATAATATTGATGAGGCTCTAAGTGATCCCAGCTAGATCGAAGCAGTTCAAAAATAGCTTAATAAATTCAAAAGAAATGAAGTATGGCTTCTAGTACCTAGAACAAATCATCAATCGGTTATTGATACACGGTGGGTATTCAGAAAAAAACTAAATGAGGAAGGAACAATATTCAGGAACAAAACAAGATTAGATGCTCAAGGGTTCGGACAAGAAAAAAGAATCGATTATGATGAAACATTTGCCCAGTAACAACTGATAAGTGCAATTCAGAATTGCACTTAATTTATATGATAATTCATTTGAATTATGTTATTTTCGGACATAATTACGTTGGTATCTATTGTTTTTTGTGTCGTGCAGGAGATAAACCACTATTGGACGAATGATGCGACTAGAGGTGTTTTTGACCGTGAAATGTTGGTGGACAAGGGCCTCAGCGCCAAGCGCTAAGGCTTCAAGGATCAGACCAAGTGCATAGGCGCTATACATCAGCGCACAGCACCTGAATGATTGAAATACAAGCGCCTAGGCACTAACCATCAGCGCCGCAACGCTAGACCACCGAGCACCAAGCGCCTAGGCACTGCCCAAGTAGCGCTGCGGCACCATACCTTCGAGGATCGACGCTAGTAGCGGCGAGAAACACAGAATCGGGCATATTGAGGATGATGTCGAGTATGATGAGGAAGAGGAGGTTGAGCTGTCAGGTGAGGGCAGCGAGTCCTGATGCTCGCTGTATGAGGTACGTGATCCCTTGTTTCTCTTGATTTATTATTGTACATTGGGGACAATGCACGTACTTAAGTTTGAGGGGGTTTTTAGTTTTGTTTTGCTTTTTGCTTGTTTGGTTGATTTGAGTTTGAATTATTAATTCGTTTTAAGGACTAGTACTGCATGATTAGGCATTTCCTGCACATTGTTTTAATTTCGTAAAAAAAAAAATTGCATGCGAGATTCGTTAGGAAAAGTCTTGGATAACTCATTGTATGGCCGATGATGAAAATGAAATTGTGGTTATGAAGCATATATGTGTTCATAATGACTTGGGAGTCAAATTTTTATGCATTGTCATGTTTGTTGATACTATCGTTGCTTAGAGATAATTTACATGCCTGTGATGCTAAATAAACAATGGAGATCTGATTTTTAGTAATTCTCGCATGACATTGACTGACACTTTTGCCAACACAGAATGATCTAGGAAATTTTTTCAATATCTTTGGGCATGCTTTCATTGTTTATTATCGATTGTTAACCCATTGAGCCTCAAATTGATTGAGATGCTTGAAATTTTTTGTGTGCCTACCTCAGATATCATTTTGATTGAATAGTGCATGTGATTGGTTTGTATGAGATAACTAATTGATTGACGGAAATCTAGAACTTGCTTGAACACTTTTCGAGGCGAAATACGGATAATATGTGACTTAGGAATGATTTAGGCAATCTTTAGTGCCGTTTGAGCCTTTGAGCCTACCAAATGAAAATGAAATATCCCTAGTGTCCCATTTTGAGCTTACTAAAAAATCAAGTGGTGTGTGTCAATGACATAAAATTAGCCCCCACTTGTATCTATTCTATATCCCACAACAACTACTAAATGAAGCTTATACACTTATTATCATGCATAATTTTGAGAGAAATAAGTTCATTGGTGTTGAAGTACTTGAAAAAAAATGTGTATAAAAGAGTTGGCAAAGAAAAGAAGAAGAAAAGCAATGAAAAGAATGAACCAAAAGTGGTGAAAAAGAAAAATATGAGAAATGGAGGATATGAATGATGAGAAAATAATAAGAGATGGTGAATGAAATGAGAAAGGAAATGAGTAAAAATGATAATTCTAATATTTCTCTCAAATTTTGATCTTCATACCTTTTATTGTAGCCATGAGCAGTAGCCTAAAGTTACAAGCCCACAAGACCTATTACCCTTGTCACATTTATCCAATATACTAGTGGAGAAAATTTGTTCAAGTCAAGCCTATGGATACCTGAGAAACATGGTTAGCAAGTATGGACTTAAATCATTTGCCTGTAAGCATCTCATTGCGTTACATCATTTTTTGGTATACTTGTGTTGAAAATATTATGAGCCAAATAAACACCAATAAAGTCCTATGTGATGTGTAAATGAATTTGTATGAAGTGTGAGTTGAACTGAGCTAAGGATCTCTTGAGCTCATAAGGCGAATGAGTTTTGTAAATTTATTTGAGCATTTTATTGGGTAAATGAACATTGACATATCACACACACACGTGACTCTTGAGTAATTGTGAATTACATGAAAATAGATTAGTCGGAAGCCACGATCAGTGTTTGCATATCCATGACTTATAGTCGTTAGCATTACTTTTTGATTGAGTTCCTATGTTTACTTTTATTTTGCTCGGGACTAATAAAAGTTCAAGTTTGGGGGATTCGATAAATGCAAGAATTGCATTTAATTTATATAATAATCCATTTGAATTATGTTAGTTTTGGACAGAATTACGTTGTTATCTGTTGTTTTTGTGTCCTGCAGGAGATAAACCACTATTGGACGAATGATGGCGACTAGAGGTGTTATTTAGCGTGAAATGTTGGTGGACAAGGGCCGTAGCGCCAACGATCAAGCTCTGCGGCTCTAAGGCTTCAAGGATCAGACCAAGCATCGAGGCGCTATACATCAGCGCTGCAGCGCCTGAATGATCGAAAGACAAGCGCCTAGGCGCTGACCATTAATGTCGCAGCGCTAGATCACCGAGCGCCAAACAGCGCCGCGGCGCCATACCTTCGAGGATCAGGCACCTAGGCGCTGCTGAAACACACAACTGGGCTTTCATTTACGGCTTGTTCTAGAGAATAAAAGCACAATTGGGTTGCAGATGAAAAATGCGGTCGTTTTAGAGAGAAAAACCACGAGAGAACAAGATACACGCACGAGACGAGGATTGGAGCACAAGACTGGATCACAACGACAAAGAACGACGAATCTGGGGACAAAGACACAACTTATAATTTGTCATCTAATCTTTCGCCTTTTTATTTTCTTTGTTGCGATGTTTAAACCTTTGAACATGTCTTGTTTTTGTTGTTTTTGTTTAGATTTTGTTATGAACTAATTTTTCATTCTAGAGGATGATGTAACTTTGTGGATACGATGATTTGACGTGGTTGTTTATATGATTGAATTTCTTGTTGGTTTAATTGTGTTTCTTTGTTTTTATTCGACTTTAGTTTAATGGCCAGAAATTGTTGTTGTCTGATTAATTCTAAAATTCGGGAGAGGGACTAGGATTATAGATCATTAGAGACACATCATTGAATGTTTATATCGTTCGGAAGGCAATTAAATTTTGGGCCTAGGTAAGAACATCGTTTGCATATATCAATCAAACTTATATTCTTATTAGGAATGTTTGGATCGAAGTTTGAATGATACAACTTATTCGTCACTTGGGAAAGGAGGAATAAAATAAGTAAGTGTTCTTGGCCATTAAATAATTGTAATTCATGAATATAAATTCAACCGAGAATAATTATCGTGGAAACTTAGTGAAATCACTCCTCTAGATATTTATTTACGATTAATTAATTTTTAGCAAAACAAACATTTTATTGATTTTTCTAGATAAAATCAAGATTATTTTAATTACAAGCACTGATATATTTTTAGTTATACACTCCTTGTGAGAACGATAATTTACTTCTATATATTAAAACTTGAAAACTGTGGGCTTACGAGCAGAAATTACGCAACAACAACACTTGAAGCCATTAGGATATTTATAGCCTTTGCAGCAAACAAGAACTTTTAAGTGTTTCAAATGGTTGTAAAAAGTTCTTTTTCGGATGGTCTACTGTAAGAAGAAGTTTATGTGAGACAACCTCCAGATTTTGTTGATCATTCTCTTCCAAATCATGTCTTTAAGTTACATACGGAATTGTATGGTCTTTAAAATCACCAAGGGCATGGTATTACACACTCTCTTAATTTTTCATCAACCATTATTTCACCATCGGTACAATTTACAAAACACTATTTACTTTGTTAAAAAAAATCAGCACTCACTGATAGTGCAAATATATATTGATGATATTATTTTCGTATCAACTAACTTCAAGCTTTGTTAGAAATTTTCTAATATGATGCCAGAACAGTTAGAAATGAGCATGATGGGAGAGCTCAAATTTTTCTTAGGACTACAAGTGAAGCAGATTGAGTCTGGAATATCCATAAATCAAATAAAGTACACAAAATAAATACTGAAAATGTTTGGCATGGATACATTCGCTGCTGCCCAAACTCCAATGAATTTTTAAACTAAGTTTGATAAAGATGAAAGAGTAATTTCAGAAGATGGAACAATGGGAAATTATTGGCTCACTATTCTATCTCACTGCCAGTAGACCTGATATAATGTTTTTTTTGTGTATATGTGCTAGATTTCAATCTGATCCCAAGTAGTCTCATTACGTAGTTGCTAAACATTTATTGAAATACTTAAAGGGTAGTCAGAATGTTGATTTGTGATATCAAAAAGATTCTACATTTAACCCTATGGACTACTCTTGAAACGTTCACTACTCGTTTTTCTTAAAAATACTAGAAATTTTTTTTCCTTATATACTAATTCTCAGCCGATACCTGTATATATATATATATATATAATATTTTGATACCATTTTATAATAAAACATATCAACTATATTTGAAAATTCAAAGAAAGAATTCAAAACTTAAAATCATCAAACGTTTTACCAAACCTAAACTTAGCAATATTTCGAAATAAAGCTAACTCTAACAACCTTTCAAAACCACTCAAAAAACATCATAAAAGTCGTAAAAATCTTTAACGTAAACTTTAAACGTAAGTACGGAAAACTAGCGCTGGTCATCGGGTTATGTGCACCTTCAGTCCAGCAAGATCAACCATCAAGTCCCTCAACAATATCATTATCATGCTCACTTGCATCGATCACACCTAGTGAGTCTATTGACTCAACAAACCATAACCATAATAACAAATAATACATATACAATCACATGCAACAGTGAAAATACTTTTACTTAACATAACATTTCATTAACATGCATAACATAAAAAAATTTTCCTTTCATCATATGCATTTTCTTTTTCATCATAGACATATATGTTTTCCATTTCGTTGAATTCAGGTCGTTAATTGTGACTTCCATGTCAGCTGAAGGTCGATGGATCCATCTACGTGTAACCACAGTACTGGGCGACGGGGATATCAGCGACACTCTCACCCGTCAACTAAGCATTGGCCTTACATATCATCATAGCATCGTATCATCGTATTAGTCACAATTACTTCACTTCCTTCAACACTTCATATTTTCATCACTTTATAAAAATTAACCATGCATAAATCATTTTTCTTTTAAACCAAACATACAACATATCTTTTAGTATTATCATTTTATCAAAAAATTCCATAAACATTAAAAATAAGCATATTATCATTATTTACAGCATTCAGGGCACTGCCAAGACGTTTACTATTTTTCACGTGTAAATGATCGTTTTACCCCTAAACATAAAATTCCTCGATTTTAACTTTTTCTTACTTTCGTTGACACTAGACCATGCACACTAATTATTTAAGCTTCTTATATTTTTATTTGGCTTAAATTCATGGTTTTCCATTTATTTCATAAATATTAATTCGTAAAGCGTTTTAATTCCGAATTAATTCAAACTTGATTATTCTCAAATTTTAAACACAGACTTTTTATTGCTTAATTTACCCTTTTGAACCATGAACCACCCCGTGGACCCACGGTTCAACCCCTTAGCTTTTAAACCAATTATTCGAACCATTCCTAGCCACCCTCAAACCAACTGGCGATTTCTTCGAGCCGAGCCCAAGCCAGCCCTTGCCCAGCCCATCTATGAACCCTACTGCACCCACCAGACCCAACCTAACCCACGCTGAAACCCCCTGCATGAAGCAAGAGCTGCGCGAGTTCACTACTATCGCTAGGACTCTTTTCCCTTTAATAGGACTCCTCGCCTGAGCCGTCTCCCGAGCCCGAACCATCTTGACTAACCATGGACCACCCTGAGCCCTAGTCTAGACCACCCTGCCCACGCCTAATCCATCCATGCAGCCGCCCGTCGCGGCAGTACCATATTTGCTTGGGGAGAGTCCATGCGATCATGGGCTCTTCACAAGCGACCAGTCATGGGTCCAAGCAGGGCTAGGACCCTTCCAGCCCCCTAACCATGACCCTCACCGAGCCCCAGCCCAGCCTTGGCCAAGCCCTCGGTACAATACCCCTTAGCCGAACCCTTGTGCCATCATGCAATAATTTTCGTTTAAGCCTATACCAAGTCGTGTGCAGCCTTTAACCGTGTCTCGTTTGACTTCTAACATGCTGATAAATCGTGTACTCAAGTCACCCTAACATGGCAGCCCCTTCATGCAATTATATTTTAAGTTTTGGAACAAGAAATCATGAATTATTCACTTGTTAATGCATAAAAACGAAAATAATCATAAGGGGATCATGTTTTTCATGCAAACGATAATCAAACACGTAATACGGTGTGATAGATGAGAAAAGAAGGATTATGGCGTGTCTTTGCATATATAACGCACGAAAATGTGTTGGCGATACGAAGAACGGCGACGTAGAACCTTGGCTGAATTTCCTTTGTAAAACCATGGCTTTCCTTGAAGAACTACTCGTGTGTGCGTGTGTTCTTGAGGAGAGGGGAGAGTCCTTGTTGATTAAGGGATGGGGGGCGTGTTATGAAATTATGGTGAGGGTTTTAGGCTTAAAATAATTTGTTAACTATCAAGTAAACAAGCCTAGGATCATTAACATGGTACAATAGACCCATTAAGCTCATTAGTGCATATTTAAAATATTTCATTTAGGAAAGTTAGTGAAAATATTAGCCGAGTTCTCGAAATATTCATATTCTAGTCGAAAATTGAATACCGTTAAAAATTACGTCTCGGCGTATAAATCTCTTCAAAACTCCTTATTCTTAAAAATATCATAAAGCATCAATCTTATTTTAAATAATTAAAAATAATTATTTAATAAAAATATTTTCATTTTTCAGCCATCTGTCTCCGTTCCTCAATCGTATCTGGAATAACCTTTAAAAATACAATTTACATGCATTCGTGTAGAAAGTACATTTTATACATGCAACCATGCACATCATATTCAATTAAGCAATTAAAACGATTTAATTAGCTATTTTTCATTTCTCCTAAATTTGCATGCAGTTGGATTATATCATTTTAATTTGGACCTTACAACTCTACTGCAGATTATGTAGATTGATAGGAAGAGTACTAGTGGCTTCTATCAATTTCTTGGAGATAGGCCAATCCATTGGTTCAGTAAAAAACATACATTCATTGCTTGTTCTACAGCAAAAGCTGAATACTTAGCTGCTAGAAGTTGCTGCTCTCAGATGCTCTGGATTCAACAACAATTGAGATATTATGGAATCAATGCTTCTGAATCACCTATTTTCTATGACAATACAAGTGCAATAGCCATTACCTACAATCTAGTGCTGAATTCTAGAACTAAGCATATTAACATCATACATCACTTCATCGGGATCATGTGCAGAAGAAAGACATCCAATTGGAATACGTCTCTACTGATCAACAGGCATCAGAATTTTTTTCCAAATCATTACATGAGTCTAAGTTTTCTGTTTTTTGCGATATTTTAGGTCTTATTGATTTATCTTAAGCATTAATTCATGGGGAATTTTATACGGTACGGCAAGATTCTCTAAAATCTTGTTGTAGTATATAAAGAATTTGTTATATTAATAAGATAGTCTTCTACTGATTTAGTGTTACTACTCTAATTTTTCTAGTATCTTCTTTTTTTAGTAGACCTTATTATATAATATACCAAGTTCATGCTCTGTATTGCATTTATTATTTACCGACTCTTGGACAATCTACTGCCTCTATTTTCAAAAAAATTTCTTGCGCTTTTATGTGACTGGGTGGTCTGACAGACCGACCTTTTAAAATTTTGAAAACCACCGCAAACATATTGACGCATGTCCTTGTGTTTGTAACTTACGGCTCTTCTTATAAATTTCAATGGCATCTTCAATTTTTCATCATTTACTTGCAATTGTTCATCTTCGAGTCTTCTGTTTTCTCTGCATTCTCACAACTTTCTACAACTTTTGTTTTTCGATCATTCTTAGCTTGGAATTCACAGAAATGGCTAACAATTACACTTTGAATGCTTACCAAGTGTATTTCGCATCAATCTACATAGTCCAAGACACCAATCTGGTAAACATGATCAAGATTTTGGAGACATCTTGTCTTTGTACTTTTCTGGAGACCAGCAGTATGTTAGAGTAGATGCCCTGTAAGCCAACTGTTGGCTGGGAAATTTATTGACTCAAGTGTAATAAACAATCTGTATTTTTAATATAATTTACTTTTAATGGTTTCGTTTTACTTTATTTGTATACCCATGCAATCAGCATAGATAAAGTCCTTGATTATGCTTTAATACAAATGAACCGTAATTCGATGTTGAAACTCATTTGTAAACACAGCATATTCTAAATTCGTTTCTAGTCGATTTAGCCGCCTAAAATAAAGATAAAGGCCGCTTGAGCTCGAGACTAGCATCTGTGATGTTGTGTACTGCGTTTCTTGGTAAGGGCATAGAGATGTCCAAACATACAGATTGGTATTAATATGATGATTATACCGAACAACCCTCCCTCGAACTTTCCAAGTGGTTATCATTCATCGAGAGGATAAGTCCGTGGTTATGATTGTACACCATTAGTCCTTACGACCCGGGAAAACACTGAGGCTCTATATGCTAGGGCTGTGTTTTGACTCGTTTACCGGCTCCAGGAGAGTCATCAGGTGGCGAGGTTGGGTACAGTTGCGACACATATAGGAGCCAGTGCATTGTAGTCGGGGATTCACCGCTCACCTATGGGTGATATCATCTTATGTGATCTGATGAAATAATAGTGCGTGGAATCTCTGGCCAGAGTATGAGATGTACGTTAAAGAATGATTTCTCCAACCGTACATGTGATACCACTATTTATAGCTATCACATAGTTATCGAATCAATATACAACCCTCGGTGAACCAATGGTTGCAGATTCGATCGGGATATATGAGCTGAAGAGACCGTACTGTACGTTAATCATAATCGACTGGTTCTTGCAAGCACTATCAGTGATACCTCGGAAATGGTAGGGTGATGCTACTAGACGCTCTTACCATGATTCGATGGGTTTAATCCGAAATATGATTTCTAACATTCTCATGATCAATTGTTGATACATAAAATGGGACAAATAAGGGTAAGCCCGAATAAAGGATTATGTCCTGAATCACAAGGAGTTGTGGATCCACGGCTAGCTGTATCCCTGAACCATTGAGAGTCACATAAGTACTGGATCATTTGTTCCCGTTGAGATAATAAATTCAAGAAGTTGAATTTATATTATGATATAGTAAATTCAAGGAGTTGAATTTATGATAATTAAATCTTTGAGAAAATAAATTCAAGTAGTTGAATTTACAAGATAGTAAATTCAAGAAATTGAATTTATAAAATTTGGAGAGAATAAATTCAAGGAGTTGAATTTATAGAATTTGAGAATTTAATTTATTAAACTCAAAAGTTGAGTTTATTAAATATTAAATTTTGGAGGTAATAATATTCAAGGAGTTGAATTTATAATTTAAACAATAAATTCAAATGTTGAATTTATAATCGCTTTAATTTATTAAGCTCAAAATTTGAGTTTATTAAATATTAAATTAAAATTGGTGGGAATTATGTTTAATGGATTTGTAGGAGTACAAGTCCAACATACTACATAATTAAAGTTCTTAATGGAATTTGATTAATTAATTAAATTAGTTGGAATAGTCCAATTAATTAATCAATCTCATTAATGTTAATTATGATTATTAGGTGATTGCTTAATTATAAATAGGAGTTAGCATGGCATAACCCTAGCCTCCGCCACCACAATTTTCGAAAATCATCCTTCTTCTCTCCACAAAATTTCGGCCACTTCTCTTTGGAGAAAATTTTAAGCCGTCTCTCATACTTTGATCTCCAACGTTAAAACTTCTTCCAAATTTTCTAGTGCAATTTGGAAGATGATCAAATCTTCTATTCGTGAACCTGATTAGAAGAAAAAAGAAAGGATTTTAAAGATTGTTCGTAGGGATTCATCAAGAGCTAGATCGGCCTATACCGGATTAGTTGGAGCCAAGTGATTTAATTTACTAAAGATATAGATTTCTAACGCTCTAAGAATGTTTGAATATATAAACCATACGAGTGTCCAAACACAAATATATTTTGATTGTCAAAATAATATAAAAAATTTTAAACTTCCGTTGCGTTTTGGGCAAGAGAAAACCGAGATCCAACAGTGGTATCAGAGCCAAGGTTTTTCTAAATCGTATGGTTTTGATATTGAATAATTTATTTCAAACCACACAAGAAAATTTTTCAGAAAATTGTAGCACCATAAAAAAATTATTTTTCAGAAAAAAAAAGAGGGTTGCCAGGAACTGTTCCGGGCAGTGCACTATGCGCGCCACAGTGCCGCGCGCGCTGTGCGGAGCGTCCGCACAGCGTGTGGCTGCTGTGCAAGCGCATGCTGTGCGGAGCGTCCATACAACGCGCGCGCGCACGGCGGGCCACCGCGCTGAGCGCGATGTGCGCGCAGGGACCATGCTGCTGCCCGAAACGTTCTGGCAGCGGGCGGGCAGCGCGGGTGGCTGCCCGGGAGTGTCTCGGGAGCCGTGCTAGATGATGGGCTTCAATTGTTTGGGTAAAATTGATATTTTTAAAAATTGGTTCAGTTTTTCTTTTGGAAAATTCTTTTTGAAAAATTAATAATTTTCTTGTTAAATAAATAATTAGAATATGATTTTAATTATTTATGGTAAAATGAGTTTTACAAGAAATCAATTATTATTGATTTAATTAGATATTAAATAAAAAAGTTTATTTAATTTATTAAATTTTTAATAATTGTGGTGGTTAGTGATAAAATTATTAGATATATGATTTATCAACTAATTAAATTTGTTTAATTAAATTGATGTTAATATTTGATATTAAATCAATGAAGGATGATCGAGAGCCTTGACCAATATGTTAGGTGTATGTTATGATATTTTTACTGTTTTTTATTCATTTTGTTAATATTTGATATTATTAAAGTGGGCTTGGTTTATGGTCCGTTACCACACCCATGAGATGTATCCCTTATGTGCCATGGCTATTTAAATGTAGTCATTAGAAATAGTGGGAGATCAAGATTGGAAGATGGTGGGCCCGATTAACAAGATGAAGACATGTAAAATATTGAAAACTCTTGTAATAGTTACATTTTCATCCTTGC
Source organism: Primulina tabacum (assembly GCF_025594145.1). Lineage (NCBI taxonomy): Eukaryota > Viridiplantae > Streptophyta > Magnoliopsida > Lamiales > Gesneriaceae > Primulina > Primulina tabacum. The sequence continues at coordinate 16,882,321 of NC_134550.1, forward strand.
ATTCACCTAGGTTTTGGAGCTGGATCCATGTATGGCTCACATGGATCTAATAGTGTTGGCGATTGATCATCCTTATATATTTTTTAATGTCATATTATGATATATCCGGTATATAGTAGTATGCATGTATGTATATTATTAGATAATATAGTTGCATGGATCCGGCAAACATACAAACTCATGGCACGCGATTTTAAAAATTAAAATGATGAGACAATTTTAAAATTAAAATCCCTCATTTTGAATATGATTCAAAATTCATATCAAACCGTAAAAGTAAAAATTAAAAGAGTTTAATTTTTCCTTACCTTCAATCAACCGTGGTTGCATGTTGATCGCTATCCGGGGACAGTGTCTGGCTCATATTATTGGGGAGGCCTGGACATCGAAAAGCTGTGACTTCCACTAGACAAATGATGTGAATTGAGTGGAACTCCCATGACTTCGGCTCATATTATTGGGGGAACTCATGGAGACCGTCTACTACAATTCAATATTGATGGGTCGGTTTGACACGCGAAAATAAACGGCGTCATATTATTGGGTCCTTATTAAACGTAAGGCAAAATACGTGGAGGTTGCATAGGGATATATGCAATTGGATTCTACCTTTTAGGAATTATAATTGGCTGATATTATTCAAGATTATAATTGGCTAATTGGACTCTACGTGCCCACTAAGGAAATATGATTTCTCTTTTTCATCAGAGGGTGGTGAAAATATCAAAATAGTGGGAGGGGATTTATAAAATAAAAATCCATATTTTATATCTTAAAATTATTTTAAAATAATCAGCAACCATTATTCTGTTTCCATATCAGCATATTTTCTATTTCATCACGTAATCCATTTTTGTTATTAAACAAGCTAACTGAATCTAATTTTCAAGACTAGTAGGAAAAATTGTTCTAAATTCGGAGAAAATGACATACACACTAATGTCAGTCTTGTTGAACTGACAATGATGAAAGATGGTGGGACCATAGTGTGCAAGCTAAAGTATAATGAGCTCGCTTTTATATCAAATTACTGTAGGGACAGTTTGAGGAAATATTGAATGTTGCTGACATTCGAATAAACATGCAAGAGTTGCATGGTACATGAAACTCGTACAGTGATGCACACCATTTTAAAAGCTCATGACTACATGCATGCAAGATGGGGCTCTGGCCCATGAGTGTGGTGTACATATGATTGGGCTTATTGAGAATGTGGTGGGCCTAGAATATGTGATTCCTAACGAGTTAATTGATGACATCAATTTGTTGTCTTTTTCTTCCTCATTTGACGGGGTTATGGTGAACTTCAATTTGAGTAAGATAGACGATAGCCTTGAAGAGATATTCAATACGCTTAAAACTTATGATATCACCATAAAACAGGGAATTGTTGTTTTTATAATGAGTCTCTCGTCAGACGTAAAATGGCCCACAAGGTAAGGGAAAGAAATGTTTTGCCCCTCACAGGAAAAACAAACCCAATAAGAGGCAAACTCTGAAGGACACTTAAAAGGCCTACAAAGCCCGATAAGTTGAACATATTTATTTCACTGCAAGAAGTTCGGACATAAGAAATTATATGTGCCAAAAATGTTCTGGAAATAATAAGTGAATGTCCAAGTAAACATGATTTCAACAACAAACAAAAGAAAGTTAGATGACCCAAATCCCACACAAATATGGCACGCTAGACTATGTCACATTTCTCAAAGAAGGATGCACAAACTAATGGGAGAAGGCATGTTTGACTTGTCAGACATAAATTTTCTACCTACTTGTAAATCCTGTCTAAAAGAAAAAATGACAAAGACTCCATTCGATGGAAATGTGAAACGTGCGCATGGTCTACTGGATTTGATCCACACAGACGTTTGTGGCCCACTAAGTGTTAGCATAAAATATGGGCAATCCTACTTCGTTATCCTTACTGATCACCATTCGAGGTATAGGTACGTTTATATGATGAAACACAAATCTGAAGCATTTGAAAGGTTCAAAGAATTCAGATCTGAAGTAGAAAACCAGCTAGAAAGAAGTAGTAAGACACTTCGATCTGATCGATGTGGAGAATACTTGAGTGCTGAATTTTGGATTATCTAAAAGAGAATGAAATTCTCTCACAGTGGACTCCACCAGCAACACCACAATTGAATGGTGTTTCTGAACGTCAAAATCGAACATTGATGTACATGGTTCGATCAATGATGTGATTCACTGAATTTCCTATATCTTTTTGGGGTTTGCGCTTGAAACTGCGGCAATGTTGTTGAATAATGTCCATACTAAAGCAGTGGATAAAACACCATATGAGATATGGATGGGAAAAACTCCCAAATATTCTTACGTGAGAATATGGGGATGTCCTGCTTACATGAAGCAGACAGTGAGAAAAAAATTAGATAGTAGATCCATTTTATGCTACTTTGTAGGATATCCAAAGAATTCTGTTGGATATTATTTCTATTATCCTAATGAAGCAAAAGTGTTTGTATCGAGAAATGCCACCTTTTTGGAAAAGGAATTTCTATTAGATAGAAAAGACAAGATGATAGAACTTGAATAAATTCAAGATACTCCCTCAACTATAGAAGTTGAACCCATTTCCCAACAACCAGTAGTTGAAGTACAATCTCCTAGGAGGTCTGATAGGGTTATTAGACCACCTGTAAGATATGTGTTTCTTCATGAACAAAGCCATGATGAGCATTGTGTTGGATGTGATCCAATGAATTTCAAATAAGCAATATCTGATACTGATTCAACCAAATGGCTTGAAACCATGCAGTCAAAAATGGACTCTATGTATTCAAACCAAGTCTGGACATTAGTAGATCCACCTGAGGGAATCATTCTCATAGGATGCAAATGGATCTACAAAAGAAAGCTTGGGGCGGATGGGAAGGTAGTGACCTTCAAAGCAAGGCTGGTTGCAAAATGTTATACTCAAAGGCAATGAGTTGACTATGAGAAAAAATTTTCACCAATTGCTATGTTTAAGTCCATTAGAATACTACTAGCCATAGCATCATGGTATGACTATGAGATATGGCAAATAGATGTAAAGACTGAATTCCTCAATGGAGACATAAAAGAAGAAATTTAAATGTCTCAACCTGAGGGATACAGATCAGAAGGAAGTGAGCATAAGGTATGCAAACTTCAGAGATCAATATATGGTCTCAAGCAGGCGTCAAGGAGTTGGAACCTTAGATTTGATAACACTATTAAAGATTTTGGTTCTGCTAAGAATCCTGAGGAACCATGCGTGTACAAGAAATTTAGTGGGAGTGCGGTGATATTCCTAGTACTTTATGTTGATGACATCCTACTCATTGGTAATGATGTAAGATTACTGCAATCAACTAAAGTATGGTTAGCAAGTAAATTCTCCATGAAAGAGATGGGTGAAGCATCCTATGTATTGGAAATACAAATCTATAAATATAGATCAAATAGGATGCTAAGACTCACCCAAGACACTTATATTGACACCATTTTGAAGCGATTGTCTATGGAAGAGTCCAAGAGAGGATACTTACCAATGTGTCATGGTGTTACTCTATCTAAAGCTATGTGTCCCAAAACTGATGAAGATATAGAAATGATGACACGTATTCCATATGCGTCAGCAATTGTTAGTATCATGTATGGTATGATATCGACACATCCTGATGTTGCTTACGCTCTGAGTGTTACAAGCAGATATCAGGCGAACTTGTTCCAATTCATTGGAAAGCCGTGAAAGATATTCTTAAGTACTTGAGAAGGACTAAGAACTTGTTTATGGTTTATGGAGGTGGAGAATTGAAATTGGAAGGCTACACTGATTCTAGCTTCCAATGTGACGTAGATGATTCGAAATTAACCTCTGGCTTTGTATTTATGCATAATGGTTCGGCTGTCTCCTGGAAAAGTTCCAAGTAAGACATCGTTGCGGATTCCACCACTGAAGCTGAATACATTGTTGCATCTGCTGCAGCCAAAGAGGCAGTTTGGATGAGGAATTTTGTCCAAGAGTTGGGCGTTATTTCTAATGGATTTGATCCAGTCCTGGTGTACTGCGACAACACTGGTGCCGTTGCGCAAGCAAAAAAACCAAGGTCTTATCAAATATCCAAACATATACTGAGGAAGTTCCACATCATCCGGGTGATTGTGGGAAGAGGAGATATATCAGTCGAAAGAGTCCCCTCTGCAAATAATGTTGCTGATCCACTTACAAAGCCCTTGCCAGGACCATTGTTTGAAAAGCATCGCGAAGCAATGGGATTAAAGTTTATGGGTAGTTGGCTCTAGGGCAAGTGAGAGATTGTTAGAGTAGATGCCCTGTAAGCCAACTGTTGGTTGGGAAATTTATTGACTCAAGTGTAATAAACAATCTTTATTTTTAATATAATTTACTTTTTAATGATTTCGTTTTCATTTATCTGTATACCCATGCAATCAGCATAGACAAAATCCTTGATTATGCTTTAATACAAATGAATCGTAATTCGATGTTGAAACTCATTTGTAAACACTGCATATTCTAAATTTGTTCCTAGTCGATTCAGCCGCCTAAAATAAGGATAAATGCCGCTTGAGCTCGAGACTAGCATCTGTGATGTTGTGTACTGCGTTTCTTGGTAAGGGCATAGAGATGTCCAAACATACAGATGGGTAGTCATATGATGATTATACCGAACAACCCTCCCTCGGACTTTCCAAGTGGTTATCATTCATCGAGAGGATAAATCGTGGTTATGATTGTACACCATTAGTCTTTACGACCCGGGACAACACTGAGGCTTATATGCTAGGGTTGTGCTTTGACTCGTTTACCGGCTCCGAGAGAGTCATCAGGTGGCGAGGTTGAGTAAAGTTGCGACACATATAGGAGCCAGTGTATTGTAGTCGGGGATTCACCGCTCACCTATGGGTGTGGATATCCTATGTGATCTGATGAGATAATAGTGCGTGGAATCTCTGGCCAGAGTATGAGATGTACGTTAAAGAATGATTTCTCCAACCGTACATGCGATGCCACTATTTATAGTTATCACATAGTTATCGAATCAATATGCAACCCTCGGTGAACCAATGGTTGCAGATTCGATCGGGATATATGAGCTGAAGGGACCGTACTGTACGTTAATCATAATCGACTGGTTCTTGCAAGCACTATCAGTGATACCTCGGAAATCATGGGGTGATGCTACTAGACGCTCTTACCATGATTCGATGGGTTTAATCCGAAATATGCTTTCTGACATTCTCATGATCAATTGTTGATACATAAAATGGGGCAAATAAGGGTAAGCCCGAATAAAGGATTATGTCCTGAATCACAAGGAGTTGTAAACCCGCGGCTAACTGTATCCCTGAACCATTGAGAGTCACACAAGTACTGGATCATTAGTTCCCGTTGAGAGAATAAATTCAAGGAGTTGAATTTATATTATGATATAGTAAATTCAAGAAGTTGAATTTATGATAATTAAATTTTTGAGAAAATAAATTCAAGAAGTTGAATTTATAAGATAGTATATTCAAGAAGTTGAATTTATGAATTTATAAAATTTGGAGAGAATAAATTCAAGGAGTTGAATTTATAGAATTTGAGAATTTAATTTATTAAACTCAAAAGTTGGGTTTATTAAATATTAAATTTTGGAGGTTATAAAATTTAAGGAGTTGAATTTATAATTTAAACAATAAATTCAAAAGTTGAATTTATAATCGATTTAATTTATTAAGCTCAAAAGTTGAGTTTATTAAATATTAAATTAAAATTGGTGGGAAGTATTTCAATAGGCTTGTAGGAGTACAAGTTCAACATACTACATAATTAAATGTATTAATGAACTTTGATTAATTAATTAAACTAGCACTACAACAAAAATTGCTTTTCGCAGCGCGCAAATTCTCTTTCCGCAGCGCACATTGCACGCTGCAAAGTTGCAAGATGTTGAAAGTTCAAGATTATCCGTGACGTACATGTGCACGCTGTTAATACTATTATCCACTATGCATGCACGCCGTTAATACAAGTATCCGCATCGTGCAATGTACACCGTTAATGTTCATAGAACATCTAAAATTAGCGACGATTTTTGACAAAACCGTCGCTAATTGGCGACGGTTGAAACCGAATACGCCGTCGCTATTTAGCGACGATCTTCAAAATTTAGCTACGGTTCAACAACCGTCGCTACAATTCTCGATGGTTAAACAACCGTCGCAAAATTTTTCGTAAAAATAAAAAAAAAATTACTTTTATAATTTAATAAATTTTAACTAACAATATTCATGATCTTAACTAACACTTAAAAAATTAACCAAAAATTTAAAAAAAAACGTATATAAATCGAAACTAAAATCGTTTAAAAGAAAAAAAATTTAAGTGTTGTGAAGTGGTGTGGTGTGGTGTGGTGTGGTGTGGAGGAAAAATGGAACGGAAATCGGATATTTATAGGTAATTTGCGCCTATTAGCGACGGTTGAAATTAGCGACGGTTAAAATAAACTGTCGCTAATAGCGATAGTTTTTAGTTAAATTGTCGCTTATTTACGGCTATTAGCGACGGTTTATTGTTAAATGTCACTAAAAGCGACGGTGTTTTGATATAACCGTCTTCGATTAAATCGGCGACGGTTTATTAAAACCGTTGCTAATTATAGCGACAATTTTTATAACCGTCGCCATCGGCGACGGTTTCTCCCAAACCATTGTTAATTTAAATGTTCGCATAATAATATGCATGCCGTGAATAATACTATTAACAGCGTGCGATTAATGTACGCCGTTAATGTCTAAACACGAATTTTTTTAAAAAAATGATTTACTTTTAACAGCGCACAATAAAGGCACGCCGTTAATAATACACCCATTTTCCGCATCGTGCTTATAATATGTATGCCGTGAATAATACTATTGACGGCGTACGATTAATGTACGCCGTTAATGTCTAAACATGATTTTTTAAAAAAAAATGATTTACTATTAATAGCGCACATAAACATGCACGCTGTTAATAATACTATTAACGGCGTGCCTTTATTGTGCGCTGCGACAATTGCAGAGATTATTAACAGCATACATAAATGCATGCTGCGGATATTACTATCCGCAGCGTGCTTTTAATGCACACCGTTATTTCTGTCAAGTGCAACAATATTAACAGCGCACATATGGGTGCACGCCGTTAAAAGTAGTATTCGCAGCGTGCTTTTAATGCACGCTGTTGATGACGTGCTACGGAAAATCATTTTTCTTGTAGTGTAGTTGGACTAGTCCAATTAATTAATCAAGCCAATTAATGTTAATTATGATTATTAGGTGATTGCTTAATTATAAATAGGAGTTTGCATGGCATAACCCTAGCCTCCACCACCACAATTTTCGAAAATCCTCCTTCTTCTCTCCACAAAATTTCGGCCACTTCTCTTTGGAGAAAAGTTTGAGCCGTCTCTCATACTTTGATCTCTAACGTTAAAACTTCTTCCAAATTTTGTAGTGCAATTTGGAAGATGATCTGTAGAGCTCAAAATCAATACACGTAAAACCCATACATCTATTTAATTGTTAAATCATTTATTTAAATAAAAATGATTTTTAGTGATGCATGATTTATTTAATTGCATTATTTTAATGTTAGGTGATGCACGTTAAAATGTTTTCTCAAGCTTCATGTTTCAGGCGATCATTCGATGCGGGATCGAAGAAAAGAGACCGGTGACGATTTTGATATATTTTTATGTGGTATTTTATTTTTTGTTAAGGTTGGGGCATATTAATTAATTTAATAAGCTTCAGCATTTTTAAAGCCTAAAATTATGTATTTAGTGAGTTTAGAAGTTGAAATTTTTAAAGTTGGCTTTGTACATTTTATTTTGTTAAAAAAGATAATTTTATAAAATTAGTGTGTATTTATTTTAATTAAGGAGTTTGTTTAAAATTAGTGTGGGTTAGCCTATTAATTAGTATTTTTATTTGTTAAATTAGCACTAATTACTCCTAATTAAACACACACCACACTTTTTCACACACTAGAAATCGGCAAAACACACACACACAATCATGTTTCATATTTCTATTATTTTGAGAGGAGAGAAAAACATAGGGTTCTTCCCCAAGAGAGCATCCGCCCCTCCCCTTCTTTTCCATCACCTTTTCGTTGGTTTTCTTCAAGGAATTTAGTGCCACGTTCGTCCCGGATCATCTCTCGTATCCTTCCCGCTTCGGTGTCGTCGTTTCGGTAACGTTAAAGATTTAAAGGCATGTATATTCTGTTTTTCCTGCGTCGATATAGTCATATTATGTGTTGCAATGTTTTTATGCGAGAAAATATGTGTGTGATGTGTAGAAGTTTGAGCAATCATGTTTGGATCACTTTTGAAACCATTTTTGGGATCTCAACTAAAATACGAGCTTTTTGGCAACCCGACTAATAAATTCACAAATTTATTTAAACAAAAACTTTGTTTATATTTTATTTAAATCCTAATTAAACTAATGGGGTTAATTAAAAGGCTTAATAGGCCTAAGCCTTAATTAGTTGAATTATATAGTATATAATAGGTTAAAAACCCTACACTTAGCATCACAACTCACGCTCCCACTCTTTCAAAATCTGAAAACTCTCCCCACCCCTCTCTTAAACCTCACGGCACACACACTCACACTTTAGAAGAGATTTTCGAAGGGTGCAAGTTAGAACAAGCCAAAGTTGCGTCCCGTTCTTCGTCGTCAACGGTTTTTCGTGCGTATAAAACGCAAAGGCACGCCACGCCATACATCTCCTTTTTCTCATCCATCATATCATATTACGGTTTGAATTATTATATGCATGAAGAACATGAAATATTTTTCAGAATTTTCGGATTTACTCATGTGCATGGTTTGAACTTTTGATTTTATGCACAAAAATTCATGTCTTGCACGAAGTTAGGGGCTGCCATGTCTTAGGAAGTTAGGGGAAAGGTTTTACACAAGTTTTGAAGTCATTAGAAGCAGCAAAACGCTGCACAACCACAACACACACAAGCTGGAACCAAAATTCTGTCATGGTGTATGTAGGGTTCGGTTGTTGGGTCCTATGGCTGGGCTTGGTCACGCTCCTTTCCAGGGCTAGCCAGGGTCGTAGAGAGGTCAAGGGAAGAGTCCTAGCAATGTTAGGACTCGAGCTAAGTGGGTTGGGAACAGTCCTTGTTGACAAGGACTCTCACCCGAGAAGGGATAGCACAGCGGCCCTTGTGCAGCAGCGTGCAGGGGCTCGCTCGGTTCATCCAGGGGTCTCGGGCTGGGCTAGAGGGACGCACCAGGGTCCTAGGAGGGGGCACGGGGGGTTGGTACAGGGTCTGAGTCGGTTGGGCAGGGTTTAGACGAGAAACAAGAGTCCTAGTGCCATGGCAACTCTCGGCCAACATATGAATCTTTAAGGGGGCTCACGTTTTTGTTGTTGGGGATGGGTTCTTGGTGAACTTAGAGTCCAGTAGAGGGTACTTTGGGAAGCTGGTTAAGTTTTGGATCGACATGGCTCGGGGGTAACTCGTGAAAATCGGAAGTTGGCTCGGGGTCGAAGTTTAGGTGTCAAAATAGGGTTTTAAACTAATGAAAATGGGAAAACGGCTCACGGGGGTCGAGTCGTGGTCCATAAGGGCTAAAATAATATAAAAAGACTAAATTCAGAATTTAGGAATTTTATATTAAAGTTTGGGATTTTTCGGGATTAAAACACCGTCAAAACAATTAATTAAAGATAAATGAAAAAGTCTAATATTTAAGCTAAATAAAATTATGGAAAAATTCATGTAGGCTTAAATAATTATTTGAGACATATTAGAGTCAATGAAATTAAGAAAATGTCAAAAACGAGAAATTTTACGTCTAGGGGTAAAACGGTCATTTTACACCTAGAAATTACTAAACGTCATGGCAGTGTTCTGAAGGCTGTTTTATATGCTAACATGATTATTTTAAATGTTTATGGATGCTTTTATGATATCGTATGCCAAAATGTTATTTTAAAATGATTATGGAATTTTATACGTTTATGAATTTTTATGTCAAAATGTTTATTGTAAATGTTTATGATTTAAAATGTTAAAATGTTCATTTTTAATGTCTATGGATTTTTATTATGAAACGATAACGTTAAAAGACATGTTGCATGCTTGGTTTCAAAAATGAAAAATGTTATGTTATTCATGATTTTTATATAGTGGTGTGAATGAAAAATGTTGAAGGAACTGAAGTGATTGTGACTAATTCGTTAATAATGGCGACGTCGTGAGAGTGATGGTCCCAGTGGGAGGCCGACGATCGTGTTTCCATTATTACGAATATGAGGTTATGAGGTTTTAGGAAGAATAGGAATATCGTGAGGGGAGAAGGCCCCAGAGGGAGCCCATTTATGGGAGAAGGCCCCAAAGGGAGCCCCGACGATCATATTTCTATTCGATGAGGATAGTCCAGGGCCCAGTTGACCGGTGAGAGTGTTGCTGGTGTCCCCCGCCGCCCAGAACTGCGGTTTCATGTAGATGGATCCATCGACTTTTGAGGTTTGAAGAAAGTCACAATTAACGATCTGAATTCAACAAAGGAAAAGGAAAAATGTTTATGATCATGTTAAAAAGGTTTTATGTCATGTTATGTTGAGTAAAAAGGAAAAATGTTAAGGTTTATGAAATGCATCATGAAAATATTTATGAAAATGTTTATGTTTAAGTTTATGCATCTTCATTAAAACGATATTTTAAGTATAAGTATTTTTCACTGTTATATGTTAACTGTATTACGTATTACTTGTTATCAAGATTATGGTGTGTTGAGTCTTTAGACTCACTAGGTGTGATGGATGCAGGTGAGTTTGAGGGAGGTCTTGACGGGTGATTTGACTACACTGAAGGTGCACACAACCCGAGAACCCGCGCTTCTACTTTTTTCGCATTATGATTTATGTTAAAGATTTTAAGACCATTTATTTATGCTTTTTAGAGAGATTTTTGAGAGGTTTAGTATGGACTATACTTTTCAAATATTATTGCTTTTTAGGTTTTGTAAACCAGTTGACGATTTCATTTTTATGACTATTTCACTTGATTTTTAAAATGCTAGTTGGATGATGTTTTATTTTAAAGGGTAAAATATTTATGTATTGGCCGAAAATTAAGTGTTGTATAAAAAAAATTTAGTACTTTTAAAGCAATAAAAAGGCGAGACGTTTCAGTTGGTATCAGAGCAAATGTCCTGTAAAGGATTGTGCCACCATCAGCGCCGGAAAGATCAGTCGTCAAGCCTCAAATTTGTAAGTTTTACATGCTTTATATGATTCAGTATGATGTTACCTGCATGACGATATGAAATAAAAAATTATTTGATTTTAACGCATGTTGGTTTTGTGGTGGAATTGGACTATGTTGATTTTTGGGTTTTAGTATTGACGTTTTACTTTTTGGGCTATAGGTTAATCGTAAATATTATGAATGCTTTATGAGACACATAGATTTTCTAAGAAAATATTTATGATTCAAGGTTACTAGTCGAATTAATTTTTGAGAATTAGACGTAAGGAATAATGATTTAAGGATTTGCAACGACTTGGGAGTAAGAAAATGTATAAATTAGGATTTTAAGTTTTGATGAAAGGTAAGATTGATTAAGAGAATTGATTTTTGGGTAAAAAAAGTTTAAAATTATCGAAATTATGTTATGGGAAACTCGTAGCAAGAAATTAAGAATGCCAAGAACTTATGGGTTAATCGTAAGATTTTTGAAATCAAGAACCAATTAAGATAATTTTTGAGGAAATTAAGAATTTATTTTGCAATTTCTAAGGAACTTGGGAACTAGTTTAGCAATAAGCGAGAATTGAATCGGTTAAATGATAAGAATTTTTGAGGATTTAGACTTTTAAGAATATTTGGAACCTTGGAATATTTTGGGTTATAATGTTACAAGGAATGTTGATCATGGGTTTCTAAGAGTGAATCGATATTAGGCTTGAAAATCTAAGCGTTAGCGGATGCATTTGGGATTTAAGATTGAAATTTGATAAGTTGATGAACATTTTGGATATAAAATAAGGAAAGTAATATACGATAAGTTTGGTTATCCATCTTTTTACATTGGGAATTGTAAGAAAAGTTGAAATTCGAGCTTATAATAGTAATAGCACTAAGTCATTTGGGTTTTTTTAGTTGCGAATTGAAAATAAGGGTTTAGAAGGAAAAAAAATTTAATTGGGATCAAGGAGATGTAAGGACACTCTAGAACAAGTTTTATCAGAGTAGCGCAGCGGAAGCGTAGATTTTTGGGATACTAGAACTGAATCTAAACTTTGGGTTATTAAGGATAAGCGAATTTCGAGGACGAAATTCAATTTAAGGGGGGAAGATTGTAACGTCCCGAAAATATAAAGGTCCACACGAACCATATGTATTTGAATTTTTAAATGCTCATGTATTTTATTTAAATGTTTTAATTGCATTAAGTAATTATGTTGTGAATATTGCATGTTTAAAATATATTTTTCGATATGGTTGCATTAAAATGTATTTTTAAGGGATATTCAAGTGACGATCGAGGAACGGGGACCGAGGGCTAGAAAACATAAAATGTTTTTATTAAATAATTATTTTTAATTATTTAAAATATGGTTGATGCTTTTTAGGATTTTTTGAAAATAAGGAGTTTTAAAGTGATTTTATACGCTGTGACGTAAATTTTATCGGTGTTGGTTTTCAACTAAAATACGAGTTTTTTGGCAAACCGGCTAATAAATTCACAAATTTATTTAAACAAAAACTTTGTTTATATTTTATTTAAATCCTAATTAAATTAATGGGCTTAATTAGAAGGCTTAATAGGCCTAAGCCTTAATTAGGTTAAAAACCCTACACCTAGCATCACAACTCAAGCCTCCCACTCTTTCAAAATCTGAAAACTCTCCCCACCCCTCTCTTAAACCTCACGGCACACACACTCACACTTTAGAAGAGATTTTCGAAGGGTGCAAGTTAGAACAAGCCAAAGTTGCGTCCCGTTCTTCGTCGTCAACGGTTTTTCGTGCGTATAAAACGCAAAGGCACGCCACGCCATACATCTCCTTTTTCTCATCCATCATATCATATTACGGTTTGAATTATTATATGCATGAAGAACATGAAATATTTTTCAGAATTTTCGGATTTACTCATGTGCATGGTTTGAACTTTTGATTTTATGCACAAAAATTCATGTCTTGCACGAAGTTAGGGGCTGCCATGTCTTAGGAAGTTAGGGGAAAGGTTTTACACAAGTTTTGAAGTCATTAGAAGCAGCAAAACGCTGCACAACCACAACACACACAAGCTGGAACCAAAATTCTGTCATGGTGTATGTAGGGTTCGGTTGTTGGGTCCTATGGCTGGGCTTGGTCACGCTCCTGTCCAGGGCTAGCCAGGGTCGTAGAGAGGTCAAGGGAAGAGTCCTAGCGATGTTAGGACTCGAGCTAAGTGGGTTGGGAACAGTCCTTGTTGACAAGGACTCTCACCCGAGAAGGGATAGCACAGCGGCCCTTGTGCAGCAGCGTGCAGGGGCTCGCTCGGTTCATACAGGGGTTTTGGGCTGGGCTAGAGGGATATACCAGGGTCCTAGGAGGGGGCACGGGGGGTTGGTACAGGGGCTGAGTCGGTTGGGCAGGGTTTAGACGAGAAACAAGAGTCCTAGTGCCATTGCAACTCTCGGCCAGCATATGAATCTTTTAGGGGGCTCACGTTTTTATTGTTGGGGATGGGTTCTTGGTGAACTTAGAGTCCAGTAGGGTACTTTGGGACGCTGGTTAAGTTTTGGATCGGCATGGCTCAGGGGTAACTCGTGAAAATCGGAAGTTGGCTCGGGGTCGAAGTTTAGGTGTCAAAATAGGGTTTTAAACTAATGAAAATGGGAAAACGGCTCATGGGGGTCGAGTCGTGGTCCATAAGGGCTAAAATAATATAAAATGACTAAATTCAGAATTTAGGAATTTTATATTAAAGTTTGGTATTTTTCGGGATTAAAACACCGTCAAAACAGTTAATTAAAGATAAATGAAAAAGTCTAATATTTAAGCTAAATAAAATTATGGAAAAATTCAAGTAGGCTTAAATAATTATTTGGGACATATTAGAGTCAATGGAATTAAGAAAATGTCAAAAACGAGAAATTTTACGTCTAGGGGTAAAACGGTCATTTTACACCTAGAAATTAGTAAACGTCATGGCAGTGTCCTGAAGGCTGTTTTATATGCTAATATGATTATTTTAAATGTTTATGGATGCTTTTATGATTTCGTATGCCAAAATGTTATTTTAAAATGATTATGGAATTTTATACGTTTATGAATTTTTATGTCAAAATGTTTATTGTAAATGTTTATGATTTAAAATGTTAAAATGTTCATTTTTAATGTCTATGGATTTTTATGATGAAACGATAACGTTAAAAGACATGTTGCATGTTTGGTTTCAAAAATGAAAAATGTTATGTTATTCATGATTTTTATAAAGTGATGTGAATGAAAAATGTTGAAGGAAGTGAAGTGATTGTGACTAATTCGTTAATAATGGCGATTTCGTGAGGGTGATGGTCCCAGTGGGAGCCCGACGATCGTGTTTCCATTATTACGAATATGAGGTTATGAGGTTTGAGGAAGAATAGGAATATCGTGAGGGGAGAAGGCCCCAGTGGGAGCCCATTTATGGGAGAAGGCCCCAGAGGGAGCCCCGACGATCGTATTTCTATTCGATGAGGATAGGCTAGGGCCCAGTTGACCGGTGAGAGTGTTGCTGGTGTCCCCCGCCGCCCAGTACTGCGGTTTCATGTAGATGGATCCATCGACTTTTGAGGTTTGAGAAAAGTCACAATTAACGATCTGAATTCAACAAAGGAAAAGGAAAAATGTTTATGATCATGTTAAAAAGGTTTTATGTCATGTCATGTTGAGGAAAAAGAAAAAAGGTTAAGGCTTATGAAATGCATCATGAAAATATTTATGAAAATGTTTATGTTTAAGTTTATGCATCTTCATGAAAACGATATTTTAAGTACAAGTATTTTTCACTGTTATATGTTGACTGTATTACGTATTACTTGTTATCAAGATTATGGTGTGTTGAGTCTATAGACTCACTAGGTGTGATGGATGCAGGTGAGTTTGAGGGAGGTCTTGACGGGTGATTTGACTTGACTGAAGGTGCACACAACCCGAGGACCAGCGCTTCTACTTTTTCCGCATTATGATTTATGTTAAAGATTTTAAGACCATTTATTTATGCTTTTTGGAGAGATTTTTGAGATATTTAGTATGGGCTATACTTTTCAAATATTATTGCTTTTTAGGTTTGGTAAACCAGTTGACGATTTCATTTTTATGACTATTTCACTTGATTTTTAAAATGCTAGTTGGATGATGTTTTATTTTAAAGGGTAAAATATTTTATGAGGTTTATGTATTGGCCGAAAATTGAGTGTTGTATAAAAAAAAATTTTAGTACTTTTAAAGCAATAAAAGGGCGAGACGATTCATTCGATTTGATATAAAATTCGAAATATTTGGATAAAAATTGAGTGAGTTATGGAGTTTTTCGTAATACTGCTCAAACTGTGTTTTCTGAAAAATTATGTTATTGATGTGTTCTTGAAGTTTTATTGTTGCAGGCTTTATTGGGCATCGACAGGTGATTGTTGCTGCATTTAGGTACGTTTAGTATGATGTTGGGTTGGTATTTGGTATGCCGGTTAGTGTCGATAGACATTTGAATTCATTAGAAGCCGTAGGAAACGATTCGGGGTCAATTTCCGTGTTTTTGAGTTGTATTGTGTCGTAGGGTGGATGTCGTTGTTTTGGGGTGGTTGTACGGGTTTGGATTCAAGGTTATAGTCCTATGAGGGGTCTCGAGGTGTTGATTCATGGTCGGGATAATCGAGTTAGGAGAAATAAGCCTTGAGCATATGAATTTTCGTCGGTTCACGCGTATCGAGCCTACACGGACCCTGACACGGGGTCCGTGCCCTTGTTTCCTTCTTAGTGTCAGTAAACCGAGCCTACACGGACCCTGACACGGGGTTGCCTTTGTTTCCTTTGAAGTGTCAAATTTGTGAGCCTACGCGGACCCCCACACGGACCCTGGCACGGGGTTCCGGACCCCCACACGGACCCTGGCACGGGGTTCGTGCCCTTCCTTCTTTTCGGTGTGTTTTTACAGTATCTACACGGACCCCTACACGGACCTAGGCACGGGGTCCGTGCCTTCCCTTTTCTGCACGACACAATTTACAGTACCTACACGGCCCCGGAGCCGGACCTGGGCACGGGGTCCGTGTACTTCATATTTTGGGAAAAAAATTAAACTTCACATCAGGTATTGTTTTGGGGTTCAAGATAATGGTTAGTACGATGATTAAAAGAGGTCAAGTCCCAAGGGAACTATAATATCATAAACTACTTATTCACTTCGGTGGTGAGCTCGAGTACCTAAGTCTAAGTTATGCAAGTTAAGCATTTCAAACTCTCGTTAGTTTGTGCAGCAGCGGCCCCAAGCGAGATCCAACGAATCCCTCAACGTCAAGTAAGTATGTTCGACGTGCAAATGAGAAAATGTCTTATTTTTGAGGTAAGCTAAATGTCATGTGACCAATTTATGCATGGGTTTGGAAGTCGGTGAACATGGCCGAGGACCTCTCCACCCCGTTAAAGCCTGAACGGGTTTAGATCAGGATTGGAAAGCGGTAAAGCATGACCAGGGACCAATCCCCTCGTTAAAGCATGAACGGGGATCTCATGTATGTGGCAGTGGATTTTCCCTGTCAGCCCAGTATTGTGGTTTAGTCTGATCATGCGTATTTATGTATGGGTCACTTGCTTTGAAACATGCCTCTATGCAAAATGATGAAGTTATGTATGTTCAAGTATGTACAAGTATGCAAGCATGTTTAAGAAAATTTTCACATTATGGCACGTCTATGTATGTATGTATGTTCAAGCTCGAGTATGAAGTTCAAGTTTCATGTATGTATGATCTATTTTAAAGATACATGTGATTTTATCACGTACTACTCGTTACTTCCAGTTTATACGTGTTGTCTTTAGACTCACTAGGCTTGATCGATGCAGGTGAGGATGAGTTTGAAGAGACGAGAGATGTGGATCAGCGAGCTAGCTTGGACTGAGCGGGAGGCTAAACCCGAGGACCGCCAAGTTTTAAGTTTTATGAAATGTTTAAAAGCACTCTGATTTATGTTACTGGTTATGATACTTTAAGCAAATACCTTTGACAAACTTTACTTTGAGATCTTATATGAAACTACTTTGGGGATGGACAGTTTGTTTTATCGAGTTTTGAAGGTTCACGATTCATTTATGAAAATTTTTAATTTTTTCGCAAATTTTAAGTAGTTAAAAGTACGGTAAGTTAAATGATCAAATCTTCTAGTCGTGGACCTGATTAGAAGAATAAAGAAAGGATTTTGAAGATCGTTCGTAGGGATTCATCAAGAGTTAGATCCGCCTATACCGGATTAGTTGGAGCCAAGTGATTTAATTCACTAAAGGTATAAATTTCTAATGCCCTATGAATGTTTGAATATATAAACCATACGAGTGCCCAAACACAAATATATTTTGATTGTCAAAATAATATAAAAAATTTTAAACTTCCGCTGCATTTTGGGCACGAGAAAACCGAGATCCAACACAGTAATCTTTAGGAAACCACTGATGGATTTCTGTGATAAAGCTTCACTCATTGCTGATGGGAAAGTCACATATTCTCGTGGTGATAAGACTCTTATTATTAAATGAAGTCTTACTCAGATCTACCTTATCTCTTCCCGTTTTTGGGATTACTGACTTCTGTGCCATATCCAAGGAAGTGTTGGTCCCACGTGCGGAATTTGAGATAATAAAACCAGAAAATAAAGAATAAATTGGACACCGAGATTTACGTGGAAAACCCCTAAAATTATTAGGGTAAAAACCACGGGCAAGATGAAAAGAATTCCACTATAATATTTTGTGGTGTACAACTTACTCACTGTGTTTCCAAAGAGAACACACACTCTCTTAATATAGGAGAACAAATACCTCACAAATATTATAGAACTAAGCACTTAAATGCTATAAGATGAGAGAAAACTCGAAGAAAGGGTGATTTCAAAATGAAGGGGGGAGCTCTATTTATAGAGCCCCTTGACCGTGTGAATACGCGTTAAAAACGCGTATTCATATTTTCTTCGGCTGCAAATTAATACATGTTTTGCTTCTTTTCTTTGACTATTAAATAGTCTGCCATGCCCCATCTATTGTCGACATTTCTCCCACTTGGAGATTTGATTGAGAATCAAACACATCTCCACATATCCTTTCAATCTTGCCATTGCCTCTTGCTTACGTTTCTGCTAGGCCACTTGAGGATCTACGCCACTCAAACTTATCAGTGTTTACTGGCTTGGTCAGAAAATCAGCTATGTTATATTTTGTATGGGTCTTCTGCATATCCACACTTCCTTCTTCTACTACTTCCCGCACAAAGTGAAATTGTACTCCAATGTATTTAGTCCTGGAATGAAATGCTGGATTCCTTGCAATGTCCAAGGCACTCTGACTGTCACAAAACAAGGGAACATTCTCTTGTTTGTGTTTGATCTCCTCCAGTAACCTTTTAATCCATATTGCCTCCTTGCAAGGTTGAGTTGCTGCCATGTATTCTGCCTCCGTCGTAGATAACGCCACAACTGTCTGTAGTTTTGAAACCCAGCTTACTGTTCCCCCTGCAAGTGTAAACACATAACCAGTTGTAGATTTTCTCTTATCAGGATCACCTGCATAATCTGAATCGACATAGCCCCTGAGTGTAAAATCTGATCCTCCATAACATAATGCAGCATTTGAGGTACACTTAATATATCTAAAGATCCTCTTAACAGTGCTCCAATGCTCTCGTCCAGGATTCGCCATATACCGACTAACTGCTCCCACTGCTTGAG
This sequence comes from Primulina tabacum, assembly GCF_025594145.1. NCBI lineage: Eukaryota > Viridiplantae > Streptophyta > Magnoliopsida > Lamiales > Gesneriaceae > Primulina > Primulina tabacum. The sequence goes on from NC_134550.1 coordinate 16,901,305, forward strand.
CAATGTCCGGTCTTGTACAGATCATGTCGAACATCAAACTTCTCACTGCTGATGCATATGGTACTGGAGACATCTCCATCCTCTTTACTTCACTGCTAGGACACATCTCGGAGGATAACTTGAAGTTAACAGGAAGAGGAGTCGAAATTGGCTTATTATCTTGCATGTTGAAGCGTTGCAAGATTTTCTTCAAATAATTTTTCTGCGAAAGTCAAATCTTTCTGTTACTTCTGTCTCGATGAACTTGCATCCCTAGAATCTTGTTTGCTGGTCCCAAGTCCTTCATATCAAATTCCCTAGCCAACTGTACCTTCAATCCTTGGACCTGATCTTTGTTGGGGCCTGCTATCAACATGTCGTCCACATACAACAGCAAAATGATATAATCATCTCCACACCTCTTGAAATACGTACAAGGGTCTGCACTCAGTCTGTTGTATCCAAGGCTCATAATATAGGAATCAAATCTCTTGTACCAACACCTCGGCGCCTGTTTGAGACCGTACAGAGATTTGTTCAACCTGCAAACCAAGTTCTCTTTGTCTTTTTATGCAAAAACTTCTGGCTGGAGCATATAGATTTCTTCTTCAAGATCTTCATGAAGAAACGCCGTTTTCACATCTAGCTGTTCTAGATGTAGGTCAAACACCACACACAATGCCAACACTACTTGACTGTTGTAAGCCGAACCACATGAGAAAATATCTCATTGAAGTCAATGTCTTCTTTCTGAGCATACCCTTTTACCACCAATCTAGCACGATACCGCTCCAGTTGGCCATCGCCATCACGCTTGATCTTATAGAACCATCTATTTCCAATGGCTTTCCTTCCTCGTGGTAGTGTAACAAGATCCCAAGTTTTATTCTTGTCTAATGCCTCCAACTCTTATTGCATTACTATCATCCACAAGGATACATCCGAGCTTTGAGTAGCCTCGTGGAAACTCGATGGCTCACCATCCTCTGATAATAGACAATATGCAATGTTTTGGTCTTTTTGGCAAATAAAAGGAGTTTTTCAATTTCTACTTTATTTTCCATGTATTTAGCGAAATCCTTGCAATAGTTTACATTTTGTTATGTCATGTCAATTTTTTATAGCACGCTTTAATAGATTGCTCTATTTCTTTTGTACATTTATGTTGTACTTGGGTATGATTCGATAAAATTAATAATTATTTTATTAATACGCTATAACATAGAGTGTTTAACTTATGCATACATTATCTAAAGATGAATACAATTTTAATTGTTCAATTTAGTAGCTGAATTTAAGAGACAAATTTGATGTGTTTATATTCAATTAATTTTAGTTCAACAATATTTTGATATTTTTAGTAAAATCATTTGACTAATTGTTTACTTCTTTTATGTTGAAATTTATCATTATTTCACATGAGATGATATTGTGACTTCAAACGAAATATTATTTTTTGAACACAAAACCTATATCATGTAAGGTAACAAATTGAGTTTGGCAGATTTATTTAAGTGTTGGAATCAAATTGCCTTCCATTATTCACGTACAAAATGTTTCAATGTCATGCTGTTGTAATTTCATAAATTTTAAATATTATTAGCTCAATATATTCATGACACATGCAATACGTGTGCCTCGGGGTGGCTAGTGTATATAATGATGATGGCAGATTGATAAAAAAGAATAGATAAAATAATATTAAATATGAAAAGTGGGGAATTTATTTGGAAGATAAAAACTAATGTGCAACAGTCTTACATGTCAAATTTATGAGACGAATATTCTATTTGGATCACTTATGAAAAAATTATTTTTATACCGAAAGTAATATTTTTTTACTGTAAATGATGCCATCCTGGTGAAATGAATGAGCAGGGTCAGGTGCTCCACCGGATCTGCTATCAGGATAACGAAGAAAACCGAGCAAGAACTATATTTGTGATGAAGATATATCTCTGCAATATGGCTTCCGCTGTAACATGCAAATATGAAAAGAACTCGTGAATGGGCGCCGGAGGGGTGTCCGGCGTGGCCACTCCGATGCTTAAGTCAGTAGGTGAAGATAATAACCAGTGTAGCTTAGATAAAAGTAAAGGACACTGGTGTAAATATGTGCATTAACATGTATTGGTGAATGAATCATTCTCCAGTACTAGAGAAGAAGAGGAAGCCTCAATCCCTCAAATGAATTACATACATGCTATTTATAGGAGAAAATGTAGTAGGTACCTTGTTTTCAGTGCCTACTTGCTACTTCCTGTCACGCCACCCTACTTTTCCATCAAGTCACATCAATAGGATTCTGTGAGGTACGCTCCTCGAGACAAGATCTTATCTTCTGAACTACTAGAATGCGGCACTGTTATCGAGGTGCCCGGGTAGAATGCCTCCCGGGAGATTTATACAAGAGCCCGGGACTATGACTGCCCGGAGAGTAGAGTATGGGCTTGCACCTCCCCCGCTCCAGAAGAATCCATCTGCAGACTCACTCGGATTTGGGAATCCATTTGATATTCCGAGTCATCCATGACCCGGGCTCTTACGGGGGTATCATCACCCATTCCTTAAATAGTCGGGCTAGAGTCATACTCGATGTCCCGATCAGTCATGCCTGGATTCCCAAAGAGATCATCAATCTTTGTTCTATAAAAGCATCGGGGGCTTCATGTCTCCCAGAAATGGGATGAAATGTCGGAGTCTCATGTCTTATGGACTTGAGATAAGATGCCGGAGCCTCATATCTCCCGGACTTAAGAGAATGTTCCAGGGCCTCATACCTCCCGGACTTTGAATAATGTGCCAGGACCTCCTATCTTCCAGACTTAGGAATGGTCGAGGTGTGGTGCCCGGAGCCAGGTTTGAGAACCCTGGGCCTGTAAGTAACCAAGGTGCGGAGCCTTTGGCCGGGGAGTATGTCCCAGGACTTGGGAGTGGTCGAGGTGCGGAGCCCCGAGCCAGGTTTGAGAACCCTAGGCTTATAAATAACCAAGGTGCGGAGCCTTGGGCCGGGGAGCATGTCCCGGGACTTTGGAATGGTCGAGGTGCGGAGCCCCGAGCCAAGTTTGAGAATCCTAGGCTTATAAATAACCAAGGTGCGGAGCCTTGGGCCGGGGAGCATGTCCTTGGGCCGGGGAGCATGTCCTGAGACTTGGGAGCGGTCGAGGTGCGGAGCCCCGAGCCAGGTTTGAGAACCCTAGGCTTATAAATAACCAAGGTGCGGAGCCTTGGGCTGGGGAGCATGTCCCGGGACTTGGGAGTGGTCGAGGTGCGGAGCCCCGGGCCAGGTTTGAGAACCCTAGGCTTATAAATAACCAAGGTGCGGAGCCTTGGGCCGGGGAGCACGTCCCGGGACTTGGGAGTGGTCGAGGTGCGGAGCCCCGAGCCAGGTTTGAGAACCCTGGGCTTATAAATAACCAAGGTGCGGAGCCTTGGCCGGGGAGCATGTCCCGGGACTTGGGAGTGGTCGAGGTGCGGAGCCTCGAGCCAGGTTTGAGAACCCTGGGCTTATAAATAACCAAGGTGCGGAGCCTTGGGCCGAGGAGCATGTCCCGGGACTTGGGAATGGTCGAGGTGCGGAGCCCCGAGCCAGGTTTGAGAACCCTGGGCTTATAAATAATGTGTCGGGGCCTCGTATCTCCCGGGCTTTGCATAAGATGACGGGGCTTCGTATCTCCCGGACTTGAGATAATGTGTCGGGACCTCATATCTCTCGGACTTTAAAGAATGTGTCGGGGCCTCATAACTCCCGGACTTTCAAGAATGTGTCGGGGCCTCATACCTCCCGGACTTAAGATAATGTGCCGGGGCCTCGTACCTCCCAGGCTTAAGAGATTTTGCTTTACCTGCTGTTTTTAGTTTTATTAAAAATCAAATCACTAACCTGGAAATATTGAATCCGAATTTATTTTCGGTAGAGTGAAACTTCTCTGGTTGAGCTAAATTAGGTGACTAATATAGCTGTATGCTACTGAGTGCATAGCAAATGCTCTTCATGCCAATCAGGGATAGCTGCTGAGCTTTGAGCCCATATGAAATGCACATATAAGATCTGAGTGCCGAGCTGGTCGAACTTGTATGTTTGCCAAGCAGAGTTGGGCTTATTTTTAAATGGAAACCATATCTACGTCTTGAGCTCAATTTCCCACAGACGGCGCCAATGATGCGATCCGGGCGAAATGAGTTAGCAAGGTCGGGTGCTCCACCGGATCTGCTATCAAAATGATGAAGGAAATAAGAGCAATGTAGATATCTGAACCAGAAGCTTTTTTCCCGGGCGGAGATGATTTCCTGCACTCAAGAAGGTAACCACGTGAATGGGCGCCAGAGGGGTGTCCGGCGTGGCCACTCCGATGCTTAAGTCAGTGAATGATTCAAGCCAAGAACCAATGTAACCAAGTGATGGTTGTGATATTGGTGTGAATGAATGAATGTAAATGTAAAGAGAGAACATGGTATTTATAGTAGGAGAAGTAATGATGATCTCGTTCTCCGTGCTACCTACTAATTATAGTAGGACGACTGAGCACACCCTATATTCTGACATGTCAAATCATATACTAGTCACATGCTGCATGTCTGATTCCGTCAACCACTTGGATCGATGTCAGAGATGAGACAGTCGCCCACATCCTCTTCTGCTAGTATACTCGAGTGCGGTGCTCATATCGAGGTGGCCCGGGTAGAAAGTTCCCGGGAGCTTGAACGAGAGCCCGGGCGTCCGGTGGCCCGGTGAGGAGACGTCCCGGGAATTCACCCGCCCGGCTTCTGATGAACCCTTCCTTCCGACTTGTCCTGATTCTGGCCATCCATCCAGTATCCTGGGTCGTCTATGCCCCGAGCACAAGAATCGTCCATGACTCGGGCACAACCCGGGCTATCCCGAGGGTATCATCACTCCCTCCTTAAATAGTCAGGCTAGAGTCATACTCGCTGTCCCGATTAGTCTTGTGTGCCCGATTATGGAAAATATTTAGTTTGTCTGTAAAAGCATCGGGGGCTTCATGTATCTCAGAGATGGGATGAGGTGCCGGGGTCTCGTGTCTCCCGGACTTTATATAAGATGTCATGGCCTCGTGTCTCCCGGACTTTAAAATAGATTGTCGGGGCCTCATATCTCTTGGGCTTAAGAATGGTCGAGGTGCGGAGCCCCAAGACATGTTTGAGAACCCTGGGCTTAATAGATAACCAAGGTGCGGAGCCTTGGGCCGGGGAGCATGTCCCGGGACTTGGGAGTGGTCGAGGTGAGGAGCCCCGAGCCAAGTTTAAGAACCCTGGGCTTAATAGATAACCAGGGTGCGGAGCCCTGACCTTCATAAATGGTCGAGGTACGGAGCCCCGAGCCAGGGTACAGGATCCCTGGACTTAATGGATAACCAGGGTGCGGAGCCCTGGCCTTCATAAATGGTCGAGGTACGGAGCCCCGAGCCAGGGTACGGATCCCTGGACTTAATAGATAACCAGGGTGCGGAGCCTTGGCCTTCATAAATGGTCGAGGTACGGAGCCCCGAGCCAGGGTACGAATCTTTGGACTTAAAAGATGACCGGGGTACGGGTCCCCGGGCCACGGTACAGGTCCCTGGACTTAATAGATAACCAGGGTGCGGAGCCCTGGCCTTCATGAATGGTCGAGGTACGGAGCCTCGAGCCAGGTTTAAGAACCCTGGACTTAATGGATAACCAGGGTGCGGAGCCTTGGCCTTCATAAATGGTCGAGGTAAGGAGCCCCAAGCCAGGGTACAGATCTTTGGACTTAAAAGATGACCGAGGTACGGGTCCCCGGGCCAGGGTACGGGTCCCTGGACTTAATAGATAACCAGGGTGCGGAGCCCTGGCGTTCATGAATGGTCGAGGTACGGAGCCCTAGTGGTTCAGAAGATAAGAACCCTGGACTTAATGGATAACCAGGGTGCGGAGCCTTGGCCTTCATAAATGGTCGAGGTAAGGAGCCCCAAGCCAGGGTACAGATCTTTGGACTTAAAAGATGACCGAGGTACGGGTCCCCGGGCCAGGGTACGGGTCCCTGGACTTAATAGATAACCAGGGTGCGGAGCCCTGGCGTTCATGAATGGTCGAGGTACGGAGCCCTAGTGGTATAAATATCCCGGGAGGCATTCTACCCGGGCATCTCAATAACAGTGCCGCATTCTAGTGGTTCAGAAGATAAGATCTTGTCTCGAGGAGCGTACCTGACAGAATCCTATTGATGTGACTTGATGGAAAAGTAGGGTGGCGTGACAGAAAGTAGCAAGTAGGCACTGAAAACAAGGTACCTACTACCTTTTCTCCTATAAATAGCAGGTATGTAATTCATTTGAGGGACTGGAGCTTCCTCTTCTTCTCTAGTGCTGGAGAATGATTCATTCACCAATACATGTTAATGCACATATTTACACCAGTATCCTTTACTTTTATCTAAGCTACACTGGTTATCATCTTCACCTGCTGACTTAAGCATCGGAGTGGCCACGCCGGACACCCCTCTAGCGCCCATTCACGAGTTCTTTTCTTATTTGCAGGTTACAGCAGAAGCCATATTGCAAAGATATATCTTCATCACAGATATAGTTCTTGCTCGGTTTCCTTCATTATCTTGATAGTAGATCCGGTGGAGTACCCGACCCTGCTCATTCATTTCACCAGGATCGCATCAGTAAATATGATAATTATTGACTCGTTTCACGGATAAATATCTGTGATATTATCTCACAAGAGTCTACTCTATTTGAATAATTGAAAAATTATACACGGTCTTTATACTTGAGAGAGAGAGAATAAGATTAACAATAAAATTTGCTAACATATTGAATCAAAAATCGTAAAGTAAAGAAACAAAGAAAAACAAAATTGGGAAAAAAATTTCTTTAGAGTTTTGGAAGCATCTCATGATAATGGTATAGTTTGGAAACTAAAGCCAAACAAAGTAGTACATATTCTAATATAATCCACGAAAACTCGATTTTTTTTTTCTCCTAATATAATCTTTACTTTGAAATCCATTTCTTCAGATATTTAGTCAACTTGCGAGCAAGTTGTGGCAAGATGAACGGACGTCGGATGATGCCAAATTTGGCTCGAAAATCGTGTGGGATGAAAATGAATGGAGTGTGTCATGGTGGGCGTATGTAAGGAAACCAACAAAAACACACGCAAGGTGTAATAATTGATTACATATGTTGACTCAAAAACAAAATGGTAAAAAACCAATTTATATTTTAATAATAGTAATAATAAAAAATTATAAACATAAGATTTTGTTTTTATATGATATACTTATCGATAAGGTGACATCCACCTATTAGATGTACAATTTTTTATGTTTCATCACATCCCATATATGAGTGTCATATTATCTTTACTTACATAAGTGTGCACGGTACATATGCAATATATTATAATGATATTTGAAAAAATTATGATAGACGTGTCAAGTATTTTTTCACGTAAAATGATATTTGAAAAAATTAAAGTAGATGTGTCAAGTATTTTCAACGCAAATTCTTTTATCCGACGTAGCCGATGATCCGAGCTAATCTCTTGCACACTCAATAAATATGTGAAAATGTGATGAGTTTGAGCTAATCTCCTGCACATACTCGATGTTTATTTCGATTTTTGATGCCATGCATATATATATTCATATCGCATTCCAGAATTTTTTGAGCCTTCATATCCATTTCTTGGACCATAATTTATTGTTTTAGACGTCTTAGATCTAAAAAGGTCGGAAATTTAGGAATCTCAATTGTTTGAATTCGTAAAATTATATTTCGATAAATTTCTTGCATTTAGGTGAAATTTACGCACAACGCTTGCTCGAAATTTGTGCAAGAATTCGTGTGGTGAAGGATTTATGTTGGGGGAATTGATGGAAAATATATATGAATATTATTAGTTCTAAACCGTGTTATAAAACCTCTTAATATCAATGAACTTTTGGTAAAAAACCTTAATCTTAAAGGGCTTTGCATGCATGCATGTATGGAAGTGCGTGTACATATTGTAGCTAAGTATTTGTCGGTTTACCAAAAAATTTAAAATCTTTTGAATCATATAATATCTCAAATGTCGTATTTCGATTGATTTAGTAACTGAAACAATTATTGCAATCTAAGAATCTTATTCCGAATAATTTCACAATTCATAAGAGTGGAACATGCGACCTTGATTTTGTTACCAATGATATGATCAAATGTTTGTATTTTTTACTAAAAAAGTTATAATTTATTGTAATAATATAACTCAAAATTTTGAAATTATATAACAACTTAATACCACGTTTTACAATCAATATATATAAAGTTTTGTTACTCTACATACTCATATATGTTTCATTTGGGTCCAAAAAACAAAAAAGTTGGGTGGTCGAATAATAATTTGCAGCATAGGATTGACAGTGGCTTTGAATGCTCTCCCGAGCCCAAATTTCCAATGTACAAAACGGGTAATTCGATCCTACGTACAAACCCCTCTGTAAGATCAAAGGCTAGGATTGGATGTTTTATATGGGCCCCACATGTAAGATGTGTGGCCAGAAATCGAACCACCCAAGCAAAACAAAGTTGGCGCACATAGATTACGCAATCCAAGTTGTTTCTATTGTTTTTATTAATTTATTTATTTATCACCAAATTCAATTGTTTTCTGTTAAAGAAACAACGTTGTCTTGTCAATTAATTAAAATAAATATGGCATCGGTTAACGATAACAGGTCAAATGTTCTCAAATATTACCACCTACTATTATGTAATATTTGAGAACATTTGACCAATTATCGTGTATATGTATATAGAATTTTTTTAACCTGAGCAACTAATTTGAGCGCCTATGTGAGCGCTTGTCCTATGTGGGTTGTGAAGTGGACTCAATTAATGATAGTTCTTTCCACCTTCATACGCTCACCAACCCAACGGGAGGAAATCAAGTTTGAGCCACTATTTCTCTTCACCTTCGTACGCTCACCAAACCAACAAGGGGGAAATCAAGGTTGAGCTACACCGCCCATCTCCGACGCCACCCAACGCCGAAGGAGCCCCGACTGCCGCACATTTCTGGATGTGACGGAGGGTGCTTAATTTGTCCGACGCCACCCAGCTCCGACTGACGCCACCCAGCGCCGAAGGAGCCCCGACTCACCAAACCCTCCGACTACTTATATCATCGCCGCCCACTGCCGCACATTTCTCCAGAAGTATTTAACAGGTTTGTCTTTAAATTTGGGGCTATGACGGAGGGTGCTATTCACCATAACTTATACCATCAACATGTTTCTTGTATCTTTTGAATTTCTTCTGTATCCTTTGAATTTCTTCCATATGCCCTGCATCTGTTGTGACGGAGGGTGCGTCTCTGCTGTTTGCAAGTTAAGTTTTTTGAATTTCTTGTTGAAATGCCAAAGTAATTAACCCTTCATGATCTTTGGTAAACATTTTCCCTGTAGTCGAAAGGTTGAGCTATGGTGGTGCTTGTGAAGAGTACTGAAAAATTTACGAGAAAAGTCAAAAAAAATTACAAAAATATTATGTGACAAAAAATCCATATTTATTTTCATGGCAGATCTAACTTCTAAGCACATAGAATTTCGTCACAATTTCATTATGAATTCATCAATGGAGAAATTCAATAATTGAATTTTGTTAGCACCGAAGAGCAAATAATTATTTAATAATCAATTATACTAATAATTGATATAATTTTTTACAGAAATGGAAGGAACTAGTGGAGATGAACAATCATATATACCCCAAGTAGGGGATGATCAGAAGCCAACGATTGGTATGAGATTTGATTCGATAGAGGATGCATTCTCATTCTATAACCAATACGCACGAGAATCCGGTTTCAGTGCGAGAATAAGTAACAGCAAGAAAAGTAAGCAAACAAACGAAGTTATTTGGAAAAAATTTGTATGCTTTAAAGAAGGGCAAACAGATGACATTCGATGGAGTAAACAAGCAAAAAATGATCGACCTAGAAAGGAAAGAGCGCGTGGCAAGACTAGAATCGGGTGTAAGTCCAGGCTTTCAATTGTGAAGGAACAAACAGGTCCTGGTTGGGTTGTCAGTACATTCACAGAAAGTCATAATCATCCATTGTCGACTCCTTCAAAGGTACATTTGTTACGCTCACATCGTAGTATTTCTGCATCAAAAGAAGCCCTAAGTCAACAATTTGCAGAAGCCAATGTGCCAACTTGTCAACAAATGAGATTATTTGAGATAGAGTCTGGAGGGCCTGAGCATGTAGGTTTCTTAGAGAATGATATGAGAAACTATGAGAAAAGTGTCAGGGATGAGCATATGGGTATCGATGCAGAGACATTGATTGATTTCTTCGAATCTGAGAAAGAAAAGAGTTCAATCTTCTTTTTTGATTATGAGACTGATTCAAACAACATATTTACCAGGTGTTTTTGGGCTGATCCTATGTCAAGGAGAGCATACAATGCCTCTGGTGATGTAATTGTGTTTGATACGACGTATAACACCAACAAATATGGGATGATTTTCGCACCATTTTTTGGGGTTAATCATCATCATCAAACCATTGTTTTTGGTTGTGGATTCTTGAGTGACGAGAAAACTGAATCTTTTGTTTGGTTGCTTAATAAGTTCTTAGAAGCCATGTGTAAAGGTGCACCAAATTTGATAATTACTGACCAAGATCCTGCCATGACGAAAGCCATAGCACAAGTTTGGCCTCAAACAACACACTGTTATTGTCTGTGGCACATACTGAACAAATTCCCAGAAAAATTAAACCCAATGATTTTCCGTGACTATTATCAAAGCATAAAGAATGTCATTGTGCATTCCTCAACATCTGATGAATTTGAGAGCTCATGGGAATATGTTATGCATTGTGCTAACTTAGAACAGCACGAGTGGCTCTCATTGATGTATGAGTTGCGATATAAGTGGATGCCAGCTTATTTTAATCATGTATTCTCTGCAGGGATGTCAAGTAGCCAGCGATCTGAAAGTTCACATGCCTTTTTCAAGAGGTATGTATCTAGCAAAAACTCATTGATGGATTTTATTATCCGTTTCAATAAGGCACTCCGACACCAAAGACACAATGAGTTAGTTGCAGATCATGTTGATATGAATGAGCGTCCCAAGATTCAGTCAAACTGGCCAATGGAATCTCAGATGGTTAATGTGTACGCGAAGAAGAAATGGTTGGAGTTTCAAAAGGAAATCAGTCAGAGTCATGGTTATTACGTGCAACCAGAATCTGTGGGAACTGAGTTTGGGGTTTACAAGGTGATGAATTTCCAAGGTTCTTCTTCTTCGAAACCAAGAGTGCTTACTCATGCCATTCAAGGAGATTATATATCTTGCAGTTGTATGAAATTTCAGTTTGAGGGAATCCCGTGCAGGCATATGTTAGCATTTTTCGTATAAATCAAGTTTTTCATTTGCCTGATAAGTACATTCTAAAACATTGGACTCAAGATGCCAAAAATGTAGCATTATTTCCTATGGACGAGCAAAATGTGATGGACGACCCAAAAAGGTGTTTGATGTCAAGACATTTGAGGTTATCCTACAAATCTTTTGCATTAGTTGATGTTGCATCGTTGACTGTTGAGGGAACAAACTTCTTGTCCGCACAATTTGATTATATTGGCAGTAAAATGAAGGAGATGAATATTGATACAACATTAAGCGGTGGAAGTCAAAGTAGAAGAGCCACAGACGGGACCATTGGTATCATTGATCCGTCTGATATCAGAACAAAAGATTGTGGGAAGAGATTAAAATCGTCGAAGGAGAAGTCGACCTCAAAGGGAAGACTGTGTCGTGGATGTGGGCTTCGAGGTGTGCTACATGACAAGCGCAACTGTCCAAATTTGCAAGACGGGTCTGTGTTGATCACCAGTGTTTATTTTAAGTGTTTTAGTTTCAAACTAAATAATTTATTTATTGGTTAACATTACTAACCATGTTCAACATTATCCAGGTCAAATATTAATATTCAAAACCAAGATGACAGCGCAGATGACGATGATTTTGGATCGATATATGGTACATTAATTAGTTTAAAATATGTGGTTTGCCCGATGATAGTAACTTTAAAGGCGTTGGTTTTTTTTTTTTTTTTTGTAGGTTCTAATAACTGGAATTAATATATGTTCTCTACATGCAAGTGGTGTAACACTGCAGTGAAACTTCTTACCACAATAATTTACTGCTACTGGAATAATAATTTACTATTGACAATGAACCACAATATGTCTACTCATCGTCACTAAATTGTAGAACTTTCAAATTTTCTTGTAACAGTTCCAAATTCTTCTTCATCTCATCCAAGTTTTGTTCTATCTCCTGCAACTTCTTTCCTCTTTCAGACTGCGAAACTTTAGCACTTGAATTGGAATTTACTCTTGAACTTGAACTTACACTTGCACTTGCACTCGTACATGAGCTTTCATTTCCAGTATATTGTTTGGCCACAAATGTTTGATAAGCTCTTTCGGCCTCCTCTCTATTTTTAAAAGACTGGTGGATAGCACCCTTATGTCCGTTAACTTTAGAAGAAGCTTCTGCCCACGTGTTATAAACACCTGGTTCACGGCCAACAAATACAACATATGTTTTCCCCTATATTGTTAAAAAAACACAAACACCTTATAATCATGTATTAATAAAATATCCAAATAGAAAATGAATGAAATATCCAAGAATTAAGAAACCTGCAATACATCCAAGAATTCATCACCAATAATTACAATACGTAGTATGATTAAAGAATAAGCTTTCCTTCCACTTCCAAACAACTTGAAACAACTTTCCACCTCTCACTTATCACGTGTTTCAAACTACGATGAATAAGAATATAACAAGTAAACAAGACCAACACAAAACCCACAAACATTACTGCATAAAATTCACTAGATAAGGACACATATCATTAGCTAATTATGTACCAACATAAAGTTGATAAATGCACAATTGACAGAACCCACCCCATATTACTGCATAAAATGCATTAATACTTGGTAAGTATACATGAAATTCAAACAATTGGCATCTATTTAGTAGATTGACAGAACCCACAAATGAAATTATATATAAAATTCACAATTGACAAAAAACACACATATTACTGCAACAAGAACAAACCAACGAAATTTCTCATTATTAAAAATAATGAGAATATATCGAAAATCCTTAATGTACCAATTTTTACAAAAGAGAGATTTATCATACCATAGTTTTCTTTTGCTTCGAAGATAAATTGTGTGAGTGCACAGTGGAACGTCGTTGAATGGATCGTCTACAGGAACTGTCTCCTGATGCTCCCTTCTTCGTCTCTTCAGATCGGGCCTCTTCTACTGCTGCACCTTCAAAGGTCTCTTCTCGCAAGAAATGAGAGAAGCCAACTGCTGTTTGAGAAAATATTAAATATCGGTAATTAATATATGTATAAATTATTTGACAAGCCAACTTGTTTATAAAATAATAATAAAATGGCAGCTGGAGCCTATTTCAAAGTGTAAAATATGACCCGTTAAAAAAAATTTATAATTTCAAACGTGGAGATGATCGCCCACTTCACAACCCACGTAGGACAGGCGCTCACATAGGCGCTCAAATTAGTTGCTCAGGTCAAGAAAACTCTATATATATAGTGAGAAATAATATTTTTGATGTAAATATAATAATTTTTTATAACTTAGATTGAATAAGAAATTTATATCAGTGAGATTATTTAATATCTCACGTGAGACTATTTAATATCTCACTCTTATTTTGTTTCCAAGCTAAGCATCGGTTTTCGACACCTTATAGAAATTAGTTTTTAGTGTCGTCCAATAAAAACCTAGATCTAACATTTGATGTAAATTAGAGTATGTATCTTGTGAGACAATCTTACGAATCTTTATCTGTGAGACGGGTCAACCCTATCGATATTCACTATAAAAAGTAATATTTTCTCATAGATGACCCAAATAAAAAATCTGTCTCACAAATACGATCCGTGAGATCATCTCACACAAGTTTTTGCCGGTAAATTAAACTTTAATATGTTTGAAATTTTCATTCAATTTTGTATATGTCGCATGTCATCATGAAATTAATAGTTATGGTTGAGACAGCTTGGCTATAAAACTTCTCTATAACTTCACCTGTTTTCCCCTAAATTAGCCCACCCTATAAATAAACTGGACAATTGATTAATTACTTAAAAATAAAATCACACTTTTAATAATTTATTATTTTTGAATGTTAACCATATATCTTATTAAATTTCAATCTTATTTCGATTATATTTGTTTTTGTTTGTTTGTTTTTTTTTAAATAAAAAAATATTTAGTAATCTTTTCATACGATGCACAAAGTACAAATGTAACGTACCGTAATTTGAACTACTTAAAATTTGCGGAAAAATTAAAAATTTTCATTAATAAAAGGCGAACCTTCAAATTCGATAAACTATTCTGTTCATCCCCAAATAATGTTGCAACAAAAGGTCTTAAATGAAGTTTACTAAAAGCACTTGTTTAAAACTCATAATCGATAACATGAAATCAGAGTATTTTTGAACATTCACAAAAACTTATAACATGGGCGGTCCTCGGGTCTAGCCACCTACTCAGTCCAAGCCTGCTCCTTGTTCCCCACCCCTCGTCTCCTCGAAATCATCGTCACCTGCATCGATCAAGTCTAGTGAGTCTAAAGACTCAACACGTATAAACTGCAAGTAGCAAGTAATACGTAATAAAACCACATGCGACTTCAAAATAGTACATACATAGTTGAACTTGAAAGTGCGTACAAAAGCTTGAACTTACATACATACATAGACGTGCCATAACGTGAAACTTCTCTTAAACATGCTTGCATACTTGTACATACATGAACATACATAAACTTCATCATTTTGTGTAGAGACATGTTTCAAAGCAAGTGACCCATACATAAATACGCCTGATCAGACTAAACCACAGTACTGGGCTGACAGGAAATATCCACTGCCACATACATGAGATCCCCGTTCATGCTTTAACGGGTGGATTGGTCCCCGTTCATGCTTTAACGCTTTTCAATCCTGATCTAAACTCGTTCATGATTTAACGGGGTGGATTGGTCCCCGGTCATGCTTTACCGCTTTCCAATCCAATACATAATTGGTCACAAAACATTTAGCATACCTCAAAAACTTGAAATATTTTCTTTGTGCACGTCGAACATAATTACTTGGCGTTGAAGGATTCGTTGGATCTCGCTTGGGGCCACTGCTGCAACATACTAGCATGAATTCGAATACTTAACTGGTGTAACTTAGAAATAATAACCATGCTTACACACAAGCTCATTCATTTCCTTAGGACGTTCTAAAATTCTCGTGACTCGACCTTGTTAACCATTGCATTAGACTAAGATATTGAACCTCAAAGCATTGAACCTAAGTTTTCCCAAGAATGAAGTACATGGACCCCGTGCCCAGGTCCGGCTCCGGGTTCGTGTAGGCACTATAAAAGATGTGTGCAGAAAAAGGGAGGCACGGACCCCGTGCCTAGGTCCGTGTAGGGGCCCGTGTAGACTCTGCAAGTTGAAACTTCGAAGAAAAACAAAGGCACGGACCCCGTGCCTGGGTCCGTGTCCGGGTCCGTGTACCCTCGATGAAAGCAAACCAACGAAAATTAAATACATGTGATGCTCAACATTCTAAACATGATTGTACGGACTATGACCCGACACCTCGAGACCCATCCTAGAATGCTACTACATTGATACAACCCGTACAAACACCCCGAATCAACGACATCCAACCTACGACACGATGCAACTCAAAAACACAGGACTTGACACCAAATCGCTTCTTACGACTTCTAATGAATTCAAGTGCCTATCGACACTAACCGGTACACCAATTACCAACCCAACATCATACTAAACATACATAAATGCAGCAACGGTCACCCATCGATTCCAACGAAGTCTGCAACAATAAAACTTCAAGAACGCATCAATAACATAATTTTCCAGAAAACGCAGTTTGAGCAGTCCCACGAAAAACACCATAACTCACTCAATTTTTATCCAAATATTTTGAATTTACTGTCAAATCGAAGGTATCAAAAATTTCTACATTTTATATGTTGAAAGTTTTTCCAAAAAATTGACCGAAAAGTCGCAGTATTAAATTTGACAGCAAACTTCGAGTTTTGAGATCCAAAAACGTTTCAAAAGTGATCCAATCATTTTTGCTCAAAATTCTTCATAACATCCACATGTTTTTCATACAATAGACATAAAAATCATTACTATGACAAGATCGATGCAGAAACGAAAGTATATACATGCCTTTGAATCTTTAACGTTACCGAACGACGACACCGAAGCGAGGAAAGATGCGAGGTTGATCCGGGACGAACGTGGCACTATTTTCTTGCAATAAAATTCACCGAAAACTTGCTGGAAAAATCGAATGGAAGGGGCGGCTGCTCTCTAGCAAAGAACCCTAGGTTTTGCTCTTTAAAAATAAAAATCTGAATGTGTGTGTGTGTTTTACGGTTTCTAGTGTGTGTTTTGGTGGGTGTGTGCGTGTGTTTAATAAAATTAGGAGGAGTATTTAGTGAGTTAATTGGCTAATTAAAAATACTAATAACAAAGAAAACCACTACATAAAATACTAATACCTCACTGAAATACTAGCATCAATAGATTTAAAATAAAGCACACAAGAGATTAACTTCAAAAGTTTTAAAATTCTAAAATCACTCAATTAATAATTTAAGCTTCAAAATGCTAAAGTAATTAAATTATTTAAAATGCTACATCCATAACTTAAAATAAAATATCATATTTAAAAATTGTCCAAAAACGTCACCGGTCTCCTTTCCTCGATCCCGCCTCGAATAATCATCTGAAACGTGAAACTCAAGAAAACGTTTTATATCGTGCATCACATAAACATGCTAAGTTTAAAGCAATGCAATTTAAATAAATCATGCATCACTAAAATTTTTTTAAATTTAAAAAAAAGACTTAACAATTAAATGAATGCATGGGATTTACGTGTACTGATTTTGGGCTCTACAGTTCATCCCCCACTTATATAAATTTCGTCCTCGAAATTAAATCTTACCAAACAATTCCGAGTAGCGGTTTCTCATATCAGCTTCAGTCTCCCAAGTGGCCTCTTCCACTGATTGATTTAGCCACCGGACTTTGATCAACTTGGTCACTTTGTTCCGAAGCATACGCTCCTGTCTGTCTAGGATTTGGACAGGTCTTTCCTCATACGACAGGTCTGGAGCCAACTGTAACGGTTCATAGCTCAACACGTGCGAAGGATTAGCTAGGTACTTCCTCAACATCAAGACGTGGAACAAATTGTGTACCCCGGCCAGATTCGACGGAAGGACAACACGATAGGCTAGTGTCCCAATTCTGTCCAGAATCTCGAAAGGTCAAATAAATCTCGGACACAGCTTGCCTCTTTTCCCAAATCTCATAACACCTTTCATGGGTGCTATCTTTACAAAAACGTGATCACCTACGGCAAACTCGAGATCCCTCCTTCTCTTATCAGCATAACTCTTCTGACGACTCTGGGCAGTCTTCATCCTGTCTCGGATCTTGACCACCACATTTGCAGTCTACTGAACTATCTATGGACCAAGTTCTGCATTCTCACAAACTTCATCCTAGTGAATCGGCGACCTGCACTTCCTTCCATAGAAAGCCTCGTAGGGAGCCATACCTATGGATTCTTGAAAACTGTTGTTGTAGATAAACTCCACTAGAGGTAGCTTAGATTCCCAAATTCCCTGGAAATCGATCATACAGGCTCGCAATAGATCCTCCAAAATCTGAATCACTCGCTCAGATTGGCCATCTGTCTGCGGGTGAAAAGCGGTGCTGAAAAGCAACTTCGTCCCCATGGCTGCATGTAAGCTCTTCCAAAAAGACGATGTAAACCTCGGGTCCCGGTCGGACACAATAGAAGCTGGGATCCCGTGCAATCGAACTATCTCCCTGATATAGAGTTCCGCATACTGCATCATGGAGAAAGTCGTCTTCACTGGCAAAAAGTGCGCTGACTTGGTAAGTCGATCCACTATAACCCAAATAGCATTGAATCCTCTGATTGACTTCGACAACCCAACCACGAAATCCATGGTGATATTCTCTCATTTCCACTCGGGGATAGGGAGTGGTTTAAGCATCCCTGCTGGCCTCTGAAGTTCTGCCTTCACTTGTTGACAAGTCAGACATTCAGACACAAATCGACGGATGTCTCTCTTCAATCCTGGCCACCAATACAAAATCTGCAAATCCTTGTACATCTTGGTACCTCCTGGATGAATGGAATATGGAGATGCATGTGCCTCTGTCAAAATATCTTCTCTGATCGAATCAACACTAGGCACCCACATTCTACCTTTGTATCTCGCAATACCATCGGACACTGTGTAGAGTACACTGCCCTTGGCTTCGTCTTTCAGCCTCCATTTCTGCAACTACTCATCTGAAGGTTGTCCTCTACGGATTCGGTCTAGCAAATCGGATTTGACTGTCAGATTAGATAATCTGGGAGCTCTGCCCTTGGGATAAACCTCTAACCCAAATCTCTGAATCTCAGACTGAAGGGGTCTATGTACTGACAGTTGTGCCACTACTGCAACTTTACGGCTCAATGCATCTGCCACAACATTAGCTTTCCCTGGATGGTAGCTAATTTCACAATCGTAGTCTTTTACCAACTCCAACCACCGTCTCTGTCTCATATTCAGCTCTTTCTGCGTGAAGAAATACTTGAAACTCTTGTGATCGGTAAATATCTGGCATTTCTCGCCGTACAAGCAGTGTCTCCAAATCTTCAAGGCAAAGACAACGACGGCTAACTCAAGGTCATGAGTCAGGTAGTTCTTCTCATGCACCTTCAACTGTTTGGAAGCATAAGCTATAACACGACCATGCTGCATCAACACTGTGCCTAACCCGAGCTTAGATGCATCGGTGTATAACACAAAATCTCATTGCCCAGATGGCATGGCTAACAATGGCGCTGAAATAAGAGCTTGCTTCAAAGTATCGAAGCTCTTCTGGCACTCGCCACTCCACACAAACTTTGCATTCTTCTTGGTCAGTGAAGTGAGCGGCACTGCTATCGACGAAAACCCCTGAATAAACTTACGGTAGTAACTGGCTAAACTCAGAAAACTACGGATCTCTGAAGCATTCTTCGGTTCAACCCAATCCTTAACAGCCGCTACCTTAGCTGGGTCCACCTCAATATCGCTGCTAGATATTATGTGACCCAAAAACGCTACCTTCTCCAACCAGAATTCACACTTACTGAACTTCGCAAATAACTTGCGACTCTGCAGGATCTGCAAAATTGTCCTCAAATGCTGGCTGTGCTCCTCATGGCTCTTCAAGTAGATTAGAATATCGTCGATGAATACTATGACGAATTGATCTAGGTAGAGCTGAAATACTCGATTCATCAAGTCCATAAAAATCGCTGGAGCATTCGTCAGTCCAAACGGCATCACTAAGAAATCGTAATGCCCATATTTGGTTCTGAAGGCTGTCTTATGAACATCTGCATCTTTCACCTTCAGCTGATGATACTCCGATCGAAGATCTATTTTTGAGAACACTGTAGCTCCCTGCAACTGATCAAAAAAGTCCTCGATCCTTGGTAACGGGTATTTATTCTTGATTGTTACCTTGTTTAGTTCTCGGTAATCGATACACAACCTCATGCTCCCATCATTATTCTTCACAAAAAGCACTGGTGCACCCCATGGTGAGAAACTAGGGCGAATAAATTCCCTGTCGAGGAGCTCCTGAATCTGCTGCTTGAGTTCTAACATCTCAGCTGGAGCTAGACGGTACGGTGCCTTAGATATTGGCACTATGCCTGGCATAAGATCAATGACGAACTCCACCTCTCTCTCTGGTGGGGGTGGGAGGCCTGTGACGTCATCAGGAAATACGTCAGAAAACTCTCTGACTATTGGTACTTCAGATATATATGGAGTGGGTACTTCAGGTGCAGAAACAACGCTGGCCAAGAAAGCCTGACACCCTTTGTGAATGAGTCTCTGCGCTTACATGCAAGAGATCATGCGAGGAAAACTCATCAATCTAGCTGGCTCAAAAAGAAACTGCTCCATACTCAAAGGTCTTACTAACACTGACCTTTTTTGAAAATCGATAAGAACTATGTTCTTTGTCAGCCAATCCATCCCCAAAATGATATCAAACCCTGGCATCGGCAACACAATCAAATCGGCGTACACTAGGTGGCCTTGCAGCTCGAGATCGATGTCCCTGACCACGCTAGTAGCTGAAAATTCTTCCCCTGATGGGACTGTCACTAAATAGCTCACGTCAAGTCCAATAGACTTGACATCCAGGTGACTAGCGAATGTCTCCGAAATAAAGGAATGGGTGGCTCCTGAGTCTATCAAGGCCTTCGTGGCTAGTCTCTTTATGAAAATGTTTCCTGAGAGACGTTAGCACAACACAAAACTTATCTCCTCAAAATTCTAACCTTAATCTTAGGCACAGAAGAAATTTATGTCGCATGACACCTGAAAATATTACTAACACACTAATAAACCCAAATGAAATTCCAACACATGCATAGCAAAGTAATACGATGCTTAATTAAATAGTTTACAAGTCAATAAAGTCATGTCTGGGTTCGCCTCCTGAGCATGCATGGCGAACACTCTTCTCTGTGTCAGTTGCCTCCACTGTGGGCACTCCTTCAGCATGTGGTCACTTGCTCCGCATTTGAAACATTTACCTGACCCATACAAACACTGTCCCGGGTGTTGGCGGTTGCAATTCGGGCACACCGGGTACTCTCCCGGCCTCTGTGGCGCCTTCTGCTGTTGCTGTGGAGCCTGATAGGGCCTCTTGCCCTGCCTATCAGACTAAATATCCCTCTGATCCTGCTCCGCCACCAAAGCTCTAGACACGGCAACTGCATAAATAGTAGGACCAGCTACTCGGATATCTCGGCGCAAGATCGGCCACAACCTATCCATGAAATGCTTCAACTTTCCCTGGGCATCATTAGCTATCAGGGGTACAAAGTGACACCCCCTTTCAAACTTCCTCACGAACTCAGCTACGCTGCTGTCTCCCTGACACAGCTTCATGAACTCCCTGGTCAGTCTGGATCGTACTTCTTCAGTGAAGTACTTGGAGTAAAAGACCTCCTTGAAACTGTTCCACGTCAGTGTTTGCAAGTTCACTGACACCAACACACTATCCCACCAAAGCCTGCGTCTCCAGTCAACAAGAAGATGGCACATCTAACTTTGTCTGCATTCTGCAGCTCCATAAACGCAAAGATTACCTCGATGGACTTAATCCATCCTTCAGCTATCATCGGGTCAGTAGTCCCCGAGAACTCCTTAGGATTCATCCTCCTAAACCTTTCGTACACAGCCTCTGGTCTGGGCCTCGTTTATGTATTTGCCGCGGCCTGGTTCCCCGCAAACTGCGCGAAAAAATACGTCATACCTGTAAGCATCTGAGCTTGCATATCTCGGGCCTCTCTGTCCTTATCCCTTGCTTCCCAGTTAATGATGCGTCTAGGAGGCATACTGTTCCAACAACTTACCCAACACGTAAACCCCATATGCATGAACATGATATCAATAGTATAAGATGCACGTAAATCGAACTTAAAACATGGACATGCTGAAATAATGACTTAATGCTTGGTACATAACTCAAAACTTTAAAACTTACAGACTTGAGGTGTGATTTCGTGAGCTTCTTGTGACTAGCAGTAGGCATAACCCTTTACAAGAACACGGCTCTGATACCAACTGTAACGCCCCAGATTCGACGACCGTCCTCACTGTACCAAGACGAGTCTTTCCAGCGTGTTTATGTCCTCACTCACACGCACCCTAGGAAGATTCTCAGGGGGTCACCCATCCTAAAATTGCTCCAGATCAAGCACGCTTAACTTTGAAGTTTTTATGTGATGAGCTACCGAAAAAAAAATGCACCTTTTGGATATGAGTAGTACATATCAAATTTTTTAAGCCCTTTTCAACTGTATAGTCCATTACATTGAACAGTCTCGGAATCCCTCTCATTCCGGTGTAGGATCGGTTCATTCATGTTGCCTCCACCTAGAAGCCTGCCAAGAGCCGCTCATTGTTCGTGCAACCTCATGGCACCGGCGATCACCCCCCGCCCACTTCGGCCAGGGGCCTCACATGCCCACCAGCTTCCGCTTGGTTCGTCTCCGAACCACACCGTACTAAGAGAGGTCGGCTCTGATACCAACTGTAACGTACCGTAATTTGAACTACTTAAAATTTGCGGAAAAATTAGAACTTTTATTTAATAAAAGGCGAACCTTCAAATTCGATAAACTATACCGTTCATCCCCAAATAATGTTGCAACAAAAGGTCTTAAATGAAGTTTACTAAAATCACTTGTTTAAAACTCATAATCGATAACATGAAATCAGAGTATTTTTGAACATTCATAAAAACTTAAAACTTGGGTGGTCCTCAGGTCTAGCCACCTGCTCAGTCCAAGCCCTGCTCCTTGGTCCCCACCCCTCGTCTCCTCGAAATCATCCTCACTTGCATCGATCAAGTCTAGTGAGTCTAAAGACTCAACACGTATAAACTGGAAGTAGCAAGTAATACGTAATAAAACCACATGCGACTTCAAAATAGTACATACATACTTGAACTTGAAAGTGCGTACCAAAGCTTGAACTTACATACATACATAGACGTGCCATAACGTGAAACTTTTCTTTAACATGCTTTCATACTTGTACATACATGAACATACATAAACTTCATCATTTTGCGTAGAGGCATGTTTCAAAGCAAGTGACCCATACATAAATACGCCTGATCAGACTAAACCACAGTACTGGGCTGACAGGGGATATCCACTGCCACATACATGAGATTCCCATTCATGCTTTAACGGGTGGATTGGTCCTCGTTCATGCTTTAACGTTTTCCAATCCTGATCTAAACCCGTTCATGATTTAACGGGGTGGATTGGTCCCCGGTCATGCTTTACCGCTTTCCAATCCCATACATAATTGGTCACAAGACATTTAGCATAACTCAAAAACTTGAAATATTTTCTTTTTGCACGTCGAACATACTTACTTGGCGTTGAGGGATTCGTTGGATCTCGCTTGGGGCCACTACTGCAACATACTAACATGAATTCGAATACTTAACTGGTGTAACTTAGACATAATAACCATGCTTACACACAAGCTCATTCATTTCCTTAGGACGTTCTAAAATTTCCGTGGCTCGACCTTGTTAACCATTGCATTAGACTAAGATATCGAACCTCAAAGCATTGAACCTAAGTTTTCCCAAGAATGAAGTACATGGACCCCGTGCCCAGGTCCGGCTCCGGGTCCGTGTAGGTACTATAAAAGATGTGTGCAGAAAAGGGGAGGCACGGACCCCATGCCTAGGTCCGTGTAGGGGTCCGTGTAGACTCTGCAAATTGAAACTTCGAAGAAAAACAAAGGCACGGACCCTGTGCCTAGGTCCGTGTCCGGGTCCGTGTACCCTCGATGAAAGCAAACCAACGAAAATTCAATACATGTGATGCTCAACATTCTAAACATGATTGTACGGACTATGACCCGACACCTCGAGACCCATCCTAGGATGCTACTACATTGATACAACCCGTACAAACACCCCGAATCAACGACATCAAACCTACGACACGATGCAACTCAAAAACACGGGACTTGACACCAAATCGCTTCTTACGACTTCTAATGAATTCAAGTGCCTATGGACACTAACCGGTACACCAATTACCAACCCAACATCATACTAAACATACCTAAATGCAGCAACGGTCACCCGTCGATCCCAACGAAGCCTGAAACAATAAAACTTCAAGAACGCATCAATAACATAATTTTCCAGAAAACGAAGTTTGAGAAGTCCCACGAAAAACACCATAACTCACTCAATTTTTATCCAAATATTTCGAGTTTACTGTCAAATCGAAGGTATCAAAAAGTTCTACATTTTATTTGGTGAAAAATTTTCCAAAAAGTTGACCGAAAAGTCGCAGTATTTAATTTGACAGCAAACTTCGAGTTTTGAGATCCAAAAACGTTTCAAAAGTGATCCAATCATTTTTGCTCAAATTTCTTCATAACATCCACATGTTTTTCATACAATAGACATAAAAATCATTACTATGACAAGATCGATGCAGAAACGAAAGTATATACATGCCTTTGAATCTTTATCGTTACCGAACGATGACACCGAAGCGAGGAAAGATGCGAGGTTGATCCGGGACGAACGTGGCACTATTTTCTTGCAATAAAATTCACCGAAAACTTGCTGGAAAAATCGAATGGAAGGGGCGGCTGCTCTCTAGCAAAGAACCCTAGGTTTTGCTCTTTAAATATAAAAATCTGAATGTGTGTGTGTGTTTTACGGTTTCTAGTGTGTGTTTTGGTGGGTGTGTGCGTGTGTTAATAAAATTAGGAGGAGTATTTAGTGAGTTAATTGGCTAATTAAAAATACTAATAACAAATAAACCCACTACATAAAATACTAATACCTCACTAAAATACTAGCATCAATAGATTTAAAATAAAGCACACAAGATATTAACTTTAAAAATTTTAAAATTCTAAAATCACTCCATTAATAATTTAAGCTTCAAAATGCTAAACTAAATAAATTATTTAAAATGCCTCATCCATAACTTAAAATAAAATATCATATTTAAAAATTGTCCAAAAACGTCACCGGTCTCCTTTCCTCGATCCCGCCTCGAATAATCGCCTGAAACGTGAAACTCTAGAAAACATTTTAAATCGTGCATCACATAAACATACCAAGTTTAAAGCAATGCAATTTAAATAAATCATGTATCACTAAAATCATTTTAAACTTAAGTAAAAGACTTAACAATTAAATGAATGCATGAGATTTACGTGTACTGATTTTGGGCTCTACAACAAACTTGTCCATACCTCTTAAATACTCTTGTAAAAATGGAGTAAATCTCAAACTAATGGACCAAAATGGTTAGAAAATTAGAAAATAATTATGAGTTAATTTTGGCAATAATATCTATACTACATATAAAAGTTAGGTCTAAGAAGATAAATGATTCAAGTATAACTTAGAAAAATCTTTCACAGAGAATTATTTTTTTGCGGCCAATACATTAAGATTGAGGCAAGGTTTCCGAAATGCTACAAAACATGTAAAGCAAGCATTAGACATTATTTAAGTCTAAATATATTTTGTCGAATTTCAAACCTAACAAATGCATTTATTATCTTGAACCCGATACTAAATAAAATAATATTTATATATAACATAATTTAATAGATGGAAAAAAAATGCATTTTTTGCTTTTTAATATCATATGTTATATACTAATTAGAACTGTCATCTTTCAAATTTTTATCTTTAATTTAAATATTAATTTATTTTTAGATGTAACACAAATTATTTATATTCCCGTGGGCAGATTACTGTTATAAATTATATCGGAAGAATTAATGAGTCCACGGTGGTTTCAACCGAAGAATTTCATTATTTAAGAAAAAAATATAAAAGTAAAACTTTTAAATTTTTAATAGATTTTTTATGAGATTCTTACAGATGATTATATGTGAGACACACCTACTCGATCTTATATATAATAAAAAATTGTACTTTGATATAAAAAATAATATTTTTATAAATCGAATAAAAAATATATATTTGTGACAAAATTAATTCATATAAAGATATCACAAGAGTTTACATATTTATTTGTGTTATGCTATATGTACAATAATATTTATACAACAATTTTTATAATATAAAAAATCAAATATAAAAATTTTATTTATTAAAATTTCATAATAAATTTAATATAAAATCTGATAATATAATGTAAAAATGTATACAATTGATATTAATATTGATTTACTGTATTTTTTACAATATCCATTTATTTTATATATCAAAAGATACTTCCGATATAGTCGCATGATTTTTCTATGTTTTCTCAATCAATCAGCTTCCTCTACCCACGGGTGGCCCTACCCGCGAACACGTATCTTATCATTCATGTCCCACTCGCAGACTTTGTATTAACTTTAATAAATTTAAGTTTTATTTTGACTAATAAATTTAATTTGGATAGAAAGATTTTACCTCCACTATAATTATTATTGAGGTAAAGAATAAATCTAAAATTTATTTAAATTTTATTTGAAACTCGTATCTCGATTCAATCGATACAAAAACTGAAACGTCCACTAATTTTTTTTATAAATCATAAACTCGAAAACTACTAAATAAAATAACTTAAAATTTCCATATCATATACTAATTTAACATTTGAATCTCAAATTCATAAAATAAATCTCTAAATCGTCAGCTAACCAAAAATCATGCATCGACTTTTAAAAAGATCAATTAACAATAAAATAAAGTATAAAAATCTCTAATAAAATCATTAATAATAATCTTTTAAATCTTTATATCTAACAAGTTAGTGCGGAAAATAAAAGTCCTTTGGGAGTGTACTACCGCACTCGATACACTCAATCGTCAGCGCCTCCCATAATATCATCAAATCCTGCATCATGCAAACCTAGTGAGTCTAATGACTCAGCACATTCTAAATATGAATATCAAATAATACATATACATTCACATGCATTTAGAAATCATATTTTTATTTAAAATAGCTTTTAAACATAAATGAACCATTTAAAATAATTTTAAGCATAAATACATAAATCGTAAAATTATTTTAGTCGTAAAGCTTTCAATCATTTATCATTTTGGGTGAAGTTTGCTCCTTGAAAGTGACTAGCTTTTATCCTCCGGTCGACTGATCAGTCTTCAGCTCAACATGGCCCAAGGGGGCAGACACTAGGCTCCGCCATGAAAATACGATCGTCGGGCTCCCCCGAGGGCCTTCTCCCAGAGACGAGATCCCTTTGGAGCCTTTTCCCATAAATGGGCTCCCTCTGGGGCCTTCTCCCGTAAATAGGCTCCCTCTGGGGCCTTTTCCCTCACGACATCTCCACAAAATTGTAAGTTCAACATTCTTTCTTAAAACGGATCCTCCACGTATCATATATCATTTGTCAGAGTCAATTCACATCCCTCAAAATATTTTTTTTCCTTTTCTTTTAAAAGCATAAAATATCATAACTTTCCAAAAATAGCATTTTAACAGTAAAAATTGCACAATTTTACCATTAATCATACAATATTATATTTTCACAAAAAATCATCATTTTAAATCATAAAGTATTATTTAACATGCATTATGATCCTTCGTGACACTGCCAAGATTTTACGAAATTCTCAAATGTAAAATGACTATTTTGCCCCTAGACGTAAAATTTCTCGATTTTAAATTTTTCTTACTTTTAATGTTATGGGCTTATCCCAAATAATTATTTAAGCTTAAATCTATTTTTCATAATTTTATTCAGCTTAATTCGAGGCTTTCTATTTAATTCTTTAATTAATAATTCTCGAGGCGTTTAGTTTCCGAATTAATTCAAAACTTAATATTTTCTTCCCAAACTTTAAACATAGACTTTTTATTACATAAACTACCTTGTGAGTCATGAACCACCCCCGTGGACCCATGGTTCCAATTATGTTCATTAATTTTTTATTTTTTACCCTTAATCAAGATCACCGAGCCATCTCCTAATTTAGTCGAGCCACGATCGAGCCACCTCGAGCCAAACCCTAGCCAACCCATCTAGGTACGCTCTTGAACAACCATGACCCTTAGAACCAGACCCTAGCTCACGCAAACCCTCCTGGAACAAGACCCACAGCTGCGCGCGTGCTTCATCTTCATGCCTAGGACTCCTAGTGAACTAGGACTCTCATACTCGAGCCACCACCGAGCCCACCTGCCCCTCACCAACCTTGTACCACGCCCAGACCCAACCAAGCCCAGCCCAAGCCCCTGAACCCACGCACGAAGCCACCAGAAACCAGCAGCAGTTGCGCAACCTCCCATGGTGCGATTTGGTCTCCTTCTCGCGTGGGACTCCTCGCCTGAGCCACCACCAAGTCCAAGCTTTCTTGACCCTCTCTGGAACACCCTGAGCCACCTCCTAGATGACCTAGCCTAGCCCTCTCCCAAGCCTCCCCGCTGCAACCTCTCGGCCGAACAAGAACACACACGAGAAGAATCTTATCAAGCGAGGACTCTTCCCCAGCCAAGATCCATGAGTCCTAGCCCTGCTAGGACCCTTACTAGGACCTAACCACATCCTGAACGAAGCCTCCTCAAGACCTGGTCGAGCCCCAACACCCCATGCATCCTAGCCGAACCCCTTGAATCATGATAACCACTCCAAACCCTGGAATACCCTAGGTGCCTCTCTCCCTTGCTTATGCGTGAATCCAGTCTTGTTTTCTTTTAATTTTATTCATATTCCCTTCATATTTCATCCTACATTGGCAGTGTATTCGTTGGGAATCATATTATGATCACATATACATAAAAACGTCGAAAACTTTTGAAAATATTTGACAAAATGTTAATGTGAGGCCCATTTACTATAATGACAATTAATGATTAAACAATAATGGTTTGATTTAAAACTACAGCGGAAAAAGATTTAAAATACTTTAAAACGGACCTCATGGTTTAGAAAAATTTCGGCATGACCTCCCCGTAAGGAGGACATCCCGAAAACTCAAGCAGTAGTTTATATCAAAATATACTCCAACTAGAGTCATTAAAACAAAACCAAAGTTAAACAACCTATAGCCGCACTGGCCAGGACTAAACAGGAATTAAAACATACCAAATACTCACCAGATCATAAATATCACAAAGTCGACTCAAAACATCACAAAACAACCAAATACTACTACAGATACACGGGGCATCTCCCCTGCAAATAAACTACAATACAAGACTGAAATAACTCAAGACATACATATAGACTAACTGGGAGACTCCACTGAACATAACCAAGCAATCCAACCTCAATCCCGAGCTCCACTGGCGGAATCCCGGCCTGATGCTGCAAAATGACTCGGGAGATCTACCATGATGCCCAATAGCAACCACAGCAGCCCCCCCCCCCCTCCCTAAGAAAACAACTGAGGTTAGGATTCTGGTATGAAATAGTCCAACAATAACATAAATCATGCATAATCATATAATGAAATGTAATATGCAATGCATGAAAGGCTCAACGAATAATCGGGATAACGGGAGCCAACAAACGGTACGATAACAACTGGAATAATGCTCGAGCAACAACACAGGGGAGCTACATCATCATGTAACTAAACCGCCCTGCCAAGTATGCGAGGTATGCCAAGCTGTGCTGAATAACACCCCTGACTCGGCCTCCATACAGCTGATACGCTATAATAGGATGGCACAACAGAACAAACTAGATGACACAATCCCAGCGCTCATCTCAAAAGGCTGCACTAACCACGGGATTGTTCAATCACATCTACGGTCTCATGTGTATAGGCCTATCAGCCACACAATGATCCCGAGATAAACAACAGTGCCAGATAACAACAGATATCAACAATGGGCTAACAAGAACAATAGTGCTCAGCATGAATGTCATAAATGTATGCCCGATACTAAATGCCAATAATATGTCAAAATAATAAACATAGATCACAACGAAGGCATTTAAGAATTTACCACAGTCAACAAGTCATAAACATGATCCATGTAACACAGAATGACAATTAAACATAATTTATGTTTTACCGTCGTATGTTATCGAGCTGTAACATACCTATACCAACTTGAAAATCCAATAACACTTCACTGCAAGACTCTCAGCCTAAACAAAACAACAATAAGCCGATCATGAAAACTATATTCCATATCGATGTCCGATTTGGCACAAAAGAGTATAAAATTCATATCTCGCTCAATATTAACTCAAATCAATATCCGCCAATTGGAAATGAAAGATAACTAAATTATCTAAGTTTCTTTAGTTGAAATCATCTTCAGAATCTCAGTAGATTATTCTCAGAATTTTCAAGAACACACTGCTTCTTCCGAATTCGCGGACAGAATCTCATACACTGAGCAGTTCCAGAAAAACAAACATAACTTGCTCAATTCTTAATGGAATTTAACGATTATTATATCATTACGAAGACAACACATAGCTATACAACTCTTATTTGAATCACAAGTCCAGAATCGGAGCGCATAATTGACAAAAACTCGAATTACAGTAGCTAATCTACACAGCTCCAACACAAAATTCTATTTTTACACATTTTAGTAGAAAAATCATATCAAATCCGTTTCTAATCGAAAATCCATTCTTTTAGTGGCTATGAACAGCTAACATAAAGCACTACAAAGTTTATTTAGGTCATTTCTACAAATTCAAGATGTAAAAATCGCAGCAACACAAAACTCTCACCCCAAAACCGAAAGAATTCGCGCAGAAACAGAGCACAGAAACAGCAGCTTCAATCTACCCGAATCCTTGCTCAAACTTCGTGATTTCTATCTTGAATCGAAGCTTAGGATGTTAGGAAGACATCTCTTCAGACCGATCGAGATTTAGACGCTGGACGGAGGAGATATCGCGATTTTTCCGCAGCTGCTCCAAGGGTTGCGGGAATTTGGGTTTTCTTTCTTCTCTTCCCTTTCTCGATTCTTCCTTCTCTTATTTGGTAAGTTGTGTGTATGTATATGTATATATATATATTGTGTATTTGGTTACTAAAATAGTAACTCAAGCCCATCTATCTCGGTCTGTATTTATTTTGCTCTCGTGTGTTATTTAAACTCTATATGTATTTTATATCTTTAAATTCTCCGATATTATAAAACACATATTTCTAATACACTTCTTGAATTTATTTGGCATAAATAATTATTTTAATTTACAACTCAATAATTATTCTAATTATGTCAAATTACTGGATAATTAATTACAGGGCCTTACAGTTAAACCATCGAACATAAATATTTTTCATGCAAAAACAATTGAAACATGCATATTATGATTTGAATGATGCGTGTAAGGGTTTAGAAAATGTGCCTTTGTGTTTAAAACGCTCGAATATTCAATCGTCGACGATGTGCGAAGTTAGACGACCGGACCGAAGAACCCTAGCTTTTCCTCCTCTTGATATTCTCGAAATTTATGTGTGTCCAAGTGTGTGTTTTCGGCTGGTTTCTGGTGTTTTGAAGCACCAAGGTAATATATTTATAGATTTAATTGCATGATAATGGGCTTTGGTTTTGTGCCTCAAAGTATAGGAGCAATTGTACCTACTCAATTTGGTTAAATTGGGCTCAATAACTCTTATTTAATTAAAACATAAATGTTTATAAAAATTACTTTTCAAAAATAATGAATTTGATATTCTAAAAGTCCCTTGTTTGCCCAAAACCGGCTTCTCGGGTAAAATCGAGCTCGTCTCGTAAAATAATTTGAACTCTACTATTTGTAAAAGAATTAAATCATTTTTAATCATATTAAGAAGCCTTGAAAATATTTAGTGAAAAATATTTATTCTTATTTTGGTCGTCCTCGGTCTCCTTTCCCCCAGCTTATTATTGAATATCCGGGTAAAACCCTTCAATTTCATAAAAACGTGCCATATAATCATTTAGTCATGCAATCAAACATTTAATCATTTAATAAATATCATACAAGCATTTAAAATCAATTAAATAAAATATTTAAGCAATTCAAATAATTTGCATGCATGTGATTTACGTAGGTTTGGTTTTTCGGACGTTACAAAAACAACCTTACAAAAACAACCTTAACAAATTCATCTAAAGTATGTTTCATACAAACATGATTGATATCAACCGGGTAAATCGGGTTGAGTTTGGTCGACGGTTATATAAGATCAGTGAATTTCTTCTCAGGCACATTATAGATCAGGCGGAGAGTATCAGGACTGAAGAGTTTGCATATTTTAAAGAGCAAAGAACGTTAGTGAGGCGCCGAGAGGTTTTCGGCGTAACCATTCTGACGGTCAAATAAGTCAAGTGTTTCTTTGTAAATGATATTATAATACAGAGAATATATGTTAAGCATTTTTAAAAAAATATTAGGTGAATTGAATGTTTTACAATTAACAAAACTTGGGTATTTATAGATATATCGATAATGATGACCTTGTTTCAATACTATTTATGGTGAGCTAGCAGTCCATAGCCTATCTTCTGAAACTATCAAATACGACAATCCACAATGTATCTATATTAGTTACATCATCCCAACTTGTGATGAATGACAAACCAATGATTCATAGGTATGATACACTTTATTTGTGGACCCGGAAGCAACATCTGTACTGAGGTGCCAAAGCAGATGATCGTGGCGTGATAATGAGGACAAAACCCTCAATATCCTAAACCCATTTACACAGCCTCGGGTAAGATGAGAGTCCGGGCTCACTCTGTGCTGATCTGATTATCTTCCTGAGTTCCGAGGATGATACCCGAGCTGGCTCTTATCTCGGCTTTTAGTTATGAGATGAACCAGGTTCCGACCCCTCCTTAGCCCGGTTTATAGGATGACCCGGGTACCTCTTGACAGTGGCGGAGCCATATTAATTGTCACCCGGGCTAAAGCCCAATTTTTTTTAAAAAATTATATTTTAATTTTGGATAATTTGATATTAGTTTGGGTAAATTAATTTAAAATAATAAAATATTCTAGAGTTTAAAGTTCGATCTCTAGTAGAGCCATATTCCTGAATTCGATACTGCTTTATGAGGTATCAATGATAAAACCTATCAATAATCAATATATATAATAAAAACGTAGATATTAAGGGTATGTAATGTAGGTTTAATAGTTTTAATTATTTTGTCTAAAAAGTTTAAAATAAAATTTTGTGACTATTATAATTATGTTGTAGTAGCGTGGTATTAATCGTTTTTTAGCAAGAACTATAATTTCCGTTCACCGAATCAACACATCCCTCTTTACAACAGAAGAAATAACAAGAGGTATTGCATTTTCAAAAATCAAGTCACCCTAGCAATTCTCACCTTATCAAAAAACTAACCCATTGGCACAAACTATGTCACCTTGCCAAACATATATACCAGTAATCTACGCATGCAAATGCAAATTTATTTTAGATACACTAAAATAAGTATGGTTTGGAACCTATTCCTTCTAATATTAGAGTAGATCTTTTGTGAGACGGTCTCACGAATTTTTATCTGTGAGACGGGTCAATCCTACCGATATTCACAATAAAAAGTAATACTCTTAGCATAAAAAGTAATACTTTGGCATGGATGAACCAAATAAGAAATCTGTCTCACAAAATACGACCCGTGAGACCGTCTCACACAAGTTTTTGTCCCAATATTATATGTGTCAAAATCTAACATTTTTCTTCAAATCAAACTCTTTTTTAAAATCTCTAAAATATAGAGTTCTTGTCATAATATCCTTAAACTTCTAATCTTTATCCAATAGAATCACTTCAATCACATGATCATTGTTGATCCAGGTTCTTCATCCCTATGGTAATAATTAAATTTATAAAAAAATTAGAAAAATTTGAATTTTGTTGAAAAATAATATTTAAAATGTGTGTATTGAATATTTGAATGTTGAATATTTGAATGTTGAAAATAAGAATTGTAAATATTGAAAATTAGTGTGTGATGATGTAGGTAATGATGAATTTATTTTTGGATTATTTGTAAAGATTTTCTATAAATAGATCTCTCATTTGTGAAGAAAATCACAACTGAGTAGAGAGAAAAATTTTATAAAGTGTGTAGTTTGATAAATTTTAAGAGTTTGAGATTTTTATTTTTTACTATAAATTTTTACTTTTTCACAACAAATTTGATTCATAAGTTTTATGAATTTTATTTCTAATTTTTGACAAAAATATTTAATATATATGAAAATAGATTAATTAGAAAAAATTAATGGAGAAAATAATGGTAATATCTAATAATTAATAAGGAAAAAAAATATAAGTTTAATAATTTAACGATTTAATTTTTCGGGAAATTGGCCTTCAATTCCCAGCCATCGATTTTTTTTGTGTTCAGTCCCTGAGTACTTTTTTAGTATCACATTTCCACATGAAGTGTACCACATTTTGTATGACATAGTACCACAATTTTACGAGTACAAAATGAACCCAAAAAAATATTTTGATTGGGGATTTTTCACCCACTTCCGCTTGATTTTTCATCATAAACATAGAGGACCAACCAATGTCAAAATAATAAATCAATAAAAAATAAATTTTACCCTAAAAAATGTCCAATTTCCGTGCCAGCATCGTCTCCTCTCTCTTTCCTACCAAAACAAACAAAGTTCTCATTTGTTCTAAAACCCACACCTTACACCACGCACTCTCGCTCCCCATTTCGTCTCCCCTATCTAACGTGCGCCGATGGAGGGATACTCCTACAACTCCTCCTACCCCGAGTCCGGCGACTCCTCGCCGCGCTCCAGAGAAATAGATTTCGAGAATCCGACGCCGTGGGAGGATTCTCAGGCTAATCCGCTTTCTAAAGTCAAGTTTATGTGCAGTTACGGCGGAAAGATCCAGCCCCGCCCCCACGATAACCAGTTGTCCTACGTCGGAGGTGAGACCAAAATCCTGGCTGTTGATCGGAATGTAAAATTTTCTTCACTCCTGTCCAAGCTTGTTGCTCTCAGTGATTGTGACAGTGTTTCGTTCAAGTATCAGTTACCCGGAGAAGATCTAGACGCGTTGATTTCGGTGACTAATGATGATGATTTGGAGCACATGATGCACGAGTACGACCGGTTGTATAGGGTTTCACCGAAGCCGGCGAGGCTCAGGTTGTTCGTTTTCTCGAGCTACGGTTCGAGTTTGAGTTCTTCGGTTAGGAGTTTTGGCTCTGATGATGTGAAGTCGGAGAAGGAAAGGTTTGTCGAGGCGTTGAATTCTGCACCGATTGTGACGGCTTCACCGCCAGCGGCGGCGGATGCCGCCGCAGCGACTCAGGTGTCGGCGCAGGCTGATAACGTTGATTTTTTGTTTGGGTTGGAGAAAGCAAATGGTATGGCTCCACCGAATCCCGCTTCCGTACAGAAGCCGATGGCTGGGAGAGTACAGGAGGTTGAGGACCCGGTTATTCCGGGTCCGGATGAGAGGTTGGTCGGATCTGATCCGATCCAGAAGCACATTCAGGATCTACAGAGGTTGAGAATTGAGGAGCAACAGGGGATCTACGGCAGAAAAATGGACGAAAATCTCGCCGTAGGATACGCCGGCGGTGATTACTACATGTTACCGGAGAAAATCCCTCCGCTACCCGTTCCGGGAGGTGTTCCTTACTGGCCGGAGAAACCAGCTCCCGACGGGTTTTTTCCATCAAACGCCGTCAACAATGAACAGCCCGTTTACATGATTTCAGCACCCTCGGCGGCGTACCACTCTCCGATGATGAGACCCGTCACAGCCCCACAAAACCAAGGCTTCTACGCCGTTCAAAGAATACCCTCTGACATTTACCGCGAACAGCAGCAGATGTACAATGTGAACGCACCGATGCCCGTACCCACAACTCTGCCGCCGCAGAAGGTATCAGGATATGCTGCCGAGGGTGGTTTCGGAATGGTTAGACCGGGAAGCACCGCCGGAGTTCCAGTAATGGTAGATGCAGCCGGGTACGCACAGGTGGCGTACGATAGAGTTGGGAGACAGATCGTCTACACTACTCCGGGAGGCGTAATGGGCGCACCTGCTTCTGCAGTTCAAGCTTCTCAATATCCAGCCATGAATAATACAGACGTAAGAACCCCCCCGCTTGATGAATCCGGACCAGGCCGCCGTGCCTAAAGCTGTCATTCACAAGGACTACACAAGGTTCTGTGTCATTATCATCTTCTTACAATAATCCGTATGTGAAAAAATATAATACATAATTGCTATGTGAGAGCCCATGTAGTATGTTTTGCTTTCTTGATTTTGCGTTGGTTTTGTGTCAGTGTACATAAAAGTGAATCTGGAAATTGGAATTATCCCTTGCTTCCCGTCAAAGTCTTCAAGTACCGTGTATCCAACTAAATTTAATTATGAACTTGTCGAATTCAAAATGTTTGATGAATTGTACACGAGGCATAAGGAGAGTAGCGGATAGGGATGATAATTTTCCAAGTTCGGGGCCCCAAGAGCAAAATATGAAACAGGGACGGATATCTCGATTTTTCCAAGTTCGAGTTCGGGTTCGAAAATCTCAAAATAATTTTGAGTGGGCAAAGAAATGGAGATGTCAAACTCGACTAGTCGTCTCATCCTTAGTAGGGGTAGTTGAAGAAGATTAGAATTGTATTGTTAATTTTTAATAATATGCATATATGTTGTAACTAAAGAAAATTGTAGCATAAGATGTCAACTTACAATGGGTTTGATTAAAATTATTTAAAACAACTTATAAGTTATTATATCTTAACAATTTTTAGAAACTTATAAATTGTAAGGTCTTATTTTAAAAATAACTTGTTAAAGTGTGTGTATGAATTTATTTTAGACCACATAAAAGATATTAATGTATTTAATATTATATGATTTTTTTATTGTAATATTTAAAAAATAAATATATTTATATTTATATTTTAAAACATATATGTTCTTTGGAAAAAAATATTTAATATTATTTTTAATGTGTGAATTATATCTCAACTTTTTTTAAAACAATTTATAAATATTTTCATTTTTTGCCAATAATAATTTTTGAGCAGATAATACTTCTATGGAATTCAATATCAAATCACAAAAAAGAATATATAAAAATTATACATAAATTGCCCCTTTTAAATTTTAAACTACTGAAGTAGCATGTTGCCCGTTGGTGGTCAACATTTACATTTGAAATTGAAAATTATAATCACATATAAAAATAATTATTTGACTGAAATTAAATTTCAAAATCACGATATATGATCCTTAGATATAATGCAAAAGCGGCACTTCATTGACCGAAATCATATATTGAAAATTATAAAGCGCACATATAAAAATAATTATTTGACTGAAATTAAATTTCAAAAATCATATATTAAATTTTAACCTTTGTATATAAAAGACAAAGGTTAAAATTTTAAAATAATATACAACAAAATCCCGACAAAGAAAATATTAAATTTATCACAGACTCATTGCTGATGTTGATATATGCTATAATCAATGAATACATTTGTAATTTATTAATATATTATATACTCTCTTCATCATGAATAAATTTTATAGGCCAAGTGGAACAAGAGATATATATTTTAGCATATATAATATCAGGATGAGTTGAATATTTGATCCTGATCAAATTTTTTTATTTTTATTTTTTATGTTTAGTGTTCCTTGATTTGTCTAATAGCTATTTTCGTTGAAAAAAACACAAATGTTTTAAGTTGAAGAGGTCATATAAATAAATCAGAAAAACTCATATAACATCATCTTACGCCGTAATTTTGTAAAATCGGGTTTTCGATCCGATCTTACCTATGAAAAAATATTATTGTTTATGTCAAAAGTATTATTTTTCACTGTAACTATGAATCAAATCGAGCCGTCTCACAGATATAATCAATTAGATTTTTTTTTACATGAGATATACTCTAAACACATATCACTAAATGCTACCCATAGGAGAATATGTAAAAATTAGTAGGTTATTTTTTAAAATTGAAATTCCTTGGGAGCTATCAACATACTTCTCTTTCCATCGTAAGATCTAAATTTGTGATACCAATTAATGAAAAATGTGGAAATTAAGTAATTTGTTTTGTGATTTAGCATTTTTTTTCCTTTTCAAATGAGTGCTTACATATCATAAGATAAGTTGACACCACATGAAAAAATATTAAAAATACCAAAAAAATACAAATTAACCCTAAACTGGGGAAATATAAAATCACCAAATTTTGAAAACAAACCAAGCTAAGGGGAAGAAATGGAAATTATGGGTGTCCCAATCAATGCATTAGCCCATTGTCTCCCATATTTTTCTAGTCTCCACTTCTATACTCAAACCAATTCTCTTAAATAATCGGGACAGTTTTCCCCATCATTTGTTGATAATGATACAAATTTATACATGGGTCCAGCCAAATTAGACTTTGGGATAGCTAGGACACATATATAGTATATTCTTTTTATTAAAAAAAAAATTCCATAATTTTATCGTATCACTTCTTTAAAAACATAACGAGTCGTGAAATAAATTACTATATTTCTTGTCGATTCCTCTTCTTTGGATACATTTGTGAAATAAACAATCTAATTCAATCATTTTTGCGTCTTCTTTCCGTTGTGTCTTTTTAACATACGTACATGTCAAAGTCAAGGTTTGATTCTTGATGTTTCAACTTTCACTACAAACTTAAGATAAAAAAAATCGAAGTTTTACCAACTCTTCTCGCAACCACAAAAAACTATAGTTTTGGCGAGAGACTCATTCTACTCCCAACCCTACCTACGATTTGCGATACTTTAAAGCCATTTTTGTTGAGTAAAATTGATTTTTTCGTTATTTCATGTACCAATTAAACTATTTATTATAATATATAATTAACAAACATATGTATCAAAATGATTTTTACTCATATTTGATGATACCAAAAATTCCTCGTACATAAGGTTCGGTCGGATAAGCTAAAATAATCAAGTCTTTCTAGCTGGTATGGAATGAGCCGATTAGAGGCTTGTTGATATGTTGAAAGCCGAGCTGAATCTGCATAGATGAACAAACATTAGTGAGTGCCAAAATTGTTTTCGATTTAGCCCCTACGATGCTTAAGTTAGTCATAATAGCAAACTTAAGTGTGCGAGAATAATAGTGTTTGTGTAAGCAATGAGTGTATTTGTAAAGCTATAGACTATACCTGATATTTATATAGTGAGAAAAATTAGATACCTTGTATGAAAAGAACTCAAGTCTTCCATATGGAAATGAATCTAGTAAAGCAAGTTCTCTAAGATACAAGATTTATGCTGATCGTATCTTATTTTTGTTTTTAATTTTGAAAGATGTCTTATTTTTATTTTTTTGGGATTCTTTTCTTATCACGGAAGATTTAGTTCAAGATTTTAATATAGAATGGACTTCACTCACCATTATTCACGTTTTTGTTCGGGTCAGAATACTTTGAGTTCGGATGCTCGATAATATTTTGCAAGGGTCTCGGTTAAAATATCCCAAAACATATTTATAAGCATTCTTAGACATAAACTCGAGTTCAATACAAAACTTATTCGATTCGTTTTAAAACTTAGACCGGGGTCTCAGGTTTTAACCCGAATCGAACCGAAACTTGACCAAATATCTCCCACTTTTTACCACACATTGTGAACACTTTAAAAGGAACCTAAAACCTCGAAACCACCACCTTATACCTTCGAGCAAGTCGCGGCTGGAAAATTCAGCAAGCCATCACTCAATCCTAGCCGAGACCCTAGCACGCGATTACCATACCTACACCGAAGCCGATGGTTCCAGCCACCAACCAACCTTTCTTAGACCACCCTAGGACCTTCCCGAACCTACTGAAACCACGCAAATCAGCCCATGCACGCTGGAACTCACAGCTTCTTGCTAGACCTCCAAAATGTTCGAACATGACCTCTCTTCGACTCAACTCCCTAGTGCAGTCCTTGAGTCAAGACCCGCGGTCTTCAAGCTCTTCCAGATCACGACTCAGACTCACCGGAGACAAGTCCACGGCCTGGAGTTGCCCTCACCCCATCGGCTTTACCTTTGGTTCGAGACACAACTCAAAACGTGGCACCACACATGCAACCTCTGGGCTTTCAACCCAATGCCGAGCACACCCTCAACTTTCTCCCTTAAACGACCCTTACCTACCCATACAGCCCTAGTATCTCAACAACCAATGACCCCTTGCACGAAAATACATGAAAACGTGTATGAGAATCGACAAAACAAACGATAACCATGCAGTAATCACCATACAGGTACTGTCTCCAAATATTCAGAGCGAACACACACTCCAAGATCGAACGATTTACATGCTTTACAACACATTTTTCATATATTCTACCATTTCCACTTGAGAGTAAGGAGTGGTCTCATCTTCCCTGCAGATCTCTGATGCTCTGCCTTGACCTGCTGACAAGTCAAACACTCGGAGACGAAACGCAGAATATCCTGCTTCATGCCCGACCACAATACAGAGTCTGTAGATCCTTATACATATTTGTACTCCCTGGATGAATGTAGTACGGGGTGCTGTGGGCCTTGCTCAAGATATCTGTTTGAAAGGAACCACTGTCAGGAACCCATAGGCGGTCCCTATATCTGACTTTGTCATCCAAAACTGCATACAATCTCTGGCCCTTAGCCTCGTCCCTCTGTCTCCACTTCTGTAACTGCTCGTCAGAAGTATGCCATGCTCGAAATTCTGTCTCTCAGAGTCGGCTGTACTGTCAGAGTAGCAAGGTTCGGGGCCTCGCCCCTGGCATAAACTGCAAGATCAAATATCTGAATCTCAGCCTGTAGCGGTCTCTGCACTGAAAAATGAGCAATCACTGCGTGCTTCTTGCTCAAAGCGTCCGCAACCACATTAGCCATACCCAGATGGTAGCTAATGTCACAATCATAGTCCTTGACCAGCTCAAGCCACCTCCTTTGTCGCATATTCAGATCTTTCTGTGTGAAGAAATACTTCAGGCTCTTATGGTAAGTAAAAATCCTGCATTTCTCCCCATATAGGTACTGTCTCCAAATATTCAGAGCGAACACCACTGCTGCTAGCACGAGGTCATGAGTCAGATAATTCTTCTCATGAATCTTCAGCTGTCTGGACACGTAGGTTATAACTCTGTCATGCTGCATTAGAAACGCACCCAAACTGAGCTTCGAAGCATCTGTGTAAACCACAAATTCTCCCTGCCTTGATGGCATAGCTAGAACTGGTGCGGTGGTCAATGCTAGCTTCAATATGTCAAAGCTCTCCTGACACTCAGATCCCTAGATAAACTTGGCATTCTTCTTCTTCAAGGCAGTCATAGGCACCGCAATGGAAGAGAAGCCCTGAATGAACTTCCTGTAGTAACCAGCTAATCTCAAGAAACTACGGATCTCTGTAACGCTCTTGGGCATCGGACAATCTCTGACTTGCCTCGACTTTGCCGGGGTCGACCTCTATAGCATCCTGTGATACAATATGGCCCAAGAATGCCACTCTGTCAAGCCAAAAATCGCACTTACTGAACTTGGCATACAACCGTCTGTCCTGTAATGTCTGCAGTACGGTCCTCAGATGCTGACTGTGCTCCTCTCTTCTCTTCGAATAGATCAGAATATTGTCAATGAAAA
The DNA here is from genome assembly GCF_025594145.1 of Primulina tabacum. NCBI lineage: Eukaryota > Viridiplantae > Streptophyta > Magnoliopsida > Lamiales > Gesneriaceae > Primulina > Primulina tabacum. The sequence goes on from NC_134550.1 coordinate 16,942,615, forward strand.
CTATGACGAACTGATCCAAGTAAGGCTGAAACACGCAATTCATGATATCCATGAATATCGCTGGCGCGTTCGTCAAACCCAAGGGCATCACCATAAACTCATAGTGTCCATAACGCGTCCGGAAGGCTGTCTTACGCATGTCAGTCTCTCTCACCTTCAACTCATGGTATCCGAATCGGATGTCTATCTTCGAGAACACTGATACTCCCTGAAGTTGATCAAACAAATCCTTGATCCTCGGCAATGGATACTTATTTTTAACTGTGACTATGTTCAGCTCCATGTAGTCAATGCACAGTCGCATGCTGTCATCCTTCTTCTTGACAAACAGTACTGGCGCGCCCCCATGGAGAAAAGCTAGGGCGAATGAATCCCTTATCTTGCAAATACTGTATTTGATCTTTCAGTTCTTTCATCTCGGTAGGTGATAGACGGTAGGGGGCCTTAGAGATCGGCACTGTCCCTGGCATGAGCTCAATAGAGAAGTCCACCTCTCTGTCTGGTGGAATGCCTGAGACATCGTCAAAGAAAACACTGGAGAACTCTCTGACCACATCAACGTCCTCTAGCCTTTGACTGACTGGCTCAGACATTGATACGATACTGGCTAGGAATGCTTGGCAACCATCTTTTCATAAGATTCCTCGCGCACAAGCAGGAAATGACGTGAGGCATATGCTGATGTCTGGCTGCCTCGAATAAAAATGGCTTACCCCTGGGCGGTCGGACAGATATTGACCTCTGTTGAAATTCTATGACAGCTCCGTTCAAAGCAAGCCAGTCCATACCCAGTTTAATGTCGAACTCCGGCAATGGTAGCACTATCAAGTCTGCCTGCACCATATGCTTCTGTAGTTGAAGCTCCAATTTCCTCACTATAATGGAGGTAAACATCTGATCCCCAGACGGAATCGATACTCTGAAACCTAAATCCATTGCCACTGCTATGATTCCTAGACACTTTACGAAAGATTCAAATATAAACGAATTAGTAGCCCCTGAATCTAGCAATGCATGTGTAGCTATACCTGAAATATATATCATCCATGTGACAGAACATACCATCAAATCTAATCATTTTGAAACTTAAAAATTTTCTTACCGGAAATTAACCCAAAATCCTCAAAATTTACTGAATTAACCCTATGCATTCTCAAAAATCTCGAAATTAACCCCCAAAAATCTTGAAATTTTCATTTTAACCCCTAAAGTTTCGAAAATCACACTTTGGCCCTTCAAAAATTTCGAATTTAGCCTCTATAATTCTCAATTCATGTAATTAAATCCTTAATTCCAACTAGTTAGAGCATGAATCCTAATTATTCTAGGTTTTCAATCCCATAATTTAATTCTCATAACAAACAATTCATCCAGTGCAATCAAAGCGGTAAACATAAAAAATCAAGTGAAAATGTTACCAGTGATCAAAGTAAAGTCTGGCTCCACCTCAGCCTCCTCGGCATGCATCACATATGCCCTGCCGGTAGTGGGACCCTTGTTCTGAGGGCAATCTGCAGCCTTGTACCCCTCCTGTTTGCAAACGAAGCATCTGTAAGTGCCCCACATGCATTTTTCATAGTGGTATTTGTTGCACTGCTTGCATGGCGGTCCTCCCTCCGGCCTGGGAGCCCCCGGTACCTGAGGTGGCCGCTGCTGTCCTGGCCCCCTATACTGTCCCTGGGGCTTCTACTGCCCCTTCTGTTTCGGTGGCCCCGTATACTGTTTCTTATGTGGCTGTGAAATGGATTGGGCCTGATGCCGCTTCCGCTGCATCTCAAAGTCTATGTCCTATAAAGCTTGCTCTGCCTGAAAAGTGCAGGCTGTTGCATCATCATATCCCGCCGGCCTCATCAACATAACATCCCGGTGGAGGGTGGGTCTCAGTCCGTCCATGAAATGCCTCAGCTTCTGTGCGGCATCCCTGGCGATAATGGGCATGAAATGGAAGAGCCCCTGTCAAATTTCCTGAAGAATTCTTCCACAGACGAGGCCCCCTGGCGGAGACTCATAAACTTCCTCATCAGGTGGACCTTGACATCAGCTGGGAAGAACTTGCCATAAAACATCTCCTTGAACATGTCCCAAGTGAGAGTAGTCAAGTCGACGGCATGGGCAGCTCCCTCCCACCATAGAGACGCATCATCCCTCAGCATATAAATGGCGCACCTGACCCGGTCGCCATCTCTAATCTGTAAGTAGTCAAAGTGCAGCTCCAGTGATCTAACCCATCCCTCTGCCAAGAATGGGTCAGTGATACCCTCGAACTCCTTCGGGTTGAGCCGTCTAAACTACTCATAGATATCGGTCTGTGGTTGGGGCGCCTGTTGTTGGGCCTGCTCCATCAGTCTAGCTATCCCCTCTAGTACTCGGGTAGCTGGGTCTCCTGGTGGTGGTGGTGGAGGTCCTCTACCACCTCCAGGAATCTCATCCTGTCTCTCGGTAATGGGAGCAAGTCTGGGAGGCATATCTGAATACAGTCCAATTTATAAACGTAATCCATCATTCAGTTAACCTAGTTTTTTTTAAATAATATATCCTTAAATCGTAAAAACAATTAAACATGTATCGTAGATCATCATAAAGCGTAAATCATGAAAACATGCAGGTGATAACAGTAAATTATTTTAAACATTTAAAACATAAAAGCTTACAGACTTAAGGTTTGAAGACTGAGCTGCAGAAGCTGACGATGACACAACTCTATACAGGACCCTTGCTCTGATACCAACTGTAACGTATATTATTTTAAAAATGAGAAAATATTTTTTTCGTAAAGCTCAAAATTTGAAAATAAACACTTAAATAATTTGCATGCATACAACCCTACTAAAGAAAAATTCCATTTAAAAATAATCGTAAAAGTTTGACAATTAAAAGACATACCACCATTTAAAATGATCGATCTCAAACGAAGCATGAACAATTAAAAATACTAGTGATCATCCGTAAATCGAAACCCGTGTATAAAATATCAATGTCCTCTCATCTCTCCTAAAATCATGATGTGCGGAAAAGTGTGGTCCTTGGATCGTACTCACATCCAGGCCTGCCTACTAAGAGTTCAGCACCTCCAGTCCCCTCAAAATCATGATCATATGTATCACACATGCCTAGTGACGCCTGTACTAATATAACAAATACATGTACATAACAAGCAGCAGCGAAAAATATCGTAATCAACATACATTTCAAGTATGCGGTAAAATCATATGCATAATCATGACTATCAAAGAATGTTAATAATCATAGCACATATCATCATAAAAACATATAAGAGTTCATTTTCTTAATTTGAATTCCGTTCGTCAGCTGTGACTTTCGTATTATCACGTTATTCGATGGATCCATCTACGTGTAACCGAGGTACCCAGCGGCAGAGGCATCAGCGACAACATTACCCATCCACTGAGCCCCAACCTTTCGTGTCATCATGTCATCGTGTTAGTCACAACCAACTCCCATCCTTCAAAAACGTGTCAATTATATTCACTACTTAAATAAAAGCACACATATACATAATTTTTTTCTTTCAAACTAAGCATGCAACGTTTATATCGTATTTACATAAAAATCATATACATGATGTATAAACATTTAAAAACATGATAAAATGCGCTCAGGGTGCTGCCAGGACTAAAATCTCACCCGGGTGCAAAATGACCATTTTGCTCGTGAAAACCCAAAATTACTGATTTACCCCTGGACCTCTAAAATTTGACCCGAAGTTTGCCAAACTCCTTAAAATCTCCCAAAACATATTTATAAGCATTCTTAGACGTAAACTCGAGCTCAATACAAAACTTATTCGATTCATTTTGAAACATGGACCGGGGTCCCGGTTTTAACCCGAATCGAACCGAAACTTAACCAAATTTCTTTCAACTTTTTATCACACCTTATAAACACTTAAAAGGCCCTAAAACCTTAAAACCAGCCCCTTAGACCTTCGAGCAAGTCCATGGACAGCGGCTGGAAAATCCAGCAAGCCATCACTCAACCCTAGCCGAGACCCTAGCACGCGATTACTATCCCTACACCAAAGCCGATAGTTCCAGCCACCAAACAACCTTTCTTAGACCACCATAGGACCATCCCAAACCTACTGAATCCACGCAAATCAGCCCATGCACACTGAAACTCACAGCTTCTCGCTAGACCTCCAAAATGTTCGAACATGACCTCTCTTCGACTCAACTCCCTCGTGCGGCCCTTGAATCAAGACCCGCGGTGTTCAAGCTCTTCCAGATCGCCACTCAGACTCACCAGAGACAAGTCCATGGCCTAGAGTTGCCCTCACCCCGTCGGCTTCACCTTTGGTCCGAGACACAACCCAAAACAGGGAACCACGCATGCAAACTCTCGGCTTTCAACCCAAGGCCGAGCACGCCCTCAAATTTCTCCCTTAAATGACCCTTACCTACCCATACAGCCCTAGAATCTCGACAACCAGCGACCCCTTGCACGAAAATACATGAAAACGTGAATGAGCATCGCAAAACAAACGATAACCATGCAGTAATCACCACCGAAGAACACACACTCCAAGATCAAAAGATTTACATGCTTTACCACACATTTTTCATAAATATGGCGTGAATGATACATAAAAGGGAATACATGCATGCCTCGATGAGTTTTGCGAAAGAAGATCGAAGAAACGAGTGTCGGGGAAGCGCCGAGGAAATTTTATTGAAAGAAAATGGGTATGGCCGATGCTTGCTGCTGAGGGAGGCGCTAAAAACGAGAGGAAAATTCCGAATGGAGGGGGTGTCGGATGGTGGGGAGAGGTATTTAGGTTTAAGGTTAATTAGGTGTTAATTAAATAGATAACAAATAAGCTAATGGGCCCTAACTTTAAATTAAAAGGGATTAAAAGAGTTTTGAGTCCAATAAGCTCAAAAATAGGCCAATCAAGTCCAAACACTCTCCCGAAAAATATTTCGTTTTGGTAAATTTTTGAAAATATTACCCGAACCCTAAAACGTCCTCCGTTTTGATAAAATTTGCGTACCGCTGAAAAATATGCTTTAGCGGGTAAAAATACCCAAAAAATCCAATTTCTTGAAAAATACATTTAAAAAATCTTATATTAATTAATAAAAATTAATCATGTAATAAAAATAATTTTCCTGATAATTCCCCGGTCTCTGTTCCTTGTTCGAGCGCGAAATGCATCTAGAAACCTTTATGCATGAGCTTTTAAAATTTCATGAAATAAATTCTATCATGCAATAATTATGCGTCAAATGCAAAAAAATGAATAAACATATATTTTAATTAAAACCCTAAATTGCATGTATTTAGGTTACGTAAATTAATTTTCTGGACCTTACAGTATTCTCCTATGTTGGGAAATCTGAAATGTTGTTGCACCTCGACGGCCACGACTTCTGCTGGGGATGGGACATATCAGGTAGGAGGTGGAAGAGGGCCTTCCGGATTTCGGGCAAGTGAAATGTAAACGAGCTTGCGACAAGTACTTGTTTAAACAACTTGAAGTAATTTTATTAAAATCAGAGTAATTGAATTTAACGTGCATAAAAAATCCTTAAAAATTAAGCGGTCATCGGGTTAGTCCTCCGCCCAGTCCGAGGCAACTCACTGATCCCCTCCTCTCGTCTCGTCATGCTCATCCTCACCTGCATCGATCAAGTCTAGTAAGTCTAAAGACTCAACATGTATAAACGGAGAATAACGAGTAATACGTAGTAAATCCACATGTATTTTAAAGTAGTCCATACATACTTAAACTCTAAACATACTTACATAAACGTACTCACACAAGCATAGAAGTGCCCTCATTTCATAAAAAATTTCATAAACGTGCTGCATCATACATACTTAAACATGCATAATCATCATCATTTTGCGTAGAAATATGTTTCAAAGCAAGTGACTCATAACATAATGCGCTTGATCAGGCTAAACCACGGTATTGGGCAGGCAGAGATGTCCACTGCCACATACATAAGTTCCCTGGTTATGCATTACCGGGTGGATTGGTCTCTGGTCATGCTTTACCGCTTTCCAATCCTGATCAAAACTCGATCATGCTTTACCGGGGTGGAGAGGTTCCCCGGAAACGTTCTCCGGCTTTCAAACCCGTTCATAATTGGGCACAAGACAAATTGCATACCTAAAAAACATAAAACATTTTCTTTTTGCACGTCAATCATACTTATTTAGCGTTGAGAGCTTCGTTGGATCTCGCTTGGGCAACTGCAACACATAGTAAAACATTTTTTTTCCAGATACCTGGCGCTCGGGCGGTAATATTTACCTTTCAGGCACGCATGTCCGGAAGTCCTAGCGCTCGGGCGGTAAAATCTTACCGCTCGGGCGCCGCCCACTCTGCGATTTCCAACCAAGCCTGCAACTGGAAAATCCTCAAAAACACATTTTTTTTACATAGTTTGAGCAGCCACAAAAAAAAACAGCTTCCCAAGTGCCCTCCTCCACTGATTGATTGAGCCACTGAACTTTGACCAACTTGGTCACTTTGTTCCGAAGTCTCCGCTCCTGTCTGTCTAGAATTTGGAACGGTATTTCCTCATATGACAGATCTGGAGAAAGCTGCAACGGCTCATAGCTCAAAACATGCGAAGGATTTGCCATATACTTCCTGAGCATCGAAACATGGAATACAATGTGTACTCCAGCTAGATTAGGCTGTATAGCTACACGATAAGCAAGTGTCCCAACCTTGTCAAGAATTTCGAATGGCCCGATAAATCTCGGACTCAGCTTGCCTCTCTTCCCAAACCTCATAACACCCTCCACGGGTGCTATCTTCACGAATACATGCTCTCCTACGGCAAATTCGAGATCCCTTCTTCTATTGTCAGCATAACTCTTTTGGTGACTTTAGGCGGTCTTCATCCTGTCTCGGATCTTGACCACCACATCTGCAGTCTGCTGAACAATCTCTAGCCCAAGTTCCGATTTCTCACCAACTTCATCCTAATCAATCAGAGATCTGCACTTCCTTCCATATAGTGCTTCGTAAGGAGCCATTCCTATAGATGATTTAAAACTGTTGTTGTAGGTAAACTCCACTAGAGGTAGCTTCGATTTTCAATTCCCATGGAAATCGATCTCAAAAGTTCGCAACAAATCTTCCAAAATCTGAATCACTCGTTCAGACTGGCCATCTGTCTGAGGGTCAAATGCCATACTGAATAGCAACTTCATCCCCATGGCTGCATGTAAACTCTTCCAAAAGGACGATGTGAATCTCGGATCCCTGTCAGACACAACAAAAACTGAGATTCTGTGCAATCGGACTATCTCCCGGATATATAGCTCTGCATACAGAGTCATGGAGAAAGTCGTCTTCATCGGTCGATCCACTATAACCAAAATGGCATTAGATCCCCTGATTGACCTCGGCAAACCAACAACAAAATCCATGGTGATATTTGATAAGTGCAAGATTTGCACTTAATGTATATTAAATTCCATGTTGAATTATGCTTGTTTCGAACAAAATTATGCGTTTTTGGTTTGTTTTGATTGTCTTTTCAGGAATGGAGAAAAAGAGGACACGAAGCCAAGTGAGCCAAGAAAACAAGTGCACAACCAACCATTATCGGACAGAACCTCGGCGCGCAGCAGCTTGAGATCACGCGCAGCCGCGCGCAATGATATGCAAGGTGATTGGCAGAGGTGCGCGCGCGGTCGCGCCACATCACGCGCTACCGCGCGCACACAGACGAACCTGAAGACACGAGAGGCGCGCGCGGCCACGCCACATCACGCGCAGGCGCGCGCGCACCGATACAGGCGAATGACCAGAACTCGCGCCACCGCGCGACTTCATGCGCGATCGCGCGCACACACGCATGGGCCAGCGCACAGAAGCAGCCGCGCAGCAGCGCCAGAACTCGCGCCACCACGCGTACGGCGTTCCAGAAAGCCTTATATAACGCGCCGCTAGGTCAGAAAAATAGGAGCGGCTTTGGGAAAGAGCTATACGAGAAATTCATCCATGCTAGGCGAAGAAACATACGACGCAGCCGTTCTCGAGAGGAAAGACGCGAGGGAACAAGATCAAAGACGAAGAACGACGAATCTGGGGACAGAGACGCCACTTTCGATTTGTTATCTGATCCTTTCGTCTTTATTTTCTATTGTGTCGATGTCTAAATATTCAAACATGTTTTGCTTTTATTTAGAATTCGTCATGAACTAAATTTCTAATCTAGAGAATGACGTAACTTTGTTGTTACGATGAATTGACGCAGTGGTTTATTTGACTGAGTTCCTTCTCATTGAATTGTGTTTCTCTGTATTCATTTCACTGCAATTTACTGGCCATAAATTGTGTGTTGTTTGATTAATCCTATAACTCGGGAGACGACTAGGATTATAGATCATTAGAAACACATCGTTGAATGTTTATAGCGTTCGGAAGGCGTATAACTTTAGCGAGGCTTAGGTAAGAACATTGTTTGTATATACCAATGAAACTTAGACTTTAATTAGGAATATCATAATCGAAGTTTGATTGGTATAGTTTATTCGTCACTTGAGAAAGGGGGAATAAAGTAATTAAGTGTTCTTAGCCATTTAATAATTGGAATTCAGGAATATAAATTTAACTGGGAATAATTATCGTGGAAACTTGGTGAAATCATTTCTCTAGATATTTTCTCTCATTGTTATTTCTCAATTCGGTGATTAGATTACTCCTTTGTTTTCAATTAATTCGTTTAAACAAACCAATCTGGTTATTGATTTTTCTAGATAAAGTCTTGACTATTTTAATTACGAGCATTGATACATTTTTACATTTACACTCCTCGTGGGATCGACACTTGCACTCATAAATACATTTTACTATAACTTGACGTCGTGCGCTTGCGAGCAATCAATAAAACACGCACAAGTTTTTGGCGCCGTTGCCGGGGAGTGTCAAATTTGAATTTATATCAGTATTGTTACAAATAAGTATAGATTTTAATTTAGGGCTTTTATTTTTATTTTATTTTATAGTGATTAAGTTTTTCATTTTTTCCTGCTTGACAGTGTATGCTAAGATCGCAAAACTCAGACTTGCTAATTTTTGACCCGGAGATCGAAAGAACTGCGAGAAAATTAAGAAAATCAAGAAGGGAAGAGATCCGAGCAATGGCTGAACACAGAGAAAATGACCGACAGATGCCGCCTGAGGCTATACCAATCAGAGATCACTTCCGACCAGTGATCAACAATCATTATTCTGGAATTGCCCGAGGGACCATAAACGCAAACAATTTCGAACTGAAGCCCGCCCTGATCAATATGGTTCAACAAAACCAGTTCGTTGGAACTGCTACTTCAGATCCTCACGTTCATCTGAGAACCTTCTTGGAAATCACAGATACGGTAAAAATTAATAATGTTCCTGACGATATTATTAGATTGCATTTGTTTCCATTTTCTCTCAGGGATCAAGCAAGAGGATGGCTCCAATCAGTGCCGTTAAGGAGCATCACGACATGGCAGGAGCTGACGACGAAGTTCCTTTCTAAATATTTTCCCCCTGCGAAGTCTGCACAATTAAAGATTGAGATCATCACTTTTAGACAGACTGACTTCGAGCAGTTGTATGAAGCTTGGTAAAGGTATAAAGAGTTGTTGCGCAGGTGACCGAATCATGGTTTTGAAGACTGGGTGCAGATTGAGCTATTCTATAACGGGTTGAATGGTCAGACACGGACAACAGTGGATGCAGCGGCAGGTGGCACAATCTTCGCCAAATCTCCTGCTCAAGCCTATGACTTACTTGAGCAGATGACTATTAATAGCTACCAATGGCCGTTTGAGAGGGCAGGAGTACCGAGGACAGCTGGGGTTTATGCTGTGGATCCTATCACATCACTCACTGCACAAGTATCAGCATTGACTACGCAGATAGCGACTATGAATAAGGTGAGTACATCAAACACTGAGGGAGCATCGTTTGTTGTTGAAGAATCGCAAATTCCTGAAGAAGCTCAGTACGTCAACAACAGAAATTTTGGAGGATTCGGAGGATATCGAGGTAACCCTCCCTTAACACTTATCACCCTGGTTTGAGAAACCATGAAAATTTTTCATACGCGAATAATAAAAATGTGTTGAATCCTCCACCGGGGTTCAATACATCAAATGCGGAAGGGAAGCCATCATTTGAAGAGTTAGTTGGGACATTTGTTTCTGAATCTGGCAAGAGGATGGCTAGGACTGAGTCTAGGCTTGACAACCTAGAAACCCACATGGCAAGTATAGGTGCTACTTTGAAAATCCTAGAGTCGCAAGTTGGGCAAATAACGAAGCAACTCACATCTCAACCATCAGGCGCAGTTCAAAAGACTGCAGACCCAAACCTAAGAGAAGTGAATGCCATCTTTATACATCATGAAGAGACTGGTGTGGTAGGCAGAGAAGAGAAGGAGGTTGAACTCACACCTGTTCGGGATGAAAAGCTAAGTCCAACCAAAAGAGCCCGAGGTAAGAAATCTGAGAGGTATGATTTAAATCAATGCATTGATATTTCTTTACTTCTCTACCCCCATCGATTTTTAAAATTACAAGCTGAATTTCAAAAGAAAAAAGGTCTTGAAGATCTCAAGAACCTACACACTAATAATGAGTTTGTAGATCAGGTGGAAGGTGAAGTTACCGAAGGAACACGAAGAAATCCTCCTCAGAAGTTGCTAGATCCCGGTGAATTTATTGTACCATGTGAAATAGGGGGTCATTTAGTAGAAAAAGCTATCTGTGACTCAGGAGCAAGTATAAATATAATGCCAAGTTCTCTCTACTGAGAAACTTGGATTGAGCAAGATGAGATCCACCGAATTAAGCTTGCAGCTGGCAGATAAATCGGTGAAGGTACCATTGGGTATTGTGGAAGATGTTGAACTGAAGATTGACAAATTGAAAATTCTAGCAGAATTCTTGGTACTCGATATGGAGAATAGTTAGGACGTTCACGTCATTATAGGACGACCATTATTAGCTGCTGTTGGAGCACTCATTGACGTGAAACGAGGAAATATGACCATGGAAGTTGAAGGTCAACTGGTGGCAATAAGGGCATCCAAAACATCATACGACCCACCATGAACAGGATTATTGACAGTCGGGCTGATAATAATAAACCAAGCGCTGTGTGGGAGGCAACCCACAATTTTTATTTTTTAGCTTTCATTTGTTTTTATTATTTTATTTTATTTTACTCCCTTAGTTATTAATTTCACCCACCACCAGATCTATCACCGCCGCAGCCCATGGACGATGATGCTGAAGATGCTGCGAACGATGACTCGAGCCCCGAGTTCTGACATTCGTGCGCGAGGTATGTGTTGTCGTGTTCTGTATTTCTATACATTGAGGACAATGCATACTTTAAGTTTGGGGGGGTGAATTTTTGCTTGCTTGTTAAAATTATTATTATTATTTTTTTATTACTCAGTAGTTAAATTGATTTTTTGTTCTTCTTTAGTTTTTTTTAATGTATTTTTTTGCATGCTAGATTTGTTAGGAAGAGTCATGGATAAGTAAAATGTGTGACCGATGATGAAATTGAATTGCGGTCCTGAAATATATATGTGTTCATGATAACTTAGGAGTCACAATTATTTTGCACTGTGGTGTTTGTTGATACTATCGTTGCTTAGAGACAAGTTGCATGCCTGTGATGCTAAATAGACGATGGAGATCTGATTCTTGGTAATTCTTGCATGACATTGATTGACACTTTTGCAATTATAGAAATGACCTAGGCAATTTTTCACAATATCCTTGGGCCTGTGTTCTTCGTTTACTGTCAATTGTAGTCCTTTGAGCTTCGAGTTAATTGAGATGCTTAAAATTTCTTTTGTACCTACCTCGTATATCATTTTTTTTGTTGAACAAAGGCATGTGATTAGTTTGTATGAGTTGACTAATGGATTGACGGAAATCTAGAACTTGTTTGAACACTTTTCGAGGCGAAATACGGATAATATGTGACATAGGAATGATTTAGGCGATCTTTTGGAGCCGTTTTGAGCCTTCGAGCCTACCAAACGAAAATGAAATATCCCTAGTCTCCCATTTTGAGCCTACTAAAGAATCAATTGGTGTGTCAATGAAACACAATAGCCCCCACTTGTATCTATTCTGCAAGCCCACAACAACTACCTAATGAAGCTTATACACTTATTGTCCTACCTAATTTTGAGAGAAATAAGTTCATGGGTGTTGTAATGATTCAAACACTCTTTGAAAAGAAAAAGAAAAATTGAAGCGTGCAAAAAGGAGTTGAAAATAGAAAAAAAAAAGGAAAAGAGAAACAATCAAAGGAATGAATCAAACAAAAGTGGTGAAAAAGAAAAAATTGGAAAATAGAGGATATGATTGGGAAGAAAACAATAAAGCGGTGGTGAATGAAATGATAGTGAAAATGATGAAGATTTGATTATTTCTCTCAAATTTTGATTTCCATACCCTTTATTGTAGCCGTGAGCCGTGGCCTAACGTTACAAGCCTACAAGACCTATTAACCTTGTCACATTTATCCAATATACTAGTGGAGAAAAGTTGTTCAAGTCAAGCTTATGGATACCTGATAAACATGGTTAACGAGTATAGACTTTAATCACTTGCTTGCAAGCATCTCTCTTTGTGATTTCATCTTTGTCATACTTGTGTTGACCATCTTTCGAGCCAAATAATCTCCGATAAAGTCCTATGTGATCTATGAATGCAAATTTATATTTTGATGAAATGTGAGTTGAACTGAACTGAGGATTTCTTGATTCTGTAAGGCGAATGGGTATTACAACTCTATTTGAGCATTCGATGGGGTAAACGAACATTGACATATCACACACACACGTGACTCTTGGAAAATCGTGAATTACATGAAATTAGATGAGTCGGAGGTCAATATCATTTTTCGCATATCCATGACTTTAGTAGTTGCGTAAATATTTTCTTTGATTATCAGTTTTTATTCTATTTTGCTCGGGACTAGCAAAAGTTCAAGTTTGGGGGGTTTGATAAGTGCAAGATTTTCACTTAATGTATATTAAATTCCATGTTGAATTATGTTTGTTTCGAACAGAATTATGCGTTTTTGGTTTGTTTTGATTGTCTTTTCAGGAATGGAGAAAAAGAGGACACGAAGCCAAGTGAGCCAAGAAAACAAGTGCACAACCAACCATTATCGGACAGAACCTCGCGCGCAGTAGCGCGAGATCACGCGCAACCGCGCGCAATGATATGCAAGGTGATTGGCAGAGGTGCGTGCGCGGTCGCGCCACATCACGCGCTACCACGCGCACACAGACGAACCTGAAGACCCGAGAGGCGCGCGTGGCCGCGCCACATCACGCGCAGGCGCGCGTGCACCAATACAGGCGAATGACCAGAACTCGTGCCACCGCGCGACTTCATGCGCTGACCGCGCGCTCACACGCATGGGCCAGCGCACAGAAGCAGCCGCGCAGCAGCGCCAGAACTCGCGCCACCGCGCGCACGGCGTTCCAATAAGCCTTGTATAACGCGCCGCTAGGTCAGAAAAATAGGAGCGGCTTTGGGAAAGAGCTATACGAGAAATTCATCCGTGCTATGCGAAGAAACATACGACGCAGCCGTTCTCAAGAGGAAAGACGTGAGGGAACAAGATCAAAGACGAAGAACGACGAATCAGGGGACAGAGACGCCACTTTCGATTTGTTATCTGATCCTTTCGTCTTTATTTTCTATTGTGTCTATGTCTAAATATTCAAACAAGTTTTGCTTTTATTTAGAATTCGTCATGAACTAAATTTCTAATCTAGAGAATGACGTAACTTTGTTGTTACGATGAATTGACGCAGTGGTTTATTTGACTGAGTTCCTTCTCATTGAATTGTGTTTCTCTGTATTCATTTCACTGCAATTTACTGGCCATAAATTGTGTGTTGTTTGATTAATCCTATAACTCGGGAGACGACTAGGATTATAGATCATTAGAAACACATCGTTGAATGTTTATAGCGTTCGGAAGGCGTATAACTTTAGCGAGGCTTAGATAAGAACATTGTTTGTATATACCAATGAAACTTAGACTTTAATTAGGAATATCAGAATCGAAGTTTGATTGGTACAGTTTATTCGTCACTTGGGAAAGGGGGAATAAAGTAATTAAGTGTTCTTAGCCATTTAATAATTGGAATTCAGGAATATAAATTTAACTGGGAATAATTGTCGTGGAAACTTGGTGAAATCATTTCTCTAGATATTTTCTCTCATTGTTATTTCTCAATTCGTTAATTAGATTACTCCTTTGTTTTCAATTAATTCGTTCAAACAAACCAATCTGGTTATTGATTTTTCTAGATAAAGTCTTGACTATTTTAATTACGAGCATTGATACATTTTTACATTTACACTTCTCGTGGGATCGACACTTGCACTCATAAATACATTTTACTATAACTTGACGTCGTGCGCTTGCGAGCAATTAATAAAACACGCAACAATATTCTCCCTATTTCTACTCAGGAATAGGGAGCGGCTTGAGCATCCTTGATGGCCTCTGATGCTCTGCTTTCACTTTTTGACAAGTGAGGCATTCAGATAAAAATCGACGAATGTCCCGCTTTATCCCTGGCCACCAATACAACATCTGTAGGTCCTTGTACATCTTGGTACCCCCTGGATGGATGGAATACGGAGATGTATGTGCCTCTGTCAAAATATCTTCTCTGATCGAACCAACCCTAGGCACCCATATCCTCCCTCTGTACCTCACAATACCATCAGACACTGTGTAGAGTACACTGCCCTTTGCTTCATCCTCTAGTCTCCATTTCTGTAACTGTTCATCTGCAGGCTGACCTCTATGGATTCGGTCTAGCAAAGAAGACTAGACTGCCAGATTAGACAACTTGGGAGCTCTGCCCTCAGGGTCAACTTTTAGGCCAAACCTCTGAATCTTTGACAGAAGAGATCTCTGTGCTGACAGCTGTGCTGCGACTGCTACTTTCCTATTCAAAGCATCAGCCACAACATTAGCTTTCCCCGGATGGTAGCTAATTCCACAATCGTAGTCTTTTACTAACTCCAACCACTGTCTTTGTCTCATGTTCAGCTCTTTCTGCGTGAATAAGTACTTGAGACTCTTGTGATAAGTGAATATATGGCATTTTTCGTCGTACAAATAGTGTCTCTATATCTTCAATGCAAAGACAACGGCAACTAACTCGAGGTCATGAGTCGGGTAGTTCTTCTCATGCACTTTCAACTGTCTAGAGGAATATGCTATAACCAAATCATGGTGCATTAATACTGCGCCTAAACCAAGCTTAGAAGCATCTGTATATAACACAAAATTGCCTTGTCCCGATGGCATGGCTAAAACTTGCGTTGAGATAAGAGCTTGCTTCAAATTATCGAAGCTCTTCTAACATTCTTCACTCTTTACAAATTTATCTTTTTTCTTAGTCAATGACGTGAGAGACACTGCGATCGAGGAAAATCCCTGAATAAATTTCTTGTAGTAGCCTGCCAAGCCTAAGAAACTACGGACCTCTGACGCGTTCTTCGGCTCAACCCATTCTCTTACTGCGGCCACTTTAGCTGGATCCACCTCAATGCCACTGCTAGATATAATATGTCTAAAAAATGTTACTTTCTCCAACTAGAATTCACACTTACTGAATTTTGCAAACAACTTGTGACTCTGCAAGACTTGCAAAACTGTACCCAAATGCTGATTGTGGTCCTCATAGCTCTTCGTGTATATGAGAATGTCGTCGATGAATACTATGACGAACTGATCTAGGTAGGGCTTAAATACTCGATTCATTAGGTCCATAAAAATCGCTGGAGCATTCGTCAGTCTAAATGACATCACTAGGAACTTGTAGTGCCCATATCTAGTTTTGAAGGCTGTTTTATGAACATTTACATCCTTTACCTTCAGTTGATGATACCTAGAACATAGATCTATCTTAGAGAATACTGTAGCTCCCTGCAACTGATCGAATAAGTCATCGATCCTTGGTAATGGATATTTGTTGTTGATCGTTACCTTGTTCAATTCTCGGTAATCGATACACAATCTCATGCTTCCATATCTGAATTTGCTGCTTGCACTACAAGAAAAAATAGATTCAACAACACATTAAAGACAACGGTTTTTATTAAAACTGTTGTATTTTTTCATTTAACAACGGTTTTAACAAAAACCGTTGTCGTATCCTATAAAAACGCGCTTAAAGACAACGGTTTTTTAATTAAAAAACCGTTGTCTATGAGCGTGTTTTTATGGGCTACGACAACAGTTTTTTAAAACCGTTGTCTATGAGAGTTTTTTTTTCCTACAACAACATTTTTTAAAAACCGTTGTCTAAAAGCATTTTTTTGGGCTACAACAACGGTTTTAACAACCGTTGTCTATGAGCTTTTTTTTTAGGCTACGACAACGGTTTTTAAAAACTGTTGTCCATGAATGTGTTTTTTTGGGCTACGACAACGGTTTTTAAAAACCGTTTACATGAGTTTCTGTCAAGGGTCAAAGACTATGGTTTACACAAACCGTTGTCTTTCTTGTGGTTTTTGAAGAACTATGACAACGGTTTTGTAAAACAGTTGTCCTTTTTTAAATTTTTTTTTGTCAAAAAACCGTTGTAATTGTAATAAAACTTTTTAAAAAATGGCATTTAGCGACGGTACTAAAAACCGTCGCTATTTTAAATTTGCGATGGTTCTACCTGTCGCTAAAGTTTGCGACGATTATTCCGAACCGTCGCTAATTCAAATTAGCAACGGTATTATCAAACTGTCGCTATTGTTACAATAAATACCGTCGCATATTCAAATTCGCGACGGTATAAACCGTCGCTAATTTAAAATCTGCGACAGTTCTTGATGGCTGTCGCTATTTGCGACGGTATACACAAAACTGTTGAAAATAGCGACTGTTTTTTAAAAGCCGTCGCTACTGGCGACGGTTGGAGCACAAACCGTCGCAAATTAGCGCATTGTCTATAAATATCGTCGCACTTGTTCATTTTCATCCTATACGAAATTTTTCTCCCTCCACACGAAATTTTACTCTCTTCCCTCCACTCGAAATTTTTCTCCCTCCACACAAAATTTTTCTCTCTTCCTCCCAAAAAAATTTTTTATCTCTTCCCTCCACAAAATTTTTCCCTCAACGAAATTTTTTTATTTCTTCCCTCCACAAATTAATTTCGGAGTTAAGATTATAAGTAATATTATTATATGACAAAGATTTAAATTTTTTATTATTATAATTAATAAATTATCAATTTTTTTTTATTTTCCGTAAAACATTAGCAACAGAATTTATGTGCCAAACCGTCGCTAATTAGCGACGGGAAACATATACACGCCGTCGCAAATTAGCGACGGAAGTCATATAAATACCGTTGCAAATTAGCGACAGTAACCATATACACTTCGTCGCTAATTAGCGACGGAATTCATATCAACACCGTCGCTAATTAGCGACTGTTTTTCTTAAACTGTCGCTAATCAGCGACAGTTTTCCTATAAAAACCGTCGCAATATTTAGTTTAACAACGATTTTTCAATGCTACGACAACGGTTTTTCACCGTCGTCTTTAGAAATGTACGATAACGGTTTTTCACCGTTGTCTTTGAGCGCACCCTTTAACCACAGGACCTTTAACAACGATTTTATAAGACCTATGACAACGGTTTTTCACCGTCGTCTTTAGAGTCTACGAAAACGGTTAAAAACCTGTTGTCTTTGAGCATACCCTTTAACCACAGGGCCTTTAACAACAGTTTTATTTGACCTATGACAACGGTTAAAAACCGTTGTCTTTTGCCTTTTTTCTTGTAGTGTTGAGCTCTAACATCTCTGCTGGAGCCAAACGGTATGGTGCCTTAGAGATTGACACGGTGCCTGACACAAGGTCAATGGCGAACTCCACTTCTCTCTCTTGTGGAAGGCCTGTGATGTCGTCTGGGAAAACATCACGAGTATCTCTGACAATTGGTACGTCAGATATCGATGGGGTGGGTGCGTCAGGTGTTGAAATAATACTGGCCAAGAATGCCTGACACCCCTTATGTATAAGTTTCCATGCCTGCATGCAAGAGATCATGCGAGGGAAACTTCTCCACTTGTCTGGCTCAAAAAGAAATTGCTCCATGCCCAACAGGTCTTACTAACACTGACCTTTTCTGAAAATCAATTAGGACTCTGTTCTTCGTCAGCCAGTCCATCCCCAAAATAACATTGAATTCTGGCATCGGCAACACAATAAGATCGATATCTCTGATCACGCTAGTAGCTGATAACTCCTCCTCTGATGGGACTGTCACAAATTATCTCACGTCGAGTCATATGGACTTGACGCCCAAATAATTAGCGAACGTCTCTGAGATAAAAGAGTGAGTGGTCCCGGAATCTAACAAGGCCTTCATGGCTACTTTCTTTATGAAGATATTTCCCGAGGGACGTTAGCAAAACACATAAACTTATACCCCAAAATACTAATCTTAACATCTTTCCTAGTTGGAAATTTTTATCAAAAGTCCCCAAAAAATACGAAAACAACATACTAATAACCCCAAGCAAAATTCGAAGCATGCGTGACAAAAAATAAATACTGTGCTGAATTAAATAGGTTACCAGTCAGTAGGGTCGTCTCTGGGTTTGCCTCCTTGGCATGCATGGCGAAAACTCTTCCCTGGGTCGGCTGCCTCCACTGCGGGCAGTCCTTCAGCATGTGATCACTGGCTCCAAACTTGAAGCATTTGTCCGAGCTCCATAAAAACTGCCCCATATGTTGGCGGTTGCAATTCCGAGCACACTGGATACTCACCAGGCTTCTGAGGAGCCTTCCCTTGCGATATAGGGCCTTTGCCTTTCGACGGTCCTTGAAACAGGCTCTTTCCCTGATGTCCCTCGAAAGGCCTCTTGAATTGCTGCTGCTGCTGCTGTTGGGGTGCCTGATAGGGCCTCTTGCCCTGCCTCTCATTCTCGATCTCTTTCTAATCATGTTCAGCCGCCAAGGCTCTAGATACAGCAACAGCATAAGTAGTAGGACCATCCACTCGAACATCACGGCGCAAGATTGGCAGTAATCCATCAAAGAAGTGCCTCAACTTTTCCCTGGCATCGTTCGCAATTAGGGGCACGTAGTGACACCCCCTCTCAAACTTCCTAACGAACACTGCCACGCTGGTGTCTCCCTGTCTCAAAGTCATGAACACCCTAGTCAGGCAGAAGCGTACTTCCTCAGTGAAGTACTTGGAGTAAAACACCTCTTTGAAACACTCTCATGTAAGGGTCTGCAAATTTACTGCCACTGATGCACTCTCTCACCACAGTCTGGCATCTCCTGATAAAAAGTAAGTAGCACATCTGACTCTGTCTGCATCCTGCAGCTCCATAAAAGCGAATATCAGCTCGATGGAGTCATCCCTCCGCTATCATCGGGTCGGTAGTCCCCGAGAACTCCTTTGGATCCATCCTCCTAAACCTCTGATACACTGTCTCTGGCCTAGGCCACGCCCCGGCATCTACTCCAGCGTTGTTCCATGCAAACTGAACAAAGAACTGAGTTATCCCTGCAAGCATCTGTGCTTGCATATCTGGCGGTGGGCGAGGAGGAGTGGCCAGTCTCCTCATCCCGAGCCTCTCTATCCTCTTCACCTGCCCCATGTGAAACCATACGTCTAGAAGACATACTGTTCCAAAATTTACCCAACACGTAAACAAACATGCAAGAACATAATATCCATATCATAAGATACACGTAAATCAAATTTAAACATGTACATGATGAATTCATGACTTTGATGCTTACTACATGAAATAATTTTAAAATTTTAAAACTTACAGACTTGAGGCGTGACTTTATGAGCTTCTCGCAACCGACAGTAGGCATAACCCTGTACAAGAACACCGATCTGATACCAACTGTAACATAACGTGATTTTAAACTAATTAAATTTGCGAAAAATAATTTTTTTTCTTGAATAAGTAATCATCTCTCAAAATTCCATATAAATAAAATGCTTGAACAAATATTTGAAATGTAAACGATCTTGCAACAAGTACTTGTTTAAACAACTTGAAGTAATTTCATTAAAATCAGAGTAAATGAATTTAACGTACATAAAAAAATCCTTAAAACTTAAGCAGTCCTCGGGTTAGTCCTCCTGCCCAGTCCGAGCCAACTCACAGTTCCCCACCTCTCGTCTCCTCATGCTCATCCTCACCTGCATCGATCAAGTCTAGTGAGTCTAAAGACTCAACATGTATAAACAGGAGAATAATGAGTAATACGTAATAAATCCACATGCATTTTAAAGTAGTCCATACATTCTTAAACTCTAAACATACTTACATAAACGCACTTACACAAGCATAGACGTGCCCTCATTTCATAAACATTTTCATAAACGTGCTGCATCATACCTACTTAAACATGCATAATCATCATCATTTTGCATATAGATATGTTTCAAAGCAAGTGACCCATAACATAATGCGCCTGATCAGACTAAACCACAGTACTGGGCTGGCAGGGATGTCCACTGTCACTGACATAAGATTCCTGGTCATGCTTTACCGGATGAATTGGTCTCTGATCATGCATTACGCTTTCCAATCCTGATCAAAATCCGCTCATGCTTTACCGGGGTGGAGAGGTCCCCGGACACGTTCTCCTGGCTTCCAAACCCGTTCATAATTTGTCACAAGACAAATCTCATACCTCAAAAACATAAAACATTTTCTTTTTGCACGTCAATCATACTTATATAGCGTTGAGGGCTTCGTTGGATCTCGCTTGGGCAACTGCAGCACATACTAAAACATTTTTTTCCAGATTACATGGCGCTCGGACGGTAATATTTTACCTCTCGGGTGCCCCTATCCAGAAGGCCAGGCGCTGAGGCGGTAAAATCTTACCGCTCAGGCGCCGCCCACTCTGCGATTCCAAACCAAGTCTGCAACTCGAAAATCCTCAAAAACACATTTTTTACACAGTTTGAGCAGTCACACAAAAATGATCATAACTCACTCGTTTCTTATCCAAAAAGTACGAATTTACTGTCAAATCGAAGATATCAAAATGTACTACGTTTTATATGTTGAAAATTTTTCCAGAAAAACCAACAAAAATTCGCAGAATTCAAAATGACAGCAGATTCGGTTTTTGAGATCTAAAAATCGTTCCATAACCATTTCAAATTTTTTTGCTCAAACTTTGCATAACATAAACGGATTTTTACACACAATATGCATCAAAATATTTACTATGACAAAATCAATGCGAAAAATGAAATAATATACATGTCTTTGCATCTAAACGCTCGAAGATAACGAATGCTGACGCGGTGGATTGCGGGAGATGACCGGGGAACGCTTACTAAACGATTTCTCGCTCGAAAAAGGGGCGTAAATCTCCAGAAATTTTGAAATGAAGAGGAGTTTAGATGATGGCTGCTGAAGGAGGCTCAAAAACCCTAGCTTTTGTCCTCAAATCCAACGTGTAGGTGTGTGTGCAAAGCGTATAAGTGTGTGTGTGAGTGATGATAAGGGAGATAATTAGGGGTTAATTAGTTAAATAAAAATACTAATAACTAATTAACATGCTAATTAAAAATATTATCACCCACTAATTTACTAGCACCCCTTTATTTTCATAAAATACACATGTGCCAAATTTTCAAGGTTTAAATCCCCACTATTCAAATTAATACTTTGAAAAAAACTTGAAAATCTTTAAATCGCCTAATAAATTAAATTAGCTTTATAGTTTAAAAATTCCATAAATCATTTCAAATATCAAATTCCTAGACTTGAAATAAAATATCAAATTATCATAAATCGTCTAAAACGTCATCGATCTCTTTTCCCGATCCCGCATCGAATTTTCTCCTGAAACATAAAACTCAAAAAAATATTTTATCGCCCATCAAATAACATGTAATAATTTAAAATAATGAAAATCATAAATCATGCATCGTAAAAATAATCATTTTAAAAAAATTAAATAAATAATTTAACAATTTAATAAATGCATTGTTTACGTGTACTGATTTTGGGCTCTACACCCTCTCCCACGGACTCTATATTTTCATTATAATTAAATTATCATATTATTAATATATAACAAATTTATCAACTTTTGATAATACATGATATATTAATATCATATATACATATATTTTATATCACCATATAAAATGTATATTTATTAATTAAATTAAGTAACCATTATTTAATTTATATAATTAACTCATATGTTAGTTTAATTCTAGACTTTTTTAGAATATGTATGAGAATTTGTACATGTTAGTAGTCATTACTACTAGTACAATCATTTAATTAGAATTCTCAATTCACTAAATAAATGATTCCGAACTCATTATAACCTCTATCGACGATCCGAGAACGCCGATGTACTAAGGATACAAATCTTGTTCATATAATGAAAAATAAAAATTTCGAGGATCAAAATTTTCACTTACCATATTGGGCGCCTGTCATTTTTAGTAAACTCCTTTACAAAACATGCAGTTCCACTCTCCTTCCTTATTTAGCAGTCATGCTAACTTTCATTTCTTCCATCCTATGGAATCAGCTCATAAACTCCTTTATAAGCTTCTTGTTTCTTGTTTGATCTCTATCAAACTACAGTCGTCAAATTTCAACTCTTTGAAATTTGACTATCTCAATGGGAACATAGAATCCGATACTTGTGTGACCCTCAATGGTTCAGGGATACAGCTAGCCATGGGTTCACATCTCCATGTGATTCAGAATAACATTTATTCTTATTTGGGTTTACCCTAGTTAACCCCATTCTTTTCATCAACTACTTGATCAAGAATGTCAGAACTCATTTCTGATGCACCTATCGGATCATGGTAAGAGCGTTTAGTAGCATCGCCCCATGATCCCCTATGTATCACTGATAGTGCCTGCAAGAACCTTTAGTCATGGTTAGCGTACAGTACGGTCCCTTCAACACAAATATCCTGATCGAATATGCAATCATTGGTATATCGAGAGTTGCAAATCGATTTGATAACAATGTGATTTATCTTTGAGTACTAATAGTGGCATGGTATGTGCAACTAGGAAAACACCTTTTCCTATCAGATCACATTGGATATCTTCACCCGTAGGCGAATAGTGAATCTCGACTACAATGCATTTTCTCCTACGTATTTCAAAACTACACCCAACCTCGCCACCTGATGACCCTCAATGGAGTCGGTAAACGGATCAAAGTGCATGCTAGTACGTATAGCCTCTGCATTGTCCTGGGTCAAAGAACTAATGGTGTACAACCATAACCGTGGAATATTCCACTCGATAAGTGAGAACCACTTAGATAGTCCGAGGAAGGGTTGTCCAGTGCATCATCATATGATCGCCCATCCGTGTGAATGGACATCTCTATGACCTTGCCAATGAAACATGATGTTTACATCACATATGCTAGTCTCGAGCTCGAGCGACTTTTATCCTTATTTTAGGCTACTGATTCGACTAGGAACCTGTTTAAAATATACGGTACACTTATTAATGAGTTTCATGATTTTACGTTGCGACGCCGACCTAATGGTACCTTTTGTATATTCAAATAATTTATCTATGCAACTTGCATGAGTATACAGATAAAGTATAATGCCATAATCGTATAAAATCGTAAAATATCATTAAAATAAAGATTGTTTTACATTAGAGTCAATAAAAAGCCCGAGCCACAAGTTGGCTTGCTGGGCACCGACTCTAGCAATCTCCCACTTGCCCTATAGCCAACTACCCATAGATCTTAGACCCATTGCTTCACGATGCTTCTCAAACAATGGTCCTGTCAGGGGCTTCGTCACTGGATCAGTAACGTTATCTGTGGAGGCGACTCTCTCTATCGAAATGTCTTCTCTTCCCACAATCTTTCGGATTATGTGGAACTTCCCCAGTATATAGTTGGATCGTTGATGAGACCTCGGTTCCTTCGCTTGCGCAATGGCACCGATGTTTTCACAGTAGACCGTGACTGGATCAACTGTTTGAGGAATGACACCCAACTCTTGGATGAAATTCCTCATCCAAACACCCTTCCTTCGCTGAAGCCGATGCAGCTACGTATTCGGCCTCATTGGTTGAATCTGTTGTGGTGTCTTGCTTGGAAATATTTCAAGAGACAGCACCACTATTGAGCTTGAATAAAAATCTAGAGATTGATTTCGAATAATTAAATCTAATTGGAAGCTAGAATCAGTGTAGCATTCCAATTTTAGTTCTCTACTCCCGTATACTAAGAACAAATTCTTAGTTCTTCTGAAGTACTTAAGAATGTTCTTCACTGCTTTCCAATGCAGTGGACCAGGATTTGACTGATATTGGCTTGCAACACTCGGTACATATGCAATATCAGGTCGAATAGATATCATATCTTACATAATGCTGCCTATGGCAGACGCATATGGGATGCGGCTCATGGTTTCCATCTCTTCATCAGTCTTAGGGCACATAGACTTGGATAGATTCACACCATGAGACATTGGGAGATATCCTCTCTTGGACTCCTCCATAGAGAATCTCCTCAGTATGGTATTGATATATGTGGATTGTATGAGCCCTAGTATCCTTTTTGATCTATCCCTATAGATCTGTATTACTAATACATATGATGATTCACCCATATCCTTCATCGAGTACTTACCAGCTAACCATACTTTAATTGACTGCAACATCCCTACATCATTCCAAATGAGTAGTATGTCATCAACATAAAGCACTAGGAATGTCACTACACTCTCACCAACCTTCTTGTATGCACAAGGTTCCTCAGGATTTTGGAAAAATCAAATTCTTCGACAGAGTTGTCAAATCTGAGGTTCCAGCTCCTTGATGCCTGTTTGAGTCCATAAATAGATCTCACTTTATGCTCACTTCTTACCTTTCCATCTACTCCAAGTTTCTTTTTGTAAATCCATTTGCATCCTATGGGAGCAATCCCTTAGGTGGATGTACTAAGTACCATACTTGGTTTCGTATACATGGATTCCATCTTGGACTGCATGGCTTCAAGCAATTTATATGAATCGGCATCAAACAATGCTTCCTTGAAATTTCTTGGATCACATCCAGGAATGGGCTCACCTTGGCCCTCTTCAAGAATTAGGCTTAACCTGTTAGGCGGTCTTGAGATCCTTTCGGATCTCCTAGGAGCTTGTGTTTATTTGATTAGCTATTGGGGTGTGGGTTCTACTACTTGTGTAGTGGGTAGTTCTCAAATCTCATCGAGTTTTATCATAAGGACTTTTCTATCTAATAGAAACATCTTCTCCAAGAAGGTGGCATTCCTTGAAACAAACACCTTTGTTTCACGTGGCTAATATAATCTGATAGGATCAGTTAAAGGTGGAAAAGTGTTTAGAAAGTGGGGTTGCATAAACACTTATGATTTTTAATATCTTTTTGACTGACGAGTCAGTTTATTGATAAACTGATACTCGGGAATTTTGTAAGTTAATATCAATCAGTTAACAAATAGTGTGCAGGAAATAAATTGACTGATAGATAGAATATAAACTGAAATAAGAAGACACAAGATTTTATGAATGTTCGGAGATTTCAAACACTCCTACGTCACCCATTCTATCTCAAGGATAGGATATACACTAAAAAACTTTGATCGATACAAACGGTTGTACAGACCCATTTCAGTTTTGTATTTAACAATGCCAAACTGAAACTCTTAGTTACAATCTTGTTTACACTACTCAATAGAACTGAATAATCTAACACAACTGATCTCTTCAAGATCGAGTAATACAGTTTGTGTTGAAAGCTCGAAGTATAGTCGGAAAACTATGAAAGTATACAATAAGCGTGAGCTTTTGTGTTTGCAAGGATTTCAGCAGAGTAACCGAATCGATAGAGTTCAAAGATTTCAAGAGTTCAAGTATTCAAAAATTCTTCTTCAGTTGCTCTTCTATGCTATTTATAGCCTTCCCTCCAACGGTAATACTAAATACAATTTGAATTTTTCTATCCGTTGCTGCCACGTCAACATTCTTCTGACAGTCGTACGCTGCATCTTTTCTGAAATGCGGCGATCCCACTACTTGTTGCAGTCAGATTTTCTCGGTTGAATGTCTTAACGGATGACATGTACAGCTGAGAGATCAGCTGATTGAATGTAGTTGATAAGCTCACAACTGTTTGTAGTAACTGATCAGTTCCAACTGATCAGTCAGTTGTTTGCGTAGTTCAGTTGCTGGTTCAGTTGCCTTCAAAAATCTATGTATTATCCTTCAGTTAATGGCAACCGATATTTTGCATATTTTAGATCAGTTAACATTCGTTTAGATCAGTTTAGATGCTCAGTTTGTCAAATATCCGAAATTTCGTTTTCAACAATTTTCCCTTTTTTGGTGTTTGAAAAAACTTGGAAAGTAAGAACTGAAACTGATCAACTAAACTCATTGTAGATAAAATAACTCTTTCAATGTACAGATTCGTACAAAGAATAAAAAAATAAAGAATCTTCTAACTAAATAAAATAATCTTCAAAAATATATTAAATAGTCTTCTATTTTTTCTTGATCATCTTTGAAGATTTCTCTGGCTGATCTTTTTCTTGTTCTTCTTCTTGTTCTTCCCCCTTTTGTCAAACTCATCAACCTTTTTGGATAAGATCCGCGCATCTAAGGAGAGGTTTGAAACTGCATTCATCAGGATATCTTTCAGTAAATCCATTCTTTTGGAGACAATGCTTTCCAGAAAATCAAAACATCTTGTAACCAAGGCTTGAGTTTGGAATGAGCTTCAGCTGATACTCTGTATTTTCTAAGTTCTTCCATTTGGAAGAATGATGAAGTTACGTCATTTTTATTTGCTGCATTTTTCCCACGTTATTGTCCTTTATAGAGTCGAATCTCATAGTGTGCAAAAATTGAGTTGATTTGATATCAGAAATGGAAGTCATTGCACCGACGAGATTGGTCTGAATAGCCTTAATTTCTTCAAACAAAGATTCAGTTGCTATTGAGGCTGTGGAGAAGAAGAAGAAGTTGGAACAGTAGTAGAGTCTGAAGCTTCTTCATGTGGTTGATTAGCTGAAATAATAGTTGTTACTTGAGCTGGTTGCTCAGCTGATTCTTCAGTTGTTTGAACAACTGAAATATGGTAGGCTGTATAGGTGGCACCTCTTCAGATAATGTTTGTTCAGTCATGGCGGATGACTGAACTGCTTCTTTAGTTGTTGTAAAAACTGCATGTTCAGTTGTGGCAGTCAACTGAACATGCTCTTCAGTTGGTTGAAAAAGAGCTTGTGAAGCTGGCTCGTCAGTTGCGAATAATGCTTCAACTGCTTCTGTAGTAGTCTGTTGAATATCAGAGGCAACTGATTTGATGACTTCATCAATGTTTTCCAATGAAAATTCAGCGTCAGTGTAGAGTTCAGATCCCGCAGTTGAGGAATGGGGAGCAGCAGTTGACGGTTGTGCATCCTTTTAAGAAGGAGCAGTTACTTGCTCAGTAGATTCAGAAACTGGTTCCTGGGATGGATTTTCCGGTTGAACTGATTGTTCAGCTTTCTCGTCTGATGAAAGATCTTGGGAATCTTTTGGAATGATCAGTTCTTGATCTAGTTCCCAATTCTTAATCTCCATCTGCAGAGTTAAAAGATCCATGTCCAGCTGGACATGAACTGCTTTATCATTAAAGGCAGTTGGGCTGGTGGGATCATAGTTTTGGCATAGCTGAACAGTCATTTGTTTTAGCTTCTTCGCCCGGACTTGATCAAAGAAATATTTCTTCCTCTGCAACGCCTGAGCCACTGAAGCTGCTTTGACCAATTTTAGAACAATGGTTTCCAAGACAATAAACTTCTTCAAAAATGATTTTTTTTGCAGTTGCGTGGCAAACACGACAGTTCTAGACCTTATCCATTCATCATAAGTTTTGAGCTTAACCTCAAAAAATTCATTGACCTCTTTCCAGATGAGTTAATGCGGGTTTGAATGGTTTTTGTTTGTCTGGGCACTTCTGTCATCTTTTCCTTGCCCTTTGAGTTAGTTAGAACATTAGGAATGCTCAGTCCTGACCTAGTTGTATCAATTTTTTCTCTGATCACTATCCCTTTAGGTCTGGCAGATGGCAAAGAAGTTGGGCCAGAGATAGTGATGAGTGAAGATTTAACTCCAACAGATTTTTTTTATCACCAGATTCGGTGATAGTCTTTTTGAGCGGAGCAGCAGAAAGAGGTAACTGAGCATCAGTTGAACATCCAAATGGTATTGCTCTCAATGGAGTAGCCTTGATCAGCGTTCAGCTCCAGATTTTATTAACCTCTCAGTTGGGATGGTGCCCACAACGATTGCAGGTTTTTTCTTCTGAGTTCTGGGCTTCTTGGAGATCTTGGGAGAATGATTCTTCTCAGAGTCAGTTTCACTGACAATCAGCTTGCGTTTGATTACCTTTTTATGAATTGTCATTGTGGCTTTCTTAACTGATTTGGGAGCTCCCTGCATCCCAATCTCCTTTTTTACTTTGACAAACTGCTCAGGAGAGATGTCCAACTTGAGCTTCGGCAGCTGAACACTCTTGGAATTGAAGATTTTGAATTTGGATCATCTCTCAGATGAGTCACCCACTAAGCTCTTGCTCTTCAGCAGATAGCTGAGCTGAACAACAAATTCCTTCGACTGTTTTGATGACTGAAACATATTCTTCAGTAGGTTGAAGATGATCCCTTTCCAGTTTAGTCTTTTTCCAGTCATGATAGCAGTCATGACTTGAAACTTCTCCAACGTAAGGGCAACAAAAGATACTGCTTTGGCTAGAATCCTTTTTGCCACAATATCAGCCAGTAACTGGATTTCTGGCTTCAATTCCTTCTTAGGATCGAAAACCTTGATTTTCCGACCATCAGCAGACGGGAGAGTTTGCATCTCCTCAACATGAGAAAAATTTACCTCAGAGATATTTGCTAGCCCATCATGTTGGCAGCTGAAAGAGGTTGTTGAAGGAGTCTTCGTCTATTATCAGCACCTGATTGTTGACGGTGGTAGTGATATTGCCGGTCAACAGAGATAAAACCATTGGCATAAGATCTTGAATAAGATAGATTTCTTGGGAAGAAAGTCCCAGAAATGTCTTCAGTCCAGCATCTTCTATTTTGATAAACACACTCTTGATAGCCTCGTCCAGAACAGACATGACTGAATCAAAATCAATAGCTATAGCATTCAACATATGTGCTGGAACTTGGTTTGCCATTTCTAGAGAATTGATTTTCTGCGAGAAAGAAAGCTTAAAGTATTGATTTGCTCTGGAGATTTAAATGAGCGTAAAAGAAGAAAAACTGAAATGAGGCGGGGATAAGTACGTTTGCATGTGACTGTTCAAATTTTTGGACACGTGTCAGTCCAAGATAAATTAAATAACATCGTGTGTACGTATGATTAAAGCGTGTTAGAATTCAATTGGACTACGTGGGGCCACGATTTAAAACACTATTCATTGAATGACGTACATTTACTGCGTAATTATTAGTCACATCACTTATTATGGAATATTTATTGATTTATCAGTTAACTTATTGGAGAAGATCAGTTAGGTCAGCAGTTGAGTTATCAGTTATAAGCTGAATCATTTCAGTTAAAGACCAACTGACTATTGTCTTCTCAGTTAACCATTTATATTCGATATTACCCCTCGATAAATGCATATAAATAAAAGAAAGGGTAAAAGAAAATTAGTCTGGATCAGTTAAGTCCATTCTGGTAACTAATGTCTCTTTAAGAGCTTTCTATAAATAAGACAATTGTCATTTGTTAATAACATTTAAACACCGATGGATAGTTCAAGCAGTTCCAACGTCCCTCATCCTGCATTGACACCTCGCCGTTTGGAGAAATTAAAGAAGGCTCTTGAAAAATTCGTCTTTTCAAATGTGATGTCCAATTGGACCAAAGCTCATTAACTCCAAACGATTCAACGTGATGGATTAGTTGCTATTGCCAAGCAGAGAGAAACTGCAAGAAAGTATAAGAGGCGTGCTGAAGTCAACCATAATTCAGAGCTTGTCACTGATGATGTTCTTATTCATCTTATTCTTATGAAGCAATGGAATGTGCTGGAAAGTATTTCTTCTTCAAAAGCCTTCAGGAGAATTAACAGTCATGAATTGACTAACTGGTTGTCCCTTTGGCAAGATGCCGCTGGAACTGAGATGAATCGTGTAACCTGGTTTAGATTTTATCAATAAATTTATTGTTTAGATTCATTGTTCTTTCCTTATCTGTAAATGAACTGATATCAGTTGAAAAATAATTAATTAACTGGCAATGAATAACTGAACAGTTATTAATTTATATTTGACTAACTGAATAAGAATGAAAACTGACATATCATCATTTTAGATTGATATAATTAAGATAAATAAATTAGACAAAGAATATTGCGAAAATGAGAAAACTTAGTCTTTGGTAATGGTTTGGTGAATATGTCAGCTGCTTGTTGTTCAGTTGGTATGTAATCCAGCCTTATTTTCAGAGCATGATCTCTGATTAAGTGATGCCTGACATCAATATGCTTGGTCCTGAGTGAAGAACTGGATTGTATGTAATTGCAATCGTGCTTGTATTATCACAAAATATTGGAGATTCTTTTGCAATGATTCCATAGTCCTTCAGTTGATGAATCCAGATCAGTTGTGCACAGCAGCTTCCAGCAGCAAGGTATTCTGCTTCAGTTGTGGAAGTTGATATGGATGTTTGCTTCTTGCTGAACCATGAGATCAGTCTGTCTCCTAGAAACTGACATGATCCACTGGTGATCTTACGATCTAGCTTACATCCTGCATAATCAGCATCTGAATATCCAACTAAATTGAAAGAAGAATCCTTAGCATACCATAAGACCACATTTTGTGTTCCTTTAAGATATTTTAAAATGCGTTTGGCAGCTGAAAAATGCGATTGCTTAGGATCTGCCTGAAATCTAGCACACATGCAAATAAGCAAATACAATAGCAGGAAGACTAGCAGTTAGGTACAATAATGAACATATTAAACCTCTGTAAAGTGTCGTCTCAAGTGATATTCCCTCTTGATCATTGTCTAGTTTGATTGATGAACTCATGGGAGTACTTGCAGCTGAGCATGTTTTCATGACAAATTTCTTAAGCAATTCATTTGTATATTTGGTCTGACTGATAAAATACCAGTATCCAGGTTCTTCACTTGTAGACCGAGGAAAAATGTCAGTTCATCCATGTGGGACCCGGACGCTAATTCATTTCTTAATCTTCTTTGGGATTAAGTCGATCAATTAATTAAACTAGGTCGAATTTTTTTTAAAAGTTGAACACTTTATAATCAAGTGTGCAAAATACTACAGCAAGTTATGCATCATCTTATTGTATTACAAAATCAAGTGCAATCTCTACAATAAGATCAGAAGTACAAGTCTTGTACCATATACAATCATCACAAACTAGGGTTTAACAACTACATATCAAGTGTTGGAAGCCCAATCTACTTCTAGGCCTGGATCTCTATTCTAATCTCGATTGCTCATCCTCTTCTCGACCTCTGATCCTGTCCCACCTGTTGTCATGCAAACATACAAACACAACAACAGCCGGATAACTCCGGTGAGTAATAGAATTCTCAGTACAAACAACATATACATGCATCTCATACAAACATATACAAAAGCATATAACATTTGTAAACAACATGTATCATAATCTAATAAAACATAAAGCAATATCAAGCTTTAAATCAAACTCTTAAACTCTCAATCTTGACTCGACTCTTATCTAGGGATCCCGATTTGAATAAGAACGTAACAAGTCTCTCACCTACTCTTCCCAGCTAGATGGTGGTACGTTCTTATTCCCAGACATTGGCCCTCTATATCGAATCTCTACAATAGTAGTCGATCTACTCCTAAGCACATCGATATACACCAACGTCCAGTGACCTGGCACCTCTGCCAAAGACTCAATGCATGCTTTGCTATAACTCTATAGACTAAGCATATCAATCTCAAGAATTGCAAATACATCAAAGAAATTACAATAAAGTATGTGATTTTGGGAAAATCAAGCTATCTCTTACTGGAGTTGTATCTTCCCGGTTTAACATTGATTTATACCTTTCTTTTCGTAGATCAGTCTGGTCAACGAAATCAAATATCAATCTGGCTCTATTCAGTCTTCGAAGCCTTAAATACCAACTCTGGAATCATATATTCGAGAAGTACAATATCAATATACAACTCAAAGCAATACTGGATATGATCAGAACTCAATCTAATTCTGTTTCGACGGCATAACAGCATAATCTCGAAATACCGGCAATACAACAATAAATGGCCAATCTCAACAACCCATAACCAATCAAAAAACACAATTCCAATACCAAATCTGTACAACCCCATTCGAATATAACTGAAAAATGAGAACAATTACATAGATTGTCTGTTCTTCGATCCGGTTTCGATTATACGATTATCACAATTTCAGGAACACATAATATAGATCAAATTAATATTCTTCCAACAATATATTTTCGAACCATGCTGAAAAGAAATCAAACTTACATACTTTTAAAGTTCTTGACAAGAGGAGCACGGAGCTAGACTCGGATTGAAATTCTGACGGTTGGATCTTGCACAAAATCAAATTCCTATAAAATGAAGAAACTTGAGGTTGGCCATGGAATTCTCTCCGTTTCTTCCTTGAAATCTGAAGGAAATGAAGATTATCTTCATATTAATGTGCATGGGAAGAAGACATGTGGCTCACTTCTTCATACTGCACGTCTCGCGCATATGCGCGTCCATCATCGGCGCATATGCGCGAGACCTACTGTCTTGACGCATAACAATTCAACTGCTCGTGCATATGCGCGCCCTGTCCTCGCGTATATGCGCGAGACCTACTATCTCGGCACTTGGATATTTTACATGCTCGCGCATATACGCGTGACCTACTGTCTCTACGCTTATACATACATCTTGCTCGCGCATATGCACGAGACTTACTGTCTCGGCATAAAGGAGCTCGTGCATATGCGCGCCTCGTCTCCGCGCATATGCGCGAGGCCTTCTGTCCTCACACATGCAATACTCAAGCTTTCCCAATTCTTTTCTCAGAGTGGTCCTTCTATAATCACATTAATTCATCAATTAATAATCTCGGATTGTTACAATTCTCCCCCTCTGAGACACGATTTCGTCCCCGCAATCACATGCAATCAAAGCATATAAGATAAGCCGATATAACAGAAGCTAAATAAGAAACTCACATCAATGAAATAACTCTGGAAATTTCTGTCTCATATCTGATTTAGTTTCCTAAGTAGCTTCTTCAATGCCATGACGACTCCACTGAACTTTCACTAGCAGAATAGTCTTCGTTCTGAGCTGCTTTTCTTTACGATCTAGAATCTGGATCGGCTTCTCAAAATAACTCAGAGTTTCATCAAGTTCTGCCTCGTCTGGCTGAAGAACATGAAAAGCATCAGGAAGATATTTCCGCAGCATAGATACATGAAAGACGTCATGTATACCAGATAGAGAAGGAGGAATAGCGAGTCGATAGGCGCGAGTACCTATCTTCTCCAAAATTTCATACGGCCCAATATAGCGAGTAGACAATTTTCCTCTTTTGCCAAATCTGAAAATGCCTCTGAAAGGAGAAATCTTCAAAAATACTATGTCTCCTTGCTCAAATTCTAACGGTCGACGTCGAATATCTGCATATTTGGCCGGTCAATCTGAGCTGTCTTCATTCTCTGCTGAATCA
This sequence comes from Primulina tabacum, assembly GCF_025594145.1. Classification (NCBI taxonomy): domain Eukaryota; kingdom Viridiplantae; phylum Streptophyta; class Magnoliopsida; order Lamiales; family Gesneriaceae; genus Primulina; species Primulina tabacum. The sequence continues at coordinate 16,976,409 of NC_134550.1, forward strand.
GCTTCACTTTCTTAGTCATATCTCGAATTATATCTGGCCCAAGTTCAGGTACCTCAGATATCTCATCCCAATAAAGAGGGGATCTGCACTTCTTGTCGTACAACGCTTCAAACGGAGCCATCTCTATACTCGTCTGATGGCTGTTGTTGTATGAAAATTCACAAAGTGGCAAAAAATCTTGCCAACTAGTGCCAGAGTCTAGCACTACAGTTCTCAACATATCTTCCAATGTCTGGATAGTCCGCTCTGACTGTCCGTCGGTCTGAGGATGATATGCAGTACTCAGATGTAATTTCGTACCTAGAGCTTGTTGCAGTCTGTACCAAAAGTGTGAAGTAAATCAAGGATCATGATCTGATACGATGGGACTTTGGCACACCATGCAATCTAACCAATTCTCTGACATAAATCTCTGCCATCTTGTCGTGTCTGTATGTCATTCTGTAAGGAATAAAGCATGCTAATTTGGTCAATCTGTCAATAACGACCCAAATCGCATCGCAGCCTCGGGAGGATCGTGGTAGCTTCGTAACAAAATCCATGGAAATGTGATCCTATTTCCATTCTGGAATAGATAAGCTATGCAACAGACCTCCTGGTTTTTTTCTTTCTGCTTTCACCTGTTGGCAATTCAAACATTTGGATACAAACTCTGCAATGTCTGATTTCATCTGTTTCCACCAAAACTATTTCTTCAGATCATTTTACATTTTTCTGCCACCAGGATGAATACTGAAACGACTACAGTGAGCCTCTGTCAAAATCTGCTGTTTCAAATCTGAAACATCTGGCACAACAATACGATTAATCACATATAACACATCATCACGAACATGATATTCTGATTGATTCTGAACATTCTGATCAACTTTCTGTGCTTCTTTAATTCGAAAGATCAACTCTGGTTCAACTTTAATGGCAGACAATCTCAGAGGTTGATAATCTGTCTCAAATACTACTCAGAAAGACAGCAATCTTCAATAAAATTCGAAACACCAATTGTCGATAAGGATAAAGAACATACCTTTCGACTCTTTGCATCAGCTGCTTCCATTTGACTTTCCAGGATAATATTTGATTTCACAATCAAAATCTTTCAATAAATCAAGCCATCTACATTGCCTCATAATCAATTCTGACTGTGAAAATAGATATTTCAAACTCTTGTGATCAGAATAAATTTCGAATTTCACACCATATAGGTAGTGTCGCCAGAACTTCAATGCAAGTACGATGGCAGCCAATTCAAGATCATGAATCGGGTAGCGAATCTCATGTGGTTTCAATTGTCTCGAAGCATAAGCAATAACATGTCCTCGCTGCATCAAAATACAACCTATTCCTCTGTGATAAGCATCACAATAAACAACAAAATCACCAGTACATGACGGAATAGTCAACATAGGAGCACTGGTTAATCTCTTCTTCAACTCTAGAAAACTGGATTCACATGCTTCTGACCAAACAAAAGGGGCATTCTTCTGAGTCAACTGAGTAATCGGCTTAGCAATACTGGAAAAATATTTAATGAATCGACGATAGTATCCTGCTAAACCCATAAAACTGCGTATCTCTGGCACTGATGTCGGTCTAGGCCAATTGACCACAGCCTCAACTTTGCTAGGATCAACAGAATTACCATCTCCAGATATAATGTATCCCAAAAATATCACTTGTCTCAGCCAAAATTCACATTTAGACAGTTTTGCATACAACTTATCAGTTCTAAGAATTTTCAATACAGTTCTCAAATGCTCAGCATGATCCATCATATTCTTTGAATATATTAAAATTTCATCAATAAAGATAATCACAAAATCATCAAGATATCTCTGAAAGATACGGTTCATCAAACCCATAAATGCAGCTGGAGCATTTGTTAAACCAAACGGCATGACTATAAACTCATAGTGGCCATACCTGGTTCTAAAGGCTGTCTTTGATATATAAGAATCTCTGACTCTCAGCTGATGATATCCAGATCTCAGATCGATCTTGGAATAAACAGAAGAACCCTGTAACTGATCAAATAAATCGTTAATACGAGGCAAAGGATATTTATTCTTTATCGTAGCCTTGTTCAATTGTCGATAGTCAATGCAGAGTTTCATAGAACCGTCTTTCTTTCTGACAAATAATACTGGAGCGCCCCAAGGAGAAACACTCGGTCTAATGTAACCCTTAGCTAGTAAATCTTCTAGCTGCTCTTTCAATTCTTTCAATTCAATTGGTGCCATTCTGTATGAAGTTTTAGAAATAGGTACTGTACCTGGTATCAATTCAATACTGAAGTCTATTTCTCAGATCAGAGGCAAACCCTGGAATCTCATCTGGAAAGACATCAGCAAACTCACATACCACTCGCAAATCTGCCAATGACGGGCTCGATTTCAGTACATCTACTGAATACACAAGGAATCCCTCTGCTCCTTTATGTAATAATCGAGTCATAGACAACACAGATATCAAAGGAATTCGAGCTCTGGAACTCTTACCGTAAAATTTCCATTCATCAGCCATCTCAGGTCTGAATCTCACAATTTTCTGGAAACAATCTACGGTAGCTCTGTACTTTGTCAGTATATCAATACCGATAATGCAGTCAAAATCAGACAAACCGAGTACAATACAATCTAACTCGATCTCATTCCCATCATATTGCAGTATACAATGTTTAACAGACTTCACTGATATAAGACCTCTCCTTAAAGGTGAAGAGACAGATACTACAGCAGATAATGACTCAACAGGAAAATCATGTATCAATGCAAATCGTTCAGATATAAAAGTATGGGATGAACCCGTATCAATCAATACATAAGCAGAGTAACCACAAATAGAACAGTTACCTGCAACAACATCATCAGGTGCTTCATGGGCCTGTTCTTCTGTCAATGCAAACACTCTGGCCTGCTGTCTCGGAGGCTGGCTAACCGTCTCACTTCCTCCTGGCCTCAGCTGTGACTGAGTAGTAGGTGGCTGGAAAGAGTGAACAGCAGATGATAGTCTATCAACCTGAGCCACTGATCCAGATGATTCTGCTCCCTGGGATCGTTGAGAACCTCGTTGTGGATAGACTCTGGCAAATGTCCTTGTTGTCGACAGATATTGCAACTACCAAACACTCCTTGGCATTGCTCTGTGGGATGTCTTCCTCCACAAGTTCTTCAATAGACCCCTGTATAACTCTGGTTCTGTCGTGAACCACTGGATCTAAATGAACTACTACCAGACTTCTTAAATTGTTTCCCTCGGGCTTTCAAATTACCTTTCTTTCCACTGCTGCTACCACCACTATCAAATCTGGGAGGGGGTTGGTGGAACTGAGCTGAAGGTTCTTGCTGTTTCGGTGCTGGAGCAACATACGAAGCTCCTTTCTGCCTGATCAGGCCTGCTTCTGCTCCTTTTGCTCTATTCAAAGCATCAACAAAATTATTTGGTCGCCCTGCATTTACCAGTGTAAAGATCTCGGGAATTCAACCCATTAATAAACTGATCAGCCACTGCTTCATCATTCTCAGCAACATGGGGATCAAATCGTAACAAGGTAGAGAATTTGGCCACATATTCTTCAATATTCAGATGACCCTGTCTCAGATTAGCAAATTCTGCACTCTTGTTTTTTCTGTACGATACTGGGAAGAATCGTTGATAGAATTCTGCTTTAAAGATCTTCCAAGTAATAACTGTGCCTCGATGCTCCAAAGCCCTCTTGGTTGTGAGCCACCAATTCTTTGCAACGTCATGCAATTGATGCCCAATTAGTCTAACTCTTCGCTCATCTGTGTAGTCAAGGAAATCAAACATCATCTCAATATCATCAAACCAACTCTCACAATCAATAGAATTCTCAGTGCCCTTCAAGGTCGGCGGTTTAATTAACTGAAATCTCTTCAGCAAAGTTTCCATGGGTATCGCTGTAACATTTATCCGATTTGTAGAAGTACTACCATGTTCTGGAATTCTTCGAGGAGGCATATATGATTATCAAAAGGGTTAGTAACCAAATATAACAGATCTGTCTCAGTCCTCCTATGATCATCATACCTTTGATCCAGAATCGGCTCTGATTCATTTCTCAATAATACACGTTTCCTATCATATCAGATAATCAGGTAAACACGTATTTTCAAAAGCAATAAAACATGCTAGCATCACAAAAGCAGGAAAAAAAACTCAATCTACCCCATTCACTCGCTTCTCTCCCAGTCTAAGGAACATACAGCTCTGATACCACCTGTTGTGGGGACCTGGACACTAATTCATTTCTTAATCTTCTTTCGGATTAAGTGGATCAATTAATTAAACTAGTTCGAATTTTTTTTTTTGAAAGTTGAACACTTTATAATCAAGTGTACAAAATACTACAACAAGTTATGCATCATCTTATTGAATTACAAAATCAAGTGCAATCTCTACAATAAGATCAAAAGTACAAGTCTTGTACCATATACAATCATCACAAACTAGGGTTCAACAACTACATATCAAGTGTTGGAAGCCCAATCTACTTCTAGGCCCGGATCTCCACTCTAATCTCGATTGCTCATCCTCTTCTCGACCCTGATCATTTCCCACCTGTTGTCATGCACACAGACAAACACAACAACAGTCGGATAACTCCGGTGAGAAATAGAATTCCCAGTATAAACAACGTATACATTCATCTCATACAAACATATACAAAAGCATATAACATTTGTAAACAACATGTATCATAATCGAATAAAACATAAAGCAATATCAAGCTTTAAATCAAACTCTTAAACTCTCAATCTTGACTCGACTCTTATCTAGGGATCCCGATTTGAATAAGAACGTAACAAGTCTCTCACCTACTCTTCCCAGCTAGATGGTGGTACGTTCTTATTCCCAGACATTGGCCCTCTATATCGAATCTCTACAATAGGAGTCGATCTACTCCTAAGCACATCGATATACACCAACGTCCAGTGACCTGGCACCTCTGCCAAAGACTCAATGCATGCTTTGCTATAACTCTATAGACTAAGCATATCAATCTCAAGAATTGCAAATACATCAAAGCAATTACAATAAAGTATGTGATTTTGGGAAAATCAAGCTATCTCTTACTGGAGTTGTATCTTCCCTGTTTAACATTGATTTATACCTTTCTTTTCGTAGATCAGTCTGGTCAACGAAATCAAATATCAAGCTGGCTCTATTCAGTCTTCGAAGCCTTAAATACCAACTCTGGAATCATATATTCGAGAAGTACAATATCAATATACAACTCAAAGCAATACTGGATATGATCAGAACTCAATCTAATTCTGTTTCGACGGCATAACAGCATAATCTCGAAATACCGGCAATACAACAATAAATGGCCAATCTCAACAACCCATAACCAATCAAAAAACACAATTCCAATACCAAATCTGTACAACCCCATTCGAATATAACTGAAAAATGATAACAATTACATAGGTTGTCTGTTCTTCGATCCGGTTTCGATTATACGATTATCACAATTTCAGGAACACATAATATAGATCAAATTAATATTCTTCCAACAATATATTTTCGAACCATGCTGAAAAGAAATCAAACTTACATACTTTTAAAGTTCTTGACAAGAGGAGCACGGAACTAGACTCGGATTGAAATTCTGACGGTTGGATCTTGCAAAAAATCAAATTCCTATAAAATGAAGAAACTTGAGGTTGGCAATGGAATTCTCTCCGTTTGTTCCTTGAAATCTGAAGGAAATGAAGATTATCTTCATATTAATGTGCAAGGGAAGACATGTGGCTCACTTCTTCATACTGCACGTCTCGCGCATATGCGCGTCCATCAATGGCGCATATGCGCGAGACCTACTGTCTCGACGCATAACAATTCAACTGCTCGCGCATATGCGCGCCCTGTCCTCGCGCATATGCCTGAGACCTATTGTCTCGGCACTTGGATATTTTACATGCTCGCGCATATGCGCGCCTTGTCTCGCGCATATGCGCGAGACCTACTGTCTCTGCGCTTGTACATACATCTTGCTCGCGCATATGCGCGAGGCCTTCTGTCCTCACACATGCAATACTCAAGCTTTCCCAATTCCTTTCTCAGAGTGGTCCTTCTATAATCACATTAATTCATCAATTAATAATCTCGGATTAACATGATAAAATCTTGGGCATTACAACCCATCATGCTCATCTCGAATTTTTCCTGCATTAACTTGGCAAATTTCTCACATAATTTAGGGTTAGTTGACCCAAAAATAATATCATCAACATATATTTGCACAAGTAAAATGTGATTATTCTTAGTGAATTTGAACAGAGTCTTATCAACTGATCCAACAGTAAAATCATGATCAGTTAGGAATTTTGAAAGAGTTTCATACCAAGCTCTTAGAGCTTGTTTAAACCATATAAGGCTTTATTCAAATGATAGACATGATGAGGAAGAGAGTGATTAAAAAAATATGCTGGTTGTTCAACATATACTTCTTCCTGCAACTGACCATTCAGAAATGTACTCTTCACATCTATCTGGTAAAATATAATGTTCTTGAAAGATGCAAAGGCAAGGAACATTCTGATTGCTTCCAATCTTGCAACTGGTGCATAATTTTCATCGTAACCTATTCATTCTTCTTGCCTATATCCTTGTGCTACAAGTTTCGCTTTGTTGCGCACAAGTGAACCATCTTCGTTCAGTTTGTTTCTGTATACCTACTTTGTACCTATAATGGTTTTAGAAACTGGTCTTGGAACTAAGTTCCAGACATTGTTGTGGGTAAATTGATTTAGCTCTTCTTGCATTGCATTTATCCAATTAGGATCAGCAAGAGCTTCATCAGTTTTCTTAGGTTCCAGTTGGGAAACGAAAGCAGAATGAACAATTAAATTAAACATTTGATTTCGAGTTCTTACTGGATCAGATGGATTACCTATCAGCAACTGTTTCAGTTGGCAACTGAATATTTTCTTTAGCTTCAGTTGCTGGTGTATCAATTGGTAACTGATTGTTATCATTTTGATCCACCAACTGATTATCAGTAACAATTTCTTGTTTGACTGATTGATACAGCAATTCTGATTCTGGTGTTTAAAGGATATTTATATTAATATGATTCTCTTCTTCATTATTATCCTCCAAACTGATATCTGTAAAGCGATCAACTAGCTCAACTTGATCAATTGGCTTATCAGTTAGCACAGATTCATCAAATACAACATAATAGACTCTTCTACATTCAAAGTGCTTTTGTTAAAAACTCTATAAGCTTTACTAACTGAGGAATCCAGAAATATTCCATCTGCAGATTTAGCATCAAAAGATTTTAAATGATTTTTGCCATTGTCAAGAATAAAACATCTGCAACCAAATATTTTGAAATAAGAAACCACACTTTTGCGTCCATGCCAGATCTCATAAGGTGTTTTCACATGATTCTTATTAATCATTGATCTTTTCTGAGTGCAACAGGCAGCATTTACTGCTTCTGCCCAAAACCTTTGAGAATTACCAGAATCAGCAAGCATTGTTCTAGCAGCTTCTTTAAGGATCCGATTTCTTCTCTCAGCTACACCATTTTGCTGAAGAGTTCTTGCTGCTGAGAGCTCATGCTTGATTCCAGTATTTTATAAAAATTGTGAAAGATTTTGATTGATGAATTCAGTCACTCGATCAGATCTTATTCGATCAATCCCAATTGATTTTTCATTTAATAGTCTTTTGAAAAAGCTTAATAAGTTGTGCAGCAGTTTGGTTTTTGGATTTGAGAAAAATAACTCAAGTAAATCTTAAAATCATCCACAACTACTAGAGTGTATTTCATTCCCCCTAAGCTCATGACTGGTATATGACCAAAAAGATCCATATGTAGCAGTTCTAAGCATCGGGAAAATGGTTTACAACCCTTGTTTTTAAATGAAGATCTTACTTGCTTACCAAACTGACATGCTAAACAAATTTTATCTCTTGAAAAATCTATTTTGGGCAAAACCAGTTATAGATAATGGTTACTCAGATAGGCAATAGATTTAAAGTTTAGGTGGTTCAATCTCTTATGCCACAACAAGTTTTTAGAAGATTTGGAAGCTTTAAGACACACTGGTGCAAAGGTTGTTCAGTCCAACTGACTTTGTAGGTATTCCCACAACGATTTTCAGTTATGATGACCTCATCATTTGAGTCTCTAACTGAACAAGTGTGTCTGTCAAACTGAACTGAGAATTTATTGTCGCATAACTGACTGATGCTAATCAACTTATACTTCAAATTCTTAACTAGTAAAACATCTTTAATCGTTAAGTTACCATGGATAAGCTTAACCTTACCCACAGTTTTACCTTTGGAGTTGTCTCCAAAACTGGTGTTTGGATCAGTGTATTTGATCAGTTGGGATAGCAAACTTGCCACCCCTGTCATATGACATGAGCATCCACTGTCCAGATACCAAATTGATTCTTTGTTTGCACCTTTCACCTGCAATCACACACAATATATAATCTTGGTACCCACAACTATTTGGGTCCTAAACTGATTAGTCTTTTTGGAACCAAGACTTGGACCAGTCTAGCTGACTTTCAAGTTGCTGTGTTCCAGATAGTTTTTCTCGGCTTGTATGTGCTTGATGTGTAGTGTGAAGATGAAGCAATATGAGTTTTAGCCTTCTTCAACTGGTTATTCAGCCGATATCTTTTCTGAACTGGCTTGTTGTTATAGTAATTGGAGTAGCCATTTGAATAGTTCATGTATTTATTACTGAACCTTTTTGATGACTGACTTTGTGGGTCAGCTGAAATTTTTGGTCTATAACCAATACCATACCTTTTAGCCTTGTTCTTATTTTCAATAGGTTGTATAACTGGTTTACTTGGATCTGGTTGTTCTTTTACCACAACTGATTTTACAAAGTGAATATATTTCCCTTTGTTCATGTTCAGTTTTGGCTGAGTATCACTAGTGGAAGTTTCATCTTGGCTGCTGAAACCTAAACCAGTTTTATTTGTAACTGATTTTTGCTTATCTTGTATTTCAGCTAATACAAAAGATGATTTGTTCCATGCTTTAATAAGCTCAGTTTGATTTGAATTTTCAAGCATCAACTGCTGAATCTTTGATTGATTATTGCTTCTTTCAGCATTGAGCTGAGAAATCTCCCTTTTAAGACTTAACAGATCAACTGATTCATCAGTTTCAATTTTGTTGTCTTGGGGATCATTTTGCTTTGCTCTGGCCTTTTCAAGAGATAGGTCAAGATTGTGATACTCATTCACCATGTCATGAAGTTTAGAAATGAGTTCATCTCGTGTGAAATCAATTGAGCTAAAGTCAAATACATGTTGACTAGTTGACTCCAGTTCTGTGTCATCAGCCATTAGACACTTGATTTCTTCATCATCATCACTGGAGCAGCCCAAGCTCTTAGATTCTCAATCATCACTGTCAGATTCTGCCCATTTTGACTTGCTTTCCTCAGCTAGAAGCACCTCATGCTTCTTTCTGTAAGATTTCTTGTCATCTTTCGATATTTTTTTGTGCTCATAGGCTTTCATTCCTTTTTCAGTTGAGCCTCGATTGTCCTTCTTAGGCTTGGGACAGTCAGCAATGAAATGACCAGTTTTGTCACAGTTGTAGCAAGCATTAGGTTCTTCTTTGGAGTGATTTTTCTGATAATGTCTTTGGAAATTTCCTTGGTTTATTCTCATGAATCTTCCAAACTTTTTGACGAATAATGACTTAGCGTCATTACTTAACTGATCAGCAGATTTGTCAACTGAACCAGTTGGTTCCAGTTTGAAAGCACTTAGGGCAATTGTAGCAGCTTGTGTAGAAGGTTCTCCTTCTCTGGTTTGCAACTCAAACTAATAGGCATTTAAGTCAGCAAATAAACCATGAAGTTCGACCTTGTTCAGGTCCTTCGATTTTCTCATTGCCATGGTCTTAACATCCCATTCCTTGGGAAGACCTTTGACTACTTTCAGTGCTACCTCTCTATTTGAATACACCTTTCCGAGTGCATTCAATTCGTTTACAATGTTGTTTATTCTTTCATCATACTTATGCATGGATTCTCCATTCTTCATCTTGATATTGTCAAACTTTTGAACAGAAACAGATAGCTAATTCTCTTTGGTTTTCTCATTGCCTTCACAGAGCTGAATCAGTTTCTCCCAAATTTCCTTTGCAGTTTTGCATATTTTTATCTTGCTGAAAGTGACTTTATCCAGAGTTTTGTATAAGATGTCCTTAGCCACGTTGTCCAGTTGGCTTTTCTCTTGTCTTCAGCTGTCCATTCATCACGGGGTTTTTCAATACGATGTTGTGCCCCATCAGTTATGGCAACAGCTGTGTTTGCCTTCAATATCTTCATGGGTCCGTCTGTGATAACGTACCACATGTCATCGTCTTGTGCAGCTATATGAGCCTGCATTCTGATTTTCCAATCATCAAAAGCTTCTCTGGAGAACATTGGAATTTTGTTGAATGAAGACATATTGATCAGTTTGTATATAGAAGTATTCAGGAACAAGATTCAACTGCTCTAATACCACTTGATACGATCGGTTAAAGGTGGAAAAGTGTTTAGAATGGAGGAGGGGGGGTTGAATAAACACTTACGATTTTTAATACCTTTTCGACTGATGAGTCAGTTTAGTGATAAACTAATACTCGGGAATCTTGTAAGTCAATATCAACCAGTTAACAAATATTGTGCGGAAATAAACTGACTGATAGATAGAATATAAATTGAAATAAGAAGACACAAGATTTTATGGATGTTTGGAGATTACAAACACTCCTACATCACCCCTTCTATCTCAAGGATAGGATACACACTAAAAGACTTTGATCGATACAAATGATTGTACGGAACCACTTCAGTTTTGGACTTAACAATACCAAACTGAAACTCTTAGTTACAAACTTGTTTACAGTAATCAATAGAACTGAATTAATCTAACACAACTGATCTCTTCAAGATCGAGTAATACAGTTTGTGTTGAAAGCTCGAAATATAGCCTGAAAACTATGAATGAATACAATAAGCGTGAGCATTTGTGTTTGAAAGGATTTCAGCAGAGTAACTGAATCAATAGAGTTCAAAGATTTCAAGAGTTCAAGTATGCAAGAATTCTTCTTCAGTTGCTCTTCTCTGCTATTTATAGGGTTCCATCCAACGGTAATATTAAATACAATTAGAAGCTTTCTATCCGTTGCATGCCACGTCAACATTCTTCTGATAGTCGTACACTGCAGCTTTTCTGAAATGCGGCGATCCCACTACTTGTTGCAGTCAGCTTTTGTCGGTTGAATATCTTAACCGATGACGTGTATAGCTGAGAGATCAGCTGATTGAATGTATTTGATAAGCTAACAACTTTTTGCAGTAACTGATCAGTCAATTGGAACTGCGTAGTTTTGTTGCTAGTTCAGTTGCCTTTGAAAATCTGCGTATTATCCTTCAGTTAATGGCAACCGATAGTTTGCATATTTTAGATCAGTTATCATTCTTTTAGATCAGTTTAGATGCTCAGTTTGTCAAACATCCGAAATTTATTTTCCAACAATATCCAACAGAGTTCTTTGGATATCTCACAAAGTAACACAAATTGGTACTACTATCCAATTTGTCTCCCACTGCCTGCTTCACGTAAGCAGGGCATCCCCATATTTTTAGATAAGAATATTTGGGCTATTTTCCATCCATATCTCATATGGAGTTTTATCCACTGCCTTTGTATGGACTTGATTCAACAACCTTGTCGTTGTTTCAAGAGCATATCCCAAAAGGGATGGCGGAAATTCAGTGAATCTCATCATAGATTGGATCATGTCCATCAATGTCTGATTGTGACGTTCTGACACACCATTCAACTGGGTGTGGCAGGCGGTGTCCACTGTGAGAGAATCTCATTCTCCTTAAGATAGTCTTAAAACTCAATACTCAAGTATTCTCCACCTTGATCTGATCATAGTGTTTTAATACTCTTTCCTAACCGTTTCTGTACTTCTGTTATGAATTTTTGAACTTTTCAAATGCTTCAGACATGTATTTCATTAAATACACATACTCAAATCTCGAATGGTCATCGATAAAGGTAATGAAGTAAGAATGGCCAAATCTCGTGCTAACACTTAGCGGGCCACACACATATGTATGGATCAAATTCCAACAGATCATGTGCACGTTCCACTTTTCCTGGGAAAGGGGCCTTGGTCATTTTTCCTTTCAGACGGGACTAACATGTCTTTAGAGAGTTTATGTCTGACGAGTCAAACATGCCCTCTCTCATTAGCTTGTGCATCCTTCTTTGGGAAATAAGTCCTAGCCTAACGTGCTACAAATGTGATTGGTTTAGACTATCTTGTTTTGTTTGTTGTTGAAATCGTTTTTACTTGGACATTCACTTATCATTGCCAAAATATTTCTGGCCCATATAATTTCTTATGTACAGACTTCTTGCAATGAAGCAAGCGTGTTCTGACTCATCGGACTTTGTCAAATTATAGGCCCACCACCTTCTCAATAAACCCAATAATACTTACACCATGCTCATGGACGAGAGCCCCATTTTCCATGCGTACAGTCATGCGTTCCTTGAAAGTGGTGTGCATCATTGTGTGAGTTTCATGTACTATGCAACTCTTGCATGTGTATTCGAATGTCAACAGCATTCAACATTTCCTCAAACTGTCTCTACAATTTATTTGACACAGAAGTGAGCATATTACACTTTAGCTTGCATAGTATGGTCCTACCATCATGCATGCTTTGTCAGTTCAGCAAGACTGACATTAGTGTGTATGCTATTTTCTCCGAACTTAGAACAATTTTCTCAGCCAATCTTGAAGATTAATTTTTGGTTAGCTTGTTTTAATAATTGAAATGGATTACGTGACGAAATCATAAAAATACTTATATGGAAACAGAATAAACGTTATCGACTATTTTAAAATATTTTGTAAGACGTAAAATATGGATTTTTGTTTTACGAATTTTCTCCCATTATTTTGACATTTTCACCACCATATGATGAAAAATGAGAAATCCAATTTCCTTAGTGAGTACGCAAGGCCCAAAGCGAAATTATGATCCCGAAAAATATCAGCCAATCATAACTTCCAAAAGGCAGAGCTCAATTACAACTCATTGCAATCCTTACGTAATTTTTCCTCGCGTTTGAGGAGGGTCCAATAATGTGATCCGCTTCCTATTCACAGTGTCGAGCCCGACCCATCAATATTGAACCTTAATGAACGATTGCCGTGAGATCCTCCAATAATATGAGTCGAATTCATGGGAGTTCCACGTAGTTCACATCAAATATGTCAGCGGAAGTCACAGCTTTCCGGCTTCCAAGCCTCCCCAATAATATGAGCCAGACACTGATCGCGGGTAGCGTTCATCATGCAACCATCGTTGATGGAAGGCAAGGAATTATTAAACTTATTTTAATTATCATTTTAATGGGCTTGATTTAAATTTTGGATCTCATCCAAAATGAGGGATTTTAATTTTAAAAATTTGTATCATCATTAATTTTAAAACTCGTGCCACGATTGTTTGTATGATTGCCGAATTCATGCAACTCTTGTTATCATATTAATATTAACGCACATACATACGGATCCATGTCCATAACCTAGGTAAATGCAGGGATGCAAATGCATATTACATAAGCTTCCAATATTTTACATGTTTTCGATCTTCAAAACTCCTTTCGAGGATCAGGCCCACGGTCTTCAAATCTTGATCTCCAACATATTCTAATATTTACATAAAATATCCATGGCAATTGGGATACAAATTTAGGGGGTGGGAACGGACCATAAACCAGGTCCACTTTTAATTATCAAATAATCAAAAATGACAACACGTAGAAAATCCTAACATACACCTAGCACATTGGTCATGGCTCACAATCATCCTTTAAACATATAATATCATATATTATATAAATATGATAATATCACATATTATCAATAAATCGTGCATCTCGTAAATTATCACTAACCGTCATAATTATTTAATTTCAAATAATTAAATTTCTTGTAAAACACATTTTACTATAAATAATTTAAATTATATTTCAATTATTTATTTTGTAAGAAATTAATTTTATCAAAATTATTGTAAGGATAAAATCGTCCGTATTTCAAAAATATCAATTTAACCCAAAATTTTGAAAAATTTGAATATCGCCCCCTTGGTCCGTCGTGGTGCCCAAGACGTTTTCGGGCACTTGCCCGCCCGCTGCCCGATCCAATCGGGCGCTGACGGGCACGCTGCCGCGCGCACAGGCACGCAAGCGTGCGGGCGCGTTTGCCAGGAATAGTTCCGGGCAGACCCCCAATTTTTTTTTTAAAAAAACTGATTTTTCAAAAATAAATTTTAGGGGCATTTTTCAAAAATTCTTACGCGGTTAGAAATTATATTCTCAACATGATTTAATTAAAACACGAGAATTATCGACTCTGATATCATTGTTGATGCATCGTATTCTCGCACCCAAGACACGGCGGAAGTTTAAAATCTTTGGCGTCATATGTTCAAAACATTCATAGGGCGTTTAGAAATATATCTTTGCGTTATCAATGCTGGACTCTAAACTATTCCCGTGTTTAGGCTGATATAGCGCTTCTTGTAATTTCCTACGAACGGCTATTCTCCTTTGATCGTCTAAATAGGTTTACGATCGAAAGCTTTGTTCCTCGCTTGGATTGCACTAGAAATCGCAAATGATTTATGTGTTGAGATTGTAGCCTCCGAATTTTCAAAATCTGGAGACGAAGCGGCACGGAGGTAGAAGAAAATTACATGGCTGAAATTTTCCCAAATTTTTTGAAAAATATGGCCGAGAGCTCCATGATTCAAAATCATGGTTTATGCTAATTGATTATTAATTAATTATTAACCAATTGTTATTGATTCTTAATTAACAATTAAGTAAATCTAATTTGCTTTTGACCAAAATTTTCTTCCGAATTTCATCATGATGGCCGTGAGTTTACTTCGAAATTGGGAAGGAATTTTGTGAAATTTTTTTGGAAAAAAAAAATCTCTATATAATTATGTCCTCTTATGGTGTATTTATAGAGTGAAACTCCTAATCTAATTAGGAGTCCCTCTCCCACAAGGACTCTATATTTTCATTATAATTAAATTATCATCTTATTAATATATAACAAATTTATCAATTTTTGATAATACATGATATATACATATATTTTATATCACTATATAAAATGTATATATATTTATTAATTAAATTAAACAACCCTTATTTAATTTATATAATTAACTCATATGTTACTTTAATTCTAGACTCATCTAGAATATGTATGAGAATTTGTACATGTTAGTAGTCACTACTACTAGTACAATCATTTAATTAGTAAATTCGCAATTCACTAAATAAATTATTCTGAACTCATTATAACCTCTATCGATGATCCAAGAGGGCCGATGTATTAAGGATACAAATCTTGTTTATATAATAAAAAATGAAAATTTCGAAGATCCAAATTTTCGCTTACCATATTGGGTGCCTGCCATTTTTAGTAAACTCCTTTACCAAACAGTCAGTTACACTCTCCTTCCTTATTTAACAGTCATGCTAACTTTCATTTCTTCCATCTTATGGAATCAGCTCATAAACTCCTTTATAAGCTTCTTTTTTCTTGTTTGATCTCCATCAAACTACAGTCGTCAAATTCCAACTCTTTGAAATTTGACTATCTCAACGGCAACATAGAATCCGATACTTTGTGACCCTCAATGGTTCAGGGATACAGCTAGCCATGGGTTCAAATCTCCATGTGATTTAGAATAACATTTATTCTTATTCGGGTTTATCCTAGTTAACCCCATTCTTTTCATCAGCTCCTTGATCAAGAATGTCAGAACTCATTTCTGATTGCACCCATCGGATCATGTTAAGAGCGTCTAGTAGCATCGCCCCATGATCTCCTAGGTATCACTGACAGTGCCTGCAAGAACCTTTAGTCATGATTAGCGTACAGTACGGTCCCTTCAACACATATATCCCGATCGAATCTGCAACTTTTGGTATGTAGAACCCGAAAAATCAGATTACGTATAAGCCATGCATAATTGCTATTATTTAAATTAAAAATAATTTTTATATAAATATGAAGGGTTTAATTCATTTTAATAGTTGTTAAGTCATGATCATTTATTTTATAACGCAGGAGTTTAGTTTTTTATCTTTTCGGATAAATACACGAGGCCGGACTGGAGTTGGAGTATTAAGATAAAATTAATAATAAGAAAATATTCCTAAATTTAAATTAAGCCAAAGAATAATTTATTTTATTGATAAATAATGTTTTTAAGATTTATTAAGTTAATTGGAGTTAAGTTATTAAATAAGTTCTTCTATGACCAATATTTATTTAAAAGCCTAAATTAAAATGTGTAACCAATTGGGATAAATTAATCTAGACCTAATATATTCAAGAAATTAAAACCTAACATTTTAATAATAAATTGTTAGATCAAGCCATGCCATGCAAGAAATTGACACCCTAATTTAATTTACTAATCTACTAAAATACTTAATGGGTGTTTAAAAATTTAAGAATTTAGAATGCAAGATTTAAACAATATTACACCTTCATTTTTGTTGACAAATTTCGGCCACCCCGTTAAATCAATTCTTTGGCAACTCTCCATTTAAATCACCCCTCAATAGCCTTTATGGAATGATAATTTTTCCTCACTTTTAACTCACCAATTAGTGATAATACTAGCACCATTATTCACTTAATTTCCCCCAACCCACTAATATAGCGTGTCAATCTCTCACATCTCGTTCAACTAGAAGGAAAAAGAATCATTTCCTATTGTCATTCAAACTCCTCACATGAAACTTCCATCTTAAAGCATTCTTGACTCATTTATCACCTTGTTACCTTCCCTTTCATTGTCTAGCATTTCCTCCATCCTTAAGCTTCGAAATTTCAGACAAAACAGCAGCAAAAATCGAGATCTTTCAACAGAAAAACAAGAAAGAAAAGGAACTCCGTCTCCGCCGCACCGTGTTCGTCGTATTGGTTTGTTTTCTCCTAATACAACCGATTCCCAGGCATGTATATATTGTTCATTTATCTTCAATCAAGTCCTATGGATATTTTAAAACATTATATGTTCATGATTTAAGGAGCAAAAACCGAAATTTACAGCAACTTTGTAGAAATTCTGCACAGCCCCTTCTCGGTTTCTTTTTGGTTGGCTTATTGCTTCACGGTTGAGTTGTTCTTTTGATTTCAGGAGGTTGGCTCGATTCCAGGCACTCAAGGCTACATCTAGGAATGTACTAGGGTGTGTTAGAGTCATGTTGGTTCATTAGTTCAAGCCCATACACGCAGGATGAAGGCTTGACAGCAAGTTTCCCATAGTTGCAAGTTGGAGTCATAATTTTTGTGTTTGGTTGTCTATGGTGAGAGTTCGAATCTTGGTTGGCCCAGGGCCTGTAACCATGGTTAGAACCCTCCCTTAGCATGTCTAGGACGTGACCAAGACAACCTTTTAAGGCTTGGATCACGGATCCATCAAGTTTATACAACAACAATGCTTAGTGCCCCACGGTTTCCCTTTCTGATTTCTGTGTGAGTTGGTTTTCGGTTTTGGGTGATTGGGTGGATCGTGGCTGCCTTTTAGCCCTTAGCCATGCTTCATACAATACCTCATCATGTCTAGATTGAGCCATGGTCGATCATATGGCCACGAGAACGATGCAAGACAGCAAACAATTCGATACATCACAGTACAGAATTTTCACGCTCTCGGTTGAAGCTTTGTGTTGTCCTAGGTATTTGCTTGAATTGTGGTTGGCCTAGTGCCCTTAGCCATGGTTCAAGCCACACTAAGAGACTCTGGTAAGTGGTTCAAGCCCCAAGGGCCATTGGTTTCATAAATTGATCAAACAAGCACAGCTGCTGCCACTATGTTATGACAGCAGCATGGCTTCGGTTCAGAGGTCATGTTTGAGTTCTTGGTTGGCTTTTAGCCTATGGCCTTGGACTGGATAGTACCTCAATAAGTTAGAAAAGTCATGTTTTTGGCCGTTTGTGATTTGGTTAAGTTTAAAGGTCGTACGAGAATTTACCGTGCAATGTGCCAAAGTGACTCTCGAAAGAGCGTTTTATGATTTTGGCCTCCATTCACTATTTTCGTGTATTACAGTAATTAGGAATATTATTTCATCATGTTAGGTGTATTTAATCATGGCTAAACGATGGTTCGATGTTGGTTCGGGTTGGTACGGAGTCATGGTTCGAAATTAGATTGTTGGTCTCGGTTGCCTCGTTTTTTGGTTCGGATATGAAGTTTTTGTCAAGTTGAGAATTTTTGCATGTGTCTCATATTAGAATTTGGTTGTAGCAAGCCTGGGAACGATCCAAATCTTCCGGTAAAAACAGGGTTATAATTATATTACGTGCATAAAATATAAAATGTTTATTTTGAGATATATGCGATATGTCTTGTGGCCACCTCACGCTTATGGGATCTCTCTACCCGGTGACTTAAGACTGATTTACGATTATTTATGGGTACGGACATCCTGTCCAAGGGCTGTGGTGATCTCTACCGCCCATTATACTGTCGTTTAGTCTGATCAGACGTTCATGTTATGTTACGGGCCACTTGCGTTGAAACATTATCTCTACTAGAAAAATCTCGATATGGTATTTTATGACAGGGCTCTATCGAGCAAATCTTTTACGTACGATTTTCAGATATGCACCTATTTATAATTACTCATGACACGATTTTCACGTTACGCTTTACGATACGATATTTTTACGTTGCATGCGATTTTATGATATTTATACTCGTTATTCACGATATATGCATGCTGAGTCTTTAGACTCACTAGAATTGATTGTTGTAGGTACTGATGAGGTCGAGACCGAGGGCGGGGACCAGTAAGCTAGCTTGGGACAACAGTAGTAGGAACCCGAGGACCTCACATTTCATCATTTATTTTTTTAATGTTCAAACACAGTTTTTAATATGTTGAATTATTTTTAAGTTGTGGTTTTGAACACAATATTTACTTCCGCTGTTATTTTAAAGTTAAATTTATTTATCAGTTTATTTTATGAATGATGCATGTTATTTATTTAAAGAGAAAAATTTTAAATAATTTCGCAAAATTATGAATACGAAATACGGGCTTTTACAGTTGGTATCAGAGCCTATGTTCTTGTATAAGGTTGTACTACTACTGATCTCGAGAAGCTCACGAAGTCACGTCTTCGGTCTGTAAGTTTTACGTTTAAGCATTTCGTTTAAAGCATGAAATATTTTAATAGCATGTTTTCATCAAATGTTTTATGTCGAGATTTTGATTATGCAGTATTTAATTGAATTTAAAGAAATAATAGAATTATGCATGTTGGTTACGTGTGGGTTCTGCATGGAACAGTATGCCTCCAAGACGCATTAATGATCGCATGAGAGATGAGGAGCATCGTCATGAGGACGGTGAGGATCATAGGCAGTAGAGAGATTTACCTCCACCCCCTCCACCGGACATGAACGCCTAGATGACAGCTGGGATGACTCAGTTCTTCGCACAGTTTGCGGGGAACAATGCTGTGATAGCCAGGCAGACAGAGCCTGAGGCCATTTGTGAGCGGTTCACGAAGATGAGGCCGAAGGAGTTCTCAGTGACGACAGATCCTTTGATCGCCAAGGGCTGGATTAAGTCCCTTGAGGTTATCTTCGTATTTATGGGGCTTGGAGATGAGGATAGGATTCGTTGTGCGACCTATCTGTTTGGAGGAGATGCTCGCTTGTGGTGGGAAGAAGCATTTGTAGCCTTGGATTTTACAACTCTGAGCTGGACGAGCTTTACAGAGGTATTCTACTCTAAATATTTTACTGACGAGGTGCGTTCCAGGTTGACCAGGGAGTTTATGACCCTAAGGCAGGGAGACATGACTGTTACGGAGTTTATCCGTAAGTTTGAGAGGGGTTGCCATTTTGTACCACTGATTGCAAATGAAGCTGGAGCCAAGTTGAGGCAATTTATGGATGGTCTGCCGCCAATCTTGCGCCATGATGTTAGGGTGGCTGGCCCTACAACCTATGATGTCGCGGTCTCCAGTGCTCTAGCTGCAGAGCAGGATCAGAATGATATTGAGAGCGATCGCCATAGTAAGCGACCACTTCAAGCGCCGCACCGCCCTCCTCAGCAGCAACATCAGAGTAAGAAGCCTTTCCACGGCCCATCCAAGAGCAGAGGACAGCAGCAGCAAGGACGTGTAGTCCCGAGGTCCTCGGAGTATCCAGTCTGTGCCGAGTGCACACGCCGCCATACTGGAGTTTGTAGGTATGGTTCCGGGATGTGCTACAAGTGTGGTAGTCCTGACCACTTACTGAAGAATTGCCCTCAGGGGAGTCTGCCTACCCAAGGCAGAGTTTTTGCCCTTCACGCAGCGGAAACAAACCCGGAAACGATGCTCTTGACATATATCTTAAAGCTTTAAGTTTATATTTGAGATTTAATGTTTTGGGAGTCTGGCTTAAGATCTTGAACTTAGAATTGGTGATAGGATTGCATGTTCTAATCGGTGTTATTTTCGGGAATTTAGAGTAGAAGAAACTTTGACCTTCGCATGTCTATAACTTTCAAAATTATTGGTTTAGCATGATGTTCCAACCTTTCAGGGAGAATTTTTATAGCTGGTTCAGCTACAAATGCCTTGATAGATTCAAGGGCTACTCATTCGTTCATTTCGGAGACCTTTTTAATTTCCTCAAGGTCAAGACCATTGGGCTAGATATAGCGTATTCGCTAGTACTACCTTCCGGAGTGGAGCTGACAGCGACTAATGTGGTCTGAGACATAGACCTCGAACTTCATGGTAATCTTGTTTATGCGGATCTTATCGTATTGCCGATGCCAGAATTTGATATCATTCTGGGTATGGACTGGCTATTAAGGAACATAGTTTTGATTGACTTCCAGTGGAGATCTGTTCTAGTCCGACCGCTTGGGAGAGAGCAGTTCTTATTCGAACCAGACATGTACTTTCATTTACTGCGTATAATATCTTGTGTCCAGGCTAGGAAGCTCATGCATAGAGGGTGCCGAGCGTTTTTAGCGACTTTGGTATCTGTTCCCGAAACTCTCAGTCAGTCAGCTTCCTATGTCCCAATTGTCAGAGACTTCCTAGACGTTTTTTCTGATGACGGCTCTGGTATGCCACCCGTGCGAGAGGTGGAGTTCTCTATTGAGCTTATGCTAGGTACCGCACCGATCTCAAAAGCACCGTACCGATTAGCACCGACAGAGATGGCAGAACTCAAGAAGCAAATCCAGGAAATTCTTGACAAGAAATTCATTCGTCCGAATTTTTTGCCATGGGGCATGCCAGTCTTATTTTTGAAGAAGAAGGATGGTTCGATGAGGCTCTTCATTGATTACCGGGAATTGAATAGAGTTACAATGAAGAACAAATACCCACTCCCGAGGATCGAAGATTTATTTGATCAGTTGCAAGGAGCTTCAGTATTCTCAAAGATTGATCTGCGTTCTAGTTATCAACAATTGAGGGTGAAAGACGCCGATGTTTTCAAGGCTGCTTTTAGGACTCGTTATGGCCACTTCGATTTAGTATGCAGAGTTGTATATCCGGGAGATAGTCAGACTTCATGGTATTCCCGTTTCTATAGTATCTGACCGAGATCCTAGATTCACTTCCTCTTTTTGGAAGAGTTTGCATTCAGCTATGGGTACGAAGTTGTTGTTTAGCACAGCTTTCCACCCTCAGACGGATGGTCAGTCAGAGAGAGTTATCCAGATTTTGGAGGATCTTCTCCATGCATGTGTCATCGATTTCTCAGGGAGTTGGTAGTCGAAGTTGCCATTGTTGGAATTTACCTATAACAACAGTTTCAGTTGTCTATAGTTATGGCTCCGTATGAAGCAATGTACGGTCATAAGTGTAGATCGCCTATTCATTGGGATGAAGTAGGGGAAATAGCAGAATTGGGTCCGGAAATTATTCAACAGACTGCCGACGTATTAGTCAAGATCCGTGATAGAATGAGGACTACTCAGAGTCGACAGAAGAGTTATGCAGATCAGAGGAGGAGAGATCTAGAGTTTTCCGTTGGCGACCATGTTTTCGTGAAGATAACACCTATGAAAGGTGTCATGCGATTTAGGAGGAAAGGAAAGCTCAGTCCGAGATTCATCAGGCCATTTGAGATCCTCGACAAGGTTGGGACGTTAGCTTATCGTGTTGCTCTTCCGCCGAATCTGGCCGGAGTACACAACGTGTTCTACGTATCTATGATGAGGAAGTATATGGCGAATCCTTCGCATGTCTTGAACTTTGAACCGTTGCATGCTCACTCCAAACCTGTCTTATGAAGAAAGGCCAGTGCAAATCTTAGACAGACAGGAGAAAAAGCTTCGGAACAAACTAGTGAAGCTAGTGAAGGTCAAATAGCTTAATCATTCGGAGGAAGTAGCTCCGTGGGAATCTGAGCCAGAAATGAAAAGTCGGTATCCCGAGTTATTCGGTAAGTTTTAATTTCGAGGACGAAATTTCTTTTAAGTAGGAGAGGGTTGTAGAATCCGAAAAATCAGATTACGTATAAGCCATGCATAATTGCTATTATTTAAATTAAAAATAATTTTTATATAAATATGAAGGGTTTAATTCATTTTAATAGTTGTTAAGTCATGATCATTTATTTTATAACGCAGGAGCTTAGTTTTTTATCTTTTCGGATAAATACACTGAGGCCAGACTCGAGTTGGAGTATTAAGATAAAATTAATAATAAGAAAATATTCCTAAATTTAAATTAAGCCAATGAATAATTTATTTTATTGATAAATAATGTTTTTAAGATTTAATAAGTTAATTGGAGTTAAGTTATTAAATAAGTTCTTCTATGTCCAATATTTAGTTAAAAGCCTAAATTAAAATGTGTAACCAATTGGGATAAATTAATCTAGGCCTAATATATTCAAGAAATTAAAAGCTAACCTTTTAATAATAAATTGTTAGACCAAACCATGCCATGCAAGAAATTGACACCCTAATTTAATTTACTAATCTACTAAAATACTTAATGGGTGTTCAAAACTTTAAGAATTTAGAATGCAATATTTAAACAATATTACACCTTCATTTTTGTTGACAAATTTCGGCCACCCCCTTAAATCAATTCTTTGGCAACTCTCCATTTAAATCACACCTCAATAGCCTTTATGGAATGATAATTTTCCCTCATTTTTAACTCACCAATTAGTGATAATACTAGCACCATTATTCACTTAATTTCCCCCAACCCACTAATATAGCATGCCAATCCCTCACATCTCGTTCAACTAGAAGGAAAAAGAATCATTTCCTATTGCCATTCAAACTCCTCACATGAAACTTCATCTTAAAGCATTCTTGACTCATTTATCACCTTGTTACCTTCCCTTCATTGTCTAGCATTTCCTCCATCCTTAAGCTTCGAAATTTCAGACAAAACAGCAGCAAAAATCGAGATCTTTCAATAGAAAAACAAGAAAGAAAAGGAACTCCGTCACCGTCGCGCCGTGTTCGTCGTATTGGTTTGTTTTCTCCTAAAACAACCGATTCCCATGCATGTATATATTGTTCATTTCTCTTCAATCAAGTCCTATATATATTTTAAAACATTATATGTTCATGATTTAAGGAGCAAAAACCGAAATTTACAGCAAATTTGTAGAAATTCTGCACAGCCCCTTCTGGGTTTCTTTTTGGTTGGCTTATTGCTTCACAGGTTGAGTTGTTCTTTTGATTTCAGGAGGTTGGATCGATTCCAGGCACTCAAGGCTGCATCTATGCATGCACTAGGGTGTGTTAGAGTCATGTTGGTTCATTAGTTCAAGCCCATACACGCAGGATGAAGGCTTGACAGCAACTTTCCCATAGTTGCAAGTTGGAGTCACAATTTTTGTGTTTGGTTGTCTATGGTGAGAGTTCGAATCTTGGTTGGCCCAGGGCCTGCAACCATGGTTAGAACCCTCCCTTAGCATGTCTAAGACATGATCAAGACAACCTTTCAAGGCTTGGTTCACGGATCCATCAAGTTTATACAACAACAATGCTTAGTGCCCCACGGTTTCCCTTTCTGATTTCTGTGTGAGTTGGTTTTCGGTTATGGGTGATGGGTGGATCGTGGTTGGCTTTTATCCCTTAGCCATGGTTCATACAATACCTCATCATGTCTAGATTGAGCCATGGTCAATCATATGGCCACTGGAACGATGCAAGACAGCAAACAATTCGATACATCATAGTACAGAATTTTCACCCTCTCGATTGAAGCTTTGTGTTGTCCTAGGTATTTGCTTGAATTGTGGTTGGCCTAGTGCCCTTAGCCATGGTTTAAGCCACACCTTAGGATGTTGGTAAGAGACTCTGGTCGGTGGTTCAAGCCCCAAGGGCCATTGGTTTCATAAATTGATCAAACAAGCACAGCTGCTGCCACTATGTTATGACAGAAGCATGGCTTCGGTTCAGAGGTCATGTTTGCGTTCTTGGTTGGCATTTAGCCTATGGACTTGAATTGGACAGTACCTCAATGAGTTAGAAAGGTCATGTTTTTGGCCGTTTGTGATTTGGTTAAGTTTAGAGGTCGTACGAGAATTTACGGTGCAATGTGCCAAAGTGACTCTCGAAAGAGCGTTTTATAATTTTGGCCTCCATTCACTATTTTCGTGTATTATAGTAATTAGGAATATTATTTCATCATGTTAGGTGTATTTTAATCATGGCTAAATGATGGTTCGATGTTGGTTCGGGTTGGTACGGAGTCATGGTTGAAAATTAGATTGTTGGTCTCGGTTACCTTGTTTTTTGGTTCGGATATGAAGTTTTTGTCAAGTTGAGAATATTTGTACTCGTTATTCACGATATATGCATGCTGAGTCTTTAGACTCACTAGAATTGATTGTTGTAGGTTCTAATGAGGTCGAGACCGAGGGCGGGGACCAGTAAGCTAGCTTGGGACAACAGTAGTAGGAACCCGAGGACCTCACATTTCATCATTTATTTTTTTTTATGTTTAAACTCAGTTTTTAATATGTTGAATTATTTTTAAGTTGTGGTTTTGAACACAATATTTACTTCCGCTGTTATTTTAAAGTTAAATCTATTTATCAGTTTATTTTATGAATAATGCATGTTATTTATTTAAAGAGAAAAATTTTAAATAATTCCGCAAAATTACGAATACGAAATACGGGCTTTTACAGTTGGTATCAGAGCCTATGTTATTGTAAAGGGTTGTACTACTACTGATCTCGAGAAGCTTACGAAGTCACGTCTTCGGTCTGTAAGTTTTACGTTTAAGCATTTCGTTTAAAGCATGAAATATTTTAACAGCATGATTTCATCAAATGTTTTATGTCAAGATTTTGATTATGCAGTATTTAATTGAATTTAAAGAAATAATAGAATTATGCATGTTGGTTACGTGTGGGTTCTGCATGGAACAATATGCCTCCAAGACGAATTAACGATCGCATGAGAGATGAGGAGCATCGTCATGAGGACGGTGAGGATCATAGGCAGGAGAGAGATTTACCGCCACCCCCTCCACCGGACATGAACGCCCAGATGATAGCTGGGATGACTCAGTTCTTCGCACAGTTTGCGGGGAACAATGCTGTGATAGCCAGGAAGACGGGGCCTGAGGCCATTTGTGAGCGGTTCATGAAGATGAGGCCGAAGGAGTTCTCAGGGACGACATATCCTTTGATCGCCGAGGGTTGGATTAAGTCCCTTGAGGTTATCTTCGTATTTATGGGGCTTGGAGATGAGGATAGGGTTCGTTGTGCGACCTATCTGTTTGGAGGAGATGCTCGCTTGTGGTGGGAAGGAGCATCTGTAGCCTTGGATTTTACTACTCTGAGCTGGGCGCGCTTTACTGAGGTATTCTACTCTAAATATTTTACTGACGAGGTGCAGTTCCAGATGGATCAGGGAGTTTATGACCCTGAGGCAGGGAGACATGACTGTTACGGAGTTTATCCGTAAGTTTGAGAGGAGTTGCCATTTTGTACCACTGATTGCAAATGATGCTGGAGCCAAGTTGAGGCAATTTATGGATGGTCTGCGGCCGATCTTGCGCCATCATGTTAGGGTGGCTGGCCCTACAACCTATGATGTCGCGGTCTTCAGTGCTCTAGCTGCAGAGCAGGATCAGAATGATATTGAGAGCGATCGCCATAGTAAGCGACCACTTCAAGCGCCGCACCGCCCTCCTCAGCAGCAACATCAGAGTAAGAAGCCTTTCCACGGCCCATCCAAGAGCAGAGGACAGCAGCATCAAGGACGTGTAGTCCCGAGGTCCTCGGAGTATCCAGTCTGTGCCGAGTGCACACGCCGCCATACTGGAGTTTGTAGGTATGGTTCCGGGATGTGCTACAAGTGTGGTAGTCCTGACCACTTACTGAAGAATTGCCCTCAGGGGAGTCTGTCTACCCAAGGCAGAGTTTTTGCCCTTCACGTAGCGGAAACAAACCCGGAAACGATGCTCTTGACAGATATCTTAAAGCTTTAAGTTTATATTTGAGATTTAATGTTTTGGGAGTCTGGGTTAAGATCTTGAACTTAGAATTGGTGATAGGATTGCATGTTCTAATCGGTGTTATTTTCGGGAATTTAGAGTAGAAGAAACTTTGACCTTCGCATGTCTATAACTTTCAAAATTATTGGTTTAGCATGATGTTCCAACCTTTCAGGGAGAATTTTTATAGCTGGTTCAGCTACAAATGACTTGATAGATTCAAGGGCTACTCATTCGTTCATTTCAGAGACCTTTTTAATTTTCTCAAGGTCAAGACCATTGGGCTAGATATAGCGTATTCGGTAGTACTACTTTCTGGAGAGGAGCTGACAGCGACTAATGTGGTCCGAGACATAGACCTCTAAATTCATGGTAATCTTGTTTATGCGGATCTTATAGTATTGCCGATGCCAGAATTTGATATCATTCTGGGTATGGATTGGCTATTAAGGAACAGAGTTTTGATTGACTTCCAGCGGAGATCTGTTCTAGTCCGACCGCTTGGGAGAGAGCAGTTCTTATTCGAACCAGACAGGTACTTTCATTTACCGCGTATAATATCTTGTGTCCAGGCTAGGAAGCTCATGCATAGAGGGTGCCGAGCGTTTTTAGCGACTTTTGTATCTGTTCCCGAAACTCTCAGTTAGTTAGCCTCCGATGTCCCAATTGTCAGAGACTTCCTAGACGTTTTTCCTGATGACGTCTCTGGTATGCCACCCGTGCGAGAGGTGGAGTTCTCTATTGAGCTTATGCAAGGTACCGCACCGATCTCAAAAGCACCGTACCGATTAGCACCGACAGAGATGGCAGAACTCAAGAAGCAAATCTAGGAACTTATTGACAAGGAATTAATTCGTCCGAGTTTTTCGCCATGGGGCGCGCCAATCTTATTTGTGAAGAAGAAGGATGGTTCGATGAGGCTCTGCATTGATTACCGGGAATTGGATAGAGTTACAGTGAAGAACAAATACCCACTCCCGAGGATCGAAGATTTATTTGATCAGTTACAAGGAGTTTCAGTATTCTCAAAGATTTATCTGCGTTCTGGTTATCACAGTTGAGGGTGAAAGACGCCGATGTTCTCAAGACTGCTTTTAGGACTCGTTATGGCCACTTCAAGTTCCTTGTGATGCCGTTCGGTTTGATGAATGCGCCAGTGATCTTCATGGATCTCATGAATCGCGTATTTCAGCTGTATCTTGATCAGTTCGTGATAGTATTCATAGACGACATCCTCGTCTACTCAAAGAATCAAGAGGATCACAATAGACATCTGACCGCAGTATTGCAGACCTTGCAAAAGCATAAACTATTCGCGAAGTTCAGTAAGTGCGAGTTCTGGTTAGAGAAGGTGGCGTTCTTAGGCCACGTCGTTTCTAGCAGCGGTATCGAGGTAGACCCAGCGAAAGTTGCAGCAGTCAGAGATTGGGTTGTGCCGCAGAATGCATCAGAGATCCGTAGTTTCCTTGGGCTAGGAAGATATTATCGAAATTTATTCAGGGATTCTCCTCTATCGTAGTTTCACTCACGTCGTTGACAAAGAAGAATGCTAAGTATGTGTGGAGCGATGAGTGTCAGAAGAGCTTCGATACTTTGAAGCAAGCTCTTATTTCAGTACTAGTGTTGGCCATGCCTTCAGGACTCGGAGATTTTGTTTTGTAAACTGATGCTTCGAAACTCGGTTTAGGCGCCGTGTTGATGCAGCATGGAAAGGTGATAGCATATGCTTCTCGTCAGTTGAAGATCCATGTGAAGAATTACCCTACCCATGATCTAGAGTTGGCAGCCGTAGTATTTGCCTTGAAATTTGGAAGCATTATTTGTACGGAGAGAAGTGCCAGATCTTTACCGCCATAAGTGTAGGGACCCGGACGCTAATTCAGTTCTTAATCATCTTTGGGAATAATAAAACAATTAAATAAACAGGGTCTAAATTTTTTTTTTAAAATACAAAAGCGGAAACATATAAAATAAATCTTATTTCATTTACAAGATCAGTATCCAGATCTAAGTACAAGTCCTGTACAAAATTATATCATAACAACTACTGTTCCATCACTACATGGTCGGCAATGAAACAGATCTACTTCTGGGTCCGAATCTCCACGCTAAACTAGTCCTCTCTCGTCCTCATCTTGACCCTGATGCTGTCCCACCTGTTTTCATTCACACATACAAACAATACAACAGCCGGATAACTCCAGTGAGAATTATATTCCTAGTATAAACCATGTATACATGCATTTCATATAACCAGATATAAGAGTGTGAAGCAGATATTTATAACATGTATCACAGTCAGAAACATGAATCAATATTAAACTGTAAATCACACTCTGAACATGTATCAAAATCAGAAAACATGAATCAATATCAAGCGGTAAATCACGCTCTGTGACTCTGAGACTCTGACTCGACTCATTCCTAATCTAGAGATCCCGATCTGAATAAGAACGCAACAATCTCCCACCTACTCTCCCGATCGTGGTGGCGGTACGTTCCTATTACGGACTTTGGTCCTATCCATATTGAATCTCGCTATAGAAGTTGCTCCACTCCTATGCACTATCAATATGATCAAACGTCCGGTGTCTTGGCATATCCTGCCAAAGACTAGGCCTATCCGCCCTGACATGTCCTACCACTGACTCATCACAACACATACTAGACTATACATCCATAGCCTAGACATATCAAACTTATCAATTGCAAATATCAATGCAATAAGATAAAGTATGTGATTTTGGGAAACTCAAGTCAAATCAAACTGGAGTTGTGCAATCCCGAATCAACATTAATTTATACATTTCTCTTCTCGGTCTGACGAAGTCGAAGTCTCAAATTCAAATCTGTCCATATCAATCTGGCAATGACAATATCGAATAGACACGATATCAATATACTTCTCAATCAAATCAGTACTGGATATAATCAGAACTCAAACCGGCAATACAATATCAGTATATACAATCAACAACTCATCTGATCAAAATCTGAATAATATCAATATACCCAGCAATACAGTAACAATCCCAACATCTCATAATCGATAACAACACAATTCTGATATCAAATCGGTCTAATCACAATCAAATCAACTCTGAAAATTCATAACAATTTCATACGGTATCCGTTATTCAATCCGGTTTCGATTATACGATGTCTACTATGTCAATAATAGCATATATCAATCATATCTGATTCTGGCAGTATCATAATTTGAAATCATATCAAAACGTAATAAAACTTACGTCCAGTCGAATCCCTCGTCGATAGGAACACGGTACTGAAGTCGGATTGAAAATCAAATGGACGGATCTTACGTAATCTTTAAGTTTCTCGTTGAAGAACCTAAGCTTTCTCTAGTTATTATTTCGTTTGTTCTCACGCCAAAGGATACAAGTAGATATATATATTGCATGATAAAGGGCAAGTGGCTCTTTCCTTGTTCAACACGTCTCGCGCATATGCGCGACCTCAACCAGCGCATATGCGCGAGACCTACTGGTCTCGGTCCTTAGCTTCTCGGCAGCTCGCGCATATGCGCGCACCACTTCCGCGCATATGCGCGAGGTTCTCTGGACATGGCATTTAGCTTCTGCACAGCCCTGCGCATATGCGCGCACACTTCTCGCGCATATGCGCGAGGTCTTCTGCCACTGTCGCGCATATGCGCGAGATGTTCTATCCTCGCACATATTTCATTTTTTCTTCCTTCTTTCCCAGTCTGACCCGTTGCATCTATAATCACATCAGTTTATCCACAAATCATTTCAGTAGACAAGAAACGAAAATTCTGCACAGATTTTTTTCATCGACTTCCATGCTTCACGATTGGTATGTTTTGTTTCGATTTCAGGGATGGATCGTTCCAGGGGCTCGAGTCTGCATATGGACATGTACTAGGACATGTTAGGGATATGTTAGAATGTTTATTTCAGTCCCATGCTTGCTGGAAAAACCGAAATGACAGCAAGCCCCATAGGTGCAGAAAATGGTGTTCGAAAATTTCAGTTTCCTGTCATGAGGGTTTGATCTGATCTCGGCTGCCCTAAGGGCTCTTAGCCATGGTTAGATCACTCCCCTAGCATGTCTAAGACGTGACTAAGTCTCCCTTTTGGTGGCTTGGTCCATGGTGCATCGGTTTTAATCAAATCAACAAGAACAGCCCCTTTCCCCATTCGGCTTCTTCATTGGTTCAGCATATGGTTTCGGTTTTTGGTTGCTTGGTATGGATCTTGGTTGGCCTATGGCCCTTAGCCACGGTTCATACGATGCTCCTAGATGTCTAGATTGTGCCATGGTCAATCAAATGGCCACTGGAACGACGCAAGACATCGATCTAAGCAAAACACTACACATGCATGCACGTTGGTTCTCGGTTGGAGTTTCGGTTGAGTTATGGTATGATGCGGATTGTGGTTGGCCTAAGGCCCTTAGCCATGGTTCGAATCATTCCTTGGGATGTTCGTAAGAGTCTCTGGTTGGTGGTTCACGCCCCCAATGGCCGGTAGTCTCGAATACAACACAAGATACGCGATGGTACAGTTGCTGGAATTTTACAGCAAGTTGCTGTGATGGTTCGGTGGCTCGTTCGAGTTCTCGGTTGTCTTTTAGCCTATGGCCTTGGACTGGACAGTGCCCCTTTGAGTTGGGAAGGTCATGTTTTTGACCGTTTGTGATTCGGATCATTTTTGAGGTCGTACGAGAATTTACGGTGCGATGTGCCAAATTGACTCTCGAAAGAGCGTTTCGTGTTTTGGCCTCCATTCCACCTAGATTTCGACCCTATCATTTTAGGAGCATTATTTTATGATTTTTCAGCGTATTTTAATCATGACTATACGTCGGTTCGGTGTCGGTTCAGGTTGGCTCGGAGTCATGATTAAATGCGAAGTCATTAGGCGTCATAGTCGCATCTTTTGAACTAAATTGC
Source organism: Primulina tabacum (assembly GCF_025594145.1). Taxonomy (NCBI): domain Eukaryota; kingdom Viridiplantae; phylum Streptophyta; class Magnoliopsida; order Lamiales; family Gesneriaceae; genus Primulina; species Primulina tabacum. The sequence continues at coordinate 17,007,925 of NC_134550.1, forward strand.
ATAGTTGGTCAAGTTTAAGCTATTGCATATTTTTCATGGCACAGTTAGGTTGCAGCGAGCCTGGGGACGATCCAATCCAATCCAGTTGGTAAAATTACGGGACATTTTCATTATGCCAGTTAATTATTTTACGTGCATTAAATAGAAAATGATTATTTTTGAGATTTATGCGATATGGCTTGTGGTTCATTCACTATGTGGGAGTGTTATTTTATACGGTCGCCAGTGACCGATCAGTTCAGTATGGTACCACCCGGTCGCCAGTGACCGGCCAGCTCAGTTCAGTTTCAGCCTCCCCGGTAGCCAGTTACCGATCAGTTCAGCTTAGTGCAGGGGCCACAGGCGTAAAACATAATCTCAACAGAAAATTTTACCAGTTATTTCAGTACAGGCTCCAAGGAGCAAACATTTTTTTTTACTGTGATTATCAGTTCAGTTATGCACGTATTATAATTGCTCAGTACAGATTATTTTCAGCATGCCTCAGGACAGGATATGTTAACTCATGCATATTTTAATTCAGATTTTTACTCGTTACCTGCGATATATGCATGCTGAGTCTTTAGGCTCACTAGACTTGATTGTTGTAGGTACTGATGAGGCCAGGGCCGAGGGCGGGGACAAGTGAGCCAGCTTGGGTCGGCAGTAGTGGCACCCGAGGACCTCAGTGCAGCAGTTGTTATTTTATTCCGCAAACAATTTTTATCAGTCGTTGGATAATTTTTAAATTGTTATTGTTGGCAAAACTTTATTTTCTTCCGCTACTATTATTTTAAATATTGAACTTGATTCACCAGTGATTTTATGAATGAGGCCATTTAAGTTCTTTTAAAAAAAAGAAAATTTTTAATTTTCCGCAAATTTTCAAACAAGAAGTTACAGGGCCTCTGCAATTGTTATCAGAGCGGTGGTTCTGTATAGGGTTTCACTACTACTGACCGCGAGAAGCTCACGAAGCCACGTCTTCGGTCTGTAAGTTTTTCAGTTCAGCATTTTGTTCAGCATTTTAGTTAAAGCATGAATTATTTTGTCATCATGCTTCCAGATTTTCAGTACTTCAGTGTTCATTTAAAATAAATTATGGAATTATGCATGTTAGTTACGTATGGGTTATGTTGGAACAGTATGCCCCCTAGACGCATTTTAGAGCGCAACAGAGAGGAGGAGCCTCGCCGAACGGACAGGGAGGAGCGTAGACCGGAGGGAGACCTACCACCTCCTCCACCGCCCCCACCGGACATGAGTGCCCAGATGTTAGCTGGGATGGCACAGTTCTTCGCACAGTTTGCGGGGGACAATGCCGCAGCCGTAGCCGCAGCCGCAGCCAGGCCGACAGGGCCCGAGGCTGTTTATGAGCGATTCATGAAGATGCGCCCGAAGGAATTCTCTGGGACATCTGACCCCATGGTTGCCGAGGGATGGATCAAATCCCTCGAGGTTATCTTCGAGTTTATGGAGCTGGGAGACGCAGACCGAGTCCGATGTGCCACCTATCTGTTCACTGGAGATGCCCGCTTATGGTGGGAAGGAGCAACAATAGCCCTGAACTTGGCTACACTTGGATACGCTTCACGGAGGTTTTCTACTCCAAATATTTTGCCGAGGAAGTGCGCACCAGGTTGACCACTGAGTTCATGAGCCTGAGACAGGGAGATATGACGGTTACGGAGTTCATCCGTAAGTTCGAGAGGGGCTGTCATTTTGTGCCCCTGATCGCGAATGATGCCAAAGCCAAGTTGATGCATTTCCTGGTGGGTCTACGGCCGATCTTGCGCCGGGATGTTAGGGTGTCTGACCCTGCTACTTATGAGATTGCTGTCTCCAAGGCCTTAGCCGCAGAGCAGGATCTGCGGGATATCGAGAGGGATCGCCAGGGCAAGCGCCCAGTCTAGGCACCGCACCGCCCTCCTCCTCATCAGCATCAGCAGCAGAATAAGAGGCCTTTTCATGGACCGCCCAGGAACCGAGGCCAGCAGAAGCAGCGGGGACGCCCAGCCCCGAGGACTCAGGAGCACCCAGTCTGTCCCAGGTGCTCACGTCGCCATCCTGGAGCATGCATGGCTGGCTCAGGAAAGTGTTTTAAGTGCGGCAGTCCAGACCACATGTTGCTGCAGTGCCCTCAGAGGAATCTGCCTACTCAGGGCAGGGTTTTTGCTCTCCATGCCGCAGAAACCAACCCGAGACTATGTTGTTGACAGGAACCTTTAAACTTTAAATTATTATTTGAATTTCCATGCTTTGGAATAAGGATTAAGATTGAACTTAGAACTGTGATAGGATTGCATGCTCTACTCAGTAGTATTTTGGAGATTTAAGCTAGAAGAACCTTGACCTTTGCATGTCTATAAGTTTAGTTCTTGTAACTACTGGATTCAACTTAGAGCTCCGCTCTTTCAGGGAGAATTTTTATATCTGGTTCCGCTACCAAGGCCTTGATAGATTCAGGGGCCACTCACTCGTTTATTTCGGAGGTCTTTGCAAACTTTCTCAAGATCCAGACCATTGGGCTAGATACAGCCTTTTCAGTAGTGTTGCCGTCAGGCGAGGAGATGGCAGCCACCAATGTTATCCGAGATATAGACCTTGAGCTGCACGGTAATCTTGTTTATGCAGATCTGATTGTGCTACCGATGCCGAAATTTGACATCATCCTAGGGATGGACTGGCTATTGAGGAACAAAGTGTTGATAGACTTCCAGCGGAGATCCGTTCTTGTCCGACCGCCTGGAATGGAGCAGTTCTTATTTGAGCTAGACAGGTACTTTCCTTTACCGCGCATTATTCCGTATGTTCAGACTAGGAAACTCATGCATAGAAGGTTTCGGGCATTTCTAGCGATCTTTTTATCTGTCCCCGAGGAACCCAGCCAGTCAGCCTCAGATGTTCCGATTGTCAGAGATTTCTTAGACGTTTTTCCCGAAGACGTCTCTGGTATGCCACCCGAGAGAGAGGTGGAGTTTTCCATTGAGCTTATGCAAGGTACGGCTCCGATATCCAAAGCGCCGTACCGACTAGCACCGACAGAGATGGCAGAGCTTAAGAAGCAGATTCAGGAACTTCTCGACAAGGAGTTCATTCGCCCGAGCTTTTCTCCATGGGGCGCGCCGGTCTTATTTGTGAAAAAGAAGGATGGCTCGATGAGGCTTTGCATTGACTACCGGGAGTTGAACAGGGTTACAGTGAAGAATAAATACCCACTTCCAAGGATTGAGGATCTGTTTGACCAGTTGCAGGGAGCTTCGATTTTCTCCAAGATAGATCTGCGTTCCGGTTATCACCAGTTGAAGGTGAGAAATGCTGATGTCTCGAAGACTGCTTTTAGGACTCGTTATGGCCACTACGAGTTCCTTGTGATGCCGTTCGGACTGACGAATGCGCCAGCGATCTTCATGGATCTCATGAATCGCGTATTTCAGCCGTATCTTGACCATTTTGTGATAGTGTTCATAGATGACATACTCGTCTACTCCAAGAGTCGGGAGGAACACAGCAGGCATCTGACCACAGTGTTGCAGACATTGTAGAAGCACAAATTATTCGTAAAGTTCAGTAAATGCGAATTCATGTTAGAGAAGGTGGCGTTCTTAGGCCACATTGTATCCAGCAGTGGTATTGAGGTAGACCCAGCAAAAGTTGCAGCAGTCAGAGATTGGGTTGTGCCTCAGAATGCATCCGAGATCCGCAGTTTTCTTGTGTTGGCAGGATATTACAGGAAGTTCATTCAGGGATTCTCATCCATTGCCGTTCCACTCACAGCACTGACCAAGAAAAATGTGAAATTTGTTTGGAGCGAGGAGTGTCAGAAGAGCTTCGATACCTTAAAGCAAGCTCTTATCTCAGCACCACTTTTGGCCGTACCGTCAGGATCCGGTGAGTTTGTCCTTTATACCGATGCTTCAAAGCTTGGTTTAGGTGCAGTTCTGATGCAGCATGGGAGAGTGATACGTGTATGCTTCTCGACAGCTGAAAATCCACGAGAAGAATTACCCTACCCATGATCTGGAGTTAGCGGCCGTAGTTTTTGCTTTGAAGATTTGGAGGCACTATCTGTATGGAGAGAAATGCCAGATCTTTACCGACCACAAGAGCCTCAAGTATTTCTTTACGCAGAAGGAGTTGAATATGCGTCAGAGGCATTGGTTGGAGCTTGTGAAAGACTACGATTGTGACATTAGCTACCACCCGGGTAAAGCTAATGTAGTTGAAGATGCTTTGAGCAGAAAAGTCACAGTGATGGCTCATTTGACGATGCAGAAACCTCTTCAGATTGAGATGCAGAGGTTTGATCTTGAGACTTACCCTCGAGGTAGAGTTCCTCGTCTATCTACCTTGACCATTCAGTCTTCCCTTTTGGACCGTATTCTCAGTGGTCAGGCCGCAGATGAGCAGTTAGCACAGTGGAAGAAGAGAGATGAAGCCAAGGGCAGTGTTTTGTATTCAGTCAGCGACGGTATTGTGAGATACCGAGACAGGATATGGGTTCCTAGCAGTGATTCTATCCGAGCAGACATCTTATCAGAGGCCCATACGTCCCCGTACTCCATTCACCCTGGGAGTACGAAGCTGTACAAAGATCTGCAGCTATTGTATTGGTGGCCAGGGATGAAGAAGGACATCAAGCATTTTGTATCCGAGTGCCTGACTTGCCAGTTAGTGAAGGCCGAGCATCAGAGACCAGCAGGTTTGTTCAAGCCTCTTCCTATTCCCGAGTGGAAGTTGGAGAACATTACCATGGACTTTGTGACCGGATTGCCGAGGTCAGTCAGGGATCGAATGCTATCTGGGTGATTGTAGATCGTCTTACCAAATCAGCGCACTTCTTGCCTATTAAGACGACTTTCACCATGATTCAGTATGCAGAGCTGTATATCCGAGAGATAGTCCGACTCCATGGTATTCCAGTTTCTATCGTATCTGACAGAGATCCCAGATTTACTTCCTCAGTTTTGGAAGAGTTCGCATTCGACTATGGGTACGAAGTTGCTATTTAGCACAGCTTTCCATCCGCAGACAGATGGGCAGTCGGAGCGAGTTATTCAGATTTTGGAGGATCTTCTTCGCGCTTGCGTCATCGATTTCTCAGGGAGTTGGGAGACGAACTTGCCACTGGTTGAGTTCACCTATAACAACAGTTTCCAGTCGTCTATAGGTATGGCTCCGTGTGAAGCATTGTATGGCCGCAAGTGTAGATCTCCTGTTCATTGGGATGAGGTAGGAGAGAGAGCAGAGTTGAGTCCAGAGATTGTCCAGCAGGCAGCAGAGGTAGTAGTCAAGATCCGTGATAGAATGAGGACTGCTCAGAGCCGACAGAAGAGTTATGCCGATCAGCGGAGGAGAGAGTTAGAGTTTGCAGTAGGCGATCATGTCTTTGTGAAAGTAGCACCTATGAAGGGTGTCATGAGATTTGGGAAGAAAGGGAAGCTCAGTCTGAGATTCATTGGACCGTTTGAGATCCTTGACAGAGTTGGGACGCTTGCTTATCGTGTGGCTCTTCCGCCGAATCTGGCCGGAGTACACAATGTCTTTCACGTCTCCATGCTGAGAAAGTACATGGCGAATCCTTCGCATGTCCTGAACTTTGAGCCGTTGCAACTTACTCCGAACCTGTCTTATGAGGAGAGACCCTTGCAGATCCTAGACAGGCAGGAGAAGAAGCTTCGGAAAAAGCTGGTTAAGTGAGTCAAAGTCAAATGGCTTAACCATTCAGAGGAGGAAGCTACGTGGGAGTCTGAGCCGGAGATGAGAAGTCGATACCCTGAGTTATTCGGTGAGTTCTAATTTCGAGGACGAAATTTCTTTTAAGGGGGGAAGGATTGTAGAACCCGTAAATCTGTCTACGTTTAAGCCATGCATAATTCTAGATTTTTAAATTAAATTGACTTCATTGCATGATTATTTTAAATGCATTTATTTGAAGTTAATTATTAATTATTTCAGTTCAGTAGTTTGATTTTTAGCATTTCAGTTATTTCAGTGAGGCCGGACTGGAGTTGGAGTTTTGAGATAGAATTTAAGATCCAGAAAATATTGCAGAAGTTAATTTAGCTAGCAAGTAAGTTCATTTAAGTTAGAAAGGGAGGTTTGAGGATTTAATTTAATTATTTGAGGTGATTAAGAAATGAGCTCATTTAAGTTACTTAATTAAGGGGTTAGCTCACTAAATTAATTAAAGATTAGTAAGACTTTTAAGGGTTATTAAATTACTAGATAATCAATTTCCCCCTACCATTTATCATGCATGTTTCGGCCACCCCTTGCCTAGACCACACATTTCCAACTCATCAACTTTGACCAATTCTTTGCATGTAATTAGTAGGATAATTCTAGGATTTTTGGGAGCACAATTTAATTAATTAATGGGCACATCCTAGTCTAGATATCAAGGGAGGAAATCGGCCACTGCCTCCTAGAAGCATCCACCAACTCATTTGATATCAAACCATAATTCAAAATTCAAAATGAGAAGACTTAGTCTTGATATGATCATATTATTGTGCACCCTTCTCCTCACCTTCATAACCATCACTCCCCCTCCATCACCACCGAAAATCAGACCTCTTTTCAGTGTAAAATACGTGAGGCATAGCTAGAAATAAAAGAGAGAAAAATCGAGAGCTTAGGAAGGAAGAAAAGCAAGCAACTCCGTCTCCTCCGCGCCGTCTCGTCTCTTCTTTTCGTTTTCATTCCAAACGATAACCAGGCATGTCTAGATTCTTTCAAAACCTCAATCAAGTCATATTATCATTTATTTTTCAGTACATGATCAAGATTTATCATTTCAAAAACCGAAATTTTCAGTAGACAAGAAACGAAAATTCTGCACAGATTTTTTCATCGACTTCCATGCTTCACGATTGGTATGTTTTGTTTCGATTTCAGGGATGGATCGTTCCAGGGGCTCGAGGCTGCATATGGACATGTACTAGGACATGTTAGGGCCATGTTAGAACATTTATTTCAGTCTCATGCTTGCTGGAAAAACCGAAATGACAGCAAGCCCCATTGGTGCAGAAAATGGTGTTCGAAAATTTCAGTTTCCTGTCATGAGGGTTTGATCTGATCTCGGCTGCCCTAAGGGCTCTTAGCCATGGTTAGATAACTCCCCTAGCATGTCTAAGACGTGACTAAGTCGCCCTTTTGGTGGCTTGGTCCATGGTGCATCGGTTTTAATCAAATCAACAAGAACAGCCCCTTTCCCCATTCGGCTTCTTCATTGGTTCAGCATATGGTTTCGGTTTTTGGTTGCTTGGTATGGATCTTGGTTGGACTATGGCCCTTAGCCACGGTTCATACCATGCTCCTAGATGTCTAGATCGTGCCATGGTCAATCAAATGGCCACTGGAACGACGCAAGACATCGATCTAAGCAAAACACTACACACGCATGCACGTTGGTTCTCGGTTGGAGTTTCGGTTGAGTTATGGTGTGATGCGGATTGTGGCTGGCCTAAGGCCCTTAGCCATGGTTCGAATCATTCCTTGGGATGTTGGTAAGAGTCTCTGGTCGGTGGTTCACACCCCCAATGGCCGGTAGTCTTGAAAGCAACACAAGATACGCGATGGTACAGTTGCTGGAATTTTACAGCAAGTTGCTGTGATGGTTCGGTGGCTCGTTTGAGTTCTCGGTTGGCTTTTAGCCTATGGCCTTGGACTAGACAGTGCCCCTTTGAGTTGGGAAGGTCATGTTTTTGACCGTTTGTGATTCGGATCATTTTTGAGGTCGTACGAGAATTTACGGTGCGATGTGCCAAATTGACTCTCGAAAGAGCGTTTCGTGTTTTGGCCTCCATTCCACCTAGATTTCGACCCTATCATTTTAGGAGCATTATTTTATGATTTTTCAGCGTATTTTAATCATGACTATACGTCGGTTCGGTGTCGGTTCAGGTTGGCTCGGAGTCATGATTAAATGCGAAGTCATTAGGCGTCATAGTCGCATCTTTTGAACTAAATTGCATAGTTGGTCAAGTTTAAGCTATTGCATATTTTTCATGGCACAGTTAGGTTGCAGCGAGCCTGGGGACGATCCAATCCAATCCAGTTGGTAAAATTACGGGATATTTTCATTATGCCAGTTAATTATTTTACGTGCAATAAATAGAAAATGATTATTTTTGAGATTTATGCGATATGGCTTGTGGTTCATTCACTATGTGGGAGTGTTATTTTATACGGTCGCTAGTGACCGATCAGTTCAGTATGGTACCACCCGGTCGCCAGTGACCGGCCAGCTCAGTTCAATTTCAGCCTCCCCGGTAGCCAGTTACCGATCAGTTCAGCTTAGTGCAGGGGCCACAGGCGTAAAACATAATCGCAACAGAAAATTTTACCAGTTATTTCAATACAGGCTCCAAGGAGCAAACATTTTTTTTACTGTGATTATCAGTTCAGTTATGCACGTATTATAATTGCTCAATACAGATTATTTTCAGCATGCCTCAGGACAGGATATGTTAACTCATGCATATTTTAATTCAGATTTTTACTCGTTACCTGCGATATATGCATGCTGAGTCTTTAGGCTCACTAGACTTGATTGTTGTAGGTACTGATGAGGCCAGGGCCAAGGGCGGGAACCAGTGAGCCAGCTTGGGTCGACAGTAGTGGCACCCGAGAACCTCAGTGTAGCAGTTGTTATTTTATTCCGCAAACAATTTTTATCAGTCGTTGGATAATTTTTAAATTGTTATTGTTGGCAAAACTTTATTTTCTTCCGCTGCTATTATTTTAAATATTGAACTTGATTCACCAGTGATTTTATGAATGAGGCCATTTAAGTTCTTTTAAAAAAAGAAAATTTTTAATTTTTTCCGCAAATTTTCAAGCAAGAAGTTACAGGGCCTCTGCAGGTATTATCCCAATAAAGAGAGAATCTGCACTTCTTGCCGTACAACGCCTCAAACGGTGCCATCTCTATACTCGTCTGATAGCTATTGATGTACGACCACTCACATCGTGGCAATGAATCCTGCCAATTAGTGCTAAAATCAAGCACTATAGCTCTAAGCATATCCTCCAATATCCGGATAATTCCACTCTTACTATCCGTCAGTCGGTGGATGATATGCGGTATTCAAACATAATTTCGTACCTAGAGCCTACTACAATTCTGTCAAAAGTGCGAAGTAACCGAAAATCACGGTCTCCAACAATCCACTTCGGTACTCTATGCAGTCTGACCACCTCTTGGACATAGATATCTGCCATTGGATCATATCTGTACGTCATTTTGTACGAAATAACACATGCGAATTCGGTCAATCTATCAATCACGACCCAAATCGCATCACAATCTCGGGAGGATCTTGGTAACTTCGTTACAAAATTCATGGAAATGTGATCTCATTTCCATTCAGGAATAGGCAAATTACGTAATAATCCTCCTAGTTTCTATCTTTCTGTATTTACCTGCTGGCAATTCAGACATTTCAGTACACATTCTGCTATATCTGATCTCATCTGTTTCACCCAAAATCTGTCTTTTCAATCATCATACATCTTTCTATCATCAGAATAAATGTTGAATCAGTTATTGTGCACTTCTGACAATACCTGTCGTTTCAAACCCGAAACATCTGTCACAACAAATCGGTTATTCACATACAATACAGTATCACATACCTGTTACTCTGATCGATGCCCTGCTCTGACTGTCGATATCGAATTCTGAACATTCTGATTAACTTTCTGAACTGCTTTAATTCTCAAAATCAGCTCTGGTTCGGACTGTACAATATAAATTCTCCACTGTCTACTATCTGCTTCAGAAATGGATTCAGAACAACAGCAATATTCAATCAGATTCGAAACATCACTCATCGATACTGATCTGCTAAACTCATAAAACTGTAATTTCTGACAATGCTATCGGTCTCAGCCCACTGATCACGACTTCAACTGTGCTAAGATCAACCGATATACTATCTTCGGATCTAACATGTTCCGAATACAATCTGTCTCGGCCAAGATTCACATCTCAACAGTTTCTGTATACAACAATTCAATTCTCAAAATATTCAATACAATTTTCAAATGGTCGGTCTGATCAGTCATATGCTTCAAATATCTCAAGATATCATAGATGAAATAATCATAGATAAAACGAGCATAAAATCATCAGACTACTTTTGAACACAGGGTTCATCAACCCACAAACATAACCGGGGCATCCCAAATAGAAACACTCAATTAAATGTAACTCTCAGCTAGAAGTCTTCAAACTGGTCTTTCAAGTCTTTCAATTCAATCAGTACTATCTGTCCAGTATTTCAAAAATAAGAACTATACCTGTACGCATTCAATGCTGGAATCTATCTTTCTGACTAGAAGCAATTCTGAAATCCCATCTGAGAAAACATCAGCAGATTCATATACCACTGGCAAATCCGCCAATGATAGGCTCGATTTCGGTAAATCAACTGAAAACATAAGGAATCTCTCCGTTCCTTTCCGTAATAATCGAGTCCTCAACATCGTTCATATCCAAGGAATTCTAAATTTAGAATTCTTACCGTAATTTCCATTCATCAATCATATCTATCTGAATCTTTCAATCTTCGGAAAAAATCAATGGTAGCTTTGTACTTGGTCAACATATCAGTACCGATAATAAAATCGAAATCGGACAACCCAAGTACAATATAATCTAGCTCAATCTCATATCTGTCATACTGTAGCATACAAGATCTAACAGATGTCACTGATACAAAACCTCTCCCCAACAGAAAAGAGATCAATACTACAGCATATAATAACTCGATAACCAAAGCATATATCAATGCAATTCATTCAAATATATTCGTATGGAATGCATTAGTATCTATCAATACATATGCAACATAACCATACAGGAAACAATTACATGCCACTACCTCGTCAGGTGTGTCCTGGCCTTGGTTGTGATTGAGGAGTCGTCGGTGGTTGGAAGGAGCGAACAACAGATACTCGTCTATCTGTCTGAGCCTCTGATCCAGATGACTCTGCTCCCTGAGATCTTCGGGAACCTCTCTGTGTACATACTCTAGCAAAATTTCCTGGCTGACGACAGACGTTGCAACTCCCGAACACACCTCGGCATTGCTCTGTGGAATGTCTCCCTCCACAAGTGCCGCAATAAACCCCGGTATAACTCGGGCTAGAACTACTGGAGCTAGATAAACCACTTCCTAACTTCTTAAACTGTTTCTTGCGAGCTTTCATGAAATCTTTCTTTCCCCCACTACTACTGCCACTATCAAATCTAGACAGTGATTGCAAGAATTGAGCTGGAGGTTGTTGGTTCTGTGGGTGAGCAACATACGACATTCCTCGCTGTTGAATCAAACTTGCCTCAGCTCCTTTCCCCGGTTCAAGGCGTCAGCAAAATAATGGGGTCGTTCCATATTTACCAATGTAGATATTTCAGGATTCAATCCGCTGATGAACTGATCAACTATAGCTTTATCATCCCCAGCCATTTAAGGAGCAAAACGTAGTAGAGTAGAGAATTTTTCCACATATTCTTCAATATTCAGCTGGCCCTGTTTCAAGTTGGCAAAATCTGTACTCTTATCTTGTCGGTACGATACTGGGAGAAATCTTTTATGAAACTCAGCTTTAAAGATTTTCCACGTAATCACGGTACCATGCTGTTCTAATGCTTCTTTGGTTGCGATCCACCAACATTTTTGCGATCTCGTGTAACTGGTGCCCAATCAATCTAACTCGGCGTTCATCTAGGTAATCAAGTGAATCAAACAGCACTTCAATATCATTCAACCAACTCTCACAGTCATCAAATGTCTCATTACCCTTCAGAATCGACGGTTGAAATGATTGAAACCTCTTCAACATTATTTCCATCGGAGTTTCTGACACATCCATCTGATAACTTGAAGTACCACCTGATTCTGAAATTCTTCGAGGAGGTATATCTGATTACCAAAAGAATTAGTAACCAAATACAACAAACCTGTTTCAGTCCTCCTCTGATCATCTTACTGCTGATCAACTGATCAAGAATCGGTTCTGATTCATTCTCAAATAATATATGTGATTAATCAAATCAGATAATCAAGTAAACATGTAGTTTTAACGCAGTAAATCATGCTAGCAATCAAAAGCAAAGAAAAAAAACTCATTCTACCCCGTTCACTAGCTCCTATCTCAGTCTACAGAACTATTGTTCTGATACCACCTGCTGTAGGGACCCGGACGCTAATTCAGTTCTTAATCATCTTTGGGAATAATTAAAACAATTAAATAAACAGGGTCTAAATTTTTTTTTAAAATACAAAAGCGGAAACATATAAAATAAATCTTATTTCATTTACAAGATCAGTGTCCAGATCTAAGTACAAGTCCTGTACAAAATTATATCATAACAACTACTGTTCCTTCACTACATGTCCGGTAATGAAATAGATCTACTTCTGGGTCCGAATCTCCACGCTAAACTAGTCTTCTCTCTTCCTCATCTTGACCCTGGTGCTGTCCCACCTATTGTCATGCACACATACAAAAAAGACAACAGCCGGATAACTCCGGTGAGAATTATATTCCCAGTATAAACCATGTATACATGCATTTCATATAACCAGATATAAGAGTGTGAAGCAGATATTTATAACATGTATCACAGTTAGAAACATGAATCAATATCAAACTGTAAATCACACTCTGAACATGTATCAAAATCAGAAAACATGAATCAATATCAAGCGGTAAATCACGCTCTGTGACTCTGAGACTCTGACTCGACTCATTCCTAATCTAGGGATCTCGATCTGAATAAGAACGCAACAATCTCCCACCTACTCTCCCGATCGTGGTGGCGGTACGTTCTTATTACGGACTTTGATCCTGTCCATATTGAATCTCGCTATAGAAGCTGCTCCACTCCTATGCACTATAATATGACCAAACGTCCGGTGTCTTGGCATATCCTGCCAAAGACTAGGCCTATCCGCCCTGGCATGTCCTGCCACTGACTCATCACAACACATACTAGACTATACATCCATAGCCTAGATATATCAAACTTATCAATTGCAAATATCAATGCAATAAGATAAAATATGTGATTTTGGGAAACTCAAGTCAAATCAAACTCGAGTTATGCAATCCCGAATCAACATTAATTTATACCTTTCTCTTCTCGGTCTGACGAAGTCGAAGTCTCAAATTCAAATCTGTCCATATCAATCTGGCAATGACAATATCGAATAGACACGATATCAATATACTTCTCAATCAAATCAGTATTGGATGTAATCAGAACTCAATCAAATTCTGTTTCAACGGCATAACTATACAATCTCGAAATACCGGAAATACAATATCAGTATATACAATCAACAACTCATCTGATCAAAATCTGAATAATATCAATATACCCAGCAATACAGTATCAATCCCAACATCTCATAATCGATAACAATACAATTCTGATATCAAATCGGTCTAATCACAATCAAATCAACTCTAAAAATTCATAACAATTTCATACGGTATCCGTTACTCAATCTGGTTTCGATTATACGATGTCTACTATGTCAATAACAGCATATATCAATCATATCTGATTCTGGAAGTATCATAATTTTAAATCATATCAAAACGTAATAAAACTTACGTCCAGTCGAAGCCCTCGTCGATAGGAACACGGTATTGAAGTCGGATTGAAAATCAAATGGACGGATCTTACGTAATCTTTAAGTTTCTCGTTGAAGAACCTAAGCTTTCTCTAGCTATTCTTTCGTTTGTTCTCACGCCAAAGGATACAAGTAGATATATATATTGCATGATAAAGGGCAAGTGGCTCTTTCCTTGTTCAACACGTCTCGCGCATATGCGCGAGACCTACTGGTCTCAGTACCTTAGCTTCTCGGCAGCTCGCGCATATGCGCGCACCACTTCCGTGCATATGCGCGAGGTTCTCTGGATATGGCATTTAGCTTCTGCACAGCCCGCGCATATGCGCGCACACTTCTTGCACATATGCGCAAGGTCTTCTGCCACTGTCGCGCATATGCGCGGCTCCTTGTCGCGCATATGCGCGGCTCCTTGTCGTGCATATGCGCGGCTCCTTGTCGTGCATATGCGCGAGGTGTTCTATCCTCGCACATATTTCATGTTTTCTTCCGTCTTTCCCAGTCTGACCCGTTCCGTCTATAATCACATCAGTTTATCCACAAATCATTTCAGATTATGATAATCAAATTCTCGGGTCTTACAATAAGAGCCTCAAGTACTTCTTTACGCAGAAAGAGTTGAATATGCATCAGAGGCGTTGGTTGAAGCTAGTGAAGGACTGTGACTGTGACATTAGCTACCACCCTGGCAAAGCTAATGTAGTTGCGGATGCGTTGAGCAGGAAAGTCGCAGTGATGGCTCATATGGTGATTCCGAAACCCCTTCAGTTTGAGATGCATAGGTTTGATCTAGAGACATATCCTCGAGGTAGAGTTCCCCGTCTATCTACTTTGACGATTCAGTCTTCTCTTCTAGACCGTATTCGCAGTGGACAGCTAGCAGATGAGCAGTTGGCAAAGTGGAGGCAGAGAGATTAGGCCAAGTGCAGTATCTTGTATACAGTTAGCGACGGTATTGTGAGATATCGAGACAGAATATGGGTTCCCAGCAGCGATTCTATTCGAGCGGATATTTTATCTGAAGCCCATATGTCGCCGTACTCTATTCACCTTGGGAGTACAAAGATGTACAAAGATATGCAGTTATTGTATTGGTGGCCCGGAATGAAGAAGAATATTAGACGTTTTGTATCCGAGTGACTGACGTGTCAGCTAGTGAAAGCGGAACATCAGAGACCAGCAGGTATGCTCAAGCCTCTTCCTATTCCCGAGTGGAAGTGGGAGAATGTTACCATGGACTTCGTTGTCGGTTTGCCAAAGTCTGTCAGAGGGTCAAATGCTATCTGGTTGATTGTTGATCGTCTTACCAAATCAGCGCACTTCTTGCCTATTAAGACGACTTTCACCATGATTCAGTATGCAGAGTTGTATATCCAGGGAGATAGTCCGACTTCATGGTATTCTCATTTCTATAGTGTCTGACCGCGATCCTAGATTCACTTCCTCCTTTTGGAAGAGTTTGCATTCAGCTATGGGTACGAAGTTGTTGTTTAGCACAGCTTTCCACCCTCAGACGGATGGTCAGTCACAGAGAGTTATCCAGATTTCGGAGGATCTTCTCCATGCATGTGTCATCGATTCCTCAGGGAGTTGGGAGTCGAAGTTTCCATTGGTGGAATTTACCTATAACAACAGTTTTCAGTCGTCTATAGGTATGGCTCCTTATGAAGCACTGTACGATCGTAAGTGTATATCGCCTATTCATTGGGATGAAGTAGAGGAAAGAGCAGAATTGGGTCCGAAAATTATTCAGCAGACTGCCGACGTAGTAGTCAAGATCCGTGATAGAATGAGGACTGCTCAGAGTCGACAGAAGAGTTATGCAGATCAAAGGAGGAGAGATCTAGAGTTTGCCGTTGGCGACCATGTTTTCGTGAAGATAGCACTTATGAAAGGTGTCATGCGATTCGGGAGGAAAGGAAAGCTCAGTCCGAGATTCATCGGGCCATTTGAGATCCTCGACAGGGTTGGGACGTTAGATTATCGTGTTGCTCTTCCGTCGAATTTGGCCGGAGTACACAACGTGTTCCACGTATCTATGCTGAGGAAGTAGATGGCGAATCCTTCGCATGTCTTGAACTTTGAACCGTTGCAGCTCACTCCGAACTTGTCTCATGAAGAAAGAACAGTGCAAATCTTAGACCGACAGGAGAAAAAGCTTCGGAACAAACTAGTGAAGCTAGTGAAGGTCAAATGGCTTAATCATTCGGAGGAAGAAGCTACGTGGGAATTTGAGCCAGAAATGAAGAGTCGGTATCCTGAGTTATTCGGTAAGTTATAATTTCGAGGACGAAATTTCTTTTAAGGGGGAGAGGGTTGTAGAACTCGAAAAATCTGATTACGTATAAGCCATGCATAATTGCTATTATTTAAATTAAAAATAATTTTTATATAAATATGAAGGGTTTAATTCATTTTAATAGTTGTTAAGTAATTATCATTTATTTTATAACGCATGAGTTTAGTTTTTTATCTTTTCGGATAAATACACGAGGCCGGACTGGAGTTGGAGTATTAAGATAAAATTAATAATAAGAAAATATTCCTAAATTTAAATTAAGCCAAGGAATAATTTATTTTATTGATAAATAATGTTTTTAAGATTTATTAAGTTAATTGGAGTTAAGTTATTAAATAAGTTCTTCTATGTCCAATATTTAGTTAAAAGCCTAAATTAATATGTGTAATCAATTGAGATAAATTAATCTAGACCTAATATATTCAAGAAATTAAAACCTAACATTTTAATAATAAATTGTTAGACCAAGCCATGTCATGCAAGAAATTGACACCCTAATTTAATTTACTAATCTACTAAAATACTTAATGGGTGTTTAAAAATTTAAGAATTTAGAATGCAAGATTTAAACAATATTACACCTTCATTTTTGTTGACAAATTTCGGCCACCCCGTTAAATCAATTCTTTGGCAACTCTCCATTTAAATCACCCCTCAATAGCCTTTATGGAATGATAATTTTTCCTCACTTTTAACTCACCAATTAGTGATAATACTAGCACCATTATTCACTTAATTTCCCCCAACCCACTAATATAGCGTGTCAATCTCTCACATCTCGTTCAACTAGAAGGAAAAAGAATCATTTCCTATTGTCATTCAAACTCCTCACATGAAACTTCCATCTTAAAGCATTCTTGACTCATTTATCACCTTGTTACCTTCCCTTTCATTGTCTAGCATTTCCTCCATCCTTAAGCTTCGAAATTTCAGACAAAACAGCAGCAACAATCGAGATCTTTCAACAGAAAAACAAGAAAGAAAAGGAACTCCGTCTCCGCCGCGCCGTGTTCGTCGTATTGGTTTGTTTTCTCCAAAAAATCCGATTCTCAGGCATGTATATATTGTTCATTTCTCTTCAATCAAGTCCTATAGATATTTTAAAACATTATATGTTCATGATTTAAGGAGCAAAAACCGAAATTTACAACAACTTTGTAGAAATTCTGCACAGCCCCTTCTCGGTTTCTTTTTGGTTGGCTTATTGCTTCACGGTTGAGTTGTTCTTTTGATTTCAGGAGGTTGGCTCGATTCCAGGCACTCAAGGCTGCATCTATGCATGCACTAGGGTGTGTTAGAGTCATGTTGGTTTATTAGTTCAAGCCCATACACGCAGGATGAAGGCTTGACAGCAACTTTCCCATAGTTGCAAGTTGGAGTCACAATTTTTGTGTTTGGTTGTCTATGGTGAGAGTTCGAATCTTGGTTGGCCCAGGGCCTATAACCATGGTTAGAACCCTCCCTTAGCATGTCTAGGACATGACCAAGACAACCTTTCAAGGCTTGGTTCAGGAATCCATCAAGTTTATACAACAACAATGCTTAATGCCCCACGGTTTCCCTTTCTGATTTCTGGGTGAGTTGGTTTTCGGTTTTGGGTGATTGGGTGGATCGTGGCTGGTTTTTATCCCTTATCCATGGTTCATACAATACCTCATCATGTCTAGATCGAGCCATGGTCAATCATATGACCACTGGAACGATGCAAGACAGCAAACAATTCGATACATCACAGTACAGAATTTTCACGCTCTCGGTTGAAGCTTTGTGTTGTCCTAGGTATTTGCTTGAATTATGGTTGGCCTATTGTCCCTTAGCCATGGTTCAAGCCACACCTTAGGATATTGGTAGGAGACTCTGGTCGGTGGTTCAAGCCCCAAGGGCCATTGGTTTCATAAATTGATCAAACAAGCACAGCTGCTGCCACTGTGTTATGACAGAAGCATGGCTTCGGTTCAGAGGTCATGTTTGAGTTCTGGATTGGCTTTTAGCCCATGTCCTTGGACTGGACAGTACCTCAATGAGTTAGAAGGTCATGGTTTTGTCCGTTTGTGATTTGGTTAAGTTTAGAGGTCGTACGAGAATTTACGGTGCAATGTGCCAAAGTGACTCTCGAAAGAGCGTTTTATGATTTTGGCCTCCATTCACTATTTTCGTGTATTACAGTAATTAGGAATATTATTTCATCATGTTAGGTGTATTTTAATCATGGCTAAACGATGGTTCGATGTTGGTTCGGGTTGGTACGGAGTCATGGTTGGAAATTAGATTGTTGGTCTTGGTTGCCTCGTTTTTTGGTTCGGATATGAAGTTTTTGTCAGGTTGAGAATATTTGCATGTGTCTCATGTTAGAATTTGGTTGCAGCAAGCCTGGGAACGATCCAACTCTTCCGGTAAAAACAGGGTTATAATTATATTACGTGCATAAAATATAAAATTTTTATTTTGAGATATATGCGATATGTCTTGTGGCCACCTCACGCTTATGGGATCTCTCTACCCGGTGACTTACGACCAGTTTACGATTATGTATGGGTACAGACATCCAGTCCAAGGACTGTGGTGATCTCTACCGCCCAGTATACTGTGGTTTAGTCTGATCAGACGTTCATGTTATGTTACGGGCCACTTGCGTTGAAGCATTATCTCTAATAGAAAAATCTCGATATGGTATTTTATGACAGGGCTCTATCGAGCAAATCTTTTACGTACGATTTTCAGATATGCATGTATTTATAATTACTCATGACACGATTTTCACGTTACGCTTTACGATACGATATTTTTACGTTGCGTGCGATTTTATGATATTTATACTCGTATTCATGATATATGCATGCTGAGTCTTTAGACTCACTAGACTTGATTGTTGTAGGTACTGATGAGGTCGAGACCGAGGGTGGGGACCAGTGAGCTAGCTTGGGTCAGCAGTAGTAGGAACCCGAGGACTTCATATTTCATCATTTATTTTTTTTTTTTGTTCAAACTCAGTTTTTAATATGTTGAATTATTTTTAAGTTGTGGTTTTGAACACAATATTTACTTCCGCTGTTTTTTAAAGTTAAATCTATTTATCAGTTTATTTTATGAATGATACATGTTATTTATTTAAAGAGAAAAATTTTAAATAATTCCGCAAAATTACGAATACGAAATACGGGCCTTTACATGGTATATCGAGAGTTGCAAATGATTTCGATAACGATGTGATTTATCTTTGAGTACTAATAGTGACATGTTATGTGCAACTTGGAAAACACCTTTTTCTAAAGCACATTTCTTGCTCTGGCCAGAGACTCCTTGCACTATTAACTCATCAGATCACGTAGGATATCTTCATCCGTAGGCGAACGGTGAATCCCCGACTACAATGTATTTGCTCCTAGGTATTTCAAAACTAAACCCAACCTCACCACCTGATGACCCTCAATGGAGTCGGTAAATGGATCAAAGTGCATGCTAGTACGTATAGCTTCTGCATTGTCTCGGGTCAAAAGACTATTGGTGTACAACCATAACCGCGGATTAATCCACTCGATAAGTGAGAACCACTTGGATAGTCCGAAGGAAGGTTGTTCAGTGCATCATCATATGATCATCCGTGTGAATGGACATCTCCATGCCCTTGCCAATCAAACGTGGTGTTTATATCATAGATGCTAGTCTCGAGGTCGAGCGATCTTTATCCTTGTTTTAGGCGGCTGATTCGACTAGGAAACTGTTTAGAATATACGGTACACTTCTTACTGAGTTTCATGATCTTACGTTGCGACGCAGACCTCATGGTACCCTTTGTATATTCAAGGACTTTATCCATGCAGCTTGCTTGTATATACAGATAAAGTATAATGTCATAATCGTATAAAATCGTAAAATATTATTAAAATAAAGTTGTTTTACATTAGAGTCAATAAAAGCCTGAGCCACAAGTTGGCTTGCTGGACACCTACTCTAACAAAAATAACATTTTAAAAATGTGAAAAATTGAATTGATGATCTTTCAAGCATATAATCCTTTAATTGAGAAGGTCAAATTCCAATTCTGATCTTAAAACAAATGGGTTTTACAATTTTCTTTAACCATATTGGAAATCTGAAGAACAAATTTAAAGGGAAAAGAAGACATTTAATTCAATCACAAATTGGATACAGGAACAGGTTTCGTGATGGCGCCACCCCCATTCATTATGCTGCCCTCCTCCTCCCACAAGAAAACCTGGTTTCTTCGATGCCTGGTAAACTCTCCATCTTACTAAATGGCATTTTTCTTAACATAATATAAAATTGCAGCATTCTGAATAAGTTCACGAATCTATAATAATCCGGTATAATCTGTCATATATTCCGTGGCATATTATACGGGATTTATTATTATTATAATTTATTTTTCCTTTTTAAATTAAATGTTTTATTTAAAAATAATAAGAAAAAGGATTCATTTTTTGCCACGGATGCGTTGTTCAAGCACATTTGTGCTATAAAAAAAAATTAAGGAGCTCGGCATCGTTAACTCCGCAAATTTTTTATTGAGCATCATTGCTTTCTCCGAATTTTTTAGCGATATTTGTTCATGTTGCATTTTCCTCTGAGCAAGCGGTCTTGGTTATTTTGTTGTTCTAATATACGTCCATGTAGGAGGTAATTATATATTTTTATTATTATTGAAATATTTTTATTTTCAATTTGTTATTTTGATTTTTTCAATATTGTGCTATATAATTAATTAAGAACTGGGAGGAAAATTGCTTTGCATTTTTTCAAGCAACAACAAGCTTTGCATTTTTTCAAGCAACTAACAGCTTCTAAACTCCTACACCTAAATTCTCACGGCTTCAACATTTCCTTTTTCTTTCCTAGTTTGTTTTTTCTAATATATGTGCAATATAATTATATATTTTTTTAAAATTGAAAATAATTTTATTTTTGTATTATTCTGATATTAATTTTCATTAATTTCAGATTTTAATATTGTTCATTGATTTTATCACAAATTTCATACGAACACTTCTGAAAAAGTGATTTTACTAATTATTATTTTTGTAATTGTATTATTTGTAATTATGCTATAACAATAATAATATTTATATGAATAATAGTTGCATTGATGAGAAGGATTCTTTAACTGTGGTGATATGCTGCTAAAGGAAAAGAAAAAAAGTATTCATCTTAAGTAAAATCAAAACCATAGTTTTTTTGGTTTTGAGCGGTTTAAGGAATATCTTAACTCACCTTAAGAAGAAATAACGGTAGATTGAACTAAGTATATAGAATCAGAAGCAGTAGTTAGAAAGTAGTCTTTATGATAATCTGTCAACCTACTCTAGTGACATCTGTTTTGTTTGTACTATCTATCAGATGATATCCCTATTTATTGTAGTCGTTCTGTACAATAATAATCTTTGCTTAAAGTCATTTAATGAACCATATAAATTATTAATTGATCACTACCATTTTGAATAAAAGACAAATAACAAGTCCATTCCTGGATTCAGGCACTCTTAACAAAGAGAAAATAGTTGTTCTCATTCGAACGTTGAAAATGATTTATAAAAGGCTTCATGGTGTGTTCACAAATTTGACCCTTTTTGTAAATGTTAGGTTTCGAGGTACTAACAGAACATGTTAGAAAGGACTATGACATGCCAACGACGACATCTACATTTGAAAACTGATATATTTTGAAAAGATTTACGTTGTAGATTAAAGCTACAAATAAATCAGTTGAACAAGCTCTAAGTTAGACGGTTACACCTTGTATCTTCAGATTATAAAAGCAAACCGATCATCTTTGTAAAAGCTTTTCGAGAGTCAAGCATACGTTGATATATCATTATCTGATCATTTTGAGAATCAAATTTGTGCTTAGAATTTCTCTTTGAAATCTATGTAATTGAAACTAAGAAGTCTTACAGCTCAAAGTATTTAGATTGAATTTTACTAAGAGTTTCAGTTAGGCAGTGTTATGTCCAACTGAAGTAGGAGATTTCAAATTACTTGTAATTATCAATGTCTTTTAGTGAAAACCTTCCCTAAGGAAGAAGGGATGACGGAGGAATTTTTAAATCTCTGAACATTCAGAAATAACCTTGTGCTTATTTACTTTTCAGTCTACCTTCTTTACTGACCTTCTTGACAATCTATTTGTTCAACTAGTTTCAGTAAGCTCGCTTCCGTAAATTTCACTGATTGACTTGTTGATACTCAGTTGACAAGAACAAAATTTCAATATTTCTAACACAACCAAAATATTTTGAGATAAGTTTATTCACCTATTTTCGATCGTAACAAATTCTTTTTGTAATTCATTAAATTTAATTAAAAAATAATGATTTAAGAAGAAAAAAATATCTTAAAATTCGTTATAATATATTTTTATAGAAAAAATTCTAACATTATTAAAATAATAGTGTGTTACGATATTTAAAAAATGTCATAAATCAATAGTCTAATTAAACAGTTTGCCGATATATTTACGAAAAATTTATCAACGTAGAGAAAAAAATAAATTTATCTAAATTAGTTTGAGCATGTCTCCTGTGAGACGGTCTCAGAGATCTATTGATGGATCGGTTCGGGCACCTTTGAAGGTGCTTCAAACACAATATTCTCTATGATCTGCAATAGCTCGTGTTCTAAAAATGTAAACACCGATGAATTAGATCGAATTTGGTTATAAATCAAGCGGAAAATACTCGAAATATCTTTCGTTAAGAAAGCTAATCAGTTTAAAGTTTTTAACTTGTGTAAACTGATATAAGGTGGATCAGTTCTTGCGTGTATCAGTTCAGTTATGATGAGAACTGAACTAATAAATGTTCGAACTGATCAAATAAGTTTGAAAACGATAATTAAACATTTAAGTACACAAGATATGTTCATGAATGTTTGGAAACTTCAACTGCTCCTACGTCACCCCTTCTACCACCTCGAGTAGGATACACTAGAAGACTTTGATTTATACAACACCTTGTACAAACCCACTCAGTTTAGGACTTACACTACTGCCTAACTGAACTCCTAGCCTAGACTGAAGACAACACCTTCCAGCCAACACTTGTTTAACGTCTATGTGTCAACGACTACATACACAAGTTTAATGTCTTCGAGCATGACTCACTCAACTATCCAGTACGCTCTATTTTCTGTATGTGTGAGTGATGTAGTGTGTGCGTGTGTGAGAACTGATCTATGAATACAACACGAAAGTATTCTCACACACTGAGAATTTTGCTTCTAGATTAAGCAGTTGGCATGCCCTATTTTTATCTTCTTTTCAGATCTTCACACACTTCTTGTTTGTTGATGGTCTTGATCTTGTATTTATAGATGCAATGTGACCGTACACCAAGACTCATCAAATATGAACGTTGGAGTTTGAATTCATTCCTCGAAATGTGTCTGTAATTTCCGACAGCCACTCTGGAACGTTTCCTCTTTAAGCTCTGATGCAACGTCCATTATTTTACTTTGATCGTACAATTGCTTTTATACCGTTGTGCACAGCTGCATTCTACTTAGATAAGCTTGCCGTGTTCTGAAAACTGGTCGGCTCCTAACTGATGTTCTGAACTGGTCAGTTGAACTGATCTTGAACTGGTTCGGTGAAATCAGTTGGCTCGTAAGCTGAACTGATTTTGCTGCTTCAGTTGAACTGGTCAGCTAGGCTCTTCATCAGTTGAGCTCTTCATCAGCTGGCCGGGCTTCTGAAGATCATCTGTTGAACCACCTATCAGCTAGACAATAAGTTGAATTGGTCTTTGATATCTCAGTTGAACTGATTCAGTTTGGGCAAGTAGTTGGCGCTTTCAATTTGCGTCTCGATAGCTTCAGTTTTGGCTCGATAACTGACCAGTTCGAATCCTGATCAGTTTCAATTTCTTCACATTTAGGTAAAATCATTAGAAACAAAATAACAAATTTTGTTAACTTCAAAATTAAGATTGAGAACATGAAATGTTCCAACATCTATATTAATGGGACGAGTTGACTCGATCCATATTTTGAGTAAAAATAATAATTTTGACTATAAAAAATATTTTTCATGAGTCTGATCGGATAAAAAATTCGTCTTACAAATTATAATGGCCCGAAAATTCATGTTTGAAAATTTGCGGAAAAATTAAAAATTTTCTCTTTAAAATAATCAAAATTTGCCTCATTCATCAAATCAATTGATAAATTAAGTTTAATACTCAAAATATCAGGGGATGAATTTAATGTTTGCAAAGTATCAATTTAAAATAATTCATCAACAGATAAAAACTGAGTTCGGAAAATAATAAATGCTAAAAATGAGGTCCTCGGGTTCCACTACTGCCGACCCAAGCTAGCTCACTGGTCCCCGCCCTCGGCCCCGACCTCATCAGTACCTACAACAATCAAGTCTAGTGAGCCTAAAGACTCAGCATGCATATATCGTAAATAACGAATAAATAATATAGTAAAATTTTCATAGGATAAAATATCATGTCATGAGGCATAATGTGAAAATAACTTGTCATGAACAATTATAATACGTGCATAACTGAACTGAAAATCATAGTGAAAATGTTTGCTCCTTGGAGCCCTGTACTGAAATAGCATGTAATAATTTTCTGTTGAGATTATGGTCTACACAAGTGGCCCCTGCACTGAACTGAACTGACCGGTAACTGGCGACCGGATAATAAAATGCTCCCATGACCGGTAACTGGAGACCGGGTGAAGTAATGAACGTCTGATCAGACTAATGCCACAGTATACTGGGTGGTACATAACTGAACTGACCGGTAACGACGCGGCGCGGCGGAGACGGAGTGCTCTTCACTTTCTCACTTTTTTCTCTCTTAATTCCTTTAAACCAAGCATGCACCATAATTATTATATAGCGTAAAAATCGTAAACGTGATGCATGAACATTTAAAAATATCATGATTTGTGCTCAGGGCGGTGCCATGACCAAATTCTCACCCCGGGTGCAAAATGACCATTTTGCCCCTAGAAACCCAAAAATTTCCATTTTACCCCTGGACCTCTAAAATTTACCCGAAGCTTACCAAACTCCTTAAAATGTCCCAAAACATTTTTAAAAGCATTCCTAGATGTAAACTCGAGCCCAATACCAAACTCACTCGATTCGTTTTAAAACTTAGACCGGAGTCCCGGTTTTAACCCGAATCGACTCGAAACCTAACCAAATTTCTCCCGACTTTTTACCACACCTAATAAACGTCTAAGAGGCCTTAAAACAATCAAAACCAGACCCATACGCCCCTCGAACCATCCCTGAAAATTTCTGGAAAATAAACAACTATAGCCTTTCGAAAACCCTACCGAATGGGTCGACTTCTAACCAACCCCCTCTTAGCCCTCCCTAGGACTCTACTGGACTCAGTGACCCCACGGCCCCAACCCCAAACAGCCTGCACACTAGACACACATGCTAGGAATCGAATTTGATCATAACACTACTGAACCATCCTCGGCCTACTCCCTTCGACTTGCTACTAAACAAAGACCAGCAGCTCACGGCTCACTCCTAACCCTGTTACGGACCCAAGTGGGTCAGCTGCTTGACTAGGGTCGAGCCATGCACCACTGCCCCTATAAAACTTCCGATCTAGCCACTAGCCGTGCTAGGCGACCCCAAGACGCACGGCCCTTGCTACCAGCCGTGATACGATCGAGGCACAGCCCTAGACCTCCATGATCTGCACAACACTCGACCCCTACCACGATACAACAGCGGCCTTTTGCACCAAAAACAATCAGAACGTGAGATGCCTTCAAAAACCGTGAACATGCAACCAAAAGAATAAGATTTCGTGTCAAAACTTCAACATAACGTGCACCCATGTTGGATCGAAAGGTTGCTATGCATTTACACACAAATGTACATAATAATGGCGTGAATGATACAAAGGAAAGAATACATGCGTGCCTGAATGTTTTTTGTGAACCAAAAGATGAAATGAAACACACGGCCGAAGGGGACTCTAGCTTGAATGGAAATGGAGGCACCGAATTCTTTGTTGCTGCAACTCACGAAGAGAATGACTGATTGGAGGAGTGGGCGGCTGAGTGGAGAGGGGAAGTGTCGGCTAAATGAATTTAGGTTTAGGTTAAATTGTGCTTAAGTGATAATTATATAGTTAATAATAGGTTAATGGGCCTCAAGTTTCATTTTAAAGGTTTTAAAAGAGTTTTAAGCCCGATAAGTTTAAAAATAGCCCTCTTAAATCCAAACTCACTTCCGAAAAATACTTCGTGTTGAAAAGGTTTTGAAAATGATAGCCGAACCATTAAAAAGTCTTCCGATTCGATAAAATTTGCGTACCGTTAAAAATAAAGTCCTGCGGATAAAATACATAGAAAAATCCCATTATTTGAAAAATCCACTTAAAACACCATATATTAATTTATAAAAATTAATCATGTAATTAAAATAATTTTCCTGAAAATTCTCCGGTCTCCGTTCCTCATTCGAGCGTAAAATGCACTTAAAAAACCCTACTGCATGAATTTCAAAAATGTATGGAATAAATTCTACCATACATGAATTATGCATAAAAATAATTAAACATGAATTAATAAAATAAACATGCATTTTATGGTTTAAAAGAATTTAATAAAATACCAAAGAAATTTAATAATTTGCATGCATGTGGTTCACGTGGACTTTCCGATTTTCTGGACGTTACAATCTCTCCCCCTTAAATTGAATTTCGTCCCCGAAATTCGCTTATCCTTGATAATCACAAAGTTTAAACTTAGTTCTAATATCCCAATGGTCACGTTTTCGCGGCGCTACTCTGATAAAATAATAAATCTTAAGATGTCCTTATGTCTTCCTCGGTCCTGATTAGCTCTACTTTCTAATCCTCGTTTGCGAATCGTAACTTAAAACAACTTATGGTGACTTAGTTCTATTCTACTATGAACTCGAATTTTACTTATCTCGCAATTCCTCATAATAGAGATGAATGTCCAAACTTATCGCACCTTACTTTTCTTATATTATACCCCCAATATTCATCGAACTATTACATTAGCATTTATGCGGTTCAACTTAAGAAACCTTAGCACACAAAAGTTACTGATCGACTTTTATCCTCGGTAAAACAATTAAATGTTAAACCTTATCTCAACCTCATAATAAGATTAGCCCAAGATCCTTGAATCGTATCTTTATCTTATGGCACCAAACTTACATAACTCAATTATTTACAAGTACATCCCAAATATTAAATTGTCGCAAATCTTAAATTTCGAGTAGTGATAATTCATAAAACCCATTTATACAATATCAAACTTCTACCTATATTTTAAAGCCCTTCAAGTCCCAATTACATGCTTAAACCATTTTCTTCCCAATTACAATATAGTTGAGGCCTAAGACCCTTGAACTTTCCTCATTGAAACGAATGTCGCATTCTTACGTATCTTCAATGCTTAATACATGCTAGCGTATAAAACTTATTAAATCATCCCTTGGTAGCCTTAGAATAATTTTAATAAATCAACTTCACTTATACCCCGTAGAGTTCTAGAATCCCCATATCAAGGTTTTAGATTTTTTACTCGATAAAAATCTTAACATTCGACCATTGGTAACTTATGTTGAACACAACTAATAACTCTCTTTTCTTTTTATTTCACCCAAAATTTTCGTATGAATGCATATCTCCTAAATTTGAAATTCAAACTTACGCAACCCAAATAGTGTTGGATAACATAATTCCAACACAAATATTCATTTATTCTCAAGTTTCTTCATGACTTACAAAAATTCCTCAAGACAAGGTGTCTACCTCAATTCTTACATGCGTCTATCAAATAACCTAACCATCAATCATACACAACTTTCTAGAAAATCAAATTCAAACAAAGGTATAAGTTTAATTCTTAAGATCATGATTAAAACTTATGATACACCAAAATTAAATTCCAAAAATTTTGTTAGCTCAATGTCTACTCTTATAACTTAACTAACTGATCAACTTCACCTTAAATTGTCATCACTTCAAATTCTTAATTTGCCACAACATTATTTCACGTAACGCTTAAATTTTCACGTCTAAGATTGATTCATCCTACAATGTCCTTGGTTACCATTCATTATAACATTATAACCCAAATATCTAAATATTCTATATCTCCTTCGAGCCTAAAAAACCGAAAATTCCTATCATTTGAACCGTTCAATTCTCACTTACTACTAAATAGGTTCTCAAATTTATTAAAATTGTAAAATTAATTCTTACTTTCCTCAAATATCATCCAACTTTTCCCAAAATCTCGAAATTCCACAATTACCCATTAGTCCTTAGTATTCTCAATTTCATTTTATAGATTTCCCGCATCAAAAGGTTCAATAGCCTTAAGTTTATTAAACCCAAAATTAATTCCCATAACACGTCTTACATTTCTATAAATAATTAAAATTCCAATTCCTCAAAAGTTCGCATTTAATCCTTAAAATTTTGGAAATTGCAATCTGACCCTTACAGTTCTCCAAATTTACATTTTGGCCCTACAACTCTTCGACATTTGCATCATTGTCCCCATAAAATTTTCCATCTTTACCTCATTAAACTTTTAGATTCTCGAACTCGAAATTTAATCCCAAAATTTGGTAAATTCGAAAATAGTCCCTTAGAATTTTATTTTTTGAACTTAGGTTCTCAAATCATTGGTTATTATAATCAGGTCCTTAAAATTCTCAATTCCTGCAATTCAATCCTTAAATCCAACTATGTAGAGCATGCATCCTAAATAAATTCTCATAATTAATCTTACATTTCCATAGATACTTAAAATCCTCAAATTGTACATTTATAATCCTAAAGATTGTCGTAGTCTTCGAATCGCTATTGATTATATGAAATCCTCAAAAATTTACTCGACTAGGAACCAAGAACCATTAATAATTTCTTAGAAATTCTACAAGTCTCAAAAGCATTCATAATTTTTAAGATTAACTTATAACTCATAAGGAGGACATCAACACTACTAACCTAAAAATTAATATAGTCAAATCATTTTCAACTTCTCCTAAAGCCCAATATTCGAATTCTTAGACATGTCCAGTTCCTAACGTACCCAACATGCATAATTCCATAATTTATTAATATTATTTTTTAAAAAAATTTAAATAAACACTGAACAATTAAAATCTGAACGTAAAAACATTTCATGAAAACATGCTGTTAAAATAATTCATGCTTTAAATAAAATGCGTAAATGTAAAACTTACGGACCGAAGACGTGACTTTGTGAGCTTCTCGAGGTCGGTAGTAGTACAACCCTTTACAGAACCATTGCTCTGATACCAGTTATGATGTCCCGAAAATTCATGTTTGAAAATTTGCGGAAAAATTAAAAATTTTCTCTTTAAAATAATCAAAATTTGCCTCATTCATCAAATCAACTGATAAATTAAGTTTAATATTCAAAATAGCAGCGGAAGAATTTAATGTTTGCAAAGTATCAATTTAAAATAATTCATCAACAGATAAAAACTGAGTTCGGAAAATAAAAAATGCTAAAAATGAGCTCATCGGGTTCCACTACTGCCGACCCAAGCTAGCTCACTGGTCCCCGCCCTCGGCCCCGACCTTATCACTACCTACAAAAATCAAGTATAGTGAGCCTAAAGACTCAGCATGCATATATCGTAAATAACGAGTAAATAATATAGTAAAATTTTCATGGGATAAAATATCATGTCATGAGGCATAATGTGAAAATAACTTGTCATGAGCAATTATAATACATGCATAACTGAACTGAAAATTATAGTGAAAATGTTTGCTCCTTGGAGTCCTGTACTGAAATAGCATGTAATAATTTTCTGTTGAGATTATGATCTACGCAAGTGGCCCCTGCACTGAACTGAACTGACCGGTAACTGGCGACCGGATAATAAAATGCTCCCATGACCGGTAACTGGCGACCGGGTGAAATAATGCTCCCATGATAGTGAGATGGCCACAAGCAATATCGCATAAATCTCAAAAATGAATATTTTCTATGCACGTAATATAATTAACCAACATAATTAAATATGAACAATTTCGATCTTCTTGCATTAAAATCATGTACTTGCGATATTTAAAAATACCTATATAGCATGATTGAAGAGTGAAAGAAGATATAAACATGCCTTGGTTTGTTTTGACAGAAAACAAACAAAATAACGACGCGGCGCGGCGGAGACGGAGTGCTCTTCACTTTCTCACTTTTTCTCTCTTAATTCCTTTAAACCAAGCATGCACCATAATTATTATAATAGCGTAAAAATAGTAAACGTGATGCATGAACATTTAAAAATATCATGATTTGTGCTCAGGGCGCTGCCATGACCAAATTCTCACCCCGGGTGCAAAATGACCATTTTGCCCCTAGAAACCCAAAAATTTCCGTTTTACCCCTGGACCTCTAAAATTTACCCGAAGCTTACCAAACTCTTTAAAATGTCCCAAAACATTTTTAAAAGCATTCCTAGATGAAAATTCGAGCCCAATACCAACTCACTCGATTCGTTTTAAAACTTAGACCGGAGTCCCGGTTTTAACCCGAATCGACTCGAAACCTAACCAAATTTCTCCCGACTTTTTACCACACCTAATAAACTTCTAAGAGGCCTTAAAACCATCAAAACCAGACCCATATGCCCCTCGAACCAGCCCTGAAAATTTCTGGAAAATAAACAACTATAGCCTTTCGAAAACCCTACCGAATGGGTCGGCTTCTAACCAACCCCCTCTTAGCCCTCCCTAGGACTCTACTGGACTCAGTGACCCCACGGCCCCAACCCCAAACAGCCTGCACACTGGACACACATGCTAGGAATCGAATTTGCTCATCACACTACTGAACCATCCTCGGCCTACTCCCTTCGACTTGCTACTAAACCAAGACCAGCAGCTCACGGCTCACTCCTAACCCTGTTACGGACCCAAGTGGGTCAGCTGCTTGACTAGGGTCGAGCCATGCACCACTGCCCCTATAAAACTTCCGATCTAGCCACTAGCCATGCTAGGCGACCCCAAGACGCACGGCCCTTGCTACCAGCCGTGAAACGATCGAGGCACAGCCCTAGACCTCCATGATCTGCACAACACTCGACCCATACCACGATACAACAGCGGCCTTTTGCACCAAAAACAATCAGAACGTGAGATGCCTTCAAAAACCGTGAACATGCAACCAAAAGAATAAGATTTCGTGTCAAAACTTCAACATAACGTTCACCCATGTTGGATCGAAAGGTTGCTATGCATTTACACACAAATGTACATAATAATGGCGTGAATGATACAAAGGAAAGAATACATGCGTGCCTGATGTTTTTTGTGAACCAAAAGATGAAATGAAACACACGGCCGAAGGGGACTCTAGCTTGAATGGAAATGGAGGCACCGAATTCTTTGTTGCTGCAACTCACGAAGAGAATGGCTGATTGGAGGAGTGGGCGGCTGAGTGGAGAGGGGAAGTGTCGGCTAAATGAATTTAGGTTTAGGTTAAATTGTGCTTAAGTGATAATTATATAGTTAATAATAGGTTAATGGGCCTCAAGTTTCATTTTAAAGGTTTTAAAAGAGTTTTAAGCCCGATAAGTTTAAAAGTAGCCCTCTTAAATCCAAACTCACTTTCGAAAAATACTTCGTGTTGAAAAGGTTTTGAAAATGATAGCCGAACCATTAAAAAGTCTTCCGATTCGATAAAATTTGCGTACCGTTAAAAATAAAGTCCTGCGGATAAAATACATAGAAAAATCCCATTATTTGAAAAATCCACTTAAAACACCATATATTAATTTATAAAAATTAATCATGTAATTAAAATAATTTTCCTGAAAATTCTCCGGTCTTCGTTCCTCATTCGAGCGTAAAATGCACTTAGAAAACTCTACTGCATGAATTTCAAAAATGTATGGAATAAATTCTACCATACATGAATTATGCATAAAAATAATTAAACACGAATTAATAAAATAAACATGCATTTTATGCTTTAAAAGAATTTAATAAAATACCAATGAAAATTTATCAATTTGCATGCATGTGGTTCACGTGGACTTTCCGATTTTCTGGACGTTACAATCTCTCCCCCTTAAATTGAATTTCGTCCCCGAAATTCGCTTATCCTTGATAATCACAAAGTTTAAACTTAGTTCTAATATCCCAATGGTCACGCTTTCGCGGCGCTACTCTGATAAAATAATAAATCTTAAGATGTCCTTATGTCTTCCTCGGTCCTGATTAACTCTACTTTCTAATCCTCGTTTGCGAATCGTAACTTAAAACAACTTATGGTGACTTAGTTCTATTCTACTATGAACTCGAATTTTACTTATCTCGCAATTCCTCATAATAGAAATGAATGTCCAAACTCATCGCACCTTACTTTTCTTATATTATACCCCTAATATTCATCGAACTATTACATTAGCATTTATGCGGTTCAACTTAAGAAACCTTAGCACTAAAAGTTACTGATCGACTTCTATCCTTGGTAAAACAATTAAATGTTAAACCTTATCTCAACCTCATAATAAGATTAGCCCAAGATCCTTGAATCGTATCTTTATCTTATGGCACCAAATTTACATAACTTAATTATTTACAAGTACATCCCAAATATTAAATTGTCGCAAATCTTAAATTTCGAGTAGTGATAATTCATAAAACCCATTTATACAATATCAAACTTCTACCTATATTTTAAAGCCCTTCAAGTCCCAATTACATGCTTAAACCATTTTCTTACCAATTACAATATAGTTGAGGCCTAAGGCCCTTGAACTTTCCTCATTGAAACGAATGTCGCATTCTTACGTATCCTCAATGCTTAATACATGCTAGCGTATAAAACTTATTAAATCATCCCATCGTAGCCTTAGAATAATTTTAATAAATCAACTTCACTTATAACCCGTAGAGTTCTAGAATCCCCATATCAAGGTTTTAGATTTCTTACTCGATAAAAATCTTAACATTAGACCATTGGTAACTTATGTTGAACACAACTAATAATTCCCTTTTGTTTTTATTTCACCCAAAATTTTCGCATGAACGCATATCCCCTAAATTTGAAATTCAAACTTACGCAACCCAAATAGTGTTGGATAACATAATTCCAACACACATATTCACTTATTCTCAAGTTTCTTCATGACTTACAAAAATTCCTCAAGACAAGGTGTCTACCTCAATTCTTACACGCGTCTATGTTCATAGAAGTTTTTGGTGAAAAATCAAATATAACCACTCAAGAATCTACCTCCTCAAAAGGAAAGGAAAAAATGGAAGATGATACACCGATGACCGATCAAGATGATCTACAAGATGCCCAGGACCCATATGAGAGTGATGACATATATGCATTATTGAATGCATGAGACAGTGAGACAGTGGAGGTGTGAGCTAGAAGTCAGTAGTATTGTGGGTCTCGACTAAAAATTCATGTATTATTGGTGTGTATTATTAAGTTTATAAGCTTATCTTTTAAGTATTACGTGTCATATTTTTGTAGGTAGAAGGTGGAACTACTGTTTTAGTTTTTTGGTTATTTAAGGAGTGGATTCCCTTTGTGATCCACACACGGAAAAACACGCTACATATTTCTAGCAATAAAAGTTTGGAAGTTCTCTCTATTCTCTCTTCTCTACAACTTACATCCTCAGTTTAGCTTCAACTTCAACAATTATGTAAGTATATGTCATACGATTATATTTATGATCCACATTTTGATTATATCATGCCATCTGCAAATTATTTGCTGAAACTTAAAAAGAAGATTAAATTAATAAAATCTCAAATTGAGATTCTTGAAAATCAATTAAAAGATCCAGAAGTCAATCCTGTTTATAAACAGTGGTTTACGTATCCCAGTTTGGAAAGATCCAAGATTACCTTAAAGGCATTTGAGAAGCAGAGCTCACAGCTTGCTGCTTAAAGCTTAAGATATAAAGAATAATTTTAATTTTCTACCTTCATTAAGGTTTGTATTAGTGAAGGTTTGTATTAGTGAAGGTTTGTATTTTGTGTAAGTAGTATCAGAGCCATTATTCTGAAGAAAATCTTCAATAAAGTTTTATTCTTGTAATATATCATATTCTTTTATCTTATTAAAGAAGGCAGTAGCTCTACAAGTCGGGTTCCATAAATCCTGTAAAGCCAAAGGGTAAGGTAGGGGTAAATCCTTGACCGTATCTGCTAAATTCTTGAATGGATAAAATAATACGATCTTTTAACAAGAATAAATCTTCAAGTAGTAATACTAAAAATAAAGAATTAATTATTTCCGAAAATTTCGAGAAAAATATTCAAAACTGAAAATTACCAGTATCTTCTAATACGAAGATATATAGATCTAAAGGATTTAATTTTAAATCTGACTATATTATAAAAACTATAGAAGAAGCTATTCCTCTAAAAAGAGGTTATGATTCTTTCGGTTTGTTATCTCAAAATCTTATAAATATTCATATGAAATCTTATAGATTTATGCATTTGGGTATGATTCAAGTAGGTTTAAAACCACTTACTAGATTAGGTTTAAATACTTCGGCCTTAATTTTAGTACGAGATCAAAGGCATAACAAATTTGAAGATTCCTTATTAGGAATTGTAGAGTCCTCATTATGTGAAGGACCAATACATTTTAGTTATTTCCCTAATTTTCCTATCTCTCTTTCTGATCCAAATATCATGAAAGCCCTCATGATAGATGGTACAGAAAATGTTGTTCTATTATATAGAATTGGTTACAAAGTTATGAAATCTACAATCTCTAATTTTAGAATTAATACTAATCAAATTAGTTCTAAAAGAGGTGAAACTACACTCTTTATAACTGATATTAATAAAGTAATATAATGATTCCTAAAACAATAAATTGGAATCAGGTTACTTTACCAGAAATCTGGAAGATGGAGAATATTGCTCCTAACATTAAAGAAGAATCTAGAAAACTAGAAAGTATAGTTCAATATGTAGATGGTGATGTTGAAATAAAATTCTCATCCCAAAGACATTTAAGAATTAAACTCCCAGAAGAAAGTAGAAATTCTACTTCTTCTATATCTGATTTTGAAAAAATCAGTATATCTGGTCTTCAAAAGACTAAGGATAATATATCGCAACCAAAATATAAGGTTGATCTTCCTGAATCAAGCACTTCTCGTTTTCAAAGAAGTTATTCTGTTAATAATAGAAAATCATATTCTCCTACTTTTTCTGATATGGGTTATAATGTTATGGTTATTAATAATAACAATTCTATTCAAAAAAGTTTAGAAAAGATTAAAAATCTAAATAAGAAAAAATTGTTTTTAAGTTGTTTAAATTCAAAACAACAAAATCTATATTCTTCAAGATATACCGAATGGGTAGAAGAAACTAAATTAAATTTAGATTTCTTTAAATGGATGGAAAAATTATATTTTCCAGCAAGAAATAAAATATTTCCAAATTTTAAAGATGAGTCTTTTATAAATACTCTTGAATCAACATATAAATTATATGTTCATGAAACAGGAGAAGAATCATTTGAGATTCATCCTCCATTTACTACTCTACAAATTAAAAAAGGCAATAAAGAGATATTTGCTTCTCCTATAAAATCCGAATTAGGAAATGGTAATTTTGACCATATAATTCAGCAAAATAATTTTTCCAATTTAACTTTACTTTCTTTAAGAAATCAAACTAAAAGAATAGAAGAGATTTTATCTAAATCTAAAGAAGAAATTTCTTGTGGAGAAAGTTCAAAAACTTTGATGATAAAACCTCCTCCTAATCTTAAACAAGAAAAATTTCTTTTAAGTTCTAAAAAAGACGAAAATTTTATGGAAGGTCTAATAGACAGATTACAAAAAATAAATATAAAAGAAAATGGTTCTATTTCGGTTATTACCAAAGATGAACAACTTGAAAATTCTTCAAGTTCTTCTGAAGAAGAAATGCAGATTAATAAAATGCATAGAGTATCAATTGTAAAACCTTTTTATAAAAAGGCAACACCTATTGATCTTCAAATTGAAGAAAAGAAAGATTATGTTCAGTTTAATGGTGAAGCCATTACTGAATGGAAGATACATGGTAAATCTGAATGTCAGATTAAACCTATTATTAAACAAATGTTAATATACTCTCCTGCCGCAAAAATAAAAGGTAATAATGATAGGCAAATTGCTCAAGCCATTATTACTGGTTTTACTGGCCAACTTCAAGGTTGGTGGGATTTTTATCTCTCAAAAGAAGCAAAAAATAAAATTATTAACTCTTCTATAATTGATCTTAATGGTCGAGAAGAGTCTGATTCAGTTAATACACTAATTTATACCATTTTATCTAATTTTATTGGAGCTAATGAACTTCAATTAGATAGATCTCAAGAACAATTAATGAATTTGAGATGTCCAACACTATCTGAATTTAGATGGTATAAGATGTGTTTATGACAAAAGTTTTGACTAGAAATGATTGCAATGCAAATTTCTGGAAAGAAAAATTTATTTCTGGACTTCCAATTCTTTTTGCAGAAAGAGTTAAAAATAGATTAAAATCTAAATCTCCAACAAACTCTATAGATTGGAGTATTCTGACTTATGGAGATTTATCTGCAGAAATAACTGCCGAAGGAATAAATCTTTGTAATGATATCAAGTTAAAAAGACAACTTGATATGCAAAAAGAAGAAAATAGAAATATTATTGGTGATTTTTGTGAGCAAATAGGCTTTCAATCAGTACAATATCCTAAAAAGGATAAGAAAATAAAAAGATTTCATTTTAAAAGGAAGAAACCTTATCTAAAAGATAAAGAAAAATCTAAAAAATATTCTAAGAAAAGATTTAAAAAACCCACAAAAAATGATTCTACTAAAGTTCCAGTATGCTGGAAATGTGGAAAAATTGGGCATAAAGCTAATAAGTGTTATGTCAAGAAAAAGATTAATAATCTTAATATAAACAATGATTTAAAAGAATCATTGATAAATATTCTTCTTAATAAAGAAGAAAATTTAAAACAAAGAGATTTTTATATTAATATTATTGATAATGAATTCTCTGAATATTCTAATAGTAGTTCAGATAATGATTCTGAAATATCAGAACATAAAATCTGTGAACCAGATTGTGATTGTGATACTTGTCTCATAAATTTTATGGGCCTAGAAATAAATGTTCTATCAAATGAAGAAAATTTCATTTTAGATCTCATAGATCAAATAAAAGATCCTATAGAAAAAAGAAAAGCTATAGAACATTATTTAAATATGGCAAATCATAAGCCTACTAAACTTGTACAAAATACGGTACAAGAACATGAATTATATTCTAATAATAAAATATTAGAAAAAGCTAAACAAAAAGAAAGAGAACCTACGATATCCGAATTAAAAGGAGAAATAGATCAGATAAAATCTGAGATCAAATATTTAAAAGAAAGAGTAAATACTCTTAGTATTAATAATAATCATATTTGGGAAAAAGATTCTACTTCCGATGAAGAAGAAGAAGAAATTTTACCCAAAGATGATAATGATAATGAAATAAATCAAATGATTTGGATCAATAAAATTGATCAGATTATTTCTCAAAAATGGTACTCAAAAGTAACATTATTTATTAATAAAAAATTTAAAATTACGATTGAAGCACTATTAGATACATGAGCTGATGTAAATTGTATCAGTGAAGGAATTGTTCCTTCTAAATATTATAAAAAGACTACTCAGTTTATAACAGCTGCTAACAAGCAACCTCTCATAGTAAATTACAAATTGTCTGATGTGACAATCTGTAATTCTGGAGTTTGTTTAAATACTACTTTTATTTTTATTAAAAATATTTCTACTCCCGTTATTTTAGGAACTCCATTTTTCCAAATGTTGTTTCCCATTAATAAAATTAATGAAAAGGGGTTATATACCAATATCAAAGGAAATGATTTATTCTTTCCTTTTACAACAATTCCAGTTTCAAAATCTATTAATATTCTACAAAAAATAGTAACTAATAAAGAAAATTTTGTTACTTCATCAAAAGATGAAGTTCTTTTTAAAAATATTATAGAAAAAATAAATTCTGATAAAATTCAAGAAAAAATAAAAATTATTTCAGAAACCATATCTAAAGAGATATGTGCAGATGTTCCTAATGCCTTTTGGAATAGGAAAAAACATCAAGTTAGTCTTCCTTATACAGATGATTTTAATGATGATAAAATTCCTACAAAAGCAAGGCCTATTGCAATGGGGCCTAGACTTTTAAAATATTGCAAAGAAGAAATAGATAATTTTCTTAAAAAGGATTTAATTAGATCAAGTAATAGCCCTTGGAGTTGTCTAGCTTTCTATGTAGAAAATGCAGCTGAAATAGAAAGAGGAGCTCCTAGACTTGTTATTAATTATAAACCGCTTAATAAAGCATTAAAATGGATAAAACATCCATTACCAAATAAAAGAGATTTATTAAATAGATTATTCAAAGGAAAAATATTTTCTTATTTCGATTTAAAATCAGGATTTTA
Organism: Primulina tabacum; assembly: GCF_025594145.1. NCBI lineage: Eukaryota > Viridiplantae > Streptophyta > Magnoliopsida > Lamiales > Gesneriaceae > Primulina > Primulina tabacum. Next base: position 17,046,378 of record NC_134550.1, read on the forward strand.
TCAAATTCTTCTAAAAGAAGAAGACAAATATAAAACAGCTTTTACTGTACCATTTGGACATTACGAATGGAATGTAATGCCATTTGGATTAAAAAATGCTGCTATGGAATTTCAAAATATAATGAATGAAATTTATAATTTATATATTGATTATATTATAGTCTATATAGATGATGTCCTTATTTATTCTGATAATATTGATCAGCATTTTAAACATCTTAATATTTTTATTCAAGTTACTAAAAAATCTGGTTTAGCAGTAAACCAGAAAAAGGTAAAACTTTTTCAAACCAAGATAAAATTCTTAGGACATTATATTGAAAATGGAATAATGATTCCTATAGAAAGAGCAATAGCTTTGCTGATAAATTTTCTGATAAAATCATTGATGTAAATCAATTACAGCGATTTCTTGGAAGTCTACAAACCGCACTTATACAAAATACAAACCTTAATGAAGGTAGAAAATTAAAATTATTCTTTATATCTTAAGCTTTAAGCAGCAAGCTGTGAGCTCTGCTTCTCAAATGCCTTTAAGGTAATCTTGGATCTTTCCAAACTGGGATACGTAAACCACTGTTTATAAACAGGATTGACTTCTGGATCTTTTAATTGATTTTCAAGAATCTCAATTTGAGATTTTATTAATTTAATCTTTTTTTTAAGTTTCAACAAATAATTTGCAGATGGCATGATATAATCAAAATGTGGATCATAAATATAATCGTATGACATATACTTACATAATTGTTGAAGTTGAAGCTAAACTGAGGATGTAAGTTGTAGAGAAGAGAGAATAGAGAGAACTTCCAAACTTTTATTGCTAGAAATATGTAGCGTGTTTTTCCGTGTGTGGATCACAAAGGGAATCCACTCCTTAAATAACCAAAAAACTAAAACAGTAGTTCCACCTTCTACCTATAAAAATATGACACGTAATACTTAAAAGATAAGCTTACAAACTTAATAATACACACCAACAATACATGACTTTTTAGTCGAGACCCACAATACTAGTGACTTTTAGCTCACACCTCCACTGTCTCACTGACTCATGCATTCAATAATGCAAATATGTCATCACCCTCATATGGGTCCTGGGCATCTTGTAGATCAACTTGATCGGTCATCGATGTATCATCTTCCATTTTTTCCTTTCCTTTTGAGGAGGTAGATTCTTGAGTAGTTATATTTGATTTTTCACCAAAAACTTCTGTGAACATAGAAGTAATGGTATCTTTGTCCAGATGTTGAAAAAGTTCTTTTAGCAATGTGGTTTGTGTTGGGATGTCATGATTCAAATTCTTCATAGTTTCTCTGGCAACACCCAGAGCTATTACTCCCTGTCGGTCATAAACTTTGACTTCTGCAAAGAAGTCTTCTTTTCCCCACCATTTTATAAGAATTTTTCTTATTAATACAGTAGGGGCAAATTTAATTTCAAACTTTTCTTTAGGCAGGTCTTGCAGTCCATATTCCCATCGAATAATCCAGGGAACATTATAATTAATTGCAAATTGAATCATGGCTGTTAAACCATCGAACTGGGTATTGGCATTTTGGAACTTAATCCAGATGTTCTTAAGATTTCTTGGAAGGATTGAGGGCATTACCCCCCATGAGAAGAAAAAAGTTTTGAACCATGTAGGTATGAATTGATGAATATCTTCTAATTGGAATTTCATCCACCAAGAGTGTTTGCTTTAAGAATTCTCATATAATACAATGGTATCCCAAGTCATGATATAATCACGATAATTAAACATATTAGGCATTGCCTGAAAAGTGTTTAATTGTCTTGCTTGGCTAAGAGGTAAACCCCAATTAGCTGCTGGGATAATCTTTTTTATTATCATTTTAGAAAAAGCATAATCGCGATTGCGATCCATATGTTGAATTTCAACCGATCCAGTTTCTACTAAAATTGTTTCAAAGTAGTCTCTGGTTTTCCTGCCCAATATGGGTTGTAAATCTTTAATTAAATAGCTTTGAGCTATATGAATAGGTGATAGACCTTTAAGGTCTTTATCAACAGGACAACAGTTAAGGCATCCTAAAATTAAATAGGGTTATTTTAATTCCTCTTTTGACCCCTTTAAGGCAAATATGGTATTATTATAATAATGTATGTCATGATCTTCTGCGAATTCTTTAATTGGGTCAAATTTTTCTTCTTCTGTGATAGCCATATTAGGCTGAGGAATAGTGGCACCCCTTTTAAAAGGTGGTTTATTCATCGGCTTCTTTCCGGTAACTGGTCTTTTTAAGACTGTCTTCCAAGATTGATCCCTGCAAGAATTCTCTAGTTAGAAAGTCTGGTAAAGAATTAGATTTTCCAGATATATGTTCAATATCAAAATCAAAACAAGCTAATATGGCTTGCCATCTAGCAAATATTTGTTTAGATGCTATAACTTTAACATATTTTAAAAGAATATCTTTGGCAGATTTGCAATCAACTCGTAATAAAAATTTCTTATTTAAAAGATCACTTTCGAATTTCGTAATACATTTAACAATTGAAAGAATTTCTTTCTTTATTGTAGAATAATTTTTCTGTGTATTATTCCAAGTTCCAGAAGTGTATCGGACAAGAATTTCTTTAGATGTATTATCTATTTTTTTTTAAGTATTCCTCTGTATCCTATATCAGAGGCGTCTGTTTCAACAATTTTAAATGCTTCAGGATTAACAATAGATAAACAAGGGAGTTCTTTAACCCTTTCTTTTATTTTTTGTATTGTGAGAGTATGACTATTAGTCCATGGTTGAGGATTTTTCTTCAAACTTTGAAATAATAATTTACAATATTGTGCGAGATCTTTATAAAAATCTCCTATGTAATTAAGACTTCCAAGAAATCGCTGTAATTGATTTACATCAATGATTTTATCAGGAAATTTATCAGCAAAAGCTATTGCTCTTTCTATAGGAATCATTATTCCATTTTCAATATAATGTCCTAAGAATTTTATCTTGGTTTGAAAAAGTTTTACCTTTTTCTGGTTTACTGCTAAACCAGCTTTTTTAGTAACTTGAATAAAAATATTAAGATGTTTAAAATGCTGATCAATATTATCAGAATAAATAAGGACATCATCTATATAGACTATAATATAATCAATATATAAATTATAAATTTCATTCATTATATTTTGAAATTCCATAGCAGCATTTTTTAATCCAAATGGCATTACATTCCATTCGTAATGTCCAAATGGTACAGTAAAAGCTGTTTTATATTTGTCTTCTTCTTTTAGAAGAATTTGATAAAATCCTGATTTTAAATCGAAATAAGAAAATATTTTTCCTTTGAATAATCTATTTAATAAATCTCTTTTATTTGGTAATGGATGTTTTATCCATTTTAATGCTTTATTAAGCGGTTTATAATTAATAACAAGTCTAGGAGCTCCTCTTTCTATTTCAGCTGCATTTTCTACATAGAAAGCTAGACAACTCCAAGGGCTATTACTTGATCTAATTAAATCCTTTTTAAGAAAACTATCTATTTCTTCTTTGCAATATTTTAAAAGTCTAGGCCCCATTGCAATAGGCCTTACTTTTGTAGGAATTTTATCATCATTAAAATCATCTGTATAAGGAAGACTAACTTGATGTTTTTTCCTATTCTAAAAGGCATTAGGAACATCTGCACATATCTCTTTAGATATGGTTTCTGAAATAATTTTTATTTTTTCTTGAATTTTATCAGAATTTATTTTTTCTATAATATTTTTAAAAAGAACTTCATCTTTTGATGAAGTAACAAAATTTTCTTTATTAGTTACTATTTTTTGTAGAATATTAATAGATTTTGAAACTGGTATTGTTGTAAAAGGAAAGAATAAATCATTTCCTTTGATATTGGTATATAACCCCTTTTCATTAATTTTATTAATGGGAAACAACATTTGGAAAAATGGAGTTCCTAAAATAACGGGAGTAGAAATATTTTTAATAAAAATAAAAGTAGTATTTAAACAAACTCCAGAATTACAGATTGTCACATCAGACAATTTGTAATTTACTATGAGAGGTTGCTTGTTAGCAGCTGTTATAAACTGAGTAGTCTTTTTATAATATTTAGAAGGAACAATTCCTTCACTGATACAATTTACATCAGCTCTTGTATCTAATAGTGCTTTAATCGTAATTTTAAATTTTTTATTAATAAATAATGTTACTTTTGAGTACCATTTTTGAGAAATAATCTGATCAATTTTATTGATCCAAATCATTTGATTTATTTCATTATCATCTTTGGGTAAAATTTCTTCTTCTTCTTCATCGGAAGTAGAATCTTTTTCCCAAATATGATTATTATTAATACTAAGAGTATTTACTCTTTCTTTTAAATATTTGATCTCAGATTTTATCTGATCTATTTCTCCTTTTAATTCGGATATCGTAGGTTCTCTTTCTTTTTGTTTAGCTTTTTCTAATATTTTATTATTAGAATATAATTCATGTTCTTGTACCGTATTTTGTACAAGTTTAGTAGGCTTATGATTTGCCATATTTAAATAATGTTCTATAGCTTTTCTTTTTTCTATAGGATCTTTTATTTGATCTATGAGATCTAAAATGAAATTTTCTTCATTTGATAGAACATTTATTTCTAGGCCCATAAAATTTATGAGACAAGTATCACAATCACAATCTGGTTCACAGATTTTATGTTCTGATATTTCAGAATCATTATCTGAACTACTATTAGAATATTCAGAGAATTCATTATCAATAATATTAATATAAAAATCTCTTTGTTTTAAATTTTCTTCTTTATTAAGAAGAATATTTATCAATGATTCTTTTAAATCATTGTTTATATTAAGATTATTAATCTTTTTCTTGACATAACACTTATTAGCTTTATGCCCAATTTTTCCACATTTCCAGCATACTGGAACTTTAGTAGAATCATTTTTTGTGGGTTTTTTAAATCTTTTCTTAGAATATTTTTTAGATTTTTCTTTATCTTTTAGATAAGGTTTCTTCCTTTTAAAAGGAAATCTTTTTATTTTCTTATCATTTTTAGGATATTGTACTGATTGAAAGCCTATTTGCTCACAAAAATCACCAATAATATTTCTATTTTCTTCTTTTTGCATATCAAGTTGTCTTTTTAACTTGATATCATTACAAAGATTTATTCCTTCGGCAGTTATTTCTGCAGATAAATCTCCATAAGTCAGAATACTCCAATCTATAGAGTTTGTTGAAGATTTAGATTTTAATCTATTTTTAACTCTTTCTGCAAAAAGAACTGGAAGTCCAGAAATAAATTTTTCTTTCCAGAAATTTGCATTGCAATCATTTCTAGTTAAAATTTTTGTCATAAACACATCTTTATACCATCTAAATTCAGATAGTGTTGGACATCTCAAATTCATTAATTGTTCTTGAGATCTATCTAATTGAAGTTCATTAGCTCCAATAAAATTAGATAAAACGGTATAAATCAGTGTATTAACTGCATCAGACTCTTCTCGACCATTAAGATAAATTATAGAAGAGTTAATAATTTTACTTTTTGCTTCTTTTGAGAGATAAAAATCCCACCAACCTTGAAGTTGGCCAGTAAAACCAGTAATAATGGCTTGAGCAATTTGCCTATCATTATTACCTTTTATTTTTGCGGCAGAAGAGTATATTAACATTTGTTTAATAACAGTTTTAATCTGATATTCAGATTTACCATCTATATTCCATTCAGTAATGGCTTCACCATTAAACTGAACATAATCTTTCTTTTCTTCAATTTGAAGATCAATAGGTGTTGCCTTTTTATAAAAAGGTTTTACAATTGATACTCTATGCATTTTATTAATCTGCATTTCTTCTTCAGAAGAACTTGAAGAATTTTCAAGTTGTTCATCTTTGGTAATAACCGAAATAGAACCCTTTTCTTTTATATTTATTTTTTGTAATCTGTCTATTAGACCTTCCATAAAATTTTCGTCTTTTTTAGAACTTGAAAGAAATTTTTCTTGTTTAAGATTAGGAGGAGGTTTTATCATCAAAGTTTTTGAACTTTTTCCACAAGAAATTTCTTGTTTAGATTTAGATAAAATCTCTTCTATTCTTGTAGTTTGATTTCTTAAAGAATGTAAAGTTAAATTGGTAAAATTATTTTGCTGAATTATATGGTCAAAATTACCATTTTCTAATTCGTTCAATTCTCACTTACTACTAAATAGGTTCTCAAATTTCTTAAAATTGTAAAATTAATTCTTACTTTCCTCGAATATCATCCAACTTTTCCCTAAATCTCGAAATTCCACAATTACCCATTAGTCCTCAGTATTCCCACTTTCATTTTATAGATTTCCGCATCATAAGGTTCAATAGCCTTAAGTTTATTAAACCCAAAATTAATTCCCATAACGCGTCTTACATTTCTATAAATACTTAAAATTCCAATTCCTCAAAAGTTCGCATTTAATCCTTAAAATTTTGAAAATTGCTATATGACCCTTACAGTTCTCCAAATTTACATTTTGGCCCTACAACTCTTCGAAATTTGCATCATTGTCCCCATAAAATTTTTCATCTTTACCTCATTAAACTTTTAGATTCTCGAACTCGAAATTTAATCCCAAAATTTGGTAAATTCGAAAATAGTCCCTTAGAATTTTATTTTTTGAACTTAGGTCCTCAAATCATTGGTTATTATAATTAGGTCCTTAAAATTCTCAATTCCTGCAATTCAATCCTTAAATCCAACTATGTAGAGCATGCATCCTAAATAAATTCTCATAATTAATCTAACATTTCCATAGATACTTAAAATCCTCAAAGTGTACATTTATAATCCTAAAGATTGTCGTAGTCTTCGAATCGCTATTGCTTATATGAAATCCTCAAAAATTTACTCGACTAGCAACCAAGAACCATTAATAATTTCTTAGAAATTCTACAAGTCTCAAAAGCATTCATAATTTTTAAGATTAACTTATAACCCATAAGGAGGACATCAACACTACTGACCTAAAAATTAATATAGTCAAATCATTTTCAACTTCTCCTAAAGCCCAATATTCGAATTCTTAGACATGTCCAATTCCAAACGTACCCAACATGCATAATTCCATAATTTATTATTATTTTTTTTAAAATTTAAATAAACACCGAACAATTAAAATCTGAACGTAAAAACATTTCATGAAAATATGCTGTTAAAATAATTCATTCTTTAAATAAAATGCGTAAATGTAAAACTTACAGACCGAAGACGTGACTTTGTGAGCTTCTCGAGGTCAGTAGTAGTACAACCCTTTACAGAATCATTGCTCTGATACCAGCTATAATGGCCCGAAAATTCATGTTTGAAAATTTTGCGGAAAAAATTAAAAATTTTCTCTTTAAAATAATCAAAATTTGCCTCATTCATCAAATCAACTTATAAATTAAGTTTAATATTCAAAATAGCAGCAGAAGAATTTAATGTTTGCAAAGTATAAATTTAAAATAATTCATCAACAGATAAAAACTGAGTTCGGAAAATAATAAATGCTAAAAATGAGGTCCTCGGGTTCCACTACTGCCGACCCAAGCTAGCTCATTGGTCCCCGCCCTCGGCCCCGACCTCATCAGTGCCTACAACAATCAAGTCTAGTGAGCCTAAAGACTCAGCATGCATATATCGTAAATAACGAGTAAATAATATAGTAAAATTTTCATGGGATAAAATATCATGTCATGAGGCATAATGTGAAAATAACTTGTCATGAGCAATTATAATACGTGCATAACTGAACTGAAAATCATAGTGAAAATGTTTGCTCCCTAGAGTCCTGTACTGAAATAACATGTAATAATTTTCTGTTAAGATTATGGTCTACGCAAGTGGCCCCTGCACTGAACTGAACTGACCGGTAACTAACGACCGGATAATACAATGCTCCCATGACCGGTAATTGGCGACCGGGTGAAGTAATGAACGTCTGATCAGAATAATGCCACAGTATACTGGGTGGTACATAACTGAACTGACCGGTAACTGGCGACCGGGTGAAATAATGCTCCCATGATAGTGAGATGGCCACAAGCAATATCGCATAAATCTCAAAAATGAATATTTTCTATGCACGTAATATAATTAACCAACATAATTAAATATGAACAATTTCGATCTTCTTGCATTAAAATCATGTACTTGCGATATTTAAAAATACCTATATGGCTTGATTGAAGAGTGAAAGAAGATATAAACATGCCTTGGTTTGTTTTGACAGAAAACAAACGAAATAACGACGCGGCGCGGCGGAGACGGAGTGCTCTTCACTTTCTCACTTTTTCTCTCTTAATTCCTTTAAACCAAGTATGCACCATAATTATTATAATAGCGTAAAAATAGTAAACGTGATGCATGAACATTTAAAAATATCATGATTTGTGCTCAGGGCGCTGCCATGACCAAATTCTCACCCCGGGTGCAAAATGACCATTTTGCCCCTAGAAACCCAAAAATTTCCGTTTTACCCCTGGACCTCTAAAATTTACCCGAAGCTTACCAAACTCCTTAAAATGTCCCAAAACATTTTTAAAAGCATTCCTAGATGTAAACTCGAGCCCAATACCAAACTCACTCGATTCGTTTTAAAACTTAGACCGGAGTCCCGGTTTTAACCCGAATCGACTCGAAACCTAACCAAATTTCTCCCGACTTTTTACCACACCTAATAAACTTCTAAGAGGCCTTAAAACCATCAAAACCAGACCCATATGCCCCTCGAACCAGCCCTGAAAATTTCTGGAAAATAAACAACTATAGCCTTTCGAAAACCCTACCGAATGGGTCGGCTTCTAACCAACCCCCTCTTAGCCCTCCCTAGGACTCTACTGGACTCAGTGACCCCACGGCCCCAACCCCAAACAGCCTGCACACTGGACACACATGCTAGGAATCGAATTTGCTCATCACACTACTGAACCATCCTCGGCCTACTCCCTTCGACTTGCTACTAAACCAAGACCAGCAGCTCACGGCTCACTCCTAACCCTGTTACGGACCCAAGTGGGTCAGCTGCTTGACTAGGGTCGAGCCATGCACCACTGCCCCTATAAAACTTCCGATCTAGCCACTAGCCATGCTAGGCGACCCCAAGACGCACGGCCCTTGCTACCAGCCGTGAAACGATCGAGGCACAGCCCTAGACCTCCATGATCTGCACAACACTCGACCCATACCACGATACAACAGCGGCCTTTTGCACCAAAAACAATCAGAACGTGAGATGCCTTCAAAAACCGTGAACATGCAACCAAAAGAATAAGATTTCGTGTCAAAACTTCAACATAACGTTCACCCATGTTGGATCGAAAGGTTGCTATGCATTTACACACAAATGTACATAATAATGGCGTGAATGATACAAAGGAAAGAATACATGCGTGCCTGATGTTTTTGTGAACCAAAAGATGAAATGAAACACACGGCCGAAGGGGACTCTAGCTTGAATGGAAATGGAGGCACCGAATTCTTTGTTGCTGCAACTCACGAAGAGAATGGCTGATTGGAGGAGTGGGCGGCTGAGTGGAGAGGGGAAGTGTCGGCTAAATGAATTTAGGTTTAGGTTAAATTGTGCTTAAGTGATAATTATATAGTTAATAATAGGTTAATGGGCCTCAAGTTTCATTTTAAAGGTTTTAAAAGAGTTTTAAGCCCGATAAGTTTAAAAGTAGCCCTCTTAAATCCAAACTCACTTTCGAAAAATACTTCGTGTTGAAAAGGTTTTGAAAATGATAGCCGAACCATTAAAAAGTCTTCCGATTCGATAAAATTTGCGTACCGTTAAAAATAAAGTCCTGCGGATAAAATACATAGAAAAATCCCATTATTTGAAAAATCCACTTAAAACACCATATATTAATTTATAAAAATTAATCATGTAATTAAAATAATTTTCCTGAAAATTCTCCGGTCTCCGTTCCTCATTCGAGCGTAAAATGCACTTAGAAAACTCTACTGCATGAATTTCAAAAATGTATGGAATAAATTCTACCATACATGAATTATGCATAAAAATAATTAAACACGAATTAATAAAATAAACATGCATTTTATGCTTTAAAAGAATTTAATAAAATACCAATGAAAATTTATCAATTTGCATGCATGTGGTTCACGTGGACTTTCCGATTTTCTGGACGTTACAATCTCTCCCCCTTAAATTGAATTTCGTCCCCGAAATTCGCTTATCCTTGATAATCACAAAGTTTAAACTTAGTTCTAATATCCCAATGGTCACGCTTTCGCGGCGCTTCTCTGATAAAATAATAAATCTTAAGATGTCCTTATGTCTTCCTCGGTCCTGATTAACTCTACTTTCTAATCCTCGTTTGCGAATCGTAACTTAAAACAACTTATGGTGACTTAGTTCTATTCTACTATGAACTCGACTTTTACTTATCTCGCAATTCCTCATAATAGAAATGAATGTCCAAACTTATCGCACCTTACTTTTCTTATATTTTACCCCTAATATTCATCGAACTATTACATTAGCATTTATGCGATTCAACTTAAGAAACCTTAGCACCAAAAGTTACTGATCGACTTCTATCCTCGGTAAAACAATTAAATGTTAAACCTTATCTCAACCTCATAATAAGATTAGCCCAAGATCCTTGAATCGTATCTTTATCTTATGGCACCAAACTTACATAACTTAATTATTTACAAGTACATCCCAAATATTAAATTGTCGCAAATCTTAAATTTCGAGTAGTGATAATTCATAAAACCCATTTATACAATATCAAACTTCTACCTATATTTTAAAGCCTTTCAAGTCCCAATTACATGCTTAAACCATTTTCTTCCCAATTACAATATAGTTGAGGCCTAAGGCCCTTGAACTTTCCTCATTGAAACGAATGTCGCATTCTTACATATCCTCAATGCTTAATACATGCTAGCGTATAAAACTTATTAAATCATCCCATCGTAGCCTTAGAATAATTTTAATAAATCAACTTCACTTATAACCCGTAGAGTTCTAGAATCCCCATATCAAGGTTTTAGATTTCTTACTCGATAAAAATCTTAACATTCGACCATTGGTAACTTATGTTGAACACAACTAATAATTCCCTTTTGTTTTTATTTCACCCAAAATTTTCGTATGAACGCATATCCCCTAAATTTGAAATTCAAACTTACGCAACCCAAATAGTGTTGGATAACATAATTCCAACACACATATTCACTTATTCTCAAGTTTCTTCATGACTTACAAAAATTCCTCAAGACAAGGTGTCTACCTCAATTCTTACATGCGTCTATCAAATAACCTAACCATCAATCATACACAATTTTCTAGAAAATGAAATTCCAACAAAGGTATAAGTTTAACTCTTAAGATCATGATTAAAACTTATGATACACCAAAATTAAATTCCAAAAATTTTGTTAGCTCAATGTCTACTCTTATAACTTAACTAACTGATCAACTTCACCTTAAATTGTCATCATTTCAAATTCTTAATTTGCCACAACATTATTTCACTAACGCTTAAATTTTCACGTCTAAGATTGATTCATCCTACAATGTCCTTGGTTACCATTCATTATAACATTATAACCCAAATATCTAAATATTCTATATCTCTTTCGAGCCTAAATAACCGAAAATTCCTATCATTTGAACCGTTCAATTCTCACTTACTACTAAATAGGTTCTCAAATTTATTAAAATTGTAAAATTAATTCTTACTTTCCTCGAATATCATCCAACTTTTCCCTAAATCTCGAAATTCCACAATTACCCATTAGTCCTCAGTATTCCCAATTTCATTTTATAGATTTCCCGCATCATAAGGTTCAATAGCCTTAAGTTTATTAAACCCAAAATTAATTCCCATAACACGTCTTACATTTCTATAAATACTTAAAATTCCAATTCCTCAAAAGTTTGCATTTAATCCTTAAAATTTTGGAAATTGCAATCTGACCCTTACAGTTCTCCAAATTTACATTTTGTCCCTACAACTCTTCGAAATTTGCATCATTGTCCCCATAAAATTTTCCATCTTTAACTCATTAAACTTTTAGACTCTCGAACTCTGATAGATATGAATTAATTGTGGCGATGAAAATAAAAACCAGCAGACCAGCAGCACTCTTTAAGAAAACAGTAGACAAAAAAAAATCAGAAGCTACTGGTCTAGTGAAACAAAAGCAGTAGAAAGGATAGAAAAACAGAATCAATAGAAGATGTTGCCTAACGTGACTACTTTAAATGTTACCGTTAAATTTACCAAGTACTAGTATTAATTGTAGCATTAAATGCTATACATAGTCATTTAATTCACTTTACCGAGTTTAGTATAAAACAAGACTGATTGTTTTATAGCTTTTCTGCAAGAATTCTTTTTGGTAATAAAGCTGACTCTATCAGAAATCTGAAGACATCTTCTGATCATAAACGTTGAACTCAGTCGCTTATATATACATGGAACAAACCCTTACAAAAGAGAGAACTCTACGCATAATATCTTTTCAAGGATCAATGCTATTTCACTTAACGAGACAACCTCGAAATTCCTTGATAACTTTGAGTTCAACACAAAGAAAAGTAGCACACGCTTCATAGCAAATATCTGATCTTTTGAAGATCATCCTGTGCTACTGATTCTTACACTCTTCACAATCTTTTACAACACTTATACTTTATCAGGAAGAGCTTGTAATCTGAAAAGTCTTTTCAGAACCTTTTGTATCACGTACTTTTTGAGTCGAGTAACTAAGAGTTTCAGTAGGCAAAGGTGTAAGTCCTTCTGAAGTGGGTGTGTACAAGAGTTGTACTGTAATATCCAAAGTCTTTTAGTTATACCTTCTGGAAACAGGAGAAGGGGAGACGTAGAAGATTTCATCTTCGAAGTTCCATAAACACATACTGCCTACTGTTATTATTGTCTTTCACTTACTTCATCAGATTGTTTCCGCACCTATAATTGTAATCTAGGTGAAGGTATACGCAACAAGATAAACTACTATCTCTAACAGGATTTTAGTACCTCATCAAAAGAAAGGAAAAACGAGTAGAGTTTATTCACCCACCCCCCCCCCCCCTCTAAACTCAACTTCGATCCTCAACAATTGGTATCAGAGCAGGTTATTCTTGTTCGTGAAAAACTACAACAGATGGCACACTTTAGCAAGATCCCTATGTTCTCTAAGGAAGATTTTGATGATTGGAAGATTAGAATGCAAGCTCATCTTGCAGCACAAGATGATGACATGTGGTATGTCATCACAGATGGTCCATTGAAAATATTAAAGCCTAACACAGCTGTTGCTGTTACTGAGGGTGCATCGCAGATGGTTGAAAAATCAAGAAGTGAATGGACCAGCGAAGATAAGAAGAAGGCCAACCTTGATAATGTTGCAAAGGATATATTTTATAAAACTCTCGACAAGAATACCTTTAGAAAGATTAAAATGTGTTCTACTGCAAAAGATATTTGGGAAAAGCTCATCCAGATATGTGAGGGAAATGAGCAAACGAAAGAAAACAAACTGTCTGTAGCAATGCAGAAGTTCGAAAATCTAAAAATGAAAGTTGGTGAAACTCTAAATGAGTTCGATGAAAGATTCAGTAGCTTGGTAAATGAGCTAACAGCTCTGGGTAAAAAGAACATAGCAACAGAGAAATAGCTCTCAAGGTGATGAGAGCCTTACCCAGAGAATGGGATGTAAAAACAATGGCTATGAGAGTGTCCAAAGATCTAAACAAGTTGGAACTGCACGACTTGTTTGCAGACCTGAAAGCATACGAGTTCGAACTGGAGGTAAGAAGTGGAGAAGAGCCCTCAAGTCTACCTACCAAGGCTCTTGCTGTTACTGCTACTGCTACTACCTCTTCTACTGCTGCTACAGCTGTACCTCAAGCATTACCTACTGTGATAATTGACAGTACATTGGAGAAGACTGCTGAACAAATCAGTAGTGATGCTATGTCCTTGTTTGTAAAGAAATTCTCCAGGTTCATGAAAAAGAACCATCGAACTTATAAGGGTCCCAATCGCAACTTCAAGAAAGATTCACCATCTGGTGATACGGGATGCTTTAACTGCGGAAAAATAGGTCACTTCATTGCTGATTGTCCTAAACCAAAGAAGGATGACCAGAAGAGAAAGGATCACAAGAGGAATGACAAAAAGTCCAGAAGAGATCGAAAAGCAATGATTGCTGAAGAAAGAAAATCCAAATGGGCGGACTCCAGTTCTGAGTCATCTGATTCAGAAAGTCATTCCAGTGACAGTGATGCAGAAGAAGTTAAATGTCTCATGGCAAACACTGATTCAACCTCGACATCTGGAGAGGTATTTGATTTTGATTCTAACGAATTCACACGAACTGATCTGGTTAATGCATTACATGACATGGTAGAAGAGTATTCTAGACTTTCTCAATCATTCGAAGAAGTTAAGATCGAAAATCAGAACTTAAAGGATCAGAACAGTAAGTTAACTTGCTTGCAAGTAGACAACTGTAATGATTTACAAGTTGAGATGAGTAAATTAAAAACGGAGAATGAAAGAGCAAAAGCAGATTACCAGAAGATGCTTTCTGAAAACCAGAATTTATCACTACTGGTAAATGCTTGGAACAAGTCTTCTATTTCACTGGAAAATATGCAAGAGTTACAAAAACAATCTGGAGACAGGAGTGGTCTCGAATTTTGTAATAATGAAGGCACCTCTGAAACAAATACTAAGCCAAAACTGGATATGTTCAAAGGGAAGTATATTCATTTTGTGAAATCCAGCGTGGTACAGAAACCAGAAGTACCTACTGTTTCAGTAGAAAGGAATGTAAATCAGATGAACAGAAGAATGCACTATGGTCTGGGTTATGTTAAACCTAAGGAAAAAGTTGACCAGAGTTCTAGAATCATGAGTGGATTCAACTCAGGAAGACAACCTCCTATGAAGGTTAAAAACTACCAGTACTATAATTCTAAACCTGTTCAGAAGAGATACAGGCTGGACAACAGAAACAGAAGGGAAGAACAACGTACTAAGATGCACAATGTTAAAAACAACAGACCCTTTGTTGCACACACTTCCATGGATACCTGAAGTACAAAAATTGTACAAATGTGGGTCCCCAAAGGACTGATAAGGCTTGGACCCAAATAGATTTGGGTACTAGATACTAAAATTTGTGTTTGCAGGAACAGCAGAAGAAAACAGAAATCAGTAACTCTACATGGTATCTGGACAGTGGATGTTCCAGACACATGACTGAACAGAAAAACCTACTCTCCGAGATAATGAGTTGCACTGGACCAAGGATAACTTTTGGAGACAATTCAAAAGGTAAAACCGTGGGTAAAGGTAAGATTATCCATGGTAACATAACCATTAATGATGTGTTATTAGTTGACAACCTTTGTTACAATCTAATTAGCATTAGTCAACTATGTGATAATGGTTATTCTGTAGCTTTTCAGAAGCACTCATGTGTAGTTAGAGATTCTGCTGAAACTACTGTATTAACTGGAAAGAGAGAAGGCAACACCTACAGAGTCTCTTGGAACTCAAATCATGTCAACACTCCTACATGCTTAGTTGCCTCGCTTAGTAATAAACACTGGCTATGGCACAAGAAATTGAATCATCTGAATTTCAAGTCAATCAATCATCTCAAAAAGCAGAATATAGTTGATGGCCTACCTGATATTAATTTTGTTAAAAACCATGTTTGTTCTGCTTGTCAGCTTGGGAAACAGATAAGATCTAGTTTCAAGAACAAAGATAGCAAGTCAACTTCAAGATGTCTGGAATTACTGCATATGGATCTATTTGGTCCAATCCCTATCATGAGCTTAGGGGGAATGAAATATACTCTTGTTGTTATTGATGATTTTTCTAGATTCACTTGGATAATATTTCTCGCAGGAAAAGATCAAACCAGTAGCCTCCTGATCAAGCTTCTGAAAAGGATTCAAAATGAAAAATCTTCTTTCATCATTAAGATCAGAAGTGATCGGGGTACTGAGTTCACTAACAAAAATCTTGAGTTATATTTGGATGAACAGGGGATTCATCATGAATATTCAGCTGCCAGAACACCTCAACAAAACGGAGTAGCTGAGAGGAGAAATAGAACTCTAAAAGAAGCAGCTAGAACAATGCTAGCAGATGCAGACATCTCTCAGCGCTTCTGGGCTGAAGCAATTAACACTGCTTGTTACACGCAAAACAGAATTATGGTCAACAAAAGGCACAATCAAACTCCGTATGAAATATGGAAAGGGAATAAACCCAACGTATCTTATTTTCATGTGTTTGGTTGCAAATGTTTTGTACTAAATAATGGCAAAAATCACTTAACTGCATTTGACTCAAAATCAGATGCTGGATTTTTTGTTGGTTACTCTGCTATAAGCAAAGCCTTTAGAATTTTCAACAATAGAACTCTTAATGTTGAAGAGTCGATTCATGTTGTCTTCGATGAAGACAGCAGTGCTCCTGAAATATCTAACACGTCAGATTTAAGTAACAGGTTAGACAGGATCCACTTGGAACTGGACAGTGAAGATAATGTAGAAGCAAACATCAAGGATCTTCAAAATCCAGAACCAGACATTCCGATAGTGGAACCAGAATTACAGACATTAGATCTGCCAATACCAGCATAAGACACTCAAGAACCTACTACTGGTTCCGTCGAGAACAATCTCAACATATCAAATCAGGAAGATATCCTTTTAAATCCTTTTATTTGGAGAAAATCTCATCCTCCATCATTGGTTATTGGTAATCTAGCAGCGCCTTTGAGAACCAGAAGGCAAATGATAAATGAATACATACATGCTGCGTTTATTTCTCAAGATGAACCAAAGAAGATTGAAGAAGCTCTTTTGGATCCCAGTTGGATAGAAGCTATGCAAGAAGAGCTGAATCAATTTGAGAGGAATAAAGTTTGGTTTCTAGTACCTAGACCTTCTCACCAAGCTGTCATTGGAACTCGGTGGGTATTCAGAAACAAACTAAATGAGGAAGGAACAGTTGTAAGAAACAAAGCAAGACTGGTGGCACAAGGATTTAGACAAGAAGAAGGAATAGACTATGATGAAACCTTTGCACCAGTAGCTAGGCTCGAAGCTATCAGAATATTCTTAGCCTTTGCTGCTTTCAAAAACTTCAAAATATATCAAATGGATGTAAAGAGTGCGTTTCTTAATGGTCTACTACAAGAGGAAGTCTATGTTGAACAGCCTCCAGGTTTTTCTAATCATGAGTTACCAAATCATGTTTTTAAATTATATAAAGCATTGTATGGTCTGAAACAAGCACCTAGGGATTGGTACGATACACTTTCACAATTTCTAATTAATCATGGTTTCATCGTTGGTACTGTAGATAAAACCTTGTTTACCTTAGCCAAAAACAAACACATATTATTAGTTCAGATTTATGTTGATGATATCATATTTGGGTCAACTAACCCCAAATTATGTGCAAAGTTTGCTAAGTTAATGCAGGACCAGTTCGAGATGAGCATGATGGGAGAATTAACATTCTTCTTAGGATTACAGATTAAACAACTTGATACTGGAATTTTTATAAATCAAGCCAAGTACACCAAGGAGCTTCTGAAAAAGTTCGGTATGGAAGCATGCTCTGCTGCTTCTACTCCAATGAGCTCATCTATTAAACTTGATAAAGATGAAAGTGAAATTCCAGTAGAGGTAACTCAGTATCGCGGTCTTATTGGTTCATTGTTATATCTGACTTCCAGTAGACCAGATATCATGTTTTCTGTTTGCATTTGTGCTAGATTTCAATCAAACCCTAAACAATCACATTACATTGCTGGTAAAAAGATTTTAAAATATATTAAGGGTACTCAAAATGTAGGCCTCTGGTATCCCAAGGACTCGTCGTTTAATCTTATTGGATACTCAGATGCTGATTATGCAGGATGTAAACTGGATAGGAAAAGCACAAGTGGTTTTTGTCAATTTTTTGGTGACAGGCTGATATCCTGGTTTAGTAAAAAGCAGACCTCCATAGCCACATCTACTGCAGAAGCAGAATATGTGGCTGCTGGAAGCTGCTGCTCTCAAATATTATGGATTCAGCAACAGTTAAAAGACTATGGAATTCAAGCCTCCGAATCACCTATTTTCTGTGACAATACCAGTGCCATTGCAATCACACAAAATCCAGTACTTCATTCCAGAATGAAGCACATAGACATCAGACATCATTTCATCAGAGATCATGTGCAGAAGAAGAACATTCGTCTGGAATACATTCCTACTGATCAGCAAGCAGCAGACATCTTTACAAAACCTCTCCCTGAGAATAAGTTTTCTTACTTTCGAAATACACTTGGATTGATAGATTTAACTTAATTATTTATCATTATCTGATATTTTGGCTTAACTTTTCCTCTGTGATTATTCAGTTTCTAATTTTGCAGAAGGTAAAAGTTGAACGATGGAGACAATCAGTAGACATAATATTTCATTATAGATAATAGAAACGGGGGCGTACATTTTTCACTTCTATTTTAACGTAAACTCTCCAGGATGCCAACCAAGCGGTCAGCTCTCCAGTAGAGGTACGTAAAAACTCATCTGAAAAAGCAATCTTTTTCAGAGTCTTAAGCTCCTTTAAGAGCATAAGAAGGTAGACGCCATCACCAGAGACAACGTCAGCACTATCAGCACTATGGAGACGTCGATAATACTTCGACATCATCATCAACTCCTTAATAGAAGATGTTCGCCCACTCTCGAAGGAAGACCTAAGCTGAAACGCCCTGTCCTTTTTATTGCTTTAAAAGTATTAGAAATTTTTTTTTTTAAAAATCACTTAACATTGGCCGATCCATAAAATATTTTTGACATCATTTTAAAAATAAACATCCAACTGCTATTTAAAAATCCAAAGGAAAATATTTTAAAGCATAAAATCGTCAAACATTTTACCAAACCTAAAAAGCAATAATTTGAAAAGAATAGCCCATACTAAACCTCTCAAAAATCTCTCAAATGCATCAATAAATAATCTTAAAAATCTTTAATCATAAAGCATGAGTCAAAAGTCATAATGCGGAAAAAGTAGAAGCGCTGGTCCTCGGGTTGTTTGCGCCTTCAGCCCAATCAAATCACTCATCAAGTCCTCCCTCAATACCACCTGCATCCATCACACCTAGTGAGTCTAAAGACTCAACACACCATAATCTTTATAACGAGTAATACGTAATACAGTCAACATATAACGGTGAAAAATACTTGTACTTAAAATATCGTTTTCATGAAGATGCATAATCATAAACATTTTCGTAAACATTTTCATGATGCATAAAACTTTAAACATAAACATTTTCATAACATGCAAACATGAATTTCTTTTTCCTCAACATGACATGACATAAAACCTTAAACATGATCATGAACATTTTTCTTTTCTTTTCCTCTTTTCTTTTGTTGAATTCGGATCGTTAATTGTGACTTTCCTGACATGACATGACATGACGATGGATCCATCTATATAAAACCACAGTAATGGGCGGCGGGGACATCAGCGACACTCTCACCGGTCAACTGAGCCTTGGCCTAACATGATCGAATAGAAATACGATCGTCGGGGCTCCCTCTGGGGCCTTTTCCCATAAATGGGCTCCCTCTGGGGCCTTCTCCCCTCACAATATTCCCATTCTTACCTCAACCTCATAACCTCATATTCGTAATAATAGAAACGCGATCATCGGGCTCCCACTGGGACCATAACCCTCACGACGTCGCCATCATTAACGAATTAGTCACAATCACTTCACTTCCTTCAACATTTTTCATTCACATCACTTTATAAAAATCATGCATAACATAACATTTTGTTTTCGAAGCCAAGCATGCAACATGTCTTTTAAATGTATTCCTTAAATCATAAAAATCAAATAGACATTTTAAAATCATAATTTAATCATGAACTTTTCATAAACATTTAAAATGACATTTTAACCTCAAAACATTTACAATAACATTTTGACATATTAAATCATAAACATATAAAATTTCCTAAACATTTAAAATATCATTTTAACATATAAAATCCCATAAACATTTAAAATATCATTTTAACATAAAACAATTTCCATAAACATCCATAACTATAGCAAATAATCATATTAGCACATAAAACAGCATTTAGGGCACTGCCATGACGTTTACTAATTTTTAGGTGTAAAAAGACCCTTTTACCCCTAGACTCGATATTTTACGTTTTCGACTTTTATCTTGATTTCATGACTCTAACATGTCCCAAATAATTATTTAAGCCTACATGAATTTTTTTCATATTTTTATTTAGCTTAAATCGAGGACTTTTAATTTAATCTTTAAATAAGACGTATTAACATGTTTTAATCCCGAATTAAACCAAACCTTAATATAAAATTCCCAAATTAAAAATTTAGACTTCTAATAATTATTTAAGCTTAAACGTAATTTTTCATAATTTTATAAAGCCTAAAACTAGACTTTTCAATTAACTCGTTAATTAGCTTTTCGTGCGGCGATTAAATTCCGAATAAATCCAAAACTCGTTATTTTGATCCCAAATTTTTAAACATAGCATTTTTATGATTTATTCTACCCTTCCAAGTCATGAGCCACCCCCGTGGACGCTTGGATTCGATTTTAGCTTTATTATTTTCGTTTTTGACACCTTATCGAACACACCGAGCCATCTCCTAATTTACCCGAGCCACGCCCGAGCCATCTTGAGCCAAAACCTAGCCAACCCACCTAGGGACCCTCGTGACCAAGCACAGCCCAAAAACCCCGGCCCTGGCCCGCTCTAAACTTTCTGGAACATGACCCATGTTCTGTACGTGTTGTGCATGTGTATCCTAGGGACTTTAGGACTCCTATCTAGACTAGGACCCTTTCCAGCCCTTAACCACTTGACCCCTCATGACCCTAACCTTCCCTGGACCACGCCCAGGCCAAGCCCAGACCAACCCAGCCCCTTGAACCCAGGCAGCGAAGCTCTGAACCAGACGACAGCAACCTGCGAGCTTGATGGCTTTCCTCACGGTTCCATCTTTCTTGCTCGGTCCTACTAGAACTAAACCATACCAGCCCCTAGCCCAGCCCTTGTGTACCCTCCTAGGACCCTAAGGACCTTGCCTAGCCCAGCCCGTAGCCCCCTGGCCGAGCCTCTTCTTTCCTGCACAAGCTGGAACCCTGCGCTACCTCATAGAAGCTCTCGGGTAGGAGTCCTCTTGTTTCAGGGCTCCTCCCAGCCCTCAAACTCGAGTCCTAGCTTGGCTAGGACTCTACCCTAGACTCAACCAAGCCCCTGGCCGATGCCCTGGCCCAAGCCAAAGACAAGCCAACCCCCGGAACAAGGAACCCGATCCCCTAAACCCATGACAGCAAGTTCACGGTTTCTGCATGTTCTTGTTTCTTTTTTCTTTCTTTGTTTCAGGCGATGTACGTGTGGTGTGTGGGACTCCAAAACAAGTAGAAACCTTACTTTACCAAACCTAGACATCATGGCAGCCCCTTAGTATCATAAAACAATTTATTGGATTCAAAACCATGAGTATAACATGCAATAGTGTAGAAATCCGAAATTTTCAGAAACTTGTTTTCATGTGCTTCATGCATAAATTATTTAAACAATAATATGATATGATGGATGAGAAAAGGAGATGTATGGCGTGCCTTTGCGTAATTAACGCACGAAAAACCTGTTGACGATCGCGAAGAACGGACGAGAACCGCGGCTTTACTCTCCCTAAGCTTCCACCGAATTTTTCCTTCAAAAATATAGTGTGTGCCGTGTGTTTTTCTTGCTTGGGAGAGTTTTGGTGTGCTTGAAAGTGTGTGGCCGATTTTGTGAGGGTTTTGGGGTGAGGTTTTACATATTAAATACATAAAAATCCACTAATTAGGCCTTAGGCCCTTTAACTATGATAATTAAGCCCATTAAGCCCATTAGTGCTTAAATTAAAATATTAAAAATAATTTTGTTTAATAAAATTTGTGAATTTATTAGCCGGGTCGCCAAAACATTCGAGTTTTTGTTGAAAAAGCAACACCGATAAAATTTATGTCCCGGCGTATAAAATCACCTCAAAACCCCTTATTTTCAAAAATATTAAAAACCATCAACCATATTTTAAATAATTAAAAATAATTATTTAATAAAAATATTTTCTATTCTTCAGCCCTCGGTCCCCGTTCCTCGATCGTCACTTGAATATTCCTTAAAAAATACAACTTTTATGCAATCATGTAGAAAAATATATTTTAAATATGCAAGTATGCAAAACATAATTAATTCATGCAATTAAAACATTTAATTAAAATACAAAAGAATTTAATAATTGCATGTACGTGGTTTGCGTGGACTTTAAAATTTTCGGGGCATTACATAAGCTCCTGGATTTTAGTCCAAGTAGCAAGTGTCTTCTTCAGCACCTTGACCTCTATTACCTCCTTTCTTGCAGCAGTCACCTCTCTCATAAACTCATCAGCGAAATCAGGACTATTATCTCTTGCCATTTTTTTTCTTAAGAATGACTATCTGGGTTAACCCATGTTCATATTTATAGATGAAAACCAGGGACCAAAGCTCGAGAAAGTCTTGACTACAGTAGATATATGAAACATCCCATATCTAGCTCTCATCGGATTTGTTACCATATATTGCACTAATTTAAGAAAAACCTTATTATGATATTCTGTGATTCTGTGTCAGAAGCAAAAGGTATTTTGTCTCATTAACAAAACAAGGCTTATTATATCTTCCAGTAGAAGCTATCAAGACGACTTCTCTTCTTCTGAATTTTATTCATCATTCATCAGTTATTTATCTTATTTAGCCAACAGTAAGTTATTTGCAGGAAAGCAGAAGGGAATATCAAGTACTTAAACTGAAATTTTATTAGAAACCATTCCAGTACATTAAACGATGCAGAAGTAAAAGCAGTAGATCAACAAATGCTCTTTAACAAGAAGCTTTACATTAAACTTTTTGCATTCAGTAATATCACCAGATCGTAGTATCTTCAGCAGGAAAAGGATGGTCTGCTTCGAAAAGATTCCAGCAAGCTTGGGTCTAGTAAGAATCTAGCAAGCTTGGGTCTTGTTAGCACTAATGTATAATCAGATACTTTCCAGGGCATCAGCTTCATCGATCAATCAGCACTCTCTTATTGCATTAGAAAGCCTCTGGAAAAGATCGATGCTACACCTTCGACTAAATGGAAGCAACAAATCTTTTTGATTGTTGACATTACAACTCCAGGAGTTTGATCCAAGGATCATTACGTAAAGAATGACATCTTCAAACTTCCTTCTGAACATTTTTGCTTCGGCCCCTGGATCAGACTCTAACTCTTCTTTAACTTGAGCTTTCATTTTAGATTATGAATGTTTAACTTCGTTTAAGTTGTGCAGGCATTTATAGTAATCTTCGGAAGACACAAAGACTCTTGCGACTGTTCATTTTCAACGGTTCAGATTGAAAGATTGCCAAAAGTCATTTGGTGTTTAATATCCACTTATTAGTTGCATTTACCGAGGGGGAACAGTATCTTAGTCAGACTAAGATTTTTATACCATTTTCGGAAAACAGATAGAGTATTTGTCTTTTCGATAAGACAACAAGTCTGCTGTTTTGTCACAGTGCTCAAATATTTCAGCACTCTGAAACTTCCAGCAGACGTTATCATAAAACGACAAATCTTCTTTTGATTATTTTTAGTAACCGTCTGGACAGCCCGCCTATTTCAAAATTTTAAATCATTCGCGTCTCTGACAAACTTTGCAAGTCTTTTCAAACATTCAACCATAAACATACTGACACGTGTCCTTATGTTTACTTGACGGCTGTACATTCATTTTAAAATATCACCTTCTCATTTTTCAGTTTTACAGTTTCAAAACAGTTGCTACTCAGCTACTGCTTTCTCTTAATCATCTTCTATCTATTGCAAATTTTATCTGATCCTTTCATCGTAGAGAAATGGCCGGAGCATACACTCTTAATGCATATCAAGTCAACTTTGCTTCAGTTCTCAATATCAAAGATAAGAATCTTGTTAAAATGTTTAAAGACCTTGAGAAATCAGGACTTCGAAACTTCTTGGAAGCATCAGCTGTGATATACAAAAATGCTCTTCTGGATTTCTACGCTAAGGCAACTGTGCATGAAGGAAAGATCGTCCACTCTCAAGGAGATGCATCCATCTCCATTGATGCCGCACTATTGGGCGCAACTTTTCTCCTCCCACTTTCAGGTACTTCTGAACTATCTGATATTTCCAAGCTAGAAATGTCTATTGCTCTTAGCATTTTCTCAGCCACTAGAGAAGAATTGTCTCCTTCTTGCCACAAAAAGTTACTCAAAATGGAATATCAAATTCTGGCTGATATTGTGGCGAAGGCTATATTAGTCAAAGCTGGCACGTTCAACAAGTTAACAAAGGAGAAAGTTCAAGTGATGGCTGCCATCACTAAGGGAACTAAAGTGGATTGGAGTCATTTCATATTCAGAATCATGAAAGACATGGTCATCAAGAAAAGTTCTGGATTTGCTGTTCAGATCAGCAAAATGCTCAAGGATGCTGGTTTCACTTTTACAAGTGAACATGATGCTGTTTCGGTAACAATGATTGATGCTGAGAATGTACTCGCTTTAAGGCCCAAGCCAACCGTGGCTGAATTTGTTGCCTTGAAAAAGGAGATTGGAGAGACTCTTTCTGAGACTCAGAAACCTCAACGAAAGATTAAAAGGAAAAGAGTGATCGTCTCTACTGATTCTGATAAAACAGTATCAGAAGAGTCTGCTGCTGATGTTCAACCATCCCTACCAACTCCAATAAAAAAGAAAGCACAGACTATTCTTAAAATCAAGAAGACAGCAGCAATTTCTGAAATTGAGAAAGTGCCAATCAGACAGGTGTTTCCAGAAGTGGTTCCATCTGCACGATCCAATGCTCCTACTTCAGTGCAAGCTGCTGCATCTGTTCCAGCAACATCTTCTGCATTTCGACCCATTTTGCCTATCTCATCAACCGACAAAGGCAAAGGAAAGATGATTGAAGAACCACAATTTTTTGGACTCAGAACAACTGTGACCACAGGTGTTGATCTTCATTTGGCAGAAATAGAAAGCTCTGCCAATGATGACATGAATTTCTTTGACGAGTGGCACAAGGTCCGAATTTTTCATTCTTTTGCTTACTTCAAGACGAAAGGATCCTATGGGAAAATAATGAACGCTAAGAAGAGGGTCTTTCAGCTTGCCAAAACAGAAAATGTAATCGAGGCATTGCGTAGAAGAAGCTACATCCTCGAACAGCTGAAATGTCAGAAGTTGGAATCGGTTCTGAAAATTCTTAAATCAAATTTTGATCCTACAATTCCTACTGCTGTTCAGGATCAAAACGTCATTCTGATTCTAACTGACAAATTGAAACAGATGAGTGAGCAACTTCTTGATCAAGAAAAGGGCTTTGGCGAGCCAATTGAATATCAAGTCGGCCTTGTTCCAGACTTTCCACAGATCCAGACAGTTGAGGAACGGACTACAGCTTCACCAAAAGCTTCTGTTCTCAGTACTCCTGCATCACCAACAAGGCCTCTTCAGTCATCATCTCTTTTGTCTGTGCATGAACTGGCTTCCGTTGAAGAAGTCATTGAGTCAATTGTTCCCACGTCCCCTACTACTCAGGAAGCAGTTCCAGCTACTTCATTGCCACAATCACCCTCTCCAACCGCAGAACAACATATGGCAGAATCAGATGCTGTATCTCTTTTGCCAACTCTAGAGAAATTTTCTGCTGCTCATCAAGCTGAAATGAAATTTCTTATGAACCAGCAATCTGAACCCATAATTGCAGAACAATTAGCTTCACCTACTGCCGTTGCTCCAACAGAAGAGAACTTGGTCTCCAACTTGGTTGCTCCTGATGAAGAGATTGTTCCTACCATAATTGCTGCCGAACCAAATGGCTCTGCTATTCCAGATGAAACCTCTGCTGACCCTGGTCCTTCTACTGCTGTGATGGACACCACTTCCCTCACCACCAATCAAGTCTCTACTGCACTGATTGTCACTGATCCTGTTCAAACTCTCACGGACACTCGTGCTGCTGAAATGAGGCAACGCATGCTTGCGCGAACCCCCTCACCTGAATCAGAATCATTCAATTTGGAGTTTCAGATTGACGTTCTGCAAAGGGAACTCAATAACCTGTCTGATTTAGTCAAGCGGATGTCCTGTGAAAGCATATCAGAATTTAGTGGTGCCCAGATCTTCAGAGAACGAATGAGCAAACAAATATATAAAACGGCGGAACCCGTGGAGAAAATGCATGCTGAAACCATTGTTTTCAGACAAGCTGTATCGAGAAATCATAGTCACATCGTGCTTGCTCAAACTGATATACTAAATCGACTCACCGAGCATGATGATCTCATTCGATCATTTTCCACCTCCATGGAAGTAATGGATGCCAAGATTGACTCTCAAACTCAATCTCTCACTACTCTCAATGATCGTATCTCTACTCAAGCTCCGTATCTGGAGATGTTAACCAATGGCATTCAAAACTTGTCTGGAAGAATGAATGATCTTATGGCCCATGTGATTGCCGCTGATGCCAAAAAGGGGGAAGAAAAACGAAGAGATCCATCTGAAGCAGAAATAATTCATGCTTTAAATAAAATGCGTAAATGTAAAACTTACAGACCGAAGACGTGACTTTGTGAGCTTCTCGAGGTCAGTAGTAGTACAACCCTTTACAGAACCATTGCTCTGATACCAGCTATAGTGGCCCGAAAATTCATATTTGAAAATTTGCGGAAAAATTAAAAATTTTCACTTTAAAATAATCAAAATTTGCCTCATTCATCAAATCAACTGATAAATTAAGTTTAATATTCAAAATAGCAGCGGAAGAATTTAATGTTTGCAAAAAATCAATTTAAAATAATTCATCAACAGATAAAAACTGAGTTCGGAAAATAATAAATGCTAAAAATGAGGTCCTCGGGTTCCACTACTGCCGACCCAAGCTAGCTCACTGGTCCCCGCCCTCGGCCCCGACCTCATCAGTACCTACAACAATCAAGTCTAGTGAGCCTAAAGACTCAGCATGCATATATCGTAAACAACGAGTAAATAATATAGTAAAATTTTCATGGGATAAAATATCATGTCATGAGGCATAATGTGAAAATAACTTGTCATGAGCAATTATAATACGTGCATAACTGAACTGAAAATCATAGTGAAAATGTTTGCTCCTTGGAGCCCTGTACTGAAATAGCATGTAATAATTTTCTGTTGAGATTATGGTCTACGCAAGTGGCCCCTGCACTGAACTGAACTGACCGGTAACTGGCGACCGGATAATACAATGCTCCCATGACCGGTAACTGGCGACCGGGTGAAGTAATGAACGTCTGATCAGACTAATGCCACAGTATACTGGGTGGTACATAACTGAACTGACCGGTAACTGGCGACCGGGTGAAATAATGCTCCCATGATAGTGAGATGGCCACGAGCAATATCGCATAAATCTCAAAAATGAATATTTTCTATGCACGTAATATAATTAACCAACATAATTAAATATGAACAATTTCGATCTTCTTGCTTTAAAATCATGTACTTGCGATATTTAAAAATACCTATATGGCTTGATTGAAGAGTGAAAGAAGATATAAACATGCCTTGGTTTGTTTTGACAGAAAACAAACGAAATAACGACGCGGCGCGGTGGAGACGGAGTGCTCTTCACTTTCTCACTTTTTCTCTCTTAATTCCTTTAAACCAAGCATGCACCATAATTATTATAATAGCGTAAAAATCGTAAACGTGATGCATGAACATTTAAAAATATCATGATTTGTGCTCAGGGCGCTGCCATGACCAAATTCTCACCCCGGGTGCAAAATGACCATTTTGCCCCTAGGAACCCAAAAATTTCCGTTTTACCCCTGGACCTCTAAAATTTACCCGAAGCTTACCAAACCCCTTAAAATGTCCCAAAACATTTTTAAAAGCATTCCTAGATGTAAACTCGAGCCCAATACCAAACTCACTCGATTCGTTTTAAAACTTAGACCGGAGTCCCGGTTTTAACCCGAATCGACTCGAAACCTAACCAAATTTCTCCCGACTTTTTACCACACTAATAAACGTCTAAGAGTCCTTAAAACCATCAAAACCAGACCCATATGCCCCTCGAACCAGCTCTGAAAATTTCTGGAAAATAAACAACTATAGCCTTTCGAAAACCCTACCGAATGGGTCGGCTTCTAACCAACCCCCTCTTAGCCCTCCCTAGGACTCTACTGGACTCAGTGACCCCACGGCCCCAACCCCAAACAGCCTCCACACTGGACACACATGCTAGGAATCGAATTTGCTCATCACACTACTGAACCATCCTCGGCCTACTCCCTTCGACTTGCTACTAAACCAAGACCAGCAGCTCACGGCTCACTCCTAACCCTGTTACGGACCCAAGTGGGTCAGCTGCTTGACTAGGGTCGAGCCATGCACCACTGCCCCTATAAAACTTCCGATCTAGCCACTAGCCATGCTAGGCGACCCCAAGACGCACGGCCCCTGCTACCAGCCGTGAAACGATCGAGGCACAGCCCTAGACCTCCATGATCTGCACAACACTCGACCCCTACCACGATACAACAGCGGCCTTTTGCACCAAAAACAATCAGAACGTGAGATGCCTTCAAAAACCGTGAACATGCAACCAAAAGAATAAGATTTCGTGTCAAAACTTCAACATAACGTTCACCCATGTTGGATCGAAAGGTTGCTATGCATTTACACACAAATGTACATAATAATGGCGTGAATGATACAAAGGAAAGAATACATGCGTGCCTGATGTTTTTGTGAACCAAAAGATGAAATGAAACACACGGCCGAAGGGGACTCTAGCTTGAATGGAAATGGAGGCACCGAATTCTTTGTTGCTGCAACTCACGAAGAGAATGGCTGATTGGAGGAGTGGGCGGCTGAGTGGAGAGGGGAAGTGTCGGCTAAATGAATTTAGGTTTAGGTTAAATTGTGCTTAAGTGATAATTATATAGTTAATAATAGGTTAATGGGCCTCAAGTTTCATTTTAAAGGTTTTAAAAGAGTTTTAAGCCCGATAAGTTTAAAAGTAGCCCTCTTAAATCCAAACTCACTTTCGAAAAATACTTCGTGTTGAAAAGGTTTTGAAAATGATAGCCGAACCATTAAAAAGTCTTCCGATTCGATAAAATTTGCGTACCGTTAAAAATAAAGTCCTGCGGATAAAATACATAGAAAAATCCCATTATTTGAAAAATCCACTTAAAACACCATATATTAATTTATAAAAATTAATCATGTAATTAAAATAATTTTCCTGAAAATTCTCCGGTCTCCGTTCCTCATTCGAGCGTAAAATGCACTTAGAAAACTCTACTGCATGAATTTCAAAAATGTATGGAATAAATTCTACCATACATGAATTATGCATAAAAATAATTAAACACGAATTAATAAAATAAACATGCATTTTATGCTTTAAAAGAATTTAATAAAATACCAATGAAAATTTATCAATTTGCATGCATGTGGTTCACGTGGACTTTCCGATTTTCTGGACGTTACAATCTCTCCCCCTTAAATTGAATTTCGTCCCCGAAATTCGCTTATCCTTGATAATCACAAAGTTTAAACTTAGTTCTAATATCCCAATGGTCACGCTTTCGCGGCGCTTCTCTGATAAAATAATAAATCTTAAGATGTCCTTATGTCTTCCTCGGTCCTGATTAACTCTACTTTCTAATCCTCGTTTGCGAATCGTAACTTAAAACAACTTATGGTGACTTAGTTCTATTCTACTATGAACTCGACTTTTACTTATCTCGCAATTCCTCATAATAGAAATGAATGTCCAAACTTATCGCACCTTACTTTTCTTATATTTTACCCCTAATATTCATCGAACTATTACATTAGCATTTATGCGATTCAACTTAAGAAACCTTAGCACCAAAAGTTACTGATCGACTTCTATCCTCGGTAAAACAATTAAATGTTAAACCTTATCTCAACCTCATAATAAGATTAGCCCAAGATCCTTGAATCGTATCTTTATCTTATGGCACCAAACTTACATAACTTAATTATTTACAAGTACATCCCAAATATTAAATTGTCGCAAATCTTAAATTTCGAGTAGTGATAATTCATAAAACCCATTTATACAATATCAAACTTCTACCTATATTTTAAAGCCTTTCAAGTCCCAATTACATGCTTAAACCATTTTCTTCCCAATTACAATATAGTTGAGGCCTAAGGCCCTTGAACTTTCCTCATTGAAACGAATGTCGCATTCTTACATATCCTCAATGCTTAATACATGCTAGCGTATAAAACTTATTAAATCATCCCATCGTAGCCTTAGAATAATTTTAATAAATCAACTTCACTTATAACCCGTAGAGTTCTAGAATCCCCATATCAAGGTTTTAGATTTCTTACTCGATAAAAATCTTAACATTCGACCATTGGTAACTTATGTTGAACACAACTAATAATTCCCTTTTGTTTTTATTTCACCCAAAATTTTCGTATGAACGCATATCCCCTAAATTTGAAATTCAAACTTACGCAACCCAAATAGTGTTGGATAACATAATTCCAACACACATATTCACTTATTCTCAAGTTTCTTCATGACTTACAAAATTCCTCAAGACAAGGTGTCTACCTCAATTCTTACATGCGTCTATCAAATAACCTAACCATCAATCATACACAATTTTCTAGAAAATGAAATTCCAACAAAGGTATAAGTTTAACTCTTAAGATCATGATTAAAACTTATGATACACCAAAATTAAATTCCAAAAATTTTGTTAGCTCAATGTCTACTCTTATAACTTAACTAACTGATCAACTTCACCTTAAATTGTCATCATTTCAAATTCTTAATTTGCCACAACATTATTTCACTAACGCTTAAATTTTCACGTCTAAAATTGATTCATCCTACAATGTCCTTGGTTACCATTCATTATAACATTATAACCCAAATATCTAAATATTCTATATCTCTTTCGAGCCTAAATAACCGAAAATTCCTATCATTTGAACCGTTCAATTCTCACTTACTACTAAATAGGTTCTCAAATTTATTAAAATTGTAAAATTAATTCTTACTTTCCTCGAATATCATCCAACTTTTCCCTAAATCTCGAAATTCCACAATTACCCATTAGTCCTCAGTATTCCCAATTTCATTTTATAGATTTCCCGCATCATAAGGTTCAATAGCCTTAAGTTTATTAAACCCAAAATTAATTCCCATAACACGTCTTACATTTCTATAAATACTTAAAATTCCAATTCCTCAAAAGTTTGCATTTAATCCTTAAAATTTTGGAAATTGCAATCTGACCCTTACAGTTCTCCAAATTTACATTTTGTCCCTACAACTCTTCGAAATTTGCATCATTGTCCCCATAAAATTTTCCATCTTTAACTCATTAAACTTTTAGACTCTCGAACTCTGATAGATATGAATTAATTGTGGCGATGAAAATAAAAACCAGCAGACCAGCAGCACTCTTTAAGAAAACAGTAGACAAAAAAAAATCAGAAGCTACTGGTCTAGTGAAACAAAAGCAGTAGAAAGGATAGAAAAACAGAATCAATAGAAGATGTTGCCTAACGTGACTACTTTAAATGTTACCGTTAAATTTACCAAGTACTAGTATTAATTGTAGCATTAAATGCTATACATAGTCATTTAATTCACTTTACCGAGTTTAGTATAAAACAAGACTGATTGTTTTATAGCTTTTCTGCAAGAATTCTTTTTGGTAATAAAGCTGACTCTATCAGAAATCTGAAGACATCTTCTGATCATAAACGTTGAACTCAGTCGCTTATATATACATGGAACAAACCCTTACAAAAGAGAGAACTCTACGCATAATATCTTTTCAAGGATCAATGCTATTTCACTTAACGAGACAACCTCGAAATTCCTTGATAACTTTGAGTTCAACACAAAGAAAAGTAGCACACGCTTCATAGCAAATATCTGATCTTTTGAAGATCATCCTGTGCTACTGATTCTTACACTCTTCACAATCTTTTACAACACTTATACTTTATCAGGAAGAGCTTGTAATCTGAAAAGTCTTTTCAGAACCTTTTGTATCACGTACTTTTTGAGTCGAGTAACTAAGAGTTTCAGTAGGCAAAGGTGTAAGTCCTTCTGAAGTGGGTGTGTACAAGAGTTGTACTGTAATATCCAAAGTCTTTTAGTTATACCTTCTGGAAACAGGAGAAGGGGAGACGTAGAAGATTTCATCTTCGAAGTTCCATAAACACATACTGCCTACTGTTATTATTGTCTTTCACTTACTTCATCAGATTGTTTCCGCACCTATAATTGTAATCTAGGTGAAGGTATACGCAACAAGATAAACTACTATCTCTAACAGGATTTTAGTACCTCATCAAAAGAAAGGAAAAACGAGTAGAGTTTATTCACCCACCCCCCCCTCTAAACTCAACTTCGATCCTCAACAATTGGTATCAGAGCAGGTTATTCTTGTTCGTGAAAAACTACAACAGATGGCACACTTTAGCAAGATCCCTATGTTCTCTAAGGAAGATTTTGATGATTGGAAGATTAGAATGCAAGCTCATCTTGCAGCACAAGATGATGACATGTGGTATGTCATCACAGATGGTCCATTGAAAATATTAAAGCCTAACACAGCTGTTGCTGTTACTGAGGGTGCATCGCAGATGGTTGAAAAATCAAGAAGTGAATGGACCAGCGAAGATAAGAAGAAGGCCAACCTTGATAATGTTGCAAAGGATATATTTTATAAAACTCTCGACAAGAATACCTTTAGAAAGATTAAAATGTGTTCTACTGCAAAAGATATTTGGGAAAAGCTCATCCAGATATGTGAGGGAAATGAGCAAACGAAAGAAAACAAACTGTCTGTAGCAATGCAGAAGTTCGAAAATCTAAAAATGAAAGTTGGTGAAACTCTAAATGAGTTCGATGAAAGATTCAGTAGCTTGGTAAATGAGCTAACAGCTCTGGGTAAAAAGAACATAGCAACAGAGAAATAGCTCTCAAGGTGATGAGAGCCTTACCCAGAGAATGGGATGTAAAAATAATGGCTATGAGAGTGTCCAAAGATCTAAACAAGTTGGAACTGCACGACTTGTTTGCAGACCTGAAAGCATACGAGTTCGAACTGGAGGTAAGAAGTGGAGAAGAGCCCTCAAGTCTACCTACCAAGGCTCTTGCTGTTACTGCTACTGCTACTACCTCTTCTACTGCTGCTACAGCTGTACCTCAAGCATTACCTACTGTGATAATTGACAGTACATTGGAGAAGACTGCTGAACAAATCAGTAGTGATGCTATGTCCTTGTTTGTAAAGAAATTCTCCAGGTTCATGAAAAAGAACCATCGAACTTATAAGGGTCCCAATCGCAACTTCAAGAAAGATTCACCATCTGGTGATACGGGATGCTTTAACTGTGGAAAAATAGGTCACTTCATTGCTGATTGTCCTAAACCAAAGAAGGATGACCAGAAGAGAAAGGATCACAAGAGGAATGACAAAAAGTCCAGAAGAGATCGAAAAGCAATGATTGCTGAAGAAAGAAAATCCAAATGGGCGGACTCCAGTTCTGAGTCATCTGATTCAGAAAGTCATTCCAGTGACAGTGATGCAGAAGAAGTTAAATGTCTCATGGCAAACACTGATTCAACCTCGACATCTGGAGAGGTATTTGATTTTGATTCTAACGAATTCACACGAACTGATCTGGTTAATGCATTACATGACATGGTAGAAGAGTATTCTAGACTTTCTCAATCATTCGAAGAAGTTAAGATCGAAAATCAGAACTTAAAGGATCAGAACAGTAAGTTAACTTGCTTGCAAGTAGACAACTGTAATGATTTACAAGTTGAGATGAGTAAATTAAAAACGGAGAATGAAAGAGCAAAAGCAGATTACCAGAAGATGCTTTCTGAAAACCAGAATTTATCACTACTGGTAAATGCTTGGAACAAGTCTTCTATTTCACTGGAAAATATGCAAGAGTTACAAAAACAATCTGGAGACAGGAGTGGTCTCGAATTTTGTAATAATGAAGGCACCTCTGAAACAAATACTAAGCCAAAACTGGATATGTTCAAAGGGAAGTATATTCATTTTGTGAAATCCAGCGTGGTACAGAAACCAGAAGTACCTACTGTTTCAGTAGAAAGGAATGTAAATCAGATGAACAGAAGAATGCACTATGGTCTGGGTTATGTTAAACCTAAGGAAAAAGTTGACCAGAGTTCTAGAATCATGAGTGGATTCAACTCAGGAAGACAACCTCCTATGAAGGTTAAAAACTACCAGTACTATAATTCTAAACCTGTTCAGAAGAGATACAGGCTGGACAACAGAAACAGAAGGGAAGAACAACGTACTAAGATGCACAATGTTAAAAACAACAGACCCTTTGTTGCACACACTTCCATGGATACCCGAAGTACAAAAATTGTACAAATGTGGGTCCCCAAAGGACTGATAAGGCTTGGACCCAAATAGATTTGGGTACTAGATACTAAAATTTGTGTTTGCAGGAACAGCAGAAGAAAACAGAAATCAGTAACTCTACATGGTATCTGGACAGTGGATGTTCCAGACACATGACTGAACAGAAAAACCTACTCTCCGAGATAATGAGTTGCACTAGACCAAGGATAACTTTTGGAGACAATTCAAAAGGTAAAACCGTGGGTAAAGGTAAGATTATCCATGGTAACATAACCATTAATGATGTGTTATTAGTTGACAACCTTTGTTACAATCTAATTAGCATTAGTCAACTATGTGATAATGGTTATTCTGTAGCTTTTCAGAAGCACTCATGTGTAGTTAGAGATTCTGCTGAAACTACTGTATTAACTGGAAAGAGAGAAGGCAACACCTACAGAGTCTCTTGGAACTCAAATCATGTCAACACTCCTACATGCTTAGTTGCCTCGCTTAGTAATAAACACTGGCTATGGCACAAGAAATTGAATCATCTGAATTTCAAGTCAATCAATCATCTCAAAAAGCAGAATATAGTTGATGGCCTACCTGATATTAATTTTGTTAAAAACCATGTTTGTTCTGCTTGTCAGCTTGGGAAACAGATAAGATCTAGTTTCAAGAACAAAGATAGCAAGTCAACTTCAAGATGTCTGGAATTACTGCATATGGATCTATTTGGTCCAATCTCTATCATGAGCTTAGGGGGAATGAAATATACTCTTGTTGTTATTGATGATTTTTCTAGATTCACTTGGATAATATTTCTCGCAGGAAAAGATCAAACCAGTAGCCTCCTGATCAAGCTTCTGAAAAGGATTCAAAATGAAAAATCTTCTTTCATCATTAAGATCAGAAGTGATCGGGGTACTGAGTTCACTAACAAAAATCTTGAGTTATATTTGGATGAACAGGGGATTCATCATGAATATTCAGCTGCCAGAACACCTCAACAAAACGGAGTAGCTGAGAGGAGAAATAGAACTCTAAAAGAAGCAGCTAGAACAATGCTAGCAGATGCAAACATCTCTCAGCGCTTCTGGGCTGAAGCAATTAACACTGCTTGTTACACGCAAAACAGAATTATGGTCAACAAAAGGCACAATCAAACTCCGTATGAAATATGGAAAGGGAATAAACCCAACGTATCTTATTTTCATGTGTTTGGTTGCAAATGTTTTGTACTAAATAATGGCAAAAATCACTTAACTGCATTTGACTCAAAATCAGATGCTGGATTTTTTGTTGGTTACTCTGCTATAAGCAAAGCCTTTAGAATTTTCAACAATAGAACTCTTAATGTTGAAGAGTCGATTCATGTTGTCTTCGATGAAGACAGCAGTGCTCCTGAAATATCTAACACGTCAGATTTAAGTAACAGGTTAGACAGGATCCACTTGGAACTGGACAGTGAAGATAATGTAGAAGCAAACATCAAGGATCTTCAAAATCCAGAACCAGACATTCCGATAGTGGAACCAGAATTACAGACATTAGATCTGCCAATACCAGCATAAGACACTCAAGAACCTACTACTGGTTCCGTCGAGAACAATCTCAACATATCAAATCAGGAAGATATCCTTTTAAATCCTTTTATTTGGAGAAAATCTCATCCTCCATCATTGGTTATTGGTAATCTAGCAGCGCCTTTGAGAACCAGAAGGCAAATGATAAATGAATACATACATGCTGCGTTTATTTCTCAAGATGAACCAAGAAGATTGAAGAAGCTCTTTTGGATCCCAGTTGGATAGAAGCTATGCAAGAAGAGCTGAATCAATTTGAGAGGAATAAAGTTTGGTTTCTAGTACCTAGACCTTCTCACCAAGCTGTCATTGGAACTCGGTGGGTATTCAGAAACAAACTAAATGAGGAAGGAACAGTTGTAAGAAACAAAGCAAGACTGGTGGCACAAGGATTTAGACAAGAAGAAGGAATAGACTATGATGAAACCTTTGCACCAGTAGCTAGGCTCGAAGCTATCAGAATATTCTTAGCCTTTGCTGCTTTCAAAAACTTCAAATATATCAAATGGATGTAAAGAGTGCGTTTCTTAATGGTCTACTACAAGAGGAAGTCTATGTTGAACAGCCTCCAGGTTTTTTCTAATCATGAGTTACCAAATCATGTTTTTAAATTATATAAAGCATTGTATGGTCTGAAACAAGCACCTAGGGATTGGTACGATACACTTTCACAATTTCTAATTAATCATGGTTTCATCGTTGGTACTGTAGATAAAACCTTGTTTACCTTAGCCAAAAACAAACACATATTATTAGTTCAGATTTATGTTGATGATATCATATTTGGGTCAACTAACCCCAAATTATGTGCAAAGTTTGCTAAGTTAATGCAGGACCAGTTCGAGATGAGCATGATGGGAGAATTAACATTCTTCTTAGGATTACAGATTAAACAACTTGATACTGGAATTTTTATAAATCAAGCCAAGTACACCAAGGAGCTTCTGAAAAAGTTCGGTATGGAAGCATGCTCTGCTGCTTCTACTCCAATGAGCTCATCTATTAAACTTGATAAAGATGAAAGTGAAATTCCAGTAGAGGTAACTCAGTATCGCGGTCTTATTGGTTCATTGTTATATCTGACTTCCAGTAGACCAGATATCATGTTTTCTGTTTGCATTTGTGCTAGATTTCAATCAAACCCTAAACAATCACATTACATTGCTGGTAAAAAGATTTTAAAATATATTAAGGGTACTCAAAATGTAGGCCTCTGGTATCCCAAGGACTCGTCGTTTAATCTTATTGGATACTCAGATGCTGATTATGCAGGATGTAAACTGGATAGGAAAAGCACAAGTGGTTTTTGTCAATTTTTTGGTGACAGGCTGATATCCTGGTTTAGTAAAAAGCAGACCTCCATAGCCACATCTACTGCAGAAGCAGAATATGTGGCTGCTGGAAGCTGCTGCTCTCAAATATTATGGATTCAGCAACAGTTAAAAGACTATGGAATTCAAGCCTCCGAATCACCTATTTTCTGTGACAATACCAGTGCCATTGCAATCACACAAAATCCAGTACTTCATTCCAGAATGAAGCACATAGACATCAGACATCATTTCATCAGAGATCATGTGCAGAAGAAGAACATTCGTCTGGAATACATTCCTACTGATCAGCAAGCAGCAGACATCTTTACAAAACCTCTCCCTGAGAATAAGTTTTCTTACTTTCGAAATACACTTGGATTGATAGATTTAACTTAATTATTTATCATTATCTGATATTTTGGCTTAACTTTTCCTCTGTGATTATTCAGTTTCTAATTTTGCAGAAGGTAAAAGTTGAACGATGGAGACAATCAGTAGACATAATATTTCATTATAGATAATAGAAACGGGGGCGTACATTTTTCACTTCTATTTTAACGTAAACTCTCCAGGATGCCAACCAAGCGGTCAGCTCTCCAGTAGAGGTACGTAAAAACTCATCTGAAAAAGCAATCTTTTTCAGAGTCTTAAGCTCCTTTAAGAGCATAAGAAGGTAGACGCCATCACCAGAGACAACGTCAGCACTATCAGCACTATGGAGACGTCGATAATACTTCGACATCATCATCAACTCCTTAATAGAAGATGTTCGCCCACTCTCGAAGGAAGACCTAAGCTGAAACGCCCTGCCCTTTTTATTGCTTTAAAAGTATTAGAAATTTTTTTTTTTAAAAATCACTTAACATTGGCCGATCCATAAAATATTTTTGACATCATTTTAAAAATAAACATCCAACTGCTATTTAAAAATCCAAAGGAAAATATTTTAAAGCATAAAATCGTCAAACATTTTACCAAACCTAAAAAGCAATAATTTGAAAAGAATAGCCCATACTAAACCTCTCAAAAATCTCTCAAATGCATCAATAAATAATCTTAAAAATCTTTAATCATAAAGCATGAGTCAAAAGTCATAATGCGGAAAAAGTAGAAGCGCTGGTTCCTCGGGTTGTGTGCGCCTTCAGCCCAATCAAATCACTCATCAAGTCCTCCCTCAATACCACCTGCATCCATCACACCTAGTGAGTCTAAAGACTCAACACACCATAATCTTTATAACGAGTAATACGTAATACAGTCAACATATAACGGTGAAAAATACTTGTACTTAAAATATCGTTTCATGAAGATGCATAATCATAAACATTTTCGTAAACATTTTCATGATGCATAAAACTTTAAACATAAACATTTTCATAACATGCAAACATGAATTTCTTTTTCCTCAACATGACATGACATAAAACCTTAAACATGATCATGAACATTTTTCTTTTCTTTTCCTCTTTTCTTTTGTTGAATTCGGATCGTTAATTGTGACTTTCCTGACATGACATGACATGACGATGGATCCATCTATATAAAACCACAGTAATGGGCGGCGGGGACATCAGCGACACTCTCACCGGTCAACTGAGCCTTGGCCTAACATGATCGAATAGAAATACGATCGTCGGGGCTCCCTCTGGGGCCTTTTCCCATAAATGGGCTCCCTCTGGGGCCTTCTCCCCTCACAATATTCCCATTCTTACCTCAACCTCATAACCTCATATTCGTAATAATAGAAACGCGATCATCGGGCTCCCACTGGGACCATAACCCTCACGACGTCGCCATCATTAACGAATTAGTCACAATCACTTCACTTCCTTCAACATTTTTCATTCACA
This sequence comes from Primulina tabacum, assembly GCF_025594145.1. Classification (NCBI taxonomy): domain Eukaryota; kingdom Viridiplantae; phylum Streptophyta; class Magnoliopsida; order Lamiales; family Gesneriaceae; genus Primulina; species Primulina tabacum. Next base: position 17,085,713 of record NC_134550.1, read on the forward strand.
TCACTTTATAAAAATCATGCATAACATAACATTTTGTTTTCGAAGCCAAGCATGCAACATGTCTTTTAAATGTATTCCTTAAATCATAAAAATCAAATAGACATTTTAAATCATAATTTAATCATGAACTTTTCATAAATATTTAAAATGACATTTTAACCTCAAAACATTTACAATAACATTTTGACATATTAAATCATAAACATATAAAATTTCCTAAACATTTAAAATATCATTTTAACATATAAAATCCCATAAACATTTAAAATATCATTTTAACATAAAACAATTTCCATAAACATCCATAACTATAGCAAATAATCATATTAGCACATAAAACAGCATTTAGGGCACTGCCATGACGTTTACTAATTTTTAGGTGTAAAAAGACCCTTTTACCCCTAGACTCGATATTTTACGTTTTCGACTTTTATCTTGATTTCATGACTCTAACATGTCCCAAATAATTATTTAAGCCTACATGAATTTTTTTCATATTTTTATTTAGCTTAAATCGAGGACTTTTAATTTAATCTTTAAATAAGACGTATTAACATGTTTTAATCCCGAATTAAACCAAACCTTAATATAAAATTCCCAAATTAAAAATTTAGACTTCTAATAATTATTTAAGCTTAAACGTAATTTTTCATAATTTTATAAAGCCTAAAACTAGACTTTTCAATTAACTCGTTAATTAGCTTTTCGTGCGGCGATTAAATTCCGAATAAATCCAAAACTCGTTATTTTGATCCCAAATTTTTAAACATAGCATTTTTATGATTTATTCTACCCTTCCAAGTCATGAGCCACCCCCGTGGACGCTTGGATTCGATTTTAGCTTTATTATTTTCGTTTTTGACACCTTATCGAACACACCGAGCCATCTCCTAATTTACCCGAGCCACGCCCGAGCCATCTTGAGCCAAAACCTAGCCAACCCACCTAGGGACCCTCCTGACCAAGCACAGCCCAAAAACCCCGGCCCTGGCCCGCTCTAAACTTTCTGGAACATGACCCATGTTCTGTACGTGTTGTGCATGTGTATCCTAGGGACTTTAGGACTCCTATCTAGACTAGGACCCTTTCCAGCCCTTAACCACTTGACCCCTCATGACCCTAACCTTCCCTGGACCACGCCCAGGCCAAGCCCAGACCAACCCAGCCCCTTGAACCCAGGCAGCGAAGCTCTGAACCAGACGACAGCAACCTGCGAGCTTGATGGCTTTCCTCACGGTTCCATCTTTCTTGCTCGGTCCTACTAGAACTAAACCATACCAGCCCCTAGCCCAGCCCTTGTGTACCCTCCTAGGACCCTAAGGACCTTGCCTAGCCCAGCCCGTAGCCCCCTGGCCGAGCCTCTTCTTTCCTGCACAAGCTGGAACCCTGCGCTACCTCATAGAAGCTCTCGGGTAGGAGTCCTCTTGTTTCAGGGCTCCTCCCAGCCCTCAAACTCGAGTCCTAGCTTGGCTAGGACTCTACCCTAGACTCAACCAAGCCCCTGGCCGATGCCCTGGCCCAAGCCAAAGACAAGCCAACCCCCGGAACAAGGAACCCGATCCCCTAAACCCATGACAGCAAGTTCACGGTTTCTGCATGTTCTTGTTTCTTTTTTCTTTCTTTGTTTCAGGCGATGTACGTGTGGTGTGTGGGACTCCAAAACAAGTAGAAACCTTACTTTACCAAACCTAGACATCATGGAAGCCCCTTAGTATCATAAAACAATTTATTGGATTCAAAACCATGAGTATAACATGCAATAGTGTAGAAATCCGAAATTTTCAGAAACTTGTTTTCATGTGCTTCATGCATAAATTATTTAAACAATAATATGATATGATGGATGAGAAAAGGAGATGTATGGCGTGCCTTTGCGTAATTAACGCACGAAAAACCTGTTGACGATCGCGAAGAACGGACGAGAACCGCGGCTTTACTCTCCCTAAGCTTCCACCGAATTTTTCCTTCAAAAATATAGTGTGTGCCGTGTGTTTTTCTTGCTTGGGAGAGTTTTGGTGTGCTTGAAAGTGTGTGGCCGATTTTGTGAGGGTTTTGGGGTGAGGTTTTACATATTAAATACATAAAAATCCACTAATTAGGCCTTAGGCCCTTTAACTATGATAATTAAGCCCATTAAGCCCATTAGTGCTTAAATTAAAATATTAAAAATAATTTTGTTTAATAAAATTTGTGAATTTATTAGCCGGGTCGCCAAAACATTCGAGTTTTTGTTGAAAAAGCAACACCGATAAAATTTATGTCCCGGCGTATAAAATCACCTCAAAACCCCTTATTTTCAAAAATATTAAAAACCATCAACCATATTTTAAATAATTAAAAATAATTATTTAATAAAAATATTTTCTATTCTTCAGCCCTCGGTCCCCGTTCCTCGATCGTCACTTGAATATTCCTTAAAAAATACAACTTTTATGCAATCATGTAGAAAAATATATTTTAAATATGCAAGTATGCAAAACATAATTAATTCATGCAATTAAAACATTTAATTAAAATACAAAAGAATTTAATAATTGCATGTACGTGGTTTGCGTGGACTTTAAAATTTTCGGGGCATTACATAAGCTCCTGGATTTTAGTCCAAGTAGCAAGTGTCTTCTTCAGCACCTTGACCTCTATTACCTCCTTTCTTGCAGCAGTCACCTCTCTCATAAACTCATCAGCCAAATCAGGACTATTATCTCTTGCCATTTTTTTTCTTAAGAATGACTATCTGGGTTAACCCATGTTCATATTTATAGATGAAAACCAGGGACCAAAGCTCGAGAAAGTCTTGACTACAGTAGATATATGAAACATCCCATATCTAGCTCTCATCGGATTTGTTACCATATATTGCACTAATTTAAGAAAAACCTTATTATGATATTCTGTGATTCTGTGTCAGAAGCAAAAGGTATTTTGTCTCATTAACAAAACAAGGCTTATTATATCTTCCAGTAGAAGCTATCAAGACGACTTCTCTTCTTCTGAATTTTATTCATCATTCATCAGTTATTTATCTTATTTAGCCAACAGTAAGTTATTTGCAGGAAAGCAGAAGGGAATATCAAGTACTTAAACTGAAATTTTATTAGAAACCATTCCAGTACATTAAACGATGCAGAAGTAAAAGCAGTAGATCAACAAATGCTCTTTAACAAGAAGCTTTACATTAAACTTTTTGCATTCAGTAATATCACCAGATCGTAGTATCTTCAGCAGGAAAAGGATGGTCTGCTTCGAAAAGATTCCAGCAAGCTTGGGTCTAGTAAGAATCTAGCAAGCTTGGGTCTTGTTAGCACTAATGTATAATCAGATACTTTCCAGGGCATCAGCTTCATCGATCAATCAGCACTCTCTTATTGCATTAGAAAGCCTCTGGAAAAGATCGATGCTACACCTTCGACTAAATGGAAGCAACAAATCTTTTTGATTGTTGACATTACAACTCCAGGAGTTTGATCCAAGGATCATTACGTAAAGAATGACATCTTCAAACTTCCTTCTGAACATTTTTGCTTCGGCCCCTGGATCAGACTCTAACTCTTCTTTAACTTGAGCTTTCATTTTAGATTATGAATGTTTAACTTCGTTTAAGTTGTGCAGGCATTTATAGTAATCTTCGGAAGACACAAAGACTCTTGCGACTGTTCATTTTCAACGGTTCAGATTGAAAGATTGCCAAAAGTCATTTGGTGTTTAATATCCACTTATTAGTTGCATTTACCGAGGGGGAACAGTATCTTAGTCAGACTAAGATTTTTATACCATTTTCGGAAAACAGATAGAGTATTTGTCTTTTCGATAAGACAACAAGTCTGCTGTTTGTCACAGTGCTCAAATATTTCAGCACTCTGAAACTTCCAGCAGACGTTATCATAAAACGACAAATCTTCTTTTGATTATTTTTAGTAACCGTCTGGACAGCCCGCCTATTTCAAAATTTTAAATCATTCGCGTCTCTGACAAACTTTGCAAGTCTTTTCAAACATTCAACCATAAACATACTGACACGTGTCCTTATGTTTACTTGACGGCTGTACATTCATTTTAAAATATCACCTTCTCATTTTTCAGTTTTACAGTTTCAAAACAGTTGCTACTCAGCTACTGCTTTCTCTTAATCATCTTCTATCTATTGCAAATTTTATCTGATCCTTTCATCGTAGAGAAATGGCCGGAGCATACACTCTTAATGCATATCAAGTCAACTTTGCTTCAGTTCTCAATATCAAAGATAAGAATCTTGTTAAAATGTTTAAAGACCTTGAGAAATCAGGACTTCGAAACTTCTTGGAAGCATCAGCTGTGATATACAAAAATGCTCTTCTGGATTTCTACGCTAAGGCAACTGTGCATGAAGGAAAGATCGTCCACTCTCAAGGAGATGCATCCATCTCCATTGATGCCGCACTATTGGGCGCAACTTTTCTCCTCCCACTTTCAGGTACTTCTGAACTATCTGATATTTCCAAGCTAGAAATGTCTATTGCTCTTAGCATTTTCTCAGCCACTAGAGAAGAATTGTCTCCTTCTTGCCACAAAAAGTTACTCAAAATGGAATATCAAATTCTGGCTGATATTGTGGCGAAGGCTATATTAGTCAAAGCTGGCACGTTCAACAAGTTAACAAAGGAGAAAGTTCAAGTGATGGCTGCCATCACTAAGGGAACTAAAGTGGATTGGAGTCATTTCATATTCAGAATCATGAAAGACATGGTCATCAAGAAAAGTTCTGGATTTGCTGTTCAGATCAGCAAAATGCTCAAGGATGCTGGTTTCACTTTTACAAGTGAACATGATGCTGTTTCGGTAACAATGATTGATGCTGAGAATGTACTCGCTTTAAGGCCCAAGCCAACCGTGGCTGAATTTGTTGCCTTGAAAAAGGAGATTGGAGAGACTCTTTCTGAGACTCAGAAACCTCAACGAAAGATTAAAAGGAAAAGAGTGATCGTCTCTACTGATTCTGATAAAACAGTATCAGAAGAGTCTGCTGCTGATGTTCAACCATCCCTACCAACTCCAATAAAAAAGAAAGCACAGACTATTCTTAAAATCAAGAAGACAGCAGCAATTTCTGAAATTGAGAAAGTGCCAATCAGACAGGTGTTTCCAGAAGTGGTTCCATCTGCACGATCCAATGCTCCTACTTCAGTGCAAGCTGCTGCATCTGTTCCAGCAACATCTTCTGCATTTCGACCCATTTTGCCTATCTCATCAACCGACAAAGGCAAAGGAAAGATGATTGAAGAACCACAATTTTTTGGACTCAGAACAACTGTGACCACAGGTGTTGATCTTCATTTGGCAGAAATAGAAAGCTCTGCCAATGATGACATGAATTTCTTTGACGAGTGGCACAAGGTCCGAATTTTTCATTCTTTTGCTTACTTCAAGACGAAAGGATCCTATGGGAAAATAATGAACGCTAAGAAGAGGGTCTTTCAGCTTGCCAAAACAGAAAATGTAATCGAGGCATTGCGTAGAAGAAGCTACATCCTCGAACAGCTGAAATGTCAGAAGTTGGAATCGGTTCTGAAAATTCTTAAATCAAATTTTGATCCTACAATTCCTACTGCTGTTCAGGATCAAAACGTCATTCTGATTCTAACTGACAAATTGAAACAGATGAGTGAGCAACTTCTTGATCAAGAAAAGGGCTTTGGCGAGCCAATTGAATATCAAGTCGGCCTTGTTCCAGACTTTCCACAGATCCAGACAGTTGAGGAACGGACTACAGCTTCACCAAAAGCTTCTGTTCTCAGTACTCCTGCATCACCAACAAGGCCTCTTCAGTCATCATCTCTTTTGTCTGTGCATGAACTGGCTTCCGTTGAAGAAGTCATTGAGTCAATTGTTCCCACGTCCCCTACTACTCAGGAAGCAGTTCCAGCTACTTCATTGCCACAATCACCCTCTCCAACCGCAGAACAACATATGGCAGAATCAGATGCTGTATCTCTTTTGCCAACTCTAGAGAAATTTTCTGCTGCTCATCAAGCTGAAATGAAATTTCTTATGAACCAGCAATCTGAACCCATAATTGCAGAACAATTAGCTTCACCTACTGCCGTTGCTCCAACAGAAGAGAACTTGGTCTCCAACTTGGTTGCTCCTGATGAAGAGATTGTTCCTACCATAATTGCTGCCGAACCAAATGGCTCTGCTATTCCAGATGAAACCTCTGCTGACCCTGGTCCTTCTACTGCTGTGATGGACACCACTTCCCTCACCACCAATCAAGTCTCTACTGCACTGATTGTCACTGATCCTGTTCAAACTCTCACGGACACTCGTGCTGCTGAAATGAGGCAACGCATGCTTGCGCGAACCCCCTCACCTGAATCAGAATCATTCAATTTGGAGTTTCAGATTGACGTTCTGCAAAGGGAACTCAATAACCTGTCTGATTTAGTCAAGCGGATGTCCTGTGAAAGCATATCAGAATTTAGTGGTGCCCAGATCTTCAGAGAACGAATGAGCAAACAAATATATAAAACGGCGGAACCCGTGGAGAAAATGCATGCTGAAACCATTGTTTTCAGACAAGCTGTATCGAGAAATCATAGTCACATCGTGCTTGCTCAAACTGATATACTAAATCGACTCACCGAGCATGATGATCTCATTCGATCATTTTCCACCTCCATGGAAGTAATGGATGCCAAGATTGACTCTCAAACTCAATCTCTCACTACTCTCAATGATCGTATCTCTACTCAAGCTCCGTATCTGGAGATGTTAACCAATGGCATTCAAAACTTGTCTGGAAGAATGAATGATCTTATGGCCCATGTGATTGCCGCTGATGCCAAAAAGGGGGAAGAAAAACGAAGAGATCCATCTGAAGCAGAAATAATTCATGCTTTAAATAAAATGCGTAAATGTAAAACTTACAGACCGAAGACGTGACTTTGTGAGCTTCTCGAGGTCAGTAGTAGTACAACCCTTTACAGAACCATTGCTCTGATACCAGCTATAGTGGCCCGAAAATTCATATTTGAAAATTTGCGGAAAAATTAAAAATTTTCACTTTAAAATAATCAAAATTTGCCTCATTCATCAAATCAACTGATAAATTAAGTTTAATATTCAAAATAGCAGCGGAAGAATTTAATGTTTGCAAAAAATCAATTTAAAATAATTCATCAACAGATAAAAACTGAGTTCGGAAAATAATAAATGCTAAAAATGAGGTCCTCGGGTTCCACTACTGCCGACCCAAGCTAGCTCACTGGTCCCCGCCCTCGGCCCCGACCTCATCAGTACCTACAACAATCAAGTCTAGTGAGCCTAAAGACTCAGCATGCATATATCGTAAACACGAGTAAATAATATAGTAAAATTTTCATGGGATAAAATATCATGTCATGAGGCATAATGTGAAAATAACTTGTCATGAGCAATTATAATACGTGCATAACTGAACTGAAAATCATAGTGAAAATGTTTGCTCCTTGGAGCCCTGTACTGAAATAGCATGTAATAATTTTCTGTTGAGATTATGGTCTACGCAAGTGGCCCCTGCACTGAACTGAACTGACCGGTAACTGGCGACCGGATAATACAATGCTCCCATGACCGGTAACTGGCGACCGGGTGAAGTAATGAACGTCTGATCAGACTAATGCCACAGTATACTGGGTGGTACATAACTGAACTGACCGGTAACTGGCGACCGGGTGAAATAATGCTCCCATGATAGTGAGATGGCCACGAGCAATATCGCATAAATCTCAAAAATGAATATTTTCTATGCACGTAATATAATTAACCAACATAATTAAATATGAACAATTTCGATCTTCTTGCTTTAAAATCATGTACTTGCGATATTTAAAAATACCTATATGGCTTGATTGAAGAGTGAAAGAAGATATAAACATGCCTTGGTTTGTTTTGACAGAAAACAAACGAAATAACGACGCGGCGCGGTGGAGACGGAGTGCTCTTCACTTTCTCACTTTTTCTCTCTTAATTCCTTTAAACCAAGCATGCACCATAATTATTATAATAGCGTAAAAATCGTAAACGTGATGCATGAACATTTAAAAATATCATGATTTGTGCTCAGGGCGCTGCCATGACCAAATTCTCACCCCGGGTGCAAAATGACCATTTTGCCCCTAGGAACCCAAAAATTTCCGTTTTACCCCTGGACCTCTAAAATTTACCCGAAGCTTACCAAACCCCTTAAAATGTCCCAAAACATTTTTAAAAGCATTCCTAGATGTAAACTCGAGCCCAATACCAAACTCACTCGATTCGTTTTAAAACTTAGACCGGAGTCCCGGTTTTAACCCGAATCGACTCGAAACCTAACCAAATTTCTCCCGACTTTTTACCACACTAATAAACGTCTAAGAGTCCTTAAAACCATCAAAACCAGACCCATATGCCCCTCGAACCAGCTCTGAAAATTTCTGGAAAATAAACAACTATAGCCTTTCGAAAACCCTACCGAATGGGTCGGCTTCTAACCAACCCCCTCTTAGCCCTCCCTAGGACTCTACTGGACTCAGTGACCCCACGGCCCCAACCCCAAACAGCCTCCACACTGGACACACATGCTAGGAATCGAATTTGCTCATCACACTACTGAACCATCCTCGGCCTACTCCCTTCGACTTGCTACTAAACCAAGACCAGCAGCTCACGGCTCACTCCTAACCCTGTTACGGACCCAAGTGGGTCAGCTGCTTGACTAGGGTCGAGCCATGCACCACTGCCCCTATAAAACTTCCGATCTAGCCACTAGCCATGCTAGGCGACCCCAAGACGCACGGCCCCTGCTACCAGCCGTGAAACGATCGAGGCACAGCCCTAGACCTCCATGATCTGCACAACACTCGACCCCTACCACGATACAACAGCGGCCTTTTGCACCAAAAACAATCAGAACGTGAGATGCCTTCAAAAACCGTGAACATGCAACCAAAAGAATAAGATTTCGTGTCAAAACTTCAACATAACGTTCACCCATGTTGGATCGAAAGGTTGCTATGCATTTACACACAAATGTACATAATAATGGCGTGAATGATACAAAGGAAAGAATACATGCGTGCCTGATGTTTTTGTGAACCAAAAGATGAAATGAAACACACGGCCGAAGGGGACTCTAGCTTGAATGGAAATGGAGGCACCGAATTCTTTGTTGCTGCAACTCACGAAGAGAATGGCTGATTGGAGGAGTGGGCGGCTGAGTGGAGAGGGGAAGTGTCGGCTAAATGAATTTAGGTTTAGGTTAAATTGTGCTTAAGTGATAATTATATAGTTAATAATAGGTTAATGGGCCTCAAGTTTCATTTTAAAGGTTTTAAAAGAGTTTTAAGCCCGATAAGTTTAAAAGTAGCCCTCTTAAATCCAAACTCACTTTCGAAAAATACTTCGTGTTGAAAAGGTTTGAAAATGATAGCCGAACCATTAAAAAGTCTTCCGATTCGATAAAATTTGCGTACCGTTAAAAATAAGTCCTGCGGATAAATACATAGAAAAATCCCATTATTTGAAAAATCCACTTAAAACACCATATATTAATTTATAAAAATTAATCATGTAATTAAAATAATTTTCCTGAAAATTCTCCGGTCTCCGTTCCTCATTCGAGCGTAAAATGCACTTAGAAAACTCTACTGCATGAATTTCAAAAATGTATGGAATAAATTCTACCATACATGAATTATGCATAAAAATAATTAAACACGAATTAATAAAATAAACATGCATTTATGCTTTAAAAGAATTTAATAAAATACCAATGAAAATTTATCAATTTGCATGCATGTGGTTCACGTGGACTTTCCGATTTTCTGGACGTTACAATCTCTCCCCCTTAAATTGAATTTCGTCCCCGAAATTCGCTTATCCTTGATAATCACAAAGTTTAAACTTAGTTCTAATATCCCAATGGTCACGCTTTCGCGGCGCTTCTCTGATAAAATAATAAATCTTAAGATGTCCTTATGTCTTCCTCGGTCCTGATTAACTCTACTTTCTAATCCTCGTTTGCGAATCGTAACTTAAAACAACTTATGGTGACTTAGTTCTATTCTACTATGAACTCGACTTTTACTTATCTCGCAATTCCTCATAATAGAAATGAATGTCCAAACTTATCGCACCTTACTTTTCTTATATTTTACCCCTAATATTCATCGAACTATTACATTAGCATTTATGCGATTCAACTTAAGAAACCTTAGCACCAAAAGTTACTGATCGACTTCTATCCTCGGTAAAACAATTAAATGTTAAACCTTATCTCAACCTCATAATAAGATTAGCCCAAGATCCTTGAATCGTATCTTTATCTTATGGCACCAAACTTACATAACTTAATTATTTACAAGTACATCCCAAATATTAAATTGTCGCAAATCTTAAATTTCGAGTAGTGATAATTCATAAAACCCATTTATACAATATCAAACTTCTACCTATATTTTAAAGCCTTTCAAGTCCCAATTACATGCTTAAACCATTTTCTTCCCAATTACAATATAGTTGAGGCCTAAGGCCCTTGAACTTTCCTCATTGAAACGAATGTCGCATTCTTACATATCCTCAATGCTTAATACATGCTAGCGTATAAAACTTATTAAATCATCCCATCGTAGCCTTAGAATAATTTTAATAAATCAACTTCACTTATAACCCGTAGAGTTCTAGAATCCCCATATCAAGGTTTTAGATTTCTTACTCGATAAAAATCTTAACATTCGACCATTGGTAACTTATGTTGAACACAACTAATAATTCCCTTTTGTTTTTATTTCACCCAAAATTTTCGTATGAACGCATATCCCCTAAATTTGAAATTCAAACTTACGCAACCCAAATAGTGTTGGATAACATAATTCCAACACACATATTCACTTATTCTCAAGTTTCTTCATGACTTACAAAAATTCCTCAAGACAAGGTGTCTACCTCAATTCTTACATGCGTCTATCAAATAACCTAACCATCAATCATACACAATTTTCTAGAAAATGAAATTCCAACAAAGGTATAAGTTTAACTCTTAAGATCATGATTAAAACTTATGATACACCAAAATTAAATTCCAAAAATTTTGTTAGCTCAATGTCTACTCTTATAACTTAACTAACTGATCAACTTCACCTTAAATTGTCATCATTTCAAATTCTTAATTTGCCACAACATTATTTCACTAACGCTTAAATTTTCACGTCTAAATTGATTCATCCTACAATGTCCTTGGTTACCATTCATTATAACATTATAACCCAAATATCTAAATATTCTATATCTCTTTCGAGCCTAAATAACCGAAAATTCCTATCATTTGAACCGTTCAATTCTCACTTACTACTAAATAGGTTCTCAAATTTATTAAAATTGTAAAATTAATTCTTACTTTCCTCGAATATCATCCAACTTTTCCCTAAATCTCGAAATTCCACAATTACCCATTAGTCCTCAGTATTCCCAATTTCATTTTATAGATTTCCCGCATCATAAGGTTCAATAGCCTTAAGTTTATTAAACCCAAAATTAATTCCCATAACACGTCTTACATTTCTATAAATACTTAAAATTCCAATTCCTCAAAAGTTTGCATTTAATCCTTAAAATTTTGGAAATTGCAATCTGACCCTTACAGTTCTCCAAATTTACATTTTGTCCCTACAACTCTTCGAAATTTGCATCATTGTCCCCATAAAATTTTCCATCTTTAACTCATTAAACTTTTAGACTCTCGAACTCTGATAGATATGAATTAATTGTGGCGATGAAAATAAAAACCAGCAGACCAGCAGCACTCTTTAAGAAAACAGTAGACAAAAAAAATCAGAAGCTACTGGTCTAGTGAAACAAAAGCAGTAGAAAGGATAGAAAAACAGAATCAATAGAAGATGTTGCCTAACGTGACTACTTTAAATGTTACCGTTAAATTTACCAAGTACTAGTATTAATTGTAGCATTAAATGCTATACATAGTCATTTAATTCACTTTACCGAGTTTAGTATAAAACAAGACTGATTGTTTTATAGCTTTTCTGCAAGAATTCTTTTTGGTAATAAAGCTGACTCTATCAGAAATCTGAAGACATCTTCTGATCATAAACGTTGAACTCAGTCGCTTATATATACATGGAACAAACCCTTACAAAAGAGAGAACTCTACGCATAATATCTTTTCAAGGATCAATGCTATTTCACTTAACGAGACAACCTCGAAATTCCTTGATAACTTTGAGTTCAACACAAAGAAAAGTAGCACACGCTTCATAGCAAATATCTGATCTTTTGAAGATCATCCTGTGCTACTGATTCTTACACTCTTCACAATCTTTTACAACACTTATACTTTATCAGGAAGAGCTTGTAATCTGAAAAGTCTTTTCAGAACCTTTTGTATCACGTACTTTTTGAGTCGAGTAACTAAGAGTTTCAGTAGGCAAAGGTGTAAGTCCTTCTGAAGTGGGTGTGTACAAGAGTTGTACTGTAATATCCAAAGTCTTTTAGTTATACCTTCTGGAAACAGGAGAAGGGGAGACGTAGAAGATTTCATCTTCGAAGTTCCATAAACACATACTGCCTACTGTTATTATTGTCTTTCACTTACTTCATCAGATTGTTTCCGCACCTATAATTGTAATCTAGGTGAAGGTATACGCAACAAGATAAACTACTATCTCTAACAGGATTTTAGTACCTCATCAAAAGAAAGGAAAAACGAGTAGAGTTTATTCACCCACCCCCCCCCCCTCTAAACTCAACTTCGATCCTCAACAATTGGTATCAGAGCAGGTTATTCTTGTTCGTGAAAAACTACAACAGATGGCACACTTTAGCAAGATCCCTATGTTCTCTAAGGAAGATTTTGATGATTGGAAGATTAGAATGCAAGCTCATCTTGCAGCACAGATGATGACATGTGGTATGTCATCACAGATGGTCCATTGAAAATATTAAAGCCTAACACAGCTGTTGCTGTTACTGAGGGTGCATCGCAGATGGTTGAAAAATCAAGAAGTGAATGGACCAGCGAAGATAAGAAGAAGGCCAACCTTGATAATGTTGCAAAGGATATATTTTATAAAACTCTCGACAAGAATACCTTTAGAAAGATTAAAATGTGTTCTACTGCAAAAGATATTTGGGAAAAGCTCATCCAGATATGTGAGGGAAATGAGCAAACGAAAGAAAACAAACTGTCTGTAGCAATGCAGAAGTTCGAAAATCTAAAAATGAAAGTTGGTGAAACTCTAAATGAGTTCGATGAAAGATTCAGTAGCTTGGTAAATGAGCTAACAGCTCTGGGTAAAAAGAACATAGCAACAGAGAAATAGCTCTCAAGGTGATGAGAGCCTTACCCAGAGAATGGGATGTAAAAATAATGGCTATGAGAGTGTCCAAAGATCTAAACAAGTTGGAACTGCACGACTTGTTTGCAGACCTGAAAGCATACGAGTTCGAACTGGAGGTAAGAAGTGGAGAAGAGCCCTCAAGTCTACCTACCAAGGCTCTTGCTGTTACTGCTACTGCTACTACCTCTTCTACTGCTGCTACAGCTGTACCTCAAGCATTACCTACTGTGATAATTGACAGTACATTGGAGAAGACTGCTGAACAAATCAGTAGTGATGCTATGTCCTTGTTTGTAAAGAAATTCTCCAGGTTCATGAAAAAGAACCATCGAACTTATAAGGGTCCCAATCGCAACTTCAAGAAAGATTCACCATCTGGTGATACGGGATGCTTTAACTGTGGAAAAATAGGTCACTTCATTGCTGATTGTCCTAAACCAAAGAAGGATGACCAGAAGAGAAAGGATCACAAGAGGAATGACAAAAAGTCCAGAAGAGATCGAAAAGCAATGATTGCTGAAGAAAGAAAATCCAAATGGGCGGACTCCAGTTCTGAGTCATCTGATTCAGAAAGTCATTCCAGTGACAGTGATGCAGAAGAAGTTAAATGTCTCATGGCAAACACTGATTCAACCTCGACATCTGGAGAGGTATTTGATTTTGATTCTAACGAATTCACACGAACTGATCTGGTTAATGCATTACATGACATGGTAGAAGAGTATTCTAGACTTTCTCAATCATTCGAAGAAGTTAAGATCGAAAATCAGAACTTAAAGGATCAGAACAGTAAGTTAACTTGCTTGCAAGTAGACAACTGTAATGATTTACAAGTTGAGATGAGTAAATTAAAAACGGAGAATGAAAGAGCAAAAGCAGATTACCAGAAGATGCTTTCTGAAAACCAGAATTTATCACTACTGGTAAATGCTTGGAACAAGTCTTCTATTTCACTGGAAAATATGCAAGAGTTACAAAAACAATCTGGAGACAGGAGTGGTCTCGAATTTTGTAATAATGAAGGCACCTCTGAAACAAATACTAAGCCAAAACTGGATATGTTCAAAGGGAAGTATATTCATTTTGTGAAATCCAGCGTGGTACAGAAACCAGAAGTACCTACTGTTTCAGTAGAAAGGAATGTAAATCAGATGAACAGAAGAATGCACTATGGTCTGGGTTATGTTAAACCTAAGGAAAAAGTTGACCAGAGTTCTAGAATCATGAGTGGATTCAACTCAGGAAGACAACCTCCTATGAAGGTTAAAAACTACCAGTACTATAATTCTAAACCTGTTCAGAAGAGATACAGGCTGGACAACAGAAACAGAAGGGAAGAACAACGTACTAAGATGCACAATGTTAAAAACAACAGACCCTTTGTTGCACACACTTCCATGGATACCCGAAGTACAAAAATTGTACAAATGTGGGTCCCCAAAGGACTGATAAGGCTTGGACCCAAATAGATTTGGGTACTAGATACTAAAATTTGTGTTTGCAGGAACAGCAGAAGAAAACAGAAATCAGTAAATCTACATGGTATCTGGACAGTGGATGTTCCAGACACATGACTGAACAGAAAAACCTACTCTCCGAGATAATGAGTTGCACTGGACCAAGGATAACTTTTGGAGACAATTCAAAAGGTAAAACCGTGGGTAAAGGTAAGATTATCCATGGTAACATAACCATTAATGATGTGTTATTAGTTGACAACCTTTGTTACAATCTAATTAGCATTAGTCAACTATGTGATAATGGTTATTCTGTAGCTTTTCAGAAGCACTCATGTGTAGTTAGAGATTCTGCTGAAACTACTGTATTAACTGGAAAGAGAGAAGGCAACACCTACAGAGTCTCTTGGAACTCAAATCATGTCAACACTCCTACATGCTTAGTTGCCTCGCTTAGTAATAAACACTGGCTATGGCACAAGAAATTGAATCATCTGAATTTCAAGTCAATCAATCATCTCAAAAAGCAGAATATAGTTGATGGCCTACCTGATATTAATTTTGTTAAAAACCATGTTTGTTCTGCTTGTCAGCTTGGGAAACAGATAAGATCTAGTTTCAAGAACAAAGATAGCAAGTCAACTTCAAGATGTCTGGAATTACTGCATATGGATCTATTTGGTCCAATCTCTATCATGAGCTTAGGGGGAATGAAATATACTCTTGTTGTTATTGATGATTTTTCTAGATTCACTTGGATAATATTTCTCGCAGGAAAAGATCAAACCAGTAGCCTCCTGATCAAGCTTCTGAAAAGGATTCAAAATGAAAAATCTTCTTTCATCATTAAGATCAGAAGTGATCGGGGTACTGAGTTCACTAACAAAAATCTTGAGTTATATTTGGATGAACAGGGGATTCATCATGAATATTCAGCTGCCAGAACACCTCAACAAAACGGAGTAGCTGAGAGGAGAAATAGAACTCTAAAAGAAGCAGCTAGAACAATGCTAGCAGATGCAGACATCTCTCAGCGCTTCTGGGCTGAAGCAATTAACACTGCTTGTTACACGCAAAACAGAATTATGGTCAACAAAAGGCACAATCAAACTCCGTATGAAATATGGAAAGGGAATAAACCCAACGTATCTTATTTTCATGTGTTTGGTTGCAAATGTTTTGTACTAAATAATGGCAAAAATCACTTAACTGCATTTGACTCAAAATCAGATGCTGGATTTTTTGTTGGTTACTCTGCTATAAGCAAAGCCTTTAGAATTTTCAACAATAGAACTCTTAATGTTGAAGAGTCGATTCATGTTGTCTTCGATGAAGACAGCAGTGCTCCTGAAATATCTAACACGTCAGATTTAAGTAACAGGTTAGACAGGATCCACTTGGAACTGGACAGTGAAGATAATGTAGAAGCAAACATCAAGGATCTTCAAAATCCAGAACCAGACATTCCGATAGTGGAACCAGAATTACAGACATTAGATCTGCCAATACCAGCATAAGACACTCAAGAACCTACTACTGGTTCCGTCGAGAACAATCTCAACATATCAAATCAGGAAGATATCCTTTTAAATCCTTTTATTTGGAGAAAATCTCATCCTCCATCATTGGTTATTGGTAATCTAGCAGCGCCTTTGAGAACCAGAAGGCAAATGATAAATGAATACATACATGCTGCGTTTATTTCTCAAGATGAACCAAAGAAGATTGAAGAAGCTCTTTTGGATCCCAGTTGGATAGAAGCTATGCAAGAAGAGCTGAATCAATTTGAGAGGAATAAAGTTTGGTTTCTAGTACCTAGACCTTCTCACCAAGCTGTCATTGGAACTCGGTGGGTATTCAGAAACAAACTAAATGAGGAAGGAACAGTTGTAAGAAACAAAGCAAGACTGGTGGCACAAGGATTTAGACAAGAAGAAGGAATAGACTATGATGAAACCTTTGCACCAGTAGCTAGGCTCGAAGCTATCAGAATATTCTTAGCCTTTGCTGCTTTCAAAAACTTCAAAATATATCAAATGGATGTAAAGAGTGCGTTTCTTAATGGTCTACTACAAGAGGAAGTCTATGTTGAACAGCCTCCAGGTTTTTCTAATCATGAGTTACCAAATCATGTTTTTAAATTATATAAAGCATTGTATGGTCTGAAACAAGCACCTAGGGATTGGTACGATACACTTTCACAATTTCTAATTAATCATGGTTTCATCGTTGGTACTGTAGATAAAACCTTGTTTACCTTAGCCAAAAACAAACACATATTATTAGTTCAGATTTATGTTGATGATATCATATTTGGGTCAACTAACCCCAAATTATGTGCAAAGTTTGCTAAGTTAATGCAGGACCAGTTCGAGATGAGCATGATGGGAGAATTAACATTCTTCTTAGGATTACAGATTAAACAACTTGATACTGGAATTTTTATAAATCAAGCCAAGTACACCAAGGAGCTTCTGAAAAAGTTCGGTATGGAAGCATGCTCTGCTGCTTCTACTCCAATGAGCTCATCTATTAAACTTGATAAAGATGAAAGTGAAATTCCAGTAGAGGTAACTCAGTATCGCGGTCTTATTGGTTCATTGTTATATCTGACTTCCAGTAGACCAGATATCATGTTTTCTGTTTGCATTTGTGCTAGATTTCAATCAAACCCTAAACAATCACATTACATTGCTGGTAAAAAGATTTTAAAATATATTAAGGGTACTCAAAATGTAGGCCTCTGGTATCCCAAGGACTCGTCGTTTAATCTTATTGGATACTCAGATGCTGATTATGCAGGATGTAAACTGGATAGGAAAAGCACAAGTGGTTTTTGTCAATTTTTTGGTGACAGGCTGATATCCTGGTTTAGTAAAAAGCAGACCTCCATAGCCACATCTACTGCAGAAGCAGAATATGTGGCTGCTGGAAGCTGCTGCTCTCAAATATTATGGATTCAGCAACAGTTAAAAGACTATGGAATTCAAGCCTCCGAATCACCTATTTTCTGTGACAATACCAGTGCCATTGCAATCACACAAAATCCAGTACTTCATTCCAGAATGAAGCACATAGACATCAGACATCATTTCATCAGAGATCATGTGCAGAAGAAGAACATTCGTCTGGAATACATTCCTACTGATCAGCAAGCAGCAGACATCTTTACAAAACCTCTCCCTGAGAATAAGTTTTCTTACTTTCGAAATACACTTGGATTGATAGATTTAACTTAATTATTTATCATTATCTGATATTTTGGCTTAACTTTTCCTCTGTGATTATTCAGTTTCTAATTTTGCAGAAGGTAAAAGTTGAACGATGGAGACAATCAGTAGACATAATATTTCATTATAGATAATAGAAACGGGGGCGTACATTTTTCACTTCTATTTTAACGTAAACTCTCCAGGATGCCAACCAAGCGGTCAGCTCTCCAGTAGAGGTACGTAAAAACTCATCTGAAAAAGCAATCTTTTTCAGAGTCTTAAGCTCCTTTAAGAGCATAAGAAGGTAGACGCCATCACCAGAGACAACGTCAGCACTATCAGCACTATGGAGACGTCGATAATACTTCGACATCATCATCAACTCCTTAATAGAAGATGTTCGCCCACTCTCGAAGGAAGACCTAAGCTGAAACGCCCTGCCCTTTTTATTGCTTTAAAAGTATTAGAAATTTTTTTTTTAAAAAATCACTTAACATTGGCCGATCCATAAAATATTTTTGACATCATTTTAAAAATAAACATCCAACTGCTATTTAAAAATCCAAAGGAAAATATTTTAAAGCATAAAATCGTCAAACATTTTACCAAACCTAAAAAGCAATAATTTGAAAAGAATAGCCCATACTAAACCTCTCAAAAATCTCTCAAATGCATCAATAAATAATCTTAAAAATCTTTAATCATAAAGCATGAGTCAAAAGTCATAATGCGGAAAAAGTAGAAGCGCTGGTCCTCGGGTTGTGTGCGCCTTCAGCCCAATCAAATCACTCATCAAGTCCTCCCTCAATACCACCTGCATCCATCACACCTAGTGAGTCTAAAGACTCAACACACCATAATCTTTATAACGAGTAATACGTAATACAGTCAACATATAACGGTGAAAAATACTTGTACTTAAAATATCGTTTTCATGAAGATGCATAATCATAAACATTTTCGTAAACATTTTCATGATGCATAAAACTTTAAACATAAACATTTTCATAACATGCAAACATGAATTTCTTTTTCCTCA
Source organism: Primulina tabacum (assembly GCF_025594145.1). NCBI lineage: Eukaryota > Viridiplantae > Streptophyta > Magnoliopsida > Lamiales > Gesneriaceae > Primulina > Primulina tabacum. The sequence continues at coordinate 17,104,767 of NC_134550.1, forward strand.
ACATGACATGACATAAAACCTTAAACATGATCATGAACATTTTTCTTTTCTTTTCCTCTTTTCTTTTGTTGAATTCGGATCGTTAATTGTGACTTTCCTGACATGACATGACATGACGATGGATCCATCTATATAAAACCACAGTAATGGGCGGCGGGGACATCAGCGACACTCTCACCGGTCAACTGAGCCTTGGCCTAACATGATCGAATAGAAATACGATCGTCGGGGCTCCCTCTGGGGCCTTTTCCCATAAATGGGCTCCCTCTGGGGCCTTCTCCCCTCACAATATTCCCATTCTTACCTCAACCTCATAACCTCATATTCGTAATAATAGAAACGCGATCATCGGGCTCCCACTGGGACCATAACCCTCACGACGTCGCCATCATTAACGAATTAGTCACAATCACTTCACTTCCTTCAACATTTTTCATTCACATCACTTTATAAAAATCATGCATAACATAACATTTTGTTTTCGAAGCCAAGCATGCAACATGTCTTTTAAATGTATTCCTTAAATCATAAAAATCAAATAGACATTTTAAAATCATAATTTAATCATGAACTTTTCATAAACATTTAAAATGACATTTTAACCTCAAAACATTTACAATAACATTTTGACATATTAAATCATAAACATATAAAATTTCCTAAACATTTAAAATATCATTTTAACATATAAAATCCCATAAACATTTAAAATATCATTTTAACATAAAACAATTTCCATAAACATCCATAACTATAGCAAATAATCATATTAGCACATAAAACAGCATTTAGGGCACTGCCATGACGTTTACTAATTTTTAGGTGTAAAAAGACCCTTTTACCCCTAGACTCGATATTTTACGTTTTCGACTTTTATCTTGATTTCATGACTCTAACATGTCCCAAATAATTATTTAAGCCTACATGAATTTTTTTCATATTTTTATTTAGCTTAAATCGAGGACTTTTAATTTAATCTTTAAATAAGACGTATTAACATGTTTTAATCCCGAATTAAACCAAACCTTAATATAAAATTCCCAAATTAAAAATTTAGACTTCTAATAATTATTTAAGCTTAAACGTAATTTTTCATAATTTTATAAAGCCTAAAACTAGACTTTTCAATTAACTCGTTAATTAGCTTTTCGTGCGGCGATTAAATTCCGAATAAATCCAAAACTCGTTATTTTGATCCCAAATTTTTAAACATAGCATTTTTATGATTTATTCTACCCTTCCAAGTCATGAGCCACCCCCGTGGACGCTTGGATTCGATTTTAGCTTTATTATTTTCGTTTTTGACACCTTATCGAACACACCGAGCCATCTCCTAATTTACCCGAGCCACGCCCGAGCCATCTTGAGCCAAAACCTAGCCAACCCACCTAGGGACCCTCCTGACCAAGCACAGCCCAAAAACCCCGGCCCTGGCCCGCTCTAAACTTTCTGGAACATGACCCATGTTCTGTACGTGTTGTGCATGTGTATCCTAGGGACTTTAGGACTCCTATCTAGACTAGGACCCTTTCCAGCCCTTAACCACTTGACCCCTCATGACCCTAACCTTCCCTGGACCACGCCCAGGCCAAGCCCAGACCAACCCAGCCCCTTGAACCCAGGCAGCGAAGCTCTGAACCAGACGACAGCAACCTGCGAGCTTGATGGCTTTCCTCACGGTTCCATCTTTCTTGCTCGGTCCTACTAGAACTAAACCATACCAGCCCCTAGCCCAGCCCTTGTGTACCCTCCTAGGACCCTAAGGACCTTGCCTAGCCCAGCCCGTAGCCCCCTGGCCGAGCCTCTTCTTTCCTGCACAAGCTGGAACCCTGCGCTACCTCATAGAAGCTCTCGGGTAGGAGTCCTCTTGTTTCAGGGCTCCTCCCAGCCCTCAAACTCGAGTCCTAGCTTGGCTAGGACTCTACCCTAGACTCAACCAAGCCCCTGGCCGATGCCCTGGCCCAAGCCAAAGACAAGCCAACCCCCGGAACAAGGAACCCGATCCCCTAAACCCATGACAGCAAGTTCACGGTTTCTGCATGTTCTTGTTTCTTTTTTCTTTCTTTGTTTCAGGCGATGTACGTGTGGTGTGTGGGACTCCAAAACAAGTAGAAACCTTACTTTACCAAACCTAGACATCATGGAAGCCCCTTAGTATCATAAAACAATTTATTGGATTCAAAACCATGAGTATAACATGCAATAGTGTAGAAATCCGAAATTTTCAGAAACTTGTTTTCATGTGCTTCATGCATAAATTATTTAAACAATAATATGATATGATGGATGAGAAAAGGAGATGTATGGCGTGCCTTTGCGTAATTAACGCACGAAAAACCTGTTGACGATCGCGAAGAACGGACGAGAACCGCGGCTTTACTCTCCCTAAGCTTCCACCGAATTTTTCCTTCAAAAATATAGTGTGTGCCGTGTGTTTTTCTTGCTTGGGAGAGTTTTGGTGTGCTTGAAAGTGTGTGGCCGATTTTGTGAGGGTTTTGGGGTGAGGTTTTACATATTAAATACATAAAAATCCACTAATTAGGCCTTAGGCCCTTTAACTATGATAATTAAGCCCATTAAGCCCATTAGTGCTTAAATTAAAATATTAAAAATAATTTTGTTTAATAAAATTTGTGAATTTATTAGCCGGGTCGCCAAAACATTCGAGTTTTTGTTGAAAAAGCAACACCGATAAAATTTATGTCCCGGCGTATAAAATCACCTCAAAACCCCTTATTTTCAAAAATATTAAAAACCATCAACCATATTTTAAATAATTAAAAATAATTATTTAATAAAAATATTTTCTATTCTTCAGCCCTCGGTCCCCGTTCCTCGATCGTCACTTGAATATTCCTTAAAAAATACAACTTTTATGCAATCATGTAGAAAAATATATTTTAAATATGCAAGTATGCAAAACATAATTAATTCATGCAATTAAAACATTTAATTAAAATACAAAAGAATTTAATAATTGCATGTACGTGGTTTGCGTGGACTTTAAAATTTTCGGGGCATTACATAAGCTCCTGGATTTTAGTCCAAGTAGCAAGTGTCTTCTTCAGCACCTTGACCTCTATTACCTCCTTTCTTGCAGCAGTCACCTCTCTCATAAACTCATCAGCCAAATCAGGACTATTATCTCTTGCCATTTTTTTTCTTAAGAATGACTATCTGGGTTAACCCATGTTCATATTTATAGATGAAAACCAGGGACCAAAGCTCGAGAAAGTCTTGACTACAGTAGATATATGAAACATCCCATATCTAGCTCTCATCGGATTTGTTACCATATATTGCACTAATTTAAGAAAAACCTTATTATGATATTCTGTGATTCTGTGTCAGAAGCAAAAGGTATTTTGTCTCATTAACAAAACAAGGCTTATTATATCTTCCAGTAGAAGCTATCAAGACGACTTCTCTTCTTCTGAATTTTATTCATCATTCATCAGTTATTTATCTTATTTAGCCAACAGTAAGTTATTTGCAGGAAAGCAGAAGGGAATATCAAGTACTTAAACTGAAATTTTATTAGAAACCATTCCAGTACATTAAACGATGCAGAAGTAAAAGCAGTAGATCAACAAATGCTCTTTAACAAGAAGCTTTACATTAAACTTTTTGCATTCAGTAATATCACCAGATCGTAGTATCTTCAGCAGGAAAAGGATGGTCTGCTTCGAAAAGATTCCAGCAAGCTTGGGTCTAGTAAGAATCTAGCAAGCTTGGGTCTTGTTAGCACTAATGTATAATCAGATACTTTCCAGGGCATCAGCTTCATCGATCAATCAGCACTCTCTTATTGCATTAGAAAGCCTCTGGAAAAGATCGATGCTACACCTTCGACTAAATGGAAGCAACAAATCTTTTTGATTGTTGACATTACAACTCCAGGAGTTTGATCCAAGGATCATTACGTAAAGAATGACATCTTCAAACTTCCTTCTGAACATTTTTGCTTCGGCCCCTGGATCAGACTCTAACTCTTCTTTAACTTGAGCTTTCATTTTAGATTATGAATGTTTAACTTCGTTTAAGTTGTGCAGGCATTTATAGTAATCTTCGGAAGACACAAAGACTCTTGCGACTGTTCATTTTCAACGGTTCAGATTGAAAGATTGCCAAAAGTCATTTGGTGTTTAATATCCACTTATTAGTTGCATTTACCGAGGGGGAACAGTATCTTAGTCAGACTAAGATTTTTATACCATTTTCGGAAAACAGATAGAGTATTTGTCTTTTCGATAAGACAACAAGTCTGCTGTTTTGTCACAGTGCTCAAATATTTCAGCACTCTGAAACTTCCAGCAGACGTTATCATAAAACGACAAATCTTCTTTTGATTATTTTTAGTAACCGTCTGGACAGCCCGCCTATTTCAAAATTTTAAATCATTCGCGTCTCTGACAAACTTTGCAAGTCTTTTCAAACATTCAACCATAAACATACTGACACGTGTCCTTATGTTTACTTGACGGCTGTACATTCATTTTAAAATATCACCTTCTCATTTTTCAGTTTTACAGTTTCAAAACAGTTGCTACTCAGCTACTGCTTTCTCTTAATCATCTTCTATCTATTGCAAATTTTATCTGATCCTTTCATCGTAGAGAAATGGCCGGAGCATACACTCTTAATGCATATCAAGTCAACTTTGCTTCAGTTCTCAATATCAAAGATAAGAATCTTGTTAAAATGTTTAAAGACCTTGAGAAATCAGGACTTCGAAACTTCTTGGAAGCATCAGCTGTGATATACAAAAATGCTCTTCTGGATTTCTACGCTAAGGCAACTGTGCATGAAGGAAAGATCGTCCACTCTCAAGGAGATGCATCCATCTCCATTGATGCCGCACTATTGGGCGCAACTTTTCTCCTCCCACTTTCAGGTACTTCTGAACTATCTGATATTTCCAAGCTAGAAATGTCTATTGCTCTTAGCATTTTCTCAGCCACTAGAGAAGAATTGTCTCCTTCTTGCCACAAAAAGTTACTCAAAATGGAATATCAAATTCTGGCTGATATTGTGGCGAAGGCTATATTAGTCAAAGCTGGCACGTTCAACAAGTTAACAAAGGAGAAAGTTCAAGTGATGGCTGCCATCACTAAGGGAACTAAAGTGGATTGGAGTCATTTCATATTCAGAATCATGAAAGACATGGTCATCAAGAAAAGTTCTGGATTTGCTGTTCAGATCAGCAAAATGCTCAAGGATGCTGGTTTCACTTTTACAAGTGAACATGATGCTGTTTCGGTAACAATGATTGATGCTGAGAATGTACTCGCTTTAAGGCCCAAGCCAACCGTGGCTGAATTTGTTGCCTTGAAAAAGGAGATTGGAGAGACTCTTTCTGAGACTCAGAAACCTCAACGAAAGATTAAAAGGAAAAGAGTGATCGTCTCTACTGATTCTGATAAAACAGTATCAGAAGAGTCTGCTGCTGATGTTCAACCATCCCTACCAACTCCAATAAAAAAGAAAGCACAGACTATTCTTAAAATCAAGAAGACAGCAGCAATTTCTGAAATTGAGAAAGTGCCAATCAGACAGGTGTTTCCAGAAGTGGTTCCATCTGCACGATCCAATGCTCCTACTTCAGTGCAAGCTGCTGCATCTGTTCCAGCAACATCTTCTGCATTTCGACCCATTTTGCCTATCTCATCAACCGACAAAGGCAAAGGAAAGATGATTGAAGAACCACAATTTTTTGGACTCAGAACAACTGTGACCACAGGTGTTGATCTTCATTTGGCAGAAATAGAAAGCTCTGCCAATGATGACATGAATTTCTTTGACGAGTGGCACAAGGTCCGAATTTTTCATTCTTTTGCTTACTTCAAGACGAAAGGATCCTATGGGAAAATAATGAACGCTAAGAAGAGGGTCTTTCAGCTTGCCAAAACAGAAAATGTAATCGAGGCATTGCGTAGAAGAAGCTACATCCTCGAACAGCTGAAATGTCAGAAGTTGGAATCGGTTCTGAAAATTCTTAAATCAAATTTTGATCCTACAATTCCTACTGCTGTTCAGGATCAAAACGTCATTCTGATTCTAACTGACAAATTGAAACAGATGAGTGAGCAACTTCTTGATCAAGAAAAGGGCTTTGGCGAGCCAATTGAATATCAAGTCGGCCTTGTTCCAGACTTTCCACAGATCCAGACAGTTGAGGAACGGACTACAGCTTCACCAAAAGCTTCTGTTCTCAGTACTCCTGCATCACCAACAAGGCCTCTTCAGTCATCATCTCTTTTGTCTGTGCATGAACTGGCTTCCGTTGAAGAAGTCATTGAGTCAATTGTTCCCACGTCCCCTACTACTCAGGAAGCAGTTCCAGCTACTTCATTGCCACAATCACCCTCTCCAACCGCAGAACAACATATGGCAGAATCAGATGCTGTATCTCTTTTGCCAACTCTAGAGAAATTTTCTGCTGCTCATCAAGCTGAAATGAAATTTCTTATGAACCAGCAATCTGAACCCATAATTGCAGAACAATTAGCTTCACCTACTGCCGTTGCTCCAACAGAAGAGAACTTGGTCTCCAACTTGGTTGCTCCTGATGAAGAGATTGTTCCTACCATAATTGCTGCCGAACCAAATGGCTCTGCTATTCCAGATGAAACCTCTGCTGACCCTGGTCCTTCTACTGCTGTGATGGACACCACTTCCCTCACCACCAATCAAGTCTCTACTGCACTGATTGTCACTGATCCTGTTCAAACTCTCACGGACACTCGTGCTGCTGAAATGAGGCAACGCATGCTTGCGCGAACCCCCTCACCTGAATCAGAATCATTCAATTTGGAGTTTCAGATTGACGTTCTGCAAAGGGAACTCAATAACCTGTCTGATTTAGTCAAGCGGATGTCCTGTGAAAGCATATCAGAATTTAGTGGTGCCCAGATCTTCAGAGAACGAATGAGCAAACAAATATATAAAACGGCGGAACCCGTGGAGAAAATGCATGCTGAAACCATTGTTTTCAGACAAGCTGTATCGAGAAATCATAGTCACATCGTGCTTGCTCAAACTGATATACTAAATCGACTCACCGAGCATGATGATCTCATTCGATCATTTTCCACCTCCATGGAAGTAATGGATGCCAAGATTGACTCTCAAACTCAATCTCTCACTACTCTCAATGATCGTATCTCTACTCAAGCTCCGTATCTGGAGATGTTAACCAATGGCATTCAAAACTTGTCTGGAAGAATGAATGATCTTATGGCCCATGTGATTGCCGCTGATGCCAAAAAGGGGGAAGAAAAACGAAGAGATCCATCTGAAGCAGAAATAATTCATGCTTTAAATAAAATGCGTAAATGTAAAACTTACAGACCGAAGACGTGACTTTGTGAGCTTCTCGAGGTCAGTAGTAGTACAACCCTTTACAGAACCATTGCTCTGATACCAGCTATAGTGGCCCGAAAATTCATATTTGAAAATTTGCGGAAAAATTAAAAATTTTCACTTTAAAATAATCAAAATTTGCCTCATTCATCAAATCAACTGATAAATTAAGTTTAATATTCAAAATAGCAGCGGAAGAATTTAATGTTTGCAAAAAATCAATTTAAAATAATTCATCAACAGATAAAAACTGAGTTCGGAAAATAATAAATGCTAAAAATGAGGTCCTCGGGTTCCACTACTGCCGACCCAAGCTAGCTCACTGGTCCCCGCCCTCGGCCCCGACCTCATCAGTACCTACAACAATCAAGTCTAGTGAGCCTAAAGACTCAGCATGCATATATCGTAAACAACGAGTAAATAATATAGTAAAATTTTCATGGGATAAAATATCATGTCATGAGGCATAATGTGAAAATAACTTGTCATGAGCAATTATAATACGTGCATAACTGAACTGAAAATCATAGTGAAAATGTTTGCTCCTTGGAGCCCTGTACTGAAATAGCATGTAATAATTTTCTGTTGAGATTATGGTCTACGCAAGTGGCCCCTGCACTGAACTGAACTGACCGGTAACTGGCGACCGGATAATACAATGCTCCCATGACCGGTAACTGGCGACCGGGTGAAGTAATGAACGTCTGATCAGACTAATGCCACAGTATACTGGGTGGTACATAACTGAACTGACCGGTAACTGGCGACCGGGTGAAATAATGCTCCCATGATAGTGAGATGGCCACGAGCAATATCGCATAAATCTCAAAAATGAATATTTTCTATGCACGTAATATAATTAACCAACATAATTAAATATGAACAATTTCGATCTTCTTGCTTTAAAATCATGTACTTGTGATATTTAAAAATACCTATATGGCTTGATTGAAGAGTGAAAGAAGATATAAACATGCCTTGGTTTGTTTTGACAGAAAACAAACGAAATAACGACGCGGCGCGGTGGAGACGGAGTGCTCTTCACTTTCTCACTTTTTCTCTCTTAATTCCTTTAAACCAAGCATGCACCATAATTATTATAATAGCGTAAAAATCGTAAACGTGATGCATGAACATTTAAAAATATCATGATTTGTGCTCAGGGCGCTGCCATGACCAAATTCTCACCCCAGGTGCAAAATGACCATTTTGCCCCTAGGAACCCAAAAATTTCCGTTTTACCCCTGGACCTCTAAAATTTACCCGAAGCTTACCAAACCCCTTAAAATGTCCCAAAACATTTTTAAAAGCATTCCTAGATGTAAACTCGAGCCCAATACCAAACTCACTCGATTCGTTTTAAAACTTAGACCGGAGTCCCGGTTTTAACCCGAATTGACTCGAAACCTAACCAAATTTCTCCCGACTTTTTACCACACTAATAAACGTCTAAGAGGCCTTAAAACCATCAAAACCAGACCCATATGCCCCTCGAACCAGCTCTGAAAATTTCTGGAAAATAAACAACTATAGCCTTTCGAAAACCCTACCGAATGGGTCGGCTTCTAACCAACCCCCTCTTAGCCCTCCCTAGGACTCTACTGGACTCAGTGACCCCACGGCCCCAACCCCAAACAGCCTCCACACTGGACACACATGCTAGGAATCGAATTTGCTCATCACACTACTGAACCATCCTCGGCCTACTCCCTTCGACTTGCTACTAAACCAAGACCAGCAGCTCACGGCTCACTCCTAACCCTGTTACGGACCCAAGTGGGTCAGCTGCTTGACTAGGGTCGAGCCATGCACCACTGCCCCTATAAAACTTCCGATCTAGCCACTAGCCATGCTAGGCGACCCCAAGACGCACGGCCCCTGCTACCAGCCGTGAAACGATCGAGGCACAGCCCTAGACCTCCATGATCTGCACAACACTCGACCCCTACCACGATACAACAGCGGCCTTTTGCACCAAAAACAATCAGAACGTGAGATGCCTTCAAAAACCGTGAACATGCAACCAAAAGAATAAGATTTCGTGTCAAAACTTCAACATAACGTGCACCCATGTTGGATCGAAAGGTTGCTACGCATTTACACACAAATGTACATAATAATGGTGTGAATGATACAAAGGAAATAATACATGCGTGCCTGATGTTTTTTGTGAACCAAAAGATGAAATGAAACACACGGCCGAAGGGGACTCTAGCTTGAATGGAAATGGAGGCACCGAATTCTTTGTTGCTGCAACTCACGAAGAGAATGGCTGATTGGAGGAGTGGGCGGTTAATAATAGGTTAATGGGCTTCAAGTTTCATTTTAAAGGTTTTAAAAGAGTTTTAAGCCCGATAAGTTTAAAAGTAGCCCTCTTAAATCCAAACTCACTTCCCAAAAATACTTCGTGTTGAAAAGGTTTTGTAAATGATAGCCGAACCATTTAAAAGTCAGCCGATTCGATAAAATTTGCGTACCGTTAAAAATAAAGTCCAGCGGATAAAATACATAGAAAAATCCCATTATTTGAAAAATCCACTTAAAACACCATATATTAATTTATAAAAATTAATCATGTAATTAAAATAATTTTCCTGAAAATTCTCCGGTCTCCGTTCCTCATTCGAGCGTAAAATGCACTTAGAAACCCTACTGCATGAATTTCAAAAATGTATGGAATAAATTCTACCATACATGAATTATGCATAAAAATAATTAAACAAGAATTAATAAAATAAACATGCATTTTATGCTTTAAAAGAATTTAATAAAATACCAAAGAAATTTAATAATTTGCATGCATGTGGTTCACGTGGACTTTCCGATTTTCGGGACGTTACACAAATTGACTCATGAGACAATTTTATAAGATTTTTTTGTAAATTAGTTTTAATACTTTCTAATATTTAATAAAAAAATTGTATAAAAGACATTATACGTTTATAGAAATATTTTAAAAATTTATTTGAGGACATATTATGCATTTTAGAGTAAAGAAATAAATATGAAGTGTATTTTAAAAAATTATAGTGTAAATAAAACTATCTTAAATGTGTATATAAATCGTTTCATTTCATTTATTTTCGGTCACGATTTTGGGTTTTGTGTTACTTTTATATTTAGTTCAGCATATTCTCTTAAATATTAAATAAATCATAATTTTTTATATAAAATTAAGCTTTTCAACTTTTTAATGAAGAATGTATCATGAAATTTTGATATATTTATTGTTCATACATCGATATTATTATTATTATTATTATTTAGTTAAAATTTAGTACAAATATTTTTGAAAATACTTAAAAAATAATTAAAATTACTTGTAATTATTAATGTCTTTTAGTTCAAACCTTCCTTAAGGAAGAAGAGATGACGAAGTAGTTTTTAAATATCCGAACATTCAGAAATAACATTGTGATTATTTGCTTTTCAGTCTATCTTCTTTACTGACCTTCTTGATAAGCCATTTGTTCAACCAGTTTCAGTAAGCTTGCTTCCGCACAGTTCACTGATTGACTTGTTGAGAACTCAGCTGACAAGAACAAAATTTCAGTGTTTCTAATACAACCGAAATATTTTGAGATAAGTTTATTCACCAATATCTAAATTTATTTTTGACTATAATTCATTAAATTTAACAAAAACAAAAATAATTATTTAAGAAGAAAGAAACTATCTTAAAATTCGTTATAATATATTTTTGAAGAAAAAACACTAACATTATTAAAATAATAATGAGTTGCAATTTTTAAAAAATGTCATAAATCAATAGTCTAATTAAAAAGTTTGTCGATATATTTACGAAAAATTTCTCAACGTAGAGAAAAAATAAATTACTTAAATTAGTTTGAGTATGTCTCCTGTGAGACAGTCTCACAGATCTATATTAATGGGACGAGTTGACTCGATCCATATCTTGAGTAAAAGTTATAATTTTGACATAAAAAATATTTTTCACGAGTCAGATTGGATAAAAAATTTGTCTTACAAATTGACTCATGAATAAGAATTTTTATAAATTAGGTTTAATACTTTCTTATATTTTATAAAAAAATGTATAAATGACATTATATGTTTATATCAATATTTTAAAAAATCATTTGAGGACATATTATGCATTTTAGAGTAAAAAAATAAATATGAAGTGTATTTTAAAAAATTAGAGTGTAAATAAAACTATCTTAAATGTGTATATAAATCGTTTCATTTCATTTATTTTCGGTTACGTTTTTGAGTTTGTATTACTTTTATATTTAGTTCTGGATATTCTCTTAAATATTAAATAAATCATAAAATTTTTATATAAAATTAAACTTTTCAACTTTTTAGTGAAGAATGTATCATGAATTTTTGATATATTTATCGTTCATACATCGATATTATTATTATTATTTAATTAAAATTTAGTATAAATATTATTTAAATTATTAAAAAAATAATTAAAATTATTTGTAATTATTAATGTTTTTTAGTGCAAACCTTCCCTAAGGAAGAAAAGATGACGTAAAAGTTTTTAAATCTCCAAACATTCATAAATAACCTTGTGCTTATTTACTTTTCAGTCTACCTTCTTTATTGATCTTCTTCATAAACAATTTGTTCAACCAGTTTCAGTAAGCTTGCTTCCGCACAGTTCACTGATTGACTTGTTGAGCACTCAGCTGACAAGAACAAAATTTCAGTAATTTTAACACAACCGAAATATTTTGAGATAAGTTTATTCACGTATCTCTAAATTTATTTTCCATCATAACAAATTCTTTTTTTAATTCATTAAATTTAATAAAAACAAAAATAATCATTTAAGAAGAAAGAAACTATTTTAAAATTCGTTACAAAATATTTTTGAAGAAAAAAATACTAATATTATTAAAATAATAATGTGTTACGATATTTCAAAAATGTCATAAATCAATAGTCTAATTAAACAATTTGCCGATATATTTACGAAAAATTTCTCAACGTAGAGAAAAAATAAATTTACCTAAATTAGTTTGAGTATGTCTCTGTGAGACGGTGTCACAGATCTATATTAATTGGACGAGTTAACTCGATACATATCTTGAGTAAAAATAATAATTTTGACATAAAAAAATATTTTTCACGAGTCGATTGGATAAAAGATTCGTCTTACAAATTGGCTTATGAGATAATTTTATAAGAGTTTTTATAAATTAGTTTTAATACTTTCTTCTATTTAATAAAAAAGTGTATAAAAGACATTATATGTTTATAGCAATATTTTAAAAAATCATTTGAGGACATATTATGCATTTTAGAGAAATAAATATGAAGTGTATTTTAAAAAATTAGAGTGTAACTAAAACTATCTTAAATGTGTATATAAATCGTTTCATTTCATTTATTTTCGGTTACGGTTTTGGGTTTTGTGTTACTTTTATATTTAGTTATGCATATTCTCTAAAATATTTAATAAATCATAAATTTTTTTTATATAAAATTAAACTTTTCAACTTTTTAGTGAAAAATGTATCATGAATTTTTGATATATTTATTGTTCATACATCGATATGATTATTATTATTTAATTAAAATCTAATATAAATATTTTTTAATATTAAAAAATTAATTAAATTTCATCTGATAATAGTTTTTTTTTAATTTTTTGAAAAATATTTATTTATGTTTTAAATTTGGATAGACAAATAATATATGATTTTTAATATCTTTTCTATTCTTTTTATTAGTTACTGTTTAACTCAATCAATATTTCAAATACAATGATTGTTGGGGATCGATATAGAGTTTAGAGGAGGGTGAATAAACTCTATTCCTTTGTCGGTCGTTTTTGCAAAGGGGTGCTAGAATCCTGTTAGAGATTATAGCAAATCTTGTTCAAGTGTATAACCAGCAGACCACAATATAGTGCGGAAACGATCTGATGGTTTAAGGGTGTTTAATGATAAAACAGTAAGCAGTAGACAATGGTTGTTTATGGAAGTTCGAAGATGAAATCTTCTACGTCTCTCCTTCTTCTGTTTCCACAAGGTATCACTAAAAGACTTTGGTTTTTACAGTACAACACTTGTACGTACCCACTTCAGCAGGATTTATCATTCGCCTACTGAAACTCTTAGTTTCTCAACACGATAAAACGAATAAAACAAAGTTTTGAAAAAGACTCTTTTCCAGATTACAAACTCTTCTCAAAGATATAATAACTCGATAATGATTGTAAAGAGAGTAAGAAACAATCAGCACAATATGATCTCAAAAGATCAGATAACTTAAGTGAAGCGTGTACTGCTTTTCTCTATATTGAACTTTAAAGATGATAAGAAAATCCGAGTGCTCAAATCAACGTTCGTATGTTCGAGAATAAGCTCGTAGTTTTTGGTAACTTGTAAACGTCGTTGATCTTGCATTGATATAGAAGTCTTGAATCCAACGTCTATAAAAAAATGGCTTCTTTGACTTCTGATAAAATCAGCTTTATTGCCTAAAAGAGTTCCTGCAAAAAAGCTTCAAAACAATAAGTCTTGTTTTATACCAAAATAGGTAAGGCGTATTAAATGACTTTGTTCAATATTAATGAAGCATTTAATACTTGTACTTGGTAAATTAACGGTAACATTTAATATAAGATCGATTGGTTTTGATTCAGTGAAAGTCAAGTTCTGCTTTTGTTTCTCTAAGCGGATAAGTACTCGAAGAGTACTGCTTTTGTAAAAGCGATAGGGGAACTACTGGTTTTATACTAATTACTGCTTTAAACTATCTTCAAGTTTTTATTCACGCGATCTAGTGGTTTTGACTATCATCACCACAATTAAATTAAGTCTATCAATTTCCCCCTTCGCGGTGATGCCAAAACCTAGAAGTTAGTAAAGATGAATATAAAAGCAGATAGCCTTAAAAAGCAATTGATAAGAAAATAAACAGTAAATCAGAGTTCAAAAATCGTTAAGGAGTTTTAATCATCTGTTCCAATATCTCGGAACAGGGTATCCTCATCCTGAGGATCTTGGCCTCTGAAAGATGATTCTGCGTGATGTCCTCCTTCTGTCATTCTTCCTTCTGCTTCTGGTCTGCCTTCTGTTTCCCCTTTTTTGGCATCAAACGTCTGAACTCGAGTAAGTAAAAAATCCACTCGTTCAGTAAGAGTAATAAGGCCAGTATGCAGTATCTCCAGTATTGGCGTTTGATTCGAAACTTGTTCATTTAGAGCTTGAATTGATTGAGATTGGGACTCAATCTTGTCGTTGATAGTTTCGATTTTGGAGTCAGTGGCCGCAATTTGAGTTGAGATGGAAAGAGACGAGTCATGAGCAGAGATAGTACGAAGAACATCAATTTGACCGAGCACGAGGGCAGCATGACTTGCCAAGACATTTTTCCGGAAGAGAGCAGATTCAAATTCAAGCTTTGACAATGATTCTGCCGTGTTAAGAACATAATTCATTATGCGTTTGCGGAAAGAGTCGGTGGCACTGACCTCACCAGCATGATCAAAAGATAACTGCTTGACGATTTCGGAAATTCTATCAATAGATCGCCTCAGTGTTTCGATCTCAAACTCAAGATTGAAGTGCTCTTCTTCTGGGAGGGGCTTCTGGCCAACATATTTTATTAATATTAAATTTTATCTCAATACTCCAACTCCAGTCCGGCCTCACTTATTTAACTTAAAAGATAAAACTAAACTTATGCGATTTAAAATAAATAATCATGACTAACAACTTTAAAAATGCTTTAAATTATAAAGAAATCATTTTTAATTTAAATACTAGAAATTATGCATGGCTTATACGTAGTCTGATTTAACGAGTTCTACAACTCTCCCCTCCTTACAAGAAATTTCGTCCCCGAAATTCGCTTATCCTCGATAAACGAAAAGTTTAGACTTTTAATTCTAGAATCCTAATAATCCACTCTTTTGATGCGCTACTCCGATAAGATAAATATTAAGCTCTCCTTCCGTCTCCTCAATCCTAAATAAATTCGTCTACCAAAATCCTCGTTTGTAAATCGCAACTTAAAACAACTTATGGTGACTTAGTTCTATTCAACTATAGCCCCGAATTTTGACTTATCCCGCAATTTCTCATACTAGAGATGGATGTCCAAATTTAACGCACTTTACTTTCCTTATAATATACCCAAGATGTTTATTGACCTATTATATTCCAATATTGAAATCTTAACAGCATCCCTTCTTAACTTTATTGACCTCAAGATATGTTTAAGTTTCAAGTCCAAGTATTGGCATTCATGCAGTTCGACTTAGGAGATCTTAGTAAAGCACTTAAAAGTTAAATCTTATCTCAACCCCATAATAATATTATACTAAGATCCTTGAATCGAATCTTTACCTTACCGCACCAAACTTACATAACCCGACTATTTAGAAGTACATCCCAATATAACGTTGTTGCAAATCTTAAGTTCGAGTAGTCTTAATCCATAAAACCCAAAATATACGATACGGATCTTCTACCTAAATAATAAAATTATTCTAGCACCAATTACATGCTTAAACTATTTCCTTTTCAATTAGCATAAAGTTGAGACCTAAGACCCTTGGACTTTCTTTACTGAAGCGAATGTCGCATTCTTACGCATCCTTAATGCTTAATTAATACTAGCGTATAAAACTTAATAAGTTCTCCTATGATGGGCTAACTCTAATAAATCAACTTCACTTATAACCCATAAATTCTAGAATCCCCATATCAAGATTTCAGATTTCTTACTCGATAAAAATCTTAATATTCGTTCATTGATAACCTATGATGAACACAACTTGTTTCTTTTGGTTTTTATTTCACCCAAAATTTTCGTACGAACACCTATCTCATAAATTTAAAATTCAAGCTTACGCGACCCAAATAGTATTAGATAACATAATCTCAACACACATATTCATTTATTCTCAAGTTTCTCAATGACTTTCAAAAATTTCTTAAAACTAGGTGTCTACCTCAAATCTTATATGCGTCTATCAAGTAATCTAACCATCGATCGTACCCATTTTTTTTTTTTGAAAAATTAAATTCCAACAAAGGTATAATTTTAACTCTTAAGATCATGATTAAAAATTATGATTCATCAAACTTAAATTCCCATTTTTTTTTTGTTAGCTCCATATCTATTCTTATAACTTAACTAGCTGATCAACTTTATCTTAAATTGTCATCACTCTAAATTCTTGATTTGTCACAGTATTAATTCACTAGAGCTTAAACTTTCAAGCCAAATGTTGATTCATCCTACAATGCCCTTGGTTACCATTTCTTACAACCTTATAACCCAATTGTTTCAAGGTTCTAAATGTCCCTTCAAACCTAAATCATCAAATTTCATATCCTTTAAATTATTCGCTTCTCACTTACTGCTAACCAAGTCCCCAAGTTTCTTAAAAATTGCAAAATTAGTTCTTACTTTCCTCGAATATTATCCGATTTGTCCTTAATCTAGAGAATCCAACAATTACCCATAAGTTGTTGGCGTTCCTAATTCCATTCTATAGATTTTCCGTAACATAAAGTTCAATTATCTTAAGCTAATTAAACCAAAAATTCAATTATCATAATATCGAAAATTACTGATTTAACCCAATTGTTCCTCCAAAGTTCTAATTTAATCCTCAAAAATTTCAGAATTTGCAATTAGGCCCTTAAAGTTCTCGAAAATTATCATTTTGGCCCTACAACTCTACAAAATTTGCATTTCTGGTTCCAATAAAATTTTCAATTTTAGCCTCATTAAACCTTAAAATTCTCAAAACTCAGAATTTAATCACAAAATTCGATAAACTCGAAAACAGTCTCTTAGAATTTTATTTTTTTGCACTTAGGTCCTCAATTATTAGTTATTACAATTAGGTCCTTAAAATTCTCAATTCATGCAATTCAATCCTTAATCCAACTGGGTAGAGCATGCATCCTAAATAAATTCTACGTTTTTATACTTCCAAATTTAGTCGTTGTCCCGAATCATTAATCCTTACATGGAATTCTCAAAAACTAACTAAACTAGCAATCGCGAACCATCAGTAGTTTCTTAGAAAATCTACAAGTCTCAAGAGCATTTATAATCTTCAAGATTAACTTATAATCCAAAAAGTAGAACATCAGTACTATTAGCCAAAAAATCAATATAAAAAATCCATTATTTCTTTAAATTTACGTAAGTACCGCATAATTAAAGTCTTGACACAAAACGTTTCATGAAAACATGCTGTAAAAATATTTCATGCTTTAAAAGAAATGCGTAAACGTAAAACTTACAGACCGAAGACGTGACTTCGTGAGCTTCTCGAGGTCAGCAGTAGTACAACCCTTTACAAGAACATAGGCTCTGATACCAGCTGTAAAGGCCTGTGTTTCGTACTTGAAAATTTGCGGAATAATTTAAAATTTTCTCTTTTAATAAAAAAATGCCTCATTCATAAAATATACTGATAAAAGGTTCAATGTTTAAAGTAGCAGCGGAAGTAAATATCTGTTTCAAAATAACAACTTAAAATAATTCATCGTGATAAAAAATGAGTTTGCATAAAAATGATAAATAAACTGATAAATGAGGTCCTCGGGTTCCTACTACTGCCGACCCAAGCTAGCTCACTGGTCCCCGCCCTCGCCCCGACCTCATCATTAGCTGCTCCCCCCATATATCCTCAGTCTCTGACTTGAGCGTCGGAGGAGCTACGCCAGGACACCCTCCTGGCCCCCTCCTAATGATCTTATTTGTGATTTCAGGCTCAGGGTAATTTCAAAACCTGCGTCTGGACTAGTGACACTTGCTGAAATCGGACCCTAAATTTTCCGTGAGTATCACTGCACACACCAAGTTTCTGCCATAAAAACTCAATTTTACTTCTGGAAGGACCTTAGTCAAAATGTCAGCGCTTTGATCTTCTGTTTTGCAATAGATTTTTGCACTTTTTCTTCTTTTATCTTTTCTTAGAATATATAATTTTATTTTGAGGTGTTTTGTTTTGCCATGGGACACTGGATTATTTGCAATAGAGATTGCAGCTCGGTTGTCCACATTTAGTTGTATGCGTTCTTGTTGTTCCATATGCAAGTCAGCAAGAAGTTTCCTGATCCAAAGTACTTGATTTACATCAACACAAGCAGCCACATATTCTGCTTCTGCGATGGTTTGTGCTATAACTTCTTGCTTCTTACTGCACTTTGAAAAAATTCCAGAACCAAAGTTAAATAGTAACCCGAGGTGCTTCTCATATCATCTGCACATCCAGCCCAATGACTATCAGAATATCCATAAAGATAAAAGTTTTTAACTTGACCGAACTTTACTCCATAATCAATTGCGCCCTTAATATATAAGAGAACTCTTTTCGCTGCATGAAAATGAATTTCGCTAGCACAATGCATATACCTTGATAACAAACTTACGACGTGAATTATATCTGGCCTGGTTGAAGTTTGACACATGAGGCTACCTACCAGATTTCAATACAATCTTTCATCCAATATTTAAGCTTCATCTTCTTAGTTTCCCTTTTTGGTTCATTGGAGTTTTTGTTGGCTTGCACTCTTGTCAAACTTTTTGAGAAATTCCCTTGCATATTTATGCTGAAGCAAAAATATTTCATTTTGTTTTTGATACGCTGACATACCAAAGAAGAATGTCATTCTCCCAAGATCTGTCATTTCAAAGGCATTTTTCATCTCTTCTTTGAACTTTTCAATCAATGCCTTGCTACTTCCTATGACAAGTAGATCATCAACGTCTTACAAAGATACAACAAATAATTCTTCATCAGCCTTCTTAATGTATAATGTTGATTCACTCGGACTTTTTTCAAAGCCCAAGTCACCAAGTGTGTATCAATTTTACTACACCAGGACCTTGGTGCTTGTTTCAAACCATACAAGGTCTTTTTATAATCAATATAACTTCTCCTCATGTCCTTGTAAAGCAAATCCATCAGGTTGCTGTACAAAGATTTCTTCCACCATGTATCCATTCAGAAAAGATGACTTGACGTCCATCTGGTGGATACTCTAGCCTTTTTGTGCAATCAGAAAAATATATTCCGAACATCTGGGTATTTAGCTTGACAACATGTCTTGCCTCGTACTTATTTACAAAACCGTCCCGTTTAGTTTAGTCATGTAAACCCATTTTACTCCTATAGGTTTCTTATACTTGGGTCTATCCACCAACTCCCATGTTTTGTTTTTACAATCATCCTTAGCTCCTCCTACACGGCATGTACTCGTTTCTGATCAGTTACAACTTCTTCATACCTTGCAAGCTCCATCACAACAACATTGCATTTTTTTTTTATAAATGTCAGATAGCAATCAAGTTCCTATAACCTGTTCATCATCTATATCTTCATTCTGATCCTCCAGAACCTCAAGCTTCTTATAATCCTCAAAACTCCACTTTTATGAATAAAAAAATTGCACATCTCTACTAATAATTACTTTCTTACTTTGTGGTTGATAGATACTAGAGGCCTTTGAGGTTAAGCTACAGCTTACAAAAATTCCAGATTCTATTTTTATTCTACTTTTTTGTCCAATTTGTCTCTCTTAACTTGAGTAATATAAAAGAAGCGCAAAATTTTTGAAATTTTGCAAAGTTTCTCTGAAACTTTGGTTTGTTTTTCAATTGTTGAAACCTCCATTGATAGCTTCAGTTCGCACATCATTAAAAGCAAGCAATCTGGCAGCATTGAGATTTCCTTTTCTTTCTTTGCCTCTTGACTGCTAACAACGAATTTTGATTTTCACGAGCCCCAATTTGTCATTATGGGTGAAATTGCTGCCTTTTGCTATTCCTTCCCTTGTTCTTGATAACTTTCTTCCTGGGAATTTAGTTGGGTTTCCTCATTATTTTCTTCACAGCACTCTGTAAAACTGGGGTTAGATTCTTGTGTTTCCTCTCCATCTTTCTTCTCCATTGCAACATCAACGTGGAGTGTTGGCATTTCAGTGCCTTCACTTTCTTCATGCTGCGACCATGATAAGTGTACTTGACCACCTCCAAGAGGCATAACTAGGCGAAGAGGGTTAGTCGACACTATTTTTGTTCATGAGGTTGTATATTAACTATATATGTATATAATATTCATATACATTATTGGTACTTAAACTAGTCTTAATTGTACCACAGTCTGCCACATTAGTATTACATGACAACGAAACTTGTACTGAACATGCATGAATAAACCAAGACCATGATGATACACGTATATATATAAGATATCATATTTTAACTATATTAGTACTGTAAGTAATCTTAATTGTGCCACAGTCTACCACAGTAATACTACGTAACAATGCAACTGGTATTAAACATACGTGAAATAACCAAGACTATGATGCTACACTTATATTTATATGATACCATATTTTAACTATATTAGTGTTGCAAGTGGTATTAATGTAAGGTCTTTTGGAAATTCGAGCTACGTAACCTGACTACATGCAATCTAGGGTTTTAGTAAAATATGTGTTTAATTATTTTAAAACTTTAAAGACATGATTATTACATTGTTATGTCTGTCATTTCATGTTTTATTTAAAGTCTCATGCGTTAGGGCTTTATTTTGCATTTCGCGCTCGAACGAGGAACGGAGACCGGGGATGATCAGGAAAAAATGTTTTTATTAAATAATTATTTTTAATTATTTAATATATGGTGTAATTAAGAGAGAATTTCAAAAATGGGCCTTGAGCGAGTTTTTTTACTTCGCCGAGCCGTATTTTAAACCAATACGCAAATTTTAACGAGTCAGGAGACTTTTTGAGGGTTCGGGCAATATTTTCAAAAACGTACCTAACCCAAATATTTTTCGGGAGTGCTTTTGGGCTTGATAAATTTATTTTATTGCTTAATGTGAAATGTCTGCCTTTCTTAGTATTAAAAAGTGCTAATATTTTTTTTTAAAACACAACATGAAACAGCTGAACCTTTGCCAACACATGAAAATATTTTTATAAAATATTTTGCCCACTTTAAAATAAAACATCAACCAACTAGTATTTAAAAATCATGACATCGTTAATTGTTTTACCAAATCTAATAAGCAATAAACGTGAAAATATCATCCTCTCAAACACCACTCAAAAGCATAAATAAATAGTCTTAAAAATCTTTT
This sequence comes from Primulina tabacum, assembly GCF_025594145.1. NCBI lineage: Eukaryota > Viridiplantae > Streptophyta > Magnoliopsida > Lamiales > Gesneriaceae > Primulina > Primulina tabacum. The sequence continues at coordinate 17,126,233 of NC_134550.1, forward strand.
AACGTAAATCGTAATCATAAATCATAATTGCGGAAAAGTAGAAGCGCTGGTCCTCGGGTAGTGTGCACCTTCAGTACAGTCAGGTCAACCATCAAGACCTCCCTCACACTCACCTGCATCCATCACACCTAGTGAGTCTAAAGACTCAATACACCATAATCTTGATAACAAGTAATACGTATAAAACCACATGCAACAGCGAAAGATACTTTTACATAAAAATAACATTTCATGAAGATGCATAAACTTTAAACATAACCCTTTTCATAATCATTTTCATAATGCATAACTTAACATCAACCCTTTATCCTTTTCCTCAATCATAACATGTATCCTCTTATCATGATCATAAACATTTTCTTTATTATTGAATTTAGATCGTTAATTGTGACTTTCCTCAATCCTCAAAAAGTCGATGGATCCATCTACATGTAACCACAGTACTGGGCGGCGGGGACATCATCGACGATTTCTCGCCCATTGAGCCTTGGCCTATCATTATCGAATGAAAACACAATCGTCGGGCTACCTCTGGGGCCTTTTTCCTCACGATATTCCCATTCTTACCTCAAATCATCAATAGTCACAATTACTTCACTTTCTTTAACGTTTTATATTTTCATCACTTTACAAAAATCATGCATAAATATCATTTTTCTTTTGAAAACAAGAATGCACATATTAAATGTCAACCTTAAAGCATAAAAATCCATGGACATTTAAAAATCGCAATGTAATCATGTAAAATTTATAAAAATTTCAAAATTATCATAATATCATAAAAATATCATTCAGAGCACTGTCATGACGTTTACTAATATTTTTAAGTGTAAAATGACTGTTTTACCCTAGATGTAAAATTTCTCGATTTTGAATTTTTCTTGATTTCATTAACTCTAACATTACCCAAATAATTATTTAAGCCTAAATTAAAATTCCCATCATTTTATTGAGCTTAAATACTTAACTTTTTAATTAATTCGTAATTAGTCGTTTTGAAGGCGTTTTATTCCCGAAAAATCCCAAACTTTAGAATAAAATTCCTAACTTTAAAACTTAAACTTTTTGTATTATTTTAGTCCTCGTGAACCATAAATCGACCCCCGTGAGCCATTTTTCAATTATTTGCTCCTTTAAAACCCTAACTCGACCCTTAAAGTTTGGACCCGAGCCACGGCTTGATTCCTACGAGCCACCCTCGAGCCAAGCTGGTCCAAACCCTTACCAACCCCTTAAGACACCTTGCCGGACCCTTGGAACCCATAGGATCCGATCACAACTCGAAAACGTGACCCCATTCCCATGATCATGCAGCGGCCGAGAGATCCAACATGCATGGACTCTTTGTTTGTGAACTTAGGAACCTAGCCGACGCCCTAGCCCCTGAACCAACCTCTAGTGCACCTTCCTAGGACCCTAAGGACTCACCCTATCCCAGCCCTTGAACCCTAGACTGAGCCAACTTCCCTGCACGAGCCGCTGAACCCTGCGCGCTACACATGAAGCTCTCGGGTGGGAGTCCTAGCATGCTAGGACTCCTTCCCGAGCCCTAAACTTGAGTCCTTGCATGGCTAGGACTCTCCCCCTGACCCATGATAGACACTGACCGAGCCCTGACCCAAGCCAAGACCAAGCCAACTTCCATACAAGAAACCCGAACCCTTATTACTCCCATGAATGATTTTCGCACCAGAATGATTCCTTCGATTATGCAGTGTTTAGGGTGTGGTTCTAAGACTCTAAATCATGTAAAACTTGGCTTGATCATGTCCTAATCATGGCAGCTCGTTGAAGCACATAAAAACATGTTTCTGAAACATTAAATCATGAATTTTACACATGGTTATGCAATAATACAAAAATTTCATATGAACTTCAAGCTTTTCATGCAAACATAATTTAAAATACTAATACGATGTCATAGGAGAGAAAAGGAGATGCATGGCGTGCCTTGGCGTAATTTACGCACGATTATCCGTTGACGACGAAGAACGACGACGAGGGGGCCAAGGCTTTGAAAACCTTGAAGCTTTGAATTTTTCTCTTCAAAACGATGTGTGTGTGTATCATGTATTATGCTAGGGAGAAATTCTGAATTTGATTGTGAGTGTGCGGCCGTGTAGTACGTAGGTTTGGGGGAGGGCTAATACCTTAAATACTTTAATTAACCCCTTAAACAAGTTTACGCCCATTAAGAATGTAATTAGGCCCATTAGTGGTTGATTAAAGTTTAATTAAAATATAAAAATAGTTTTGTTAAAATAAGTTTGTTAATTTATTAGCCGGCTTACCAAAAAGTTCGTATTTTTGTTGAAAAACCAACACCGATAAAATTTACGTCCCGGAGTATAAATCACCTCAAAACTCCTTATTTTTCAAAAATATGAAAAAGCCTAACTCATATTTTAAGTAATTAAAATTAATTACTTAATAAAAACATTTTATGTTTTCCAGCCCTCGGTCTCCGTTCCTCGATCGCAACTCGAATAATCCTTAAAAATACAGTTTTATGTATAATGAAAATAAAATCCTATTTAACATCTAATCATGCATGTCACATAACCATTTAAGCAGTTAAAATCAATTAATTAGCCATTTTTCATATTTTATATATTTGCATGCAGTTGGATTACGTCGTCTTAATTTTGGACCTTACATAATGGGCCCAAAAACCTTTTAATCCCTTCTTGTTTTTTTATTAGTCCCATTAACACTAATTCTGTTATTAAGCCTAAACTATCAAACCCCAAACCTATTTTTTACGCCACAATTCCGCCAACCTCCCCTAGCAGCAGCAACTTCTCGTTTTGTTCCAGCACCCTTGGCTTCTCTTGTGTTTTTTTCAAGGAACCCCTCCCTGCTTCTTCGGTGCACGTTCTACGCAAAGGTTTCGAGCGTTTAATCGCAAAGTCACGCCATGAATCTCTTTTTCTCGTCATTCACGCTACTATTATGCTGTTGTGGGTGTGTTTGCATGAGGAATGCATTTTTTTATCATGTTGTATCATTTCTTTCTTAGTTTGTCACGAAATATGCATTTGTTTGACATGAACTCACAATTTTTGTTGGCTTGTGAAAAGGGATACCGAAATATTGATGCTAGGGAGTTGAGAATGTCGAGGGCTAAGGTGTTCAAGTGCTGGAGTCCTGAGGTAGACATAGTTTTGTGTAGGCCGATCGTTTTTTCCCTAGGTGAATGGTTCGGTTGTGGCTAGATCGGAAGATGGGAGGTAGCAGGCGGTGCAAGGGATGTTCCAAGCCTTAGACCAAACCCTGGTGGGTCTGAGTCATGGTCTAGGATGGCTCGAACACTACTGGTCGTGGTCATGGGGTCGGTCGAGGGAGTTAAGTCGAGGGGTGTCTCGGTTGGGGTTTGTTTAGTGTCATTCGGGTAAAAAGAGCTCAACAACATGCATGGGGCTAGAGTCCTTTGCTAAGTTGGTCCAAGAGGGTCCAGTGGTGAGCTAGAAGTGGTGGTTTGAGGCTGGTTCGAGTTGGTTGAGAGTAGGGTAGAAGTTGGCTTTGAAGTGTTTGGGACACCTTTCTGTCGCAGGGTTAGCGCCGCGGCGTTGCCCTTTAGGCGCCGCAGCACCTACTCTTCGAATTAGGTAGCGCTGCAGTGCTAATGTCGGGCTTAGCTCCACAGTGTCAGCGCCTAGGCTCTAGTCCATGGTATGAGGAGCTTTTAGTTTAAGCGTTATTGTCTCTTTAGGGTATTGATACGTCGTTATGACCGAGTTTTGTGAGGGTTAGATTTGTTCAAACGAGACTCGATTAGGATTTTTTGCATTATGATTTAAGCGTGGTCGAAATTTGGAGGTCCAGGGGTAAAATGGTCAATTAGCCAGGGACAAAATGGTCATTTGCACTCGGGTCAAGTTACCAGTCTATGCAACGTCCTGATTACAAATTGACATGTTTTAAATGTATACGTTATCATGAACATGACTTGTTATGTAATATAAAAGATACGTTGCATGCTTGATTTTAAGAAAAATTTAAGTACATGCATGATTTTTATAAGTGATGAATATGATGACATGTTTTGAAGGATGAGAGTTGGTTGTGACTAACATGAATACAAATACGATGACATGTAAGGCCAAGGCTCAGTGGATGAGTAATACTGTCGCTGATGTCCCCGCCGCCGAGTACCACGTTTATACGTAGATGGATCCATCGAATAAAGCTGATACGAAAGTTACAACTAATGCACGGAATTCAATTTAAGAAAACGAACACGTATATGATGATATGTTGAGACATGTTTTTACTTGTTATGCTTTGTTACGATATGTTTAAGTTCACGCTTTTAAGATCATTAAACGTATGTTGATTACAGTACTTTTCACTGTTACATGTTATGTATATGTACTCGTTATAACGTTTAAGATGTGTCGAGTCTTTAGACTCACTAGGTGTGAATGATGCAGGTGAGCATATTTTTAGGGAGATTGGAGGCGCCGAAGGCTGAGTAGGCAGGGCTGGATGTGCGCACACGAACCCGAGACCATAATTTTTCCGCACATCATGTTTTTGAGTTAGGAGAGATCATGAATATTTTCATACTCTGTCATTTTTGTATGTTGTTGGTTGTCAGGAATTTGCATGTTTGACTTTTGAGTCACGATGCTTGACCATCTAGGGTTTGACGTTTTGTCACATTTTTAACTGCAACGTTTTTACCGTTAGTTGAATGCTCATTTTAAAATGTGTAAATTTCAATTGTTATCGCATGCATGCATAAAAATGGTTATTTCGAAATTTAGCTTTCAAAAAAAAAAAGTAGACGTTTAAATTAAATGTACCAAAATTTGTCACATTAATACTACGTTACATTGCAACTAGTACTGAACATACGTGAACGAACAAAGACCATGATGTAACACATATATGTAAACGACTCCATATTTTAACTATATTAATACTACAAGTAGTCTTAATTATACAACGTTTTGCCACATTAGCACTACATAACAAAGTAACCGGTACTGTACATACGTTAAATAACAAAGAAATTAAATTACACATATATGCATATGATACCATATTTTAAGTAGTATTAATTGTATCAATGTTTGCTGCATTAGTACTACGTAACAATTCAACTGATATTTAACATACGAGAACAAACCAAGACTATGATGTAGCACATATATGTATACAATATATATTTTAACTATATTAGTATTGCGAGTAATCTTAATTGGACCACATGTTGCCACATTGGTACTACATAACAATGCAACTGATACTATATATATGTTTGGGTGACGTATGTCATTAATGACCCTAGATGTTGTATATATTTTGGATGTATAAACATATTTTTATGTAACTTATATGTCATTAATGACTATAGAAGTTACATATAACTTAGTTGTATAAACATATGTTTGAGTGAGTTATATGTCATTAATGATCATATATGTTACATATATCTTGGATTAATAAACATATGTTTGAATAAGTTACATGTCAATAAATGACAATAATTTTTACATAGTTTTTGAATGTATAAGCATATGTTTTAGTGAGTTACATGTGACGTCCGGTTTAGGAATTCATAATTATTCTCTTATTGAGTGCCACATTTTCTACAATATTTCTTTATTGAACTGCTATCTTTATTTTTACCATTATTATTATTAAAAATATTGTAGATAAAATTTTAAATATTTTCTACTATTATTAAAAGATTATATACAAATATTTACATTCTTATTTCAAATATGTACAATTATTTTACAGCGGAAGTTTAACATTTATTTATAAACAGATCATCACAACTTTCAAATGCTCTTATTTCAACTTCAGTTATTTTCCTCCTGTTCCAATTCTAGGGTTCCTGTGTCTGGAAGTTGCAATAGACGAAAAAAAACAGAGGATTAAGTCTTTGAGAACTTATTGAGTTTTAATTAGTATATAGATTTTAAATAAGTTAAAATAGCGCTTCATAATAATTATGCATGAAATAATAGGCATAACAAATTAGATTTTATGAATGCTATAAAATGTTAAAATTACTAAGAATAATAGATAAATGAAAATTTCATAAATTAACATTGGTGGCTCTAATTGAGCACTTATAAGATCATTTTACGAGCCGGGTGAACCATTCTCCGGACCGAAATATTCGGTGTGTGTTGTTCGGATGAACCATATACCCGGGACTTTTGACCTGTTGTTCATTGGACTTACTTTCCGGGCCGAAGCCACGTTGTCCAGAGGACTCAATTTCCGGACCGAAATCCGTTGTCCATGACTCCATTCATTAATAGTATACCAATTCATTCATAAATATGCAAGAAAATATATCAGTAACTGAAATGAACTGTGGATGATATTTGAACATTAAATAAATGCTATTGAAATTTCCAGGCCAAATGCCAAAGGCTTTAATAGAAGAATGAATAGTAATTTTCTCACCTGATAACTTACAGTTTAGGCTTGATTAGTAATCCGAATTGTTGAAGCAAGTCCTAAAAATATATTATGAATGATATTTATATGTTAGAGTTTTAAGTAAATAGCTGATCATTTCCAGATATTTTTTGTTCAAAATTTAACCCGGTTGATTTTACTTAAGTTCGCAAAATTCATATTAATCAGAAAATATCTCTAAACATTACGAAAGTTGGCCAATAAGTCGGAAATATCACCAGGAAGGTCCGGCCACCGAAAAACCGGCGATACGGCGGCGTGTGAGGTACACGCGCCGACAGTTTCGGCGCGTGACTGGCCTTCCGACGGCCACGCGCGGCCGGTTTTTTTCCAGCTTATGTAAATTCGTAAGATCTTTAATTCTTATGTTGAAAGTATTTTCAAATTCCTATCCGATCAACACCAGGTTTAAATATCATTTTATGAAGAACTAAGGTACTCCGGCATTCCGAAAATGTTATTTCCGTCAATATTTTGGGACGACTGTTGGTATGTACCTTATCTATGCAACAAGAGGTACAACTTTTGTGTTCAAGTCAACCTCAAGTTTGGTGTGTAACTATAAGAAAGATGAGCGTAGATTACCTAGCTTGAAACGGGATTCCGTTGCCCTTTTTCAGAATATCTAGGTTTGATTTTTTTGTTCTTGATCGATCCTTTTACATCACCTCCAGTGCTATATTGATTTAAGATATGAGGTGAATAGTTGGTGATTTATTGGAATTTTTCGGAAAGGGATATAGATTTTTCTTCCATTTTCTTCTCTTTTCCTCATTCCTTTCTTCTTCCCTCTTCCGTTTCTTTCTTCTCTCTCTCTCTCTCGTTTCTTTCTTCTTGGTTGATTTCTAAATTTGAGGTCACTAGTAGAAAAATCGGATTTTACTTCGGCAATAATAAATTACGAAGTAATACATTACCAATAACTTCAGTAATAACACAAGCGAAGTAAAATAATATATTTTACTTTGGATGTTTAAAAACACGGGCTTCACTATATTTTTTTATTATATTTTACTTCGGCATATCAATGTTGACGAAGTAAAAAAATAAGAAAAATAAGTTCATGCTGAAGTAATAAGATGAACCGCGCCGATTAACAAAGAAAGCTAAACTATACTGAACATTTAGCGACGGTTTATAGTTAAAAACCCGTCGCTGATTTAATCAGCGACGCTTTTTCAAAAAGCCGTCGCTAATAGCGACGCTTTTTTAGCGCATATGCGCACACACTTTAGTGCATATGCGCGAGTGCCTCTGTTCTCGCATCGTAGCTACTGGCCTCCTCGCGCATATGCGCGCGACAGAGCGCGCATATGCGCGAGGTCCTCTGCCTACCTCGCGCATATGCGCGCATCGGTGTCGCGCATATGCACAAGAGACACTGCCCTCACACATCAATTTTCGCATGTAATCACATTTCCAGTCACGGTTTGTTTTAAACCGTCGCCGATTTAGGCAGCGACGGTGTTACAAAAAACCGTCGCTAGTAGCGACGGATTTTTAGAAACCGTCGCTGAATAATATCGATTATATCATATTTCCTTCACAGACGAGCTCATTATATCCATCCACATTTTCTTTCAAAATTAACCCTAACACCACGCCGTTCCACTCACCGCCGTGGGCTTCGAACCACCAACACCACCGCCGTTCCACTCACCGAGAGGGAAGCAAAACACCACCACCACCACCGTTCAAAGCACTGAGTTAGTCCGGCACCAGTTTCCCGAGGTATGGTATTGATTGGAACGATAATTGGTTAATTTCTTGTTGTCGTACCTCTATTGAGTTATTTATTGAAAATGGCCACCACCAACCTTATCAGAAGTTTGAAATACATGGTGTTAAGACTTTATAAGTCAAGTGTATTCTATGCGGCTCACGTGTTGACAGAGTTAATGCAAGCGATTGGTAGGTCTTTCGATACTGTAATTGATATATTGTTGTGTTCAAAGACTCAGTAGTTTATTGTCTTGTATTATCAAGAGCTACTAGTTGAGAAGTCCCTTTCTGTTTGACTCAATAGTTTCTGATGAGGTTGGTGGTTGAGATACACACCATTTCTTTGGAGGTGCGTGTTGTTTTCTAAGGCCTTGGTTGTCCGTCTCTGGGTTCTTAATGTTCGGCATTGTCTAAAATATTTGTTGTCCCCTTCTTGTTAGGCATTGTCTAATTTTCGATTTTTCTTGTTAGGCATTGTCTGAAACAAAGTGGTTCGGTTGAGTGTGGATATTGTGTGATGAGGTACATGAAAGAGATAGTCGATTGCGATGATCCACAGTTGGAGAAGATGGTGAGTTTCTTCTTGGGATAAATTTGTTGATTGATTGAGATGAATTGTTGTCATTAAGATATATTTTATTGTTGAGATAATGTGTTGCCATTGGGATATATTTTATTGTTGAGATAATGTGTTGTTGTTGAGATAATGTGTTGCCATTGGGATATATTTTATTGTTGAGATAATTGCTTGAGATAAATTGTTGTCATTGTGATATATTTTATATTATTGATAAAAAAAGGAAATTTTGTTCCTGATTTTCATATCTTCTGTTGTAATATTAAGCTTTTGTGTTTATTCTGTTTATTGCTGATATATGTTTTGGTTAAAATACTTTCTTTTCATTTGTTTTATTTGGTGGGTTGTTGGTTTTATCAAGAAATTTGAAGCCCAGAAATCATATACGGGAGTATGATTCTGGACTGTAAGTGTTGTCTTTTTTTCAAGATTCTTGTATCATTTCCAAGTGGCACAAATTCAATCTGTTCTTACTTTTAAGTTGATTTCGCTTCTTGAAACAAGAATTTGGGTGGCTTCAGATTTTGTTGGAGTTTAAGGTGATCTGGTTTTGTCTTTTCCTTCTTTTTTGGTCTATATCTGTCCTTATTGGTTCCCTCATATCGGATTGAACTCGAGACTCTTGTTGTCTGCGTTTATTGGTACATGCATCATGTTAATCATATCAAAATTGTCTCATATATTAATTCTTTTACGTTAATCCTCAAATTAATATGGTTTTACTTTTTTGTGACAGCTTGTTCTTCGAAAAAAAATATGTTGTACATGGGAAATTCTTATAATTGTTTTTAAGCATGGGTTAATTATATTTGTGTTCCAAGATTAAGTTTTAATTTTCCTAGCTAGCTTGGCGGCTCATCCAGCCTTACGTTTTTTATGTTTTAATCATCCAGCCTTACGTTTTTTATGTTTCAAATTTCAGTTTGCCAGGATGCATCAAGAACCAATATTACACCTAATGTCAATATGACGAGGTTAGAAGTGAATGTAGTGAATTTGTTTACTCCTATGTAGGTGCTTAGATAGATGGTGTATGTTGGGACAAATATTTTGTTTGTCATTGTGGATTTTTGGATATACTTTTGGTTTTGTGGATACATTTTTTGGGTTACTTGTGGATTGATGAATATGTAATTGTTGATTCGTGGATATTAATAATTTTTAGATGGATAATTTATGAGTTTAATTATATTAGTGTATTAAGTCATATATTGCGAAGTCTTTTTTTAACAATTACTTCATCAAAAAAAAAAAAATGAAGTGTAATAGGTAAATTACTTCGTTGTTATTTGCAAATTGTGAAGTTACATAATATTAAATACTTCGTCAATAAGAAATCAGACGAAGTGATAGAATTAATTTACTTCAACATTGTTCTATTAAAGCGAAGTTGTTTTGCGCAATTACTTCATCAAAATACAAATTACTGAAGTCTTTCGAACCACTTACTTCGTCACTAAATATAAATTGTGAAGTAACATAATATAAAATACTTCAACAAATAAGATAAATGCTGAAGTTATAGATTATATTTACTTCCACAAATAGGATAAATTGTGAAGTTGTTTGTGTCTATTAGCTCATCAAAATACATAACTACGAGGTCTTTCAGATGAATTATTTCGTCGATTATTGTAAATAATGAAGTAAAATATTATAAACTACTTCGCTAAATAATAATTAAGACGAAGTTATATATAATATATTACTTCATTATTTACAATAATCGATGAAGTAAAACACATTTCTTACTTCGGCACCGGTCCAATTCTGGACCGGTTTTCCTTCGAAAACCGGCCAAAGACTTCAGTATTTTCAATCATACAACTTCGGTTATTATGCGAAGTAAAAGGTACATCTATTACTTCACGTCCATATACTTCGGCAATTAACTACCTTATTACTTCATTGAATACGCGAAGTAAAAAGCGATTTTTCTACTAGTGGGTGTGAAGAGATATATATATATAGTGGATTCCATGTTTATCCATATCTATTGTTTTATTTTTTTTAAACGAAAAAGGTTATATTTATCCAAAACTTAATATTTCCATGTTTATCCATATTTATTGTATTATTTATTAAATGAAAAAGGTTATATTTATCCAAAACTTAATATTATTATATATTTACATACATTTAAATACTTTGTACTTAGTTAAAATATATTGTACTTAATGATTATATACATTAAATCTAATTATAAATTATATTACATTGTACTTAATTACTTAACATATATGTTGAGTTTAATTATAATATTTTATTATATTTTGGGTATTTGATCTTGGAATGAGAACCTCATAGTACTTGATAAATTTTTAAGTGTATTGTGATGTATTTTAATGAATTTCTAGATTTTTTGGACAAATAAAATTTGTACCGAACAATAATGTGGTAAAAATTCTAAAATGAAACTAATAAAATTTAGTTATACTAATAAACTTTAAAATGTATTTATGCACATTTGTGTTTAGGGTGTCACATTACATGTCATTAATTACCATATATATTACATATGTTTTTGGTGTATAAACATATGTTTGAGTGAGTTATATGTTATTAAGGACAATAGTTGTTATATATATCTTGGATGTATAAACATATGTGGGAGTGAGTTATATTTCATTAATAACCATAGTTGTTACACATATCTTGAATATATAAACATTATGTTCGAGTGACTTAAATCTCACTGATGACCATAGTTGTCGCATATATCTTTGATTTATAAACATATGTTTGAGTGAATTATATGTCATTATTCACCATATAGGTGAAACGTCCCTCACCTCACTCTTACTTTAATTAAATAATACTAAGAAATTTTTTTTCCACTCGCGGAAATAACTTCTCGTCGGGATTAAATAATTTAACCTTCAAATTAAAAATGCTAAATAGAAAATTAATATGATACCATATCCAAATAAACTCCAAAGTCCTCCAAAAATTATTCAAACCACCCTAATCCTTTTAAATAACGCAGAAAACGAGAGGTATTCGGGTGTACTGTCTAGCCCAATCCTTCAAGTGTCGAAGCCTCCAACCTCATCATTTTCCTCACCTGCAATCATTCAAACCTACTGAGTTGAATGATTCAACACATCCCAACCATGATAACAAATAATACATATATAAGCACATGTATTTAAAAGAATATTTTTAATAAAATACCTCCAGCTTAAAAATCGCTAGCATTCACATTTTCATAAATCATTCAAAATACTCGACATTATATAGCATTTCCTCATCCTTTATCATAAAATATTTTCGGTGAAGTTTGATCATTGAAAGTGACTATCCTTTATCCTTTGTTCAGTTGATCAATCTATAAACCATGGTACCTGACGGTGGGGCATCAACAACTTTCGTCACTGAGTCGTGGCCTAAAATAAAGTAAGTTCACCTCCCCTTTTTATGGCGGATCCCTCACATATTCTCTGTGTCAAGTCAAATCACATCCTTCGAATTATTTTCTTTTCCTTCCCTTATTTCATTTAGAAATAAATAATATTTTTATAAACTGAGTACGCCACCGGAAGTCTATTAACTTAGCATATATCATAAATTTAGCATATTCATTTCAAATAAATTTTAACATGTGTTATGATTACTCGGGACACTGCAAGGACTTCCGAACTTCCTTGGATGTAAAATGACCATTTTACCCCTGAAACCCTAACTTACATATTCAATTTTTTCCTACGTTCCTTTGCCCGAGCCTATCCCAAACCATCATATAAATTTATTTTTGGCCTCTAACAAATTTCTCAAGGATAAATTCAAGCCCCTCGACCCATGATCACAATTCGACTTAACCTTTAAACCATAGTCTCGTTTGTAGCCCGAATTGACTCGAAGCTTAATAACTTTTCCCAAACTTGAACCACGACTCACTAGACCCTAGTCCACCCTCATGAGCCACGGTCCAGCCCACACGATACCAGCCTTGGCCCTCTTAACCCTAAGCCCTCATCAACGATACTCAGCCCTCCACCCTAGCGACGTGGCCCAGCCTCCACCGAGCCCAACCGAGCCTTCAACGCTTCATAAACCTTGACCGAGGCATGGCACTTTCCCCTCTCATTCCAGCCCTATTCTAGCCTACATGGGACTCTCTCTAGGATTTCTAAACACCATATCCCCTCCCTTTAATGGCAGCGAGTCCCTAGGAATCCTTACACGACTCAAATATGCATTAAAAATTCAAAGCTTTAGGATAAATCATTCAAAACGTTAATAAAACTTGATCATCACGTTTTTCATTCAAAAGATAATAAACATGCATAATATGGTTTGAATTGTGAAAAAAGAAGGTGATCGATCGTGTGCTCGGCATCTTCGAGGTGCTTCAAACACAATATTCTTTAATGAGCTGCAATAGCTCTTGTTCTAAGAATATTTACACCGATGAATTAAATCATGTTTGGTTTTAAACCAATCAAAAAATACTTGAAGTAATCTTTCGTTAAGAAAACCAATCAGTTAAAGCTTTTAGCTTGTGTAAACTGATCAACTGAAATAAGGGGAATCAGTTCTGACTTGTATCAGTTCAGTTATGGTAAGAACCTAACTGATATCAGCTGAACTGATCAAATCAGTTTTAAAGCAAAGTTAAGCAGTTAATATAAAGGATATGTTTATGGATGTTCAGAAACTTCAACTGCTCCTACGTCACCCCTTCTACCTTCTTGGGAAGGTTCACTAGAAGACAGATTAATACAAAATCTTTTACAAATCTTACTCAACTTAGGACTTACCCTACTACCTATCTGAACTCCTAGTCTACACTCAAGGCAGCACCTTACAGTTAACACTTGTTTAACGTCTGTGTGCCAAAGACTACATACACAAGTTTATTTCTTTTGTGAAAGAATGTATTTGAGTAGTGGTGTGTGCTTGTGTGAGAACTGATCTCTGAATACAACGGGAAAGTATTCTCACACACTGAGGGAAAATGGATTCTATACTAAGCTGATAACACGTTGAAGTGTTCCCTCTGGGCTGATTGCGTCCTTGTAAGTTGATATGCAATATGCGTACCTTTTTGTTTTATCTTTACACACTCTATTTGTTGATAGTATTGAGCTTGTATATATAGACACAATATGACCATACGTCAAGACTCATCAAATATATTCGTTGCAGTTGAGTCTGTTCTTTGAAATATGTGCCTCGTCTTTTTTGACATGCATTCAGGAACGTCTCGACTTTAATCTTTGCTGCAACATTCATTATTATACTATTCATAGTACAGATGCTTTACTCAGTACGCACAGCTGGATTCCATTAGATAAGCTTGTCGCGTTCTGCAAACTGTGTAAGGAATTATCCGGTAATTTTGGCATAATTAGAATAATTATTGAGTTGTAAATTAAAATAATTAATTATGCTAAATAAATTCAAGAAGTGTGTAAAAAATATGTATTTTAGAATATCGGAGAATTTAACGACATAAAATACATATAGAATTTAAATAACACACGAGAGCAAAATAATTACAGACCGGGATAAATGGGCTTGAGTTACTATTTTAGTAACCAAATACACAATATATAAAAATACATATACATACACACAACTTACCAAATAAGAGAAGGAAAGATAGAAGAGAGAAGTTTTCCCCAACTCCATTCCCGTCACTTGTGTAGCGGCTGCGGGAAAATCGCGATAACTCCTCCGTCCGACGTCCAAATCTCGATTGGTCTAAAGGTGTGTCTTCCTAACATCCTAGGCTTCGATTCAAGTCAGAAATTGCGAAGTTTGAGCAAGAATTCGTGTAGATCAAAGCTGCTGTTCCGGTGCTCTGTTTTTGCGCGAATTCTTCCAGTTTTGGATGAGAGTTTTTGGGTTGCTGCGATTTTTGTAGTTTGAATTTGTAGAAATTACCAAATAGAACTTGTAGCTCTATTTGTTAGCTTTCTATAGCCGCTGGAATCATCAAATTTGGATAAGAAACGGATTTGATATGATTTTTCTACCAAAACGTGTCAAAATGGAATTTTGTGTTGGAGCTGTGTACAACACCTACTGTAATTCGGGTTTATGGCATGTTTGCACTCGGATTCTGGGTTTTTGGTTAAAAAGAAAGTTGTAGAGCTATGTGTTGTCTTCGTAATGATATAAGATTCGTTAAATTCCATTAAGAATTGAGCAAGTTATGCTCTTTTTTTCTGGAACTGCTCAGTGTGTGAGATTCTGTCCGTAAATTCGTAAGTAGCAGTGTGTTCTTGGAAATTCTGAGAATAATCTACTGAGATTCTGAAGATGGTTTCAACTGGAGAAACTTAGATAATTGAGTTATCTTTCATTTCCAATTGGTGGATATTGATTTGAGTTAATATTGAGCGAAATATGAATTTTATGCTTTTTTGTGCAAAATCGGACATTGGTGTGGAATGTAGTTTTCATGATCGGCTTATTGTGGTTTTGTTTTGGCCGAGATGCTTGAAGAGAAGTTGATATTGGAGTTTCAAGTTGGTATAGGTATGTTACAGCTCGGTAACATACGACGGTAAAACATAAATTATGTTAAATTGCCATTCTGTGTTACATTGATCGTGTTTATGAATTGTTGACTGTTATAAATTGTTAATTGCCTTCGTTATGATCTATGTTTACTATTATGACATATTATTGGCATTTAGCATGGGGCATACTGTTATGACATTCATGTTGAGCCCTATCGTTCTTGTTAGCCCATTGTTGATATCCGTTGTTATCTGGCACTGTTGTTTATCTCAGGATCATTGTGTGGATGATAGGCCTATACACATGAGACCGTAGATGTGATTGAACAATCCCGTGGTTAGTGCAGCCTTTTGAGGTGAGCGCTGGGATTGTGTCATCTAGTTCGTTCTGTTGTGCCATCCTGTTATAGCGTATCAGCTGTATGGAGGCCGAGTCAAGGGTGTTTTTCAGCACAGCTTGGCATACCTCGCATACTTGGTAGGGCGGTTTAGCTGCATGACGATGTAGCTCCCCTGTGTTGTTGCTCGAGCATTATTCCAGTTGTTATCGTACCGTTTGTTGGCTCCTGTTATCCCGGTTATTCGTTGAGCCTTTCATGCATTGCATATTACATTTTATTATATGATTATGCGTGATTTATGTTTATTGTTGTTATTGTTGAACTGTTTCATACCAGAATCATAACCTCAGTTGTTTACTGGGGGGGCTGCTGTGGTTGCTATTGGGCACCATTGTAGATCTCCCGAGTCGTTTTGCAGCATCAGGCCGAGGTTCCGCCATTGGAGCTCGGGATTGAGGTTGGATTGCTTGGCTCTGTTCAGTGGAGTCTCCCAGTTGGTCTATATGTATGTCTTGAGTTTGTTCAGTCTTGTATTGTATTTTATTTGCCGGGGAGATGCCCCGTGTATTTGTATTGATATTTGGTTGTTCTGGTTATGTTCTGAGGCGACTCTGTGATTTTAATGATCTGGCGAGTACTTGGTAAGTTTTGAATTCTGTTTAGTCCTGGCCAGTGCGGCTATAGGTTATTGACTTTGGTTTTGTTTTAATGACTCTAGTTGGAGTATATTTTGATATAAAATGCTGCTTGAGTTTTCGGGATGTCCTACTTACGGGGATGTCATGTCGAAATTTTTCTAGGCCTTGAGGTCCGTTTTAAATTATTTTAAACATTTTTCCGCTGCAGTTTTAAATCAAACCATTATTGTTTGATCATTAATTGTCGTTAGAGTAAATGGGCCTCACATCATGGTATCAGAGCGTAAACTGAGATACGCTCGAACTAGAGTCTAGGACACTCGAGTCTTGGCACTAAAATGGTTGTTGCGCCTGTGTATGCTACTTGACAGCATGTTTATGTAAATATATGATTTGTTTGCTTCCATTCTAATTATTTTGATGTTTTATCGTATAGAATGGAGGGAGGTGGAGAAATTCCTGCTGATGAGATTCCTTTAGCTCGAGGTCGAGGTCATGGACGTGGTAGACCTCGTGTCCGTGTTGTTGATGATACTTTTGTTGAGCAAGCTGCTGATCATCTAGAGCAGCTTAGGATGGATGAATTAGTTGCGCGTTTCCATTCTATGCATCCTCCTCGATTCAGTGGTTCAGATGGAGCTGAGAAAGCTGAGTTATGGATTTCTGAGATTGAGGAATTGTTTGATTTGATTGAGTATCCTCCAGAGTGTCGATTGAGATTAGCTGTGCATCAGTTGAAAGATCGTGCCAAAATGTGGTGGTCTACTACATTAATGACTTTAGAAGCTCAGAGGATTGTTCCATCGTGGGATATATTCAAGCTGAAGTTTAAGGAGAGTTATTGTCCTCCATCATTCTACAGTTCTAAGGCTTCTGAGTTTCATAACCTGAAACAAGGCGATATGTCAGTTGCGGAGTATGCAGATTCTTTTTATGCTATGTTGAGATATGCTCCTCATGTGGCTGCGAGTCAGGTTGCTGTTGTCGAAAGTTTCATTGAAGGATTGAACGATCATCTGCATCCTTTTGTTTCTACTGGTAAGCCACTGAATTATCTTGAAGCAGTGGAAATAGCGAAAAGGGCTAAAGCTAGTCTTAAGAGGAGTGGCAATCGAGTTCCTACCCAACATCATCAGTCGGGGAGGCAACAATTCAGTTCATCTGATTCTGCATCTCTTCGTCCACGCGGGAAGCAATTTAAGAAGCCTGGTTCTAGTTCTTCGAGTTCAGGGAGTTCAGGGAACCGTGGTTGATATTGTAATAGTGGACCTTATTGTGATCACTGTGGGGGCAAGCATTCCAGTAATCAGTGTGTTGGAGTTCAAGGGGTTTGTAATAATTGTGGTCGGTCGGGTCATTTTGCTAGAGTCTGTCCTAGTAAGACGGGGAAATCAGCCCAGGCAGGTAGTGGAGCTCAAAGTAATAGAATTCCAACAGCGTCCCAGTCTTCCCATCAGCCTATTCGCCCTTCGCATCAGAGCAAGGGCAAGGTGGTCAACAGAATCAGTCATCTGTTCATGTATTTGCCTTGACTGAGGATGAGGCTCAGGCAGCTCCAGGTACTTTCATTACTGGTAACTGTAATCTATGTGGTTTTATAGCGCGAGTGTTATTTGATACTGGAGCATCTCATTCCTTTGTTTCTCATGCATTCGTTGTTTCGCATGATCTTCGCACCACTAGTATGAATTCCAATCTATCTGTTGCTACTCCGATGGGCAAAATGATTATCACTGATAATGTGGTGTTCAATGCGGTTTTGTTTCACGATGAAAATGTTCTGTATCTAAATCTCATTGTCCTACCTATGCATGACTTTGATTGTATCGTTGGTATGGATGTTTTGACTGCAAATCGTGCCACTGTTGACTGTTATCGAGGAATAGTTCGTTTCAGGCTTAGCTTTGCTCCTAAATGGAATTTCTATGGTTGTGGTTCTTAAGCCAAGATTCCTCTAGTTTCTGCCATTGAGATGAATCGATTGTTAGATTCTGGTCATGAAGGTTTTCTGGTTTATGCTATGGACCTATCACAATATGAGCGACAGATTTATGATATTCCTGTAGTCTGTGAGTTTCCTGATGTGTTTCCAGAAGAGATTCCTGTTTTCCACCAGAACGAGAAGTTGAGTTCAGTATCGAATTAATGCCAGGAACTGAACCCACATCTCGAGCATCATATCGTTTAGCCCCTGTTGAGCTGAAAGAACTAAAAGAACAATTACAGGATTTGTTGAGTAAAGGTTATATTCGTCCGAGTTCTTCACCTTGGGGTGCACCGATTCTATTTGTCAAGAAGAAAGATGGTACGATGCGGATGTGTATTGATTATCGACAACTGAATAAGTTTACTGTCAAGAATAAATATCCACTCCCTAGGATTGATGACTTATTTGATCAGTTGCAAGGTACTTCGGTGTATTCTAAGATTGATCTTTGTTCTGGGTACCATAAAGTGAGAGTTAGACAAGAAGATGTGCCGAAAACAGCTTTTCGCACGAGATACGGACACTTTGAATTTTTAGTTATGCCTTTTGGTTTGACCAATGCTCCTGCTGTGTTTATGGACTTGATGAATCAAGTATTTCGTAAATATCTCGATCGTTTTGTGATTGTATTCATCGATGATATTCTTGTTTATTCCAAGTCCGAGGAAGAGCATGCCAAACACTTGAGATTAGTTCTTCGAATTCTTCAAAAGAAACAGTTGTACGCCAAGCTATCCAAGTGTGAGTTTTGGTTAGATAAAGTTGTATTTCTGGGTCATGTCATATCTCAACATGGTATTTCTGTCGATCCAAGTAAAGTGGAAGCAGTTCTGAACTGGGCACGACAGACCAATGTGCCAGAGATTCGTAGTTTCATGGGTTTAGCTGGTTATTACCGGAGATTTATTGAAAATTTCTCAAAGATTGCTAAACCTATCACTCAAATGACTCAGAAAAATCAGAGATTCATTTGGTCTGATGAATGTGAGTCAAGTTTTGTCGAGTTGAAGAAGAGATTGACTTTTGCACCAGTTCTTACCATTACAAGTGGTTCTGGAGGATTCGTTGTTTGTACCAACGCATCAAATAGAGGATTAGGTTGTGTTCTGATGCAGCATGGCAGAGTTGTGGCCTATGGTTCTCGTCAATTGAAACCGCATGAGTCTAAGTATCCTGTTCATGACTTGGAATTGGCTGCTATCGTTTTTGCTCTCAAGATTTGGAGACATTATTTGTCTGGGGAGCAATTTGTAATCTATTCTGATCACAAAAGCTTGAAGTATATGTTCTCTCAGTCAGATCTGAATATGAGACAGAGACGTTGGATGGATCTTTTGAAAGATTATGATTGTTAGATCCAGTATCAACTGGGAAAAGTGAATGTCATTGCCGATGCTTTGAGTCGTAAGGTTGTTGATATTAGTTTATCCTCGATTCATGTTTCTAAGTTACGAGAGGATATTTGCACTTCTGGGTTGGATTTTCAAATCTAAGGTAATGCTGTTTGTGTATCTCAGATTTCTGTTGAGCTAGAGTTGATTCAGATTGTAAAGTCAGCTCAGAAAACTGATGATCAAGTTCTGAAATCTTATGAGTTATTATCTCAAGGACACCAATCTGGTTTCTCAATTCACTCAGATGATTCTCTTCGATTGAATGGTAGATTGGTTGTCCCAGATATTCCTGAATTGCGTACAGCCATCCTTAAAGAAGCTCATTGTACTCGATATAGTATCCACCCAGGAGGAAGGAAAATGTATCATATTCTACGGCCTCAGTTTTGGTGGAAGAATATGAAAAAGGATGTGGCTGAGTTTGTGTCTCGTTGTATGATCTGTCAGCAAGTCAAAGCAGAACGAATGAGACCTGGAGGATTACTGCATAGTCTTGAGGTTCCTCAGTGGAACTGGGAGCATGTGGCTATGGATTTTGTCACGCATTTTCCACGTACTTCTCGTCATTTCGATGCCATTTGGGTGATTGTCCATAGGTTATCTAAATCGGCACACTTTATTCCATATGAGACGACGTATTCGTACAAGAAAATGGCTCGTCTGTATATTGAAAATGTTGTTAGACTTCATGGAGTTCCAGTTGCAATAGTCTCAGA
This sequence comes from Primulina tabacum, assembly GCF_025594145.1. Classification (NCBI taxonomy): domain Eukaryota; kingdom Viridiplantae; phylum Streptophyta; class Magnoliopsida; order Lamiales; family Gesneriaceae; genus Primulina; species Primulina tabacum. The sequence goes on from NC_134550.1 coordinate 17,146,522, forward strand.
TCGTGACCCTAGATTTACATCAAAGTTTTGGACTAGTTTCCAAAAAGAAATGGGTACACGACTTGCGATGAGTACTGCGTACCATCCTCAGACAGATGGTCAGACAGAGCGTACAATCCAGACACTCGAGGATCTGCTTCGAGCTGTAGTCATGGATTTTAAATACAGTTGGCAAGAAGCTTTACCACTAGTAGAATTTTCATATAACAACAGTTTCCAAGTGACTATTGGTATGGCTCCTTTTGAAGCTTTGTACGGCAGACGATGTCGATCACCTCTTTGTTGGGATGAATTTGGTGAGAAGTAGTTGACTGGACCTGACATTGTTCAGGAAATGCATGATAAAGTCCAGTTGATTCGTCAGAGAATGAAAGCTGCCCAAGATCGGCAAGCTAGTTATGCTAACAGACGTCGTCGACCTCTAGAATTTCAAATTGGAGATTTTGTGTTTCTGAGAATCTCTCCGTTTAGAGGTGTTGTTCATTTTGGTATGAGAGGTAAGTTGTCACCTCGTTTCGTTGGTCCCTACGAGATTGTTGAGCGTATTGGGACTTGTGCTTATCGTTTGGATTTGCCTCAGTCTTTGTCTGGCATCCACGATGTTTTCCATGTTTCTATGTTGCGTAAGTATGAGCCCGATCCGTCTCATGTGATTCAGCCTGATGAGGTTGAACTTGATCCGTCTTTATCGTATACTGAGTATCCTGTTTGTATCTTGGATCTTAAAGATAAAGTTTTACGCAATAAAGTTATACCACTTATACGTGTTCAGTGGTCGAGGCATGGGGTAGAAGAATCAACATGGGAAACAGAAGAGAAGATGAAAGCATCTTATCCACATCTGTTTGATTATTAGTAATGTATTGTAGGTTTTGTATCGTGTGTAAGATGTATGTGTATAAACAGAAATTTCGAGGACGAAATTTGTTTTAAGGGGTGGAGAAGTGTAAGGCCCTGTAATTAATTATCCGGTAATTTTGGCATAATTAGAATAATTATTGAGTTGTAAATTAAAATAATTTATTATGCTAAATAAATTCAAGAAGTGGGTTAAAAATATGTATTTTAGAATATCGGAGAATTTAACGATATAAAATACATATAGAGTTTAAATAACACACGAGAGCAAAATAATTACAGACCGGGATAAATGGGCTTGAGTTACTATTTTAGTAACCAAATACACAATATATAAAAATACATATACATACACACAACTTACCAAATAAGAGAAGGAAAGATAGAAGAAAGAAGTTTTCCCCAACTCCATTCCCGTCACTTGTGTAGCGGCTGGGGAAAATCGCGATAACTCCTCCGTCCGGCGTCCAAATCTCGATCGGTTTGAAGGGGTGTCTTCCTAACATCCTAGGTTCGATTCAAGTCAGAAATCTTGAAGTTTGAGCATAGATTCGGGTAGATCAAAGCTGCTGTTCCGGTGCTCTGTTTCTGCGCGAATTCTTCCAGTTTTGGGCGAGCGTTTTTGGGTAGCTGCGATTTTTGTATTTTGAATTTGTAGAAATGACCTAAATAGAACTTTTAGCTCTGTTTGTTAGCTTTCTATAGCCGCTAGAATCATCAAATTTGGATAAGAAACGGATTTGATATGATTTTTTTACCAAAACGTGTCAAAATGGAATTTTGTGTTGGAGCTGTGTACAACACCTACTGTAATTCGGGTTTATGGCATGTTTGCACTCGGATTCTGGTTTTTGGTTAAAAAGAAAGTTGTAGAGCTATGTGTTGTCTTTGTAATGATATAAGATTCGTTAAATTCCATTAAGAATTGAGCAAGTTATGCTCTTTTTTTCTGGAACTGCTCAGTGTGTGAGATTCTGTCCGTAAATTCGTAAGTAGCAAGTGTGTTCTTGGAAATTCTGAGAATAATCTACTGAGATTCTAAAGATGGTTTCAACTGGAGAAACTTAGATAATTGAGTTATCTTTCATTTTCAATTGGCGGATATTGATTTGAGTTAATATTGAGCGAGATATGAATTTTATACTTTTTTGTGCAAAATCGGACATTGGTGTGGAATGTAGTTTTCATGATCCGCTTATTGTGGTTTTGTTTAGGCCGAGAGTCTTGAAGAGAAGTTGATATTGGAGTTTCAAGTTGGTATAGGTATGTTACAGCTCGGTAACATACGACGGTAAAACATAAATTATGTTTAATTGCAATTCTGTGTTACATTGCATCGTGTTTATGAATTGTTGACTGTTATAAATTGTTAATTGCCTTCGTTATGATCTATGTTTACTATTATGACATATTATTGGCATTTAGCATCGGGCATACTGTTATGACATTCATGTTGAGCCCTATCGTTCTTGTTAGCCCATTGTTGATATCCGTTGTTATCTGGCACTGTTGTTTATCTCAGGATCATTGTGTGGCCGATAGGCCTATACACATGAGACCGTAGATGTGATTGAACAATCCCGTGGTTAGTGCAGCCTTTTGAGGTGAGCGCTGGGATTGTGTCATCTAGTTCGTTCTGTTGTGCCATCCTGTTATAGCGTATCAGCTGTATGGAGGCCGAGTCAAGGGTGTTTTTCAGCACAGCTTGGCATACCTCGCATACTTGGCAGGGCGGTTTAGCTGCATGACGATGTAGCTCCCCTGTGTTGTTGCTCGAGCATTATTCCAGTTGTTATCGTACCGTTTGTTGGCTCCTGTTATCCCGGTTATTCGTTGAGTCTTTCATGCATTGCATATTACATTTTATTATATGATTATGCATGATTTATGTTTATTGTTGTTATTGTTGAACTGTTTCATACCAGAATCCTAACCTCAGTTGTTTACTGGGGGGCTGCTGTGGTTGCTATTGGGCACCATTGTAGATCTCCCGAGTCGTTTTGCAGCATCAGGCCGAGGTTCCGCCAGTGGAGCTCGGGATTGAGGTTGGATTGCTTGGTTCTGTTCAGTGGAGTCTCCCAGTTGGTCTATATGTATGTCTTGAGTTTGTTCAGTCTTGTATTGTAGTTTATTTGCCAGGGAGATGCCCCGTGTATCTGTATTGATATTTGGTTGTTCTGGTTATGTTCTGAGGCGACTCTGTGATTTTAATGATCTGGTGAGTACTTGGTAAGTTTTAAATTCTGTTTAGTCCTGGCCAGTGCGGCTATAGGTTGTTGACTTTGGTTTTGTTTTAATGACTCTAGTTGGAGTATATTTTGATATAAAATGCTGCTTGAGTTTTCGGGATGTCCTACTTACGGGGAGGTCATGCCGAAATTTTTCTAGGCCCTGAGGTCCGTTTTAAAGTATTTTAAACATTTTTCCGCTACAGTTTTAAATCAAACCATTATTGTTTGATCATTAATTCTCGTTAGAGTAAATGGGCCTCACAAACTGATTGTTTCCTAATTGATGCTTTGAAATGGTCAGTTGAACTTGTCTTGAACTTGTTTGGTGAAATTCGTTGGCTCGTCAGTTGAACTGATTCCACTGATTCAGTTGAACTGGTCAGTTGGGCTTTTCATATTTGAACTCTTCATCAGCTGGCCGGGCTTCTGAAGGTGTTCTGCTGAACTACCTTTCAACTGGTCTTTGATACTTCAGTTTGACTGGTTCAGTTTGGGCAATCAGTTGGCACTTTCAGTTTACGTCTCGATAGCTTCAATTTTGACTCGGTAACTAATCAGTTCGATGCCTGATCATTTTTAGCTTTTCTGCGCACTTAAGTAAATTCATTAGAAACAAAATAACAAGTTTTATTAACTTCAAAATCAAGATTGCGAACATGAAATGTTGCAACAATCTCTCCATTTTTGTTGATCACTAAACTTGAGCAATTAAAGCGATTTTAAAAATAAGAACTTTAAACATTTACTAATTCTACCCCTTTGTGATAATAAAAAACGTTTAAAAACATTTAAGCGAATAAAATGAAATTTTCAGTTCGAGTGATATCATATTTAAAAACAGTTTTAAAAGAAAAGCTCCCCCTTAAGAACTAAATTTAAAAAGAGTTTAAAAGTAATTTTCAGTTCGAGGGATAAGAAAGCTTCCCCTCAAAAACTGAATCAAAAATGATTTAAAATATTTTTCAGTTCGAGGGTAAGAAAATTCCCCCTCAAGAACTGAATTAAAAACTTCTCCTTAAAAATATAATTGTTTACGCAAGCAGTTTAGGCAACACACAAACTGGAAATAACAGTTCAGTTAAATTCAAACTAACTGGATAAACATGATGTTTATTTAAATCAAATAGGCGTCCCTGTATTATACATTAAACACATCAACGTGTAAGGGAAATTGCTACTACAATAGCATGTTTTAAACAACATCATATATCAAGTCAGTTTACATATAAATAATTGAATATGCAAACTACTAGTTGCCTTGAATATTTTGAATGCTGCATCGATCTTGAGTCTTTTTACCAAAAGATCAGCTAATTTGACTTGAACTTGATCTCTTTGCTGGCTAACAAGTCGAGCTTACTCAAACTGGACACAGCTGATGCTGAACCGCATTGATTGATATGACAATGAAGCGGCGTATACTGCTGATGATTAAACTCAACTTTAATCATCCAACATCTCAGCATAGCTGGGCTTTGTCTGTTGTTCAGCCAAACTGGTAGGCTTGGCAGCTGAATTCTTGTCCACTCATCAGTTTAGCTATTCTGCTGTCAGTTTGGACTCAAAAATCCTGCAAGCTGCTAAAACATCAAATTTACAGAATCGAGAGAAGTGGCTATAATGTTAGTTGCAGAGTCAAGAGTCTTCTCTCTTGCCTCTGTAAACTCATACAAAATTTTTAAAAGGATTTTGAAATCTATTTTAAATATCAGTTATGGTAAGAACCTAACTGATATCAGCTGAACTGATCAAATCAGTTTTAAAGCAAAGTTAAGCAGTTAATATAAAGGATATGTTTATGGATGTTCAGAGACTTCAACTGCTCCTACGTCACCCCTTCTACCTCCTTGGTTAGGTTCCACTAGAAGACTTAGATTAATACAACACCTTTTACAATTCTCACTCAACTTAGGACTTACCGTACTACCTAACTGAACTCCTAGTCTACACTCAAGGCAGCACCTTACAGCCAACACTTGTTTAACGTCTGAATGCCAAAGACTACATACACAAGTTTATTGCTTTGTGCAAGAATGTATTTGAGTAGTGGTGTGTGCTTGTGTGATAAATGATCTCTGAATACAACGGGAAAGTATTCTCACACACTGAGGGAAAATGACTTCTATACTAAGCTGATAACACGTTGAAGTGTTCCCTCTGGGCTGATTGCTTCCTTGTAAGCTGATATGCATTATGCGTACCCTTTTTGTTTTATCTTTACACACTCTATTTGTTGATGGTCTTGAGCTTGTATATATAGAGACAATGTAACCGTACATCAAGACTCATCAAATATATTCGTTGCAGCTGAGTCCGTTCTTTGAAATATGTGCCTCGTCTTTTTTGACATGCATTCAGAAACGTCTCGACTTTAATCTTTGCTGCAACGTCCAATATTGTACTATTCATAGTACATATGCTTTACTCAGTACGCACAGCTGGATTCCATTAGATAAGCTTGTCGCGTTTTGCAAACTGATTGTTTCCTAACTGATGCTTTGAAATGGTCAGTTGAACTGATCTTGAACTGGTTTGGTGAAATCAGTTGGCTCGTCAGCTGAACTAATTTCACTGATTCAGTTGAACTGGTCAGTTGGGTTTTTCATAGTTGAACTCTTAATCAGCTGGCCAGGCTTTTGAAGATGTTCTGCTGAACTACCTATCAACTGGTCTTTGATACTTCAGTTGGACTGGTTCAGTTTGGGCAATCAGTTCGCATTTTCATTTTACGTGTCGATAGCTTTAGTTTTGACTCGGTAACTGATCAGTTCGAAGCCTGATGAGTTTCAGTTTTTCTGCGCACAGGTAAATTCATTAAAAACAAAAGTAACAAGTTTAGTTAACATCAAAATCAAGATTACGAATAAATGTTTCAACAGAAGGGTTTAGAACTCTGCATTTAAAAAGCTCGAAATATGAATATCGGTGCGGTGGAAATTTGGTGATGAATGGAGGACGATTTCTACCTTTTTTCTGGAAAATACCCACTAAAAAACCCACCTTACGATTCAAGAGAGTCGAGTGATCGTTGCTGGAAGGAAGAACGAGGAAGAAAATGAAGAACGAAGGAGAAAAAAATTTCGAAACTGCATTGAAAAGTCTCCTAGTTCGGCCGCTGCTCACCTTACGCGAATTGTGTGTGTGCGTGTAGGTGTGTTTAAGTGTGTGTGTTTAGGGTTTAATTATTTAAAAAAAACAAAAGGCTTTCTAAATACTTATTTAATGGACTTAATTAACCCTAGTTTTTAATTACATAATTAGACTCATTAAGATTAATAAATTCATTAGACCTCAAATTAAAAAATTTTAAAAAACCTATAAAAAATCCTATACAATTTACATAAATTCCTTACTTGCACTAATTAATTAAATTCGACCCTAAAATGCTTAAATTCTTAAATTATTTAAAATAAACTTTCTCTTAACTAAAAATAAATATTTAACTTTTAAATCTTTAACTTAACACCTTAATCGTCTCGGTCTTCTGTCCCCGGCCAACCATTAATATTCGTCTGAAAATATTTAAATTATGAAATCAAGAAAAATTACGCGATTAATCAATTATTCAATCAAAATATATCATTCATGCATCCAAAATCATTTAATTAAAATAATTTAACAATTTAATAATTTTCATGCATGTGGTTTACGTAACCGGATTTTTGGACCTTACAATAGATGTTACACATATCTTGGATGCATAAACATATATTTGAGTGAGTTATATGTCATTAAATATCATAGATGTTACATATATCTTGCATGTATAAATATATTTTTGAGTGAGTTATATATCATTAATGACCATATATGTTACATATATCTTGGATGTATAAACATATGTTTGAGTGAATTATATGTCATTCATGATCATTGATGTTACATATATATCGAATGAATGAACACATGTTTGAGTGAACACATGTAAAGTTTGTGGACATATGTATGAGTTAGTTAGTGTCTTTGTTCTTGTATGGTATCAGCAATACAAGTGGTCTTATTATTTAGTACTAATTTCTTGATTTGTTGTAATCAATAGCTTAATTGTGGTATCACTAATACCTAATGCGTAATATCATGAACACATGTATGATTTAGTGGTATCCATTCTTTTATGGTATCAGCAGTGCGAATTAATGGTCTTACTATGTAGCACTTATGTTTTGATTTGTGGTACACATTAGCTTAATTGTAATATCAATAATACCCATTACCTGGTACCAGCATGGAGACATGTAGTGGTCTTCATTCCATTGTTACTTAGTAATAATGTGGAAAAATATGGTATAATTAAGACTACATATAATACTAATATAGTTAAAATATGGTATCATATATATATATACATATATATATATATATATATATATATATACATCATGGTCTTTGTTCGTTCACGTATGTTCAATATCAGTAGAATTGTTACGTAGTACTAACTGGTAAACTGTCGTACAATTAAGAATACTTGCATTACTAATATAGTTTAGATATGGTATCATATACATATTTGTGTAACATCATTGTTTTTGTTATTTCATGTATATTCATTACATGTTCCATTGTTACGTAGTACTAATGTGGTAAAATTTGGTATAATTAAGACTACTTGCAATACTATTATAGGTAAAATATGTCATCACATCATATATGTGTTACATCATGGTCTTGGTTCGTCCACATATGTTCAATACCAATTGCATTGTTACAAAGTACTAATGAGGCAAACTGTCGTACAATTAAGACTACTTGCAGTAGTAATATAGTTAAAATATGATATAATTTACATATATGTATAACATCATGATCTTGGTTATTTCGCGTATGTTCAGTACCAGTTTCATTCTTACATAGTACTAATTCGGACAAATAAGGTACAATTAAGACTATTTTTAGTACTAATATATTTAAAATATGGTATCATATAAATACACGTATGACAACAAAATCTTTGTTATTTCAAGTACTAGTATTTAACCCGTGCGATGCACGGAATGATATTATTAAAAATTAATTATTATAAAAAAATAAAAAAATAATATAATTATAAAAAAATAAAAATAAGAAACTCTTTTTTCTCTAATTTGAAAATTTTTTAAATATAAATGTATGTCGATTAATTGTGTTACCCTAAGGCAATGACATGGTTCTTATCGTGTTTAAAATATTAATGTCGACCACCAACCTAAATACATATTTAATTCTTTAATTTCAGAGGTACTATAAATATTATTATTTTTTAACATGTGATAAATAAATATTTTTAAATCAAATTTAATAAAACTAATGAGAAATACTTTTTTTTCAAATCATATCACAAATTAAATTGATTGATATAATCAATGCAAAAAATTTTAGTGTATTTTATGTTTTTAATAGAGTTTAGTTTCATTTTGAATAAAAAATAATAAAAGACATATAATACATAAATTATATTTGAATTAATATAAAAATGAATTAAATTCAAATTTGAATTAAATGAATTGATATAATCAATGCAAACAATAAATGAAATTATCATTTATTGCAGTACACATATTTCAATATTCTATGATATATATTTCTTTTTTTAGAAATGACATTTTGACGGGAAATTACTATATTTGACAAAAACTCTGCTTTTATATATATAGATGTTAAGTACGAGTTTCATTGTTACATAATACTAATGGGCCAAAATTTGGTATATTAATATTAGTTGCACTACCAATATAGTTAAAATATTGAATCGTATACGTACGTAGTTAATATTATACACATAAATATGTAATCAACCAAAATATATATAAATTCAACCAAGATATACAATCAATTTCACAAAAATATAGTATCAATCTCACTAATATAAAATATCAATTCAACAAAAATACAGCAGCAATTCAAGTTTATTGAATACAATAACAAAATACTACAGGAATAATACAATCGTAAAAATTTAATTCATCAATTGTAAACCAAATAGGCAATCAATGATGTGCGAACCGAAGCTATCAATGGAAGTTTCAACAATTGAAAAACAAACCAAAGTTTCCGTGAAACTTTCAAAATTTTCCAACGGAAAAAAAGCGTATTAGAAAATTTCCTATATGGCAACAAAGCTCGTCGGTGAAAGACACTCATCGGAATGCAGCAACGCCAGAAGGAGAAAATTCGCCGGAGGAATAATGGAACATTGAAGTCGGGAGGGTAGTGTGAGAAAGATGATGGTTATACGCTTAATTAATGTAAATGACTTATTTTTATACTTAAAAGACTAAATTATACCAATTAATTGCATCGAGGAGCTATAAATAAAATTTTTTGACGATAGGTAGACTTTATAAAAGTACTGATACGGGGACGAATTCATAAACTGAAACTATTGGTAGGGATTTGAGGCTAATTTGCCATATTATTAAACTTAAAAGGCTTAAATTGTACCATTTAATTGTAAATAAAACTTTTCGAAGTAGGGAGCCCTTAATATAAGGTACTATTGTAACATCACAAAAATTTGAAGGTCCACGTGAACGACATGCATGCAAGTTATCCAATTTCTTATGTAATTTAATTAATTTATTTTAATTGCATTAAATGCATATTTAAGTCATGATTTCATGTTTATTTGAATATATTACTAGAATGCATAAAAATGTGTTTTAAACGATATCGAGACATGATCGAGAAACGGAGACCGGAGACCGTATAAGGGAAAATATTTATATTAAATAATTATTTTTAATTATTTAATATATATATATATATATATATATATATTTTATATGGCATTTTTGGAAACAGAAACTTTCGATGTGTTTTTACGCCTCGAGTCGTATTTTAAACCGTCAATCAATTTTTGACGAAAATAAGGACTTTTTGGAGACTCGGTTGATATTTTCGAAAAACATCCTAAAAAAAATATTTTAATTACCATCTAATGGACCTAATTGGCCTCTTATACTAGGTTATTGGACCTAGCTTGCTACACAAATAATTATATCAAATTAAAAGCTTTCAAAACCCTAATCCTACTCCACACACGTACACCTCACACTAAAGCACTATGACTCTCTATCAGTACACAAACACACACATCACAAAAGTTTTGAGGAGCACATCACCTGAATAGTGAAGAAATTCAGCAAGATCCTTCCTACGTCGACGTCCCTCAAATTGCAAATCGTTTTTCGTGCATGAAATACTCAAATGCACGCCTTAATCTTCCTTCACTTATCTTTCACACTCTATTATATGTTTCGATACATGATTGCATGAAAAACGTGATACAATTTTTATATTCGTTTTTATGGCATAAACATGATAAAATTATAGTTTTTATCTTTTAGAACTCTTGCTTATATATGTTTCACACAGGGGCTGCCACGGTAGGGCTATGAGAAGGGATGTTTAAGGGTCCTTAGGTTCATGTTTAAAGCCTGTACAAAGTAGGGGAAAATATTGAACGAAAATTTGGGTTTTGATAAACTAGGGTTTTCGAATTTTGGGTTCTAGAAGGGCAATGTTGTGTGCTACATATGGGACACTTCCAGTGGTCTCAAGAGCGTTGTATTATGGTCTTAGAGGAGTTAAAAGGGTGCTGGTGCAACGAGGAGAGCTGTAGGCGTGAAGGTTGGGGTCGCGCATGCCATGAGGATCGGGTTTGGGGACTGTGGGTTCTAGGTCCTTTAAGCTTGATCCTGCAGGGTCTCTAGTGTTCAGTCATGGTACTAGGTAGGGTTCATAGGGGCTGGTCTTGTTGGCTGGGTGCTAGGGCCAAAGGGGTGCATGGAAAGTTAAGCTAGGGTTTCGAGATTAAGGGCAAAATCGTCAAACAAGGGTCTAGTCTTGTTCTATGGTTCTAAATGGTTTGAATTGGGTTGTATATGGAATGGTTGTGTGTTAACAACTTATGGTTCAAGTTTGGTAAAGTTTGGTTAAGTTTTGAGTCGATTCGGATTAAAACCAGGACGTACGATTAAGCTTTAAAACGAATCAGGAAATTAGTTGAGGAGCGTAAGTTTATGTCTAAAAAATATTTATGCATGTATTTTAAGGTGTTAAGTTATGTTTAGATGAATATGGGTCGTCGTTTTAAGGTCTAAGGTTAAATTGAGAAAGTTCGGGTTTCAGGGGCAAAAAAGTTATTTTATACATAAAAAATTTTAGACGTCCTGGCAGTGTCATGAATGTTGTAATGAAAGTTAAAATGTTTATTTTAAATGTTTATGAAATTTTATGATGAAAAACGATACTGCTAAAAGATGTGTTGCATGATTGGTTTAAAAGAAAAATGATATATATATATATATATTTATGAATTTTTATAAGTTATGAAAATAATGAAAGGTTGAAGGAGGTGATTTGATTGTGACAGAAAAAGGATATGATTGGGGATATCGTGAGGGATAAGACCTCAGAAAGTGTCCATTTACGGGAGTAAGCCCCAGAGGGAGCCCGACGCTCGTATTTCCATCGAAATGATATGATGATATATAAGGTCAATGCTTAGTTGACGGGTGAGAGTATCGCTGATTTTCCCGTCTCCTAGTACCATGGTTATACGTAGATAAATCCATCGACCTACAGCTAAAACGAAGTCACTATTAATGATCCGAATTCAATAAAAAGGAAAAAATTATACGGATATGATAAATGGAAAAAGTTTATGATGAAAGGAAAAATGGTCAAAGCTTATGCATATTCATGAAAAGTTATTTTGATGAATGTGACTTTATATGTACTACTTATTATTATGATTAAGGTTTGCTGAGTCATTACACTCACTAGGTGTGATCGATGCAGATGAGCATGATTTTGATGGAGAACTTGATGATTGAACTAGCTAGACTGATGGTGCACATAACCCGAGGACCTTTGCTAGTTTTTCATATTATTTTATGATTTAAGATTTCTTTAAAGATTTTATGACGTTTCATGACTTTTGATGCTTTTGATTGGTTTTGAGAGATTTAAGAGTTTATGCTTTATTTTGAAAAATGCTAGTTTTAAATTTGGTTTAACGGTTTACTATTTTACGTTTTGCATATGTCCATTTGGATTTTCAAATATTATGTCAGTTGGTTTATTTTAAATGTTGTAAAAGATTTACATATGTATGCATAATGATATTTCGGCCGAGATGATGGGAAATAAAGAAAAAATTTCTAGTACATTTTAAAGTAAAACGAGTTGTGAACGTTTTAATTAATATGAGAATCGATTCATAAACTGAAACTATTGGTAGAGATTTAGTCTAATTTACCCTTGATCCCGATGCATTTTTATGCAAGATATTCATATGCTATGAACATCTGAATTCAAAACAAATAACGTGAGGTTCATCAGTAATTTTTTTGTTATACATATAAATTATCATATTTTTGCACAAAATACAACGAGAATATTACTCTGAATATAACATATACCGAACCAGTCACAAACATATACCAAAGCACTCTTTGTGAAGTAGCTTTTTCATTGTCCAGATAGGTTATATGAACAGACAATCTAAAGCTCGAATTTTAAAAAAGTTACTGTTCACGAGTTACTATTCAAGCGCTAGAGCTACGACAATTTTGGCGCTGCGGCGCTGAAAAGTGGCGCTAAGGCACTACATGCGCGAAACTCCAATATGTAAGCCCACCTTCACCTCCACCAATAATTTTCATCCTCCTTCACGCAAACCCTCATCCATTTCCTCTCCATTTTCGAACTTCTTCCTCATTTTATGGGTGATTCACTCAAGAAAAATATGAAATAAATGTAGATTTATGATCCTCTCATCACGTGCTTTAAGATGATGTAAGTATTTTCGAGTTTTATTCAAGTTTGAAAATGGGTTGAAATTTAAAATTTATATTTGAGTTGATAATTGAGATATTAAGATATTGAAAATATTGTATTTGATTTGGTTAGAATTTAAAATGGATGTGAGAATGATTTCTTGTTTATGTGCAAAGAACAGTTTTTACACCTTCTATATTTCGTGTATATGAGACAATTATGTTTGGATTTTGGAGTAGGGTCTTCATCAAACTTGTAGATCATCGAGTTAGCTTCAATTTGGTTCTTGAATCACTCAATTCCAGGAAGAATTGAAAGAGATCTGTGATTTTTACTAAAACTAGTATTGAATTCTGAGTTAGTACAGAATTTGTGTACATATCTTCTGTTTATTCGAATTCTATGATTTATCGGTTAGGATTCTGGATTTGATGCTCAAATGAAGGTTATAGAACATTGCTTTTCTTCGAAATGATACCAAACTGGCTTGATTCCATTTGATATTGAGGAAGTTATGCTCAAAATACTAAAATGTGCCAGATGTGTACTTATGCAGAATTCGACCGAATTTTGTTGTATGTTTCAGATTATGAACGACTGGGTAAATGAATTTATTCGATAAAACTTTGTGAAGAACAATTGTTGGGCTTTAATTTTTCTTGCATATCCAATTTGTGGGTCTTGATTCGAAACGTTATTGAATTAATTATGAATAATGTACAGAACCTGCTCCGTTTTGATAAATGATTTGAGTTCTTGACTTATAGTAGAGTTCAGGGATTCAAGACTTCTCAACTGCACCTTTCGATTTTCTTTTGGTAATATTTGAAAGGTTATGATACGGTCGGTAACATAAGAGGTAAAAGTATCGTTTTAATTTTTAATTTAAAATTATATGGCTCGATGAATTACTTGTGATTTGATGATGATTGTTGTCTTGAGATGAGTTTATTATGATATCGAGATGATGATATTGATTTGCATCATTACAATGCATATTGAGCCACTTGTTGATTCAGATTTGATATGACGGAGGTCGCCTTCATTTATTGATTTGTTGGATGTATGGGGCTATAGTTGAGTTGACATAGTGTATGCAGAGATCGCTGGTATGGCCTGAAAATTCTCTATAGGTGCACCATAGTCCTGAGATTGTGGAACACAGCACCCCACCCCGAGCGGATGATTCGGTGGAGGTTGTTGGGGGATTCTCTTCCCTTGGTACCCTATGACAAGATGGTTCACTTGATATTGAGATTTATTGATAGCCGACAACTTCTGATCTTGAATTGCATTATATTGCATCATTATGAATTTCATATGAACTATTTGTCATTTTAATTCTTATATGTTTTTTATTGTATCATACTGGTTTTATACTCACCGGCACGTCGGCTATCTCTTGTTTTCATGTGCTTGACGGTAGGTGAGGCGAGGCGAGGCTTGGGATGCCATAGTCCAGCTCCAGGCGAGGAGATACGAGTTAGAGTGAGATTCTCGGGTCTTAGGAGCTATTTGATGATGTTTGGATTACTTAAGCTCACTAATTTATTTTGGCATGTTAAAACTTATATTTCAAACATTCGAGAGCTTTAAATTAATTTGACGATGTTTATGTCAGTTTGTAAACCACATATGATCTGTTTTACTCAATCGTTTAGTTTGTTACATTTATGATTATTAATATTAATGTCGAACCTAGGGCCCCACAGATAGCCACCCAAATTTTTCCAAATAGTAAAAAAATTATCCACATTAAATATTTATTTTAATTAATTATAAAATATGACTCATAACATAATCTTTTCAATTTTTTTATAATCTCTTTGTTTGTTTAAATGCAAAAATCGCTTTAAAAATGTAAAACCTTATTTATAATATATCTTATAATATATAAATAATGTAGAATATCTATCACAGTTTCATAATATTTGAAAATGACTATATCATCCTAATATAATATAAAATTATAAATTATTACAAAACATCATATTTTTTTAAAAAAAATAAAAATTATATCTTTTTTTCAATTTTAGTTTTTTAATTAATAATTTTAATCATTTGTCATGATAGTGCAACGCCACATAAACTATTAATAACATGTTCAATGCCACAATAACACTTCTGTGAAAGAAAAGAACACTAAGAGTGCGAAAAAAAGACTAAATATGAAAAAAATCGAAATATACTAGAAGATGTTGAAAATAAGAGTTGAAAATTTAAAAAATTAGCGTGTGATGATGTATGTAATGATGTAATTATTTTTGGATTATTTTCAAATAGATTTATAAATAGTTTTCTCAATTTGTGAAGAATATATACAGTTGAGTGAAATTTTTTTATAAAGTGTGTAATTTAATATATTTTGTGAGTTTGAGATTTTGTTTTACTGTAAACTTTTACTTTTAACACGTTATCAGCACGAAACTCTAAGGTTCTCTATATTTTTCTAAGTTCCAAAGCACAAGAAAAAGTAACAATTTTCAAAAGTAAGAATATTTATTTTACTATTCATTTAATTTTATTATATATATAAATATTTAATATATAATATCATGTTATTATATAAAAGGAGTCTATATGACACTTCATTATAATAAAATGATGTGATTATATTATTACATTGTTTAATATTTTATTGTGTTGCAGTTTATTTATTTTTATTGTGTATATATTATTCAATATATAATATCATGTTATTATATAAAAGGATTCTATGACACCTCATTATAATAACGTGATGTGATTATATTATTACAATGTTTATATATTTTTATTGTGTTATCGTTTATTTATTTTTATTTGTATATATTTAATATATAATATCATGTTATTATATAAAATGAGTCTATCACACATCATTATAATAATGTGATGTGATTATTTCATTGTTTATGTATTTTTATTGTGTTATAAAATAATTATATATATGTATATATATTTGAATAATGTCATAGTATTATAAAATAGAAGTATGTGACATCTCATTATAATAATATGATGTGATATACATAATTATTTAAACATGATTAACATTATATACATCATACTATTATCATAAAATTATGCATATACATACATTTGTTTTTTAAGATTTTGTATTTTGGCTAGTTTTTTTTCCTATAAATATGATTTCAAAAAAACATTCAATCACTCCAAATTTACTCTTCCTCCCTAAAAAATTTTCTTCATCAATTTTTCGAAGAAGAAAATGATGGTTCTTTCAAGGTTATTTTGTATAATTATTTTGGTTATTATACTCACTAATCTTGTATTTATCGGAGAATATCCGCCTCACGTTTTCTTTATTTTTAACTATGCTTGTACTTATAATTTATATGTTACTTTGTATTTTCATATTAATAGATTTAGAACGTAACTAATAAAATGCATTGTTATTTTTTTAATACCATCATATCAAATTTTACAAAGCTCGAATCCGTTGCGCTTGACATTACTGAAAAAAATTATATGTCATGGACTCTCGATGTAGAAATGCATCTTGAGTCATTGGGTCTAAATGAGACCATTAAAGAAAATGATATCTCATTATCACAAGAAAAAGTAAAAGTTATGATATTTTTTCGTCGACATTTTGATGAAGGATTAAAATGTGAATATCTCATTGAAAAAGATCTCATAGCTTTATGGAAATGATTAGAGGAAATATTTGAACATATAAGGGAAGTTATACTTCCGACCGCCTGTAATGAATGAAATACGTTAAGATTCCAAGATTTTAAGAAAGTCGGTGATTACAACTAGACACATGAGGTTATGGAATCAGAAATGCTTGAAAAAATATTTTTCACTTTTCATTCATCAAATATAACTCTACAACAACAATATAAAGTGCGTGGATTTACGAGATATTCTGAACAAATCGCATGTCTTCTTGTGGCGGAGAAGAACGAGCTGGTAATGAGAAATCATCAGTCCCGACCCACTCGATCGACTTCATTTCCAGAAGTAAATGTCGTAAGTAAAAATGAATTTAAACCTAAAAACCAAAATAAAAGTCGTAGACAAGGTTTTGGTCAAGATTGAAATCGAGGTCGTGGACGTAGAAGTGGTCGCGGTCGCGATCGTGATTTTGAAAATAATCGAGATAGTTACTTCTATAACTCATCTCAAAAGGGCGTCACAAACCAACCACTAAAAAGGCATAATGAGAACATGAGTGTTAATGAAAATAAATAAAAACGATTTGAAAGTTCTTGTTTTAGATGCGGCACTCCAGGACATTGGTTTTGTATTTGTCGAGCCCCCGAGCACCTTTGTAAGCTCTATAAAGAATCAATAAAAGGAAAAGAAAAATAGATCAATTTCACTTAACACAGTGACCGCTTGAGTGATTTGACTCATTTTGATGCTACAGATTTTCATAATAATTTCTCTGAAAATGATCAATATATTGGTGAAATAGAAATGTAAAATATTTTATTTTTCATGTATGATAATGTTTTATGGTATAATTAAGATATGTGTTATATTTTTCAATAAATTAAATATGTATTATCAGTATTTTTTTCATTGCATATTTTTTTGAAGTTCATATATGAAAAATGCTATGAACAAAGCTAAATAAGAAATTAATCCCATCAAAGTTTACACACCTGATAGTGGTACAACGCACACTATTCTTCGAGATAAAAGATATTTTTGGAACTAAAACCATAAAAAACAATGGTGAATACAATATTAGGTCCTGTAAACTTGATTTAAAGTTGTGGTAAATCACATTTTTTGTTACCTAATGGTACAAAATTTTGATAAATAATGTTTTGTATTCACCACAATCGAAAAAAAAATTGTTAAGTTTTAATGACATATATTCTCATGGGTATGATAATCAGACAATAAGTAAAAGAAAAGAGAAATATATGTGTTACCACAAATAAAACAGGAAAGAAATATATAGTCTAAAAACTACCAATGTTTCCTACTAAATCAAACATGGTAGTTGATAATTCTTCAATATTAATTAATTTGCATGATCGATTAGGACATCCTAGTTCAATAATTACGCAAAAAATTATAAAAAATACACGTAGTCATCCGCTGAAAGACTAGAAGATCTTTCAAAATAAAAAGTTTCAATGTAAAGCATGTTCTCTTGGAAAACTTATTATATGACCATCACCAGCTAAAATCCAAACTGAATCACCCATGTTTCTTGAACATATTCAGGGTGATATTTGTGCGCCAATTTTTCCACCATGTGGATCATTTAGATATTTTATGGTTTTGATCAATGTCTCTAGAAGATGGTCACATGTATGTTTATTATCAACTCGAAATGTGGAATTTGCAAAATTACTCGCTGAAATAATAAAATTGTGGAATCAATTTCTCGATTATACAATCAAAAAAATTATAATTGATAATGCCGGTGAATTTACTTCTCAGACTTTCAATTATTATTGTATGTCAATGGGAATCACTCTTGAGCATCATGTTGCTCATGTACATATACAAAATGGATTAGCTGAATAATAGATTAATCGTCAAAAATTGATTGCTAGACTAATGATTATGAAAACAAAACTCCCTATTTCTATATGAGGACATGAAATTTTACAAGATGTTGCATTAATTATATCAGACCAAGTGCATATCATAAATACTCTCTATTGAAGCTTGCCTTTGGTAAAGAACCATACATTTCTCATCAGAGAATTTTGGATGTATATTATATGTGTTTATTGCACCGCCTCAACGAATAAAAATGGGACATCAAAGAAAGATCAGAAATTATATCGGTTATGATAGCTCATAAATCATTTGTGTTGGATTATTTCATGTTCGCAATCTTGATTTTGATGTTAATAAAACTTGTTATTTTGTTTCTAATGCATTTATCTCTAAGTGCGCAGAAAGCTACCGAGCCTAAACTGAAGCTATCGAGACGCAAACTGAAAGTGTCAACTGATTGCCCAAACTGAACAAGTTCAACTGATATATCAAATACCAGTTGAACTGATTGTCCAGCTGATAGTTAGTTCAGCATAAAACCTTCAGAAGCCCAGCCAGCTGATGAAGAGCTCAACTGATGAAGAGCCCAACTTACCAGCTCAACTGAGACAGTGAATTCAGTTCAGCTGACGAGCCAACTGATTTCACCAAACCAGTTCAAGGCCAGTTCAACTGACCAGTTCCGAACATCAGTTAGGAGCTTACTGATTTGCATAACACTACAAGCTTATCTAAGTGGAATCCAGCTATGCGTATTAAGGAAAGAAATTGTCCAGTCAAATGACAATAATGAACGTTGCAGCAGAGCTTAAAGTTAAGACATTCCAGAATAGCTGTCAAAAAGGACAAGACACAAATATCGAGGAACGGATTCAAACTGCAACGGACATATTTGATGAGTCTTGAAGAACGATCACGAAGCCTCTATAAATACACGAGCAAGGCCATCAACAAACAAGATTGTGAAAATCATGAGAAAAGAATAAGGGCACGCTCAGCATATATTAGCTTACAAGAAGCAATCTGCCCAGATTTGAGGGAACACTTCAACGTGTTATCAGCTTAGATTAGAAGCACAATTCCCTCTGTGTGTGAGAACACTTTCATGTTATATTCATAGATCAGTTCTCACACACACCATCACTCACATATACAGAGAGTTAAGCGTATTGATAAGTTGAGTGAGTCTTGCACAAAGACTTTAAATTTGTGTATGTAGTCTTTAACATATAGATGTGAAACAAGTGTTGACTAGAAGGTGCTGCCTTTAATCTAGGCTAGGAGTTCAGTTAGGCAGTAGCGTAAGTCCTAAGTTGAGTTGGTTTGTACAAGGTGTTATATAAATCGAAGTCTTCTAGTGGATCATACCCGAGGTGGTAGAAGGGGTGACATAAGAGCAGTTGAAGTCTCTGAACATCCATAAACATATCTTGTGTACTTAACTGTTAAATATTGTTTTAAATTGATTTGATCAATTCAACCTTATATCAGTTCAGTTCTCACGATAACTGAATTGATACAAGCAAGAATTGATTCCCCCTCATTTCAGTTATCCAGTTCACACAAGTTAAAAGGCTTTCATACTAATCAGCTTTCTTAACGAAGGATTATTTCGAGTATTTTTTCGCTTGATTTAAAACCAAACTCGATCTAATTCATCGGTGTTTACATTCTTAGAACACAAGCTATTGCAGTTCATTGAGAATATTGTGTTTGAAGCACCCTCGCAGATGTCAGAACCGATCCATCAATTTGATATCTTGAGCCTCATATATGCGACGTGTGAGGAGGAGAAAAGAAACATATCGAAAAAAAAGTTACATGGTATGTATCATCATTGTTACATCTAGATCCAAGAACTAAATTGAAACGTCTACTACTAAACTACTGAATTTTTTTAAAAAAAAATCACTTAGTCTCGGTTGTATTTATATACACAAAATACATATAAAATTTGAACCATGCATTTTATAAAACAATCCATATACTGAATAAAATAACTACACCTAAAACCTTAAAAGTGTAATCGACTGAAATGTTTACTGTTAAACATAAAATACCAGGCATAATAAAATTTGCGAAAAACCCTCATCACAGTAAAATCATCAACCTTTTAAAATTGTTTAATCATGTCCTCCTATAATCATGTAATGCGGAAAAATACAAGGTCCTCGGGTTTCCCGTGCACCCCCAGCTCAGTTCACTCAGTCCTCAGCACCTCCAGGTTCCTCATCAACATGATCACCTTCATCAATCACACCTAGTGAGTCCAAAGACTCAACATACCTGAACCGAGATAACAAAATACGTATACATATCATGCAACATTGAAAAATACTGTAATTAAAATACCTTTCAAGATCTCCAAATCTTAAACATAAACATAAACATATTCATATCATGTCATCGTAAACGTATACATTTTCCTTTATTGAATTCAGATCTTTAGTTGTGACTTTCGTATCAGCTGTTGATCGATGAATCCATCAACGTATAACCAAGGTTTAGGCGGCGGGGATATCAGCGACACTTTCACCCATCAACTGAGCCTTGGACTTATAAGTTTCGTGTTCATGTTCATATTAGCTACAACCAAATCACCTCTTTCAAATATGTCATCATATTCATCACTAAAAAAATTTCATGTATTTATATACATTTTCTTGAAAACAAGCATGCAACGTATTTTAAGCAATTTTCGTAAAAATTCCATATTCATTTCAAAATAAACCTTTTAAACATACATTTCAGTTATCAGGGCACGGCCAGGACTGCTAACTTGACTCGAGTGAAAATGACCATTTTGCCCCTGAAACCCTAATTTGACCATTTTATTCTGGACAGTAAAACTTCAATCATAGTCCATCCAAACTTATCAAAACACCTGAAAACACACTTATAATCATTTTTAGGCAAAAAATTATCCTGATAACCAAGTTCCACAATTCATTTTTAAACTTAGACCGGAGTCCCGATTCTAACCCGAATCAACCCGAAACTCATCCAAACTTCAACCATAACTTAATGACACCTAACCATACCTAAAACAACAATGTCCAGACCATATGAGACGTTTGAAAACCCCCTGAAATCCGCTGGAATTTTTTGAACTTATGGACCGGAAGCCCTAACTCAAAGCCAAGCCCAAATTTCGACCCTAGCCCAAACCACACCGGACCAGCCTCGAACCAGCCACCCCTAGAACTTGATTGAACCTTGAGGCTGATCTAACCATGGACCACAGCTCCAAGCACGCGGACGTGCATGGTTCGACTTAGACACCCCAAAACGCAACCCCCTTCAAACCAACAGTGCGCCTACCCCTAGCCATTCGAACCAACCATGAACCAGCCATATAGGACACCGACTCAAACCCTTCAGAGTCTAAACCATAGCATAAAATGGTCCCATTAACAGCAGCCCCTTCACCCAAGCGATCGAGCCAAAAACCGAGCCATAACCATGAAGATCTGGTTGAACCCTTACACGACTCGTTCCAGATCTGAACCTATCACTTAGAACACATACAAAAATGTTGTAGATCACGCCTCATACCTCAAACCTGGCAGCCCCCTTCAAACCGTGATAGAAACGCGAGGAGCATGATAAGAAAATCCATATTTTCATGTAAAAACCATATAAAAACTATTCATATCAGTAGATCTACTAACTACCATGAAAAATCATTGAAAATACATATTATTATGTGATCTATGAGAAAAAGATGGTGTAGGGTGTGCCATTACGTTTAAACGCTCGAAAAATCAAACCAACGAAGCGAGAGATGAACACTGGAGGGACGAGATGATAAACCTACTGAATTCCCCTTGAAAAAGAGACAAAAAGCTGCTGGTATGCGTGTGTGAGAGTGCAGCCGTGAGGTGAGAGAGTTGATGCTAGGGTTAGGCGTGAGTTTTGTGAGAAAAGAATGAGAATATTGGGCATGATTTTTACAATATTAAAGTGTAGTGAACTTTGGCCCAAATTATACCAAAACATGCCCATTAAGCCCATTAGCGTGCACATAAAATATTTTGTTTTGATACTTTTTCAAAAATATTACCCGAGCTCTCAAAAAATTGTTAATTTTGCCAAAAATCGACTACCGTTTTAAAATATGACTCGACATGTAAAAATACCATAAAACGCTCATTTTCAAAAATTATGTAATAAATACACCATGTATTAAATAATTAAAAATAATTATTTAATAAAAAAAATTTTCTTAAACTGTCTCTGGTTCTATTTCTCGTTCGAGCATCGAATACCGCTAAAAGCCCTATTACATGCAATCTAGTAATTCATGCAATATAAACATATAATCGTGTCATAACCATGCATTTAAGTCATTTAAAATAATTAAATAAGCATTTTCCTATTACCCAAGATTTGCATGCAGCCAGGTTATATCGTTTGAATTTCTAGACCTTACAATTCCTCCCCCCTCCTTAACTAGAATTTCGTCCTCGAAATTTAGAACTTACCGAAAAGCCCGGGGTAGCGACTCCTCATCTCAGTATCGGTTTCCCAAGTAGCTTCCTCCTCATAATCATTTAGCCACTTGACTTTGACTAATTTGATCACTTTGTTCCGGAGTCTACTTTCCTGTCTGTCCAAAATCTGAGTAGGTCTCTCCTCGAAAGTCTATTTCGGTGTCAACTGTAGAGGCTCATAATTTAGCACACATGAAGGATTCTACATGTACTTTCTTAGCATCGAGATGTGGAAAACGTTATGTACTCCAACCATATTCGGCGGCAATGCAACTCTATAAGATGGTGTCCCAATTCTATCGAGAATCTCAAATGGTCCTATGAATCTAGGACTAAGTTTGCCCTTCTTGCCAAATCTCATTACACCCTTCATAGGTGCAACTTTCACATATACGTGGTCGCCCACTGCAAACTCTAGATCTTTGCGTCACTTAACTGCGCAACTCTTCTGTCGGCTCTGAGCAGTTTTCATCCTATCCTGGATCTTGACTACTAGCTCTGCAGCCTGTCTGACAATGTCTGGACCCAACTCTGCTCTTTCACCTACCTCATCCCAATAAATCGGTAACCGACAATACCTACCATAAAGTGATTTGTATGGAGCCATATCTATAGATGTCTGATAGCTGTTGTTGTAGGTGAACCCCACCAGAGGTAACTTCGGTTCTCAGCTGCCCTACAAATCAATCACACAATCCCTGAGTAGATCCTCCAAAATCCGAATCACTCTCTCAGACTGACCGTCGGTCTGAGGATGAAAAGCTGTACTAGATAGCAACTTGGTACTCAATGCCTGATGCAGACTCTTCCAGAAAGCAAATGTAAACCTCGGGTCTCTGTCTGAAACAATAGACACCGGAATCTTATGCAATCTGACTATCTATATGATCTATAAATCCGCGTAGTGAGTCTTGGTGAAGGTCTTCTTAATCAGTAGAAAATGTGATGATCTCGTAAGCCGATCAACTATCACCCAAATGACACTAAATCCCCTAACGGTCCTTGGTAGCCATGTCACAAAATCCATAGTGATAATTTCCCATTTCCAATTGGGAATAGGGAGTGGCTTATGCTTTCCTACATGTCTCTAATGCTCCGTCTTAACCTGCTGACATATCAAACACTCAGACACAAAATGCAAAATATCTCATTTCATGCACGGCCACCAATACAAGGACTGCAAATCTTTATATATCTTCATACTCTCTGGATAGATAGAGTAAGGGGTACTACGAGTTTCCTTCATAATGTCTTCCCTCAATGAATTTCCGCTAGGAACCCACAGTCGCTCACGGTAATGGACAATGTCATCCTCAACATAATACAATCTCAGACCCTTGGACTCGTCTCTCAGTCTCCATTTCTGCAATTTCTCATCAGAAGATTGACCTGCTCGAATCATGTCTCTCAGTGTCGACTGAACTTGAGGATAGAAAGATTAGGAGCATCGCCCCTAGCATACACTGCAAGCTCGAATCTCTGAATTTTTGCCTGCAATGGCCTCTTAACTGACAACTGATCTATCATTGCATTCTTCCTACTTAAAGCATCTGGGCCCACATTAGCCTTCTCCGGGTGGTAGCTAATGTGGCAATCATAATCATTAACCAGCTCTAACCATCTCTGCTGCCTCATATTCAGCTCTTTTTGGGTGAAGAAGTTTTTCAAAATTTTATGATCTATAAAAATTTTTCACTTCTCCCCAAATAAGTAATGCTTCCAGATCTTCAGCGCAAAAACTACTGGTGCAAGCTCGAGGTCATGAGTATGACATTTCTTCTCATGCAACTTCAACTGTTTGAAAGCATAGGCTATAACTCTGTCATGCTGCATCAGAACTGCGTCCAAACCAAGCTTTGAAGCATCTGTGTATAGCACATACACTCCTTGTCCTGATGGCATTGCTAGAACTGGCGCCGAAGTCAAAGCTTACTTCAGCTTCTCAAAACTCTCCTGGTACTCTGATCCCTAAATGAACTTGGCATTTTTCTTCGCCAAGGCGGTAATGGGTACCGCAATAGACGATAAGCCCTGAATAAACCTCCTGTAGTACCCAGCTAGACCCTAAGAAACTGCGGATCTCTGTTGCACTCTTAGGCACTGGCCAATCTCTGACTGCCTCGACCTTGTTGGGATCAACCTCAACTCCATCTCTGGAAATAATGTGGCCTAAGAGCGCCACTCTCTCGAGCCAGAACTTGCAATTGCTGAACTTAGCATATAACTTTCTGTTTTTCAATGTCTGCAGTGTTGTTCTCAAGTGCTGACGGTGCTCCTCCCTTCTCTTCGATTAGATCAGTATTTCATCTATAAAGACTGTTTCAAACTGATTCAAATACAGATGAAATATGCAATTCAAGAGATCCACGAAGAACCCGAAAGGCATCACCATAAACTCGTAGTGCCCATATCTTGTCCTAAAATCCGTCTTGTGAACATCTGCCTCTCTAATTTCAGCTGGTGATATCCTGAACGAAGATCTATCTTCGAAAACACTGATTCTCCTTGCAGCTGATCAAATAAGTCTTCGATTCTAGGCATGGGATACATATTCTTGACGGTGACTCTGTTCAGCTCTTTATAATCAATGCAGAGTCGCATACTGCCGTCCTTCTTCTTCACAAATAATACCGGTGCGCCCTGTGGAGAAAAAATCGGGCGAATAAAACCCTCGTCCAGCAACTCCAGAATCTGATCTTTCAATTCTTTCATCTCTGCAGGTGCTAGACGATAGGGTGCCTTAAAGATTGGCACTATACCCGACATCAACTCAATAGAGAAATCCACCTCTCTGTATGGTGAAATGCCAGAAACGTCCTCAGGAAAGACGCTAGGAAAGTCTCTGACAACCTCAACATCCTCTAGTCTCTGACCAACTGCCTCAGATACGGACACAATGCTTGCCAGAAATGCTAGTCAGCCTCTTTTCACAAGTTTCCTCGCACAAATGCAGGAAATAATATGCAGCATCTGCTTGTTCCTCACTGCCTCGAAAACAAAAGATTTCCAGCTAGGTGGTCGAATAGACACTGACCTCTGTCGGAAATCTATCTAATTTCCATTCGAAAATAGCCAATCTATGCCAAGAATGATGTCGAACTCAGGCATCAATAGTACAATCAAATCTTCTTATACAATATTCTTCTACAATCGAAGCTCCAAACTTTTCAATATCTTCGAAGTAAACATCTGATTACCAGAAGGAAAAAAAAACTCTAAAGCCCAAATCCATGTCCTCTAGTATAATTCCTAGTCGCTTTATAAAAGTCTCGGATATAAATGAATGTGTAGCTCCTGAATCTAGCAGTGCATATGTAGTTACACTTGAAATAAATATCCTTGGTGCGACAAAAATACCATCAAAACCGTTCGATAATAATAAATTCAAAAAATTCTAACGACAATAACCCATACTTCTCGGAAATTTACTCAAATTTATTCAAAAAAATTCCGAAATTACACACTTTGCCCACATAAAGTCTCGGAAATTTCATTTCTGCCCCAATGTTTCTCGAATTTATCCAATTCTCACCCCAAAATTTTGAATTATTGCATAAATTCCCTTAATAAATTTCGGCTTTCCTCAATTTGGGCATAAAGTTTTCGAAATTCACAAGTTTGGCCCTAAAATTACAGAAATTTGCTAAACAGTCCTTGAGTTTCTCGGATTTTGCAATATAGTCCCTGAATTTTCGAAAATTCCAGATTTCATCCTAGGAATATCGGTCACCTCAAATTCAATCCTTGGACTAACTATAATTACGATATAACCCTCGAAATTCTCGGCTTTATGCGTTTAAGTCCTTAAAAATTTGGGTTAATTGCAATTCCACCGTCAAAATTCTTAAATTAATTCAATTCGACCCTTAAACAAAATAAAGTTGACAATTTATGCCCAAATTGTCTAAAATTCAATACCGTCTCTTAAATCCATCTAGTTAAAACATACAACCTATTTTCTTCTAAGTTCTTGATTCCCAAAGAAATTTTACTAACCAACATAACATTTCCATGCAATTCAAGCAATATAAAAATGTTGAGAAAATAGGTTATCAGTAATCAATGTCGTGTCTGGCTCCGCTTTTCTACTTCCTCGAAGTTCATTACATAGGCCTTGCCAGTACTGGGTCCTTTGTTCCTTGGGCAATCATCAGCCTTGTGACCCTCTTCCTTGCAGATGAAGCACTTAAACGTTCCTCACATGCATTTACCGTAATGGAATGATTGTATTGTTTGCATGGCTGCCTCTCCTCAGGCTTGGAGGTACCTGAGTTCTGAGGGGGCTTCTGCTACCCCGACCTCTTAAACTGACATTGGGGCTTTTGCTGCCCCTGATTTCTAGGAGTCCATGTGAACTGCTTCTTGTTGGGATGTGAACTGCTGAGTCTGTTGTTTATTTCTCTGCATTTCTACATCAATGTCCCTCAGTTCTTGCTCAGCCTGATAGGCACAAGCGGTGGCAGCCTCGTAATCTATCGGCCTCATCAGCATAACATCTTGAGGATCGTGGGTCTGAGGCCATCCATGAATTGCCTCAGCTTCTCCGCAGCGTCTCTCGAAATAAGGAGCACAAAGTGATAGCCCCTATCAAACTTTCGAATGAACTCTTCAACAAACGAGTTCCCTGTCGAAGACTCATGAACTCTCTAGTCAGATGCCCCCTGACATCTGTATTAAAATACTTGCAGTAGAAGAGGTTCTTGAACTAGTTCCATGTTAAAGTAGCTAGATTCACCGCATGCGCTGCTCCTTCCCACCACAAGGACGCGTCATCTCCCACATGTAGGTGGCACATCTTACCATGTCAGCACCCCCCATGTCTAAATATCAAAAGTGCAGCTCTAGGGATTAAGCCTCCTGAACTCAGCCACAAAAGGGTCGTTGGTGCCACTGAACTCCTTCGGATTAAGCCTCCTGAACTGTTCATACATATCGAGTTGCTGTTTAGGAGCCTGCTAAGCTCGCTCCATCAGTTGTGTTATCCCCTCCAAAACTCTGGTAGCAGGATCTCCTGGTGGTGGTGGTGGAAAAGCTCTGTCACCTCCAGGAGTGTCATCCTGCCTATTAGTACTAGGAGCTCGTCTGGGAGGCATATTCTCTTAATACAGTCTAAATTCTAAATCTAACCAATATGCAATTCAATCTAACTTTTAAATCATTTAACCTCAAAACATGTAAATATATCAACATGTACTTAAACATAATAATCATGTAAACATGCAGGTGATAGAAACAAAACATTTAAAACTACAGACATGAGGCTTGACGACTGAGCTTCTGAAGCTGGTGGTGGCACAACCTTTTACAAGAAACCTGGCTCTAATACCAACTGAAACGTCTACTACCAAACTACTGATTTTTTTTAAAAAAATCACTAAGTCTTGGTCAAATATATATACACAAAAATACATATAAAATTTGAACCATGCATTTTATAAAATAATCCAACTACTGAATAAAATAATTTTAGTTAAAAACCTTAAAAGTGTAATCGGCTGAAATGTTTACTGTAGAACATAAAATACCAAGCATAATAAAATTTTCCAAAAACCCTCAACACAATAAAATCATCAACCTTTTAAAATTGTTTAAATATGTCCTTCTATAATCACGTAATGCGGAAAAATATAAGGTCCACAAGCTTTCCGTGCACTCTTAGCTCAGTCCACTCAGTCATCAGCACCTCCAGTCTCCTCATCAACATGATCACCTGCATCAATCACACCTATTGAGTCTAAAGATTCAACACAACTGAACCGTGATGTCAAAGTACATATATATATCATGCAACAGTGAAAAATACTGTAATTAAAATAACTTTCATGATCTCCAAAGCCTAAACATAAACTTAAACATATTCATATCATGTCATCGTAAACGTATACATTTTCATTTATTTAATTCAGATCATTAGTTGTGAAATTGGTATCAGCTGTTGTCGATGGATCCATTTACGTATAACCATGGAACCAGGCGGTGGGGACATTAGCGACACTTTCACCCGTCAACTGAGCCTTGAACTTACATGTTTCGTGCTCGTCTTCGTGTTTGTATTAGTCACAACCAAATCACCTCCTTCAAACATGTCACCATATTCATCACTTATAAAATTGCATGCATATACATGCATTTTCTTGAAAACAAGCATGCAACGTATTTTCAGCAATTTTCGTAAGAATTAAATATTCATTTCAAAATAAACCTTTTAAACATACATTTTTAGTTATCAGGGCACGACCAAGACTGTTAACTTGACTCGAGTGCAAAATGATCATTTTGCCCTTGAAACCCTAATTTGAACATTTTACCCCTGGACCGTAAAATTTCGACCCGAGTCCATCCAAACTTATCGAAACACCTAAAATCACACTTATAATCATTTCTTAGGCAAAATCTTAATCCCGTTAACCAAGTTCCATAATTCGTTTTAAAACTAAAACTGGAGTCTTGGTTTTAACCCGAAACTCATCCAAACTTCGATCATAACTTAATGACACCTAACCATACATAAAAAAACCATGTACAGACCATATGAGATTCCGAAAACCCCCTGCAAGCTGCTGGAATTTTCTGCACTTATGGACCGAAAGCCCTAACTCCAAGGCAAGCCCATAATTTGAACCTAGCACAAACCACACCGGACCAACATCAAACCTGACACCCATAGGACTTGATTGAATCCTCATAGGCTAATATAACCATGGACCATAGCCCCAAGCACGCTGACGTGCATGGTTCGACCTAGACACCCCAAAACGCAACTCTCTACTAACCAACCGTGCGCCTACCCCTAGCCCTTCGAACCAACAATGAACTAGCCATATAGGACACCAACTCAGACCATTCAGAGTCTAAACCACAGTATAAAATGGTCCTATGCATAGCGTCCCCTTCACCCAAGAGAGCGAGCCAAAAACCGAGCCAAAAACATGAAGATCCAATCGAACCCTTACACGACTCATTTTAGATCTGAATATAGCAGTTAGATCACATACAAACCTTCTGTAGATCATGCCTCATACCTCAAACCTAGCAGCCCCCTTCAAACCATGATAGAAACGTGAGGAGCATGACAAGAAAATCCATATTTCTTATAAAAACCAAATAAAAACTATTCATATCAGTAGATCTACTAACTACCATGAAAAATCATTGAAAATACATATTATTATGTGATCTATGAAAAAAAGATGGTGTAGGGTGTGCCATTACGTTTAAACGCTCGAAAAATCAAACCAACGAAGCGAGAGACGAACACTGGAGGGACGAGATGATAAACCTACTGAATTCCCCTTGAAAAAGAGACAAAAAGCTGCTGGTATGCGTGTGTGAGGGTGCAGCCGTGAGGCGAGGATGGGATGCTAGGGTTAGGCGTGAGTTTTGCGAGACAAGAATGAGAATATTGGGCCTAATTTTTACCCGAGCCATCAAAAAGTCCTCAATTTTGCCAAAAATCGACTACCGGTTTAAAATATGACTCGACGTGTAAAAATATCATAAAATACCCATTTTAAAAAATTACATATTAAATACACCATGTATTAAAAAATTAAAAATAATTATTTAATAAAAATATTTTCCTTAAACTGTCACGGGTCTCCGTTCCTCGTTCGAGCATCGAATACCGTTAAAATCCCTCTTACACGCAATCTAGTAAATCATGCAATATAAACATATAATCGTGTCATAACCATGCATTTAATGCGTTTAAAATAATTAAATAAGTATTTTCTTAATACCTCATATTTGCTCGGGTTGCGTCGTTTGAATTTCTAGACTTTATATAAACAATGTGAACAAGATGTACATAAAATTGTGCACTTGTAAAGAATGTAAAATCAATTACCAGATGCATTTGCAGACACAAAAGGGGTAACTAAATCATATATACATGTTGTAAATGCCCCTGCTCGAATTGAAATTTCAAATAAACAAATTAAAGACACTCATGATGTCATAAAACGATTGAAGCATAGAAGGCCAATCGGTTTCAAGGATAAAAATCATTGAAAAAGAAAATGTATAGAGAAACATGATGATCATAAAATAGAGAATGATATTCTGATATAAACACATGTGATGAAAATATTCTGTTAAAATCACAAACTGACGAGAATCGTGAAATCTCTATCAATTATATTAATACTGGAAAAATATGGAGCCGAAAAGATATAAAAGAAATTGATAAAATATTTTCTTAAAATATGGCATTTGACATCATAAATGACAATGAAGATTGTGAACCAAAATCTTTTGGTGAATGAAAAAATCGACAGGACTAAATAAAATAGAAAGACGTCATATGTAAAGGGCCTAAAATCCTTACTTGGAAATTTGCGGAAAATTTAAAATTTTTCTTTTTAAATAATTAAAATTGCCTCCTTCATAAATGAACTTATAAATAAAGTTTGATGTTCAATGTGGCGCGGAAAAATTAACATTTCTGAAATAACAGTAAAAAGTTTTTCCAACAATAATAAAAACGTTTGAGCCATCAATTAAAAATAAATGCTGAACTGAGGTCCTCGGGTCCTACTACTGCCTACTCGAGCCTGCTCACTGGTCCCCGCCCTCGGCCCCGGCATCATCAGAACCTATAACAATCAAGTCTAGTGAGTCTAAAGACTCAACATGCATATATCGTAAATAACGAGTAAATACTATAGTAAAATTTCATGGAATAAAAATGTCGTGTCATGAGGCATATCGTAAAAGTGTCGTGTCATGATTAATTATAATACGTGCATAACTGAACTGAATATATCATGGTAAAAATGTTTGCTCCTTGGAGCCCTGTACTGAAAATAGCCTGTAATAATTTTCCTGGTGAGATTACGGTATATGCAAGTGGCCCCTGCACTGAAACTGACCGGTAACTGGCGACCGGATTATAATATGCTCCCATGACCGGTAACTGGCGACCGGATAAGTATACTGGGTGAAACAAACTCAACTGACCGGTAACTGGCGACTGGATTTAGCAATAATCCCATGATAGTGTAATGGCCACAAGCAATATCGCATAATCTCAAAAATGAACATTTTAAATATTTATGCACGTAATATAATTAAATGGCACAATTAAATATCCTGTAATAATTTACTGCTTGGATTGGATCGCTCCCAGGCTCGCTGCAACCTAAATATGTCATGAAAAATATGCAATAGATTTATGGGACCAAACTATGCAATAACATTCTAAGATGTGACAATTACGCCTACCGACTTCGTATTTAATCATGACTCCGAACCAACCCGAACCAACACTGAACCGTCATGTAGTCATGATTAAAATACGCTTAAAAATGATAAAATAATGCTCCTAAAATGGTGAGGGCCGAAATCTAGGTGAATGGAGGCCAAAACAAGAAACGCTCTTTCGAGAGTCAATTTGGCACATCGCACCGTAAATTCTCGTACGACCTCAAAAATGAACCGAATGACAAACGGTTGAAAACATGACCTTCCTAACTCAATGAGACACTGTCAAGTCCAAGGCCATAGGCTAATATCCGACCGAGAACTCGAACGAGCCACTGAACCGTCACAGCAAGTTGCTGTCCAAAAATACAGCAGCTGTGCTTTGGTTTGCATGCGTCGTTAGCGAGGCTAATGGCCATTGGGGCTTGAACCACCGAGCAGAACCTCTTACCAACGTCCCAAGGAATGATTCGAACCATGGCTAAGGGCTTTAAACCAGCCACAATTCGGAATATTCCAGCAACAATTGAAAAGATTCACCCGAGAGCACCTTTGCATGCGCGTGTGGTGTTTAGCTTTGCTTGCTGTCTCGTGTCGTTCCAGTGGCCATTTGATTGACCATGGCACGACCTAGACATCTAGGGGTATGGTATGAACCGTGGCTAAGGGCCATAGGCCAACCAAGATCCACACCATCCACAAGAATTCGAACCATACATGCTGTAAAATGAAGAGGGGCGAAAGGGTGCAGGGCTGTTCTTGGAGTTTTATTTAAAAACCGATTAACCATGGACCAAGCCACCAAGAGGGCGACTTAGTCACGTCTTAAACATGCTAGGGAAGTGATCTAACCAAGGCTATAGGCCCCTAGGGCAGCCAAGATCAGAAGCTTCCCTTTTTGACAGCAAGACACAAGAAATCAAGTGCACATGAGCTGTGCTTGGGGAGTTGCTGTCAATTTTCGTTTCCAGCGGGTGAGGGGCTTGAATGAATGGACCATTATGATCCTAACATGTCCTAGTACATGTCTAGATGCAGCATTGGTAGCCTTGACTCGAACCAGTACCTGTAACCATCAACACAAAAGAAATCGTGAAGCTTGAAATGAAAACCGAAATTCTGCACTTTTATTTTTCTGAAAATTCTTGATGGATTTTGGTTTATGGCCATAGAAATCATGATCATGCAATGAAAATAATTGATAATAGGACTTGATTGAAGAGTCAAGGAAGAATATATGCATGCCTGGTTTCGTTTTGAAAGAAAACGAAAGAACGAGACGATCCGGCGCGGAGGAGGTGGAGCGCTTTCTATTCTACCTTGCTTCTTACTCGATTTTCTCCTATCTTCCTAGCTATGGAACCCACTGGTTTTTCTTCTCAATTTCACTCTGAATTTCGAGATTAGGGAGAGGAGAATGATGGTTGGAAAGGTGAGGGGGAAGATCCACTAATAAAGGGATTTAAAATGCAAGACCAAGTCTACCTCTCATTCAAATTTTAAATTTGTTTGAACAAGTCTTCTTGGAGTTGCATGGCCGATTGTCCATGAATAATTAGACTAGGATATTGCTTACTAATAATTTAATTAAGGTTGATTAATAATTAAAAAGATTATCATAAAAAAAAAGACAAAGAATGGGTCCAAAATGATGAGTTGGCAAGGCAATACACAATCCACTAGGGCCGAAATTCTCACAAATAAATGGAGGGGAATTCTTTTCTAACTAGTAAATTTATAACCCTTAAAAGCCTCACTAATCCTTTAATTAATTTAGTGAATTAATCCTTTAATTATTGGATCTTAAGTGAACTTATTTCCTACTCACCTCAAGTAAATAAATTAAATCCTCAAACCTCCTTTTTAACTTAAATGAACTTATTTGCTAGCTAAAATAAATTCCGGAACTGATTTCTGAATCTTAAATTCTATCTCAAAACTCCAACTCCAGTCCAGCCTCACTGAAAATAACTGAAATGATAAAAATTAAACCACTGCATAAAATAATTAAATTTAAATACTCATGCAATAAAATCAATTTAATTTAAAATACTAGAATTATGCATGGTTTATACGTAGTCTAAGTTACGGGTTCTACAATCCTTCCCCCCTTAAAAGAAATTTCGTTCTCGAAATTAAAACTCACCGAATAACTCGGGGTAACGATCTCTCATCTCCGACTTAGACTCCCATGTAGCTTCCTCCTCTGAATGGTTGAGCCATCTGACTTTGATTCGCTTAACCAGCTTGTTCCGAAGCTTCTTCTCCTGCCTGTCTAGGATCTGCACTGGCCTCTCCTCATAAGATAGGTTCGGAGTAAGCTGCAACGGCTCAAAGTTCAGGACATGCGAAGGGTTCGCCATGTACTTCCTCAGCATGGAGACGTGGAACACATTGTGTACTCCGGCCAGATTCGGCGGAAGAGCCACACGATAAGCTAGCGTCCCAACTCTGTCGGGGATCTCAAATGGTCCAATGAATCTCGGACTGAGCTTCCCTTTCTTGCCAAATCTCATGACACCCTTCATAGGTGCCACTTTCACAAAGACATGGTCGCCGACAGCAAACTCTAAATCTCTCCTCCGCTGATCGGCATAACTCTTCTGTCGACTCAGAGCAGTCCTCATTCTATCACGGATCCGGGCTACTACATCGACAGTCTGCTGAATAATATCTGGACCCAACTCTGCTCTCTCTCCTACTTCATCCCAATGAACAGGAGATCTACACTTGCGGCCATATAGTGCTTCATACGGAGCCATACCAATGGAAGACTGGAAGCTGTTGTTGTAGGTGAACTCAACCAATGGCAAGTTCGACTCCCAACTCCCTGAGAAATCAATGACGCAAGCACGGAGAAGATCCTCTAAAATCTGAATGACTCGCTCTGACTACCCATCTGTCTGCGGATGGAAATCTGTGCTAAACAGCAACTTCGTACCCATAGTCGAATGCAAACTCTTCCAAAATGAGGAAGTGAATCTGGGATCTCTGTCAGATACGATAGAAACTGGAATACCATGGAGTCGGACTATCTCTCGGATATACAGCTCTGCATACTGAATCATGGTGAACGTCGTCTTAATAGGCAAGAAATGCGCTGATTTGGTAAGACGATCTACAATCACCCAGATGGCATTCGATCCTCTGGCTGACCTCGGCAATCCGGTCAAAAAGTCCATGGTAACATTATCCCACTTCCACTCGGGAATGGGAAGAGGCTTGAGCAAACCTGCTGGTCTCTGATGCTCGGCCTTCACTAACTGACAAGTCAGACACTCGGACGCAAATCGCCTGATATCCTTCTTCATCCCTGGCCACCAATACAATAGCTGCAGATCCTTGTACATCTTCGTACTCCCTGGATGAATAGAGTACGGCGACGTATGGGCTTCTGATAAGATATCTACTCGGATAGAATCACTGCTAGGAACCCATATCCTGTCTCGGTATCTCACAATACCATCACTGAATGAATACAAGACACTGCCCTTGGCCTCATCCCTCTGCTTCCACTTTGCTAACTGCTCATCTGGTGTCTGACCACTGCAAATATGGTCCAAAAAGGAAGACTGAATGGTCAAGGTAGATAGACGGGGAACTCTACCTTGAGGATAAGTCTCAAGATCAAACCTCTGCATCTCAATCTGAAGTGGTCTCGACACTGTCAAATGAGCCATCACTGCGACTTTTCTGCTCAATGCATCCGCAACTACATTAGCTTTACCCGGGTGGTAGCTAATGTCACAGTCATAATCCTTCACAAGCTCCAACCAACGCCTCTGACGCATGTTCAGCTCCTTCTGCGTAAAGAAATACTTGAGGCTCTTGTGGTCGGTAAAGATCTGGCACTTCCCTCCATACAGATAATGCCTCCAAATCTTCAAGGCAAAAACTACTGCGGCCAACTCTAGATCATGGGTAGGGTAGTTCTTCTCATGAGTCTTCAACTGTCTAGAAGCATAAGCTATCACCTTCCCATGCTGCATCAATACTGCGCCAAGACCGAGCTTCGAAGCATCGGTATACAGAACAAACTCACCGGACCCTGACGGAACGGCCAAAACTGGTGCTAAGATAAGAGCTTGCTTCAAAGTATCGAAGCTCTTCTGACACTCCTCCCTCCAAACAAATTTCACATTCTTCTTTGTCAGTGCTGTGAGTGGAACTGCAATCGAAGAGAATCCCTTGATTCTCTTCCGATAATATCATGCTAAGCCAAGAAAACTGCGGATCTCTGATGCATTTTGCGGCACAACCCAATCTCTGACTGCTGCCACTTTCGCTGGGTATACCTCAATACCACTGCTGGATACAATGTGGCCTAAGAACGCCACCTTCTCTAACCAGAATTCGCATTTACTGAACTTTGCGAATAATTTGTGCTTTTGCAATGTCTGCAACACTGTGGCCAGATGCCTGCTGTGATCCTCCCGATTCTTGGAGTAGACAAGAATGTCATCTATGAACACTATCACAAACTGGTCGAGGTATGGCTGAAATACGCGATTCATGAGATCCATGAAGATCGCTGGCCCATTCGTCAAACCGAACGGCATCACAAGAAACTCGTAGTGACCATAACGAGTCCTGAAAGCTGTCTTTGAAACATCAGCATCTCTCACCTTCAACTGGTGATAACCGGAACGCAGATCTATCCTAGAGAAAATCGAATCTCCCTGCAACTGGTCAAACAGATCCTCAATCCTCGGAAGTGGGTATTTATTCTTCACTGTAACCCTGTTCAACTCCCGATAGTCAATACAAAGCCTCATCGTGCCATCTTTCTTCTTAACAAACAAGACTGGCGCGCCCCAAGGTGAGAAACTAGGGCAAATGAACTCCTTGTCAAGAAGTTCCTGAATCTGCTTCTTAAGCTCTGTCATCTCTGTCGGTGCAAGTCGGTACGGTGCTTTTGAGATCGGAGCCGTACCTGGCATAAGCTCTATGAAAAACTCCACCTCTCTCTCAGGTGGCAGACCAGAGACGTCCTCAGGAAAAACGTCTAAGAAGTCTCTAACAATCGGAACATCTGAGGCTGACTGCCTGGGTGCCTCGGGGACAGATACAAAGGTTGCTAGAAACGCCCGACACCCTCTATGCATGAGCTTCCTAGACTGAACATATGGAATAATACGTGGTAGAGGAAAGTACCTGTCTGGCTCAAATAAGAACTGCGTCATTCCAGGCGGTCGGACTAGAACAGATCTCTGCTGGAAGTCAATCAAAACTCTGTTCCGCAGTAGCCAATCCATCCCTAGTATAATGTCAAACTCTGGCATCGGCAGTACGATCAGATCCGCATAAACAAGGTTGCCATGGAGCTCAAGATCTATGTCTTGGATCACATTGGTGACTGCCATCTCCTCGCCAGACGGCTAGTACTACGGAATAGGCTATATCTAGCCCAATGATCTTAACTTTAAGGAAATTAGCAAAGACCTCTGAAATGAATGAGTGAGTGGCCCCTGAATCTATCAAGACCTTCGTAGCGAAACCGGATATAAAAATTCTCCCTGAAAGATCGGAACTCTAAGTTGAACCCAATAGTTACAAAGGCTAAACTTATAGACATGCAAAGGTTGAAGTTCTTCTAACTTAAATTTCAAAAATATTACAAAGTAGAGCATGCAATCCTAACGCAATTCTTTGTTCAAATTATTAACCCAAAACATTAAGTTCCAAATGCAGACTCAAAGCTTAAGGTACCTGTCATCAGCATAGTATCGGGGTTCGTCTCCGTCGCATGGAGAGCAAACACTCTGCCCTGCGTAGGCTGGTTCCTTTGAGGGCACTGCAGAAATAAGTGGTCTGGACTACCACACCTATAACACTTTCCTCAGCCGTACAAACATGCTCCAGGATGGCGACGCGAACACTTAGGACAGACTGGGTGCTCAGGAGCCCTCGGGGCTGGGCGTCCCAGCTGCTGCTGCTGCTGCTGCTGCTGCTGGCCTATGTTTCTAGGCTGTCCGTGAAAAGACCTCTTTTTCTACTGCTGATGCTGCTGAGGAGGAGGGCGGTGCGGTACCTGGGCTGGTCGCTTTCCCAAGCGATCTCTCTCGATATCACGCTGATCCTGCTCTACGGCTAGGGCTTTGGAGACAGCGACCTCATAAGAAGTAGGGTCAGACACCCTAATATCACGGCGCAAGATCGGCCGTAGACCCACTAGAAAATGCATCATCTTGGCTCTAGCATCGTTTGCGATCAGGGGTACAAAATGACAACCCCTCTCAAACTTACGGATGAACTCCGTAACAGTCATATCTCCTTGCCTCAAGCTCATAAACTCAGTGGTCAACCTGGTGCGCACTTTCCTCAGCAAAGTATTTGGAGTAGAACACCTTCGTGAAACGTGCCCAAGTCAGGGTAGCCAAGTCAAGGGCTACTGAAGCTCCTTCCCACCATAAGCGGGTGTCTCCTCCGAAAAGATAAGAGGTACAACGAACTCGATCCGCATCGCAAAACTCCATGAAATCAAAAATAACCTCGAGGGACTTGATCCAGCCCTCGGAAATCATGGGGTCAGACGTCCCAGAAAACTCTTTCGGACGCATCTTCATGAATCTTTCATAGACAGCCTCGGGCCCTGTCGGCCTGGTCGCCACAGCATTGTTCCCCGCAAACTGTGCGAAGAACTGAGTCATCCCAGCTAACATCTGGGCATTCAAGTCCGGTGGAGGTGGAGGTGGAGGTGGTAAGTCTCTCTCCTGCCTCGGCTCCTCTCTGTCCTCTCGGCGAGGCTCCTCCCCAGTAGGGCGCTCAAGGGTGCGTCTAGGGGGCATACTGTTCCATACATAACCCATACGTAACTAACATGCATAATTCCATAATTTATTTAAATTTAAATACTGAACAAATAAAATGAATCTGGACATAAAATGCTTAATGAAATCATGCCGTTAAGAAAATAATTCATGCTTTAAAGAATATGCGTAAATATAAACTTACAGACCGAAGACGTGACTTCGTGTGCTTCTCTTGGTCAGTAGTAGTACAACCCTATACAGAACCACCGCTCTGATACCATCTGTAAAGGGGCCTAAAATCCTTACTTGGAAATTTGTGGAAAATTTAAAATTTTTCTTTTTAAATAATTAAAATTGTCGCCTTCATAAATGAACTTATAAATAAAGTTTGATGTTCAATGTGGCAGCGAAAAAATTAACATTTTTGAAATAACAGTAAAAAGTTTTTCCAACAATAATTAAAATGTTTGAGCCATCAATTAAAAAAAAATGCTGAACTGAGGTCCTCGGGTCCTACTACTGCCGACTCGAGCCTGCTCACTGGTCCCTGCCCTCGGCCCCTGGCATCATCAGAACCTACAACAATCAAGTCTAGTGAGTCTAAAGACTCAACATGCATATAACGTAAATAACGAGTAAATACTATAGTAAAATTTCATGGAATAAAAATGTCGTGTCATGAGGCATATCGTAAAAGTGTCGTGTCATGATTAATTATAATACGTGCATAACTGAACTGAAAATATCATGGTAAAAATGTTTGCTCCTTGGAGCCCTGTACTGAAAATAGCCTGTAATAATTTTCCTGGTGAGATTACGGTATACGCAAGTGGCCCCTGCACTGAAACTGACCGGTAACTGGCGACCGGATAATAATATGCTCCCATGACCGGTAACTGGCGACCAGATAAAATAGTAAACGTCTGATCAGACTGTAGCCACAGTATACTGGGTGAAACAAACTCAACTGACCGGTAACTGGCGACCGGATTTAGCAATAATCCCATGATAGTGTAATGGCCACAAGCAATATCGCATAATCTCAAAAATGAACATTTTAAATATTTATGCACGTAATATAATTAAATGGCACAATTAAATATCCTGTAATAATTTACTGCTTGGATTGGATCGCTCCCAGGCTCGCTGCAACCTAAATATGTCATGAAAAATATGCAATAGATTTATGGGACCAAACTATGCAATAACATTCTAAGATGTGACAATTACGCCTACCGACTTCGTATTTAATCATGACTCCGAACCAACCCGAACCAACACTGAACCGTCATGTAGTCATGATTAAAATACGCTTAAAAATGATAAAATAATGCTCCTAAAATGGTGAGGGCCGAAATCTAGGTGAATGGAGGCCAAAACAAGAAACGCTCTTTCGAGAGTCAATTTGGCACATCGCACCGTAAATTCTCGTACGACCTCAAAAATGAACCGAATGACAAATGGTTGAAAACATGACCTTCCTAACTCAATGAGACACTGTCAAGTCCAAGGCCATAGGCTAATATCCGACCGAGAACTCGAACGAGCCACTGAACCGTCACAGCAAGTTGCTGTCCAAAAATACAGCAGCTGTGCTTTGGTTTGCCTGCGTCGTTAGCGAGGCTAATGGCCATTGGGGCTTGAACCACCGACCAGAACCTCTTACCAACGTCCCAAGGAATGATTCGAACCATGGCTAAGGGCTTTAAACCAGCCACAATTCGGAATATTCCAGCAACAATTGAAAAGATTCACCCGAGAGCACCTTTGCATGCGCGTGTGGTGTTTAGCTTTGCTTGCTGTCTCGTGTCGTTCCAGTGGCCATTTGATTGACCATGCCATGACCTAGACATCTAGGGGTATGGTATGAACCGTGGCTAAGGGCCATAGGCCAACCAAGATCCACACCATCCACAAGAATTCGAACCATACATGCTGTAAAATGAAGAGGGGCGAAAGGGTGCAGGGCTGTTCTTGGAGTTTTATTTAAAAACCGATTAACCATGGACCAAGCCACCAAGAGGGCGACTTAGTCACGTCTTAAACATGCTAGGGAAGTGATCTAACCAAGGCTATAGGCCCCTAGGGCAGCCAAGATCAGAAGCTTCCCTTTTTGACAGCAAGACACAAGAAATCAAGTGCACATGAGCTGTGCTTGGGGAGTTGCTGTCAATTTTCGTTTCCAGCGGGTGAGGGGCTTGAATGAATGGACCATTATGATCCTAACATGTCCTAGTACATGTCTAGATGCAGCATTGGTAGCCTTGAGTCGAACCAATACCTGTAACCATCAACACAAAAGAAATCGTGAAGCTTGAAATGAAAACCGAAATTCTGCACTTTTATTTTTCTGAAAATTCTTTATGGATTTTGGTTTATGGCCATAGAAATCATGATCATGCAATGAAAATAATTGATAATAGGACTTGATTGAAGAGTCAAGGAAGAATATATGCATGCCTGGTTTCGTTTTGAAAGAAAACGAAAGAACGAGACGATCCGGCGCGGAGGAGGTGGAGCGCTTTCTATTCTACCTTGCTTCTTACTCGATTTTCTCCTATCTTCCTAGCTATGGAACCCACGGTTTTTCTTCTCAATTTCACTCTGAATTTCGAGATTAGGGAGAGGAGAATGATGGTTGGAAAGGTGAGGGGGAAGATCCACTAATAAAGGGATTTAAAATGCAAGACCAAGTCTACCTCTCATTCAAATTTTAAATTTGTTTGAACAAGTCTTCTTGGAGTTGCATGGCCGATTGTCCATAAATAATTAGACTAGGATATTGCTTACTAATAATTTAATTAAGGTTGATTAATAATTAAAAAGATTATCATAAAAAAAATGACAAAGAATGGGTCCAAGATGATGAGTTGGCAAGGCAATACACAATCCATTAGGGCCGAAATTCTCACAAATAAATGGAGGGGAATTCTTTTCTAACTAGTAAATTTATAACCCTTAAAAGCCTCACTAATCCTTTAATTAATTTAGTGAATTAATCCTTTAATTATTGGATCTTAAGTGAGCTTATTTCCTACTCACCTCAAGTAAATAAATTAAATCCTCAAACCTCCTTTTCAACTTAAATGAACTTACTTGCTAGCTAAAATAAATTCCGGAA
This sequence comes from Primulina tabacum, assembly GCF_025594145.1. NCBI lineage: Eukaryota > Viridiplantae > Streptophyta > Magnoliopsida > Lamiales > Gesneriaceae > Primulina > Primulina tabacum. The sequence continues at coordinate 17,188,412 of NC_134550.1, forward strand.
CTGATTTCTGAATCTTAAATTCTATCTCAAAACTCCAACTCCAGTCCGGCCTCACTGAAAATAACTGAAATGATAAAAATTAAACCACTGCATAAAATAATTAAATTTAAATACTCATGCAATAAAATCATTTTAATTTAAAATACTAGAATTATGCATGGTTTATACGTAGTCTAAGTTACGGGTTCTACATCATACATGTTGAATTGGATTTGCTAACTAAACGTAACATTTTTAGATTTATCATCCTTACACCTGAAGGTGTAAAACCTGTTGTGTACAAATGATTTTTTATTCGAAATCGAAATGAGAAAAATGAAATAATAAGATATAAAGCTTGACTTATTGCACAAGATTTTTTCAAAGACCTGAAATTGATTATGAAGAAACGTATTTTCCATTATGGATGCAATTACGTTTCGGTATTTGATTAGTTTGGCAGCATCTGAAAATTTAGAAATGCGTCTTATGGATATTGTTATAGCTTACTTATATGGATCACTCGGATAGTAATATATATATATATATATATATATATATATATATATATATATATGAAAATCCCTGAAAGATTTAAGATGCCTGAAGCACAAAGTTCAAAACTCAAAGAATGTTAATGTGAAATTGCAAAGATTATTATTATATGGGTTAAACCAATCCGATCGAACGTGGTATCATCGGCTATGTGAACACTTAATGAAAAAGGGATATGTAAACAATTCAATATGTCCTTGCGTTTTTATTAATAAAACAACACCAGGATGCGTAATTATTGCTGTATATATTGATGATATAAACATCATTGGAACGAATAAGGAAATTCAAGAAGTTGTGTTGTACTTGAAGGAAGAATTTGAAATGAAGGATCTTGGAAAAACAAAATATTGTCTGGATTTGCAAATTGAACAAAAAGAATAAGAAATATTTGTTTACCAGACAAGTTATATAGAAAAGGTCCTTAAACCTTTTAATATAAATAAATAAATAATTGAAGTACTCCAATGGTTGTTAGATCATTAAGCATAGAAAATGATCCATTCCGTCCATGCGAAGATGGTGAAGTTATTCTTGGTTCAGACGTAACATATCTAATTGATATTGGTGTCCCTTATGTATCTTGCGAATTGTACAAGTCCTGATATATCTTTTGCTATAAATTTATTGGTAAGATTTATCTCATTTACAACAAAGAGATCACACTGGAACGGATTTAAACAGATATTGCGTTATCTACGAGGAACGACAAACTTGGGAATTTTGTATTCAAAAGATATTAATCAAAGTATAATTGGTTATGCTGATGCTGAATAGTTTTCTGATCCACACAAGGCACGTTCTCATCGGATATGTTTTTACTTGTGGAGGCACTACAATTTCTTGATGTTAACAGCAACAAACACTTGTAACAACTTCATCAAATCACGCCGAGAATATTGCACTACATGAAACAAGCCGTGAATGTGTGTGGCTAAAATCAATGACCCAACATATCTAAATATCATGCGGATTATCATTCGACAAGAAACATGCGACACTATATGAAGATAGTGCTGCATGTGTTACTCAAATGAAAGAAGGACACATAAAAAGCGATATAACTAAACATATTCCCCATAAGTTCTTCGCATTCACTCGAGAGTTTGAGAAGAATAAAGATATTGATATTCGTTTTATTTAATCAATTGAGTTCAATCAATTGAAAACTCATCAGATCTCTTCACAAATGCACTTTCTACGACAATATTCAGAAAACATATATATAACATTGGGATACGCAATCTACGAAATTTGTAAAGAATCGTTCGTTTAACATGAGAGAGAGTTTATATGACTGCACTCTTTTTTCCTTTAATATGATTTTTATCCCAATAAGTTTTTGTAGTAAGGTTTTTAACGAGCCAGTATAAAAACACGTAATGAATATAATCATTGTATCATTATCATAATCACAAGGGGATGTTGAAAATAAGAGTTGGAAATATCGAAAATTAGTTTGTGATGATGTATGTAATGATATAATTATTTTTGGATTATTTTCAAAGAGATTCTATAAATAGGTCTCTCAATTTGTGAAAATTATATATAATTGAGTGAAGAAAATTTTACAAAATGTACGTTGTTTAATATATTTTATGAATTTGAGATTTTATTTTATTGTAAATTTTTATTTTAAACAGAAGAGTCGGTTTTAAAAATATTTTATATACAAATATATATTGTTTTATTTAATGCCACGTATAAAGACAAAAACTGCCTACTAAGTTTGAACATAAATAAGAACCACAGGGATAGCAGCAGATACAATAACTTATAAACAAATATATATTGTTTTTATTTTAATGCCACAGATATAGACAAAAACTAACAAGCTAAGTTTGAACATAGATAAGAATCCAGGACAGAAGCAAATACCAATGGAATCCAATGAAGCAACCAAAAAACAGCATGCTCTGTGCATTCCCTTTCCAGCGCAAGGCCACATCAACCCTATGCTCAAGTTCGCCATACTTCTTCACAACAAAGGCTTCCACATAACCTTTGTCCACACAGAATACAACTACACCCGTCTCCTCCGATCTCAAGGCCCCGCCGCCCTGGGGGGACTGCTGGACTTCCGCTTTGAGACTATCCCAGATGGTCTTTCTCAGGCTGATGGCCGCGCAGACGCTCGAAACCTTCCTTTTCTCTGTTTTTCAACTCGAAAGAACTGCTTGGCTCCCGTTAGTGAACTTATCAAGAAACTGAATCACCGTGAGCCGCCGGTGAGCTGTGTGATTGCTGATTCGATCATGTCTTTTGCTCTGGACGCTGCGGAGGAGATCGGTGTACCCGGTGTGATGCTGCGGACTGCGAGCGCTTGTAGCTTCTTGTGTTATAAACACGTTGGTCATCTTGTGGATAAAGGCCTTGTACCACTCAAAGGTAATGGGAATTTTTGTTTAATTCATGTTTTAAAGATAAATTGTGAAACTTGATTCCTTTTGTCCTGTATCGTTCCAGAGTTGTTCCACCGATGGAACACTTAAAAGGAGTTCTTGGATCAATCAATTCCATTCCTAAAACAAGTATACCATTCACAGCTACAGTTTTCCTAATAATTGATGTACCTCATCTTAGTGGCGGAGCCCGGATTTGAAATCTACTGGGCTAAATTTTTTTAACAAAAAGACAAAACAATTCACAACAATTAAAATCATAACTATGATACTTGTTCATCGTAGTCTCAAACAGTTTCTCATTAACAAGATCTTCAATATATTTGGTTATTGAACTCGTAAGATTCAGAAATCGACAAAACATCGACAATGTAATATTATATCTCCATCATCCTGCAAACAAAATTAATGAAGATCAAATAAAATGAATATCTCTAAAATCATTCATTTAATATTAGATTATTAAATTAAATATTTTTAAACTAAAATATACAAAGATAATCTGTATAGACATAATCTTACTATTGAAGCTGTGATCTACGATTCTTCGAAATATAATATTCATCAATTATAGAATCTGAGTCTATATTTGAAGCAAACTCTCTCTCAATGTAGATAATCATAGAATCTGTTTGAAAACAATCTCCCATTTTACTACGAAGAACTGTTTTAACATGCTTCATAATGCACGCTCCGTAGTTGTCCTGGAAACAGGCAAAGTTAAAACTAGACAGATCAACTTGTCAATCAAATCATAATGTTGCAACTTTTTTGTTTCAAATAACCCTCGGCACAATTCAGAGATAGTGGACATTTTCTGAAAATCTTTATGAAAAACTACATCGAGCTCAAAATGTTGTAGCTGACACCTCAAATGATGAATTTCCTATTCAGTGGAGTCCTCGGGATAATACTTCTCAGCGATAGTACAAATCTTGTCAATGTTGAACCATTTAAAATCATCTTTTGGATCCAAAGCAGAGCTGAGAATTAGAAGTTCAACTGTCTCATCACTGAATCTAGAGTTTAACTCTTCCAACTGAAAATCTATTGCAACATTAAATATATCATAATGAAAGCCGTAATGTTCAACTGTGATGGTATCCTTTTTCTTGCATGAATGAGTAGACTGCTTATAATGAGAACTCATCTCCGGTATATCGACATCCAATCTTGTGCGAAATGATTTTACATACGAAAGAAGAATATCAAAACCATCATTTCTCAATCTCAGGAAAATTTCTTTAGTCGTAGAGGCCAAATCCATTGCACTTATGATATCAAGACATTTTTGTTGCAAGGCACGACAAAACAAATTTGTGAACCCCATAATTTTATGCATCAAATGCAAAATAAAAATGAAATCAAAAGACTTCATCGCTATTTATGAACCACCAGCTTTCCCGTGCATTGAAGTAGAGGTGCCATCAATGATAATGTTTTCGAGCAAATTAATAGTTGCATCATACATATCTATCAAGCTGCAAATAGAATCAAAATGGGAGCTCCAACGAGTAGTACCTGCTCGATACAAATTACCAATCTGATTAGCTCCTCGCCCAGTCTCGCGTTCACCGGCAACAATAGAACATGCAACTTCATTAACTTGATAAGATTGTAACTCAGCATTGCGCTTGGAAGAAGATGCAACAAGATTGACAATAGTCGTCAGATTTTAAAAGAGAAGCCATATTGAGATCTCTTTTTCAGCTGCTGCAACTAATGTTAGTTGGAGTCGATGGGCAAAACAATGTACATAATATGTATAGGGGCAATATTTAAGAAATAAAGCTTGCAATCCATTAAAAGCGCCACTCATGTTACTAGCACCATCATACCCTTGACTTTGCAAATTATGAATTTCTAGATTATATCTAGTGAGGACATCACATATTTCTTTCTTGAGTGTTGCAGCTGTAGTGTCATGAACATGCACAATTTGAAAAAATCGCTCCAGCAGAAAACCATGGGCATCAACAAATCTCAAAATTATAGCCATATGTTCTTTGTTAGATACATCTTTCGCTTCATCCACCAAAATACAAAACTTAGAATCTCCAATTTCATCACGAATTTTATTACTGACTCTATTACCAATAATATGTAAGATTTCTTTTTGAGCTTCTGGTGAGGAATATCTTGCATTTCCCGGAGCTTTGTCTAAGATAACATCTTCAACACTAGCATTTCATTTCCCCAATAGTTTTAACATCTCAATGAAATTATCACGATTTTGAGAATATGAAGATTCATCATGACATCTCAATCCACATCTTTGCAAACTAAGCCAATGGACATACTCAATTGTTGCTACAAGCCTTAACCGATTTTTTTGAATTTGTTCAGGATTTTCTCGATTCATAACTACATCTATATGCCTAGTGACATTCATCAAATCAACAACAGATTTTGAAGATTTATTGTGTGTCGAGTTAGAAATTCCCATGTGAGACAAAAAAGCACACTTTGCTCCATCATTAACCCGTTTCCAACTTTTAAACTCTTCAATTGTAAATGTAGATTGTTGTGCTTCACTTAATTCAAAAAGATAGCACGAAAAATAAAATATTGCATCCTTCGAAGGAGAGTACTCTAACCATGGAAACTTTTTAAACCATGTATATTGAAATCGACGATGCTACTTTCCTGATTCAGACCGTGGGTTTTCCGACAATTTAGTTTGATATGGCCCCATTTTGATATAAGCTCGCCTAATTTCATCACGATGATTAACAGGATGTTACAACATAGAGATACGCAATCGAGGATCCCGTTCAAGGGAAGTTTCCTCAAACACAACTCTTTTAGATTTAGAAGAAGGTCCGGGGTCCTCAATATGAATGGATGCATGAGTCTCGATCCTCTCAGATGATGAAGGATTATCAATTGTTGGATGAAAGAATGATAAAATATTTTTTTTCCTCTTTCTCTCCTGATTTGACATTAAAATAACCTAATATAAACAAAATTATTAAATTTAGATTAGAACCAAATAATATAGAGTACATAGATAAATTTAATGTTAATAACATGACAATACTCGATAAACAAAGAATATATGATCTTAATACATCTCTATATTGATTTCAAAAAATATATATCATGCTTTCACAGAATAATCGAGCACTCAATATTCCTTGAATAACTCTTCGCAAGCAGGATGAAGACACCAGTCGGTGCTCATTATTGACACCCAATTTACAGCTTGACACCGAATTCACCAGTCCACAAAACTCAATCATATTATTTAATTTATTACATTGATATCAACTGATGCGAAGACATGTGCATGATTTTGCATGAGTGCATACTTGAAATGTAATTTAAGAACATTTTCTTCTACATCTACACAAGCATGTATAAATGTGTCTCGAACATAGACCTGAGTTTCTTTAAACCAACCAATTAATCCACCATTCAACTAATTATTTGGCCATAATGTTATTATACACGTGATCGTCATCATGTTGCAATGATCTCATATCAAGAATTCTACTGTACTCTAAATTGATTGAATATCGTACCCTACAGCACCTTTTTCCATCCTATAAATTTACCCCTTCCCACAAGTCTCTCTTGACTTCAATAACCAACTTTTCTCCCCCTTCAAATCTCTCACACTCTCATTTTCAAAGCATTTACCGATCAAAACCATTACAGAAATGCAACAGGGCGAACTCTCCGATCTCGAATATATTTTTCCTCCGCCATTGTCTCACAAATTAAATTTTTTTAAAAAAAAAACATTTCTTACCCAAATTTAACTTGCCTCTTGGCGCTCGAGATAAATCGTGCCCCCTTTCCACCAAAAGTTTTACTTCTTTTACATTGCAATATAATGTTTTTTTTAAAACTATGATGGGTTCACACACACGCACGCATAAAATCAAAACCAATATTGTGAAAAAGAATAAAGAGCAACATGAAACATAGTTGCCTAGATTCATTCAACAGCCAGAAGAACAAATAAACACCAAAAATCAAATGCACAACGGAAGCCCAAACAAACCTTGGGTTGGGAGAGGAGATGAGCGCGTCGCTTCTCATCTTCTGTAAGCGTCTTCAATATTTTGTTCATTTGACAATATCAAACACAATTGGACTTTGGAACATGGGCTTATTAATTTGGACCTAGTCTAGACAAAAACTATTACATACTAAAAAAAAATTGGCCACAAGTCTCCCTCCGCCCCTGCCTCACCTCACGTTAATCGGATGAACAATAATATGTTTGTTTTGAGATTTTGGTTTTTTAAGTTTCTTTATCTTTGTTGCTTTTTTTAGTTATTTTTTTGTTATGGTGTTAATGTGACGTTAATGCAGCATTGAAGTGTATAAAGTCATTTCAGTATTTTCGGTGAAAGAAATTAAAATTACAAAAAATCTTATTACACATGAGTAAAACTAAAATTAATAACAGACATGACCAAAATCACAAAATGATGAAATTACATGAAAAAAATTCCCAAGATAAATTAGGAAAATTGGGAAAAAGTGTATTTTTAGTTAATATATTTGTTTTTTTTTTTTTTTGTGTATTATGGTTTCAAATTTCAATATTAGTCTGTTATTTTTGTTTTCTTTGCAATTTATGTGTTTTTTCAACGCGTCGCTTAATTGATGTTGACTTGATTTAAACCTAATGCTATGTGTGAAATGTTAAATCAACATTATTATTTAAAAAGAGCCAAAATTACCAAACAAATGAAAGTATAGGACTATCACCAAATTTTGACACATAAATGACCAAATTTACAAATATATAACATATAAGCTGGAAAATAAAATTTCCCCATTTTGTATTATAATTTTAGAAATTTGTGGTAAAGATATTATGAACGAGTTAGATTATGATATTTTTGCTTGTTTGGAAATATCATTACTTCGGTGTAATTTGTGTTATTATATTGTTACATAAATGATGCTAATTTGGACAAATATTTAAAAATACTTTACCATTCAATTATGCTTTAATTTTCTACAGATGAGAAGGAATATTTGGACACTCCAATAAATTGGATTCCGGGAATGATCCCTTTACGCCTCAAAGATTTCCCCAGTTTCGTTCTAACAACCGATCCGAAAGATGAAATGTTAAACTATGTAATAACAGAAACTGCTCGATCTTCAAAGGCATCAGCCATAATCATAAACACTGTTTTTGCTTAATTTGGAAAAGAATGTGCTGAATGCTCTTTCTTCAATCTGCCCACCAATCTACACCATCGGCCCGCTGCAACTCCTGATAGATCGCGTTCCAGCCGACGACACTAGGAAACGGATGAGCTCCAGCCTCTTGCCTGAAGAGCCTGACTGCCTCGAGTGGCTCGACTCGAAGCCTAAAAACTCAGTGATCTACGTGAACTATGGCAGCATTGCAGTCTTAACTCCCCGCCAGGTGACCGAGTTAGCATGGGGGCTTATGGACAGCAACAAGAGCTTCTTGTGGATTGTTAGGCCGGATTTAGTTTCGGGAGAGAACACCGCCCTCCCAGTTGGATTCTCCGAGGCAGCGAAAGACAGGTGTTTTCTAGCGAGTGGTGCCCTCAAGAAAAGGTGCTCACCCATGGAGCGGTTGGAGGATTCTTGACGCACTGCGGATGGAACTCGATGACTGAAAGCTTGTGCAGTGGGGTTCCGATGCTATGCTGGCCTTTTTTCGCCGATCAGCAGATAAATTGTCGGTATGCGTGCGACGAATGGGGCGTCGGATTGGAAATCTGTAGTGATGTGAAGAGGGAGGATGTGGGATTTCTTGTTAGGGAATTGTTGGATGGGGAGAGAGGTGTGAAGATTAAGAGAAGGGCTTTGGAGTGGAAGGAGAAGGTGGCCGAAGCCATCGATCACGGAGGTTCATCCTATTTGAATTTGAGTAAATTAGTAAAAGATGTTTTATGTGTGTGATTTTGATTTTTGTGTAATAATGTTTTGATGATTTAACACTGGGATATGTTCTATTTTTACCAAATTGAAAAACTATTTGATTTCAATTATAAAAGTGAAAATTGCAATTTTGATTATGTAAGTTGACATGTTTAGGTTTTTAGACATATAACTTATCAAATTTTTGTTTTCATCAAATAACTTGAAATTGTTTTTTTAGCTTTGGTCATTTTTTTACCGTAACTTCCATCAAATATGGTTTATTTGCTGCCGATACTCTCTTAAATTCTAGATGTGCCGAGAATAATACATATATTACACACATTAAAATTCATCTAAGGGAAAAAGAGATAAATACAGCAAACGACCACCAATACTTCAAAATGAAAGAAAATACAATGAGGCCGTGTAGGAAATGTTCGAAACCTATAAAGAAAAACCTGATTATCGTTTTTCACTTCACAAAAATATCTTTTTATAGTGACTAGTACAGGGTCGACTACTAAGAATGGGAGAAGCTGCTCCAGCAGTGGATCCTGAAAGGAAACGTGATTGGCTTTGCAAGAGACAAATTTATCTCCTAAATTATTATTTTTTTGATAAGATTTTGCTTAAGAATTTTATCTTACTAGAAAACTGCAGAGGCCCTGTAACTCCTAGCTTGAAAATTTGCGGAAAATTAAAAATTTTTCTTTTTAAAAGAACTTAAATGGCCTCATTCATAAAATCGACTGATGAATCAAGTTCAATGTTTAAAATAATAGCAGCGGAAGAAAATAAAGTTTTGTCAACAATAACAATTTAAAAATTATCCAACGACTGATAAAAATTATTTGCGGAATAAAATAACAACTGCTGCACTGAGGTCCTCGGGTGCCACTACTGCCGACCCAAGCTGGCTCACTGGTCTCCGCCCTCGGCCCTGGCCTCATCAGTACCTACAACAATCAAGTCTAGTGAGCCTAAAGACTCAGCATGCATATATCGCATCTAACGAGTAAAAATCGAAATTAAAATATGCATGGGATAAAATATCATGTCCTGAGGCATGCTGAAAATAATCTGTACTGAGCAATTATAATACGTGCATAACTGAACTGATAATCACAGTAAAAATGTTTGCTCCTTGGAGCCTGTACTGAAATAACTGGTAAAATTTTCTGTTGAGATTATGTTTTACGCCTGTGGCCACTGCACTAAGCTGAACTGATCGGTAACTAGCTACCGGGGAGGCTGAAATTGAACTTAGCTGGCCGGTCACTGGCGACCGGGTGGTACCATACTGAACTGATCGGTCACTGGCGACCGTATAAAATAACACTCCCACATAGTGAATGAACCACAAGCCATATCGCATAAATCTCAAAAATAATCATTTTTTATTTTCATGCACGTAATATAATTAACTGACGTAATGAAAAATCCTGTAATTTTACCAACTGGATTGGATTGGATCGTCCCCAGGCTCGCTGCAACCTAACTGTGCTATGAAAAACATGCAAATGCTAAACCTTGACCAACTATGCAATTTACGTTCAAAAGATGCGACTATGACGCCTAATGACTTCGTATTCAATCATGACTCCGAGCCAACCTGAACCGACACCAAACCGACGTATATTCATGATTAAAATACGCTGAAAAATCATAAAATAATGCTCCTAAAATGATAGGGTCGAAATCTAGGTGGAATGGAGGCCAAAACACGAAACGCTCTTTCGAGAGTCAATTTGGCACATCGCACCGTAAATTCTCGTACGACCTCAAAAATGATCCAAATGACGAACGGTAAAAAACATGACCTTTCTAACTCAAAGGGGCATCGTCGAGTCCAAGGCCATAGACTAAAAGCCAAACGAGAACTCAAACAAGCCGCCGAACCGACACAGCAACTTGCTGTAATTTTCCAGCAACTGTACAATCGTGTAACTTGTGTTGTTTTCGAGACTACCGGCCATTGGGGCATGAACCACCGACCAGAGACTCTTACCAACATCCCAAGGAATGATTCGAACCATGTCTAAGGGCCTTAGGCCAGCCGCAATCCGTATCACACCATAACTCAACCGAAACTCCAACCGAGAACCAACGTGCATGCGTGTGTAGTGTTTTGCTTAGATCGATGTCTTGCGTCGTTCCAGTGGCCATTTTATTGACCATGGCACTATCTAGACATCTAGGAGCATGGTATGAACCATGGCTATGGGCCATAGGCCAACCAAGATCCATACCAAGCAACCAAAAACCGAAACCATATGCTGAACCAATGAAGAAGCCGAATGGGGAAAGGGGCTGTTCTTGTTGATTTGATTAAAACCGATGCACCATGGACCAAGCGACCAAAAGGGCGACTTAGTCACGTCTTAGACTTGCTAGGGGAGTGATCCAACCATGGCTATAGGCCCTTGGGGCAGCCAAGATCAGATCCTTCCTCCATGACAACAAACTGGAATTTTCGAACACCATTTTCTGCACCTATGGGGCTTGCTGTCATTTCGGTTTTTCCAGCAAGCATGGGACTGAAATAAACGTTCTAACATGTCCTGGTACATGTCCATATGCAGCCTCGAGCCACTGGAACGATCCATCCCTGAAATCGAAACAAAACATACCAATCGTGAAGCATGGAAGTCGATAAAAAAATCTGTGCAGAATTTTCGTTTCTTGTCTACTGAAAATTTCGGTTTTTGAAATGATAAATCTTGATCATATACTGAAAAATAAATGATAATATGACTTGATTGAGGTTTTGAAAGAATCTAGACATGCCTGGTTTTGTTTCGAAAGAAAACGAACGAAACGACGACGACGCGGCACGGAGGAGATGGAGCGCTTCTCTTGTTTTCTTTACTCTCGATTTTTCTTGCCTTTCTCCCTAGCTATGGCTCACGATTTTTCTACTGAAAAGGGGTCTGATTTCACTCTGGATTTTCGAAAAGGAGAGGGGGGGAAAAATGGTTAGGAGGGTGAGGGAAGTGAGTGCAAGATATAAGGAAAGAATCAAGACCAAGTCTTCTCATTTTGAATTTTGAATTATGGTTTGATATCAAATCTATGTTGGGTGTTTCTAGAATGGTGATGGCCGATTATTGCTTATTTTCTAGTCTAGGATATGTCCATTTATTTAATTAAATTGTGCTCCCAAAAATCCTAGAATTATCCTACTAATTACATGCAAAGAATTGGTCAAAGTTGATGAGTTGGAAAATGAGTCTTCTAGCAATTAAGGGTGTCCGAAAATGCATGATAAAATAAAGGGGAAATGTTGTTTATTTACTAAATTAATAACTCTTAAAAGTCTCACTAATCCCTTAAATAATTTAGTGAGCTAACCCCTTAATTAAATAACTTAAATGAGTTCATTTGTTAATCACCTCAAATAATTAAATTAAATCCTCAAACCTCCCTTACTAACTTAAATGAACTTACTTGCTAGCTAAATTAACTTCTGGAAATATTTTCTGGATCTTAAATTCTATCTCAAAACTCCAACTCCGGTCCGGCCTCACTGAAATAACTGAAACGCTAAAATCAAACTACTGAACTGAAATAATAAATAATTAACTTCAAACAAATGCATTTAAAATAATTATGCAATGAAGTCAATTAAATTTAAAAATCTAGAATTATGCATGGCTTATACGTCTACTGATTTACGGGTTCTACAATCCTTTCCCCCTTAAAAGAAATTTCGTCCTCGAAATTAGAACTCACCGAATAACTCGGGGTAACGCTCCCTCATCTCTGACTCAGACTCCCACGTAGCTTCCTCCTCAGAATGGTTAAGCCATTTGACTTTGACTCGCTTAACAAGCTTGTTCCGAAGCTTCTTCTCCTGTCTGTCTAGGATCTGCACGGGTCTCTCCTCATAAGATAAGTTCGGAGTAAGCTGCAACGGCTCGAAATTCAGCACATGCGAAGGATTTGCCATATACTTCCTCAGCATGGAGACGTGGAACACATTGTGTACTCCGGCCAGATTCGGCGGAAGAGCCACACGATACGCTAGCGTCCCAACTCTGTCGAGGATCTCAAACGGTCCAATGAATCTCGGACTGAGCTTCCCTTTCTTCCCAAATCTCATGACACCCTTCATAGGTGCCACTTTCACGAAAACATGATCGCCCACTGCAAACTCTAAGTCTCTCCTCCGCTGATCGGCATAACTCTTCTGTCGGCTCTGAGCAGTCCTCATCTTATCACGGATCTTGACTACTACATCTGCTGCCTGCTGAACAATCTCTGGACCCAACTCTGCTCTCTCTCCTACTTCATCCCAATGAACAGGAGATCTACACTTGCGGCCATACAGTGCTTCATACGGAGCCATACCTATAGACGACTGGAAACTGTTGTTATAGGTGAACTCTACCAATGGTAAGTTCGACTCCCAACTCCCAGAGAAATCAATGACGCAAGCACGGAGAAGATCCTCTAAAATCTGAATGACTCGCTCCGACTGTCCATCTGTCTGCGGATGAAAAGCTGTGCTAAACAGCAACTTCGTACCCATAGTCGAATGCAAACTCTTCCAAAATGAGGAAGTGAATCTGGGATCTCTGTCGGATGCGATCGAAACTGGAATACCATGGAGTCGGACTATTTCTCGGATATACAGCTCTGCATACTGAACCATGGTGAAAGTCGTCTTAATAGGCAAGAAGTGCGCTAATTTGGTAAGACGATCTACAATCACCCAGATGGCATTCGATCCTCTGGCTGACCTCGGCAATCCGGTCACAAAGTCCATGGTAACATTCTCCCACTTCCACTCGGGAATAGGGAGAGGCTTGAGCAAACCTGCTGGTCTCTGATGCTCGGCCTTCACTAACTGGCAAGTCAGACACTCGGACACAAATCGCCTGATGTCCTTCTTCATCCCTGGCCACCAATACAATAGCTGCAGATCCTTGTACATCTTCGTACTCCCAGGGTGAATGGAGTACGGGGACATGTGGGCCTCTAATAGAATATCTGCTCGGATAGAACCACTGCTAGGAACCCACATCCTGTCTCGGTATCTCACAATACCGTCGCTGACTGTATACAAAACACTGCCCTTGGCTTCATCTCTCTTCTTCCACTGTGCCAACTGCTCATCTGCTGCCTGACAGCTGCGAATACGGTCAATAAGAGAGGACTGGATAGTCAAGGTAGATAAACGAGGAACTCTACCTCGAGGATAAGTCTCAAGATCAAACCTCTGCATCTCAATCTGAAGAGGTTTCTGCATCGTCAAATGAGCCATCACTGCGACTTTCCTGCTCAGTGCATCTGCAACTACATTAGCCTTACCCGGGTGGTAGCTAATGTCACAGTCGTAATCATTCACAAGCTCCAACCAACGCCTCTGACGCATGTTCAGCTCCTTCTGCGTAAAGAAATACTTGAGGCTCTTGTGGTCGGTAAAGATCTGGCACTTCTCCCCATAAAAATAGTGCCTCCAAATCTTCAAGGCAAAAACTACTGCGGCCAACTCTAGATCATGGGTGGGGTAGTTCTTCTCGTGGATTTTCAGCTGTCGAGAAGCATACGCTATCACTCTCCCATGCTGCATCAAAACTGCACCTAAACCAAGCTTCGAAGCATCGGTATAAAGGACAAACTCACCGGATCCTGACGGTACAGCCAAAACGGGTGCTGAGATAAGAGCTTGCTTCTAGTATCGAAGCTCTTCTGACACTCCTCGCTCCACACAAACTTCACATTTTTCTTTGTCAGTGCTGTGAGTGGAACGGCGATAGAGGAGAATCCCTGGATGAATTTCTGTAATATCCTGCTAGCCCAAGGAAACTGCGGATCTCGGATGCATTCTGAGGCACAACCCAATCTCTGACTGCTGCAACTTTTGCGGGGTCTACCTCAATACCACTGCTGGAGACAATGTGGCCCAAGAACGCCATCTTCTCTAACCAGAATTCGCATTTACTGAACTTTGTGGATAATTTGTGCTTCTGCAATGTCTGCAACACTGTGGTCAGATGTCTGCTGTGCTCCTCCCGACTCTTGGAGTAGACGAGAATGTCATCTATGAACACTATCAAAAACTGGTCGAGATACGGCTGAAATACGCGATTCATGAGATCCATGAAGATCGCTGGCGCATTCGTCAGACCGAACGGCATCACAAGGAACTCGTAGTGGCCATAACGAGTCCTGAAAGCGGTCTTCGAAACATCAGCATCTCTCACCCTCAACTGGTGATAACCAGAACGCAGATCTATCTTGGAGAAAATCGAAGCTCCCTGCAACTGGTCAAACAGATCCTCAATCCTAGGCAGTGGGTATTTATTCTTCACTGTAACCCTGTTCAACTCCCGATAGTCAATGCAAAGCCTCATCGAGCCATCCTTCTTTTTCACAAATAAGACTGGCGCGCCCCATGGTGAAAAGCTCGGGCGAATGAACTCCTTGTCGAGAAGTTCCTGAATCTGCTTCTTAAGCTCTGCCATCTCTGTCGGTGCTAATCGGTACGGCGCTTTGGATATCGGAGCCGTACCTGGCACAAGCTCAATGGAAAACTCCACCTCTCTCTCGGGTGGCATACCAGAGACGTCTTCGGGAAAAACGTCTAAGAAATCTCTGACAATCGGAACATCTGAAGCTGCCTGGCTGGGTTCCTCGGGGACAGATAAAAAGGTCGCTAGAAATGCCCGACACCCTCTATGCATGAGTTTCCTAGCCTGAACATACGGAATAATGCGCGGTAAAGGAAAGTACCTGTCCGGCTCAAATAAGAACTGCTTCATTCCAGGCAGTCGGACAAGAACAGATCTCCGCTGGAAGTCTATCAACACTCTGTTCCTCAATAGCCAGTCCATCCCTAGGATGATGTCAAATTCCGGCATCGGTAGCACAATCAGATCCGCAAAAACAAGATTACCGTGCAGCTCAAGGTCTATATCTCGGATAACATTGGTGGCTGCCATCTCCTCGCCTGACGGCAACACTACTGAAAAGGCTGTATCTAGCCCAATGGTCTGGATCTTGAGAAAGTTTGCAAAGACCTCCGAAATAAACGAGTGAGTGGCCCCTGAATCTATCAAGGCCTTGGTAGCGGAACCAGATATAAAAATTCTCCCTGAAAGAGCGGAGCTCTAAGTTGAATCCAGTAGTTACAAGAACTAAACTTATAGACATGCAAAGGTCAAGGTTCTTCTAGCTTAATTTCCCCCAAAATAAATCTGAGTAGAGCATGCAATCCTATAACAGTTCTAAGTTCAAATCTAAATCCCGATTCCCAAAACACGGAAATTCAAATAATAACTTAAAGTTTAAAGGTACCTGTAAACAACATAGTCTCCGGGTTGGTTTCCGCGGCATGGAGAGAAAAAACTCTGCCTTGGGTAGGCAGATTCCTCTGAGGGCACTGCAGCAACATGTGGTCTGGACTGCCACACTTAAAACACTTTCCTGAGCCAGCCATACATGCTCCAGGATGGCGACGTGAGCACCTGGGACAGACAGGGTGCTCCTGAGTCCTCGGGGCTGGGCGTCCCCGCTGCTGCTGCTGCTGGCCTCGGTTCCTGGGAGGTCCATGAAAAGGCCTCTTATTCTGCTGCTGATGCTGATGAGGAGGAGGGCGGTGCGGTGCCTGGACTGGGCGCTTGCCCTGGCAATCCCTCTCGATATCCCGCAGATCCTGCTCTGCGGCTAAGGCCTTGGAGACGGCAATCTCATAAGTAGTAGGGTCAGATACCCTAACATCCCGGCGCAAGATCGGCCGTAAACCCACCAGGAAGTGCATCAGCTTGGCTCTGGCATCATTCGCGATCAGGGGCACAAAGTGACAGCCCCTCTCGAACTTACGGATAAACTCCGTAACCGTCATATCCCCCTGTCTCAGACTCATGAACTCGGTGGTCAGCCTGGTGCGAACCTCCTCAGAAAAATACTTGGAGTAGAAAACTTCTGTAAAGCGGGTCCATGAAAGTGTAGCCAAAGTCAAGGCTACCGAAGCTCCTTCCCACCATAAGCGGGCGTCTCCAGTGAACAGGTAGGTGGCACATCGGACTCGGTCTGCGTCCCTCAGCTCCATAAACTCAAAGATGACCTCGAGGGATTTGATCCATCCCTCGGCAACCATGGGGTCAGATGTCCCAGAGAATTCCTTCGGGCGCATCTTCATGAATCGCTCATAAACAGCCTCGGGCCCTGTCGGCCTGGCTGCGGCTGCGGCATTGTTCCCCGCAAACTGTGCGAAGAACTGTGCCATCCCAGCTAACATCTGGGCACTCATGTCCGGTGGGGGCGGTGGAGGAGGTGGTAGGTCTCCCTCCGGTCTACGCTCCTCCCTGTCTTCTCGACGAGGCTCCTCCTCTCTGTTGCGCTCTAAAATGCGTCTAAGGGGCATACTGTTCTAACATAACCCATACGTAACTAACATGCATAATTCCATAATTTATTTTAAATGAACACTGAAGTACTGAAAATCTGGAAGCATGCTGACAAATTAATTCATGCTTTAAATAAAATGCTGAACAAAATGCTGAACTGAAAAACTTACAGACCAAAGACGTGGCTTCGTGAGCTTCTCGCGGTCAGTAGTAGTGAAACCCTATACAGAACCACCGCTCTGATACCAACTGCAAAAGGGCCAAAAACTCCTTGCTTGAAAATTTGCGAAAAATTAAAATTTTTCTTTTTAAAAGAACTTAAATGGCCTCATTCATAAAATCGACTGATGAATCAAGTTCAATGTTTAAAATAATAGCAGCGGAAGAAAATAAAGTTTTGCCAACAATAACAATTTAAAAATTATCCAACGACTGATAAAAATTGTTTGCAGAATAAAATAACAACTGCTGCACTGAGGTCCTCGGGTGCCACTACTGCCGACCCAAGCTGGCTCACTGGTCCCCGCCCTCGGCCCTGGCCTCATCAGTACCTACAACAATCAAGTCTAGTGAGCCTAAAGACTCAGCATGCATATATCGCATCTAACGAGTAAAAATCGAAATTAAAATATGCATGGGATAAAATATCATGTCCTAAGGCATGCTGAAAATAATCTGTACTGAGCAATTATAATACGTGCATAACTGAACTGATAATCACAGTAAAAATGTTTGCTCCTTGGAGCCTGTACTGAAATAACTGGTAAAATTTTCTGTTGAGATTATGTTTTACGCCTGTGGCCACTGCACTAAGCTGAACTGATCGGTAACTGGCTACCGGGGAGGCTGAAACTGAACTTAGCTGGCCGGTCACTGGCGACCGGGTGGTACCATACTGAACTGATCGGTCACTGGCGACCGTATAAAATAACACTCCCACATAGTGAATGAACCACAAGCCATATCGCATAAATCTCAAAAATAATCATTTTCTATTTTCATGCACGTAATATAATTAACTGACGTAATGAAAAATCCTGTAATTTTACCAACTGGATTGGATTGGATCGTCCCCAGGCTCGCTGCAACCTAACTGTGCTATGAAAAACATGCAAATGCTAAACCTTGACCAACTATGCAATTTACGTTCAAAAGATGCGACTATGACGCCTAATGACTTCGTATTCAATCATGACTCCGAGCCAACCTGAACCGACACCAAACCGACGTATATTCATGATTAAAATACGCTGAAAAATCATAAAATAATGCTCCTAAAATGATAGGGTCGAAATCTAGGTGGAATGGAGGCCAAAACACGAAACGCTCTTTCGAGAGTCAATTTGGCACATCGCACCGTAAATTCTCGTACGACCTCAAAAATGATCCAAATGACGAACGGTAAAAAACATGACCTTTCTAACTCAAAGGGGCATCGTCCAGTCCAAGGCCATAGACTAAAAGCCAAACGAGAACTCAAACAAGCCGCCGAACCGACACAGCAACTTGCTGTAATTTTCCAGCAACTGTACAATCATGTAACTTGTGTTGTTTTCGAGACTACCGGCCATTGGGGCATGAACCACCGACCAGAGACTCTTACCAACATCCCAAGGAATGATTCGAACCATGTCTAAGGGCCTTAGGCCAGCCGCAATCCGTATCACACCATAACTCAACCGAAACTCCAACCGAGAACCAACGTGCATGCGTGTGTAGTGTTTTGCTTAGATCGATGTCTTGCGTCGTTCCAGTGGCCATTTGATTGACCATGGCACTATCTAGACATCTAGGATCATGGTATGAACCATGGCTATGGGCCATAGGCCAACCAAGATCCATACCAAGCAACCAAAAACCGAAACCATATGCTGAACCAATGAAGAAGCCGAATGGGGAAAGGGGCTGTTCTTGTTGATTTGATTAAAACCGATGCACCATGGACCAAGCGACCAAAAGGGCGACTTAGTCACATCTTAGACTTGCTAGGGGAGTGATCCAACCATGGCTATAGGCCCTTGGGGCAGCCAAGATCAGATCCTTCCTCCATGACAACAAACTGGAATTTTCGAACACCATTTTCTGCACCTATGGGGCTTGCTGTCATTTCGGTTTTTCCAGCAAGCATGGGACTGAAATAAACGTTCTAACATGGCCCTAACATGTCCTGGTACATGTCCATATGCAGCCTCGAGCCACTGGAACGATCCATCCCTGAAATCGAAACAAAACATACCAATCGTGAAGCATGGAAGTCGATAAAAAAATCTGTGCAGAATTTTCGTTTCTTGTCTACTGAAAATTTCGGTTTTTGAAATGATAAATCTTGATCATATACTGAAAAATAAATGATAATATGACTTGATTGAGGTTTTGAAAGAATCTAGACATGCCTGGTTTTGTTTCGAAAGAAAACGAACGAAACGACGACGACGCGGCACGGAGGAGATGGAGCGCTTCTCTTGTTTTCTTTACTCTCGATTTTTCTTGCCTTTCTCCCTAGCTATGGCTCACGATTTTTCTATTGAAAAGGGGTCTGATTTCACTCTGAATTTTCGAAAAGGAGAGGGGGGGAAAAATGGTTAGGAGGGTGAGGGAAGTGAGTGCAAGATATAAGGAAAGAATCAAGACCAAGTCTTCTCATTTTGAATTTTGAATTATGGTTTGATATCAAATCTATGTTGGGTGTTTCTAGAATGGTGATGGCCGATTATTGCTTATTTTCTAGTCTAGGATATGTCCATTTATTTAATTAAATTGTGCTCCCAAAAATCCTAGAATTATCCTACTAATTACATGCAAAGAATTGGTCAAAGTTGATGAGTTGGAAAATGAGTCTTCTAGCAATTAAGGGTGTCCGAAAATGCATGATAAAATAAAGGGGAAATGTTGTTTATTTACTAAATTAATAACTCTTAAAAGTCTCACTAATCCCTTAAATAATTTAGTGAGCTAACCCCTTAATTAAATAACTTAAATGAGTTCATTTGTTAATCACCTCAAATAATTAAATTAAATCCTCAAACCTCCCTTACTAACTTAAATGAACTTACTTGCTAGCTAAATTAACTTCTGGAAATATTTTCTGGATCTTAAATTCTATCTCAAAACTCCAACTCCGGTCCGGCCTCACTGAAATAACTGAAACGCTAAAATCAAACTACTGAACTGAAATAATAAATAATTAACTTCAAACAAATGCATTTAAAATAATTATGCAATGAAGTCAATTAAATTTAAAAATCTAGAATTATGCATGGCTTATACGTCTACTGATTTACGGGTTCTACAATCCTTTCCCCCTTAAAAGAAATTTCGTCCTCGAAATTAGAACTCACCGAATAACTCGGGGTAACGCTCCCTCATCTCTGACTCAGACTCCCACGTAGCTTCCTCCTCAGAATGGTTAAGCCATTTGACTTTGACTCGCTTAACAAGCTTGTTCCGAAGCTTCTTCTCCTGTCTGTCTAGGATCTGCACGGGTCTCTCCTCATAAGATAAGTTCGGAGTAAGCTGCAACGGCTCGAAATTCAGCA
Organism: Primulina tabacum; assembly: GCF_025594145.1. Lineage (NCBI taxonomy): Eukaryota > Viridiplantae > Streptophyta > Magnoliopsida > Lamiales > Gesneriaceae > Primulina > Primulina tabacum. Next base: position 17,209,103 of record NC_134550.1, read on the forward strand.
CATGCGAAGGATTTGCCATATACTTCCTCAGCATGGAGACGTGGAACACATTGTGTACTCCGGCCAGATTCGGCGGAAGAGCCACACGATACGCTAGCGTCCCAACTCTGTCGAGGATCTCAAACGGTCCAATGAATCTCGGACTGAGCTTCCCTTTCTTCCCAAATCTCATGACACCCTTCATAGGTGCCACTTTCACGAAAACATGATCGCCCACTGCAAACTCTAAGTCTCTCCTCCGCTGATCGGCATAACTCTTCTGTCGGCTCTGAGCAGTCCTCATCTTATCACGGATCTTGACTACTACATCTGCTGCCTGCTGAACAATCTCTGGACCCAACTCTGCTCTCTCTCCTACTTCATCCCAATGAACAGGAGATCTACACTTGCGGCCATACAGTGCTTCATACGGAGCCATACCTATAGACGACTGGAAACTGTTGTTATAGGTGAACTCTACCAATGGTAAGTTCGACTCCCAACTCCCAGAGAAATCAATGACGCAAGCACGGAGAAGATCCTCTAAAATCTGAATGACTCGCTCCGACTGTCCATCTGTCTGCGGATGAAAAGCTGTGCTAAACAGCAACTTCGTACCCATAGTCGAATGCAAACTCTTCCAAAATGAGGAAGTGAATCTGGGATCTCTGTCGGATGCGATCGAAACTGGAATACCATGGAGTCGGACTATTTCTCGGATATACAGCTCTGCATACTGAACCATGGTGAAAGTCGTCTTAATAGGCAAGAAGTGCGCTAATTTGGTAAGACGATCTACAATCACCCAGATGGCATTCGATCCTCTGGCTGACCTCGGCAATCCGGTCACAAAGTCCATGGTAACATTCTCCCACTTCCACTCGGGAATAGGGAGAGGCTTGAGCAAACCTGCTGGTCTCTGATGCTCGGCCTTCACTAACTGGCAAGTCAGACACTCGGACACAAATCGCCTGATGTCCTTCTTCATCCCTGGCCACCAATACAATAGCTGCAGATCCTTGTACATCTTCGTACTCCCAGGGTGAATGGAGTACGGGGACATGTGGGCCTCTAATAGAATATCTGCTCGGATAGAACCACTGCTAGGAACCCACATCCTGTCTCGGTATCTCACAATACCGTCGCTGACTGTATACAAAACACTGCCCTTGGCTTCATCTCTCTTCTTCCACTGTGCCAACTGCTCATCTGCTGCCTGACAGCTGCGAATACGGTCAATAAGAGAGGACTGGATAGTCAAGGTAGATAAACGAGGAACTCTACCTCGAGGATAAGTCTCAAGATCAAACCTCTGCATCTCAATCTGAAGAGGTTTCTGCATCGTCAAATGAGCCATCACTGCGACTTTCCTGCTCAGTGCATCTGCAACTACATTAGCCTTACCCGGGTGGTAGCTAATGTCACAGTCGTAATCATTCACAAGCTCCAACCAACGCCTCTGACGCATGTTCAGCTCCTTCTGCGTAAAGAAATACTTGAGGCTCTTGTGGTCGGTAAAGATCTGGCACTTTTCCCCATAAAAATAGTGCCTCCAAATCTTCAAGGCAAAAACTACTGCGGCCAACTCTAGATCATGGGTGGGGTAGTTCTTCTCGTGGATTTTCAGCTGTCGAGAAGCATACGCTATCACTCTCCCATGCTGCATCAAAACTGCACCTAAACCAAGCTTCGAAGCATCGGTATAAAGGACAAACTCACCGGATCCTGACGGTACAGCCAAAACGGGTGCTGAGATAAGAGCTTGCTTCTAGTATCGAAGCTCTTCTGACACTCCTCGCTCCACACAAACTTCACATTTTTCTTTGTCAGTGCTGTGAGTGGAACGGCGATAGAGGAGAATCCCTGGATGAATTTCTGTAATATCCTGCTAGCCCAAGGAAACTGCGGATCTCGGATGCATTCTGAGGCACAACCCAATCTCTGACTGCTGCAACTTTTGCGGGGTCTACCTCAATACCACTGCTGGAGACAATGTGGCCCAAGAACGCCATCTTCTCTAACCAGAATTCGCATTTACTGAACTTTGTGGATAATTTGTGCTTCTGCAATGTCTGCAACACTGTGGTCAGATGTCTGCTGTGCTCCTCCCGACTCTTGGAGTAGACGAGAATGTCATCTATGAACACTATCAAAAACTGGTCGAGATACGGCTGAAATACGCGATTCATGAGATCCATGAAGATCGCTGGCGCATTCGTCAGACCGAACGGCATCACAAGGAACTCGTAGTGGCCATAACGAGTCCTGAAAGCGGTCTTCGAAACATCAGCATCTCTCACCCTCAACTGGTGATAACCAGAACGCAGATCTATCTTGGAGAAAATCGAAGCTCCCTGCAACTGGTCAAACAGATCCTCAATCCTAGGCAGTGGGTATTTATTCTTCACTGTAACCCTGTTCAACTCCCGATAGTCAATGCAAAGCCTCATCGAGCCATCCTTCTTTTTCACAAATAAGACTGGCGCGCCCCATGGTGAAAAGCTCGGGCGAATGAACTCCTTGTCGAGAAGTTCCTGAATCTGCTTCTTAAGCTCTGCCATCTCTGTCGGTGCTAATCGGTACGGCGCTTTGGATATCGGAGCCGTACCTGGCACAAGCTCAATGGAAAACTCCACCTCTCTCTCGGGTGGCATACCAGAGACGTCTTCGGGAAAAACGTCTAAGAAATCTCTGACAATCGGAACATCTGAAGCTGCCTGGCTGGGTTCCTCGGGGACAGATAAAAAGGTCGCTAGAAATGCCCGACACCCTCTATGCATGAGTTTCCTAGCCTGAACATACGGAATAATGCGCGGTAAAGGAAAGTACCTGTCCGGCTCAAATAAGAACTGCTTCATTCCAGGCAGTCGGACAAGAACAGATCTCCGCTGGAAGTCTATCAACACTCTGTTCCTCAATAGCCAGTCCATCCCTAGGATGATGTCAAATTCCGGCATCGGTAGCACAATCAGATCCGCAAAAACAAGATTACCGTGCAGCTCAAGGTCTATATCTCGGATAACATTGGTGGCTGCCATCTCCTCGCCTGACGGCAACACTACTGAAAAGGCTGTATCTAGCCCAATGGTCTGGATCTTGAGAAAGTTTGCAAAGACCTCCGAAATAAACGAGTGAGTGGCCCCTGAATCTATCAAGGCCTTGGTAGCGGAACCAGATATAAAAATTCTCCCTGAAAGAGCGGAGCTCTAAGTTGAATCCAGTAGTTACAAGAACTAAACTTATAGACATGCAAAGGTCAAGGTTCTTCTAGCTTAATTTCCCCCAAAATAAATCTGAGTAGAGCATGCAATCCTATAACAGTTCTAAGTTCAAATCTAAATCCCGATTCCCAAAACACGGAAATTCAAATAATAACTTAAAGTTTAAAGGTACCTGTCAACAACATAGTCTCCGGGTTGGTTTCCGCGGCATGGAGAGAAAAAACTCTGCCTTGGGTAGGCAGATTCCTCTGAGGGCACTGCAGCAACATGTGGTCTGGACTGCCACACTTAAAACACTTTCCTGAGCCAGCCATACATGCTCCAGGATGGCGACGTGAGCACCTGGGACAGACAGGGTGCTCCTGAGTCCTCGGGGCTGGGCGTCCCCGCTGCTGCTGCTGCTGGCCTCGGTTCCTGGGAGGTCCATGAAAAGGCCTCTTATTCTGCTGCTGATGCTGATGAGGAGGAGGGCGGTGCGGTGCCTGGACTGGGCGCTTGCCCTGGCAATCCCTCTCGATATCCCGCAGATCCTGCTCTGCGGCTAAGGCCTTGGAGACGGCAATCTCATAAGTAGCAGGGTCAGATACCCTAACATCCCGGCGCAAGATCGGCCGTAAACCCACCAGGAAGTGCATCAGCTTGGCTCTGGCATCATTCGCGATCAGGGGCACAAAGTGACAGCCCCTCTCGAACTTACGGATAAACTCCGTAACCGTCATATCCCCCTGTCTCAGACTCATGAACTCGGTGGTCAGCCTGGTGCGAACCTCCTCAGAAAAATACTTGGAGTAGAAAACTTCTGTAAAGCGGGTCCATGAAAGTGTAGCCAAAGTCAAGGCTACCGAAGCTCCTTCCCACCATAAGCGGGCGTCTCCAGTGAACAGGTAGGTGGCACATCGGACTCGGTCTGCGTCCCTCAGCTCCATAAACTCAAAGATGACCTCGAGGGATTTGATCCATCCCTCGGCAACCATGGGGTCAGATGTCCCAGAGAATTCCTTCGGGCGCATCTTCATGAATCGCTCATAAACAGCCTCGGGCCCTGTCGGCCTGGCTGCGGCTGCGGCTACGGCTGCGGCATTGTTCCCCGCAAACTGTGCGAAGAACTGTGCCATCCCAGCTAACATCTGGGCACTCATGTCCGGTGGGGGCGGTGGAGGAGGTGGTAGGTCTCCCTCCGGTCTACGCTCCTCCCTGTCTTCTCGACGAGGCTCCTCCTCTCTGTTGCGCTCTAAAATGCGTCTAAGGGGCATACTGTTCTAACATAACCCATACGTAACTAACATGCATAATTCCATAATTTATTTTAAATGAACACTGAAGTACTGAAAATCTGGAAGCATGCTGACAAATTAATTCATGCTTTAAATAAAATGCTGAACAAAATGCTGAACTGAAAAACTTACAGACCAAAGACGTGGCTTCGTGAGCTTCTCGCGGTCAGTAGTAGTGAAACCCTATACAGAACCACCGCTCTGATACCAACTGCAAAAGGGCCAAAAACTCCTTGCTTGAAAATTTGCGAAAAATTAAAATTTTTCTTTTTAAAAGAACTTAAATGGCCTCATTCATAAAATCGACTGATGAATCAAGTTCAATGTTTAAAATAATAGCAGCGGAAGAAAATAAAGTTTTGCCAACAATAACAATTTAAAAATTATCCAACGACTGATAAAATTGTTTGCAGAATAAAATAACAACTGCTGCACTGAGGTCCTCGGGTGCCACTACTGCCGACCCAAGCTGGCTCACTGGTCCCCGCCCTCGGCCCTGGCCTCATCAGTACCTACAACAATCAAGTCTAGTGAGCCTAAAGACTCAGCATGCATATATCGCATCTAACGAGTAAAAATCGAAATTAAAATATGCATGGGATAAAATATCATGTCCTGAGGCATGCTGAAAATAATCTGTACTGAGCAATTATAATACGTGCATAACTGAACTGATAATCACAGTAAAAATGTTTGCTCCTTGGAGCCTGTACTGAAATAACTGGTAAAATTTTCTGTTGAGATTATGTTTTACGCCTGTGGCCACTGCACTAAGCTGAACTGATCGGTAACTGGCTACCGGGGAGGCTGAAACTGAACTTAGCTGGCCGGTCACTGGCGACCGGGTGGTACCATACTGAACTGATCGGTCACTGGCGACCGTATAAAATAACACTCCCACATAGTGAATGAACCACAAGCCATATCGCATAAATCTCAAAAATAATCATTTTCTATTTTCATGCACGTAATATAATTAACTGACGTAATGAAAAATCCTGTAATTTTACCAACTGGATTGGATTGGATCGTCCCCAGGCTCGCTGCAACCTAACTGTGCTATGAAAAACATGCAAATGCTAAACCTTGACCAACTATGCAATTTACGTTCAAAAGATGCGACTATGACGCCTAATGACTTCGTATTCAATCATGACTCCGAGCCAACCTGAACCGACACCAAACCGACGTATATTCATGATTAAAATACGCTGAAAAATCATAAAATAATGCTCCTAAAATGATAGGGTCGAAATCTAGGTGGAATGGAGGCCAAAACACGAAACGCTCTTTCGAGAGTCAATTTGGTACATCGCACCGTAAATTCTCGTACGACCTCAAAAATGATCCAAATGACAAACGGTCAAAAACATGACCTTCCTAACTCAAAGGGGCATTGTCTAGTCCAAGTCCATAGGCTAAAAGCCAACCGAGAACTCAAACGAGCCGCCAAACCGACACAGCAACTTGCTGTAATTTTCCAGCAACTGTACAATCGTGTAACTTGTGTTGTTTTCGAGACTACCGGCCATTGGGGCATGAACCACCGACCAGAGACTCTAACCAAAATCCCAAGGAATGATTCTAACCATGTCTAAGGGCCTTAGGCCAGCCGCAATCCGCATCACACCATAACTCAACCGAAACTCCAACCGAGAACCAACGTGCATGCGTGTGTAGTGTTTTGCTTAGATCGATGTCTTGCGTCGTTCCAGTGGCCATTTGATTGACCATGGCACGATATAGACATCTAGGAGCATGGTATGAACCGTGGCTATGGGCCATAGGCCAACCAAGATCCATACCAAGCAACCAAAAACCGAAACCATATGCTGAACCAATGAAGAAGCCGAATGGGGAAAGGGGCTGTTCTTGTTGATTTGATTAAAACCGATGCACCATGGACCAAGCCACCAAAAGGGCGACTTAGTCACATCTTAGACTTGCTAGGGGAGTGATCCAACCATGGCTATAGGCCCTTGGGGCAGCCAAGATCAGATTCTTCCTCCATGACAACAAACTGGAATTTTCGAACACCATTTTCTGCACCTATGGGGCTTGCTGTCATTTCGGTTTTTCCAGCAAACATGGGACTGAAATAAACGTTCTAACATGGCCCTAACATGTCCTGGTACATGTCCATATGCAGCCTCGAGCCACTGGAACGATCCATCCCTGAAATCGAAACAAAACATACCAATCGTGAAGCATGGAAGTCGATAAAAAAATCTGTGCAGAATTTTCGTTTCTTGTCTACTGAAAATTTCGGTTTTTGAAATGATAAATCTTGATCATGTACTGAAAAATAAATGATAATATGACTTGATTGAGGTTTTGAAAGAATCTAGACATGCCTGGTTTCGTTTCGAAAGAAAACGAACGAAACGACGACGACGCGGCACGGAGGAGATGGAGCGCTTCTCTTGTTTTCTTTACTCTCGATTTTTCTTGCCTTTCTCCCTAGCTATGGCTCACGATTTTTCTACTGAAAAGGGGTCTGATTTCACTCTGAATTTTCGAAAAGGAGAGGGGGGGAAAAATGGTTAGGAGGGTGAGGGAAGTGAGTGCAAGATATAAGGAAAGAATCAAGACCAAGTCTTCTCATTTTGAATTTTGAATTATGGTTTGATATCAAATCTATGTTGGGTGTTTCTAGAATGGTGATGGCCGATTATTGCTTATTTTCTAGTCTAGGATATGTCCATTTATTTAATTAAATTGTGCTCCCAAAAATCCTAGAATTATCCTACTAATTACATGCAAAGAATTGGTCAAAGTTGATGAGTTGGAAAATGAGTCTTCTAGCAATTAAGGGTGTCCGAAAATGCATGATAAAATAAAGGGGAAATGTTGTTTATTTACTAAATTAATAACTCTTAAAAGTCTCACTAATCCCTTAAATAATTTAGTGAGCTAACCCCTTAATTAAATAACTTAAATGAGTTCATTTGTTAATCACCTCAAATAATTAAATTAAATCCTCAAACCTCCCTTACTAACTTAAATGAACTTACTTGCTAGCTAAATTAACTTCTGGAAATATTTTCTGGATCTTAAATTCTATCTCAAAACTCCAACTCCGGTCCGGCCTCACTGAAATAACTGAAACGCTAAAATCAAACTACTGAACTGAAATAATAAATAATTAACTTCAAACAAATGCATTTAAAATAATTATGCAATGAAGTCAATTAAATTTAAAAATCTAGAATTATGCATGGCTTATACGTCTACTGATTTACGGGTTCTACAATCCTTTCCCCCTTAAAAGAAATTTCGTCCTCGAAATTAGAACTCACCGAATAACTCGGGGTAACGCTCCCTCATCTCTGACTCAGACTCCCACGTAGCTTCCTCCTCAGAATGGTTAAGCCATTTGACTTTGACTCGCTTAACAAGCTTGTTCCGAAGCTTCTTCTCCTGTCTGTCTAGGATCTGCACGGGTCTCTCCTCATAAGATAAGTTCGGAGTAAGCTGCAACGGCTCGAAATTCAGCACATGCGAAGGATTTGCCATATACTTCCTCAGCATGGAGACGTGGAACACATTGTGTACTCCGGCCAGATTCGGCGGAAGAGCCACACGATACGCTAGCGTCCCAACTCTGTCGAGGATCTCAAACGGTCCAATGAATCTCGGACTGAGCTTCCCTTTCTTCCCAAATCTCATGACACCCTTCATAGGTGCCACTTTCACGAAAACATGATCGCCCACTGCAAACTCTAAGTCTCTCCTCCGCTGATCGGCATAACTCTTCTGTCGGCTCTGAGCAGTCCTCATCTTATCACGGATCTTGACTACTACATCTGCTGCCTGCTGAACAATCTCTGGACCCAACTCTGCTCTCTCTCCTACTTCATCCCAATGAACAGGAGATCTACACTTGCGGCCATACAGTGCTTCATACGGAGCCATACCTATAGACGACTGGAAACTGTTGTTATAGGTGAACTCTACCAATGGTAAGTTCGACTCCCAACTCCCAGAGAAATAAATGACGCAAGCACGGAGAAGATCCTCTAAAATCTGAATGACTCGCTCCGACTGTCCATCTGTCTGCGGATGAAAAGCTGTGCTAAACAGCAACTTCGTACCCATAGTCGAATGCAAACTCTTCCAAAATGAGGAAGTGAATCTGGGATCTCTGTCGGATGCGATCGAAACTGGAATACCATGGAGTCGGACTATTTCTCGGATATACAGCTCTGCATACTGAACCATGGTGAAAGTCGTCTTAATAGGCAAGAAGTGCGCTAATTTGGTAAGACGATCTACAATCACCCAGATGGCATTCGATCCTCTGGCTGACCTCGGCAATCCGGTCACAAAGTCCATGGTAACATTCTCCCACTTCCACTCGGGAATAGGGAGAGGCTTGAGCAAACCTGCTGGTCTCTGATGCTCGGCCTTCACTAACTGGCAAGTCAGACACTCGGACACAAATCGCCTGATGTCCTTCTTCATCCCTGGCCACCAATACAATAGCTGCAGATCCTTGTACATCTTCGTACTCCCAGGGTGAATGGAGTACGGGGACATGTGGGCCTCTAATAGAATATCTGCTCGGATAGAACCACTGCTAGGAACCCACATCCTGTCTCGGTATCTCACAATACCGTCGCTGACTGTATACAAAACACTGCCCTTGGCTTCATCTCTCTTCTTCCACTGTGCCAACTGCTCATCTGCTGCCTGACAGCTGCGAATACGGTCAATAAGAGAGGACTGGATAGTCAAGGTAGATAAACGAGGAACTCTACCTCGAGGATAAGTCTCAAGATCAAACCTCTGCATCTCAATCTGAAGAGGTTTCTGCATCGTCAAATGAGCCATCACTGCGACTTTCCTGCTCAGTGCATCTGCAACTACATTAGCCTTACCCGGGTGGTAGCTAATGTCACAGTCGTAATCATTCACAAGCTCCAACCAACGCCTCTGACGCATGTTCAGCTCCTTCTGCGTAAAGAAATACTTGAGGCTCTTGTGGTCGGTAAAGATCTGGCACTTCTCCCCATAAAAATAGTGCCTCCAAATCTTCAAGGCAAAAACTACTGCGGCCAACTCTAGATCATGGGTGGGGTAGTTCTTCTCGTGGATTTTCAGCTGTCGAGAAGCATACGCTATCACTCTCCCATGCTGCATCAAAACTGCACCTAAACCAAGCTTCGAAGCATCGGTATAAAGGACAAACTCACCGGATCCTGACGGTACAGCCAAAACGGGTGCTGAGATAAGAGCTTGCTTCTAGTATCGAAGCTCTTCTGACACTCCTCGCTCCACACAAACTTCACATTTTTCTTTGTCAGTGCTGTGAGTGGAACGGCGATAGAGGAGAATCCCTGGATGAATTTCTGTAATATCCTGCTAGCCCAAGGAAACTGCGGATCTCGGATGCATTCTGAGGCACAACCCAATCTCTGACTGCTGCAACTTTTGCGGGGTCTACCTCAATACCACTGCTGGAGACAATGTGGCCCAAGAACGCCATCTTCTCTAACCAGAATTCGCATTTACTGAACTTTGTGGATAATTTGTGCTTCTGCAATGTCTGCAACACTGTGGTCAGATGTCTGCTGTGCTCCTCCCGACTCTTGGAGTAGACGAGAATGTCATCTATGAACACTATCAAAAACTGGTCGAGATACGGCTGAAATACGCGATTCATGAGATCCATGAAGATCGCTGGCGCATTCGTCAGACCGAACGGCATCACAAGGAACTCGTAGTGGCCATAACGAGTCCTGAAAGCGGTCTTCGAAACATCAGCATCTCTCACCCTCAACTGGTGATAACCAGAACGCAGATCTATCTTGGAGAAAATCGAAGCTCCCTGCAACTGGTCAAACAGATCCTCAATCCTAGGCAGTGGGTATTTATTCTTCACTGTAACCCTGTTCAACTCCCGATAGTCAATGCAAAGCCTCATCGAGCCATCCTTCTTTTTCACAAATAAGACTGGCGCGCCCCATGGTGAAAAGCTCGGGCGAATGAACTCCTTGTCGAGAAGTTCCTGAATCTGCTTCTTAAGCTCTGCCATCTCTGTCGGTGCTAATCGGTACGGCGCTTTGGATATCGGAGCCGTACCTGGCACAAGCTCAATGGAAAACTCCACCTCTCTCTCGGGTGGCATACCAGAGACGTCTTCGGGAAAAACGTCTAAGAAATCTCTGACAATCGGAACATCTGAAGCTGCCTGGCTGGGTTCCTCGGGGACAGATAAAAAGGTCGCTAGAAATGCCCGACACCCTCTATGCATGAGTTTCCTAGCCTGAACATACGGAATAATGCGCGGTAAAGGAAAGTACCTGTCCGGCTCAAATAAGAACTGCTTCATTCCAGGAAATCGGACAAGAACAGATCTCCGCTGGAAGTCTATCAACACTCTGTTCCTCAATAGCCAGTCCATCCCTAGGATGATGTCAAATTCCGGCATCGGTAGCACAATCAGATCCGCAAAAACAAGATTACCGTGCAGCTCAAGGTCTATATCTCGGATAACATTGGTGGCTGCCATCTCCTCGCCTGACGGCAACACTACTGAAAAGGCTGTATCTAGCCCAATGGTCTGGATCTTGAGAAAGTTTGCAAAGACCTCCGAAATAAACGAGTGAGTGGCCCCTGAATCTATCAAGGCCTTGGTAGCGGAACCAGATATAAAAATTCTCCCTGAAAGAGCGGAGCTCTAAGTTGAATCCAGTAGTTACAAGAACTAAACTTATAGACATGCAAAGGTCAAGGTTCTTCTAGCTTAATTTCCCCCAAAATAAATCTGAGTAGAGCATGCAATCCTATAACAGTTCTAAGTTCAAATCTAAATCCCGATTCCCAAAACACGGAAATTCAAATAATAACTTAAAGTTTAAAGGTACCTGTCAACAACATAGTCTCCGGGTTGGTTTCCGCGGCATGGAGAGAAAAAACTCTGCCTTGGGTAGGCAGATTCCTCTGAGGGCACTGCAGCAACATGTGGTCTGGACTGCCACACTTAAAACACTTTCCTGAGCCAGCCATACATGCTCCAGGATGGCGACGTGAGCACCTGGGACAGACAGGGTGCTCCTGAGTCCTCGGGGCTGGGCGTCCCCGCTGCTGCTGCTGCTGGCCTCGGTTCCAGGGAGGTCCATGAAAAGGCCTCTTATTCTGCTGCTGATGCTGATGAGGAGGAGGGCGGTGCGGTGCCTGGACTGGGCGCTTGCCCTGGCAATCCCTCTCGATATCCCGCAGATCCTGCTCTGCGGCTAAGGCCTTGGAGACGGCAATCTCATAAGTAGCAGGGTCAGATACCCTAACATCCCGGCGCAAGATCGGCCGTAAACCCACCAGGAAGTGCATCAGCTTGGCTCTGGCATCATTCGCGATCAGGGGCACAAAGTGACAGCCCCTCTCGAACTTACGGATAAACTCCGTAACCGTCATATCCCCCTGTCTCAGACTCATGAACTCGGTGGTCAGCCTGGTGCGAACCTCCTCAGAAAAATACTTGGAGTAGAAAACTTCTGTAAAGCGGGTCCATGAAAGTGTAGCCAAAGTCAAGGCTACCGAAGCTCCTTCCCACCATAAGCGGGCGTCTCCAGTGAACAGGTAGGTGGCACATCGGACTCGGTCTGCGTCCCTCAGCTCCATAAACTCAAAGATGACCTCGAGGGATTTGATCCATCCCTCGGCAACCATGGGGTCAGATGTCCCAGAGAATTCCTTCGGGCGCATCTTCATGAATCGCTCATAAACAGCCTTGGGCCCTGTCGGCCTGGCTGCGGCTGCGGCTACGGCTGCGGCATTGTTCCCCGCAAACTGTGCGAAGAACTGTGCCATCCCAGCTAACATCTGGGCACTCATGTCCGGTGGGGGCGGTGGAGGAGGTGGTAGGTCTCCCTCCGGTCTACGCTCCTCCCTGTCTTCTCGACGAGGCTCCTCCTCTCTGTTGCGCTCTAAAATGCGTCTAAGGGGCATACTGTTCTAACATAACCCATACGTAACTAACATGCATAATTCCATAATTTATTTTAAATGAACACTGAAGTACTGAAAATCTGGAAGCATGCTGACAAATTAATTCATGCTTTAAATAAAATGCTGAACAAAATGCTGAACTGAAAAACTTACAGACCAAAGACGTGGCTTCGTGAGCTTCTCGCGGTCAGTAGTAGTGAAACCCTATACAGAACCACCGCTCTGATACCAACTGCAAAAGGGCCAAAAACTCCTTGCTTGAAAATTTGCGAAAAATTAAAATTTTTCTTTTTAAAAGAACTTAAATGGCCTCATTCATAAAATCGACTGATGAATCAAGTTCAATGTTTAAAATAATAGCAGCGGAAGAAAATAAAGTTTTGCCAACAATAACAATTTAAAAATTATCCAACGACTGATAAAAATTGTTTGCAGAATAAAATAACAACTGCTGCACTGAGGTCCTCGGGTGCCACTACTGCCGACCCAAGCTGGCTCACTGGTCCCCGCCCTCGGCCCTGGCCTCATCAGTACCTACAACAATCAAGTCTAGTGAGCCTAAAGACTCAGCATGCATATATCGCATCTAACGAGTAAAAATCGAAATTAAAATATGCATGGGATAAAATATCATGTCCTGAGGCATGCTGAAAATAATCTGTACTGAGCAATTATAATACGTGCATAACTGAACTGATAATCACAGTAAAAATGTTTGCTCCTTGGAGCCTGTACTGAAATAACTGGTAAAATTTTCTGTTGAGATTATGTTTTACGCCTGTGGCCACTGCACTAAGCTGAACTGATCGGTAACTGGCTACCGGGGAGGCTGAAACTGAACTTAGCTGGCCGGTCACTGGCGACCGGGTGGTACCATACTGAACTGATCGGTCACTGGCGACCGTATAAAATAACACTCCCACATAGTGAATGAACCACAAGCCATATCGCATAAATCTCAAAAATAATCATTTTCTATTTTCATGCACGTAATATAATTAACTGACGTAATGAAAAATCCTGTAATTTTACCAACTGGATTGGATTGGATCGTCCCCAGGCTCGCTGCAACCTAACTGTGCTATGAAAAACATGCAAATGCTAAACCTTGACCAACTATGCAATTTACGTTCAAAAGATGCGACTATGACGCCTAATGACTTCGTATTCAATCATGACTCCGAGCCAACCTGAACCGACACCAAACCGACGTATATTCATGATTAAAATACGCTGAAAAATCATAAAATAATGCTCCTAAAATGATAGGGTCGAAATCTAGGTGGAATGGAGGCCAAAACACGAAACGCTCTTTCGAGAGTCAATTTGGCACATCGCACCGTAAATTCTCGTACGACCTCAAAAATGATCCAAATGACAAACGGTCAAAAACATGACCTTCCTAACTCAAAGGGGCATTGTCTAGTCCAAGTCCATAGGCTAAAAGCCAACCGAGAACTCAAACGAGCCGCCAAACCGACACAGCAACTTGCTGTAATTTTCCAGCAACTGTACAATCGTGTAACTTGTGTTGTTTTCGAGACTACCGGCCATTGGGGCATGAACCACCGACCAGAGACTCTAACCAAAATCCCAAGGAATGATTCTAACCATGTCTAAGGGCCTTAGGCCAGCCGCAATCCGCATCACACCATAACTCAACCGAAACTCCAACCGAGAACCAACGTGCATGCGTGTGTAGTGTTTTGCTTAGATCGATGTCTTGCGTCGTTCCAGTGGCCATTTGATTGACCATGGCACGATCTAGACATCTAGGAGCATGGTATGAACCGTGGCTATGGGCCATAGGCCAACCAAGATCCATACCAAGCAACCAAAAACCGAAACCATATGCTGAACCAATGAAGAAGCCGAATGGGGAAAGGGGCTGTTCTTGTTGATTTGATTAAAACCGATGCACCATGGACCAAGCCACCAAAAGGGCGACTTAGTCACATCTTATACTTGCTAGGGGAGTGATCCAACCATGGCTATAGGCCCTTGGGGCAGCCAAGATCAGATCCTTCCTCCATGACAACAAACTGGAATTTTCGAACACCATTTTCTGCACCTATGGGGCTTGCTGTCATTTCGGTTTTTCCAGCAAACATGGGACTGAAATAAACGTTCTAACATGGCCCTAACATGTCCTAGTACATGTCCATATGCAGCCTCGAGCCCCTGGAACGATCCATCCTTGAAATCGAACCAAAACATACCAATCGTGAAGCATGGAAGTCGAGAAAAAAATCTGTGCAGAATTTTCGTTTCTTGTCTACTGAAAATTTCGGTTTTTGAAATGATAAATCTTGATCATGTACTGAAAAATAAATGATAATATGACTTGATTGAGGTTTTGAAAGAATCTAGACATGCCTGGTTTCGTTTCGAAAGAAAACGAACGAAACGACGACGACGCGGCACGGAGGAGATGGAGCGCTTCTCTTGTTTTCTTTACTCTCGATTTTTCTTGCCTTTCTCCCTAGCTATGGCTCACGATTTTTCTACTGAAAAGGGGTCTGATTTCACTCTGAATTTTCGAAAAGGAGAGGGGGGGGGGGGGGGGGGGGGGAATGGTTAGGAGGGTGAGGGAAGTGGGTGCAAGATATAAGGAAAGAATCAAGACCAAGTCTTCTCATTTTGAATTTTGAATTATGGTTTGATATCAAATCTATGTTGGGTGTTTCTAGAATGGTGATGGACGATTATTGCTTATTTTCTAGTCTAGGATATGTCCATTTATTTAATTAAATTGTGCTCCCAAAAATCCTAGAATTATCCTACTAATTACATGCAAAGAATTGGTCAAAGTTGATGAGTTGGAAAATGAGTCTTCTAGCAAATAAGGGTGGCCAAAAATGCATGATAAAATAAAGGGGAAATGTTGTTTATTTACTAAATTAATAACTCTTAAAAGCCTCACTAATTCCTTAAATAATTTAGTGAGCTAACCCCTTAATTAAATAACTTAAATGAGTTCATTTCTTAATCACCTCAAATAATTAAATTAAATCCTCAAACCTCCCTTACTAACTTAAATGAACTTACTTGCTATCTAAATTAACTTCTGGAAATATTTTCTGGATCTTAAATTCTATCTCAAAACTCCAACTCCGGTCCGACCTCACTGAAATAACTGAAACGCTAAAATCAAACTACTGAACTGAAATAATAAATAATTAACTTCAAACAAATGCATTTAAAATAATTATGCAATGAAGTCAATTAAATTTAAAAATCTAGAATTATGCATGGCTTATACGTCTACTGATTTACGGGTTCTACAAAAACTGTGTTTCTTAAACTCTAGATTTGATTTGTTTTATTTGGAAGAATTTGTTTCCTGATCAAAGAATTTTTCTTTATTTTGTAGGGATATATTCAAGCCTATTAAGATCAATGCAAGTCAATATATATTGATAGAATAATTGATGCACGAGGATATGCAAGAGTAAAGACAAAAGAGAAGCGAGACAAGCAATACAAGAGAGAATTTTCAGAAGAACTCGCAAAGACGAATCATCGTAATTATATTGTGTTGTCGTTAAGTGTTGGAGAGATCTGAAGACAACACATATGAAAGTGTTGATTGAAGATTTCGTTTTGTTGATCCAGTTTTCGGCATATCATTTTGCATTCCTATGTTTCGTTTTAAGTCAGGTTATTTGTTTTAAGATTCAACTTGTTTTCTTAACTTGTTGAGGAAATTAGTTTTTTCATAAAATCACTAGTATTGGTTTTGTAAATTTACTTCACATTTTTCTAGTGATTATTTTGCCCTAAGGCATCATGCAAATTTTTATACTTATGTATAATTATTTCTGAGTTATTTTAATTAAGTTAATTATTTGTGTGTGTTATTATTCCGCTGCATGTTGTCATAAGGTGTTACAACTTTTGAGACAAATTTTATATCTGATACAGACAATATTCATCGTTCATGTTAAACAAAAATCTTTCAATTGATATCGGAGCCATCACTTGATTTTACTAAGTGAGATTCTGTTTATTTTTGTTTAACAGCTACAAAATAATGGACGCGTAATTAAAAACGATGTGTTACTGATAAGTGCAATTTATTGTACTTTTATTACTTGTTTTTAACTTGAAATTTTGTTATTCTTGAGCAGGTTTTATGTGATTTGTTGTTGTTTTTGTTGTTGTAGTTTGGAAGCTTAGAATAGAATTTGGAGTAGCAAATTGTTGAATTGGAGTAGTGCAAAAGATAAAATAATCGAAGTATGACCGCACCCGCGGTATCATATGGACCGCACCCGCGGTCCCTGAAGTTAGAAATAAAAGATTCTGCCGAAGCATGACCGCACCCGCGGTCACTGAATTTCGAGACTAAAAGTTTCTCTGAAACAAAACCGCACCCGCGGTCCTTCTTTCACCGCACCCGCGGTCCTTCGCAAAACAGAGTCCGAAAAATCTGTAACTTTGTGGACTTCGAATAAAAGTAGAGGAAAATGGTGTGCTGCGTGGGGAAGCTTGTCTGGACTATAAAAGGCTTATATTATTCACCATCTAGGGTAATTGGGGAGCAAAGGAAAGGAGAGGAGGCTACAAAGAAAGGATTGAAGCTCAAGTTCATCATCCTTGGAAATCTATTGCACATTTCTGGACAGAAATTTCATTGCACTCCAAATCTCTTGTTCTAAGTTCTTCTTTCTTTATTTTTATTTGATATGTCTTGTTTAAGATTCATGTGTTGTTGTGTTATTTTTATTATGAACTAATTCTTATTTCTAGAGGAATGATGGAACAAAACTAGACACCATGTGTTGGGATTTATGAATTATGCTATATAAGTTTTCCTTATTGTTCATTTGTATTTTTCCAATCTTAATGCTTTCATTTTATTGGCCATATCTTGAATGATTCTTATGTTTATAATTTATCACTTGGAAAAGGGAATTTATAAACAAGAAAGGGAAAAATACATCGATGGTATTTATATAGTTCGGGAGGACATATATTGCTATTGAAGCCATTAAAAGAAGTTATTGCTTATTTTGTTATTTAATTATAGATTGTTTACGGGGACGTTACAATCCTTTGTTAGATAATTAGTATCTACTTAGCACTCGGGAGAGGGAGTAGATAATTTAGAATTCTTGGTAAATGTATAATAAGGACATTTATAATATAGCTACACAAAATAACACATGGTGGATAGTTGCGTGAAATCGGACCTCTAGATCTTTTATTTCATAGTTATTTGTTATAAAAAGTTTGGTGTTATAATATAATTAAATTTATTTTCAATTTAGTTATTGGTGCAAACAAATCTGTCAATTGATTTTTCTAAATAAAATTGAGACTATTTTAATTGCAAGCATTAATAAACATTTAAATACGTACTACTCGTGGGATCGACACTTGTACTCGACAATACATTTTATTACAACTTGACGTTGTGCACTTGCAAGCAATTAAGAAAACACGCGACAAGTTTTTGGCGCCGTTGCCGGGGAGTGTCTATTTTAAATTTATATTAGTATTGTTACCAATTAGTCTTTATTTTAATTTAGAGCTGTTTTTATTGTAATACATTAAACATTGATTTGTTTTTTATCTTTGTTTGACAGTGCATGCGAAGATCGCAAAATCTTGACTTGCTTATCTTTGATCCTGAGATCGAAAGAACCGTAAGAAGATTAAGAAAGGCAAGAAGAGAAGAGATTCGAGCAATGGCTGAAAACAGAGATAATGAAAATCCACCCCCTGCAATACCCATCAGAGATCATTTTAGGCCGGTACTAAATGCTCATTACTCGGGCATAGCATGGGGGACTATTAATGCAAACAACTTTGAGCTTAAGCCCGCATTGATAAACATGGTTAAACAGAATCAGTTTGGGGGAGCCGCTACTGCAGATCCTCATCTACATCTCAGAACATTCCTTGAAATTACTGACACGGTAAAAATAAATGGTGTTTCTGATGATATAATTCAATTGCGTTTGTTTCCTTTTTCTCTTAGGGATCAAGCAAGAGGATGGCTCCAATCGCTTCCTTTGGGGAGTATCACTACATGGCAGGAGTTAGCAACCAAGTTCCTTGCTAAATATTTTCCACCTGCGAAGTCTGCACAGTTGAAGATAGAGATAAGTACTTTTAGGCAGATTGACTTTGAGCAATTATATGAGGCATGGGAACGGTATAAGGAGTTGTTGAGGAGGTGTCCAAACCATGGTTTTGAAGATTGGGTACAGATTGAATTGTTTTATAATGGTTTGAATGGACAAACAAGAGGCACTGTGGATGCAGCAGCTGGTGGACCGATATTTGCCAAATCACCTGATCAAGCATATGATTTGCTTGAACAGATGACCATTAACAGTTATCAGTGGCCATCTGAAAGGTCAGGAGTAAAGAAGACAGCTGGTATTTATGCCGTGGATCCTATCACTTCACTAACAGCCCAAGTTTCTACATTGACCACACAACTAGCAGCCATGAATAAAGTGAGCATACCTGACACTGAAGGTCCTTCCGTGGTTGCTGAAGAAACTCATTCTCTTGAAGAAGCCCAATATATCAACAGAAACTTTGGTGGATTTGGAGGATATCGAGGTAACCCTCCTCCTAATACTTATCATCCAGGTTTGAGAAATCATGAAAATTTTTCTTATGCAAACAATATGAATGTGTTGAATCCTCCTCCGGGGTTCAATACATCAAAAGGGGAGGGAAAGCCTTCGTTTGAGGATTTGGTGGGTACATTTGTGGCTGAATCTGGAAAGAGGATGGCTAGAACTGAGTCTCGGCTTGATAGCATGGAGACTCACATAGGAAACATGGGTGCTACGATGAAATCTTTGGAGACACAAATTGGACAGTTGGCTAATGCTTTGAGAGATCAGAACAGAGGTTAATTTCCGAGTAATACAGAAGTTAATCCAAAAGAGCAGTGCAAGGCAGTCACTTTGAGGAGCGGAAAAGAATTGGAGGTTCAAAGTCCCAAGGAGATGGTGGAAAATGAGAAGTCAGTGGAAGATGTTGAGTTTGAGGTTATAACAGAGAATAAGGTTGAGGACTCTAAGACAAAAGTTGTACAACCTCCTGCATTTAAGCCTGCCATTCCATACCCTCAGAGGTTCAAAAAGAAGAGTTTAGATGATCAATTTGAAAAATTCCTTGAGATTTTTAAGAAGATACACATCAATATACCATTTGCTGATGCATTGGAGCAAATGCCCAACTATGCCAAGTTCATTAAAGATGTGTTGTCTAAAAAGAGGAAGCTGCAAGAGTTTGAGACAGTGAAGCTTACTGATGAGTGCAGTGCCATCCTACAAAAGAAATTACCACAAAAATTGAAAGATCCAGGGAGTTTTACTATTCCTTGCTTTATTGGTGGTTCTCATTGTAGTAAAGCTTTATGTGATTTAGGAGCAAGTATTAATTTGATGCCATTTTCTATTTTCAGGAAATTGGAGCTTGGAGAAGTTAAACCAACCACTATCACCCTACAGCTTGCAGACAGAAGTCTTACATATCCAAGAGGGATCGTCGAGGATGTATTGGTAAAAGTGGATAAGTTTATTTTTCCTGCAGACTTTGTGATTCTAGATATGGAAGAGGATAATGATGCTCCATTAATCTTTGAGAGACCGTTCCTTGCAACTGGAAGGGCATTGATAGATGTGCATAAGGGTGAACTCACCTTGAGAGTTGGTGGAGAAGAAGTCATTTTTAATATTTATCATGCCATGAGGGGATCAAATGAGGTAAGTACTTGTAAAAGCATTGATGTTATAGACTCATGTGTATCCTTTGACTGTGTAGGAACTAGGGACCCTTTGGAGAGTTGCTTGGTTGGAGCTGCTGAAGCTGTTAGTGAAGACGACTGGGAGTTGAAAGAGCAACTGGTGGCTCTTGAAGTATTGCATAAAGAAAAGAAAACGGATGTGTTGATTGAGGAGTTGAACGTCAAAGAGAAAATAGAGGTAATATCACCCTCTCCTGATCTGAAGGAATTGCCAAGCCACCTATGTTATGCATTCTTAGGAGAGAAGTCGACATATCCGGTAATCATATCTTCCTCCCTTACTATTGATGAAAAAGATAAATTATTGAGAGTATTGAGGGAATATAAAACTGCATTGGGATGGTCGATTTCTGATATTAGGGGAATTAGCCCCACTATATGCATGCATAAAATTTTAGTGGAGAAGTCGTATACTCCTTATGTGGATCATCAGAGGAGATTAAATCCGGCAATGAAAGAAGTTGTGAAAAATGAGGTGCTTAAATTGTTGAATGCTGGTGTGATATATGCTATTTCTCATAGTAATTGGGTGTCTCCTGTACAAGTTGTACCGAAAAAGGGTGGAATAACTGTGGTTAAAAATGAACATGATGAATTAATATCTACTCGTACTGTAACTGGTTGGCGAGTTTGTATGGATTATAGAAAATTGAACAATGCCACCCGAAAAGATCATTTTTCATTGCCTTTTATTGATCAAATGCTAGATAGACTTGCTGGTTATTGTCATTATTGCTTCTTAGACGGTTATTCAGGTTATAACCAGATAGCTATAG
This sequence comes from Primulina tabacum, assembly GCF_025594145.1. Taxonomy (NCBI): domain Eukaryota; kingdom Viridiplantae; phylum Streptophyta; class Magnoliopsida; order Lamiales; family Gesneriaceae; genus Primulina; species Primulina tabacum. The sequence continues at coordinate 17,230,080 of NC_134550.1, forward strand.
CACCAGAGGATCAGGAGAAGACTACTTTTACGTGTCCCTATGGTACGTTCTCTTTTAGGAGAATGCCTTTTGGGCTATGCAATGCACCAGCCACTTTTCAGAGGTGTATGATGGCTATATTTGCAGACATGGTGGAGGAAATCATGGAAGTTTTCATGGATGACTTCTCGGTATTTGGCTCTTCATTTGATCATTGTTTACATAACTTATCTCTTGTGTTGCAGAGATGCCAAGAAAAGAACCTAGTTCTTAATTGGGAAAAATGTCACTTTATGGTCCAAGAGGGAATTGTCCTGGGACATAAAGTATCATCTAAGGGATTAGAGGTGGATAGAGCCAAGGTGGTTGCAATTGAAAAACTTCCTCCACCAAAGAACATCAAAGGAATAAGGAGCTTTCTAGGACATGCGGGGTTTTATCGGAGATTCATTAAAGATTTTTCTAAGATCACTAAACCCTTATGTAATTTGCTTGAAAAAGATTCCACATTCATATTTGATGATGATTGTTTGCAGGCTTTTGAGAAAATCAAGAGGGCATTGGTGACAGCACCAATCATGATAGTGCCGGACTGGAAGGAGCCCTTTGAGCTGATGTGTGACGCAAGTGATTATACCGTTGGTGCAGTATTGGGCCAAAGAAGAGAAAGGATGTTTAGGGCAATCTATTATGCAAGCCGTACTATGGATGCTGCACAGCAAAATTACACCACGACTGAAAAGGAGATGCTTGCTGTAGTATTTGCATTCGACAAATTCAGGCCATATCTGATCGGCACAAAGGTAATTGTTTTTACTGACCATGCACCCATTCGCTACCTATTTGCCAAGAAGGATGCGAAACCACGCTTGATAAGGTGGATACTGCTATTACAAGAATTTGACTTCGAGGTCAAAGATAAGAAGGGAAGTGAGAATCAAGTGGCTGACCACTTGTCAAGACTTGAGCTAGAGGATAGGAAAGAAGAAGGAGCAATACAGGAAACATTTCCGGATGAACAACTTTTTGAGGTAAGTTCAATACTCCCTTGGTTTGCTGACATTGCGAATTTTTTGTCTTGTGGTATTCTTCCTCCAGATCTGAACTACCATCAGAAAAAGAAGTTCTTTCATGATATCAAAATTTTCTTCTGGGATGATCCTTGTGTATATAAGAGATGTGCTGACCAAGTGATTAGGAGATGTGTTGACGGTGTCGAAGCACACCAAATTCTTGAGCTATGTCATTCATCTGCATATGATGGACATTTTGGAGCGACACGAACTGCAGCTAAGGTGTTGGAATCAGGTTTTTTCTGGCCTACTTTGTTTAAGGATAGCTATACCTTAGTGAAATCATGTGATAGGTGCCAAAGATTAGGAAACATCTCTAGGCGTCACGAATTGCCACTGACAAATATTTTGGAAGTGGAACTTTTTGATGTTTGGGGCATAGATTTCATGGGACCCTTTCCCCCTTCTTTTGGTCAACCTTATATATTATTAGCTGTAGATTATGTTTCAAAATGGGTGGAAGCAATCGCCACCAGTACTAATGATGCTCGTGTTGTAGTTAAGTTTGTGCACAAGAACATCTTCACCAGATTTGGAACACCGAGGGCCATCATAAGTGATGAAGGTACGCATTTTTGCAATAAAATTTTCAACTCACTTTTGGCTAAATACAGTGTGAAGCACAAAGTGACACTAGCATATCATCCTCAATCGAATGGACAAGCTGAAATATCCAACCGGGAAATCAAACAAATATTAGAAAAGACTGTCAATACAAACCGGAAGGATTGGGCTATAAAATTGGATGATGCACTGTGGGCTTATAGGACCGCATTCAAGACGCCTATTGGGATGTCTCCCTATAGGCTGGTTTTTGGTAAAGCCTGTCATTTGCCGCTAGAATTGGAGCATCGAGCATTTTGGGCAGTTAAGAAGTTGGACTTTGACTTGAAAGAATCTGGCGATAGCAGAAAACTACAGTTAAATGAAATGGAGGAGTTCCGCAATGATGCATATGAAAATGCCATGATTTACAAAGAGTAGACCAAGAAGTGGCACGATAAACTCATTGTACGAAGGGAGCTCAAACCAGGACAACAAGTACTCTTGTTCAACTCCCGTCTGAAGTTGTTTCCTGATAAGTTGAAATCACGTTGGTCAGGTCCATTTTTGGTGGAGACAGTGTACCCTCATGGGGCGATTGAGCTAAAATGCAGTGATGGGAGGACCTTCAAGGTGAACGGGCAGGGAGTTAAGCCATATTATGGATCTGAAGTAAGGCAACTTGACAACATTCCTTTGGGCGGATCGACTTGATGTAAACTTATGGTAGTCGGGCTGAAGACGTTAAACCAAGCGCTTATTGGGAGGCAACCCAAATTTTTGTTTCTCTTTTGCAATTTGTTTTCGGTTTTGCTTTTATTCTAGTATTCTTATTATAGGTTGTTTATATTTTTTTTAGTATAGTGTGTGCTTATATCTTCCCAAAACTAATGAATTCCACTTGTTTTATTCTCAGGACTCAAAAAAAAATGAAGAAGAAAAAATTTTTTCCCGAAGGAATACCGCACCTGCGGTACATATAAAACCGCACCCGCGGTTAAGGAAGAAAAATTTTCAAGAAATTGCCGAGAAAGCACCGCACCCGCGGTATATTTTGGAGCGCACCCGCGCAACATGTCCCGAGAGCATACCGCACCCGCGGTATATTTTGGAGCGCACCCGCGCAACATGTCCCGAGAGCATACCGCACCCGCGGTTGTTCTTGCACCGCGGTCGCGGTTGATTGATATCGAATTATGCTACATTTGCCGAGAGCATACCGCACCCGCGGTCTCCTGTACACCGCACCCGCGGTCATTGAATACTGAATATCAAAATTAATTCGAGAGCACACCGCACCCGCGGTCGATAGTTTTACAAACAAAATGGGGCAGAAATTTTCATAATCGAAGAACACCTCTCTCAAATTTCTCTCTTTCCTTCGAAATCCTTTCTCAAGAACAAAATTTTCACACTCAATTTTTGTTATTTCTTCAACAAATTTACCACTCCAACCTAAATATCTTCATTCATTCCACCAAATATCACTTTTCTTTCCACAAAAATCAACATCAAACCTAGGGTTTCAAAGGGGCTCGAAAATTTCTTCAAGAATTGGATGGAGCTTTGATTTTATTCTTCAAGAAACATTTCAACACAATCAAGGTGAGCAAATCCATTGCATATTTGTTGAAATTTCGAAATTGAAGGTGTTATTTGCTATTGAAGGAAATTACGTTTAGTGAAGTACATTCTTGGTATTGTGGATATTGTTGATTGATTGTTGTGTATATTGTTGAGGTGTGGATATTGTGAGTATTAAGTTTGGGGGAGTGCAAGAATCATTAAATTTTGTGAATTGGATTGAGGAGAAGTTGGTGATTGAAAGGTGTTCGATAAAATTCCTCCAAGAAAAAAACAATCTAAGGGTGCATCATCATCTGTGAATTACGATGCAAACAGGTTTTGGGACGAACAAGCCGAGGAGAACTATGGAAAGATTTTGAGCAAGAGCAATATAAAAGAAAGGGGATTTGATCTTAGTTTCCCTCGAACTGAAATTGGACTAATGCTTACTGCTCGGCACTGGGATGAGTTTGGCAGGCAGCCACAAGATGCTGTCATTTCGTTGGTGAGAGAATTTTATGCTAACCTCAAGGTTAGGCATGATCCGTTGAAGGTGTTGGTGCGAGGAAAAATGGTAGCCTTTGATGCACATACGATCAATATGTTATATGGTATCCCTCATGTAATGCACGATGAATATGAAGAATACCGGGCTGAGCATGTAAATTATAATAATATTCTTCAAACAATTTGCATAGAGGGAGCGGAATGGAGAATGAGGGATGATGTGCATGTTAGCCTAGCTAAGTCTGATCTCAAAAGTGTTGCCAAAGATTGGTATTCATTTATTTCTGCTAGGATTAAGCCTACTGAGCATACCACCACAGTCATCAAGGAGAGGGCAATTCTTACTTTTTGCATTATGACGGGAAAGACAATTGATTTAGGTCAATTACTTCAGAGTTTGATGCTTGAATATGCAAGAGGTAACTCTCCTAGTGGACTCCTCCACCCTTCTCTTATCACTGCTTTATGCCAAAATGCGGGAGTGACTTGGGCAGTAAATGAAGAATTGTTGAAGCCTAAAAACCCCATTGTGGTAGTTCAAACACATAGGGTAGTTAGAGGTGAACATGCTGCGGCACGTCGAGCAGAAAGGGAATTTAACAGAAGAGCTGCAGAGAGACGTGCTCAGGCTCAAGCTCAAGAACCACAACCACAACCGCAACAACGAAATAGGAGAGATAGGTTGACCCAGTTGGAAGAAGATATGCAACATCAACGCCAAGAAATGGATGCATTTCGGTTTAGGACCGACACATTTATGGGATATATGATGGATTTTACATCTGTCTTGGCTCAGCAATTTCCATCGGCTTCAACTTCTGGCAATCCATTCCCACCTCCTCCACAGTGGCCACCCATATACCACCCGCTGGAGTTCCAACCACCACAAGATGATGAAGATGATGAGGATGGCGATGACCACTGTGAAGACCATGCACTATGGAAGTGCACCAATTGTGGAGGAACTCATACACCCAAAATCACTCCATTTCAGCATAAATCTCGAGTGAGCACCTTGAACCAAAAAGTTGCCACATTCATCCGGGAGAGGTTAGTGCAATCACCCATTGATTAAGCCATCAGCGTCATTCGTGGAGCCATCAACGCAGCGTCATTCGTGGAGCGACTTCAGAGCTTACCTTGTAGCAGATTATTCGTGCCTATAAAAAGGAAGGCTCCTCATTCGAAACTTGCACATCCAAATTCTCGAAATCCTCTCTAGCAGCACCGTATTCTCGAAGCTCTTCGCCCTCTAGTAACAAAGCTCTGCCGCAATCTCACCGTTCACGTTTACGTTTCCTTGAGCAGTCAGAATACTGTAAGTGGGCTTTTGCTATATATCTTTCTTTGTAAGTGGGCTTTTGCTATATATCTTTCTTTGTAAGTGGGTTCTTGATACTATTTTATTTGGCACACTTATTTCCTTTTAAGTGGGCATAATATGTTTCGAAAATAAATTAAACATGACTTTGAAAATTCGGTCGGCGTGATATATTCATTTCCATTTGGTATTGAAATCCCTTGAATTGTTCTTTGTTCGATATCAGTTAAATATGTGAAAGCATGTTTGAATTTTTTTTGAAATGCACTTTAATGACTCGATTTAGAAATGGTAAAGGAAATTCCGAACTTTGATATACTTTGTTTAGGCCCTGATGCGGTGGGTTATAATAATCGTTCCTTTGGCCTCGCCCCTTAGAGGAGTAACATATAGGGGACTGATCAGTAAAAACCATAGAAAATGAGATGATTTTCAGTGCTATATTCGTATTTGTGTTAGTATTTGATTCAACCTGCTTAATATTGAAATTTTGATAATTTATTCATATGTATATCCTCGATAATGGTCATGCGCGATCGGCCCCCATTTACTGAGTATTTCTCCAAAATACTCACCCCTTACTTTCCCACCCAGATAAGAATGAGAATCAAATTGAGGATGAGGAGCAAGACTACTTTTGGGGATGGTGATGAAGCAGTCTAATTCGGGACCCGTCGATTATTCTGTCTTATGATTTCAGTATCGTGTATTTACGCTTCCGCATGTTTCTATTTCTTTTGAGTTGTAAAGACAGTGAACTTTTGGGAAATTTATGATAATAAACTGGTTTCGGTTTATGATGTACTACGAGACTAGTTGTTTTTCGATCGTGTAGGTTGTTAAACAACGCCGGTGTCATAACCCGGTCATGGGGCGTGACATTTAAGTGGTATCAGAGCCGTCAGGTTCATAATCCGGTTGGGGAAGAAAATCTTCGGAAAAATTTTCGGTGGAATTTTATAAATCGGCCAATGCTATCCCCTCCGAAACGGCCCAACGATCAAGACTCCCCACCATAATCGGGAGCTACAGCGCGAAATCGCGAAATTCCTTCGTTTAGGCCTCCGAAACCTCGATTTTGCCGTTTTAGGAAAGTTTTGTAACTCCTATAACTTTTCGTAGGAAACTCCGAATTCGAGTCCGTCAACTGTTCTGGAATCCTCTCGACATGTGCTTCGAATCCATATGTCTATCCCGAAACTTTCCATTTTTGGAAATTTTCGAAAAGTTTTATTTATTTTCCTTTATTTGACTCTATATGACTCTGATATTTTATTCTGGCCTAATTTTGATATTCTGAGCATTTCTCTTTTTCCAGGAAATGGCTCGCATACGTTTAACTGCCCGTAAGAGTGTAGCTTCGATTACTCATAGAGAGACGTTCCAGCTAGACAGTCCCCGACCTCGCCCGCGCGCTCAGTCTCCTATACGTTTAGATGATTTGGCTCTAGCACGCCACGATAGGACGGTTAGGAGGCTGAGAGCTAGCAATCTGGAGAGGAGGAAACAAGTGGAGGATCTGACTACCAAGCTATTGGCAGCAGAAAAGAGGATCGATCAGGTATATGAGATGTTCCAACTCGTTAATGAAGATAACGGCGAACTGCGAGAGTCATTACAACTGACGAGGGGCCAAACCAAACAAGCTATGGATGAATTGGACCGACGTACCGTAGAATTGGCTGAAGCTCGTCACGCACGGGTAAGAGATAAGGAGAGAATGGAAGAGTCCTGGAAGGTGGTCATGCAATTGTCAGAAAATAACCAAAGGCTATCAAAGGAGATAGACGAAAGGAAGGCAAGAGAAAAGGCACTCATCCAGAAGGATCAAGCAAACTGCGCGCGTGCAAAGAATGAGTTGGACAACGCGATAGGGAAGATTCTGACTCATAGGGAACAGATTGCTGAATTAGAATCGGAGAATCAAGACCTGCGGATGCAGCTGGCAGAGTTTTTAGACCCGGATGTGCCGGAGGAGGATTCCGAGGAGGAAGAAGCCCCACCTGACGTAGCCTTGGGGAATGGAGAGATAGCAGATTAGAATATTTTAGTGAACCATTTTAGTTTATTTCCGTTGTTGCTATTCCAGTAAATCCCCATTCAGTTGTTTATGTTTAATTGAGAAATCAATAAAAGTTGTTATTTCGATTACTTGTTGGCGTCAATTTATTTTCGCACAAATTATTCAATGAATTCTATCAGTTTGTGCAACAAATATCTTAGAAACTTGTACGCTTGTAGGAGATGGCCGGAAGACCTCCCCGAAACAATCGCAACCCGCGATACGCAAACGTTAACAACCGCAACAACAATGAGGAAGATCCGAATGCTGACGACAATCCACCTCCCAGAGTGGGCCTGAGCCAAGTAGATTTAATGGCTATAGCCACCATAGTGGCAACAACTATCCAGGGTTTGGGAAACCCCAATGGTAACGGTAATCAGCAGCCACAACCACCACCGGCACAGAATGGGATCAAGTATCATTATGAGTCCCTTCGTAAGAACCGTTGCCCAGTGTTCAAGGGAGACGCCGACCCTGAGAGTAGCCAGAGTTGGTTGAAAAGCGTGGAAACCCAACTGCGACTGCTAGAGATACCTGAGGCACTTAAGGTAGAGGTGATAGTGCCATTCTTGGAGAATAAGGCAAGCAAGTGGTGGGAAACCGTCTCACCTACCCTGACAGCCGCCGGAGCAATCACTTGGCAACAATTCAGAGATGTCTTTCTCAAACAGTATTTCTCAGCAGAAGTCAGACTTCAGAAATTGAGCGAGTTTGAGAACTTCTCGCAAACTCTAGACATGTCAGTGGTAGATTACACCTCCCAATTCAATGACCTTGGAACTTATGCCCCGACAATCATGGCAGATGAAGTTCTAAAGATGCACAGATACAAGAAGGGTTTGATCAGCCGTATCCAATCATCCTTAGCAGTTTACCAACCTACAAGCTTTGCTGATTTAATGGGAGTAGCGATAAGAGCTGAGACGGATATCAAGCGTTGGGAGAACGAGAACAAGAATAAGCGACCTCTTACTGGACAGTCATCTCAAGGGAAGCCACCATTCAAGAGACCGAATCAGTCCAGTGGACCCTTCAAAGGTGCTTCGTCCCACCCAACTTACCAAGAACCAAAGATGTGCCCCAAATGTAATAATCGTCATTCTGGAGAATCCCACCGACAGACGGGAGCATGTTTCAATTGTGGGAAATTAGGGCATCGAATTGCTAACTGCCCCGAGCCATTGAAGAGAAGTACCAAGCCTAATGCTGATGCTAACCTCAACAAGCCAAGGGAGAATAATCCCAACGCTCGTGTGTTTGCAATAACTCAAGAAGAAGCAGATGATGCAAACGATGTCGTGGCAGGTACCATTTTTGTCAATGAAATGCCAGCTTATGTTTTGTTTGACAGTGGTGCTACTCATTCATTTATATCTAAAAGGTTCACTAAGAAACTAAGGCTTACACCTGAATTACTAGTCGAACCATTTAGAGTAGCAACTCCTACTAGTAAGACAATCGAAACGCATAGAGTGCACCGAAAGTGTAAAATCTGTATCAATGAGCACCTATTCCAAGCAGAATTGATACAACTAAACATGGTGGAGTTCGATATCATCTTAGGAATGGACTGGTTAGCAAGAAATAATGCGATGGTAGATTGCAAGGGAAAGAATGTCAGGCTCCGAACCCCGGACAAAAAAGAAGTCGTATATCATGGCAAATCCAAGAAACGAAAATCACTTCTTTCCGCATCCCAAGCATTGAAAGCCATGAAATCTGGAGAAGATATCTATCTAGCTATGGTTAACGTAGTGAAGGAGGAGAGTGAACTTAAACCAGAGGATATCCCTATCGTGCGAGAATTCTCAGACGTCTTTCCAGAGGAACTACCAGGGACAGTCCCGATTCGTGAAATTGAGTTCGAAATCAATTTAGTGCCCGAAGCGGCACCCATCTCCAAGGCACCGTACAGAATGGCACCAGCTGAACTTAAGGAGCTAAAGGAACAACTTCAAGAATTGCTAGACAAAAAGCAGATTCGACCAAGTGCGTCTCCATGGGGAGCTCCAGTACTTTTTGTCAAGAAGAGAGATGGGAGCATGAGACTGTGCATTGACTATAAGGAATTGAATAAGATCACTATCAAGAACAAGTACCCTCTTCCGAGAATAGATGACCTGTTCGATCAGCTTAAGGGAGCCACAATATTTTTCAAATTGGATTTGAGAACGGGCTACCACCAATTGAAGGTCAGGGCTGAAGACATCCCAAAGACGGCCTTTCGGACAAGGTATGGACACTACGAATTCACGGTGATGCCTTTTGGTCTGACAAACACACCAGCAGCCTTTATGGACCTAATGAACAGAGTATTCAAGCCGTTCCTGGATCGGTTCATAGTGGTATTCATTGATGACATCTTTGTCTACTCTCCTAGAAAAGAAGATCACGAAGAGCATCTCCGCCTCACTCTACAAACCTTAAGGGAGAAAGAACTCTATGCAAAGTTCAAGAAATGCGAATTCTGGCTAAACAGTGTATCCTTTTTAGGGCATGTGATATCGGAAGCAGGAGTATCAGTGGATCCAAAGAAAGTGGAGTCAATTCTAGATTGGTCGAAACCGAGAAACTCCACAGACATTAGAAGCTTTCTTGGATTGGCAGGCTATTACAGAAAATTCGTTGAAGGATTCTCTTCCATAGCCGTACCATTAACAAGGCTTACTCAAAAGAATTCTAAATTCATTTGGGATGACAACTGCGAGAAAAGTTTTCAGACATTGAAAGAAAAGCTCGCGTCTACACCAGTGTTAGTCTTGCCCACTGAAGATAAGGATTTCACCATCTACAGTGACGCATCGAAGGAAGGGTTGGGATGTGTACTCATGCAAGAAGGAAGAGTGATTGCCTATGCATCAAGGCAGTTGAAGCCGCATGAACGGAATTACCCCACTCATGACCTCGAGCTAGCAGCAGTCGTCTTTGCTTTGAAGATATGGAGACATTATCTCTATAGCTCCAAGTGCGAAATCTTCACGGACCACCAGAGCCTCAAATACTTGTTCACCCAAAAGGAATTAAATATGAGACAAAGGCGATGGATTGAGCTGTTGAAGGATTATGACTTGACCATAAGCTACCATCCAGGTAAGGCAAACAAAGTAGCTGATGCTTTGAGTCGGAGGAATATGAGTAAGGTTACCTTAGCTGCACTCTCCACTCAACCATGTCTGCGAGAAATCGTCAAGTTGAACCAGGATCGAGACCCAGTTCTAGTAAAACTTAAGGAACAAGCTAAGGGAGCAAAGTCACAAGATACTCAGATTGACGACAAAGGAGTCCTTTGGATGAAAGGACGATTGTGCGTACCAGACATCGATGACCTTCGACAAGAAGTAATGTCAGAAGCACATAAGTCGAAATTTTCAGTCCATCCTGGCAGTACCAAGATGTACAGAGACCTGAAGAAGAATTTCTGGTGGAGTGGAATGAAAAAGGATGTTGCGATATTTGTTTCCAAATGTCTTGTGTGCCAACAGGTCAAAGCAGAGCACCAAAGACCTGGAGGACTTCTTCAACCTCTAGAGATTCCAGAGTGGAAATGGGAACATATCTCCATGGATTTTGTGGTCGGGTTACCAAAGTCTAGACAAACCCATTATGGTATCTGGGTAATCGTAGATAGACTCACAAAATCTGCGCATTTCCTACCTGTTCGAATGAACTATAATTTGGATAAGTTAGCCACATTGTACATGAATAATATCGTACGATTACATGGGGTTCCAGCCAGCATCTTGTCAGACAGAGACCCGAGGTTTGTATCTCGTTTTTGGAAGAGCTTTCAACAAGCCATGGGAACTAAGGTCACTCTCAGTACGGCCTATCATCCTCAGACCGATGGCCAAACAGAGAGGACAATTCAAACTTTAGAAGATATGCTGAGAGCATGTGCTCTAGACTTTAGTGGCAATTAGAGTGAACATTTGCCTTTGATTGAGTTTGCTTACAATAACAGTTATCACAGCAGCATCGGAGTGGCGCCGTATGAAGCTCTGTATGGGCGAAAATGTCGGTCACCACTATATTGGGATGAAGTAGGAGAAAAGGCCATCACTAGACCCGAATTAATCCAAGAAACAGTGGATAAAATCGCTATAATCAAGGAGAGACTTAAAGTGGCACAAGACCGACAGAAGAGTTGGGCTGATCCGAAAAGAAGACCGGTGGAATTCACAACGGGAGATAAAGCATACTTGAAAGTATCACCAATGAAAGGTGTGGTTCGATTCAACGAACCCGAGAAACTGAACCCTAGATATGTTGGACCTTTTGAAATTCTAGGGAAAGTGGGTACACTTGCATACAGATTGGCACTCCCACCGAGTATGTCTAGAATCCATAATGTTTTCCATGTGTCACAACTAAGAAGATATGTTTCGGATCCAAGCCACATCCTCAAAGCTGAACAACTCCTAATCGGGGGAGACTTGAATGAAGGCCTTACTTATAAGGAAGTCCCGATCAGAATTGTGGATGCCAAAGACCAAGTGCTAAGACGACGAACGATTCCATACGTCAAAGTTCAATGGTCCAATCACACCGAAAGAGAAGCCACTTGGGAACTCGAAGAGAAAATGAGAAACCATTACCCTTACCTTTTCGAAGGACAAGATAATCCAAGTTTCGAGGACGAAACTTACATTAAGGAGGGGAGAATGTGAAGACCATGCACTATGGAAGTGCACCAATTGTGGAGGAACTCATACACCCAAAATCACTCCATTTCAGCATAAATCTCGAGTGAGCACCTTGAACCAAAAAGTGGCCACATTCATCCGGGAGAGGTTAGTGCAATCACCCATTGATTAAGCCATCAGCGTCATTCGTGGAGCCATCAACGCAGCGTCATTCATGGAGCGACTTCAGAGCTTACCTTGTAGCAGATTATTCGTGCCTATAAAAAGGAAGGCTCCTCATTCGAAACTTGCACATCCAAATTCTCGAAATCCTCTCTAGCAGCACCGTATTCTCGAAGCTCTTCGCCTTCTAGTAACAAAGCTCTGCCGCAATCTCACCGTTCACGTTTACGTTTCCTTGAGCAGTCAGAATACTGTAAGTGGGCTTTTGCTATATATCTTTCTTTGTAAGTGGGCTTTTGCTATATATCTTTCTTTGTAAGTGGGTTCTTGATACTATTTTATTTGGCACACTTATTTCCTTTTAAGTGGGCATAATATGTTTCGAAAATAAATTAAACATGACTTTGAAAATTCGGTCGGCATGATATATTCATTTCCATTTGGTATTGAAATCCCTTGAATTGTTCTTTGTTCGATATCAGTTAAATATGTGAAAGCATGTTTGAATTTTTTTTGAAATGCACTGTAATGACTCGATTTAGAAATGGTAAAGGAAATTCCGAACTTTGATATACTTTGTTTAGGCCCTGATGCGGTGGGTTATAATAACCGTTCCTTTGGCCTCGCCCCTTAGAGGAGTAACATATAGGGGACTGATCAGTAAAAACCATAGAAAATGAGATGATTTTCAGTGCTATATTCGTATTTGTGTTAGTATTTGATTCAACCTGCTTAATATTAAAATTTTGATAATTTATTCATATGTATATCCTCGATAATGGTCATGCGCGATCGGCCCCCATTTACTGAGTATTTCTCCAAAATACTCACCCCTTACTTTCCCACCCAGATAAGAATGAGAATCAAATTGAGGATGAGGAGCAAGACTACTTTTGGGGATGGTGATGAAGCAGTCTAATTCGGGACCCGTCGATTATTCTGTCTTATAATTTCAGTATCGTGTATTTACGCTTCCGCATGTTTCTATTTCTTTTGAGTTGTAAAGACAGTGAACTTTTGGGAAATTTATGATAATAAACTGGTTTCGGTTTATGATGTACTACGAGGCTAGTTGTTTTTCGATCGTGTGGTTGTTAAACAACGCCGGTGTCATAACCCGGTCTCGGGGCGTGACAACCAGTGACGGTCGTCGCCCGAAGTATGTGTATTCTCCTAATTTTCATGCTTATTTACATCGAGGACGATGCACATGTTTTAGTTTGGGGGAGATTTGATTTATTTTATGTTTGCTTGTGTGTTTATTTTCTTTTGTGTGTTTATTTATTTATTTTGTGTTTATTTATTTTTTGTAGTTTTTTGCTTGTGTGTTTATAGTCATGAAAATTTTTATTTAAAATGGCCAATGATGAGAAAAGAAAAATGTTGCATTAAGAAGAAAAGTCATGTATTACATTCATGTTAATCGATCAATTTGAAAAATTTAGAGAACAATCATGAGATTTGGTAAGTTTGAGACTTATAATTTCTATACAACTCTTTGATTTTCATTTGATATCGAAATAAATTTTTGCAAACACATATATGATTGAGGCAATCTTTGATTTTATTTGGGCCTATTTATATTGTTCATAAATATTCATTTGAAGCCCTCTTGAGCCTATATGAAAAAAAAGAATTGTGTTCTTGAAATTTCTTGGAAGCCAAGCACTTTTCTTTTGAGATGCATTGAGACACCATTTTCACGATGATTAGATTCTACTTTGTGTTGGTGAATTGAGATTTTATCTAGAACTATCCAAACATCACTCAAGGCGAAATACGGACAAATTATGATTTAGGAATGATTTAGGTGATTTTTGGATCGATTGAGCCTTTCAAGCTACCAAATAAAAAGAATTTATCATTTGTCACCTCTTTGAGCTTAAATGAATTCGAATGGCACACATTAATATGTGTAAAAGACCCACATTCGATGTTCTTTCAAATATCCCACATTTACTACCCCATTGAATATCTTAAACATTAATTTCCTACCTTCTCAAGGGAGTAAGAATTCAAAGGATCAAAGAAATGAAAATTCTCCTACAAAAGAAAAGAAAAATGAATGATGTTACATTGATGAAGTTGGAGAAAAAGGGGAGAAAAAGAGATGAAATAAATAAAAAAATTGGTGATAAAAGAAAAAGTGGAGTTTGCAAAAGAAATAAAATTCAACTTACTCCCTTATTTGAACTCCTAATCTTTATTTGTAGCCATGAGCCAAGGCCTAACATTATAACCATTGAAAATCCTATTAACCTAGTCATAGTTGTCCAATATACTAGAGGAGAGTGATTGGGAGGATCTAGCTTATGGACAATCGATAAACACTTTCATTGAGTAAGAATCTTGATCAATTTTACACACACCTCATTGCATCAAATATTTATTGGGTATCCCTTTCTTGAATGAATATTGCTTTGAACCAAATTTTTACCGGAAAAGACCTCTTGATTTGTGTTTGTAAAAATTGAAATTGATTGAGATTGTTTTGAAACATGAGTTGAAGAGATTAGAAGTTAAGAAAATTAACCGATTGCATGATTTTATCCGGATGAACAAGTGGTTGGTTTGATTTGAATTGTGAATGCATGAAGAGTTAGTTAAAATAGCTTGAGGCCAAGTTCTTTAAAATATTTCATGACTTGTTTGTTTGTGTTGTTTTGTTTTGCTCGGGACTAGCAAAATCTTAAGTTTGGGGGAATTTGATAAGTGCAATTTATTGTACTTTTATTACTTGTTTTGAACTTGAAATTTTGTTATTCTTGAGCAGGTTTTATGTGATTTGTTGTTGTTTTTGTTGTTGTAGTTTGGAAGCTTAGAATAGAATTTGGAGTAGCAAATTGTTGAATTGGAGTAGTGCAAAAGATAAAATGGCCGAAGTATGACCGCACCCGCGGTATCATATGGACTGCACCCGCGGTCCCTGAAGTTAGAAATAAAAGATTCTGCCGAAGCATGACCGCACCCGCGGTCACTGAATTTCGAGACTAAAAGTTTCTCCGAAACAACACCGCACCCGCGGTCCTTCGCAAAACAAAGTCCGAAAAATCTGTAACTTTGTGGACTTCGAATAAAAGTAGAGGAAAATGGTGTGCTGCGTGGGGAAGCTTGTCTGGACTATAAAAGGCTTATATTATTCACCATCTAGGGTAATTGGGGAGCAAAGGAAAGGAGAGGAGGCTACAAAGAAAGGATTGAAGCTCAAGTTCATCATCCTTGGAAATCTATTGCACATTTCTGGACAGAAATTTCATTGCACTCCAAATCTCTTGTTCTAAGTTCTTCTTTCTTTATTTTTATTTGATATGTCTTTTTTAAGATTCATGTGTTGTTGTGTTATTTTTATTCTGAACTAATTCTTATTTCTAGAGGAATGATGGAACAAAACTAGACACCATGTGTTGAGATTTATGAATTATGCTATATA
The DNA here is from genome assembly GCF_025594145.1 of Primulina tabacum. NCBI lineage: Eukaryota > Viridiplantae > Streptophyta > Magnoliopsida > Lamiales > Gesneriaceae > Primulina > Primulina tabacum. The sequence continues at coordinate 17,245,369 of NC_134550.1, forward strand.
AGTTTTCCTTATTGTTCATTTGTATTTTTCCAATCTTAATGCTTTCATTTTATTGGCCATATCTTGAATGATTCTTATGTTTATAATTTATCACTTGGAAAAGGGAATTTATAAACAAGAAAGAGAAAAATACATCGATGGTATTTATATAGTTCTGGAGGACATATATTGCTATTGAAGCCATTAAAAGAAGTTATTGCTTATTTTGTTATTTAATTATAGATTGTTGACGGGAACGTTACAATCCTTTGTTAGGTAATTAGTATCTACTTAGCACTCGGGAGAGGGAGTAGATAATTTAGAATTCTTGGCTAATGTATAATAAGGACATTTATAATATAGCTACACAAAATAACACATGGTGGATAGTTGCGTGAAATCGGACCTCTAGATCTTTTATTTCATAGTTATTTGTTATAAAAAGTTTGGTGTTATAATATAATTAAATTTATTTTCAATTTAGTTATTGGTGCAAACAAATCTGTCAATTGATTTTTCTAAATAAAATTGAGACTATTTTAATTGCAAGCATTAATATACATTTAAATACGTACTCCTCGTGGGATCGACACTTGTACTCGACAATACATTTTATTACAACTTGACGTTGTGCACTTGCAAGCAATTAAGAAAACACGCGACAGTTACGACCACCTGTCTTGGATGGATCCAATTACAATCTATGGAATGTCAAGATAAGAATTTATATTAAGTCCATAGATGAGAGAGCATGACAATGAGTTCTCAGCAGTTGAACTATACCGAAAGAGTAGATGAAGATGGTGACAGTCTATCAAAGCTAGAAAGTGAAAGGATAGCTGATGGAATCCCAGTTTCTACCCACAATTCAATGGCTTTAAATGGCATCTTCATATAAGTCGATCTAAATATGTTCAATTTGATTACTAACCGTGTTTCTGCTAAGGATGTATGAGAAATCCTTCAAAAACATTGTGAAGGATATGAAAGTGTGCGAAAGACAAAGTTGAGAATGCTAGCATCAAAATTTGAAAGTTTGAGGATGGAAGAGACTGAAACAATCACAGAATATAATTGTCGCTTGAGAGAGATAACCAATGAAGCATTCAACCTTGGTGATCCAATTTCAAATGAACGATTGGTTAGAAAAGTCATATGATAACTTCATTCAATATCAAGATTTGTGCAATTGATGAAGCACGAGACACATTTCAACTCTTTCTGGAAGACTTGGTCAGTACTCTTCGTACTTTCGAGATGAACATGGACTTACAAAAAAAGGACAAAAGTAAGACCATTGATTTCCTAGTGTCTAATGATTCTTTCAACGATGTTCTTCAATTAACACAGAAAGTCAATAAGTCAAACCTCTGTGATGACTCTATCTCATTGGTCATGAAGAAGTTTGGAAATTATCTGAAAAGAATTAGAGATAAAAAAGACTGGACAACAATATATATTTCCAAGTCACACTACTCTTGACAAACTTTAAAGACCTCTACCCACTCTCTCGGCTAAGGATTGAAGGCAATAATCAATTTGATTACAAAAAGTTTGATTATGTGCAATGTAGAGAGTGCACGAGATTTGGACATTATGCAAATGAACGTGTGAATAGATTTCGCAAAAATAAAAGACTGAATGTCTTCTTGCGTGATGAGGAATCTGATAAAGAGAAAGTATCCAATGAAAGAGAAAACCATACTTCCTTGACTGCATATTTGGAAGAAAAACGTTGATTACAAGTTAATCAACTAGGTGTTTTCTTCGGTGTTGCAACACCTGGTCGGAACATCTCTCTAAAATCTAGATGATTAATGCTACAATTTCTGAAAATTCAAGTATTCAAGAAACTCTAGAGGAAGATGAATAGGAAGTCACTCTGAATAGTGTATACAAATTATATAAAGATTTGTATGCTGATTGGATCAAGAAAAATAAAATTAACATCATTCTGTCAAAAGAAAATACTGGGTTGAAAAGTGAAGTGATCAAGCTTGAAGTAATTCTATGTGAGGGGAGATATGTTTTCAAAATTAGGGGGAACTAAATGGAGTTGCCTTTAGTTGCATCAATTTACATAGACTTGTTCGTGCTTATTTTGTCCAAAAAAGAAAAAAAGGGGAGATTGACAGGAAACGTGACTTGCCTTGTAAGACACAAATTTATCACCTAAACTCTTTTTCTTTTTGATAAAATTTACTTTAAGAATTTATCTTTCTAGAATATTGAGTTTCTTAAACTCTCGATTTAATTTTTATTATTTGAAGAATTTGTTTCCTGATAAAAGGCTATTTTCCTTGTTTTGTAGAGTCTATTCAAAGCTATCATGATAAACACAAGTCTATTTATGTTGAAGAATAATTTATGCACGAGGAGATGGGAGAGTACAGACAAGAGAGAAGCGAGACAAACAATACATGAGAGACTTTTCAGAAGAACTCGCAAAAACGAAACATTGTAATTATATTGTATTGTCGTTGATTGTTGGAAACATCTGAAGACAACACTTGTGAAAGTGTTAGTTTAAAATTTTGTTTCATTGCTTCAGTTTTCGGCTCATAATGTTTCATTCCCTGATTTCATTTTAAGTCTGGTTATTCATTTTAGGATGCTATTTGTTTTCTCAACTTATTGAGTAAATTAGTTTTTCATATAACCACTAGTATTGGTTTTGTAAACCGACATTACATTTTTCTAGTGATTATTTTCTCCTGAAGCATCACGCAAGTATTATACTTGTGCAGAATTATTTTTGAGTTACTTTAATTAAGTTAATTATTTGTGTGTTTATTATTCCGCTACATGTTGTCATAAAGTGTTACAACATCTCAGACAACATTTATATCTGATACACACAATTTTTATCGTTCATGTTAAACAAAAATACTTAAATTGTTATCAGAGCCATCACTTGACTTTACCAAGTGAGATTATGATTATTTTTGTTTAACGGGTATAAATTAATGGCACATCACTTACAAACGCGGTATGAAATGACTTGCATGAAATTAAGCAACAAACTGATCTTGTATCTTGCTACTGATCCATGTTATTTTTTAGAGAGAGATTATTATGATCCAGTTACATATATATGCTTGAGTTTAATATTTTTACCATCTTAAGAGTTTAAATATTTTTCATCAAGTTTGTTTTTGTTTCCGGCAGCTTGTAATTTATAATTATTAGCAGATTTCTTCGGGTCCTCTTTCTTATTGTTCATGATGTAGTTTAGAATTACCTTATTATTATATTTCTGTATCTCGGATGAGAGTATACAGTTTTACTACAATTTATTTCTATCACGCTCCGAAACTAGGGTTAGTCGACATCGACATTATTTCACAATACACAAATTCTATACAACAAGACTCATAGTACAAATATCGAAACTAGTCTATTTCATAAATGCGGAAGCGATTTATAAACAAAATGTGATTCCAAACAAAATGCGGAAGCGATTCATAAACTTAGCAAAACAGAATTATTAACCATGCTTGATTTCGAACGGTTTCTTCATCACCAGCCCCAAAACATGACTTGTTCTTCCTCATCTAATTGCTCTTCATTCTTATTTGAGGAAGGAGAGTAAAGTATGATTGTTTGGGTAAACACTCAACAAGTAATGGCCATCGTACATAATAAATAACAAAGATACATATACATATACAAAATCAAAGTTTTCATTTATAAGCATGTTGAATCTAATGCGAACAAAATACAAACATAGCACTAAAAATCATCTCATTTTTCCATAGTTTACTTATCAGTTCACTATATGTTACTTCTCTAAGAGACAAGGCCAAGTAAACAGTTATTATATCCCACCTCATCACGGGTATATCAAATCAAATCAAACATCGGAATTTCTTTTCCTATTTCTAACTCGAATCATTACAGTGCATTTCAAATAATACAAACATGATTTTGAATATCATATGTAATATTGAATAATGAACAAATTCAAATATAACATATCAAATAGAAACGGATAGATCATGTCGATCTAGTTTTTAAAAAAACATACGTAATTTACTTTATAAAAACCTCAAGCACACTTAAAAAGAATATAAGTGTGCACTCTTAATTCAAAATCCCTTTTGCCTGATTGTTCTTGAATCGGAAACGTGAAAGAATATAGCTTGAAAGTGAAATTCAGATAATTCTTGTATAGAACTTTGACATGATATTATGGAAGTACTTGCTCGAAAATTTTGTAGAATTTCATCTCCTTGGCAGCTGGTGAAGCTCAAAATATTATGAAGTTTTTGATGTAGTATTGTGTGAATTTTTTCTAACTTAAAGACTCCATTTATAGACCTCCTAAGGTGAGCTAAAAGGTCATCCATTCATGGTCATTTATTCCATTTAAATGTCATTTTTTGCTCTTATGATGGTTGTTACAAGTCCATGTGTATTCAGTTGAATATGTTCATTGGAATTCTTGTGCTTAATTGTGTCATCATTTTTCAGGTCTTCACATCCCTTCCTCTTTATTGAAAGTTTCATCCAAACTTGAAGTGGCCTGTCTTTCAAAAAGGTAAGGATGTGGTTCTCGTATTTTTTCTTCCAACTCCCAGGTAGCTTCTCTCTCGGAGTGGTTTGACCATTGTACCTTGACATATAATATGTTTCTTTTCGTCTTGGTACTTGGTCCTTTGTTCCCACAATTTGAATATAAACTTCTTTGCAATTTAATTCTTCATTCAATTTTCCTTCAATCAGAAGTGGTCCAGCTTCAAGAATATGACTTGGATCTAAAATATATCTTCTTAGTTGTGAAACGTGGAAGATATTATGAATCTTTGATATATTTGGTGGGAATGCTGATCAATAAGCAAGTGTTTTCATTTTCTCTAGAATTTTAAAAGGTCCAACACATCCAAGGTTCAGTTTTCCATTCTTATTGAATCGGTTCACACCTTTCATGGGTTAAACTTTAACATATGCTTTCTCTCCCACTTAAAATTCCATTGGTCTTCTCTCAGATCAGCACAGCTTTTTTCTGCCGATCTTGTTTCGTCTTTAGTCTCTCCTTGATCAAAGTAACTTTATCCGTTGTTTCTTGGATCAGCTAGGGTTCAGTGATAGCTTTGTCACCTACTTCATTCCAATGTAGTAGTGATCGACATTTTCGCCCATATAGAGATTTGTATTGTGCCATTCCAATGCTATTAAGATAAATGTTATTGTAGGGGAACTCAATCAAGGGCAGATGTTCACTCTAATTGCCACTGAAGTCTAGAGCACATGCTCTCAGCATATCCTCAACAGTTTATATTTTTATCTTAGTTTGGCCATCAGTTTGAGGGTGATATACCGTACTAAGAGTAACTTTAGTCTCCATAGCTTGTTGAAAGATCTTCCAAAAATGGGATATAAACATCGGATCTCTCTCTGATAGTATGCTAGCTGGAACTCCATGTAATCATACGATAATATTCATGTATAGGGTGGCCAGTTTGTCTAGATTATAGTTCATATGGATGAGTAAGAAATGCATAGATTTCCTGAGTTTATCTACAATTACTCATATACCATCATGACTTTATCTAGATTTTGGTAGATCTACTATAAATTCCGTGGAAATATGTTCACATTTCCATTTCTATAATTTCAAATGATCAATGATCTTCCAGATCATTGTTGCTCTGTTTTGACCTGTTGCTACACTTTAAATCTAGAGATAAACTCTGCAATATCTCTATTGATTCCAATCTACCAAAAACATTGTTTCAAATAATTGTACATCTTTGTACTGGAAATGTGGATGGAGAATTTTGGTATATGTGCTTCTAACATTACTTTTTGTCGAAGATTATCGATATGTGACACATTTAGTAATCCTTTCATCCATAGAATTATTTGTTTGTCTACTTGGAAAATATGGTGTCTTTCTCTGTTTGGCTGGTTCCTTGAATTTTTCTAATACAAGGTCTAGATTTTGATTCAGCTTGGCTGTCTCTCGAAGGCATGGTTGCATCGAGAGTGAAGCTAGTGTGATTTTACATATATTATTCCAACTCAAAGCATCAGCTACCTTGCCTTACTCGGATGGTAGCTTATTGTCAAGTTGTTGTATTTTAAGACTTCAATCCACCGTCTGTCTCATATTTAATTCTTTCTGAGTGAACAAGTAATTAATACTTGGTGGTCATTGAAGATTTCACACTTGGCTCTATCAAGATAGTATCTCCAGATTTTTAAAGCCAAAATCATTGTTGCTAGCTTGAGATATTGTGTAGGGTAATTTTGCTCATATGACTTTAATTGTCTTGATGCGTATGAAATCACCCTTCCAAGAGTACAAATCCGAGACCTTGCTTCGATGCATCACTGCAGAATCATTTTCTTCAATTGGTAATACTAACAATGGCATAGAAGCAAGTTACTCTTTTAGAGTTTCGAAATTTTTCTCACATTTTGTAATGCCTGAAGTAAATATCACAAGTTGTTGATTTAGTAATATGAGATTACTAAATAATGAATGATTATTAAATAATGAAATATGACATATTTTGATTATATGAAGTCCAAATGATTTGAAATTTGGATATAATGTAGAAAACTCAAAGATGTAGAAGTTTCATGTTTTGAGTTTTGGAAAATTTGATCGTTTGATTGATCCAAAGGGATATACCGGTGTTAAAATGTTAAATATTATATATTATATTATATTATATTATTTTATTAATATAATATAATATAATATATAAAAAAAGAAAATGAGTTGAGTCGGTGGAATTCATACCGAACTCAAGTGAACAAAGGCAACAGAGAAGCTCGCATAAAGGAGAAGGAAAAGAATATACAGTTTTAAATTTTCTTTTCGATATTGCGACTTATCAGTTTATCCAATCGACAAACCGACTTCAGTTTTGGAATCGTTGACACGAGATCTTCGATTTGAGGTATAAATTTTATATTTTTGGTGATGTTTGAAATTCGTCGATTTTTGGAATACATCCGATAAATTGTTAAATAATACTGAAATTGAAAATGTTGAATAATATATGATCCTAACGAAGTACATAAGATTATAGTGTTGTTGTTTTGAATTATTCCTAATTTATTATAATTAGGGATTTTAATCGTTGAATTGAGATTGAAGAGTTGTTTGTTAGTTGTTATTAATTCTGATTATATATTCGGAGTCTACGAAGTATATGCTACACATTGATATAAAGTTTTCGTAATTTGACGGATGTTGTAAAATAACCTATTATTTGAAGTTAATTAATTAGGGTGTATTTGATGGTAGTATTGTGAATTAAATACACTAAAATATTAAATTGATGAATGATAAGAATTTATAATCGAGTTTTATATTTTGTTGAATTAATTGTTGTTGGGTCATTTGATGTTATATATTGAGGTTGTTATGATTGTATTGATACAGGTGATAATGATCTGATAATTGTTGTTGATTTATTTAGATACAACACAAGCCTCGGGATCAAAGAAATAGCCAGATTATATATATACTCGATTATCAGGTACGTGTTGACGTACGAGCATATGTTGTTATTGTTTAGTATTGATGAATACTATTGTGTTGAAAGATGGTAAATCACTGTAATTGGGTGATTTGATATTATATTTGCTGTTGTTTATTATTGTTGATGTTGTTAGCAGTCGTTTTTGGGAGACGTCACGTTGATGTTGTTCGTTCAACGATGTTGCTGTCGCCGGAGTTGGGGTGCGACGTATCGTTGATGTTATTTGTTCGACGATATTGCTGTCGCCGGTGTTGGGGTGCAATGTATCATCGATGTTGTTGTTTGTTCGACGATATTGCTGTCGCCGGAGTTGGGGTGCGACATATCGTCGATGTTGTTGTTGCAGTGTGATGTTGTTGATGGCAGATTGTCCAGAAACGGCAAAGGGGGTATTTCTGTTATGATTTCAGTTATATTTTATGTTGTTAATATAACTGTTATGTATTACGATGATGATTGTTGTGTATGCTCACCCTTTGGGGGATGTTTCTGTTGGACATGTTACAGGACTATGCTGTGAGACATGATAGCGGAGAAGGACTAGGTATGTCTAGTCAAACAGTCCTGTAGTTAATAGTAGATAGAGACAATATAGTTTATTGTCTTATTTGAGTTGTATGTGTGTATTTATTATACTGTTTCTGCTGCACTGATGTAGATAGTGTGATGATTGCACTATTTTGTCGTATATGCATTATATTATTACGTCGTTGAAAAGAAAATTTTTATGCATATGACGTCACATGTTGTATGATTACGTTGCGAGGTTTGGGGTGCCACATTTGGTGGTATCAGAGCATATGTTAGATGTCTGAGATGGTTAGGAGTTGTGTTTGTGATGAGGGAGTTGGATGACGATATTATCTGCCTGTGTCTATGCATTTGACTTGCTTTTGATGAGTTCTTTGTATGATTGATTGTTCTTTAGTTGCGTGTGCTTTCGTGCGAAAGGTGTGATGATGATTACTAAATTATAATTGTTAAATGTTATGATTAACAATTTGATTTCCAGTGATGGCAGCTAGAGAACAGATACATCCACACGAGGAAACAGACGAGGTTGACAGTGGTTTTGGACAGATGAATCCATTGCCACCTCTTCCTATGTGACAGGCACCTGCAGATCAGTCTTTATTGCCTGGTGAGTTGACTTTGGCACAGTTTAGCAGTTATCTTCCACCGAGATTTGATAGTTCTTAGACTGGTGAGCGAGCAGAGGAGTGGATTGAGAGGATAGAGCATATATTTGTGACAGCTCCGTGTGTGCTAGGTCTGCTTGGTTACGATTGGCTACATTTCAGCTTTTGAGGAATGTATTATTATGGTGGCAGACGACTGAGGCTGGATTGAGAGCCCAGGGCCGTACTGTTGATTGGGATGTGTTTCGCTCTCGTTTTCTTGATAAGTATTTTTCTATAGCAGCCAGAGAGAAGAAAGAGAGAGAACTCTAGGATTTGAGACATGGCAGTATGTCTGTTGCTGATTATGAGTCTCGGTATTCTGCATTGCTGAAATATGTGTCACGTATTGCTACGAATGTTCATGCTAAGATGAGGCACTTCTTGAAAGGGTTGAAGTTAGAGTTATTTGATCGTGTGCAATCAAATAACCCGATATCATTTGATGATGTAGTGACGAGGGCTGAGATGGATGAGTTAGTTATACAGGAGTATGGGGCTCAGGGACGATTATCAGAGCCGACTAGGGAGTCATTGCGACCACAAGGACAATCTTTTAAATATCAGAAGGATTCATCTTCTTCATCCTCATCTGGGAAGCGCCGATTTGATTCGCGACGTGTTGAGAGTCTTGGGGGCAGTTCTCAGTCTGTTCAGGGACAGAGAGGGGAGTCTAGAGCAGTGGGATTTTTTCGTTGTGGGGGACCTCATCTGATCAGACAGTGTACACAGACCGAGATCACCTGTTTTGAGCGTGGCGGTGTGGGCCATATAGCCAGACAGTGTCCTAGTCGTGAGGGACAGCAAGAGCCCAGGAGTGACAGAGGTAGATCCTCAGGGAGAGGAGGACGACAGCCTCAGCAGTTTACACCGCGACCTTCTGGAGGACAGCCACGTATGCAGGGAGCTGGTCCGCCTCAGGCACAGGTGTATGCTTTGACTCGAGAGCAGGCAGAGGAGGCACGAGAGGAGATGATAGCGGGTAAGTGTTATTTGTGTTCTTATCCTGCTTATATTCTTGTTGATGCAGGTGCCTCGCATACTTTTATATCGAAGAGGTTTGTGGTTGAGCATCATATGCGCCCGTCTCCATTGTCTATGCCTCTTTCTGTTTCGACACCTTCTGGAGTTGATATATCAGTTGTATTTATGATATTAGATGGTATTATTTCTTATGAGGGCTATGAGATGAGATCTGATATGATTATTCTAGAGATGACTGATTTTGATTTTATTGTGGGAATTAATGTTTTGAGGAGATATTGTGCGACTGTTGATTGTTATCAGCGGGTAGTATACTTTTATACAGATGAGAAAGAGCGTTGGACATTTTATGGGATGGGTTCTTGTCCCCGTGTTCCATTGATATCTGCTATCCGGATGTTTCGGTTATTGGAGCATGGACATGAGGGTTTTCTTATTTATGCTGTAGATGTGACAGAGAAGAAGAAAGAGGTGGGAATAGAGGAGATACATGTAGTTGCTGAGTTTGCTGATGTATTTCCTTATGAGATTCCAAGGCTTCCCACCAGTCCGTGAGGTGTAGTTTGAGATTGAATTGATGCCAGGTACTTCCCCTATTTCTCGTACTCCTTACAGAATGGCACCAACAGAGTTGAGAAAGTTGAAAGCCCAGTTGCAGGACTTATTGGACAAGGGATACATTCGCCCTACTGTATCGCCTTGGGGTGCACCAGTCTTATTTAAAGAAAGATGGAACGATGCGGCTTTGTATTGACTATCGACAGCTGAATAAGGTAACGATTAAGAATAAATATCTCCTCCCTCGTATTGATAATTTTTTTGATCAGTTGCAGGGAACCTCAGTGTATTCAAAGATTGATTTGAGGTCAGGATATCATTATATACGAGTTAGAGAGGAGGATATTCAGAAGACAGCATTCAGGACCAGATATGGAAATTATGAGTTTTTGGTTATGCCGTTTTTGTTGACGAATGCTCCAGCTGTGTTTATGAGTTTGATGAATAGGATATTTTAGCCTTATCTCGATCGGTTTGTTATTGTGTTTATTGATGATATATTGATATATTCTAGGAGTGAGGCTGAGCATGCAGGGCATTTACGTTCAGTATTACAGGTACTGCGAGATAGACAATTGTATGCCAAACTCAGTAAGTGTGAGTTTTGGTTGGATCGAGTGGTCTTCTTGGGTCATGTTATATCGAGAGATGGGATTTCTGTTGATCCAACGAAGGTCGAAACCGTGTTATAGTGGTCTGCACCTACATCTGTACCAGAGATCCGTAGTTTCTTGGGCTTAGCAGGTTATTATCGTCGATTTATCGAGGGAGTTTCAAAGATTGCTAGAACTTTGACATAGTTGACTCAGAAAGGTGTGCGATTTCAGTGGTCTGAAGCATGTGAGAAGAGTTTTAAGGAGTTGAAGCACCGAATAACGACTGCACCGGTGTTATAAATCCCTACACAAAACGAGAGGTTTGTTGTTTATACTGATGCATAATTACATGGTTTGGGATGTGTTTTGATGTAGGATCGACATGTTGTGGCATATGCCTCGAGACAGCTGAAACCACATGAAACAAGGTACCCTGTGCATGACTTGGAATTGGCAGCCATTATCTTTGCCTTGAAGATATGGCGATGTTGCGACTTTGATTGTTGCACTCCCAAGAGCAGGTTGTCAATAAGTAGTATAATTCGGTGAGTCCGAATATCGTATCCACAGGGAAGCAAAGGTAATTACAAGTCAACTACAATGTCTTTTTGTTTTTGTTTTTGTTTTTTTTTTAATGGTTTGAATCTTTAATTGGTAATTTTTAATTGTTCAAATTTTAATTTAAGTAGTTGAGATTATAGGATCCACTCTTGGTATTTTAATAAAGTTAACATTAATGAACATTATTGAAATCCACTTAATAAAATGGTTCCAATATATATTAAATAATCATATTTTTATTATGTTATATATTATTATCTTATAAATATATAATATATACCAAAACTTGTAAATGTTGTCAAGTATTTATTGTGCTATATATATATATTTGTAAACACTAAATCAAGGTTCTCACTTTAAATGGTTGGTAAAACCAAACAAACATTTAAATGGTACCAAGAAATTAATATTATGATATTAATATATAATAAATCAAGGCATCCACTTTAAATGGTTAGTAATACCAAACTAACATTTAAATGGTTCCAAGAAATTAATATTATGATATAATCATATAATAAATCAAGGCATCCACTTTAAATGGTTGGTAAAACTAAACAAACATTTAAATGGTACCAAGAAATTAATATTATGATATATTCATATATTAAACCAAGGCATCCACTTTAAATGGTTGGTAATACCAAACTAACTTTTAAATGGTTCTAAGAATTTAGTGTAATATATAGCAACAATAAATCAAAACTCCCACTTATAAGTAGGGTATAACAATACTTAAGGAAATAAATATAACATAAACAATAAATAATGATTAAATAATATAAAACATAGATTCTTACCTTTTAATAACCTTATTATCATGCCAAGAGTTTCATGTTTTCATCTCAACTTTGGGAAGTTAGCTACTCATTATTCAAAGTGTAAAACTTTGATATGAATTTAACATGCTAATTATATTTAAATGAAGAAATAAAGGAAAAACAAAGAGAAAAATATTATGAACTCAAAGGTTTGTTCATAAAATGAGGGATATCTCAATACATTACAATGCACCCCTATTTATAGCAAAATTTGGGGAGACAACCACAAATAAAATATTATTTTTTACGCATAAGTCTTCATTGGTGTTCCAAGAAATTAATATTTTAATACACATCACTTTGAAAATCTTCCCATCTGAATTTTCTTCACCACATAAAATAAAACATGTAGATATCTGAGTTGTTTTAATTGTGGTAATTTTTTAACCATTTAACCAAGTAATTTGAGAGATATGGTCAAAATACAAGAGCATGATAAAACTGCCACTTCTTTGGTAACTTTAATTGTTGCTTAATTTGATCCCACTTGTGAGAAGATTTTTATCTCATGCTTGCCATCAATATTGTAGATATTAACATCAACTTTCTACAGGTCCAAGAATCATCTTAATCCCATTTTCAACGCCAAGTTTATTCTTGTTTTATCGAACCTGTAAAAAATAGTAAAAACTTATAATTACACAACAACTTATATTTTATACAATTGGTTATAAAACATATAATATTTAAACATTTAATAAAACAAAAACTATATATTTATATTATAAAACATTTAATTAATATACAATTTTTTATCTTTATCACACTCCCCAACCAGCTTATTGCTAGTCCCTAGCAATTTAAGCGTTAATAGCAACACAAAACATATTGATTAATTTAAATAGAAATGTAATCAGAACAATCCAAGTGTTTATATTAAATTTGAAAACTGTCAAAGTAATATCAAGATCTGATAGGATCGATTAACGTATCAAGAGTGTTTAGAAGGGGGGTTGAATAAACACTCACAGTTAAAACTGGTCTTTTCTAATTTTGAGTTCAGTTTGGTGACAAACTGATTCTCGGAATCTTGTTGGTCAATGACAATCAGTTAAACTAAAGTAGTTGCGGAAAATAACTGACTGAAAGATAGAATACGAAACTGAAATAAAGTAGGCAAGGGTTGTTTCTGGATGTTCGGAGAATTTAATTACTCCTACGTCACCCCTTCTATCTCAAGGATAGGATATCCACTAAAATACTTTCATCAAATACAAGAATTGTACTGACTCACTTCAGTTTGGACTTAACAATGCCAAAAACTGAAACTCTTAGTTTAACAGAATGTTCTCAGTGAGTAACTGATCTTAGCACTATCGAATTTCAACGATTATTACAACTTGCTAGTGAGCTCAAATTGTAGCCTTAACTGCTACGAATATATCAAGTAAGAGTGAGCTAAGATTTTGACAGAGTAACAGCAAGCTTTTGAATAGTGTTCACTTTCTTTCTTTCAGCTGTTCTTCTGTCATATATAAGCTTCTTTTCTCCAACGGTAACTTGAGATGAATTTGAATCTTTGTATCCGTTGATTTCTACTTGATTATTCCTTGGACATTGTTTGCTTCATTTATTGTGATGCGGCGTCTTAATTCCTTTCGCCGAAATACGTTTTTCTAAGCTGTATTGATTGAAGTGCGGCGTTGCAATCTTCTCTTGACGGTTGAATGCTCTTTCCCGAGACATGTTCGGTTGAAGGGTGCTTAGCATACGGCTGAATATATCAATTGATCAGTTGAGGGGTGCGTTTCCAACTGATCAGTCTTCTTTAATAGATCAGCTGATTTCAGTTGTTAAGTCCAGTTGCTGAGTTTAGTTTACTCGATCAGTTGGTTCGTATTTTCAGTTGGTTCATATTTTGTCAAACGCCGGAATTTAGTTTCCAACAATTTCCCCCTTTATGGTGTTTGAAAAAACTAAGTAAATAATAACTGAACATCTGAGCTCATTGTAGATAAAATAAGAGATTGAATTTCTTGAACTGAAAGGGATCTTGATTTAACAACAGCTGAATCTAATAATCTGATTAACTGCTTCTGTTGTTTCTCAAGATGCTCTTTGATCTTTGATTTCTTCCCCCTTTTTGTCAAACAAATCCATCTTCTCAGATAATTTTCGAACGTCAGTGGAAAGAATTTTGACATATGCGGAGATACTTGAGACAGCAGTTTGTAAACAAATCTGCAGCAATTCCATTTTATTAGAAACAAAAGTTTCCAATCGCTCAACTCGTTGACTGATTATATCCTGAGTTGTATAGATACTTTGAGCTAGACCTCTGTTATTCTTCATCTCAAGTACAGTTCGGGTAAGAGACTCCATGTTTGCTTGAATGGCTTTCAGTTTTGCGGAGTCATATTCAATTGAAGAATCCAATTTGACAGTATGAGAGAATTGTGTGGATTGAATTTTCTTGATTTCAGTAATCATCTGCTGCATATTGTGCTGCATATTCTGGATTTCTTCAAGAACAAGATCCATTTCTATGGATTGAAGAGGAGGTGACTGATTAGATGTTCTTGGTTCATGAGAGACTTGATCAAAAACCACCATGGTCCTATCAGATAATATCGTTTCAGAAACAGTCTGTGCTAGAATGTCTGTTGCAGCAATTTCTTCGTGAATTTGAGGTGGTGAAAGTGGATTTTGATCAACAGATAACGCTTGGTCAGTTTCCACTGGTGCCTCTTATTGAAAGTTTACTGAACTTGGTTCTGGTTCCTTTGTTTGAATGAGCAATCGACTCACCACATTTTCAGCAACTGCTTGACCTGGAGATTTTTCTAGTCCATCAGTTTGAGTGACTTGTTCAGCAGAGATTTCTGGCTGAACTGGTGCTTCTTGTTGTTCTTGCATTGAATCTGGGACTGGCTCTTCAGCAGAAAGTGGTTCAACTAGTTCTTCAGATTGTATCTGAACTTCTTGTTTTGGTTGTTCAGTTGAAGGAGCAATTGATTTAGAATGTATTTCTTCTAGCTGAGCTTCGAGAGCTACAGCCTGAATGATTTCATCATGTTTGCAAAAGATAGTTCAGTTTCAGAATACAGCTGATGTTCAACTTGAGAAGATTGAGGCATATCCTGAACTGTCTCTTCAGCAGCCGATTGTGGAGATGGCTCGTTCTGTTGGGAGGAGGATGAATATTTTTCTGCATTTGAATTGGAGGATTTGTCAGGAAGAACCAATTCCTGATCTTGTTCCCAAAATCTGATTTCCCTTTGTAGGCCACTAAGATCTGAGTCCAGTTGGGTGAACACAGCTCTATCATTATATGCAGTTGGACCTATGGGATTGTAGTTTGATTTCAGTTTTTCAACCATTCTTGTCAGCTTTTTGACTCGAATTTGATCAAAGAAATATTTTTGCCTCTCCAATGCCTGAGCAATAGTAGCAGCTTTGACTATATTTAACACAATCCCTTCAAGTTTAATAAACTTTTTCAGTTGGGATTTGTGCTTCAGCTCTTTGGCAAAAATTTTAGTCCTAAAACTCTTCCAGCTATCAAAAGATTTTAGTTTCGATGTGGCAAATGCATTTACTTGTTCCCAAACCAGGTCAATGTGAGTTTGGATGGTATTAGATGGCCTTGGTTCTTCAACTAGCTTGCCCTTTCCTTTTTCAGTTGTGAGAATGTGAGGAATATCCAAACCAGAGTGAGTCAATATAACACCTTTAGATCTGGCCCGAGGCAAAATGGTAGGTCGATTTACATGAGTCAAAGGAGCTCTTACCTTAGTGGGTGCCTTTTCTTTAATAACTGAATCATCAGGTGGGAGTACCTGCAAAGGGATAGCCTGAATAGGCTGTTGGGCAGCTGATTGAGTAATTTTCTCAGTTGGAATGGCTTCCACCGCTGTTATTGGTTTAGTTCTTTGCGTTCTTGGTCTCTTGACAAGTTTAGGAGAAGGAGTTTTCTCCGAATCTGATTCACTGATAATCAGTTTTCGTTTTGCAGTCTTCAGTTGGGCCAAAGTTTTGGTCTTCTTGATTGGTGTTGGAGCAAGTGGTTGCATTCCAACCTCCTGTTTGGTTTTCAAAGACTATTTGAGAGAAATATCCAGTTTGGTCTTTGGCGGTAAGATGTTCTTGGCATTGAATACCTTGAACATTGATGATTTTCCAGCATTGTCAGCTACCAATCCTTTCAGTTTCAGAAGATAACTGATTGGAATAGCAAAGCCTCTTGACTGGTTGGTAGATTGAAGCATATTCCTCATAATATTGAAAATAATATGCCTCCAGTTAGCTTTCTTTTCTCGCATGATGATGGTCATCACTTGGAATTTTTCAAGAGTAAGGGCAGCATAAGATCTGGCCTTAGCCAATATGCCCATCGCCACAATGTCGGCTAATAACTGTATTTCTGGTTTCAGCTCTTTCTTTGGATCGGAAACTTTGATTTTCCGTCCATCAGCAGATAGCAAAGATTGCATTTCCTCAATGTCAGATGTTTTGATTTTAGAGACGTTGACGTACCCATCAGTTGGCAGAGAGAAAATTTCTCCGAAGGTTTCTTCAGATAGGATCATTAGTTGATTCTTGACAGTTACAGAGATGCTTCCATCAGCAGTGACAAACCCCTTCACATAGAATTCATTTACTTCCTTGGGGTATATTTCCTACGAAGATTGTCCCAAAAACATCCTGAGACCAGCAGATTCAATCTTCAGAAAAACGTTCTTAACATCAGCTTCTTGAACTGATAAAACTGAGTCAAAATCAATGGCCATAGCGTTCAACATGTAAGCTGGGATTTGATTCACCATTTCGACAGAAAAAATTATCTGAAATTCGTAAACGATAAGCTCTGGAATTAGTATGCTATTAGAAACTGATTGTATGCATAAGAAGAGAACTGAATTGAAGCGGGCTTAGTACAGTTGTTCGTGACTGTTCAAATTCGGGACACGTTTCAGTCCATTAAAAATTTTGAGTAAAACTATGTGTACGTGTAATGTGGGCGTTTGTGAAAAAGATGAACGGTTTAAAATAGGCCACGTTATGAATCTGCAGTCACGTCAGTTGTTTTGGAATATAATAAGTTTTAAATTTGTTAACTTATGTGAGAAGATTTGTCAAATATCCAGCTGAACGATCAGTTGGGAAACTGCTTCATTTCAGTTGAGAGTTCACAAACAATTGTCTTCTCAGTTAACCTCTTCAAAACTGATATTCCCCCTTAATCGATGCATAAAATAATTAAAGCGACGATATAAAATAAATTTAAAGGTCAGAAAGATTATCGTTTGCTGAAGCTTTGACGACCCTTCATCTTCCATGACTTTTGGCTATAAGTAGAAGTGACATGGTTAGTTTCAGTCATATTGAAAAACATATTTAAAGTAAAAAGAATGGCAGATGCTAGTAGCTCGAGTGCTTTGCCATTTTCTTTGGAGACTAGGAAGGCTGTGATAGAAGATGAAGTCTTCTATGAGAGTCTTCACTACTGGGAGAAGCTTCAGAAGCTTGAGTTCCTGTATAATATTGGCGAGGCTACCACTCCCGAGCTGATGGAAGAGTTGAGAAAAGTGCGGGAGCACTTGCACATAGCTGTGTGGCTGGATATCTTCACAGATGTTCATATCTATCAGCTGATGCTTCTAAAAGAGCTGAAGATCCTTAGGCGCATAGCTGGTTCTCACAGCTTTGCCAAGACATCTACTGGACCTTTATCTGCTTGGTTGAAGATGTGGATAAATGTTGTAGAAGAGAAATATAATGATGTAATCCAAGCAAATATTTATGGTTGAATGAAACATTTATTTTGGCTTAACTTTGTTTTTCTTTTTCCTGCAAATAATAAGTTTCATTAGTTATTATATATGAATTACGATCATAAACAGATGAACTGATGACTGGTTAAGCGTTAAGTAATAAGTGTCATACTGATATCAGTTGATAATAAACAACTGATAGTTAAGAAGCCTCGGTAAATGAGAAAGACGCTTCGGTTGATTTGAGTCTCTTCAGTTTCTTCAACATTTAAATTTCATCTGTCTATAAATAAAATGATAGAATGTGAGACAATAACAGTTCAATATGTCGGATTCAAGTAACTCTGATGCATGCAGTAGTTCGCATATTCAAGTTAATGAGCAATTAAGTCCTTATTTAGAAGAATTGAAGAAGACAATGGAAGAATATGTCTTGATGAAAGTGATGTCAACATGGTTCAAGATTCATGATTTGCAGAGGGTAAGTGGTAGTGGTGCTGTTCCTACTCGTGCTCAAGCAGCAACAGCAAGAAAATACATTGATCGTTTTGAAGTTAGGCATGTTACACATCTGATTGATGACAAATGTCTGTTAGAAGCAATGTTATGGAAGGAATGACATGTGGTTGAGAAGATTTCTACAACTAGGTCATTTTCTAGAATCCAAATTTATGAGTTGAATAATTGTATTAGAAAATGGCAGGATTCAGTTGGTTCTATGATATCTTCTGTAAACTGGGATCGATGGTATTCTTAATAAAGTATTATTTTCAATTTGTTGTGTTCTTATTTTCTGCAGATACTTCTATTAGTAAAGCAACATTAGTAATAATTTTAAGACAGATCAATTAAACCAAGAATATTGCGAAAGTAAGAAAACTTAGTCTCGGGTAATGGTTTGGTGAAGATGTCAGCTGCTTGTTGCTCAGTTGATATATACTCTAGTCTAATGTCCTTCTTCAAAGCATGATCTCTAATGAAGTGGTGTCTGACATCTATATGCTTTGTCCTTGAGTGAAGAACTGGATTATAGGTGATGGCAATTGTACTCGTATTGTCACAAAATATGGGCGAATTATTTGTAATTACTCCATAATCTCTCAGTTGTTGCTGGATCCAGATCAGTTGTGCACAGCAACTACCAGCAGCAAGGTATTCTGCTTCAGTTGTTGAGGTAGCTATAGATGTCTGCTTCTTGCTGAACCAAGAGATCAGCCTGTCTCCTAGAAACTGACAAGATCCACTTGTACTTTTACGATCAAGCTTACATCCTGCATAATCTGCATTTGAATATCCAACTAAATTGAAAGTAGAGTCTTTAGAATACCATAACCCAACATTTTGTGTACCCTTAAGATATTTCAAAATTCTTTTAGCAGCTGAGAAATGTGATTGCTTAGGATTTGCTTGAAATCTAGCACACATACACACAGCAAAAACAATATCAGGGCGACTGGCAGTTAGGTATAACAATGACCCTATTAAACCTCTATATAATGTCGCCTCAAATGATATTCCCCCTTGATCAGTGTCCAATTTTACTGATGAGCTCACGAGAGTATTTGCAGCTGAACATGATTCCATGCCAAATTTCTTCAGCAGCTCCTTTGTATATTTAGTCTGACTGAGGAATATGCCAGTCTCCAGTTGCTTCAGTTGCAGTCCAAGAAAGAATGTCAGTTCACCCATCATGCTCATTTCAAACTTATCCTGCATCAGCTTAGCAAACTTTTCGTATAATTTGGGGTTTGTTGACCCAAATATGATATCATCAACATAAATTTGAACTAATAAAATGTGATCATTCTTAGTAAATTTGAACAAGGTCTTATCAACTGATCCAACAGAAAAATCATGATCAGTTAGGAATTTTGAAAGAGTTTCGTACCAAGCTCTGGGAGCTTGTTTAAGACCATATAAGGCTTTGTTCAAATGATATACATGATCAGGAAAGTTGTGATCTACAAAACCTGGGGGTTGTTCAACATATACTTCCTCTTGTAGTTGACCGTTCAGGAATGCACTCTTTACATCCATCCGAAAGATCTTGAAATTCTTGTATGATGCATAAGCAAGAAACATTCTGATTGCTTCCAGTCTTGCAACTGGAGCATATGTCTCATCATAGTCAATTCCTTCTTCTTGTCTGTATCCTTGTGCTACTAATCTTGCTTTGTTGCGTCCAACTGAACCATCTTCGTTCAGTTTGTTCCTGAAAACCCATTTTGTACCTATGACAGTTTTTGAAATCGGTCTTGGAACTAAGTTCCAGACATTGTTATGAGTAAACTGATTTAGCTCTTCTTGCATTGCATTTACCCAGTTAGGATCAGTAAGAGCTTCATCAGTTTTTTCGGTTCTAGTTGTGAAACAAAAGCTGAATGGATAAATAAGTTTAGCATTTGATTTCGAGTTCTTACTGGATCTGATGGATTTCCTATTACCAGTTCAGGTGGATGTGATTTTTTCCATCTGTACTCAGTATTTGTTGTATCAGCAATTCCTTCAGTTGGTAACTGAACACAATTTTCAGTCTCAGTTGGTGCTTCGTCAACTGGTATTTGAATGTTATCATCATGCTCTATCAACTAATCATTAGCAACGACTTCATGTGCATCTGATTTATCCAGTACTTCTGGTTCAGGTGTTTGAAATATGTTTTAATTATTATGACATTCATTTTTGTCATCATCTTCCAAACTGATATCTGTAAATCGATCAACTAGTTCAACTTGATCAGTTGGCTTATCAGTTAGTTCAGTTTCATCGAAATCAACATGAGCTGATTCTTCAACATTTAGGGTTTTCTTGTTGAAGCCTCTATAAGCTATACTAACTGATGAGTATCCAAGGAATATTCCATCTGCAGATTTAGCATCAAACGCTTTTAAATAATTTTTACCATTATCAAGGATAAAACATCTGCAGCCGAATATTTTGAAATAAGTAATTATACTTTTTCTTCCATGCCAGATCTCATATGGTATTTTCATATGATTCTTAGTAATCATTGATCTGTTCTGAGTATAACACGCAGTGTTTACTGCCTCTGCCCAAAACCGTTGAGAAATACCAGAATCAGCAAGCATTGTTCTAGCAGCTTCTTTAAGGGTCCGATTTCTTCTCTCAGCTACACCATTTTGCTGAGGAGTTCTGGCTGCTGAGAGCTCATGCTTAATTCCAGCATTCTCTAGAAAATTTGAAAGAGTTTGATTGATGAATTCAGTTCCTCGATCTGATCTGATTCGATCAATTCCAACTGATTTTTCATTTAAAAGTCTTTTGAAGAGCTTTATCAGTTGTGAAGCAGTATGGTCTTTAGATTTGAGAAAAATAACCCAAGTAAATCTTGAAAAATCATCTACGACTACCAAGGTGTATTTCATTCCCCCTAAGCTCATAACTGGTATATGACCAAAGAGATCCATGTGCAACAGTTCTAAGCATCGGGATGAAGATTTACAACCCTTGTTTTTAAAAGAAGATCGTACTTGTTTACCATACTGACATGCTGAGCAAAGTTTTTCTTTTGAAAAGTCTATTTTGGGCAAACCAGTTACAAGTTCATGTTTACTCAGATAGGCAATTGTTTTAAAGTTTAAATGGGTTAGTCTCTTATGCCACAACCAGTTTTTAGATGATTTGGAAGCAATAAAACAAACTGGTGCATAAGTTTGATCATTCCAACTGATTTTATATGTGTTTCCACAATGTTTGCCAGTTAGTATGATTTCATCAGTTGAAGTTTTGACTAAACATGAGTTTTTGTCAAAATGTACTGAGAATCCACTGTCACATAACTGACTGATGCTGATCAAGTTATACTTCAGGTTTTCTACTAATAGAACATCTTTAAAAGTAAAGTTACCATGGATAAGCTTACCCTTACCCAAAGTTCTACCTTTAGAATTGTCCCCAAAACTGATATTCTGACCACTGTATTTGATCAGTTGAGATAGCACACTTGCATCTCCTGTCATATGTCGCGAACATCCACTGTCCAAATACCATATTGAGTTCTTGTTTGTACCTGTTACCTGCAGTCACACACATAATATAATTTGATACTCATATCTATTTGGGTCCTGAACTGATTAATCCTTTAGGAACCCATACTTGGATTAGTCTAACAGACTTTCCAGTAGCTGTATTCCAAATGGTTTTTCTCGACTTTTGTGTGCTTGTGTAGTGTACGGATGATACAATATGTGTTTTAGCTTTATTCAACCAATTGTTCAGTCTATATCTCTTCTGAACTGGCTTGCAGTTATAGTAATTGGAATAGCCATTCGAATAGTTTTTGTAAAATCTCTTTGATGACTGACTTTGTGAATCAGTTGAGAATTTTTGACTATAACCAATCTCATATCTTCTATCCTTGTTCATATTCTCAGTAGGTTGCTCAATCAGTTTACTGGGCTCAATTTGTTCTTGTACCACTGCTAATTTGACAAAGTGAATCTATTTCCCTTTGTCTATTGTTAGCTTTGGTTGAGTATCATTTGGATACATTTCTCCTTGAGTGTTGTACCCTAAACCAGTTTTATCAGAAACTGATTTTTGTGAAATCTGAATCTCATTTAGTGCAGTTGATGATTTGTTCCAAGACTGAATAAGCTCAGTCTATTTTGAGTTTTCAACCATCAACTTCTGTATTAATGACTGATTTTTGTTTCTTTCTGCTTTTAACTCAACAGTTTCCCTTTTTAGACTCAACCCATCGACTGATTCATCAGTTTTGGTTTTATTGTCTGTGGGATCAGTTTGCTTTGCTTTGATTTTTTCAAATGATGATGCAAGCTTTTGATACTCATTTACCATGTAATGTAGTGTTAGAATGAGTTCTTCTCGTGTGAAATCAGTTGAGCTGAAATCAAATACCTGTTGGCTAGATGATTCTTCTGCTGCATCAATAGCCATCAAGCACTTTACTTCCTCATCATCACTAGAACTGCATGAGCTTTCTGGTTCCGACTCTTCACTGTCAGTTTCTGCCCATTTAGATTTGTTTTCTTCAGCTAAGAGTACCTCATGTTTCTTTCTGAAGACCTTCTTATCTTCCTTGGGTCTTCTTTTGCGTTCATATGATTTCTTTCTTCGATCAGTTGAGCCTTGACTGTCCTTCTTGGGTTTAGGACAATCAGCAATGAAGTGACCTGATTTGCCACAGTTATAGCAGGCATTTGGTTCATCTTTGGAATTGTTCCTTTGGTATGGCTTCTGGAAGTTCCCTTGATTCTTTCTCATGAACCTTCCAAATATTTTGATGAACAATGACATAGCATCATTACTCAACTGATCAGCAGATTTTTCGACTGAACTGATTGGTTCAGTTCTGACAGCAACTAGAGCAGTTGTGGCTGCAGAGATAGTTGATTCTCCTTCTCTGGTCTGCAGCTCAAATTCATAGGCCTTTAAATCAGCAAACAGATCATGAAGTTCGATTTGGTTCAGATCTTTGGACTCCCTCATTGCCATGGTCTTGACGTCCCATTCCTTGGGAAGACCTCTTATTACCTTCTAGTGCAATCTCTTTGTTGGTATACACTTTTCCAAGTGCATTTAGCTCATTGATAATACTGCTTACTCTTTCATCATACTCGTGCATCGATTCTCCTGCTTTCATTTTGATGTTATCAAACTTTTGCACTGCAACAGAGAGTTTATTTTCTTTGGTTTGATCATTTCTTTCACACAGCTGGATCAGCTTTTCCCAAATTTCTTTGGCTGTCTTACACTTTTTTATTTTGCTGAAGGTTACTTTGTCCAGCGTTTTGAACAGAATGTCTTTAGCCACATTATCAAGATTTGCTTTTCTTTTATCTTCAATTGTCCATTCATCTCTGGGCTTTTCTATTCTTTGTGATGCTCTTTCTGTAATGGCAACTGCTGTATTTGTTTTTAGAATCTTCAAGGGTCCATCAGTTATGACATACTACATGTCATCATCTTGTGCAGCCAAATGAGCCTGCATTCTGATTTTCCAATCATCAAATTCTTCTCTGAAGAACATAGGAATTTTGTTGAATGAAGTCATGCTGGCAAGTTTTTTAGATCAAAAGTATTCAAGAACAAGATTCAACCACTCTGATACCACTTGATAGAATCGATTAACATATCAAAAGTGTTTAGAAGGGGGGGTTGAATAAACACTCACAGTTAAAACTGGTCTTTTCTAATTTTGAGTTCAGTTTGGTGACAAACTGATTCTCGGAATCTTGTTGGTCAATGACAATCTGTTAAACTAAAGTAGTTGCGGAAAATAACTAACTGAAAGATTGAATACG
Source organism: Primulina tabacum (assembly GCF_025594145.1). Lineage (NCBI taxonomy): Eukaryota > Viridiplantae > Streptophyta > Magnoliopsida > Lamiales > Gesneriaceae > Primulina > Primulina tabacum. The sequence continues at coordinate 17,269,546 of NC_134550.1, forward strand.
AAACTGAAATAAAGTAGGCAAGGGATTGTTTCTGGATGTTCGGAGAATTTAATTACTCCTACGTCACCCCTTCTATCTCAAGGATAAGATATCCACTAAAAGACTTTGATCAAATACAAGAATTGTACTGACCCACTTAAGTTTGGACTTAACACTGCCAAAAACTGAAATTCTTAGTTTAACAGAATGTTCTCAGTGCGTAACTGATCTTAGCACTATCGAATTTCAACGATTATTACAACTTGCTAGTGAGCTCAAATTGTAGCCTTAACTGCTACGAATATATCAAGTAAGAGTGAGCTAAGATTTTGACAGAGTAACAGCAAGCTTTTGAATAGTGTTCACTTCCTTTCTTTCAGCTGTTCTTCTGTCATATATAAGCTTCTTTTCTCCAACGTTAACTTGAGATGAATTTGAATCTTTGTATCCGTTGATTTCTACTTGATTATTCCTTGGACATTGTTTGCTTCATTTATTGTGATGCGGCGTCTTAATTGCTTTCGCCGAAATGCGTTTTTCTAAGCTGTATTGATTGAAGTGCGGCGTTGCAATCTTCTATGTCTCTTGACGGTTGAATGCTCTTTCCCGAGACATGTTCGGTTGAAGGGTGCTTAGCATACGGCTGAATATATCAACTGATCAGTTGAGGGGTGCGTTTCCAACTGATCAGTCTTCTCAGCTGATTTCAGTTGTTAAGTCCAGTTGCTGAGTTCAGTTTACTCAATCAGTTGGTTCGTATTTTCAGTTGGTTCATATTTTGTCAAACGCCGGAATTTAGTTTCCAACAAGATCATTATAATTATAATTTATGAAATAATATGAACTGATCAATTCAAAGCTTATTTTCAGGTAGTTAAATGTACACGGCCTTCAGAAATTCCTACTAAGAGTCTCAACTCCATATCCTCACAGGTTAATAAGTGTTTCAATTTATGGGAATGATTTCTCTCATGGAGTTGGAATACAGATAAATGCTCAGGAAAATGGTTTACAGAATGCAGACAGACAAACGAGCCAAACTAATCAAAAGATAGGAAATCTATTGATTCAAAATCCAGTTGTTCTTATTATATATTTTTTTCCTGATTTTTTTTTACATCATGGAATCAGACTAAGTTTATGCTTCTTGACCACATATTTATTTAATTTATACAATATATTTCTCTCTTTCTTTTTTTTTTAATTTTTTTATTTTTATGAGAGATAAATGGGTCGCAGCATATAACTTAGAAATTAGATAAATCTTCAACATCTTTCTTTTATTTTCTTTTTTTTCAGGAAATATCAATTTTTTTTTTTCAAAATAGGAACACAAGATCTAAACAATAGATAGCCTCTCTGATGATCAATAAAGGCTCGCAAGCTGTTTTCTCAATCCTCTCCACTCACTCATAAAATATGTGTGAGTTTAAAAATTTTAGGCACTCTTATCAGGTATATCTTGGGCCATATACTTTAATACTGATTTTATCACAATGGTTAATCATTCAAAAAGATTTCATAAATCATATTTTTATAGTGATCAAAACATTAAAATTGACTTTTTTTTTTCAAATAAAAATTTAAACATCCTTAGATAGATTATTACAATTTCTAATCTAAACCTTTCAAACATGTAATGTATGATATTTTTGCAAAAATTACTAAGATACAAACAATAAACATGTTTTTTTTTTAAATAATTTTTTTTAATTTTTTTTTAATTTTTAAGTTTGTTCTCCCCCCAATCAGAATATGACATTGTCCCTAATGTCAAAATAACTATTAATAAAGAGCACATAATGAAAGAGATATCACCTGGAATTTTATTGAAGATAACAAGCTGAAATAAACGCAAACCAATCCACGATTTTTGAATCAATGATCCAACTTTCTTTTCTTATTGCTTGATTGCAACCAATTGATATTTGTTATCATCGGATCAGGCTTATGAACAAAAGCTTCCAAATCATCAATTAATTGGTCGGCAGTCGAAGCACAGATGAGCATCCGTCGTGAATTTTCTGAAATGAAATTCTGTTCCACAGCTTTATCAAAAAATGTCAACAAACTGTCATAATAATTATTGATATTCAACAAGCCCACATGTTTATTATGGATATTAAGTTGTGGCCAAGAAACAGTGTGAAAAATTTCTTCTAATGTACCAAAACCACCTGGTAGTGCGATAAAAGCATCAGAATTTTCAATCATTTTGGTGATTCTTTCATACATAAAAGAAACTTTTAATTCCTCCTCAATCGTAACACCTGTAATTTTTCCAGCAGCTAAAGCTGTAGGAATAATACCTAAAACCTGACTACCTCCAAGATGAGCAGATGTTGAAACAGATCCCATTAACCCAATACTACCTCCCCCCATATACTAAGTGAATTTTTCTCACAGCCAATATCTTTCCAAGATTATGCGCTGCTTCTACAAATACTTCATTTTTTCCAGAACTCGACCCACAAAATACACAAATATTTTTCAATGTTTGTGCAGAGGATCCAACCATGTTTTTACTTTCTTTTTGGTCTACGAAAATAGAGAAAAAGATGAGAGATTTTATAGGGGTAATATATTATCATGACAAAACTATGGGTCATAGCTGTAAGCAGAATAATCAGAATAAACAGTAAAAATAATAATGACACACATGCATATAAACAGTAGTGTGATTGTGGCTCACAATTTTCCTCTGGTTTAACGCCCAAAAACGGCTTCAACGCCTTCTATGAGTCGAGGATATGCTTCCCATCCAATTTTCTTATAAATTGACAAACAGGGTCTTTTTTAGTCGGATTCCCAAGACTATGACGCTCAACATGAAATTGTTCCCATAAACGGAGAAGTTCAATTTGCACATGTCCACTAGAATGCGTCTCAAGAGTCAATAAGATGTTATCTAAAGACTCCTTACTCAGCCCATTCTTAATGAAACCAATTTTATCTTCTCTATTATCGGAAACACATCCCAAAGATCTGCATCGTTTGTCACAAGTCCATCTTGCACACTTATGACAAACCCCTAACCTTTTGGCCCTTCGTTTTTTGGCATAAGTGCTTTTTCCTAATCCAGACAAATACCGAATGAGCAATGATTGTGGAACTTCTTCTCCTAATCGGAACTTAGCTTCTATTACAAGACGAATATCTTCTGGAATTCCTTTTTGCATTAACAATCTCAATCTTTCACACCTACCTGCATAAATTTTTCTTAGGACATTTTCAGAAACAAAAGGAAAATATTTACAAATTTTTGAGAGATTTTCATCCATTTTGAAAAGAAAAGAAATGATTTTTTTTTTGTATCAGCAATTGTGGGAAACTGATTTAACCGACTATGAGAGTCACGGAGTACCGTTATCCGCCATTTAATCGGGAAAATAAAAAGATTAAAGAAACCTGAAATAAAAACAAACAAAATTAAATGCAACATAAAAATTTAAGGATCAGAAAGGGAAATAAACTCTTCCTGAAAGATTTCATTTTCCAAAAATGGTTTAAGCCTTTGTCCATTCACTTTGAAAACATCACCATTTTTAGGATTTTCAATTTCCACAGCTCCATAAGGATACACATGCTTTACAACATATGGGCCTGTCCATTTTGATCGTAACTTTCCTCATTGTCGGGTATGCAATGTCGAAAAATTTGATCTGGACAATACTTGAACAGATACGGATCATCCCAATAAAAGTTTTTTACCTCATTCAAAAATTTTCTTTTATCTAGGGAACTCCATTGCGGTGGCATTTTTCCTGTCACAAGAAAATTTACTATGTTAGCAAACCAAGGTGTAGTAGTAACTGAAAATAGATGTTCATTAGGAAAATTATCAGTTAATTGGTGTCATTTCACAAGATGATCCTATTACTAGTCTCGATAAATGATCGGCTACGACATTCTCGGTCCTTTTTTTATCTTTGATCACAATGTCAAATTCTTGGAGTAACAAAATCCATCGTATCAGTCGTGGCTTTGCATCCTGTTTGGTCAACAAATATCTAATAGCAGAATGATCAGTAAACACAATAGTCGTTGATCTAATCAAATAAGAACGAAATTTATCTAATGCAAATATTACAGCAAGTAGTTCTTTTTTAGTTGTGGAGTAATTCATTTGAGCATTGTTTAAAGTTCTACTTGCATAATATATCACGTAAGGCTTACCGTTTCTTCTTTGACCCAGTACTGCACCTACTGCATAATTTCTCGCATCGCAATGATTTCAAATGGTAAAGACCAATCAGGAGGTTGCATGATAGGAGCTGATGTTAAATGTCGAATGATTTTATTAAAAGCATTTTGACAGTCTTGAGTCCACTCAAATGCAGTGTCTTTTGTTAAGAGGTTACAAATAGGTTTTGAGATTGAACTAAAGTCCTTTATAAACCTCCTATAAAATCCAGCATGTCCCAAAAATGAGCGAATTTCTTTAATGGTTTTTGGAGGGGGTAAATTGGCAATGACATCAACTTTGGCTTTATCAACTTCAATTCCATGAGATGACACGACATGTCCCAAAACAATCCCAGAAGTAATCATGTAATGACCTTTTTCCCAATTTAAAATAAGACCTTTTTCCTCGCATCTTTTTAAAAATTTTTCCAAATTTTCAAGACATTTATCAAATATATTCCCAAAAACAGTTAAATCATCCATGAAAATCTCCAAACAATTTTCAACCATGTCACTAAAAATGCTTAGCATACATCTTTGAAATGTTGCTGGGGCATTGCATAATCCAAATGGCATCCTTCTAAATGCAAATTTTCCAAAAAGACATGTGAATGTAGTTTTATCTTGATCTTCGAGTGCAATGGGAATTTGATAATAACCTGAATATCCATCAAGAAAACAGTAGTATGGATGACCTGCTATTCTTTCTAAAATTTGATCCAAAAATGGTAATGGAAAATGATCTTTTCTAGTGGCGTAATTTAATTTTCTATAATCAATGCACATCCGCCAACTAGATGGGACTCGACTTGTTAACAATTCACCTTTTTCATTTTTTATCACTGTGATGCCAAATTTTTTTGAAACTACTTGTGTTGGGCTTACCCACTTACTATCAGAAATAGGGTAGATAATCCCAACATCAAATAGTTTGAGAACTTCAGTTTTCACAACATCTTTCATTCATCTTCTCCAAGAAATGCATACTTCAATTATTCTGGCAAGGGTTTTAACTCCAATATGGGTGGTTCGTCTTTGTTCTCATATTTGCCTCAAATTCTTTCTCTGATCCTGGTAACGAGTGATACCTGATAAAATCATCAAGATCAATTTCAATATTTTCTTTAACAGTTTCATTTGAACAAATATCTAATTGATCACGAGTACTCCCTTCTTGAATGTTTTCTTCCACAAGAGTTTCAATAAGATTTTCATCTTCACTTTCATCTCCTTTGACATGTGGTTGCTTACAAAGATTAAAACATTGAGCTCCAAGGTCATGTTACCAAATGACAACTTCATTATTCCATTCCTGCAATTTATAAGAGCATTAGAAGTTGCTAAAAATGGACGACCTAGAATTACAGGAATTGCATTACAAGCTTCGATAGGTTGTGTATCTAAAACTATGAAATCGACAGGATATACAAAGTTATCAACTTGGACCAACACGTCTTCTACCATACCTCTTGGCACTTTAACAGATCTATCGGCAAGTAAAAGTGTTACCGAAATAGATTTTAACTCACCTAGATTGAGTTCTTGATAAACTGAATATGGAAGTAAATTCACACTAGCTCCAAGATCAAGCAAGGCTTTTTCAATCTTTCGTTCTCCAATAATACATGAAATAGTAGGACAACCAGGGTCTTCGTATTTCAAAGTATTATTATTTTGAATGATTGCACTTACATGTTCGGCTAAAAATGCTTTCTTTTTCACATTCAATTTTCTTTTCACAGTACACAAGTCTTTCAAAAATTTGGCATATGATGGTACCTGTTTTATTGCATCTATAAGGGAATATTAACTTTTACTTGTTTAAAAATATCATATATATCAGAATTTCAAATTTGATTTTTTTGTATTTTTCAATGCATGAGGGAATGGTGGTGACATTGTCTGTTGAACCTCATCTTCGCAAGTTATGAGTTCCACATCCTTACCCTTTGGAGTTGATTTATCATCATCTTCACAAGGTTCAGGAGTGGATTTTTCCACAACCTTACCACTTCGAAGGGTAATAACAGATTTTACCTGATCCATCGGTTGAGTTCCAGAAGTTCCAGTTTGTGAATGATGATCCTTGGGATTAGGCTGTGGTTGTGAAGAAAATTTACCTTTTTTATGAACATTAAGTGCAGATGCAAATTTAGCAAGAGTATCTTTCAAATCTGTCATGGTTTGAGCAGTTTGAATATTGATAGACTCTTGCTTTGCAATGAAAGAATTCACTAAATCTTCCAAATTTCTTTTAGGTGGAGGAACATAAGGTGCATAATTTTGAAAAATTTGTTGAGTTTGAAAATGTGGTTACGGAAATTGTGCAGCATTATCATTCCTCCAACTAAAATTTGGATGATTTCGCCAATCTGGATTTTAATTTTGAGAAAATTGTTCAAAATTTGGCCTTTTGAAATTGTTCAAAACATTGACTTGTTCATGGAGACATTCTTTAAAAGTGGGCAAAGTGGGACAATCTTTTGTAGAATGATCACTTGTATCACAGATGTGACAAGCAATTTCTTGAATAGCTTTTAATTGACCATTTTTTTTCAATTCATGTGCCTCAACTTTTCTTGCCAAAGAGGTAAATCTAGCTTGGAGATCATGTTCATCTTTGAGCGTGTACATACCTCCACCAGATGTGGGAGATTGAAAATCTTGTTTGATGGTTCGATTGTACCTATAGTGTGCCAATTTTGAGCATTTTCAGCTAATGAATCGAGATACTCAATTGCCTCATTTGGATCTTTATCTTCAAATGTTCCATTACACATAAATTCAACCATTTCCCTATCTTTAGGTGTTAAGCCTTCATAAAATTGAGAAACAACTCTTCAAATTTCAAAACCATGATGTGGACAAAGATTAAGCAATTCTTTGTATCTATCCAAACACTGATAAAAAGTTTCTCCTTGTTTTTGAGTGAAAGTGATGATTTTCCTTTTGAAAGAATTTGTTCTATGAGATGGAAAAAACTTTTTCAAAAATTGTTGTTGCAAATCATCCCAAGTTCGAATGGATTCCGATCTAAGATTTTGTAGCCAAGTTTTAGCTTTATCTTTTAAAGAAAAAGGAAAAATCTTAAGTCGAATGGTATTCATGCTACAATTTAGATCATTATATGTGTTGCACACTTCTTCAAACTCTCGTAAATGCATGTATGGATTTTCAGAATCTAAGCCATAAAAATTGGGTAAAAGTTGGATAATACAAGGCTTAAAATTGAAATGAGATGCATCAGGGGAAAAACTCAACATGAAGGTGCACTAGTACGTGTAGGATTCATGTGATCTCTAAGTGTTTTTCGTCTATCATGATCATTTTGAGATTGAATTTCATCTTCATTTTCTTGGATGGGTTCTTCCGCCATGTTTTTTAAAAATAAAGGGTTATTTCGAATGAGTCGACCACTAAGTGTACGTGATCAAATGCTCATGCAAATGCAAATGCAAAAGAATAAAAACACACAAAAACAATAAAAATTCAAATAAAGAAAAATAAACAAAATTAAATAGACTTAAAATTAAATTATACTCCCTGGAAACGGCGCCAAAAACTTGTTGCGACTTTGATTGTTGCACTCCAAGAGCAGGTTGTCAACAAGTAGTATAATTCGGTGAGTCCAAATATCGTATCCACAGGGAAGCAAAGGTAATTACAAGTCAACTACAATGTCTTTTTGTTTTTGTTTTTGTTTTTTTTAATGGTTTGAATCTTTAATTGGTAATTTTTAATTGTTCAAATTTTAATTTAAGTAGTTGAGATTAAAGGATTCACTCTCGGTATTTTAATAAAGTTAACATTAATGAACATTATTGAAATCCACTTAATAAAATGGTTCCAATATATATTAAATAATCATATTTTTATTATGTTATATATTATTATCTTATAAATATATAATATAGATCAAAACTTGTAAATGTTGTCAAGTATTTATTGTGCTATATATATATATTTGTAAACACTAAATCAAGGTTCTCACTTTAAATGGTTGGTAAAACCAAACAAACATTTAAATGGTACCAAGAAATTAATATTATGATATTAATATATAATAAATCAAGACATCCAATTTAAATGGTTGGTAATACCAAACTAACATTTAAATGGTTCCAAAAAATTAATATTATGATATAATTATATAATAAATCAAGGCATCCACTTTAAATGGTTGGTAAAACCAAACAAACATTTAAATGGTACCAAGAAATTAATATTATGATATATTCATATATAATAAATCAAGGCATCCACTTTAAATGGTTGGTAACACCAAACTAACTTTTAAATGGTTCCAAAAATTTAGTGTAGCATATAGAAACAATAAATCAAAACTTCCACTTATAAGTAGGGTATAATAATACTTAAGGAAATAAATATAACATAAACAATAAATAATGATTAAATAATATAAAACATAGATTCTTACCTTTTAATATACTTATTATCATGCCAAGAGTTTCACCTTTTCATCTCAACTTTGGGAAGTTAGCTACTCATTATTCAAAGTGTAAAACTTTGAATATGAATTTAACATGCTAATTATATTTAAATGAAGAAACAAAGAAAAACAAAGAGAGAAATATTATGAACTCAAAGGTTTGTTAATAAAATGAGGGATATCTCAATACATTACAATGCACCCCTATTTATAGCCAAATTTGGGGAGCCAACCACAAATAAAATATTATTTTTTACATATAAGTCTTCATTGGTGTTCCAAGAAATTAATATTTTAATACACATCACTTTTGAAAATCTTCCCATCTGAATTTTCTTCTCCACATAAAATAAAACATGTAGATATCTGAGTTGTTTTAATTGTGGTATTTTTTTTAACCATTTGACCAAGTAATTTGAGAGATATGGTCAAAATACTAGAGCATTGTAAAACTGCCACTTCTTTGGTAACTTTAATTGTTGCTTAATTTGATCCCACTTGTGAGGAGATTTTTATCTCATGCTTGCCACCAATATTGTAGATATTAACATCAACTTTCTACAGGTCCAAGAATCATCTTAATTCCATTTGCAACGCCAAGTTTATTCTTGTTTTATCGAACCTGTAAAAAATAGTAAAAACTTATAATTATACAAAAACTTATATTTTATACAATTTATTATAAACATATAATATTTAAACATTTAATAAAACAAAAACTATATATTTATATTATAAAACATTTAATTAATATACAATTTTTTATCTTTATCAGGCGACACTATTTATATGGTACCTCGTTTATGATTTATACTTATCATAAGAGCTTGATATTTCTGTTTACACAGAGAGAGTTGAATATGAGACAGAGACGATGGCTAGATTTGCTGAAAGATTATGATTGTGAGATTGAATATCATCCTGGTCGAGCCAATCTTACAGCTGATGCATTGAGCCGTAAAGTGAGTTGTACTGCAGAGGATGTGAGTCGTTTATCAGCTATGATGATGTCTTGTTGTTCCTTGGGATATGATTTTGATATCTCGACGACTCCTATTCAGGTATCTACCTTATTAGCTGAACCTGATATATATGGTTGTATTCGTGATGCACAGATGACAGACGAGAGAGTTCAACAATGGAATGAGTTAGTTTCTCAGAAACAAGATACTCGTTTAAGAGTGGCTGATGATGGCAGTTTGAGGATGAATGATAGATGGGTAGTTCCTGATATATCTGAGTTGCGCCAGGGCTTGTTGCGGCGTGCACATTGTAGTCGATATTCTATCCACCCTGGTGGCAAGAAGATGTATAAGGATCTACGCTCTCAGTTTTGGTGGAAGGGAATGAAAAGCGATGTGATTGATTTTGTAGGTCGATGTCTCAATTGTCAACAAATCAAAGCTGAGAGGAGAAGGCCAGGAGGTGAATTGAGGAGTTTAGAAGTACCGACTTGGAAATAGGAGCACATATCGATGGATTTTGTGACTCATTTGCCAAGAAGCACTGGAACTATTGATGCAATTTGGGTGATTGTTGATCGATTGACGAAAGTTGCACATTTTATACCATATAGCATGAATATTACATACTTGAAGATGGCACAGTTGTAGATACGAGAGATTGTACGATTGCATGGGATTCCGGTGTCTATTATTTCTGATAGAGATCCTCGATTTACTTCTCATTTTTGGGAAGGGTTGCAGACTTCGATGGGGACAGAGTTGAGATTGAGTACAGCTTATCATCCCCAAACAGATGATCAGACTGAGTGTACTATTCAGACGCTAGAGGATATGTTGCGTGCTTATGTTATGGATTTTAAATCTTTTTGGCAGTCATATATTCCATTGGTGGATTTTGCGTATAACAATAGTTATAAGAGTAGTATTCAGATGGCTCCATTTGAGGCATTGTATGGGAGACGTTGTAGATCTCCGTTATACTGAGATGATGTTGATCAAGCTGCAGTTACCGGTCCTGATATGATTAATGAGATGGAACAGAAATTAAAGTTGATACAACAACGATTGAAACCAGCGCAAGATAGACTGGCCGTCTATGCAAATAAAAGACGAAGACCCTTAGAGTTTCAGCATGGCGATAGAGAGTTTTTGAAAGTTTCTCCTTTTCGTGGCACAGTACGATTTGGTGGGAAAGGAAAGTTGGCACCGAGGTATGTTGGTCTGTATGAGATATTGCAGCGGATAGGAACTTTGGCTTATCGTGTCGATGTTACGGAAGTATGAGCCGGATCCTTCACATGTGTTGGATATTTCTGAGATTCAGTTAGATCCTGATGTGTCTTATGTTGAGAGACCAGTTTGTATTTTGGATCGATCTAAACAGAGGCTTCGTAGTAAGCTTATACCGATGGTGAATGTTAAGTGGGAGCATAGAGGTGTCGAAGAGGCCACTTGGGAGACAGAGCGGCATATGAGGGAGCTCTACCCCTACTTATTCTGATGGTATGACGTATCTTTATTTTTGCATGTTATTACTGTTGTTGATTAATTTCGGGATCGAAATTCATTTAAGGAGGGTAGAAATGTAATGCCTGAAGTAAATATCACAAGTTGTTGATTTAGTAATATGAGATTACTAAATAATTAATGATTTTTAAAGAATGAAATATGGCATATTTTGATCATATGAAGTCCAAATGATTTGAAATTTGGATATAACGTAGAAAATTCAAAGATGTAGAAGTTCATGTTTTGAGTTTTGAAAATTTTGATCGTTTGATTTGACCCAAAGGGATATACCGGTGTTAAAATGTTAAATATTATATATTATATTATATTATTTTATTTTATTAATATATTATAATATAATATATAAAAAAATGAGGTAAGCAAGTGGAATTCATTCAAATATGAATTCCACCAAACTCAAGTGACTAAAAGCAACAGAGAACCTCGCAGAGAGGAGAAGGAAAAGAATATACAGTTTTAAATATTATTTTCGATATTGCGACTTATCGGTTTATCCAATCGACGAACCGACTTCAGTTTTCAGATCGTTGACACGAGGTCATCGATGTTGTTGTTGCAGTGTGATGTTGTTGAGGTTGTTGATGGCGGATTGTCAAGAAACGGCAAATGGGGTATTTCTGTTATGATTTCAGTTATATTTTATGTTGTTAATATAACTGTTATATATTACGATGATGATTGTTGTGTATGCTCACCATTTGGGGGCTGTTTCTGTTGGACAGGTTATAGGACTATGCTGTGAGACATGATAGAAAAGAAGGACTAGGTGTGTCTAGTCAAACAGTCCTGTAGTTAATAGTAGATTGAGACAATATAATTTATTGTCTTATTTGAGTTGTATGTGTGTTTATTTTACTATTTCTGCTGCACTGATGTAGAAAGTGTGATGATTGCACTATTTTGTCGTATATGCATTATATTATTAAGTCGTTGAAAAGAAAATTTTTATGCATATGACGTCACATGTTGTATGATTACGTGGCGAGGTTTGGGGCGCCACTCATTCTTAAATCTAGCTGAATTTGGAGTTCTTTTGAGAGGAAATACTATCGAGGAAAATCATTCAATGTATTTCCGTTAGTAGCCTGTCAAACCTAGAAAAATTCGAATCTAGATCACACTCTTCAGTCTTGGCCACTTCATGATTGCTTCCACTTTCTTCGAATCCACTGATACTCATATTTCTGAAATAATATGACCCAAGAAAGTCATGTTATTTAGCCAAAATTTGCATTTCTTGAACTTTTAGCACAATTCCTTCTCTCTTAGTGTATGAAGAGTGAGACAAAGGTGCTCTTTGTGGTCATCCTCATTTGGTGAATGTACGAGAATATCATCGATAAACACCACTAAAAATTTATCAAGAAATGACTTAAACTCTTTATTCATGAGATCCATGAATTTCACTGGAGCATTTGTCAATCCAAATGACATTATAATGAACTCGTATTGTTTGTATATTGTACTAAAGGCAGTTTTCAGAACGTCTTCTGCTTTGACCTTCAGTTGATGATAGCCTGACCTAAGATTGAATTTGGAAAAGATCATAGCTCATTTGAGTTGATCGTCATCTTTCCTTGGAACGAAGTACTTGTTCTTGATTGTGATCTTGTTTAATTTTTTATAATCGATACACAATCTCATGCTCTCATCCTTCTTATTAAAAAACACACTACAACAATAAATGGCTATTCTGACACTTTTTTGTAGACATTTTTAATTAATTATTGTTACAAATACTTGATAATGACACTTCTAAAAAATTAATGATGTGTAAAATAAAAAAAACATATTAGATTACTTATCCTGACATTTTTAATTGATGTCATTTTTGATATGGAGGGAAACAATTATTTTCCCTCCTCCAATATTTATCCAACCCAAATATTTTCACATTTATTTTATTTATTTTTCTCCCCAAAAGATTCACCGCGTTGTCCACGCCGTCTTCTCAAAACTCACGTACACTTCGATTCTTTCACTTTCAGTCTCCCGCGACTTCACTTCTCTTCGGCAGATGCCCTTCAGGTATGTCATTTTTGGGTGTTTGCTTCGGATTTATGCTGATTTCTCGGTGATTGTTGCTTATTTTGGGTTTCCCCCGACCTCATCCTTCGATTTTGGGTGTTTCCAGATTTTATTTTTTTGTGTAACTTCTGGTTTCTTGATATTGTTGTCTGGTTTCGTTTTTGTTGCTGGTTTGTCGAAGATTGTTGCCTCTATGGTTGAAGGGTTTCAATTTTTGTTGTTGTCTAACTTCGGATTTTTGTTGCTGGTTTCATTTTTGTTTCTTGTTGTTGATTTGTCGAAGATTGTTGCCTCTATAAGAATGTGCACTAAGTATAGCCTGCACGAACCCTCAACATTTCACTTCTCATGCTTGTCTCCATAGCATCTACCATCCAGTTCACACTTTCTTTTATTCCCAACCTGTAGTAAGATTCCAGAACCATTTTACCAAGGAGAGGGCACCGAAGTCCAAGTGTGGGGTAGCATTCTGAATAATATACATATTCAAAAGCTTAGCACTTACCCATCAAATGCAGAAACAGATTGAAATGTATAAACTCTCTCGTCAAATTTCTTGAGGTCCAGATATCGAACAAGTTCATCAAATGCAACAGCTTCTTCAAGATCCTGAAAATACACAAGTTAATAAACATGTAGCTCATTAGTAAATGTCATCTACACTTTCCTTTTCTTTTTAAATCATGGACTTTTGGCCGTTTGACCATTTTAGATGAGAGAATGCAGAACAAGAAGCTTAAACATGACTAGTTGTGTAGAATTATCTGCTTTATCCATCCAGTCTTAGATTTTGTTCCAATATTTACTAGTACTGCTATGTGGGATGGAAATAATAGCTTTACCTGTTTTTTGGCTCTACCCTTTTGGCCTAAAAAACAAAAAACGGTTGCATTCTAGGTACGCACGAGATACTTTGATGATTTGCAAAACAAAAACGTTTATTAAATTCATTTTATCACAATTCAGTAGAAACTTGTGAAGTTATTGTTTTCTGAGTTCATTTTTATTAAATACGTCATCGTTTGCCACTAAACCTAATAATAATACATTGAGCTATCCCTTGAATTCCTTAATTTGCAGAGAGAGTATTCTCAGTTCATTGAACTCCTCAGTTCAGTTTCTCTTTCTAGTTAACTTGCAAGCTGAAAGTACATTGCAGAAGCCAAAAGCTAAAACAGGGTTGAACTCAAAAATAGTTTGGAGATCCAATTTGATGTATAAAATCAAATAGTCATTATAGATGTACATGTAAATTAACACAAGATGACATTTATCTTTTTAAATGTAAATTTGATTACCACTGTTTGCAAAATAAGATGGTCGTAGGAGCTTCTAACTTTTTCTGATTGTGGACACACACTATTTATCCTAAAAAAAAATTACCAATAGATCGTTGTATCCTTATATGATGGAAAATACATGTCAAAAAGTTTTAAATATAATAAAAAAAATTTTTTGATTCATTTTACAATCCGCGTATGTTATTAAACTATTAATGAAGTGAATTTATTATCTGTTGTAATTTATAGTATTAGTGATATAACAATATGATTGTTTTTTAAATAATTATAAATATTCTTAAAATAATTGAATAGATAATTAAATATTTATAATTATAATTTATATTTATTAAAATTAATTTATATATATTTATTAGAAATATATTTGAAAATATTACGGTAATCATTAAACAAAATAAATTAGAATTTAATAAATATTTATTTTCATAAAAAAATTAATTAACAAGATTAAAAATTTATAAAAATTTAATTTAAGATAGATTTGCATTACACTTTATTTTCTTTAAAATGATTGAAAATAATAAAAATATATGAAATTAATTTATAAAAAAACATAACTATCTATAAGGGCATTTTTGGATTTCACTCTAGTTTTCTTTTGTTCACGTATTTTTTTTGTTATTAAATTATTGTTGTGTTTTGAGACACTAATTGTATATATCTTGTTCGATATTTTACTCTCCACATACACATATTATATATTTGTTTGTTGAACTAGTTTAAGTAGATCTTTTTACCAGAACTGTTATGGATAAAAGTTGGATGTTTTTGCCGGGACAAACCAAGGAATACATGAAAGGACTTGAGAGTTTCTTAGATTTTGCATTTTCTAATGCAAACATAAATGGAATGATTGCATGTCCTTGTGCAAGCTGTAAGATTGGCATATGTGTTCCAAGAGAGGATTCTTGTGATCATTTGACGGTTGATGGATTTATCAAAGGTTATACTCACTGGGTGGCTCATGGAGAGATAGCATGTAGTGCATCTTCAATATCTAGTTATGTTCATCTCGTGATGATGTAGATGATATGGAAGGATTAGTTCACGATGCTTTTGG
Organism: Primulina tabacum; assembly: GCF_025594145.1. Taxonomy (NCBI): domain Eukaryota; kingdom Viridiplantae; phylum Streptophyta; class Magnoliopsida; order Lamiales; family Gesneriaceae; genus Primulina; species Primulina tabacum. The sequence goes on from NC_134550.1 coordinate 17,285,044, forward strand.
GGTCCCATAAAACGATGGTGATACAATCAATACAGCAGGATTTGAAAAGGATAAAGAGATTACAATCGGAGAGGCCGAGAAATTCTATAAACTAATTGATGATTCACAAAAAGAGTTATATTCTGGATGCAATAAATTCTCAAAAATTTCATTCATCATTCGATTGCTTCACTTAAAATGTCTTGGAAAATTTACCAATAAAATCTTCAAAATGCTTTTGGATTTGTTGAGAGAAGCATTTCCAAATGCCATGAAAGATTTACTAAAGTCATACTATGAAACAGAGAAATTGATGAAGCAATTAGGACTTTGTTATTAAAAGATCGATGCTTGTCATAATGATTGCACTTTATACTGGAGGTTGGACGAAGAAAGAGTTCGATACAAAACATGCAGCGAGCCTAGATGGGAAACATCTGAAAATGATCCTATTGGTGACAAGAGGAAAGTTGCACGCAAGGTTTTATGGTCTTTTCCAATAAAGCCTAGGTTACAACATTTGTTCATGTCCTGCAAAACAACAGTCCATATGGAATGGCATTTTGAATCTCGCACGAAAGACGGTTACATGCGACACCCAGCTGATTCCCCAGCTTGGCAAACATTTGACCATAGCCACCCTGAATTTGCAAAGGATTCCTGAAACATAAGCCTAGGATTAGCTTCAGATGGATTTAATCCATTCAAAAATATGAGTGTGGCGCATAGTACGTGGCCAGTCATTTTAGTGCCTTATAATCTTCCACCATGGATGTGTATGAAACAACCATACTTTATATTATCATTGCTAATACCTGGTCCATCTACTCCTGGAAATAACATTGACATCTACTTGCAGCCCCTTGTTGCAGATTTGAAGGATTTGTGGGAGGTAGGAGTGCAGACATATGATCCATCAACCAAGCAGAATTTTCAAATTCTTGCCGCATTATTATGGACTATAAGTGATTTTCCAGGATATGCAACCCTATCTGGATGGAGCACCAAAGGTAAATTTTCATGCCCAGTGTGCCACAAATTTACACATTCACGATGGTTAAAAAATGGCAAAAAATATTGTTACATGGGTCACCGCAAATTTTTGAACGGTGATCATGAGTTTCGCAAAGATGCTCAACATTTTGATGGCACAGAAGAGTATGGAAGATCATCACCCATACTTTCGAGAGACACAGTGATCAACGAGTTGAAAATTTTTAATTTGAAATTTGGAAAAACAGTTGATGATAATACATAACTACCATTCAATTTGAAAAAGTTGAGTATTTTCTTCGATTTACCATATTTGAAAGATAACGTGGCACGCCACAATCTTTATTTTATTCATATTGAGAAGAATGTGTGCGAATCAATTTGTGGGACACTGTTGAATATGGAAGGGAAAACAAAATATAATATTAAATGGGCAAGTAGAGTTTATCTACCTCCAGCATGTTATTCAATGGGCAAAAATGAGAAGGGCGCATTTTGCAAGTTTTGAAAAAATGTTAAAGTTCCAGATGGCTATGCTTCTAACATTTCACGTTGTGTTCAAATGAAACCTGCAAAATTAATTGGTCTAAAAAGCCATGACAATCATATTTTGATGCAGCAGTTGTTGTCGGTGGCACTTCGTAGAACTTTGCCTAAATCAGTTCAGACTCCTTTGATTAGATTGAGTAGGTATTTCAGAAAGCTATGTTGTAAAGTAATTTCTTCTACTGATGTGGTTCGTCTAAGGGAAGATATTGTGGTGATCCTCTGTCAATTGGAGAAGATTTTTCCTCCCTCATTTTTTGACATAACGATTCATTTGATTTTACATTTGGCTACTGAATTACAACTTGCTGGATCAATTTACTATCGTTGGATGTTTCCAATTGAAAGGTAAAATAAATATTATTGATATTTTTTTATTTAAATTATTATTTTCACTAAATAATACACAATTTATGTTTTTGGTATAAGGTACTTGGGGACATTGAAGTCGTATGTTCGAAATAGAAGTAGGCTAGAAGGATCCATTGCTGAGGGGTATTTGGCTGAGGAATGTTTGACATTCTGTTCTTTTTATTTAGCTGATTATGTAGAGACAAAATTCAATCAGTCAACAAGAAATGATGAGACAACTATCGGCTCAGCATTCGCATTGGATGTGTTTACGGCCTCTGGTTCTGCACTTGGAAAGGCCATTGCAACTAAGTTTGATGATGAAACATTAAAGAAGGCACATCAATATGTGTTATTCAACTGTCATCACTTACAATCATATATAGAGTATGTGATTATATATTTCATTGTGTTTAAATATATAATCATCGATGTTTATCAAATCATTGTTCTTAATTGAAAGTGGATCGATTAATGGGCACGAATGCGCAACGGAAGTTTCAAAATTTGTTTTAAGGGAAAAAAACCGAGCACCCTAATTCTATAATGTGTAGCAAATACGAAAACACCAAGATGTCATACATAGGGTGTTTAGAATTTTTTTACCTATTAATCAAAAGGATTGATGTTATGGCTCCAACTAAGGTGTAAACACCTTAGCTCTTGAATGGATGACAATCTTCAAGCTCTCCTTGCTTCAAAATTAGGCCCACCACTTGCAAGCTAGAACCCCTCTTATTTTGCACTAGAAAAATAAGAGGACTTTTCTTTGAGAAGTATCTTATTTCCTCAACAATTGAAGAAGAAAATTTTTGGAGAAAAGTAGAGTAAAATTTCGGCCAAACCTTGTGTGGAGTGAAGGGAGGATGAGTTGTCTTGGTTGTGCAAAAAGCAAAGAAAAAAGTTGCATGTGCATGCCATGCCATTAACTCAAAAGTTGCCTCCAACCCTTCACCTTCCAAGCATGCAATTCTATTTGGGCTTGTAACAATTACAAGGCCCATGGACTTTTATTTAAATGTCACAAACACATTTGAGTCCATTTAAACTTTACTTGATATTACTCAAGTCCACTAGTTTAATAATTATTTCTAATTGGGCTCTACAAGGCCCAATGTTATTTAATTATTCCAACACTTGAATTAATGTAATTATTTGGACTCTACTAGGTCCACTAGTGTTTAATTAATTCAACACTTGAATTAATTTAATTTAGTCCATAATAATGTTTATGAAAATCACAATTTTCAAATACATTATTTGTTTGGCCAACTTTTAATTTAGGAACACTTCCTAAAATTAAAAGTTACATTCTCCTTATAGAAGTCACACTTCTATTTTATTTTCGCTTATAAACTCTTTTATAAGCCGTTCAACATATTGAACTATTTTTCTTCTCAACGAGATCTAGAAAGCTAGCACTTGTGTGGCCCTCAATGGTTCATTGATACAACTAGTCCTGGGTTCACATCTCCATGTGATTCGGGGCTAAACATGTCCTTATATGAGCATACCCCAATTTCTCTATTCTTAGTTATCAACTCCTAGATAACAAGAACGTCAGAACTCAAGTCTGATAGTACCCAACCAATCGTGTTAAACGCCTAGCAGCATCGCTTACATGATTCCCTAGGTATCAAATGATAGTGCCTGCAAGAACCATTCTATTATGGTTAGCGTACAGTACGGTCCCTTTAACTCATATATCCCGACCGATTCGACAACCATTTGTATATCGAGATGTGTCAATGAATCGATACTATGTGTCATGTTGTAGTTGCATCGATGGTGTAATCTATGAAACCCCTTTCATAATTACCACCATACTCTGATCAGAGATTTCATACTACATATACATGTGTTCACATAGGATATCCATACCCGAAGGTAAGCGGTGAATCCCCGACTACAATGCATTGACTCCTATATGTTTCGACAGAACACCCAACCTTGCCACCTGATGATCCCATGAGAGTCGGTAAACAAGTCAAAATGCAATACTAGCATATAGAGTCTCAATGTTGTCCCGGGTCATAAGGACTAATAGTGTACAACCATAAACTAAGACGTTTCCACTCGATAAGTGAGAACCACTTGGAAAGTCCTTTATGGAGGGTTGTTCAGTGCACTCTACCAAGAGCACCTATCTGCATGCTCAGACATCATAATGTCCCCTACCAATGAAACATGGTACTCATATCGCAGATACTAGTCTCAAACTCGAGCGGCCTATATCCTTCTTAGCGTCGGCTGAATCGACTAGGAACTGTTTAGAATATACAGTATTACAAATATGAGTCATGATACTCATCATATGAGCATCTCATATTCTTTCTACAATTTGTATATTCAAGGACTTTATCTATGCAACTAGTATGTGTATACAGATAAAGATGTGCCAAAACAATAATTTCAAATATTATTAAAATAAAGATTGTTTATACATAGAGTTTCATTGTGAACACTCGGCCAACACTTGGCTTGACAGGCACCTACTCTAACAATCTCCCACTTGCACTAGAGCCAACTACCCATATGCTTCAAACCCATCGATTTGCGATGCTTCTCGAATAATGGTCCAGGTAAAGGCTTAGTTAGTGGATCAGCAACATTATCTGCGGAGCCGACTTTGTCAATCGAGACTTCTCCACTTTCCACAATCTCTCAGAGGATGTGGTACTTTCTCAATACATGTTTGGACTTCTGATGAAACCTTGGCTCCTTTGCTTGAGCAATGGCTCCCGTGTTGTCACAAAACACCGGGACAGGAGCAACTCCATTAGGAATGACGCCCAAATCTTGGACGAAATTCCTTATCCAAACAGCCTTCTTTGCTGCAGCTGATGCAGTAATGTATTCTGCCTCAGTGGTGGAATCCGCTGTACTGTCTTGCTTGGAACTCTTCCAAGAGACAGCAGCACCATTGAGCATGAATATGAACTCAGAGGTTAAATTCGAGTCATCGATATCGCTTTGGAAGCTAGGGTCGGTATAGCCTTCTAATTTCAGTTCTCCACCCCCATATACCAAGAACAATTTATTGGTCCTTCTCAAATACTTGAGGATGTCTTTCACAGCTTTCCAATGTGGAAGACCAGGGTTCGATTGATAACTACTCACTACACTTAATGCGAAAGCCACGTCAGGACGTGTAGATATCATCCCATACATGATACTACCAATTGCAGATGCATACGGAATGCGTGTCATCGCCGCTATCTCTACATCAGTCTTGGGAGACATAGACTTGGATAGGGACATGCCATGACATATTGGTAGATGTCCTCTCTCGGACTTATCCATCGAGAACCTCTTCACGATGGTATCAATGTATGTGGACTGGGTGAGACCAAGCAATTTTCTTGATCTATCTCTATAGATCTGTATTCCCAATACAAAAGATGCTTCACCCAAGTCCTGCATCGAGAACTTACTCGCTAACCATATTTTAGTTGATTGCAACATTCCTACATCATTCCCAATGAGTAGAATGTCATCAACATAAAGCACCAGGAATGTCATAGCACTCCAACTGACCTTCTTATACACGCAGGGTTCATCATAATTCTTAATAAAACCAAACTCTTTGATTGTACTATCGAATCTAAGGTTCCAACTCCTAGATGTCTGCTTTAGACCATAAATAGATCTCTGAAATTTGCATATCATATGCTCACTTCCGACAGATGTAAACCCTTCAGGCTGAGACATGTAAATCTCTTCCTTAATATCCCCATTAAGAAAGGATGTCTTTACATCCATCTGCCATATCTCATAGTCATACCATGCAGCTATTGCTAGCAATATCCTTACAGACTTGAACATTGCAACTGGAGAAAAGGTTTCCTCAAAGTCAACTACTTGTCTTTGAGTATATCCTTTTGCTAACAATCGCGCTTTGAAGGTCAATACCTTCCCATCCGCCCCAAGTTTCCTCTTGTAAATCCATTTACACCCTATGGGAACAATTCCCTCAGGTGGATCCACGAGATTCCACACTTGGTTCGAATGCATGGAATTCATCTCAGATTCCATTGCTTCAAGCCATTTGCATGAATCGGCATCAGATAACGTTTCCTTGAAGGTCCTTGGATCACATCCATGATTAGGCTCATCATGGCTGTCACGTCTACTGATTTAAAAGTGCGGAAATTTTTTTTTTATAAAGCTCTTTTAAATAAAAGCTCGCATTTTCCAAATAACATTTAAAATAATTGTAATTATCTTACCGTAAAAATAGCACAGTTTAAAATAACCCAACTCGTCTAAAATCGTACGTAAATATAAACGTATAAAATTCTTAAAATCATCAACGTATGAAAATATTCATCTCCTCTCAATCTCATAAATCGTAATGCGGAAAACATGTGGTCCTCGGGTCGTGTCGCCCCACCAAGTCTGCCTACTCAGAGTTCGGCACCTCCAGTCTCCTCACCATTTAGCTCACCTGCATCACACATGCCTAGTGAGTCTAAAGACTCAACACGCCTGTACCAGGAATAAAAAGTACATATACATAGCACACAGCAGTGAAAAATATCATACTCAACATTTTTTTCATGAACTTAAAAGCATAACGTAAACGTGTTGTGTAAAATCATAATGCAAACATAGCTTTCATGAACTTTAAAACATGAACATAAACATGTCGTATAAAATCATGTCGTGTCAAATCGTGTCATCTCATATCATCATATACGTGACAAAACATGTCATCTCATGTTATCATATACGTAAACGTGTCGTGTAAAATCATATCGTATTAAAGCATGTCAACTCATGTCATCATATACGTAAATATTTCCTTTTTAATTGAATTCAGTTCATTAGTTGTGACTTTCGTATCAGCTCTATCGTATTAGCTCTATCGATGGATCCATCTACATGTAACCGTGGTACCCGGGGGCGAGGGACATCAGCGACAGCATTACCCGTCCACTGAGCCCGGGCCTCAGCTCATCATATCTCATATCATGTCAATGGAAATACGATCGTCGGGCTCCCTCTGGGGCCTTCTCCCGTAAACAGGCTCCCTCTAGAGCCTTTTTCCTCACGATATCTCCAATCATATCATCGTATACATATACATCGTCAGACACAACCAACTCACATCCTTCAAAAACATCATCATATTCACCACTTAATAAAAACATGCGTATACGTAATTTTTTTCCTTTAAACCAAGCATGCAACGTATATTTTCTTAAAATCTTAAAAATCGTGATCATGATGCATAAACCTTTAAAATATAGTAAATTTGTGCTCAGGGCGCTGCCAGGACCAACATCTCACCCCAGGTGCAAAATGACCATTTTGCCCCTGGAAACCCAAAATTACCGTTTTGCCCCTAAACGTAAAATTTCACTTCTTTGACATTTTCTTAATTCCATTGACTCTAACACGTCCCAAATAATTATTTAAGCTTACAAAAACTTTCCCATATTTTTATTTGGCTTATATATATGACTTTTAAATTAATCTTTAAATATAACCTATTAATGCGTTTTAATCCCGAATTAAACCAAACCTTAATATAAAATTCCCAAATTAAAAACTTAGACTTATAATAATTATTTCAGCTTAAATATAATTTTCTATAATTTTATTAAGCTTAAATCTAAACGTTTCAATTAATTCTTTAATTAATATCTTTTGCGGCGACTAAATTCCGAATAAATTCAAAACTCATTATTTTGATCCGAAGCTTACCAAACTCCTTAAAATGTCCCAAAATATTTTTAAAAGTATTTCTAGATGTAAACTCGAGCCAGCTTCACAACTTAATCGAATTGTTTTAAAACTTGGACCGAAGTCCCGGTTTTAACCCGAATCGAATCGAAATTTAACCAAAACTTTCCCAACTTTTTACCATACCTTAAAAACATTATAATGGTCCTATAATCTTAATCTCAGACCCTTAAACCCACGGCTTCTGGTCCAGCAATTCAATGAAGCTCTCGGTCCACCCCCATTTATCATACACTAGCACATGTTCCCCATTTCTTAACAATTCAACTCCTCCTATCCCACTTCAACACCTTCCTGGACACAAAGAACTCCCGGCTACAGCCCCATGCAAGCCATGACGTGCAGCCACTCAAGAAACGCTAGAACGAGCCCACCCGAGACACACCTTCACCACTCACTCGATCGGCTACCACACCACGCCCAGCAGTGTTCGGGCCATTCAAGGCCACGACTCAGACCCAACAGGGTCTGGTCCGAGGCTTGGGAGCAGCCCTTGCACCACCCTCTACCTCTAACCTCACGACATCACCAACCCCAAAGTGAAAAGTCGAGACAAGCGCACGGTTCCTCCCCGATGGCAGCTCCGACATACCACCAGCCTCTTGACAGCATAAATCCCAACATATTCTGTCCCTAAACAACCAAACACGCAGCCCCTTGCACCATAGTAACAAAAACGTGAGATATATGCAACAACATACGATTTTTGTGCCAAACCAAGAGCATAAAAGCTTTGCCGTGCCAATACCGAAAAATGCATAAACATAACACACATGACAGCGCCTTAGATGTTATAGAAGCGAGGAGATCGAAGAACGAGCGCCGGAGACAAATTTCTTTGAAGGAAATGCTATGGCCGAGGGAACTAGTTGCTAAGTTGCTGAAACTGAGAGAAGAGGTTGAGGGAGGGGATAAAGTCTGCTATCTTCACGTGGAGGGGCTGCTGAATTTAAATGGGTGGGTGGAAAATTAAGTTTAGGTTTAGTTTAAGTATAGTTTAGGTTAATTAAAATGTGTACTAATGAGACTCAATTAAAATAAAAAGGATTTTAAGTCTAATAAGCTTAAAAATAGGCCCGTTTATTCCAAACACACTCCCGAAAAATATTTCGTATTAGAAAGATTTTGAAATTATTAGCCGAACCCTCAAAAAGTTCCCCGATTCGATAAAATTTACGTATCGTTAAAAATTAAAATCATGCGGGTAAAAATACCCAATAAATCCTAATTCCTGGAAAAATACCTTTAAAACATCTTATTTTAATTAATAAAAATTAATCATGTAATAAAATAGTGTTTCCTGAAAATTCTCCGGTCTCCGTTCCTCGTTCGAGTGCAAAATGAAACTCAAAAATCTTTAATGCATGAACCTTTAAAATTTCATGAATTAAATTCTACCATGCATGAATTATGCATAAAATGCATAAAAATATTTAAACACAAATTAATGAAATAAAAATGCATTTAAAGCTTTAAAATAATTTAATAAAATACTAAAGAAATTTAATAACTTGCATGCATGTGGTTCACGTGGACTTTCGATTTTCGGGACGTTACAAATTCCCCCCCTTAAATTGAATTTCGTCCCCGAAATTTGCTTTTCCTCGATAAACAAAAAGTTTAGACTCTTAATTCTAATATTCCAATAATTCACACTTCCGCTGCGCTACTCTAATAAAATAAGTGCTAAGTTGTCCTTAAGTCTCTTCAATTCTAATAAACTCTACCTTCTAAATCGTCGTTTGCGAAACTCAACTTATAACTACCCATGGTGGCTTAGTTTCTATTTGACTATGACCTCAAATTTAAACTTTTCTTAAACTTCCCAATATTAGAAATGGCAGTCCGATTTTTATTGCGTCTTACTTTCTTATACTATACCCATAATGTTTATCAACCTATTACGTTATTATTTATGCAACTTAAAAAAATCTTAACATCAAAATTTACTGATCGACTTATATCCTCGGTAATGCACTTAAAAGTTACACCTTATCTCAACCTCATAATAATATTAGCCAAGATCCTTGAATCGAATCTTTATCTTATAGCACCAAACTTACGTAACTTAATTATTTATAAGTACATCCCAAATATTAAATTGTTTCAAATCTTTAAATTCGAGCAACGTTAATCCATAAAACTATCGAACTTCTACCTAATTAATAAAACCCTTCTATCATCAATCACGTGCTTAAACTATTTTCTTCCCAATTACAATTTAGTTGAGGCTTAAGGCCCTTGGACTTTCCTCATTAAAATGAATGTTGCATTCTTACGTATCCTCAATGCTTCATACATACTAGCGTATAAAACTTATTAAGTCATCCCATAGGAGCCTTAGACTAACTCTAGTAAATCAACTTCACTTATACTCCATAGAGTTCTAGAATACTCATATCAAGCTTTTTTGATTTCTCACTCGATAAAAATCTTAATATTCATTAATTGATAACTTATGTTGAACACAACTAATTCTTTTTTTTATTATTATTATTGTAAAGGCCCTTATTTCGTATTCATAATTTTGCGAAATTATTAAAATTTTTCTAAATAAATAAATAACTTGCCCAATTTATAAAATAAACATGTAAATAATTTTAACTTTAAAATAACAGCGGAAGTCAACATTGTATTTCAAACAACAATTTAAAAATAATCCAACATGTTAAAATCGAGTTTGAATAATAAAAGGTGCATAAACTAAAACATGAGGTCCTCGGGTTTTCTACTGCTGCCACAAGATTGCTCACTTGTCTACGCCCTCCGTCTCGACCTCATCAGTACCTACAACAATCAAGTCTAGTGAGTCTAAAGACTCAACATTTATATATCGTGAATAACAAGTAAATATATCATAAAATCGCATGCAACGTAAAAATAGAGTATCGTAAAGCGTATGGTAAAAATCGTATCATGAATAATTATAAATACGTGCATATCTGAAAATCATACGTAAAAGCTTTGCTCAATAGAGCCATGTCATATCATATCATAATTTTCTGGTAGAGATAATGTTTCTAAGCAAGTGGCCCATAACATAACGTGAGTGCCTGATCAGACTAAACCACAGTATACTGGGCGGTAGAGATCACCACAGCCCTTGGACTGGATATCCGTACACATACATAATCGTAAACCGGTCGTAAGTCACCGGGTGGAGAGGTCCTCGGTTGCGCCTACCGACTTCCAAACCCATAAACATAAGGTGGCCACAAGACATATAGCATATATCTCAAAAATAAACATTTTATATTTTATGCACGTAATATAATTATAACCTTATTTTTACCGGATTAGTTGGATCGCTCCCAGGCTTGCTGCGACTTAACTCTAATATGTGACACATGCAAATAATATTATCTTGACTTAAACTTGACAATAGAACCAAAACTCACCAATAGAACCAAAAACGAGACGATTAGAACCCATAACTTGATTTTTAATCATGGCTTCGTACCAAATCGAACCAACATTAAACTGACATTTAACCATGATTAAAATACCCCTAATATACTGGAAAATAACCATGGGAACAGCTGTACACGAAAATTGGTGAAGGGAATCCAAAAACATAAAACACTCTTTCGAGAGTCATTTTGGCACCTTGCACCGTAAATTTTCGTACGACCTCTAAACTCAAGCCAAATCACAAACGGCCAAAAACATGACTTTCCTAACTCATTAAGGTACTGTCCAGTCCAAGGCCATGGGCTAAAAGCCAACCAAGAACTCAAACAAGCACCAAAACAGAACTGCAAGTTGCTGTCAAATTACAGCAGTAGCAGCTTGTGTGTTTGTGGCGTAAACTCTGAAATTTAATGACCAATGGCTTGAACCACCACCAAAGGACTCTTACCAACATTTTAAGGCATGGCTTGGACCATGGCTAAGGGCTAAAAGCCAACCACAACCCAAGCAAACGCCTAGAACAACCACAACATACCAACCGAAAGCATCACTTGCTGTGTAGTGAGTTGTATTGAACCATTTTACTGTCTTGTCTCGTTCCAAGGGTCATTTGATTGACCATGGCTCGATCTAGACATGATGGAGAGTTGTATGAACCATGGCTATGGGATAGAAGCCAATCACAATCCATTCAAACCCCCAAAACCGAAACCCACTCACATAGAAAATTAATAACCGAAATGCACTTGTTTTGTTATTGTGAAATTCTGATGGATCCATGAACCAAGCTTGGAAAGGACACCTTGGTCACGTCCTAGACATGGTAAGGAAGGGTTCTAACCATGGCTACAGTCCCTAGGACAGCCATGATTCGAACTCTCATCCAAAACAACCAAGAACAAAAATCGTGACTCAATTCTGCAGCTTATGTAAAGTTTGCTGTCATTGCTTCATTCTTGAGTGTATGGACTGAAACAACTGACCTAAAAACACCCTAACACATTCTAAATTATGCCTAGAAGCAGCCTTGGAAGCTTGGAACCGAAGCAACTCCTGAAACCAACACAAAATGCAGCAACCGTGAAGCCCCATCAAAAAGCCGAGAGGCATGTTCCAGTTTTTGTAAAAGTTTGCTGTAATTTTCGTGATGTCTCATGATTCTTGATTATATACTGATTTAAAATATCTACTATGGCTTGATTGAAGAGCAAAGAAGTAATATATACATGCTTGGAATTTGTTTTGACAAAAACAAATCAATACAACGAATACGACGCAACGGAGTCGGAGTTGGAACTTCTTTTCTTTCCTACTTTTCAGCTGCTGTTCCTTCGATTTCAGCTGCTGTTTTTTTGATGTTTTTCGAAGGTGAGGGTGTAGGTTTGTTAGGCAATGAAGAGGGATGTTATAGGAGGTGTTAAAGGAGTCTTGAAGTGCATTTAGTGGAGAGTTACAAGTGAGAATTTTAATGGAATTTGAGGTGCATTTTTATTCCCTTAGCTGCCGATTTCTTGTCCTCATTCTTGCTGCCTTCTAAACGGTTTTTAGTTTAATAGGTTGAGTAGAAATGAGGTGTTTTATTGCATTTAAATTTGCTACCCATTAGAGAATTAAAATGAGAAATGAATACCCCATGAATTGTAATTAGGAATGGTTTGAATGGAGAGTTATCCAAACCTTTGAAATATTTTAAATGTTGGACCCATTATTATTATTATTACTACGTTGCATGGTATTTTTTTTTTAATCTTGTATTTTTCTTCCTTAAAGTTTAGCACCCTCATTATATATTATAGTGAATTTACACATTACATTTAGGATAGATTATTGCATGGCATTTATGATCTCAAACTTAAATATTCAAATGTTATGATTAATTTCTTGAATATTTTATACCTAGATTAATTCATCCCCATATGTTTACATATTTTAATTTAATCTTTGATTAAATATTAACCTAAAGAACTTATTTACCAACTTAGCTCTAATTAATTTATTAAATCCCAAGGACATTCTTTTTCTTTAAATTAAATTATTCTTTGACTTAAATTAAATTTAGGAATATTTTCTTATTATTAATCTTATTATTAATCTTATCTCTAATCTCCAAACTCCGGTCCGACCTCGCGTATTTATCCTGAAAAGATAAAACTACACATCTACCTTTAAAATAAATAATCATGACTTAAAATTATTAAAATAAATCAAACACTTCATATTTATATAAAATATTCATTTTTAATTTAAATAGTAGCAATTATGCATGACTTATACGTAATCTGATTTTCGGGTTCTACAACTCTACCCCCCTTAAAAAAAATTTCGTCCCCGAAATTAAAACTTACCGAATAACTCGGGATAACGACTCCTCATCTCCGGCTCAGATTCTCACGTAGTTTCCTCCTCAGAATGATTGAGCCACTTGACTTTCACTAGCTTGACCAATTTGTTCCGAAGCCTCTTCTCTTGGCTGTCTAGGATTTGCACTGGTCTTTCCTCATAAGACAAGTTCGGAGTGAGTTGCAACGGTTCAAAGTTCAGGACATGCGATGGATTCGCCATATACTTCCTCAACATGGAGACGTGAAAGACGTTGTGTACTCCGTCCAGATTCGGCGGAAGGTCAACACGATAAGCTAATGTCCCAACTCTGTCGAGGATCTCAAATGGTCCAATGAATCTCGGACTGAGCTTTCCTTTCTTCCCGAACCGCATGACACCTTTCATCGGTGCAATCTTCACGAAAACATGGTCACCAACAGCAAACTCTAAATCTCTCCTCCTCTGATCCGCATAACTCTTCTGTCTACTCTGAGCAGTCCTCATCCTATCACGGATCTTGACTACTACATCAGCAGCCTGCTGCACAATTTCCGGACCCAATTATGCTCTCTCCCCTACTTCATCCCAATGGATAGGCGATCTACACTTACGACCGTACAGTGCTTCATATGGAGCCATACCTATAGACGATTGAAAACTGTTGTTATAGGTAAACTCCACCAATGGTAGCTTTGATTCCCAACTCCCGGAGAAATCAAGAACACATGCACGAAGAAGATCCTCCAAAATCTGGATAACTCTCTCGGACTGACCATCTGTCTGTGGATGAAAAGCCGTGCTAAACAACAATTTCGTACCCATAGCTGAATGTAGACTCTTCCAAAATGATGAAGTGAATCTAGGATCTCAGTCAGACACTATAGAAACGGGAATACCATGAAGTCTAACGATCTCCCGGATATACAACTTTGCATACTGGATCATGGAGAAAGACGTCTTAATAGGCAAGAAATGAGCTGATTTCGTAAGACGATCAACAATCACCCATATAGCATTCGACCCTCTGACTGACTTTGGCAGACCGACAACGAAGTCCATGGTGACATTCTCCCACTTCCATTCGACCCTCTGACTGACTTTGGCAGACCGACAACGAAGTCCATGGTGACATTCTCCGACAGCAAACCCGCTGGTCTCTGATGTTCCGCTTTCACTAACTAACACGTCAGACACTCGGATACAAAACGTCTGATATCCCTCTTCATTCCTGGCCACCAATATAATAACTGCAGGTCTTTGTACATCTTCGTACTCCCTTGATGAATAGAGTACGGCGACATATGGGCCTCAGATAAGATATCTGCTCGAATAGAATCGCTGCTAGGAACCCATACTCTGTCTCGATATCTCACAATACCGTCTCTGACTGTATACAGAATACTGCCCTTGGCTTCATCTCTCTGCTTCCACTTAGCCAACTGCTCGTCTACTACCTGTCCACTGCGAATACGGTCTAGAAGAGAAGACTGAATCGTCAAAGTATATAGACGAGGAACTCTACCTCGGGGATATGTCTCTAAATCAAACCTCTGCATCTCAAACTGAAGAGGTCTCGAAACCACCAAATTAGCCATCCCTGAGACTTTCCTGCTCAACGCATCCGCAACTACATTAGCTTTGCCAGGATGATAGCTAATGTCACAGTCATAGTCCTTCACTAGCTCCAACCAACGCCTCTGCCGCATATTCAACTCTTTCTGTGTAAAGAAGTATTTGAGACTTTTGTGGTCGGTGAAGATCTGACACTTCTCTTCGTACAAATAATGCCTCCAAATCTTCAAGGCAAATACTACGGCTGTCAACTCTAGATCATGGGTAAGATAATTCTTCTCATGAATCTTCAACTGACGAGAAGCATATGCTATCACCTTCCCATGCTGCATCAATACTGCGCCTAACCCGAGTTTCGAAGCATCGGTATACAGAACAAAATCTCCGGGTCCTGAAGGCATGGCCAACACTGGTGCTGAAATAAGAGCTTGTTTCAATTTATCGAAGCTCTTCTGACATTCCTCGCTCCACACATACTTAACATTCTTCTTCGTCAATGATGTGAGTGGAACTGCGATGGAGGAGAATCCCCGAATAAACTTCCGATAGTATCCTGCTAGCCCAAGGAACTACGGATCTCTGATGCATTTTGCGGTACAACGCAATCTCTGACTGCTGCAACTTTCGCCGGGTCTACCTCGATCTCACTGCTAGAAACAACGTGGCCTAAGAACGCCACTTTCTCTAA
Organism: Primulina tabacum; assembly: GCF_025594145.1. NCBI lineage: Eukaryota > Viridiplantae > Streptophyta > Magnoliopsida > Lamiales > Gesneriaceae > Primulina > Primulina tabacum. The sequence goes on from NC_134550.1 coordinate 17,300,654, forward strand.
CCAGAACTCGCATTTGCTGAACTTCACGAATAGCTTATGCTTTTGCAAGGTCTGCAGTACTGTGGTTAGATGTCTGCTGTGATCCTCTTGATTCTTTGAGTAGATGAGAATATCATCTATGAATACTATCACGAACTGATCAAGATATGGCTAAAATACGCGATTCATGAGATCCATGAAGATCGCTGGCGCATTCGTCAAACCGAACGGCATCACTAGGAACTCGAAGTGTCCATAACGAGTCCTGAAAGCAGTCTTGAGAACATCGGCGTCTTTCACCCGTAACTGATGATACCCAGAACGCAGATCGATCTTGGAAAATACTGAAGCCCCCTGTAACTGATCAAATAAATCTTCAATCCTCGGGAGTGGATATTTGTTATTCACTGTAACTTTGTTCAACTCCCGGTAATCAATGCAGAGCCTCATCGAACCATCCTTTTTTCTTCACAAACAAGACCGGTGCGCCCCATGGCGAAAAGCTCGGGCGAATGAACTCCTTTTTGAGAAGTTCCTGAATCTGTTTCTTGAGTTCTGCCATCTCTGTCGGTGCTAATCTGTATGGTGCTTTCGATATCGGTGTGGTACCTGGCATAAGCTCAATAGAAAATTCCACCTCTCGCACAGGTGGTAAACTAGAGACGTCATCATGAAAAACGTCTAGAAAGTCCCGGACAAAAGGAACATCGGATTCTGACTGTTTGGGCTTCTCGAGAACAGATACAAGAGTAGCTAAAAATACTCGGCACCCTCGATGCATGAGTTTCTTAGCCTGGATGCAAGATATCATACGCGGTAAATTAAAATATATGTCTGGCTCGAATAAGAATTGTTCCATCCCAGGCGGTCGGACTAGAACAGATCTCCGCTAGAAGTCAATCAAAACTCTGTTCCTCAATAGCCAGTCCATCCCTAGAATGATATCAAATTCTGGCATCGGCAGAACGATAAGATCCGCATACACAAGATTACCATGAAGTTCAAGGTCTATATCTCGGATCACATTAGTAGCTGTCATCTCCTCTCCAGAAGGCAATGCTACGGAATACGCTATGTCTAGCCCAATTGTCTTGATCTTGAGAGAATTTGCAAAGGTTTCTGAAATGAATGAATGGGTAGCCCCTGAATCTATCAAGGCTTTCGTAGCTGAACCGACTATAAAGATTCTCCCTGAAAGATTGGAATATCATGCTAAACCCAATAGTTTTACAAGAACTATGCTTACAGACATGCAAAGGTCAAAGTTCTTCTAACCTAAATTCCCGTAGCTAACACTGATTAGAACATGCAATCCTATCATAAATTCTAAGTTCAAAATCTTAACCCAAAACATTAAACTTCAAATACATTTTGTAAGGAATTGTAGCTTATAAACGTACAGAAAATTAATTGAAATATTATAATGTGTGTATCAGAAGTTAGTGTTGTTCTCTGATAATGTTAACACGAGCACACAACATGCAGCGGAAATTAAGTATTTAACACACAAATATAACTTTAATAAATTAACACCAGATTTAAATTATGCACAAGTACGAATACTTGTGCGATGCCTCATGGCAAAAAATTCACTAGAAAAATTATGTAAATCGTTTACACCAAAACAATACTAGTGAAAAAACAAAACCAAATTCCTTGACAGTCCAAGGAATTAAAAATGCATCAAAATAAACCACATAAAGACTAGATGCATAAAACAAAAAGTGTGTTGCTTAAAACCAAACGAAGACACTCTTCGATCAACACTCTGCGTTAGTGTTGTTCTTGAGTATTGGCAACACCAATCGGCAACACGGCAAAGTCTGTGACTCAATCACACAAAGTCTTCAACATTAAAATTATTCTTCAGTAATCTCTGTAAAAGGACTATGCACTAAGTCCACGAAAAACCACGCAGAGATCACACACGAGAAAGCTCACGAAGATACAAAAGAACACTCTTCAAAACCACGAAAGGAGACTCTCCAAAACTCTTCTCTCTCTAAGCCTTTCTGCCACTCAAACCTCTTCTCTCTCTACAACCCCACTTCTCTTCTCAAAAGCTTTTTTTCTCTCTCTTCTAGAACTCTCAAAGCCCCTATACGGCTGTGAGTCTATCCCACTTTATATCATTGGCTTGGCCTAAAAGATATTCCATAGAAGAGTCCTACAAAATATGGAAAAAAGATTTTCATTGGATATAAAACAATTTCAAACAAAGATAAAATATCTTGGAGATAAAAATCATATTAAAACAAATCATATAATATCTATAGATAAATCAATCAAGATCTTATCATCTAGAAATAAATCAAGCAAAATATTATAATCTAGAAATAAATCAAATAAAATCTTTTAGTCTAGAAAGGCAAAATCTTAAATTGATATTATCAATTTAACAAAATAATAAAGGAATAAAATATTCCTTTCACATTTTAAAGATTTAGGATACCCTGTCATGAGCATCGTCTCCGGGTTAGTCTCCGTAGTATGGAGAGCAAAAACTCTGCCTTGGGTAGGCAGATTCTTCTGAGGGCAATTCTTCAATATGTGGTCAGTACTACCACATTTGTAACACTTTCCCGAACCATACATATAAGTCCCAGCATGACGACGTGAGCACTTGGCACAGACTGTGTACTCCACTGTCCTCGGGACTGCTCGTCCCTGCTGTTGCTGCTGCGGCCCTCTGTTTCTGGGTGGACCATGGAAAGGTCTCTTATTCTGATGCTGCTCCTGAGGAGGACGGTGTGGTGCCTGAAATGGTCGTTTACCCTGGCGATCGCGTTCAATATCGTTCTGGTCTCGCTCTGCCGCTAGAGCTCTGGAAACAGCCACATCATAAGTAGTAGGGCCAGCCACCCTAACATCACGGCGTAAGATTGGCCGCAGACCATTCAGAAAATGCCTCAATTTGGCTCCAGCATCGTTAGCAATTAGGGGTACAAAATGACATCCCCTCTCGAACTTACGGATGAACTCCGTAACAATCAAGTCTCCCTGCCTCAGGGTCATGAACTCCGTGGTCAACCTCAAACGCACCTCTTCAGTAAAATATTTAGTGTAGAATACCTCTGTGAAGCGCGCTCAGCTCAAAGTAGTCAAATCCAAAGCCACTGATGCTCCTTCCCACCATAGGCGAGCGTCTCCTCCGAACAGACAGGTCGCACATCGAACCCTATCTCCATCTTCAAGCCCCATAAACTCGAAGATAACCTCAAGGGACTTAATCCAGCCCTCGGCAGCCATAGGATCGGACGTCCCTAAGAACTCCTTCGGTCGCATCTTCATGAACCACTCATAGATAGCCTCTGGCCCCGTCTGTCTGGCTCCCACTGCATTATTCCCCGCAAACTGTGCGAAGAACTGAGTCATCCCAGCTAGCATCTGGGCATTCATGTCTGGTGGAGGGGGTGGTGGTAAATCTCTCTCCTCGTTCTCCTGACGATGCTCATCACCTCCCGTGCGATCAATAATGCGTCTAGGAGGCATACTGTTCCATTATTATAATCCATACGCAACCAACATGCATAATTCCACTATTTCTTTAAATTTAAATAAATAATGCATAATCGTAATCTTGAAATAAAATCTTTCATGCAATCATGATGTTAAAATATTTCAAGCTTTAAAATAAATGCGTAATCGTAAAACTTACAAATCGAAGACGTGACTTCATGAGCTTCTCGAGAGCAGTAGTAGTACAACCCTTTACAAGATCATAGGCTCTGATACCAACTGTAAAGGCCAGTATTTCGTATTCATAATTTTGCGGAATTATTAAAATTTTTCTAAATAAATAAATAACTTGCCCAATTTATAAAATAAACATGTAAATAATTTTAACTTTAAAATAACAGCGGAAGTCAACATTGTATTTCAAACAACAATTTAAAAATAATCCAACATGTTAAAATAAAGTTTGAATAATAAAAGGTGCATAAACTAAAACATGAGGTCCTCGGGTTTTCTACTGCTGCCACAAGATTGCTCACTTGTCTACGCCCTCCGTCTCGACCTCATCAGTACCTACAACAATCAAGTCTAGTGAGTCTAAAGACTCAACATGTATATATCGTGAATAACAAGTAAATATATCATAAAATCGCATGAAACGTAAAAATAGGGTATCGTAAAGCATATGGTAAAAATCGTATCATGAATAATTATAACTATGTGCATATCTGAAAATCATACGTAAAAGCTTTGCTCAATAGAGCCCTGCCATATCATATCATAATTTTCTGGTAGAGATAATGTTTCTAAGCAAGTGGCCCATAACATAACATGAGTGCCTGATCAGACTAAACCACAGTATACTGGGCGGTAGAGATCACCTCAGCCCTTGGACTGGATATCCGTACCCATACATAATCGTAAACCGGTCGTAAGTCACCGGGTGGAGAGGTCCTCGGTTGCGCCTACCGACTTCCAAACCCATAAACATAAGGTGGCCACAAGACATATAGCATATGTCTCAAAAATAAACATTTTATATTTTTATGCACGTAATATAATTATAACCTTATTTTTACCGGATTAGTTGGATCGCTCCCAGGCTTGCTGCGACTTAACTCTAATATGTGACACATGCAAATAATATTATCTTGACTTAAACTTGACAATAGAACAAAAACTCACCAATAGAACCAAAAACAAGACGATTAGAACCCATAACTTGATTTTTAATCATGGCTTCGTACCAAACCGAACCAACATTAAACCGACGTTTAACCATGATTAAAATACCCCTAATATACTAGAAAATAACCATGGGAACAGCTGTACACGAAAATTGGTGAAGGGAATCCAAAAACATAAAACACTCTTTCGAGAGTCATTTTGGAACCTTGCACCGTAAATTCTCGTACGACCTCTAAACTCAACCGAATCACAAACGGCCAAAAACATGACTTTCATAACTCATTAAGGTACTGTCTAGTCCAAGGCCATGGGCTAAAAGCCAACCAAGAACTCAAACAAGCACCAAAACCGAACTGCAAGTTGCTGTCAAATTACAGCAGTAGCAGCTTGTGTGTTTGTGGCGTAAACTCTGAAATTTAATGACCAATGGCTTGAACCACCACCCAAGGACTCTTACCAACATTCTAAGGCATGGCTTGGACCATGCCTAAGGGCTAAAAGCCAAACACAACCCAAGCAAACGCCTAGAACAACAACAGCATACCAACCAAAAGCATCACTTGCTGTGTAGTGAGTTGTATTGAACCATTTTACTGTCTTGTCTCGTTCCAAAGGGTCATTTGATTGACCATGGCTCGATCTAGACATGATGGAGAGTTGTATGAACCATGGCTATGGGCTAGAAGCCAATCACAATCAATTCAAACCCGCAAAACCGAAACCCACTCACACAGAAAATGAATAACCGAAATGCACTTGTTTTGTTATTGTGAAATTTTGATGGATCCGTGAACCAAGCTTGGAAAGGACACCTTGGCCACGTCCTAGACATGATAAGGAAGGGTTCTAACCATGGCTACAGTCCCTAGGACAGCCATGATTCAAACTCTCATCCCAAACAACCAAGAACAAAAATCGTGACTCAATTCTGCAGCTTATGTAAAGTTTGCTGTCATTGCTTCATTCTTGAGTGTATGGACTGAAACAACTGACCCAAAAACACCCAAACACATTCTAAATTATTCCTAGAAGCAGCCTTGGAAGCTTGGAACCGAAGCAACTCCTGAAACCAACAAAAAATACAGCAACCGTGAAGCCCCATCAAAAAGCCGAGAGGCATGTTCCAGTTTTTGTAAAAATTTGCTGTAATTTTCGTGATGTCTCATGATTCTTGATTATATACTGATTTAAATATCTACTATGGCTTGATTGAAGAGCAAAGAAGTAATATATACATGCCTGGAATTTGTTTTGACAAAAACAAATCAATACAACGAATATGACGCAACGGAGTCGGAGTTAGAACTTCTTTTCTTTCCTACTTTTCTGCTGCTGTTCCTTCAATTTCAGCTGTTGTTCCTTCGATTTCAGCTGCTGTTTTTCTGATGTTTTTCGAAGGTGAGGGTGTAGGTTTGTTAGGCAACGAAGAAGGATGTTATAGGAGGTGTTAAAGGAGTCTTAAGTGCATTTAGTGGAGAATTACAACTGAGAATTTGAATGGAATTTGAGGTGCATTTTCATTCCCTTAGGTGCCGATTTCTTGTCCTCATTCTTGCTGCCTTCTCAACGGTTTTTAGTTTAATAGGTTGAGTAGAAATGAGGTGTTTTATTGCATTTAAATTTGCTACCCATTAGAGAATTAAAATGAGAAATGAATACCCCATGAATTGTAATTAGGAATGGTTTGAATGGAGAGTTATCCAAACCTTTGAAATATTTTAAATGTTGGACCCATTATTATTATTATTACTACTTTGCATGGTATTTTATTGTTTAAATCTTGTATTTTTCTTCCTTAAAGTTTAGCACCCTCATTATATATTATAGTGAATTTACACATTACATTTAGGATAGATTATTGCATGGCATTCATGATCTCAAACTTAAATATTCAAATGCTATGATTAATTTCTTGAATATTTTATACCTAGATTAATTCATCCCAATATGTTTACATATTTTAATTTAATCTTTAATTAAATATTAACCTAAAGAACTTATTTACCAATTTAGCTCTAATTAATTTATTAAATCCAAAGGACATTCTTTTTCTTTAAATTAAATTATTCTTTGACTTAAATTAAATTTAGGAATATTTTCTTATTATTAATCTTATCTCTAATCTAAAAACTCCGCTCCGACCTCGCGTATTTATCCTTACAAGATAAAACTAAACATCTACCTTTAAAATAAATAATCATGACTTAAAATTATTAAAATAAATCAAACACTTCATATTTATATAAAATATTCATTTTTAATTTAAATAGTAGCAATTAGATGGCTTATACGTAATCTGATTTTCGGGTTCTACAACTCTACTCCCCCTTAAAAGAAATTGTGTCCCCGAAATTAAAACTTACCGAATAACTCAGGATAACGACTCCTCATCTCCGGCTCAGATTCCCACGTAGTTTCCTCCTCCGAATGATTGAGCCACTTGACTTTCACTAGCTTGACCATTTTGTTCCGAAGCCTTTTCTCTTGGCTGTTTAGGATTTGCACTGGTCTTTCCTCATTAAAATGAATGTTGCATTCTTACGTATCCTCAATGCTTCATACATACTAGTGTATAAAACTTATGAAGTCATCCCATGGGAGCCTTAGACTAACTCTAATAAATCAACTTCACTTATACTCCATAGAGTTCTAGAATCCTCATATCAAGCTTTTTAGATTTCTCACTCGATAAAAATCTTAATATTCATTAACTGATAACTTATGTTGAACACAACTAATTCTTTTTTTTTATTATTATTATTATTTTTTTTCCACCCAAAATTTCCGTAGAAATACGTATTCCATAAACTTAAAATTCAAGCTTACGCAACCCAAATAGTATTAGATAACATAATTCCAACACACATATTCACTTATTGTCAAGTTTCTTAATAACTTACCAAAAATTCCTCAAGACGAGGTGTCTACCTCAATTCTTACATGCGTCTATCAAATATCTTAACTATCAATCACATCCAACTTTCTAGAAAAATTAAATTCCAACAAAGGTATAATTTTAACTCTAAGATCACGATTAAAAATTATGATACATCAAACTTAAGTTCCCAAAATTTTGTTAGCTCCATGTCTACTCTTATAACTTAACTAACTGATCAACTTCACCTTAAATTGTCATCACTTTAAATTCTTAATTTGCCACAACATTATTTCACCAACACTTAAATTTTCAAGCCCAAGATTGATTCATCCTACAGTGTCCTTGATTACCATTTCTTATAACATTATAACCCAGATATCTCAAGGTTCCAAATATCCCTTCAAATCTAAATAATCAAAATTTCGGTCATTTAAACCATTCACTTCTCACTTACTGCTAAAAAAAATCTCCCAAATTTTTTTTAAAATTGCAAAATTAGTTCTTACTTCCTCGAATATTATCTGATTTGTCCTTAATCTCAAGAATCCAACAATTACCCATAAATTATTGACGTACCTAATTCCATCTTATAGGTTTCTCGTAACATAAAGTTCAATAATTTTAAGCTTATTGGACCCAAAATCAATTCCCATAACATCGAAAAATTACTAATTTAACCCAAGTGTTCCTCTAAAGTTCGAATTAAATCCTCAAAAATTCCAGAATTTGCAATGTGGCCCTTAAACTTCTCAAAAATTACATTTTTGGCCCTACAAGCTATTCGAAATTTGCATTTTATTCCACCTAAATTTTTGACTTAGCATCCTTAAACCTTAAAATTCTCGAAACTCAAAATTTAGTCCCAAAGTTTGGTAAATTCGAAAATAGTCCATTAGAATTTTATTTTTGCACTTAGTTCCTTTAAAATATTTCGTATTACAATTAGGTCCTTAAAATCCTCAATCCATGCAATTCAATTCTTAGGTCCCACTAGATAGAGCATGCATCCTAAATAAATTCTACGTTTTTGTACTTTCAAAGATCGTCGTAGTCTTCGAATCATTAATCCTTACATGGAATCCTCAAAAATTAATTCAACTAACAACCACGAACCATCAGTAATTTCTTAAAAATTCTACAAGTCCCAAAAGCTCATAATTTTCAAAATTAACTTATGACCCATAAGGAGGACATCAGTACTACTGACTAAAAAAACAATATAGTCAAATCATTATCAACCTCTCTTAAAGTCCAATATTAGAATTCTTAGACACGTCCAATTCCAAACGTAACCAACATGCAATTTAATTTAGTTTTTTTTTTAAAAATAAATAAATAAATCCTTAAATCATAAAAGCAGTTAAACGTATACCGTAGATCGTCATAAAGCGTAAATCATGTTAACATGCAGGTGATAAAAGTGAATCATTTAAAATAATTAAATCATAAAAGCTTACAGACTTTGAGGCTTGAAGACTGAGCGGCAGAAGCTGGCGGCTGGCACAACCCTATACAGGACCCTTGCTCTGATACCAACTGTCACGTCTACCGATTTAAAAGTGCGAAAATATTTGTTTTATAAAGCTCTTTTAAATAAAAGCTCACATTTTCGAAATAACATTTAAAATAATTGAAATTATCTTAACGTAAAAATAGCACAGTTTAAAATAACCCAACTCGTCTAAAATCGTACGTAAACATAAACGTATAAAATTCTTAAAATCATCAACGTATGAAAATATTCATCTCCTCTCAATCTCATAAATCGTAATGCGGAAAACATGTGGTCCTCGGGTCGTGTCACCCCCACCAAGTCTGCCTACTCAGAGTTCGGCACCTCCAGTCTCCTCACCATTTAGCTCACCTGCATCACACATGCCTAGTGAGTCTAAAGACTCAACACGTCTGTACCAAGAATAACAAGTACATATACATAGCACACAGCAGTGAAAAATATCATACTCAACATATTTTTCATGAACTTAAAAGCATAACGTAAACGTGTTGTGTAAAATCATAATGCAAACATAGCTTTCATGAACTTTAAAACATGAACATAAACATGTCGTATAAAATCATGTCGTGTCAAATCGTGTCATCTCATATCATCATATACGTGTCAAAACATGTCATCTCATGTTATCATATACGTAAACGTGTCGTGTAAAATTCATATCGTATTAAAGCATGTCAACTCATGTCATCATATACGTAAACATTTCCTTTTTAATTGAATTCAGTTCATTAGTTGTGACTTTCGTATCAGCTCTATCATATTAGCTCTATCGATAGATCCATCTACATGTAACCGTGGTACCCGGCTGCGAGGGACATCAGCGACAGCATTACCCGTCCACTGAGCCCGGGCCTCAGCTCATCATATCTCATATCATGTCAATGGAAATACGATCGTCGGGCTCCCTCTGGGGCCTTCTCCCGTAAACAGGCTCCCTCTAGGGCCTTTTCCCTCACGATATCTCCAATCATATCATCGTATACATATACATCGTCAGACACAACCAACTCACATCCTTCAAAAACATCATATTCACCACTTAATAAAAACATGCGTATACGTAATTTTTTTCCTTTAAACCAAGCATGCAACGTATATTTTCGTAAAATCGTAAAAATCGTGATCATGATGCATAAACCTTTAAAATATAGTAAATTTGTGCTCAGGGCGCTGCCACGACCAACATCTCACCTCAGGTGCAAAATTACCATTTTGCCCCTGGAAACCCAAAATTACCGTTTTGCCCCTAGACGTAAAATTTCACTTCTTTGACATTTTCTTAATTTCATTGACTCTAACACGTCCCAAATAATTATTTAAACTTACAAGAACTTTCCCATATTTTTATTTGGTTTAAATATATGACTTTTAAATTAATCTTTAAATATAACATATTAATGCGTTTTAATCACGAATTAAACCAAACCTTAATATAAAATTTCCAAATTAAAAACTTAGACTTATAATAATTATTTCAGCTTAAATTTAATTTTCTATAATTTTATTAAGCTTAAATCTAAATGTTTCAATTAATTCTTTAATTAATATCTCTTGCGGCGACTAAATCCCGAATAAATCCAAAACTCATTATTTTAATCCGAAGCTTACCAAACTCCTTAAAATGTCCCAAAACATTTTTAAAAGTATTTCTAGATGTAAACTCGAGCCAACTTCACAACTTAATCGAATTGTTTTAAAACTTGGACCGAGGTCCAGGTTTTAATCCGAATCGAACCGAAATTTAATCAAAACTTTCCCAAATTTTTACCATACCTTAAAAACATTATAATGGTCCTACAATCTTAATCTCAGACCCTTAAACCCACGGGTTCTGGTCCAGCAATTGAATGAAGCTCTCGGTCCACCCCCATTTATCATACACTAGCACATGTTCCCCATTTCTTAACATCTCGGTCCCATTCTTATTCTCCAGCTACGCCCAACTGATCCAGCCCCAATTCAACTCCTCCTATCCCACTTCAACACCTTCCTGGACACAAAGAACTCCCGGCTACAGCCCCATGCAAGCCATGAAGTGCAGCCACTCAAGAAACGCTAGAACAAGCCCACCCGAGACACACCTTCACCACTCACTCGATCGGCTACCACACCACGCCCAGCAGTGTTCGTGCCATTCAAGGCCACGACTCAGACCCACCAGGGTCTGGTCCGAGGCTTGGGAGTAGCCCTTGCACCACCCTCTACCTCTAACCTCTCGACATCACCAACCCCAAAGTGAAAAGTCGAGACAAGCGCACGGTTCCTCCCCGATGGCAGCTCCTACATACCACCAGCCTCTTGACAGCATAAATCCCAACATATTCTGTCCCTAAACAACCAAACACGCAGCCCATTGCAGCATAGTAACAAAAACGTGAGAGGTATGCAACAACATATGGTTTTCGTGCCAAACCAAGAGCATAAAAGCTTTGCCGTGCCAATACCGAAAAATGCATAAACATAACACACGTGACAGCACATATATGACGTGAATGATGCAGAAATAATGAAATAATGATACAATGCGTGCCTTAGATGTATAGAAGCGAGGAGATCGAAGAACGAGCGCCGGAGACAAATTTCTTTGAAGGAAATGCTATGGCCGAGGGAACTAGTTGCTAAGTTGCTGAAACTGAGAGAAAAGGTTGAGGGAGGGGATAAAGTCTGCTATCTTCACGTGGAGGGGCTGCTGAATTTAAATGGGTGGGTGGAAAATTAAGTTTAGGTTTAGTTTAAGTATAGTTTAGGTTAATTAAAATGTGTACTAATGAGCCTCAATTAAAATAAAAAGGATTTTAAGTCCAATAAGCTTAAAAGGCCCGTTAATTCCAAACACAATCTCGAAAAATATTTTGTATTGGAAAGATTTTGAAATTATTAGCCGAACCCTCAAAAAGTCCTCCGATTCGATGAAATTTACGTATCGTTAACAATTAAAATCATGCGGGTAAAAATACACAATAAATAAAAATTCCTGAAAAAATACCTTTAAAACATCTTATTTTAATTAATAAAAATTAATCATGTAATAAAATAGTTTTTCCTGAAAATTCTCCAGTCTTCGTTCCTCGTTCGAGCGCAAAATGAAACTTAAAAATCTTTAATGTATGAACCTTTAAAATTTCATGAATTAAATTCTACCATGCATGAATTATGCATAAAATGCATAAAAATATTTAAACAAAAATTAATGAAATAAAAATGCATTTAAAGCTTTAAAATAATTTAATAAAATACTAAAGAAATTTAATAACTTGCATACATGTGATTCACGTGGACTTTCGATTTTCAGGACGTTACAATGGCCTTCTTCAAGAAGCAGACCATACCTCATAGGTGGTCTTGAGACTCTCTCGGATCTTCTAGGAGCTTGTATCTCCTCTCTTGGCTCTTCGGGTGTGGGTTCTATAATTGTGGGTGTCTCTGGAACCTCTTCGAGTTCTATCATCTCCCATTTTCTATCCAATAGAAATTCATTTTCCAAAAAGGTTGCATTCCTAGAAACAAACACATTTTTTTTTTGGAGATGATAGAAATAATATCCAACTGAATTCCTTGGATATCCCACAAAGTAACACAAAATGGATCGACTATCCAATTTATCTCCCACTGCCTGCTTCACATAAGCAGGGCATCCTAATATTCTAAGATAAGAATATTTGGGAGGCTTACTCATCCATATCTCATATGGTGTCTTATCAACTGCCTTTGAATAGGACATTGTTCAACAACAGTGCCGCTGTCTCAAGCGCATATCCCCAAAAGGATGGCGGCAACTCCGTGAACCCCATCATAGACCGAACCATGTCCATCAAAGTCCGGTTACGACGCTCCAAAACACCATTCAACTGTGGTGTAGCAGGCGGAGTCCACTGCGAGAGAATCCCATTCTCCCTAAGATACTCTTGGAACTCGGCACTCAAGTACTCACCACCTCGATCAGATCGAAGTGTATTGATGCTTCGTCCCAACTGTTTCTCTACTTCACTAATGAATTGTTTGAACCTTTCAAAGGCTTCAGATTTGTATTTCATCAAATACACATACTCATATCTCGAAAAGTCATCGGTAAAGGTGATGAAGTAGGCATGTCCATGCTTAGTGGTAATGCTAAGCGGACCGCACACATCGGTATGGATCAAATCCAATAACCTTTTGGCTCGCTCCACGTGGCCCTTAAAGGGAATTTTGGTCATTTTTCCTTTTAGGCAGGATTCACAAGCCGTGAGAGCATTAATATCAGACATATCAAATATGCCCACTCCCATTAGCTTGTTCATCCTTCTTACTGAAATATGTCCTAATCGAGCATGCCACAATTGTGCCGAATTTAGAGTATCTTACTTTCGCTTGTTTGATGTTGTTATTGCTTGGACATTGTTTAGTGGAATATCTTTCGATTTTAAGGTGTAGAGATCGTTTTCAAGTTCTCCAGTACCAATTAAACATTCATTCTTGTAAATATTGCAAACACATTTGCTAAATAAACAAGAAAATCCATCTTTATCAAGCATAGAAATGGAAATAATGTTTTTTTATCAAATCTGGTACAAACAAAACATCTCTCAAAATCAACTTAAAATCATTGTTCAACAATAAGTTAACATCTCCTACGGCCTTGGTAGCAACTCTTGCTCCATTGCCCATCCTCAAGAAGGTCTCACCTTCCCTAAGCCTTCTACTTCTTCCCATCACCTGCAAATCATTACAGAGATGTTAGTCACAGCCGGTATCTAATACCCAAGAAGTAGAGTTAATTGAAATGTTTACTTCAATATAGAACATACCGTTTCCAGAACTCTTCTGGGCAAGATATTCCCTGCAGTTACGCCTCTAATGTTTCAACCCGAACCCGAAGCAACCCGAAAACCTCCAACCCGAACACGAACCCGTATAACCCGACTCAACCCGCCTAACCCGAATTTTATTTATTTATTTTAAATTTTTTTAAAAAAATTAATGAAAAAAATTCAAAAAAATAAAAAATAATATTATTATTTTAATTTAAACACATAATAAAAAAAATTTCGATTTAAATTTGAAAGTTTAATCGTAGAAAATTAATAGTATATTTACTAAATCAAATAAAAAATTGTTAAAAAAATAAAAATATGCAAAATAAATATTAGATGATGAAAATTTATCATATAAATATACAATAAATTTTGTTCAAGCATACAATATATAAAAATATAGGGAATATTTTCAAAAAAAAAATTCGCGTCGGAACCCGCCTAACATGGCACTAACCCGAATCAACCCAATCCGAACACAACCCGAACCTGATTTTTTTCGTGTTGGGTCGTGTCGGTTTGACGGGTCGTGTCGCATTTTGACAACCCTAATCAGATCCATGCCAACGAGCTTGTCCACAAGCCCAATCAACTTTAGGTCATGCTCATGGACCGAGGCCCCATCTGGCATGCGCAAAGTGATCAGCTCCTTGATGGTAGCATGCCTAAGAAGTCGAGTCTGCTCACCAAATAGCTCCTTGAGATGCAAATGAATGTCAGCAGTACTCTTTGCATCCTCAAAACGCCTCTGCAACTCATCATTCATAGAAGCCTGCATATAACACCTGGCTTTCAAGTCATGGTCACACCATTCCTTGTAAGTCTGCAATTCCTTAGGAGTGCAGTCAGTCGGAGCCTCAACAGGGGGCGACTCAGTCAGTGTATATGCTATCCTTTCCGAATTCAAGACGATTTTTAAGTTTCTTAGCCAGTTAAGGTAGTTAGGTCCGGTTAATACGTGTTTGTCGAGTATTGCAGATAGCGGATTGCGAATCGAAGACATTGTCAAAAATTGTACTGAAAAGTAAAACAGATAAATGTTAATGACTATTTTAAAATATTTAGTAAGATATAAAGTATGGACTTTTACTTTATAAATGTTTACTCACACTGTTTTGACATCTTTCACAACCCTCTAGTGAAAACGGGAAACTCCTTTCCTCAGTAGGTACGCAAGGTCCAATTAGCGAATTATGATCCCGAATAATATCAGCCAATTACAATTCCTAAACGGTAGTTTCCAATTGCATCTTCATGCAAACCTCTACGTAAATTTTTGTCTCACGTTTGATTAGGACCTAATAATATGACGTCGTTCATCTTTACGTGTCAAGTCTTACCCATCGATGTTGAACCTTAATGGACGGTCGACAAGAGTTCCCTCAATAATATGAGCCGAAATCATGGGAGTTCCACGTAATTCACATCACCATGTCAATGGATGTCACAACTTTCCGGCATCCAGGGCTCCCCTAATAATATGAGCCGAGCCCCGAGCACGGGTAGCGTTCATCATGCACCCATAGTCGATGGAAGACATGGAAATTATAAACAACTTTATAATTTCCCTTTTCGGGCTTGATATTAATTTTTGAATCATATTCAAAATGATGGTTTTTAATTTTGAAATGTCTCATCATTAATTTTATTTAAAAAAACTCGCCATGTTTGATCATATGTTTGCCGGATTCATGCAACTTTGTTATTATCATAATAATAACGCACATACTCATTATTTATAACATATCATGCATATATTATAAACAGTAAACAAAACAAAGATGATCAATCGCCCCAATACTAATGGCCCGTGTGAGCTAAACACGGGCCTAGGTCTAATCCTAGGAAAATGAATGGGATGCAAATGCAACTATTACATAAGCTTCCAATATTTACATGTATTCGATCTTCATAATCATCAAGGCCACCATCTTCCAATCTTGATCTTCCACTATACTAATATTTACAACTAAATATCCATGGAAAGTAGGAATACATCTCATGGGGTGGGAATGGGCCATAAACCCAGCCCACTTTAAATTTGATAATTATTACAATCATTCAACACAAAATATCCTAGCATACACCTAGCGAATTGGGCTTGGGATTTTGATCGTCCTTCATGCATAATATCACATACCATACACCATCAATTAATTATCACAATAATTAATTTATCCAATATTATATATCTTGATCCAATCACTAACCGCCACGATTATAAACTAAATTAACAAAGTATACAAACTCCTTTGTCTACTTTCTAATTAATTTATTTATAACCGAATTTCTTGTAAATCACAATTTACTATAAATAATTAAAGTCCAACTTCAATTATTTATTTCATGAGAAAAAAATGTAAAACTTTTGTAGATTTAAACTTAAGGGCCAAAAAAAGCATTTTTAACCAAAAAAAATTTTGGCCCATTTAAATTCACAAATTGTATTAGCCATCTAATGGCCCAACAACTTCAAGGCCCATGACACTTTGATATTCTAAAACACTTTTGGAAACCCTAGTCATCATCGCCGTCGTCAGATTCCGGCCAACAAGCAAATTTTTTTTTAATTTTAAGGGGGCTGTTCGGGGAGAAATGGGCCGTAACATGCTGCCCAAAAACACCCCAAAAATCGGCATGAGACAACCAAAACAACAAATCGGCCTTCGATTTGTTGTTTTGGTTGTCACATGCGGTTAGAAAATGACATCAATATAATATCATGTATATGCTACACAAAATAGTATCCATAGCTCTTAATACCACTTGAAAGTGGATCGATTAAGGTGCACGAATGAGCAACGGAAGTTTCAAAATTTGTTTTAAGGGCAAAAAATCGAGTACCCAAATTCTATAATGTGTAGCAAATACGAAAACACCAAGATGTCATACATAGGGTGTTTAGAATTTTTTACCTATCAATCACAAGGATTGATGTTATGGCTCCAACTAAGGTGTAAACACCTTAGCTCTTGAATGGATGACAATCTTCAAGCTCTCCTTTCTTCAAAATTAGGCCCACCACTTGCAAGCTAGAACCCCTCTTATTTTACACTAGAAAAATAAGAGGATTTTTCTTTGAGAAGTATCTTCTTTCCTCAACGATTGAAGTAGAAAAATTTTGGAGAAAAGTAGAGTAAAATTTCGGCCAAGCCTTGTGTGGAGTGAAGGGAGGATGACTTGTCTTGATTGTGCAAAAAGCAAAAGAAAAAAGTTGCATGTGCATGCCATGCCATTAACTCAAAACTTGCATCCAACCCTTCACCTTCAGAATATGCAATTCTATTTGGGCTTGTAACAATTACAAGGCCCATGGACTTTTATTTAAATGTCTCAAACACATCTGAGTCCATTTAAACTTTACTTGATATTACTCAAGTCCACTAGTTTAATAATTATTTCTAATTGGGCTCTACAAGGCTCAATGTTATTTAATTATTCCAACACTTGAATTAATGTAATTATTTGGACTCTACTAGGTCCACTAGTGTTTAATTAATTCAATACTTGAATTAATTTAATTTAGTCCATAATAATGTTTATGAAAATCACAATTTTCAAATACATTATTTGTTTAGCCAACTTTTAATTTAGGAACACTTCCTAAAATTAAAAGTTACATTCTCCTTATAGAAGTCACACTTCTATTTTATTTTCGCTTATAAACTCCTTTATAAGTCGTTCAACACATTGAATTATTTTTTTTCTCAACGAGATCTAGAAAAGCTAGCACTTGTGTGGTCCTCAATGGTTCATTGATACAACTAGCCGTGAGTTCACATCTCCATGTGATTCGGGACTAAACATGCCCTTATTTGAGCATACCCCAATTGCTTCATTCTTAGTTATTAACTCCTTGATAACAAGAACGTTAGAACTCAAGTATGATAGTACCCAACCATTCATGTTAAACGCCTAGCAGCATCGCTTACATGATTCCCTAGATATCAAATAATAGTGCCTGCAAGAACCATTCTATTATGGTTAGCGTACAGTACGGTCCCTTCAACTCATATATCCCGACTGATTCGACAACCATTGGTATATCGAGAGTTGTCAATGAATCCATACTATGTGTCATGTCGTAGTTGCATCGATGGTGTAATCTATGAAACCCCTTTCATAATTACCACCATACTCTGATCAGAGATTTCATACTACATATACATGTGTTCACATAGGATATCCAGACCCGAAGGTAAGCGGTGAATCCCAGACTACAATGCATCGACTCCTATATGTTTCGACAGAACACTCAACCTTGCCACCTGATGACCCTATGAGAGTCGGTAAACAAGTCAAAGTGCAATGCTAGCATATAGAGTCTCAATGCTGTCCCGGGTCATAAGGACTAATGGTGAACAACCGTAAACTAGGACGTTTCCACTCGATAAGTGAGAATCACTTGGAAAGTCCTTTATGGAGGGTTGTTCAGTGCACTCTACCAGGAGCACCTATCTGCATGCTCAGACATCATAATGTCCCCTGTCAATGAAACATGGTACTCACATCGCAGATACTAGTCTCGAACTCGAGCGGCCTATATCCTTCTTAGCGGCGGCTGAATCGACTAGGAACTGTTTAGAATATACAGTATTACAAATATGAGTTTCATGATACTCATCATATGATCATCTCATATTCTTTCTACTATTTGTATATTCAAGGACTTTATCTATGCAACTAGCATGGGTATACAGATAAAGATGTGCCAAAACAATAATTTCAAATATTATTAAAATAAAGATTGTTTATACATAGAGTTTCATTGTGAACATTTGGCCAACACTTGGCTCGACGGGCACCTAATCTAACATTAATTTGTAGTGAACACCGTCAGATTTTGAATTTTACTCATTACGGTCTTCCACCACACCAAATTGAACGTATGCATAGTGAGTCTTTTGCATTTTGGTTTGCCAAACATGTAAGTTTTTTTGTAATTGTCATCAATGTTATATATTATGATTTTTATACATAATTTATCAATTTTTGCTTGTGCGATAGATTGAAAATACAAATCCTTCACAAGATGATCCAGTATCAAATGATTTGAAATCACTTGCCAGAGGCCCAAATTTCATAGGGATACGATATGAAAAATTCATTCCCAATGGATTTAGGTTTCACACAAAGAAGTGGAACGCAAGAGAAAAACTCAGAATTGTGGTATAATTGTTTGGGCTACCACTTCAAGTTATTCGAGTATAAGAGATCAGAATCCAGTATCAAGTTAACTTGATTATTACGGGATTTTGCAAAATGTGGTTGAGTTAGATTATGAGGGAGGTCGAAGAGTTGTTTTATTTGAATGTGATTGGGTCTCCAAAGGCAAACGACTAAAACTATATGATGATGGTTTTATGTTGGCCAATTTTACAAATGTGAAGTGTCACAACGAGCCTTATATATTAGCATCCCAATCCATGCAAGTGTTTTATGTGGAAGGTCCAGTTGATTGTAATTGGCATGTAATTATCACCACCGATGCACGAGCAAAGTATAAAATGCAACCTATGGCAGATGTTGATACATATCTTCAAAGTTGTATTTGTAATCCTAAAGACGAGAATGAACATGAAGAAGTCGTTTGGGTTTGGGATGATGTTGTAGGAGTTGAAATTGATGTTGATGCATGATGAGATTTAGTTAATGATGAGATTTTTTCTAGCATATATAATTTTTTATGTTTATTTAATATGATATAAAGTGAAATTAGTAGAGTGGATTTGCTGGAAACTAGAATAATAATAAGGCAAATACACAATCTCTAATTATGATTGCCAATCACGCAGCTCGAAGTTCAAAAAGAGGTAGCATGTAACTTTATACATCAAGGATCTGTTTGCTGTTTTTGTATTACTCTTATTGGACCTTTTGATTTTGTCTGAATTTTATGTACTTTGTTCAATTTGGTCTTGCAAAACATTGTAGCATGACAGCTAGCGGAAAAGGTTAGCATTTTCTTGTTTATAATTAAAAACTCAACTTACTTATATTTTGGTGGTATCAAAACTTGTGCAGAATTTCAAAACATACAATGTATGTTGAATTTCAAAACATACAAGGCATGTTGAAAAACGAAATGGATGGAGTTTCAAAGCACCAACAAAATGATTTACAAGGTATTAAATATAAAAAGATATGAAACTGATAGTATTTTATTTGAAACGATTAAGTTTGGATATGTATAATGCTTGTTGCATGTTTTATTTATTCTATATAAAATCATTTGTAATTTTTAAACTTTTCTTTTGATAGGAATGACTCGTAAGAGTAAATTTTTCGGAAAATCTTATTTTCAACTTCGAGATGAGGAAGATACACAACCACATATTATATTTGCCAATCATGTAACTCGAATCAATACTTGTGCAGGATGTCAAAACATAGAAGGTATGCTAAATAACCAAATGGATAAAGTTTCAAAACAGCAACACAATGATGTACAAGGTATTTGATATAAAAATGTATGAAACTTAAGAATTTTTATTTCAAAAGATTAAATTTTGATATAATTCGGTATAATGCTTATTAATGCTTTATTTATCTTATATAATTTGCTTTTGATAGGAATGACTCTTAAAAATAATAATGTGGGAAATACTCATTTTCAACTTCAAGATGAGACAAATACTCAACCACTGATTTTGATTGACAATCACACAACTCGAAATTCAAAAGAAAGAGGTAGCATTTTATTATACATAAAAAATATGTCTTGTCATGTGTATAACTCTTATTTGACCTTTTTCTTTTACATGTATATTTTATTCAAGTCTATCATACATGAGAACTTGAGAACGTGGTAACTAGTGGAAAAGGTCAGAAATTTTTCTTATTATAGTTATAAATTCAATTTTCATATATTTTGTTGAAACAATGCTTGTGCAGATTGTCAAAGCATACAAGGTGCATGCAAGAAACAAAATAGATGAAGCTTCAAATCAAAATGACATTGAATTACTAATATCCTTAAAATTAAGATATAGAAAGACATGAAATTATAGTTTTTTAATTCCGATGATTACATTTAGATATAACTTGTTATAATACTTACTTCAACTTTTATTTATCCATATAAAAACATACAGGTTTGACTTCTAGGATCACATTCAACAATAACCCACATGTTGAAAATGATTTTATGGAGGAAGAATATGATCAAGGTAACATATACGAAAAATGTAATAACTCGTTTCACTTTATTTATTCAATCATTTATTTATCCTTTTGGCATCTAGATGTAGATAGCGAAAGTGAATCTCTTGACGCTGAGAAGAAAACTAGAGGCCCTACATTTATGAAAGAAATTTGGGGTAGACCTAGCACGCTGCCACGTATTAAGATTCAATGTGATGATATGGGACTTCCTATTGGAAGAAGAAATAAATTTACTGATTTTTTGGGCACTTTGGCAATAAATGGTAAATTTTGTTCGATTGACGTAGAAGATTGGCATAAAATGCCCCTGCATAGTAAGAAAAAATGCTAGATGTTATAAAGGTAATTGAAATGTTATTGAATAATTTTATTATTAAATAAATTTTTACTATGGGGGTAAATTGTCTAAATACCTTTGTAGAAAAAGTACGACCTTCCTCCTGGAACAGAAAGTTGGACGCTACATTCAATAGCAAAAAAATGGAGAAATTGGAAGTCAGAACTAAAAAAGAAGTATTATGATCCCGAGTTGTCAATGCAAGTTCTTCTGCTAGAAAGAGATAAAAGAGCTTTTGTAGAAAAATATGTGAAACTAGCTAGTTGCTCAGTGGAACTCAGAAAAATCAAAGGTATAAAATATTTTATATGTTTAGAAAAATGTTCATGTAGACTTTTGTCTTGTGTACTAAGTTGAATTTAATGTATCAGGAGAGAAGTGAAAAAAATAAGATTGCTCGGAACCAAAAGATAATGAATTAGACAACTAGAAAAAGATCTTTCGTTCAAGTGCAACAAAAATTGGTAATTTATCTTATTAATCTTATAATTCTACATGCATTAGAATCTACAAACTTTTAATCAATACATATTAGAAAAAAGAAAAAAGGCGACCTCCATCACAAGTTGAATTATTTCATGTCTGTTTCACTCATGCTAATGGAAGTCCCCCCAGGCAACAATGTGGCAGAAAAATTGGTAAGTTGTTTTTATAAATTTCAACTAGATTACTTTCAAAGATATTTGTTTTCATAATCACTATGAATAAATTATGGATTTTGATTTTTTGGTGAAGGATGCAATGAAAGAACTAGAAAATCAACTTCCTGAAGATGAGGATAATCAAATTGGTAAAAATGACGTATTTTCTCAAATCATTGAACCAGATAGACTAGGACGAGTGCGTATGCTTAGTGATGGTGTTAACCCATGTGATTTATGTGGAGAAGTTCCAAGCCGTAGTACATGCAATCGAATAGTGATGGAGCAGAAGACAAAGTTAGAAAAAATGGATGAGCAAATTAGAAAACAAGGCCAACACATTGCAATGATAGAATCAAAGATTTGCAATCAACCAAACCAAAAACTTGGTTCAAATTACAACAATATACAACAGACATCATCCTCTAGTATTCCATTATCTCCCAGGGTAAAGTCCTTTTTCTAGTTTTATTACTTTATTATTATATTGAGTTAGTACTTTATTGTTCAGCATTGGCTTTTTGGTTTAAGAATATACGTTAGATGCGTAAATGGTTTTTCTTTTGTTTATTTTGAAATTATTTATTATTTGATGTTGCATAATGAGTTGGAGTTTGTTTTTTTGTAATCTATGTTTTATGTGAGCTTATAATTATCTCGAGTTAGCCATTTATTGATTTAGATAGTATATTTTGGTTGAGAATATATATTACATGTATAATCGATGTTTTATTATTTATTGTTTGACATGATATAATGATTTAATATTTAACATTATAATGCTACACCAAAAACTCAAAGTTATGTATACATATTTTGCATCTCTCTAGTTATAATGTGTTTGCTTAGACCTGATGGAAGATTAGTCCAATCTTTACGCTTAACCTCCAGACTGTCATTCCTTTCCAAATTTATCTTTTGCTGTGATTGTTGAAGTAATTCTATTTTCTGATTACTTTAAGGAGATCTGAACATCTTATTCTATTAATTTCCCCCTTATTTTTCTACCGTTGAAATTATATTTTCTTGGACCTTTACTTGCATATCTTGCAACTTGTTCTTGTTATAATATTTGTCCGATCAATATTGAATGATCATGCTCATTTCAATCTTGATTGATGTTGGGCTGTGTTTTACTTTTTCAAAGACTTGCACATGTTGACTATTTTTTCTAAATGAAATTTTCTATCTGATGTTTGAACTGTTAAGTAAAATCTCTTGCTTTTTGCTGTCATGAGTTAACTAATTTGAATGATGTTTTTTGTGCTTTTTTGTTTTCTAGCTAGCTTGACATACTCATTAGCATAATGGTTGTTGATGATTGTACTTTATAATTATTTTTATCAAAACCTTCTCTTTTGAACTTTCACGTAGATCGGATGTTGTCTCAATAAAAAGTCTATTTGATCCGACGAAAATTGTGACAAAAGGAGTGGTTCGTAGCATGGATCCAAATACCGAAGTAGGAAGACAGACGTTGGGACCAAATTGGTGTGAAATATAAGTTCTAGTTGTCCTAGAACGGGAAGAGAGTTTGATTAGGCTATATGATCTTTTACAAAAGGTTGGGAATACACTTGGAGGAATGATAGCTTGGCCTTGTCATTTGGTATGATATTCAAATTTTCAATTAACTAGTATTATTGTTATGTCCATCATGTTAATATCTTTTTAAATTAATATCAATTATATTTGCAGTTGACAGTTAATGAGGAAGATTTCTACTAGGTGCATTTGTATAAATAATAATTTTTTAATTTATCATTTGTTATGATATTCACTAGTTTGAATTAAATTTTAATCTATTTATTTTGTGCTTCTTTAATTTTATTTCATTCATACAAATATATGAATTTTTATTGTAGGTGACAAGAATATTGGATTTTGATTAAGATGAGATTGCTGAAGAATGAAGATGCGTTACAAGTTTGCTTATGTTTTGCTTTACAAGACTTAATTGTTTGATAATTCTTAAACTAAATACATTTGGTACATTTGTTGGGGTATAGATATTTTTTCGAGGTAACAAATTTGTCAGTCTTATACACTAATGATTGTAAAATTAATGACAATTATTGATTAGCAATTTAATTTCTATTTTAAAATTTTGTATTTGTATTTATGTTAATTTGTTATATCCGTGAATATTATATCATGAAAATATTGAAAATAGATGACATTTTTATGTCACAATAGAACATTAAATCATGTATATAAAAAAAGTTATTGTAAAACTCATATGGAGACATTTCAAAAAGTCATTATAAACAACTAATAATGATAATTATCAAAGTCCTTATATACTAGTATAAAAGACATTTGTAAGTGCCATTACATATTACATAATGAGACATTTTAAATTAACCTTATAATCTATAATTAGTGACATTTTTTATTGTCACTATAATTAATATACACAGCACTTTTAGTTGTCATTATAAATTATTTTAAATGACATATAAATTTTTCATTATTACTATAATAACAAGACATGTATAAATGTCTTTAAAACATGAGTTTTCCTAACATTTAAAATTGTCATTATATAAATAATTAGTAACACGTATGAAGTTGTCATTAATATCTTATAATGATATTAAAAAATGTCAGGAAGTTTAAGACGACATTGGTATAGAGGGCATATTTTGGAGGTGTCACTAAAACTTAAATGCACTAAATATTGAATATGATGACATTTATGAATGTTACCATAAGTATTTATTCTTGTAGTGACAGGACTAGAGCTCCCCAAAGAGAAGCACTTGGTCTAACTTGCTTCTTGTCCAACAGCTCTTGGAGTTGTTCTTTTAGCTTCTTTAGTTCGACTGTGGCCATTTGGTAGGGTGTATTTGAGATTAGGGCAATACCGGGTATCAAATGAATCTCGAACTCAACTTCGCGATCCTGGATCATCCTATGTAACTCTTCCAAGAAAACGTCCGAAAATTTTTGTATCACTGGAATATCTTCTATCTTGAGCTCGACTTTTTTTTTTCACTTATTATTGCTGGATAGACCTTCTCTCCAAACTTTATGGTTTTCCAATTCGGGAAACAGAAAGTAGAGATTTCTGTTCCTTGACATTCTTCATGGTGAAATTTACTATTGGATGATTCTTGGCTAACCAATTCATTCCAAGAATAACATATTAATCCAACATCATAATTTGAATCAAGTCGGCATTGAATGTAAGTATATTGATACTGATTTTATTCTATCTTGAAGTTATCAAGATTACTATCTTAAAACTTAAAACTCGCATAAAATCTTGGAAGATAAAACAATATAAATATATAACCTACTGACTAAAATCCGAAAAAAAATAACTTAGTTATTATAAGATAAAATTAAATTCAACATTGTACAAAAGAATCTAATATCAATTTATTAATTTTTTTTTGCTAAATCTTACTTTCATCAATATCTTGAGCTTAGATTGCTCTAACACAAACGAGTTTCATCGAATGTCTTTCTCTTTGAACTATTCTTAGTACCACAAGAAGTGTAAAAACTTATTATGTTACACTTTTCTCGATTCCCACCCATATCTCATAACTTATTTTATTTACATACGGTCATAAATTATTTATTATCTCAAAAGATATAAATTTCTCAACCTGAAGGAAGATATTGTTTCTCAAATTCATTCCAAACAAACATTCTAAGGTCTTACATATTTAAAATTAGCATTTAACATTTTTAAAAACTCAAATTTAATGTTCACACAATTAACTATTGACACAAAAATCAACTTTTATACTGGAATACACAAAAACTTAGTATATAATTCTTATACCATATAATTGTTTTCTTCTTATGTAATACAATTCCATAAAATTCTACAAGTATACAATATATGCGCTGGACAAAAAATTTTGAGAAATTTTCCAAAATGAAATCAACGGATAACTCAAACAGCTTTTATTGATTTGGAAAAGAAAATATATACTATCAATATTTGAACAATTCTAAAAGAAATGGTTTGAACATCCTTATTATAATCGATAATCAAGACAAACAGAATGGTTTAGAACAATCCAAAATGATAATGCTAAGTTGAATATACTGAAAGTAGCATCAATCAAGCAGTTTCAAGTACTTCAGTGAAATACAAGGGTCAAACGAGATTTTTCGAGAAATTTCCAAAAACAAAAAGTTTAGAGGTTTTCATATGGATGGAAAGTTATGAGTTCTACAAGATTTTCAAAAATTTGGAGCGCAACATAGGCGAAGAGGCGCCTAGTAGGTGGAGCCAATGCCACATATTTCTTGCACTAAGGTACCTCCTGGTGGTCCTGAGACGCCCGTTCCTCGAATTTCTGGCACTGAGGCACCTATAGCTCGAATTTCTAGAGGTTGCACCTGATCTACGCATTTTCACAAAATGACGAAAGCCTAGGCGCCCAGTGCTCAAATTATAGGCGTTGTAGAGCCTGTTTTGTGCAAATTTTCCCAAATTTCCCCAACAGGATTATGAACCTGGCAAGCTCTGATACCACTTAATTATCATGTCACGAAACTGAGGTCAGTCAATATCAGCGTTGTAAACAACAAGTTTCATAGTAATCAAATATCATAAACCATTCTATTTCATTAAAATAGATTATTGTCTTTACAATGCGATTAAAAACAAAATATGGAAGCGAGTTATAAATTTAACAAAATCGAATTATTAATTATTATTGATTTTGAACTAGTTCTTTATCACCAGCCCCAAAACATAGTTTGCTCATCCTCATCTAATTGCTCCTCATTCTTATTTGGGGAAGGAGAGTAAGAGTAAACACTCAGCAAGTAGGTGCCGATCGTACATAATAAATAACAAAGATACATATACATATACAAAATCAAAGTGTTCAATTATATGCATGTTGAATCTAATATGAATAAAATAAAAAAAATAGCATTGAAAATATCTCATTTTTCCATGGTCTACGTACTTATCAGTCCTCTATATGTTACTCCTCTAAGGGGCGATGTCAAATAAATGGTTATTATATCTCACCGCATCAGGGCCATATCAAATCAAACATCGAAATCAACTTTGTCATTTCCAACTCGAATCACTACAGCGCATTTCAAATAATTCAAACATACTTTCGAATATCATATCTAATTTTGGATAACAAATGGATTCAAAGATATCATATTAAATAGAAACAAATAGGTCAAGCCGATTTTCTCAAAAACATACGTGATTGATTTTATAAAAACTTCAAGTCACTTAAAAAAAAATAAGTTTGCACTCTTAATACAAAAACTCACTTACCTGATTGTTCTTTATATGAAACATGAAAGAATATAGCTCGAAAGTGACTAAAACTTTGCTCGAATTCGGATAATGCTTGGACAGAATTTCGACTCGTTATTCTAGGCAGCACTTGCTCGAAAAAGTTATAGAATTTCATCTCCTTGGCAACTGGTGAAGTTCAAAAAATTATGAAATGTTTGATGTATTATTGTGTGAACTTTGTCTACCTTAAGGCTTCTATTTATAGAACTACTAAGTTGAGCTGAAAGGTCATCCATTTATTCCATTTAAATGTCATTTTTTTGCTCTTATAGAGTTGTTACTGGTCCATGTGTATTCAGCTGAATACGTCCCTCGGAATTCTTGTGCTTAATTACGCCATCACTTGGAATTCTTGTACTTAATTGTACCATCATTTTTCAGGTCTTCACAATTTCGTTCAAATAATTATTCAGTTTTGTTCTATCAAAACATCCAATAAACCAAATAAAAAATCGCAAAATTTTACTCCCACGAATGATAAAATTACAGCTGAGTTGTTTGTGAGACTTCATAATAATACACTCCGAATAATTATTCAAATACAGGACCCAAAATAGTTTCCCAACAAAATACAGTGCGTATATTTTTATTATAAATAAATATAGTACTAGCGATTAAATGGCGACTCATGATATAACAACAGCAACAATGTGAATCATATTT
Source organism: Primulina tabacum (assembly GCF_025594145.1). Lineage (NCBI taxonomy): Eukaryota > Viridiplantae > Streptophyta > Magnoliopsida > Lamiales > Gesneriaceae > Primulina > Primulina tabacum. The sequence goes on from NC_134550.1 coordinate 17,328,562, forward strand.
TGGAATGAAATTAAATTAGCATTTGGGGAGATCAGGAGGTGGCGGAGGCAGCCTACTCGAAGGGGTCGGCCCGTTTTCGACCACAAAAGCCATGGCTAAACCCCACGACACGTGCGCATCCAGATGGCAATGCATCAACCAAACCCCTGGATTATTGGCTCGGAACCTAATCACTGCCCACCCTCCAACCGGAACCGGTATATTGTTAAGCTCTTGGGGGTTGACAAGATTGAACTTTTTGCTATCGCTTGCAGGGTCAAAGTTGCCGAATCCTTGAGCCAACACAAAGAAGTTAAGCCCATGGAGGTGCATTGGGTGATTCTCTGACCCGACCAAGACAGTGTTTTGCAGCACAATCTCTACTGTTGCATTGAACTTCAGTTTCTTGAGTTTGGTGGATTTTGAAGTCATTATGAGCGCTGGATTGAGGCTGTTATTCATGTTGGTGTAGTCGAATGGCAATGGCGGATTGTCGGGAAAATCTGTGGTGTATATCCCCCCAACATTTCCGTAGAAGGCCTCGAGCATTGATAATTTGGAAGGGAACTCTAAGGATACGTTATTCATGCTTGAAGCAACTCTTTGACCCAACGGGCCCAAGCAGGACGCACCACGGGGGGGCTCGCAAGGGACCAGGCCCAATCCAACTGTTACGAACATGCGTTCGTCCACCTTGTCAGGGACCCCACTCCAAAAGGGCCCCGTGACAAGCCCAGTTTGGTTGGAGAAAAATCTATGGGCTGTGGGTGTATCGTTGTATACAGGAAGAATTGGCATAATAGGCTTAGATTGTTTGGACCCTTTGTACTCAATGATACCCCTTGTGACCGTGTCGGAGAACCTCACGTTAGTGGCACTCACGTAAGGACTTGCGGCCATATAGTATCGTCCGGGAGTCTGATCTGCGATTAGCAGCACGTCCGCCGTCTGACCTTGTGCTAGCACGACCACGTCAGTCACGTAAGGGTTCGTGTATGACGCATCAATGGCCACGACCTCCATCTTATGGTTGGCTATCTTGAAGAACAGTATGGTATTGAGTGCGGCATTGATGATACGTAGAAGATATCTTTTCCCTTTCTCCACCTTTAACTTGAACATGCCTAAAAAATATTTAACATTACAATAAATTAAATCTACAATGAAAATACTAAAACAAAAACGCAAATACTACGCTAGCAATTTCGTGTGTGACACTTACGGTCCGCGGAGCACAGGTAAAAATCACCGGGACGGCCATTTATCATATATGCATCGGATATATTCGGCCCGCCCCCGTTGGCTAATGTTTCATCTTCCACGTCTAGAATATTTGCATTCCACCATTCTCCTACAATTAGTATTAAGTAAATATTTGCCTTTAACTTCGGAAAACAAAAGCATATATAAACAACCAAAATTTGGCACAAAAGGCATATTCATTCTAAGCTTACCAAGAATTATTGGGACTTCCCTATGTGGCTTAGGGAATGGATATGATCGACCGGCTCTAGGCTTGATGATTAGGGCTCCATGAACCGTGGCTCGAAGCCATTTAATGTGTGCGTGCCACCATAGAGTACCCTCTTGGCCGGTAATGGTGAACCGTTGGGTGTACCTGTGGCCGGGCTGGATCGGGCACTGGGTTGTATATTCAGGTCCATCCGCCCAACCGCTCAATAACTGGAAAACCCCATGCCTACAACACATTAAATGGATACCAATTACTAATTCAATACATATTTCCTCCTTCAAGTCATGATAACCATAAAAATTTTTATGATGATGAAATCATAAACAGCTATTGTTCGGTGTACAATAAGTAAACTCAAGGGTAAAATAGTAATATGTAAACTACGTTAGTCTAATAAATCCCATTGAATTATAAGACTTTATTACTTCTATCAATAGATAGTCTTCATTTGTATGAGGTAGTTGTTTAGTTATTATTATATTATTTAAATATAGTTATTCTAGAAATAATGGGGTCGTTAGAGTAGTTGACCAAAAATCGCATGCCAATTGGTTCAAACTTCTTGACCAGACTTTTTGAACAAATTGTTATACATTATTACATATTATCTTTGTCGGACTTTAACATTGTCAATCATATAGTTCCATACTTTTTTGGGATGTAAATTCTTAATTAATTGCATTCATTTTTTAGGTTTGTTTTGAATTGAAAAATTCTTTTCAATCATGGATTTGAAAGTTTGGAATTTTGAATTATTCTAATGGATACGAATTTGAAATGCCTTGGTTTTCTAACAAAATGCCATAAAATCGATCGAAAGATGAGGAATCCAAAATACATAGGTTTGAAAAGTTAGCAAGACAATTTGAGTGGATTTTGCATTAAGAATCTGAAATTTTAAATCTAAAGTGGGAGATGATTGTCCAAATTGATATAAGACATCTAACATTTTTTTACATCTATGAACTACTGAAGTATGAAGTTTACAAGATACTTAGTGAGAGGCTCGTAAAAGCAGTCCAACACATAACGATGAGTAGACTCTCATACCATATTAAGATCATATACTTGAGTCTAACTCCACACAAAATCTATCTCAGGAACTTAATCATGTCACTGTGGCACTTATCTAGCACATTGTTTCATTTTCTTCCACCCAAATATTATGCCGGAAAATTCGGGGTAATAACTTTTGTTCAAGCTTCATTTTTAAAAAGTAATTAATTAACTTTCCACAAGTATATTTGAGTGTTATTTTTTTATTAAAAAAAATTTACAAATTGGCCAAGGGTTATTCAAACTACGAGTCTATCTCAAGTAGGTGTCAGAGTTGGTGGAGTGGATGAGAGTTTGATCAATGTTCATGACTTTCCCAGTGTGATTACTTAGCTATCGTAATTTATAGGCTATTACGTAAGCTCAAAAATTTAATCAGTGCACACCGAATGATGGTGACTACGAATTCTCACGTCATTGGAAAAAAAACGTAATAAAAACAAGGGCATGAGTTTTTTAAATTTATAGCTTACTTTCCACACATTTTAAAAACTTGGCCTCTATTTGATTAAAAGTAACATGATCACACGTTTAGAATCATGACTATTATATCACACGGATGATATTTTAAAAAAAAAACATAAAAATAAAACATAAAAAGTCGAATGGAGGTTTGTTTTTTTAAAAAAAAAAGATATGCTATAAATTCAAATCTTTCCAAGGCACAATAGCTATAAATTATTCATATTTACAAAATATTTTAATTCCAATTTTTTTTATGGAATTCGACGCTATTTTTGCTTATAAGAAAGGTGTATTTCGAGTAACGCGAAAATCGCAAATTTAATCCTTCACGTTCATAACTAAATAATCCTTAAACATATATATTTTATCATTTCATATTTAATAATTCATATACTTACTAATGATTATTTAATTAATTAATTTCATAACGCACCAATGAATGGTAAGATTATAGGGTGATTTATTGAAGACGTGGACCACTAGAGTGTCACCCTCTTTCACCCGAACAGTAGGCCCCGGAAGACTTCCATTTACCGCAGTAATTACATTACTTTGGCAGAGTTTATCGATGGTTAAATTTTGTACCTACAAACAATAATAAATTTTGTGAAAATTTAGCACCAAAATTTGGTAAACCTGACTTTTTTTATTTTTAAGGTAAAGTCAAATCAAGATTCAGTCCTATTCCAGATGGGTCATACTAGGCTTTAAAGTCTTAGTTAGAATTATCCAATTAAACAAGATGGGAGGTCAAAAATATATTCTTCTTCTACTCTTGAGTTTCAAATATCGCCATCATACTTACCATAGAAACTTGAAATTCAAATAATAGCACTTGGTTGAGGTTGTTGGGTGACTCTTGATGTTTTTCACGGTTTAAAATATTGGTATTTTATTGTTTTCATTTACTATAATTTTTAGTAAATCGTCAAGCACTTGATCTTATAACCGATATCAGAGTCAAATCATTCTTAATCCACTCTCATGATTTGCAAATAATGTAATTATTGAAATAAATATTGTTTAAGGACAATAATTGTCTTTATAGGAAAACAGTTAACACATGACCGTTGAACTTTTGTATGATTTAAAACTTGAATTCATACATTTATGATTAGACGTAATTTTTGGTAAAATGAGATACACCAACTTAAGTTATCTCTTTTAACTTAAGAAACATGTTAATTAGCAGCAAATAAAAATATTTTCTTTTTTAAACAAGAAATCATCAATATTGCAGCTGTATTATATGTAAAAGTAAGTCAAGAAACTTTACGTGGAAAGAATGCTCGACCAAAGCTGCCGAAGCAAATGAAGAGGACGAAGCTGCCAGTGAAGCCAAAGCGCAAGCAAGCACGAACACAAGATTCGCCATCGATATAATTTACATATAAATTTCAACACAAATTTCTGCAAATAAAGTTCCCGCGGTTGCTGAGAAAGAATAATCTGAATAACTTATATATATATAAGATGGGAGAACATACGAATTGCAGAGTCAAAGTAAATTTCCTGAAAAAGTAAAAGTTCTAGAATTAAATTTTCTGTGGTTTTATATGACTTTTTTTTTTGGAAAGCGTGTATACAAATGTATTCCATAGTAAACATTCTATGTGGTTTCTATGTGCTAACATATTTTAATTATTTGAAGAAAAAATTGAAAGAGAAAAAAACCATGTAAATTTTGGGATAAAATAATGAAAAGTTGGAGAAAAAACGAGAAGAAAATAGAGTAAGATATAAAGATTTTATTAATAAGTTCATGTTAACAAATAATGTTAAAAAAAATTGAAAATAAATTTTGGTGTCACGTGGATATACCAAAATGATGATTATGAGACAGTCACATATTATATAATAATAAAGATATATATTATATAGACGCCATGTTAGAGTTTTAGTTTGTTGAGAAAATGTCAAAAGTGTTAGGAACCTACTAGTGTGGATAACAAAAATACGAGTGACGAAAATTTGTAGCTAAATTTCAACAAATAATAAAGTATATATCTATCTTGGAGTCAAAACAGTTGAACAATTACTTTTCTATTTCTTCAAGATCAAGAACCATTACATCTCTCAATGTTAAAGAAATGAAATGATTTATAATGATTTGGTTAACATTGAATTTATGCCCACCTCTCCACTTGTCTTCACAAAGTATTTGTGATATTGAATGTGAAGTTGTAGATTTTTTTAGGATTTGTGAATCTTATTATTTGATTTACAATGTTTGATTTTTATGTCTTTGTTTTTTTTGGCTTTTATTGCTTAAGTTTTTTGTATTTGCATTATTCATCAATGAAATTATTGTTCTCTCTAAAATTACTCACATAGATTTCTTTTAAGTAGTAATGATAATTTCTGATATAGGTATTGATGAGTTATAGCCCAATTTATATAATTTTATTAAACTAGGCTCATAACCCTCTATAAATAGCTCAAACATTTCATTTACAGAAGTATGGTCTCATTTTCACTACTAAACCTTTCTTTGTCTTTGCACCCTTTTGGGTAGTTTCTAACTTGAGCATCCAATGGTTTACAACAAACATTTCCGGACATCTTTAACATTTTGTTCGTGACTGTTGGAACATTTAACGTTTTAGTTATGTACTCGCTTTAAGGAATTATTTCAATATTACTAAAATTTAGGACATCAAAAAATCTCATTCACTACAAGAAAAATGCTTTTCCGCAGCACGTCATCAACAGCGTGCATTAAAAGCATGCTACGAATATTACTTTTAACGGCGTCCACAATATGTGAGCTGTTAATATTGTTGCACTTCACAGAAATAACGACGTGCATTAAAAGTACGCTGCGGAGAGTAATATCCGCAGCGTGTATTTATGTGTGCTGTTAATATTATATGCTATCTGCAACGTGCATTTATGTGTGTTGTTAATAACATATGTATTAACGGCGCGCATGAAAAGCACGCTGCGAAAAGTAATATTATATACTATCCGCAGCGTGCATTTATGTGCGCTGTTAATACCCTATGCATTCACGGCATGCATTAAAAGCACGCTGCGGATAGAAATATTATATACTATCCGCAGCATGCTTTTATGTGCGCTGTTAATACCCTATGCAATTATATTACCAAACACTATACGAGAGAGAGTGAAACTCCAAATCTCTTAACCCTTTCACTCCTCCCGTCGGTGTTGTGCGTCCCGACTCCAACCACCATTGTGTGTTGTCCGGCCACTGGAGATTGGAGCGCAGTAGCCAGCAACCTTTTTCCCCTAACCTTGCGCCTCCTTCCCTTCCTGAGATTGGAAGAACTAGCACGAGTGGGAGCACTATTTCAGTCTTTTTCCTTGCGCGAGTTTTCCTCCGTTTTCGGTGAGTGTTTCTCTCGATTTCTTTGTTATTTAGTGGTTTGTTGTTGAGAAGTTGAAGCCCTAATTTTTTTCCCTGTTATCCCTGCAATTTCCAGCCACTTTTAGCTCTGTCCAGTCACGATTCCGGCGAGTTTTCCTGCGAGATACAACCTTTGCACCATCTTGAGACCACCACTGCCCGTTCAACTTCGATTCTTGGTTCATTTTAGCTTGAATTCCACTCTATATTTCAGGTATACAAGCTGTCCAGATTCGAGTTTTTTTCCAATCCGATTTAATTTGTTTTCTAATCCTCATTTTTTTCAATCCGATTTAATTGGTCAATTCATTCAACTTGTGGGAATGCTACTTGAGTATCATATATAACCACATGGAGGTGGAATATCAGTCTTGGGATTCTTCACATGGAGTTGGATTTTCGCCCTCTGTTTTAACCATATGTTTTCATCTCCGGTATTCCTTGGAACCTTAATTCTTTTAGGAGCATCACTTACGACTTGTACATATACAACACAGATCCTCATTGTGAAGTTAGCACAAAGGTCTGATTTTGATGACTGTTGGTTTTTGCCATCTGGATAGCCTTTAATATGCTCGTATTTGGTAATGCTATACGTGGTTTGCAGGTGGTCTTTGCTCTATATTGCTTTCTTAGTATGTTGCACATACATCGTATTTTTTTAGCAGTTATTGCTTCATGTTACATGTGTTATTCCTGATATAAGTTGAATGATTTAATTTCATTGAGTAATTTTTCGTGAAAGTAATAGTTTTAGCATAAAAAATCACTTAAAACCAAAATTGGGTGTTTTTTTTTCGTTAAGTCATATTGTAGCCCAAGATTCAAGATACATTCATATTCGATGATCGTAGCACCACCATCGACACCAAAGATTTAAATATATATCGTTCCGCAAAAATTCTAGACGAGATTAAGGATCAAAGATAGTTACATATTTCGCTATAAACAGGTATACTGAGAAAATGTTTCAATTTTACATATTTTAGTTGCTAGAATATTGATTCGATTCTATTTTATATCAGTTATTCCATTTTTTATTAAACCTCCATCCAATAATTACCACCGATGTTTTTATTAAGCGTGCCTATGCATGCCGCGGATAAGAGTATCCGCAGCCGCGGAAAAAAGTATCCGCAGCGTGCATATGCGCGCCGCGGATAACAGTATTTGCGTCGCTCACCCGCACGCCGCAGATAACAGTATCTGCAGCGTGCATATGCGTGCCGCGGATAATAGTATTCGTACACACCACGGATAATCTTGAACTTTCAACAGCTTGCAGTTGTGCAGCGTGCAATATGCGCCGCGGAAAGGGAATTTGCGCACAGCGAAAAGTCATTTTTGTTGTAGTGATTAAACGAGAAGTTTAACAGAATCCTTAGCTCTAATCAAGGCCTACCAAACTCTTCAGTGATTATTTCCGAGGCTATTGACATTGTCAACAATCATTTATGATATCAGATTCATTATTGTATTGATTGAAGCATTGATTCAGCAAATAAGATACTTGGGGACGCTGTTTATAGAAATTATTCTGAAGACTGTGCCAAGCATTAATTATCGTCTTATATTTTTGAAAAATCTTGACCGAGACTTGATAAAATTGTACGATTTCATTTATGCCCCCAGTACGAGTCATTTATAATCATTAAATCCGAATCAATTAAAATCACGAGAGCAAATATTGCAGTAGCCATTTTAGATGACATGTGTTACGTTATCACTTACGAACCAATTAAAATCATGAAGGTCAATATTGCAGTAGCCATTTTAGACTGTGTATCAAAGATGATCGAGAAGCATAAATTATAATGGACCACTGATGTCAAGAAGAAGGCAAACTGTATAATGTGGAAAATGACATATTATATAAAACTCTCGACAATAATACATTTATAACTGAGCATTTAATAGATAGAACTAACTGATCAAGAATACTGATAGAAACTGATCTAAAATATGCAAACTATCGGTTGCTCATAACTGAAGATTAGTACGCAGATTTTCAAAGGCAACTGGACTAGTAAACTGAACTACGCAGACAACTGACGATCAGTTACTACAAACAGAACTACACAGACAACTGACTGATCAGTTGGAACTGATCAGTTACTACAAACAGTTGTGAGCTTATCAGCTACATCATATCAGCTGATCTTTCAGTAGTACACGTCATCAGTTAAAGAAAAGGATGTTCAACCGACAACTACACAAAAGGTGACAACAACAAGTAGTGGGATCACCGCATTTCAGAAAAACTGCAGTGTAGGACTGTCAGAAGAATGTTGACGTGGCGAAAAACGGATAGAAAGTTTCAAATCGGATTCAATACTACCGTTGCAGGCAAAGTCTATAAATAGCAAAGAAGAGCAACTGAGAAGAGCAGCAAGAAAATCAGAATCAACCCGATCGATATATTATCCTACCAACAAGCTGTTACACTGCTGAAATATTTACATATTTCAAATCTCACGATTATTGAATGCATTCATAGCATTCAAGGCTATACTTCGAGCTTACAAACACAAACTTTTATCATTCTAATACTTGATCCTGAAGAGATCAGTTCTGCTAAATTATTTCAGTTTTTTGAGTACTGTGAACTAGTTCGTAACTAAGAGTTTCAGTTTGGCACTGATAAGTCTAAAACTAAAGTGGGTCTGTACAACTCTTTGTATTGATCAAAGTCTTTTAGTGAATATCATATCTTTATGATAGAAGGGGTGACGTAAGAGTGTTTGAAATCTCCGAACATCCATAAAATGTCGTGTCTTCTTGTTTCAGTTTTATTCTATCTAACAGTCAGTTTATTTCCGCACTTTTATTGTTAACTTATTGATATCGACTTACAAGATTCTCGAGTATCAGTTTATCACTAAATTGACTCATAAACAAAGAAAAGGTTGTGAAAATTTTTAGTGTTTATTCAACCACCCCTGCTAAACATTCTTTCACCTTTACCCGATCCTATCAAGTGGTATTAGAGCAGTTGAATCTTGTTAATGAATATTAAAATATACAAACTGATTACCATGTCTTCATTCAACAAATTCCAATGTTCTCCAGAGAGGATTTTGATGATTGGAAAATCATAATGCAGGCTCATCTAGCTGTACAAGACGATGACATGTGGTACGTTATTACAGACGGACCCTTGAAAATATCTAAGGCAAACACTGTTGTTGCCATAACTGATGGGGCACCCACACCGCATTGAAAAATCCCGAGATGAATGGACAGCTGAAGACAAGATAAAAGCCAATTTGGACAACGTGGCTAAAGATATTTTGTATAAAACGCTGGATAAAGTCACTTTCAGCAAAATAAAAATGTGCAAAACTGCTAAGGAAATATGGGAGAAACTGATTCAGCTGTGCGAAGGCAATGAGCAAACCAAGGAGAGTAAACTATCTGTTGCTGTTCAAAAATTCGACAATATCAAGATGAAGATTGGAGAATCCATGCAGGAATATGATGAAAGAATCAGTAGCATAGTGAACGAATTAAATGCACTCGGAAATGTGTATTCAAATAAAGAGGTAGCACTTAAAGTAGTTAGGGGTCTTCCCAAGGAATGAGATGTTAAGACCATGGCAATGCAAGAATCAAAGGACCTGAACAAAGTCGAACTTCATGATTTATTTGCTGATTTAAAAGCCTACGAGTTTGAGTTGCAAACCAGAGAATGAGAACCTTCTACACCAGCTGCTACAATTGCCCTAACTGCCGTCAAACTAGAATAAATTGGTTCAGTTGACAAATCTGCTGATTAGTTAAGTAATGACGCTATTTCATTATTTGTCAAAAAGTTTGGAAGATTTATGAGAAGAAATCAAAGAAACTTTCAAAGACAATATCAGAGAAATAACTTCAAGGAAGAACCTAATGCTTGTTACAACTGTGGCAAAGTTGGTCCCTTTATTGCTGACTGTCCTAAGCCAAAGAAGGACAGTCGAGGCTCAACTGAAAAGGGAAAGAAATCTTACGAGCACAAGAGAAGAACTAAGGATGATAAGAAATCATACATAAAGAAATATGAGGTGCTTCTAGCAGAGGAAAGCAAGTCAAAATGAGCAGAATCTGACAGTACTGATTCAGAACTTGAGAGCTTGAGCTGCTCCAATCATGATGATGAGGAGGTCAAGTGTCTGATGGCTAATGGCACAGAACTGGAGTCAACCAGTCAACAAGTATTCGACTTTAGTTCAACTGATTTCACACGAAATGAACTTATTTCTACACTTCTTGACATGGTCAATGAGTATCACAAGCTTGCCCTATCTTTTGAGAAGGCCAGAGCAAAGCAAACTGATCCCAAAGACGATAAAACTGAAACTGATGAATTAGTTGATCTGTTGAGTCTTAAACGGGAGATTGCTGAGCTGAATGCTGAAAGAAGCAAGAATCAATCTATGATTCAGTAGTTAATGCTTGAGAATTCAAAGCAAACTGAGATTATTAAGGCATATAATAAATCATATGTTGCACTAGCTGAAATACCAGATAAGAAAAAATCAGTTACTGATAAAACTGGTTTAGGGTTTAGCAACCAAGATGAAACTTTCACCATTGATACTCAACAAAAACTGATCATGTGCAAAGGGAAATATATTCACTTTGTAAAATCAGTTGTGGTACAAGAACAATCTGAGCCGAGTAAACCAGTTGTACAGCATGTTGGAAACTAAATTCCGGCGTTTGACAAAATATGAACCAACTGAAAATACGAACCAACTGATCGAATAAACTGAACTCAGCAACTGGACTTAACAACTGAAATCAGCTGATCTAATAAAGAAGACTGATCAATTGGAAACTGATCAGTTGATATATTCAGCCATATGCTAAGCACCCTTCAACTGAACATGCCTCGGGAAAGAACATTCAACCGTCAAGAGACATAGAAGATTGCAACGCCGCACTTCAATCAATACAGCTTAGAAAAATGCATTTCGGCGAAAGCAATTAAGACGCCGCATCACAATAAATGAAGCAAACAATGTACAAGGAATAATCAAGTAGAAATCAACGGATACAAAGATTCGAATTCATCTCAAGTTACCGTTGGAGAAAAGAAGCTTATATATATGACAGAAGAACAACCAAAAAAAAAAGAAGAAAAAAAGAGGGAGAAAACACTATTCAAAAGCTTGCTGTTACTCTGTCAAGATCTTAGCTCACTCTTACTTGATATATTTGTAGCAGTTAAGGCTACAATTTGAGCTCACTAGCAAGTTGTAATAATCGTTGAAATTCGATTGTGCTAAGATCAGTTACGCAATGAGAACATTCTGTTAAACTAAGAGTTTCAATTTTTGGCAGTGTTAAGTCCAAACTGAAGTTGGTCAGTACAATTCTTGTATTTGTTCAAAGTCTTTTAGTGGATATCCTATCCTTGAGATAGAAGGGGTGACGTAGGAGTAATTAAATTCTCCGAACATCCAGAAACAACCTTTGCCTACTTTATTTCAGTTTCGTATTCTATCTTTCAGTCAGTTATTTTCCGCAACTGCTTTAGTTTAACTGATTATCATTGACAAACAAGATTCCGAGAATCAGTTTGTCACCAAACTGAACTCAAAATTAGAAAAGACCAGTTTTAACTGTGAGTATTTATTCAACCCCCCTTCTAAACACTCTTGATACGTTAATCGATCCTATCACAGCATATTGAAAATAAGAACAAGGCTAAAAGATATGGTATTGGTTATAGCCCAAAAATTTCAAATGACCCATAAAGTCAGTCAACAAAAAGGTTCAGCAATGAATACCTGAACTATTCAAATGACTACTCAAATTACTATAAAAGTAAGCCAGTTCAGAAAAGATATTGGTTGAACAAGGCCAAAACTCATATTGATTCATCTGCACACTACACATCAAACACAAACAAGCCGAGAAAAACTATTTGGAACACATCAACTTGAAAGTCAGTTAGACTGGTCCAAGTTTGGGTTCCTAAAGGACAAATCAGTTTAGGACCCAAATAGATGTGGGTACCAAGATTATTTATTGTGTGTGATTGCAGGTGACAGGTACAAACAAAGAATCAACCTGGTATCTAGACAGTGGATGCTCGCTTCAGAAGAATGTTGACGTGGCAAACAACGGATAGAAAGTTTCAAATCGCATTTAATATTACCGTTGGAGGTAAAGCCTATAAATAACAGAGAAGAGCAGCTGAGAAGAGTAGAAAGAAAATCAGAATCAACCCGATTGATATATTATCCTTACAACTAAGCTGTTACACTGCTGAAATATTTACATATTTCAAAACTCACGATTATTGTATACATTCATAGCATTCAAGGCTATATTTAGAGCTTACAAGCTCAACGGTTATCATTCTAATACTTGACCTTGAAGAGATCTGTTGTGCTAAATTATTTCAGTTCTTTTGAGTACTGTAAACTAGTTCGTAACTAAGAGTTTCAGTTTGGCATTGTTAAGTCCAAAACTGAAGTGTGTCTGTACAATTCTTTGTATTGATCAAAGTCTTTTAGTGAATATCCTATCTTTGTGATAGAAAGGGTGACGTAGGAGTGTTTGAAATCTCCGAACATCCATAAAATCTTTCGTCTTATTATTTCAGTTTTATTCTATCTATCAGTCAGTTTATTTCCATATTTTTATTGTTAACTGATTGATATCGACTTACAAGATTCCCGAGTATCATTTTATCACTAAACTGTCTTATAGAGAAAGAAAAGGTTGTAAAATTTGTTAGTGTTTATTCAACCCCCTTCTAAATTCTCTTTCACCTTTACCCGATCCTATCAAAGATGAAGCCAGGAAAATCTCTGAATGATTTTTATGAGAGATTCAACACGTTATCATAGAGTAAGAAGCTTTTGGAAAAGAGTATATGATAGGATCGGGTTTGGGGGAAAATCGTTGAACTACAATAGCTCGGTTCTTGAAATATGAACACCGATGAATTAAATCGAGTTTTGTTTTCAAATCAATCAAGATACACTAGAAATAATCCTTCGTATAAACTGATTAAATATTTTGTAAAGAATTTAAAATATATTCAAGTTGAATGAGTAAAAATATTTTGGTTGAAACATTTTATCAATTACTTGGTATGAAATATTTTGATATTTGAAGAACACATAAAATCCTTCAACAATTCATATTTAAAATAATGGAAATAATAAGTAAATTCAATAAACAAATAGACATGAATTTGTTTATGAACGTTCAGAAAGTTAAAATGCTCCTATGTCACCTCTTCTTCCCCATGGGAAGGGAAGGATCCATTGGAAGATTTTGATTTATACAACACCTTGTACAAACCCACTCTACAAACACAATCATTAATGTCTTTATGTGAAGACTCAAGAAACTAATCTTTTGAGTTCAATTCTTTTGTATATGTGTGAGTGATTGTGTGTGAGGAATTTATCATTTATAATGTATATCTCAAATGTTTACTCACACAAGGGTTTGTGTTATCAACTAGCAGATTTCTTGCTAACTGGCCATACATTGAATCCCCTTCAAAAGCACTTGTTTGGTTTTCAAGATGTTGTATTTATAGGCTCCAACAATGATATATACGTTAGATATAAGAATATGACCGCTTGGAAAGTTTTTGTATTGTTTTTGAAATTACAACAGTCAAATTGGCCTTGCTGGATATTTTTTTGAGCTTGAAATGGTCAACTGGTCCGGTTCAGTTCAATTCTGATATGCTCAATTGTTCCAGTTAAGTTTTTGTCTGCTCAACTGGTCAGCTGGTTCAATTAAATTCAATTGGTCAGCTGCTCAACCGGTTCAGTTTCAGCTGTGTGCTGAATTTAGCCTTGCTGATTTAAGTTTGTACATAACCAGTAGTTTCATCATCATTTATCAGTATCTTAAGCTTCGATTCCGTCTTTGATTTCTGAAAATGATTTGTAAATCATCATCTTATCTTTCCACGCATACTGAATAGATTCATTTCAGTAACCGATCTGAGAGATATGGATAAAATACCACAACTACTCATACCCAACTGTTTGCTTTTTTCATGCAATCAGTTCGGTCATTCAGCGATCAGTTTGACCTAGATAACATCCGATTTTTCCCAACTAACGTGAAATACAACTTGTTCCAAATTGAGTTTTCTGATCAGTCAAGTTGGTGGATTTTTATTTAAATCATCCAGATGAGATATATCATTAAACTGAAGCACGCCATAAATTCAGTTTGGCAGAATTCAGTTTCAGTTTGCTTCTTGTGTTTGCAACTTTACATGTGAGTAAATATGTTAGAAATACAATAACAAGTTTTGTTAATATCAAAATCAAGATTGCGAACATGAAATGTTCCAACAATCTCCCACTTTTTTATGATCACAAAACATGGATACATAATCGATTCAACTAACATATTTCTCCTCTTTTTTGTGTGAATCAAAAAATCATATTTTCAAAAATTTTATTCACAATTTTCTCCCCCTCAATCTATAAAAATAACATCTTCATTGAAATTATAATGACTTCTCCCCCGATATTTTTGAAAGTTTGAAATTTATAAAACTAGAGGAGTGACTAATCAATTTTCTTCATAGCTCATTTTCTGCTGCAGTACATATGCTCTGCCTTCAACGAATAAACTAATTTTTCTCGGGGATAAATAGGCTGAAATTCCATACCAATTTAATCTTCTATAAGTCTACTTTGCAACTCAAAAAGCGGTTCATAATTTGTGTTAGGATTGATTTGGAAAAAAATCGTCGAGCTACAATAGCTCGGTTCTTGAAATATTTAACACCGATGAATTAAATTGAGTTTGATTTTCAAACAAAGCAGAAGACACTCAAAATAATCCTTCGTAGAACCCGATTAAATATTTTATAAAGCATTTAAAATATATGCAAGTTGAATGAGTAAAAATATTTTGGTTAAAGTATTTTATCAAACACTTAGTATGCAATATTATGGAATTTGAAAAACACATAAAATACTTCAACAATGCCTCTTTAAAACTATTAAAATGATAAGTAAATGCAACAAATAAATAGACACGAATTTGTTTATGGATGTTCGGTGACTTCAAATGCTCCTATGTCACCCCTTCTTCCCCTTGAAAAGGATCCACTAGAAGACTTTGATTTATACAACTCTTTGTACAAACCGACTCCGGAAGGGCAGCACCCAACTAGAACTCCTAGCACTCAAGATTTCAGGCAGCACCTCACAATCAACATATTGTCTATGTCTCATATGAAAAAACTACAAACACATTGTTTTACGTCTTTGTGTGAAGACTCACTCAACTAATATTTGAAGTTCAACTCTCTTGTATATGTGTGAGTGATTGTGTGTGAGGAATTTATCCTTTGCAGTGTACGTATCAAATGTATCCTCACACAAGGGCTTGTGCTCTCAACTAGCTGATTTCTTTATGCTAAGTGCCAATGCTTTGAATCTTCTTCAAAAGCTCTTGTTTGATCTTCAATATGTTGTATTTATAGGCTCCAACAATGATGTATACTTTAGATACAAGAATATGACCGCTCAGAATGTTTTTGTTCTGTTTCTGAAATTGCAACGGTCAAATTTGTGTTGCTGGAGATTTTCCCGAGTGGTCAACTCCGGTCAACTGGTTCAGTTCAACTGGCCTGGTTCAGTTTCAGCTGGTTCAGTTCAACTGGTCTGGTTCAGTTCAACTGGTTCGGTTCAGTTTCAGCTGGTCTGGTTCATTTCAACTAGTTCAGTTTCAGTTGATCAGCAACTGGTTCAGTTTCGTTGGTCAGCTGCTGGTTCGGTTCAGTTCATTTCATTTGGTAGCTACTGGTTCATTTCATTTAAGTTGGTCAGCAATAGCTGGTTCAGTTCAGTTCAGCTGGTGTGCTTAAATCAGCTAGGCTGATTTCAGTTTGTAGAGAACCAGTAGCTTCATCGTCATTTATCAGCATCTTAAGCTACGATTCAGACTTTGACTTCTGAATATGATTTGTAGATCATCATCTTATATTTCCAACGCATATTGAATCGCTTCATTCCAATAACCGAGCTAAAGATACGACCAAAATACCGCAACTACTCATACCCAACTGATTGTTGTTTTCGTGCAACCAGTTTGGTAATTCAGCGATCAGTTAGACCTTGATAACATCCAAATTTTCCCAGCTGACGTGTAATACGACTTGTTCCAAATTGAGTTTTCTGATCAATTAAGTTGGCGGATTGTCATTTGAATGATCGAGTTGAGAGATATTATCAAAACGCCAAAGCTTGCCAGAAATTCAGTTGGTGGAGAATTCAGTTTCAGTTTGCTTCTTGTTTTAATAACTTCACACTTGAGTAAATATGTCAGAAACACAATAACAAGTTTTGTTAACATCAAAATCAAGATTGCGAACATGAAATGTTCCAACAATCTCTCCATTTTTTATGATCACAAAAATTGGATAAATAATCGATTCAACTAACATATTTCTCCCCCTTTTGTGTGAATCAAAAAATCATATTTTAAAACATTTTAAGCACAAAATTTTCTCCCCATTAATATTAAAAAATAATATTTCCATTAAAATTATAATGAGTTCTCCCCCTATATTTTTGAAAGTTTTGAAATTTATAAAAGAAGAGAGATAACTAACCAATTTTCTCCATGACTCATTTTCTGCCACAGCACATATGCTCTGCCTTCAACGAATAAACTGATTTTTCTCGAGCATAAATAGACTGCAAATTTTATACCTTTGTAAACCTCTATGAGTCTAGTTTGCAACGCAAAAAGTGGTTTGTCATTTGGACACTCGAGCAAGGAGATATTTAATTTTTCCCACGGTCGCTGCAAGCTACACGAAAATTTAGTTTTTCATATATATGTTAAAAAATCTGAAATTTTCTAATTTTAAAACATCAAAATTAGTTTCAATGTTCTTTCGAGAACAACTAGCTCTGATACCACTTGTTAGGATCGATTTGGGGAAAAATCGTTGAGCTACAACAACTCGGTTTTGGAAATATTGAACATCGATGAATTAAATTGAGTTTGGTTTTCAAATCAAACGGAAGACACTCGAAATAATTCTTCGTTGAAACTGATTAAATATTTTATAAATCTTTCAAAATATATGCAAGTTGAATAAGTAAAAATATTTTGGTTTAAGCATTTTATCAAATACTTGGTATGTTTTATTTTGGTATTTGAAGAACACATAAAATACTTCAACAATACATATTTAAACCTATGAAAATAATAAGTAAATGAAATAAATAAATAGACACGAATTTGTTTATGGATGTTCAGAAACTTCAAATGCTCCTACGTCAGCCATTCTTCCCCATGGGAAGGATCCACTAGGAGAGTTTGATTTATACAACTCTTAGTACAAACCCACTCCGGAAGGGCAACACCAAACTAGAACTCCTAGCACTCAAGATTGCATACAACACCTCACAATCAACATATTGTTTAACGTCTCATATGCAAAGATTACGAACACATTGTTTTACGTCTTTGTGTGAAGACTCACTCAACTAATATTTGAAGTTCAATTCTCTTGTATATGTGTGAGTGATTGTGTGTGAGGAATTTATCCTTTGCAGTGTACATATCAAATGTATCCTCACACAATGGCTTGTGCTCTCAACTAGCTGATATCTTCTTGCTAACTGCCCATGCTTTGAGTCCTCTTCAAAAGCTCTTGTTTGATCTTCAATATTTTGAATTTTACGTTCTAACAATGATATATACGTTAGATACAAGAATATGACCATTTGAAATATTTCTGTACTGTTTTTAAAATTTCAATGGTCAAATTCGCCTTGATGGACATTTTTCCGAGTGGTCATCTCTAGTCAACTGGTCAACTGATTCAGTTCAACTAGTATAGTTCAGTTTCAGCTGGTTCAGTTCAACTGGTTTGGTTCAGTTCAACTGGTTCGGTTCAGTTTCAGCTGGTCTAGTTCAGTTTCAGTTGGGAGCAACTAGTTCAGTTTCAGTTGGTCAGCAACTAGTTCAGTTCAGTTGGTTAGCTGCAGCTGGTTCAGTTTGTACAGAACCAGTAGCTTCATCGTCATTTATCAACATCTTAAGCTTCTATTCATGTAGAGCCCAAATTCAGTACACGTAAACCCATGCATCTATTTAGTTTTTAAATTATTTAATTAAGTTTAAAATGATTTTTATAGATGCATGATTTATTCAAGTGCATTATTTTAAATTAATTATGCTTTTGTGATGCACGTTAAAATATTTTCTTGAGTTTATGTTCCAGGCGATTATTCGATACATGATCGAGGAAAAGAGATCGGCGACGATTTTTGGCAATTTTAAAGTGTGCATTTTATTTTAAATTAAGAGATTTTATTAGAGATGAGTAAGGAATTTGTATTTTAATTACCTCGTTAATTATGAAATTAAACAATTTTTTATTCTCCCTAATTACCTAAACTCATGCATACACACACTTTTACACACACCCATACACGACCCACACACACACTTCATTTGGTTTGTTCCACTTCATTCTTTGAGAGAAAAGTTTAGGGTTCTTGAGGTTATCAGCAGCCGCCCCCTTTCCCTTCATTTTTCCAGCAATTCTCGTTCGTTTTCTTCAAAGAATATCGTGCCACGTTCATCCCGCATCAACCCTCGCATCTTCCCGCTTCGGTGTCGTCCTTTCGGTAACTTTAAAAATAAAAAGGCATGTATAATATTTTGTTTCTGCATCGATCTTGTTATATTATATGTTCTTATATTTATTATGTGTAAAAATTCATGTATGTTGTGCAAAGTTTGAGCAAAAATGGTTGGATCGCTTTTGAAATGATTTTTGGATCTCAAAACTCAAAATCTGTTGTCATTTTAAATACTGCGACTTTTCGGTCGCTTTTCTGGAAAAACTTTCAACATATAAAACGTATTAATTTTTGATACCTTCGATTTGACAGTAAATTTGGAAATTATGGACAAGGAACATGTGAGTTACGATCATTTTCGTGGGACTGCTCAGACTGAAACTTTCTGAAAATATGTTCTTGATGAATTCTTGAAGTTTATTTGTTGTAGGATTCGTTGGGAACCATTGGGTGATCGCTGCTGCGTTTAAGTATTGTGAGTATGATATTTGGATGATTTTTGGTGCTTCGTTTCGTGTCGATAGGCACTTGGTTGCATTAGAAGTCGTATGAAATATTTTGGTGTTGAAATGTCGTGTTCACAGTTTGAGTTGTGTTGTATGGTTTGCATTGTTGTTTTGAGGCGTCATGTGAGTTTGAATCATGGTCATAGCATCCTAGGATGGGTCTCGAGGTGTTGGTTCACGGTCCGTATGAATGAGTTTGGAGGATTAAGCCATAAGTATAGTGATTCCCGTTGGTACACATATTCAGAGCCTACACGGACATTAGCGGGACCCTGACACGGGGTCTGTGCCTTTGTTATTTCCATAGGTTAAGTTTCCAGAGTCTACACGGACCCCTATCCGGACCCTGACACGTGGTCCGTGCCTTTGTGAATTCCGTAAGTTAAGTTGTAGAGTCTACACGGACCCCGACACTGATGTCTACACGGGGTCCGTGTCTTCCATGTTTGGTGAAACAAATTTAAGGATTGTTTTGGGGTTCGGTGTCATGATTTAGTACGATGATTAAATGAGGTCGAGTCCCGAGAGATTTAGAACATCATAAGGAAATTTGTCATTTTGGGTGTGAGCATGACTAATACGTCTAAGTTATGAAAGATAAGTGTTTGAACTCATATTAGTATGTGCAGCAGTGGCCCCAAGCGAGATCCAACGAATCCCTCAAACGCCAAGTAAGTATGTTCGACATGCAAAAGAAAATATTTTATGTTTTTGAGATATGCTAAATGTTTTGTGACCAATTATGAACGGGTTTGGAAGTCGGTGAACGTGACCGAAGACCTCTTCACCCCGGTAAAGCATGACTGGTTTCGATCAGAATTGGAAAGCGGTAAAGCATAACCAGGGACCAATCCACCCGGTAACGCATGACCGGGGATCTCATGTATGTGGTAGTGGATTTTCCGTGCCAGTCCAGTACTGTGGTTTAGTCCTATCAGGCATATTTATGTATGGGTCACTTGCTTTGAAAGATATCTCTATGCAAAATGATGAAGTTATGCATGTTCATGTATGTATGAAAATATGTTTATGAAAAGTTTTATAATGATGGCACGTCTATGTTTATGTAATTACGTTCAAGTTTCAAGTATGTATGTACTACTTTAAAGATGCATGTGGTTTTATTATGTAGTACTTGTTATCTCCAGTTTATACGTGTCGAGTCTTTAGACTCACTAGACTTGATCGATGCATGTGAGGACAACTTGGAGGAGACGAGGGGTGGGGACCAATGAGCCGGCTTGGACTGCGCAGGAGGCTAAACCCGATGACCGCCCATGTTTTAAGATTTTTATGCATGTTTCAAATACTCTCGATTTTTGAGGGGATTGTTTACGATGTTTATCGATTACTTTAGCAAACATTATTTGTCATCTTTTGTCGCAAATATTTTGGATGAACAATATATTTTTAGTTTTCCGCAAATTTTAAAATAGTTTGAAAAGTACGGTACGTTACAGTTGGTATCAGAGCGTTGTTCTTGTAAAGGGTTATGCCTACTACCAGTTGCGAGAATCTTACGAAGTCATACCTCAAGTCTGTAAGTTTTAAAGTTTTAAATTCATTCATCTAATATGTATCCACTCATGATTTGAGCATGTTCATGTTTGAGTTCAATTTACGTGCATCTTATGATATTAGTATTATGTTCATGCATGTTGGGTTTACGTGTTGGGTAAATGTTGGAACAGTATGCCTCTCAGACGTAGGATTGTGCGTGAAGCAGGCGATCAGAATAGGGAAGCCTAGGATGGGGAGAGGGTCACTCCTCCTCGTCCACCCCCAGATATGCAGGCCCAGATTCTTGCATGAATGACTCAGTTCTTTGCACAGTTTGCGGAGAACCAAGCTACTATGGATACAGGGGCGAGGCCTAGACCAGAGGAAATTTACGAGAGGTTTAGGCGGATGGATCCGAAGGAGTTCTCGGGGACTACCGACCCGATGATAGCGGAAGGATGGATTAAGTCCATCGAGGTGATTTTCGCTTTCATGGAGCTGTAGGATGCAGACAGAGTTAGATGTGCCATCTTTTTGTTGACAAGGGATGTCAGGCTATGGTGGTAGAGCGCGTATGTGTCGGTGAATCTGCAGACTCTGTCATGGGATGGCTTTAAAGAGGTCTTTTACTGCAAGTACTTCACTGAGGAAGTATGATCCAGACTTAGTAAGGAGTTTATGACGTTGCGTCAGGGAGATAGCAGTGTAGCTGAGTTCGTGAGGAAGTTCGAGAGGGGGTGTCACTTTGTACCCTTGATCGCGAATGATGATCGGGAGAAGCTGAGGCATTTTATTGATGGGTTACGACCGATCTTGCATCGTGATGTGAGAGTTGTTGTTCCTACGACTTATGCGGTTGCCGTGTTGTGAGCTTTGGCGGCAGAGCAGGACTAGAGGGACATTGAGTTCAATAGGCAAGGCAAGAGGCCCTATCAGGCACCTCAGCAGCAGCAGTGACCCTAGTTCAAGAGGTCTTTCCAGGGGCAACAGGGAAAGAGGTCATTTCAGGGACCGCCGAAAGGCAAGGGTCCTATTTCTCATCAGAAGGTTCCACAGAAGCAGAGTGAATACCAATGTGCCCGAAGTGCCACCGCAAGCATCCAGGATAGTGTTTAATCGGATCGGGCAAATGCTTCAAATGCGGAGCCAGCGATCATATGTTGAAGGAGTGCCCACAGTGGAGGCAGCCGACCCAGGGGAGAGTGTTCGTCATGCAGGCAGAGGAGGCGAACCCAGACACGATCCTGTTGACTGGTAACTTATTTAATTCGGCACCGCATTATTTTTTCTATGCATGTTTAGAATTTTATTTGAGATTATTAGTGTGCTAGTAGTATTTTTAGTGTCTTGTGTAGAGATTTTTCTACTGTGTGCATGAGGTTAAGATTAGAACTTTTGGGATATAAGTTTTTGTGTTGTACCAACGTCTCTCAAGAAATATTTTCATAAAGAGAGTAGCCACGAAGACCTTGATAGATTCAAGGGCCACTCACTCTTTTATTTTGGAGACGTTCGCTAATCATCTGGACGTCAAGTCTATTGAACTCGACGTGAGCTATTCACTGACAGTCCCATAATGGGAAGAATTTTCAGCTACTAGCGTGGTCAGCGACATCGATCTCAAACTCCAATGCCACCTAGTGTATGCCGATCTAATCATGTTGCTGACGCCAGAATTTGATATTATCTTGGGAATGGACTGGTTGACGATGAACAAAGTTCTCATTGATTTCCAGAGAAGGTTAGTGTTGGTAAGACCTTTGGGCATGGAGCCGTTTCTCTTTGAGCTATATAGATGGAGGAGTTTCCCTCGCATGATCTCTTGTATGCATGCACGAAGACTTATTCATAAGGGATGTCGAGCTTTCTTGGCCAGCATTATTTCCGCACCTGATGTGCCCACTCCATCTATATTGGATGTACCAGTAGTTAGAGATTTTCCTTACGTCTTTCCAGATGACGTCTCAGGCATTCCACCAGATAGAGAGGTGGAGTTTTTCATTGACCTTGTGCCAGGCACTGTGCCCATCTCAAAGGCACCATACCGTTTAACTCCAACTGAGATGTTAGAGCTCAAACAACTGATTCAGGAGCTCCTAGATAAAAAATTTATCCGCCCTAGTTTCTCACCATGGGGCGCATCAGTGCTCTTCGTAAAGAAGAAGGATGGGAGCATGAGGTTGTGTATCGATTACCGGGGACTGAACAAGGTAACGATCAAGAATAAATACCCACTACTAAGGATCGAGGACTTCTTTGATCAGTTGCAGGGAACCATGGTGTTCTCTAAGATAGATCTACGATCTGGTATCATCAACTGAAGGTAAAGGATGCAGAAGTTCATAAGACAGCCTTCAGAACCAGGTATGGGCAGTACGAGTTCTTAGTAATGCATTTGGACTGACGAATGCTCTAGCGATATTTATGGACCTCATGAATCGAGTATTTCAGCACTACCTAGATCAGTTCGTCATAGTATTCATTGACGACATTCTTATCTACTCGAAGAGCCAAAAGGAGTACAGTCAGCACTTGGGTACAGTTTTGCAGGCCTTGCAGAGTCGCAAGTTGTTTTCAAAATTCAGTAAGTGTGAATTCTGGTTGGAGAAAGTAGCATTTTTGGGGCATATAATATCTAGCAGTGGTGTCGAGGTGGATCCAGCCAAAGTGGCAGCAGTTAAGGAATGGGTTGAGCCGAAGAATGCGTCAGAGATCCGCAGTTTCCTAGGCTTAGCAGGCTACTACCGAAAGTTCATCCAGGGATTTTCTTTGTTAGCAGTGCCACTCACTTCATTGACAAAGAATAATGCTAAATTCATTTGGAGTGATGAATGCCAGAAGAGCTTTGATACTTTGAATCAAGCTCTTATTTCAGCGCCAGTGTTAGCCATGCCAATAGGGTAAGGCAATTTTGTGCTATACACCGATGCATCTAAGCTCGGTCTAGGCGCAGTTTTGATGCAGCATGGTCGTGTCATGGCTTATGCCTCCAGACAGTTTAAGGTGCACGAGAAGAAGTACCCGACTCATGATCTTGAGTTAGCTGCCGTTTTCTTTGCGTTGAAGATATGGAGACATTATTTTTTATGGCGAGAAATGCCAAATATTTGTTGATCACAAGAGTCTCAAATACTTCTTCACGCAGAAAGAGCTGAATATGGGACAAAGATGGTGGTTAGAGTTAGTGAAAGACTACGATTGTGAAATTAGCTATCACCCGGGGAAAGCTAATGTTGTGGCAGATGCCTTGAGCAGGAAAGTTTCAGTCGTAGCACAGCTGTCAGTGCAGAGATCTCTTCAGTCAGAAATTCAGAGATTTGGTTTAGAGGTTTATCCTAAGGGCAGGGCTCCTAAGCTGTCTAATATGACATTCCAGTCTTCTTTGCTAGACCGAATCCGTAGAGGTCAGCCGTCGGATGAGCAACTATAGAAATGGAGACTGAAAGATGAAGCCAAGGGCAGTGTACTCTACAATGTGTCTGATTGTATTGTGAAGTACAAAGGAAGGATATGGGTGCCTAGTGTTGATTCGATTAGAGAGGATATTCTGACAGAGGCACATACATCTCCGTATTCCATTCATCCAGGAGGTACCAAGATGTACAAAGATTTGCAGATCCTGTATTGGTGGCCATGTATGAAGCGAGACATCCGTCAATTTGTGTATGAATGCCTCACTTGTCAACAAGTGAAAACAGAGCATAAGAGGCCAGTAGGAATGCTTAAATCACTCCTTATTCCCGAGTGTAAATGGGATAATATCACCATGGACTTCGTTGTTTGTTTAACGAGGTTAGTCAGAGGATCAAATGCCATTTGGGTTATAGTTGATCGACTTACTAAGTCAGCGCACTTCTTACCGGTGAAGACGACTTTTTGCATGACACAGTATGTGGAGCTATATATCAAGGAGATAGTTCGATTGCACGGAATCCTAGTTTCTATCCTGTCTAACAGGGACCCGAGATTGACATCGTCCTTCTGGAAGAGTTTACATGCAGCCATGGGGACGAAGTTGCAATTCAGTACTGCATTTCACTCTCAGACAGATGGTCAGTCTGAGCGAGTGATTCAGATTTTGGATGTTTGTTGAGAGCTTGTGTGATCGTTTTCCACGGGAGTTGGGAATCGAAGCTACCTCTAGTGGAGTTTACCTACAACAATAGTTTCTAATCGTCTATAGGTATGGCTCCCTATGAGGCACTGTATGGGAGGAAGTCCAGATCGTCGATTCATTGGGATGAGGTCGGTGAGAGATTAGAACTTGGTCAAGAGATTGTTCAGCAGACTGCAGATGTGGTGGTCAAGATCCGAGTCAGGATGAAGACCTCCAAAGTCGTCAAAAGAGTTATGCTGACAAGAGGAGAAGGGACCTTGAGTTTGCCGTAGGAGATCAAGTTTCGTAAAGATAGCACTTATGAAGGGTGTTATGAGGTTTGTGAAGAGAGGAAAACTTAGTCCGAGGTTTATTGGACCGTTCGAGATTCTTGACAGAGTTGAGACACTAGCTTATCGTGTAGCCCTACCGCCGAATCTGGCCGGTGTACACAATGTGTTCCACGTCTCAATGCAAAGGAAGTACATAGCGAATCCTTCGCATGTGTTGAGTTTTTAACCGTTTAGTTGGCTCCAAATTTGTTGTATGAGGAAAGACCTGTCCAAATCCTAGACCGACAGGAACGGAGACTTCGGAACAAAGTGACCAAGCTGGTCAAAGTCCGGTGGCTGAATCAAGCAGTGGAGGAGGCCACTTGGGAGACCGAAGCAGATATGAGAAATCGCTACCTGGAGTTGTTTGGTAAGACTTAATTTCGAGGACGAAATTTATTTAAGTGGGGGAGGAACTGTAGAGCCCAAATTCAGTACACGTAAAATCCATGCATTTATTTAATTGTTAAATTATTTAATTAAGTTTAAAATGATTTTTATAGATGCATGATTTATTCATGCATTATTTTAAATTAATTATGTTTTTGTGATGCACGTTAAAATATTTTCTTGAGTTTATGTTCCAGGCGATTATTCGATACATGATCGAGGAAAAGAGATCGGCGACGATTTTTGGCAATTTTAAAGTGTGCATTTTATTTTAAATTAAGAGATTTTATTAGAGATGAGTAGGGAGTTAGTATTTTAATTACCTTGTTAATTATGTAATTAATCAATTTTTTATTCTATATAATTACCTAAACTCACGCACACACACTTTTACACACACCCATACACGACCCACACACACACACTTCATTTGATTTGTTCCACTTCATTCTTTGAGAGCAAAGTTTAGGGTTCTTAAGGTTATCAGCAGCACCCCCCCCCCCCCCCCCTCCCTTTCCCTTCATTTTTCCAGCAATTTTCGTTCGTTTTCTTCAAAGAAAATTGTGCCACGTTTGTCCTGGATCAATCGTCGTATCCTTCCCGCTTCAGTGTCGTCATTTTGGTAACTTTAAAAATCAAAAGACATGTATAATCTTTTGTTTCTACATAGATCTTGTTATATTATATGTTTTTATGTTTATTATGTGTAAAAATTAATATATGTTGTGCAAAGTTTGAGCAAAAATGGTTGGATCGCATTTGAAAGGATTTTTGGATCTCAAAACTCGAAATTTGCTGTCATTTTAAATACTGCGAATTTTCGGTCGCTTTTTTGGAAAAACTTTCAACATATACTTTTTGATATCTTCTATTTGACATTAAATTTAGAAATTATGGATAATAAACGTGTGAGTTATGATCATTTTTGTGGGACTTCTCAAACTGAAATTTTCTGAAAATATATTCTTGATGAATTATTGAATTTTATTTGTTGCAGTCTTCGTTGGGAACCATTGGGCGATCACTGCTGCATTTACGTATTGTGAGTATGAAATCGGGATGATTTTTGGTGCTTCGTTTTGTGTCGATAGGAACTTGGTTGCATTAGAAGTCGTAGGAAACATTTTGGTGTTGAAATGTCGTGTTCTCAGTTTGAGTTTCTTTGTATGGTTTGCACCGTTGTTTTGAGGCGTCATGTAAGTTTGAATCATGGTCATTGCATCCTAGGATGGGTTTCGAGGTGTTGGTTCACGGTCCGTATGATTGAGTTAGGAGTATTAAGCCATAAGTGTAGTGATTCCCATTGGTACACATATTCAGAGCCTACACGGACACTTAGCCGGACCCTGACACGAGGTCCGTTCCTTTGTTATTTCCATAGGTGTAGTTTCTAGAGTCTACTCGGACCCTTAGCCGGACCCTGACACGGGGTCCGTGCCTTTGTGAATTCCGTAAGTTAAGTTGCAGAGTCTACACGGACCCCGACCCGGATGTCTACACGGGGTCCATGTCTTCCATGTTTGGGGAAACAAATGTAGGGATTGTTTTGGGGTTTGATGTCATGATTTAGTACGATGATTAAATGAGGTCGAGTCCTGAGAGATTTAGAACGTCATAAGGAAATTTGTCATTTTTGGGTATGAGCATGACTAATACGTCTAAGTTATGAAAAATAAGTGTTTGACCTCGTGTAAGTATGTGTAGCAGTGGGACCAAGCGAGATCCAGCGAATCCCTCAAACGCCAAGTAAGTATGTTCGACGTGCAAAGGAAAATATTTTATGTTTTGAGGTATGCTAAATGTCTTTTGACCAATTATGAACGGGTTTGGAAGTCGGTTGACATGGTCGAGGACCTCTCCACCTCAGTAAAACATGACTGAGTTTCGATCAGAACTGGAAAGCGGGAAAGCATGACAAGGGACCAATCCATCCGGTAAAGCATGACCGGAGATATCATGTATGTGGTAGTGGATTTTCCCTTCCAGCCCACTACTGTGGTTTAGTCTTATTAGGCACATTTATGTATGGGTCACTTGCTTTGAAACATATATCTACACAAAATGATGAAGTTATGCATGTTCATGTATGTATGATGCAAGTATGTTTATGAAAAGTTTTATGATGATGGCACGTCTAAGTTTATGTAATTACGTTCACGTTTCAAGTATGTACGCACTACTTTAAAGATGTATGTGGTTTTATTATGTAGTACTTGTTATCTCCAGTTTATACGTGTTGAGTCTTTAGACTCACTAGACTTGAACGATGCAGGTGAGGATGACTTTGAGGAGACGGGGGGTGGGGACCAATGAGCCAGCTTGGACTGCGCAGGAGGCTAAATCCGAGGACCGCCCATGTTTTAAGATTTTTATGCATGTTTCAAATACTCTGGATTTTTGAGGGGAATTGTTTACGATGTTTATTGATTACTTTAGCAAACTTTATTTGTCATCTTTTGTCGCAAATATTTTGGATGAACAATTTATTTTATCGAAATTTGAAGGTTGATTACTCATTTAAGAAAATTTTTATTTTTCCGCAAACTTTAAAATAGTTCAAAAAGTACGGTACATTACAATTCAAACTTTGACTTCTGAACATGATTTGTAGATCATTGTCTTAGCTTTTCAACGCCTACTTAATCGCTTAATTTCAATAACCGAGCTGACAAATATGACCAAAGCACTGTAACTTCTCATACCCAAATTATTGCAGTTCGGTAATTCAGCGATCAGTTAGACCTTGATGACATCCGAATTATCCCAACTGATGTGAAATGCAACTTGTTCAAAATTGAATTTTCTGATCAATAAAGTTGGCGAATTGTCATTTGAATGATTGTGTTGAGAGATATCATCAAAATACCAAAGCTTGCCAGAAATTCAGTTTGTGCAGAATTCAGTTTCAGTTTGTTTCTTGTTTTAATAACTTCACACTTGATTAAATATGTTAGAAACACAATAACAAATTTTGTTAACATCAAAATCAAGATTGAAAACATGAAATTTTCCAACAATTTGGACATTCGAGCAAGGAGATAGGTCATTTTTCCCACGGTCGCTGCAAGGTGCACGAAAATTCCGTTTTCCACATATATGTTTTAAAAATCTTAAATTTTCGAATTTTTAACATCTAAATCAGTTTCAATATTTTTTCAAAAAACAACCCGGCTATGATACCACTTGATATGATCGGGTTTGGGAGAAAATCGTTGAGCTATAATAGCTCGGTTCTTGAAATGTTGAACATCGATGAACTAAATTGAGTTTGGGTTTATAATCAAGAGGAAGACACTCGAAATAAATATTTTGTAAAGAATTTAAAATATATTCAAGTTCAATGAGTAAAAATATTTTGGTTGAAACATTTTATCAAACACTTGGTGTGCAATATTTTTATATTTGAAGAACACATAAAATTCTTCGACAATGCATCTTTAAAATAATGGAAATGATAAGTAAATCCAATAAACAAATAGACACGAATTTGTTTATGGATGTTCGGAGACTTCAAATACTCATACGTCACTTTTTCACCCCCTTGAGAAGTAGCTACTAGAAGACTTTGATTTATACAACACCTTCTACAAACCCACTCTAGAAGGGCATCACCCAAGTAGAACTCCTAGCACTCAAGATTTTAGGCTCAACATATTGTTTAATGTCTCATACACAAAGACTATAAACACAATCTTTAATGTCTTTGTGTGAAGACTCACTCAACTAATATTTGAAGTTCAATTCTCTTGTATATGTGTGAGTGATTGTGTGTTAGGAATTTATCATTTAACGTGTATATCTCAAATGTATTCTCAAACAAGGGCTTGTGCTCTCAACTAGGAGATTTCTTCATGCTAACAACCCATGCTTTGAATCCCCTTCAAAAGCTGTAAGATCCAAAAGTCAACTCACGTAAACAGCATGCATGTAAATTATTTAAATTGCTTTATTTAATTGATTTTAAATGCTTAATTGATACATAGTATATGATTGAAGGTCTAACTGCATGATTTAATGAAAATTAAAGGTTTTTTCCAAATATTCGATAATAGGATGGAGAAAAGAGACATAGAACGAACAAGATAAAAATATTTTTCGATTAATGTTTTTAAGGCTCGATAGTATGATCAATAATTAATTTTTTTTAAAAATGTTAGAGTCCAAATTACTTTATGAGACGAGCTTGATTTTATCCAGGATGTCGGTTTTAGTTAAACGAATGATTTTTAAAGGCCAAAAAAGTATTATTTTTGAAATCAAATTTTATACTTTCATTTTTCGATTAAATAGGTCTAAATGGGTCAAAATTACCTAAGATTTATGGACCTAATTATTCCTAAACTTGGAAGCCCAAAATCATAACCTTTAAACACCTAAATTTCGAAATTTAAAAAAAAAAAACTATGGTTCTTGAGTCCCCAAAGCAGCCGAATTACAACACAAAACACACACAAGATTTTGAAATTTTGAGAGCAAATTTCAAGGTGATTAGTCGTCCGATCGTCCTTCTTTGCAATCCACGCCAATGATCGAATATTCGAGCTTTTTAAATGCAAAGGAACACTACTAAACCTTTCTTTTGCACCATTCAGTCCATATTATGCATGATATAAGATTTTAAACATGAAAAATTATGTAGATCAAACTATTCAATGTGTAAGGGTTTGTTTTCAACGTTCTTAATGATTTTCCGTATGTTTGAGACACTTTATGATTTCCAAGGACACGTTGTCAATAGGAGCCATTTATGGATTGTAAAAAGAGTCGTTTAACGGAAGCATGTAGGTTGTAAATGAGAAAAACTAAGGGGAAGATGAACCTAGGGTTTTTATGAGTTTTGGGGGACATGCTCGTGGTTAGGGTTCAGCTAAGGGGTGAGGCAGCACCCAGGGCTTGGTTCAGGCCATGTATCGGCTGGAGACGTGTGGTGGAAGGGTACTAGGAGGCTAGGATGGCTCGACAGCTTGTGAACAGCCGCGAGCCGAAGAGTGCTATGGTGCGTACAGATAAGGGACAGTAGAGAGGGACCGTGCACGATTCAGTCAGGGCTAAGGGTGTGATTCCTTTGTCCCACATCTTAAAAGTTAAATATTTAAAATGAGTTTATAAAGGGCTTACAATGGACTTTTGTAACAATTTGGGTTAATCATTTTCGTAAAGCGAGGACGAATACGTAGAAGTTGCTATAGAGGCCCATAGTGCAGTCATGCAGCGCGGGCTTGGGCTCGGGGCATGACAGAATGGTATCAGAGAAAGTCACCAGCAAGGAACACCGGGAAATAAGCGCTATGCAAGGCAAAGTGCTACATGCATAGGAGCCACCTCTTGAACCTGTGGGGAAAAGTGTTATATGACGGGAGACACCTCTTGAACCTCTAGGAGCCACCTCTAGATTCTCGACGCTGGTGGATCGAGTGGTCAAGTTGCGACGAGGATGTCACGTTCTGAACACATCTTAAAAATTAAAGATTTATAATTTGTTTATAATGGGCTTAAAATAGACTTCTATAGCAACTTGAGTTAATCATTTTTATAAAGCGAGGACGAATACGAAGTAGTTGCTATATGGGCCCATTGTGCCGTCATGCAAGTGCGGTCCCGGGCTCAGGGATTGACAAGGGGGTTCCAAGATTGTAAAATTGGCGCTGGTCTGGGTCGGGATTCAGGCTTGAGACGGGCAGGCGTGGTTAGGGGAGCGGCCGCAGGGAGACTTGCGGAGGAGGGGAGATGCAACTTTGGTTGGGGAGAGTTTAGGAGGAGGGCATGCGTGAAGGGTAAGTTATCGCATCTAGGCAGGGTTCAGGGGTCCGAGACGGTTCAGGAGCATGGGATGGTGGTCTTGTGTGAAGATGGCTCGAGGATGGTTCGGTGCAGTGGTGGCCGAGGAGTTCTAGGAAGCTATAGGGCTCGGATTGGGTAAAAGAAAAGCATGAGCTCGAGCCGTGGTCCACGGGCGATCTATTCATGGTTCATGAGGGTAGTTTAGGTATGAAAAGTTTATGTTTAAACTTTAGTAAGAAAATATTAAGTTTGGAATTATCTCAAGATTAAAACGCTTCGCGGTTTAATTAATAAATAAATCAATCAAAAGGCTCGGGTTTACATATAAGAAAAATATTGTCAGTCGAATTTAAGCTTATATGATGATTTTGGAATAGGCTCAAGTCAATAAAAGTAAGAAAAAGTCAAAATCGAGAATTTTAGAGTCCAATGGAAAAATTGTCATTTTACGTCCCGGGTAGTATGAAAGGTCTGGCAGTGTCCCGAACGATCATAATGCATGTTAAATTATTTTTAAAGCATTTATGATGAAAAAATGTAATTTTATGATATATGCTAAAGATGTACGATTTTTCCTGTTAAATGCTATTTTACCATGCTGAATGACACAATATGTTATGAATGAAAATGAAAGAAATTTTTTGAAGGATGTGAATTTACTATGACAAACATGATATGATATGATTGGAAATATTGCGAGGGAAAAGGCCCAGAGGGAGCCCGTTTACGGGAGAAAGGGAGCCGGACGATCGTATTTTCACTTTTGACGATGCCCAACGCCTGTCTTCATGTACAATGGTGAGCTAAGACTGATCAGTCGACCACATGATGATACGATTACAGCTAGCCACTTTCAAGGATCAAAATTCACCTAAAATGATATACGATGATGGATAGTTTTACGATTTAGTGATTTACGATTTATATACGTTTACAAGTTTATGCTAGCTTATTTTAAATAAAAGTATGATTTTGATGTATGTTCCTATATATGTATTATTTATCACGTATGGATAGAACGTTCTGAGTCATTGACTCATTAGGATTGGATGGTTGCAAGTGAGGATGAAAGAGGCGCTGATGCTTGAGTGGATCGAGTACGGCAGTACACTCCCGATGGACAATTATTTTACGCACTTAATATTTAAAATATTTTACGTAAAGACTTTGAGGATTATTGACTTAGAGTTTTCATGCTTTATTTTGAAGTCTAGTTTGGATTACTTTAAAAGTTGACATATGATTTTGAAGGTTGACAATTTATGGATTTTTATGTATTTAAGACTTTTAAAATGCTGAGTTATTTTATTGTGGATGATTGGAATTTATAAAAAAAATTAGTAGGATTTTAAAGTTAAAAAATAAGAAACGTTTCAATAGCTCTTGTTTGATCTTCAAGATGTGGTGTTTATAGGCTCCAACAATGATATATACGTTATATACAAGAATATAACCGTTTGGAATGTTTTTGTACTGTTTCTGAAATTTCAACAGTCAAATTTGCCTTGCTGGACATTTTTTTGTGCTTAAACTGAGCAACTGGTCAATTGGTTCAGCTTCAGCTGGTCCGATCCAGTTCAGTTCTGATCTGCTCAAGTGGTCTAGTTCAGTCCTGGTCTGCTCAAACTGGTCAGCTGGTTCGGTTCAATTCAGTTGGTCACCTGCTCAACTAGTTCAGTCTCAACTGGTGTGCTGAAATTAGCCTTCCTGATTTCAGTTTGTGCAGAATTAGTACTTTCATCATCATTTATCAACATCTTAATCTTCTATTCTGAAACGTCTCCCCTTTTTATTGCTTAAAAAGTACTAGAAAATTTTTTTTAAACACTCAATTTTTCGGCCATGTACCTTTCCCCCATTAAAATATTTTGATAAAAATATTTTCAATTTTAAAATAAAACACCAGCCAACTAGCATTTTTTAAAATCAGGTGCAATAGTCATAAAATGAAATCGTCAACTGTTTTACCCAACCTAAAAAGCAATAAGTTTGAAAAGTACAGCCCATACTAAGCCTCTCAAAAATCTCTCATAAAACATAAATAAATAGTCTTAAAAGCTTTAACATAAATCATGAGTCAAAAGTCGTAAATGCGGAAAAAGTAGAAGTGCTGATCCTCGGGTTGTGTGCGCCTTCAGTCCAGTCAAATCATTCGTCAAGACCTCCCTCAATCTCATCTGCATCCATCACACCTAGTGAGTCTAAAGACTCAACACACTATAATCTTTATAACAAATAATACGTAATACAATCAACATATAACAGTGAAAAATACTTGTACTTAAAATATCGTTATGCATAAACTTCAAACATGAACATTTTCGTAAACCTTTTTATGATGCATGAACTTTATATAGAAACATTTTCATAATGATTCATCAACTTTAAGCATAAACATTTTCATGACATGCATAACATAAACCTTAACCTTTTCTTTTTTTTTTCCTCAACATGACATAACATAAAACCTTTTTCATGATCATAAAAATTTTTCCTTTTCCTTTCCCTTTTCCTTTTGTTGAATTCAGATCGTTAATTGTGACTTTCTTCAAACCTTAAAAAGTCGATGGATCCATCTACATGAAACCGCAGTACTGGACGACGGGGGACACCAGCAACACTCTCACCGATCAATTGGGCCCTGGCCTATCCTCTTTCGAATAGAAATACGATCGTCGGCGTTCCCTCTGGGGCCTTTTCCCATAAATGGACTCCCTCTGGGGCCTTTTTTCCTCACGATATTCCCATTCTTACCGTTACCACATATTCGTAATGATGGAAATACAATCGTCGGGCTCCCACTGGGACCGTCACCCTCACGATATCCCCAACATTATCGAATTAGTCACAATTACTTCACTTCCTTCAATGTTTACATTCTCATCACTTTATAAAATCATGCATAACATAATATTTTTTTTTTGAAACCAAGCATGCAACATGTCTTTTAAATGTCTTCCTTAATTCATAAAAATCCGTAGACATTTAAAAATCATAATTTAATCATGAACATTTCATAAACATTTTAAATGACATTTTAACCTCAAACATTTAAAATAACATTTTGACATATTAAATCATAAACATATAAAATTCCTTAAACATTTAAAATATCATTTTAACATATAAAATCCCATACACATTTAAAATATCATTTTAACATAAAAAATTCCATAAACATCCATAACTATAGAAAACAATCATATTAGCACATAAAACAGCATTCAGGGCACTGCCATGATGTTTACTAATTTTAGGTGTAAAAAGATCGTTTTACCCCTGGACGTAAAATTTCCCGTTTCTGACATTTTCTTGAATTCATTGACTCTAACATGTTCCAAATAATTATTTAAGCCTAAATTAATTTTCTCATATTTTTATTTGGCATAAATCGATGACTTTTAATTTAATCTTTAAATGTGACGTATTAATGCGTTTTAATCCTGAATTAAACCAAACCTTAATATAAAATTCCCAAATTAAAAACTTAGACTTCTAATAATTATTTGAGCTTAAATTTAATTTTTCATAATTTTATTAAACTTAAATCTAGGCGTTTTCCTATTCGTTTTTAAACTTAGACGTACTTCCCAGTTTTGACTCGTATGGACTCGAAACTTAACCAAACTTGAACCAAAGCTTAATAACACATAACTAACCCATATACAACAAAATTCCAGCCCATTATGTCCCTTGAATATGCCTAGGAAGCTACTGAATTTTTCTGCACAAGAGTCCTAGTCCTAATATGATTCGAACCTAGGCTAGCTTAAACTCCAGCCCTTAACCACCATGTCCAGCCTCTTCCCATCCCTCCTATGCAGCCCAATTAAGAATAGTGGACCCTCCCTAACCGCATCTAGCAGCCGTTACCCTCAAAGACTCCTAGTCGAAGAGTCTTTTCCCTTAAGGAGTCTATTTTCATTTTCATTCCTTCCCTATTTTTTCAGCCTTTAAACATACACCTAGGAACCCTTAAACATGTGGAAAAACATCCCTTCAAGTACCCCTACCATGGCAGCCCCTTTGTGCATCATTATGAAGAGTTTTAAAAAAGAAAAACTGTGAGGTCCGGGGCCGAAGAGGGCGGGGTGTGATCGCCGGTGCCATCAGTTGCACGGACAATGAGCGGCTCCTGGCAGGATTCTAGGTGAAGGGAACATGAATGAACCGATCCCACACGGGAATGAGAGGGATTCCGAGACTGTTCAATGTAATGGACTGTACAGTTGAAGAAGGTTTAAAAAGATTTGACTGGTACTACTCATATCACGAAGGTGCATCTTCTTTTCGATAGCTCATCACATAAGAACTCCAAAGTTAAGTGTGCTTGACTTGGGGCAATTTTGTGATGGGTGACCTCCTGGGAAGTTTCCCAGGGTGCGTGTGAGTGAGGAGATAAGCACGCTGGAAAGACTCGTCTTGATACAGTGAGGACAGTCGTCGAATCTGGGGCTCTACAGTTGGTATCAGAGCCGACCTCTCTTAGTACGGTGTGGTTCGGGGACAAACCAAGCGGAAGCTGGTGGGCATGTGAGGTCCGGGGCTGAAGAGGGCGGGGGGTGATCGCCGGTGCCATCAGTTGCACGGACAATGAGCGGCTCCTGGCATGCTTCTAGGTAAGGGGAACATGAATGAACCGATCCCACACGGAAATGAGAGGGATTCCGAGACTGTTCAATGTAATGGACTGTACAGTTGAAGAAGGCTTAAAAAGATTTGATTGGTACTAATCATATCACGAAGGTGCATCTTTTTTTCGGTAGCTCATCACATAAGAACTCCAAAGTTAAGTGTGCTTGACTTGGGGCAATTTTGGGATGGGTGACCTCCTGAGAACTTTCCCAGGGTGCGTGTGAGTGAGGACATAAGCACGCTGGAAAAACTCGTCTTGATACAGTGAGGACAGTCGTCGAATCTGGGGCGTTACAAAAACTCTTGTTTTATGCATGTATAACGATAAAAACGAAAATATAAAAATTGTATCATGTTTTTCATGGAATCATGTATCAAACACATAATATGGTGTGAAAGATGAGAAAAAGGAGATTAAGGCGTGCCTTTGCGTTTTAAACGCACGAATAAACGTTGACGATGAAGAACGATGACGCGGAGGACCAAGGCTTGCCAACCCTTGAAGCTTACGATTTTTTTCTTCTCAAACTTGGTGGTGTGTATCGTGTATGATGAAGGGAGAATTTGTGTGTGCCGAAATTCTGAATTGGCGTGACTTGTGAAAAGGGTTTGGGGGTGTTATCATATTTTATATTTAATTATCTTGCTAATCAAGGCTCTAGGCCTATTAAGCATAATTTAGGCCAATTAAAGCTTGATTAGGATTTAATTAAATTATTAAAATAGTTTTGATAAAATAAGTTTGTGAATTTATTAGCCGATTTGCCAAAAAATTCGTAGTTTTGTTGAAAAATCAACACCGATAAAATTTACGTCCTGGCGTATAAAATCACCTCAAAACGCAATATTTCAAAAATAATAAAAAGCATCACCCTTAATTTAAATAATTAAAAACAATTAACCAATAAAAACATTTTCTATTTTTCAGCAATCTGTCTCCGTTTCTCGATCGCAACTTGAATAACCTTTAAAAATACATTTTAACGCAACCATGTAGAAAAATATAATTTAAACATGCAAATGCACAACATAATTAATTAATGCAATTAAAACATTTAATTAAAATACAAAGGAATTTAATAATTGCATGCATGTGGTGGACCTTCAAATTTTCGGGGCGTTACAATCTTCCCCCCTTAAATTTAATTTCGTCCTCGAAATTCGCTTATCTTTAATAATCAAAATTTTAGACTTAGATCTAGTATCCCAAAAATCCACGCTTCCGCTGTGCTACTCTGATAAAACTTAAACTTTATACGTATCCTTGATCCCAATTAAATTTTCTTTCTAAATCCTTATTTGCAAATTGCAAGTTAAAAAAGACCCATAATGACTTTGTGTTGTTGCTATTATAACCTCGAATTTCAACTTTTCTTAAAATTCCCTATAATAAAAGATGGATCACCATACTTATCGTATATTATTTTCCTTATTTTATACCCAAAATTCTCATGAATTTATCAGATTTCAATCTTAAAATCCCAAACGCGTCCGCTAACGCTTAGATTTTCAAGCCTAATATTGTTTCATCCTTAAAAACCCTTGATTAGCATTCCTTACAATGTTATAACCAAATTATCCCAAGGTTTAAAATATTCTTAAAATGTCTAAATCCTCAAAATTCTTATCATTTAACCCATTCAATTATCGCTTATTGCTAAACTAATCTCCAAATTCCTTAGCAATTGCAAAATAAACTCTTAGTTTCCTCAAAAAATATCTTAATTGGTCCTTAATTTCAAAAATCCTACGATTAAACCATAAGTTTTTGGCATTCTTAATTTCCTGCTACGAGTTTCCCATAACATAATTTCGAAAATTTAAACTTACTTACCCAAAAATCAATTCCTATAGCCAAATCTTATCTTTTATCCAAACTTAAAATCTCAATTTATATATTTCTATACTCCCAAAGTCGTTACAAATCCTGGATTCATTATTACTTATGAGTAATTCTCAAAAATTAATTCAACTATTAACCACGAATCATAAATATTTTCTTAAAAAATCTATGTGTCTTAAAGCATTCATAATATTCACGATTAACTTATAGCCCAAAAAGTAAAACGTCCATACTAAAACCCAAAAAGTCAACATAGTCCAATTCCACCACAAAACCAACATGCGTTGAAATCAAATAATTTCTTATTTCATATCATATCACGTATAAAAATTCTAGAGCATATAAAACATTTATCATCATAATGCTATTAAAATGTGACGTGAACATATAAACCATGTACTTACGCAGGTAACATCATAAAATCATATAAAACATGTAAACTTACAAATTGAGGCTTGACGACTAATCTTTCTGGCGCTGATGGTGGCATAACCCTTTACAGGACCTTTGCTCTTATACCAACTGAAACGTCTCCCATTTTTAGTACTTAGAAAGTACTAGAAAATTTTTTTTAAACACTTAATTTTTGGGCCATGTACCTTTCTCCCATGAAAATATTTTGATAAAATATTTTACCATTTAAAATAAAACACCAGCCAACTAGCATTTTTAAAAATCAAGTACAATAGTATAAAATGAAATCGTCAACTGTTTTACCTAACCTAAAAAGCAATAAGTTTGAAAAGTATAGCCCATACTAAACCTCTCAAAAATCTCTCAAAAAGCATAAATAAATAGTCTTAAAAGCTTTAACATAAATCATGAGTCATAAGTCGTAAATGCGGAAAAAGTAGAAGCGCTGGTCCTCGGGTTGTGTGCGTCTTCAGTCCAGTGAAATCATCTGTCAAGACCTCCCTCAACCTCACTTGCATCCATCACACCTAGTGAGTCTAAAGACTCAACACACCATAATCTTTATAACAAATAATACGTAATACAGTCAACATATAACAGTGAAAAATACTTGTACTTAAAATATCGTTTTCATTAATATGCATAAACTTCAAACATGAACATTTTCGTAAACCTTTTTATGATGCATGAACTTTATATAGATACATTTTCAAAATGATTCATCAACTTTAAGCATAAACATTTTCATGACATGCATAACATAAACTTTAGCTTTTTCCTTTCTTTTTCCTCATTATGACATAATATAATACCTTTTTCATGATCATAAACATTTTTCTTTTTCCTTTTCCTTTTCCTTTTGTTGAATTCAGATCGTTAATTTTGACTTTTCTCAAACCTTAAAAAGTCGATGGATCCATCTACATGAAACCGCAGTACTGGGCGGCGGGGGACACCAGCAACACTCTCACCGGTCAACTGGGCCCTGGCCTATCCTCTTTCGAATAGAAATACGATCGTCGGCGTTCCCTCTGGGGCCTTTTCCCATAAATGGGCTCCCTTTGGGGCCTTTTCCCCTCACAATATTCTCGTTCTTTACCGTTACCACATATTCGTAATGATGAAAATACGATCGTCGGGCTCCCACTGGGACCGTCACCCTCACGATATCCCCAACATTATCGATTTAGTCACAATTACTTCACTTTCTTCAAGGTTTACATTCTCATCACTTTAAAAAAATCATGCATAACATATCAATTTTTTTTTTTTTAAAACCAAGCATGCATCATGTCTTTTAAATGTCTTCCTTAATTCACAAAAATCCCATAGACATTTAAAAATCATAATTTAATCATAAACATTTCATAAACATTTTAAATGACATTTTAACCTCAAACATTTCAAATAAAATTTTGACATATTAAATCATAAACATATAAAATTCATTAAACATTTAAAATATCATTTTAACATATAAAATCCCAGACATTTAAAATATCATTTTAACATAAAAAATTCCATAAACATCAATAACTATAGAAAACAATCATATTAGCACATAAAACAGCATTCAGGGTACTGCCATGACGTTTATTAATTTAAGGTGTAAAAAGACCGTTTTACCCCTAGACGTAAAATTTTCCGTTTTTGACATTTTCTTGAATTCATTGACTCTAAAATGTCCCAAATAATTATTTAAGCCTAAATTAATTTTCTCATATTTTTATTTGGCTTAAATCGTTGACTTTTAATTTAATCTTTAAATGTGACGTATTAATGCGTTTTAATCCCGAATTAAACTAAACCTTAATATAAAATTCAAAAATTAAAAACTAAGACTTCTAATAATTATTTGAGCTTAAATATAATTTTTCATAATTTTATTCAGCATAAATCTAGGCGTTTCCCTTTTCGTTAAACTAAGACGTACTTCCCAGTTTTGATTTTGACTCGTATGGACTCGAAACTTAACCAAACTTGAACCAAAGCTTAATAACACCTAACTAACCCATATAAAACCAAATTCCAGCCCATTAAGTCCTTTGAATATGCCTAGGAAGCTACTGAATTTTTCTGCACAAGAGTCCTAGTCCTAATATAATTCGAACCTAGGCTAGCTTCGCCTCCAGCCCTTAACCACCATGTCCTGCCTCTACCCATCCCTCCTGTGCAGCCCAATTAAGTCTAGTGGACCCTCACTAACCGCATCTAGCAGCCGTGACCCTCAAAGACTCCTAGTCGAATAGTCTTTTCCCTTAAGGAGTCTATTTTCGTTTTTATTATTTCCTTATTTTTTTCAGCCTTTAAACATACACCTAGGGACCCTTAAACATGTGGAAAAACATCCCTTCAAGTACCCCTACCATGGCAGCCCCTTTGTGCATCGTTATGAAGAGTTTTAAAAAAGAAAAACTCTTGTTTTGTGCATGTATAACCATAAAAACGAAAATATAAAAGTTGTATCATGTTTTTCATGCAATCATGTATCAAACACATAATATGGTGTGAAAGATGAGAAAAAGGAGATTAAGGCGTGACTTTGCGTTTTAAACGCACGAATAAGCGTTGACGATGAAGAACGATGACGCGGAGGACCAACGCTTGCCAACCCTTGAAGCTTACGATTTTTTTCTTCTCAAACTTGGCGGTGTGTATCGTGTATCATGAAGAGAGAATTTGTGTGTGCCGAAATTCTGAATTGGCGTGACTTGTGAAAAGGGTTTGGGGGTGTTATCATATTTTATATTTAAATATCTTGCTAATCAAGGCTTTAGGCGTATTAAGCATAATTTAGGCCCATTAAAGCTTGATTAGGATTTAATTAAATTATTAAAATATTTTTGATAAAATAAGTTTGTGAATTTACTAGCCGAGTTGCCAAAAAGTTCGTAGTTTTGTTGAAAAACCAACACCGATAAAATTTACGTCCCGGCATATAAAATCACCTCAAAACCCAATATTTCAAAAATAATAAAAAGCATCACCCTTAATTTATATAATTAAAAGCAATTAACCAATAAAAACATTTTCTATTTTTCAGCCATCTGTCTCCGTTACTCGATCGCAACTTGAATAACCTTTAAAAATACATTTTAATGCAACTATGTAGAAAAATATAATTTAAACATACAAATATGTACAACATAATTAATTAATTCAATTAAAATATTTAATTAAAATACAAAGGAATTTAATAATTGCATGTATGTGGTGGACCTTCAAATTTTCGGGGCGTTACATATTCAGTCTTCGATCTCTGAAGATTATTTGTAGATTATTTTCTTATCTTTTCAACTCATACCGAGTCGCTTCATTCCAGTAATCGAGCTGAGAGATATGGACTAAATACTGTAAATGCTCATATCCAACTTATTGCTGATTTCATGCAATCAGATTGGTCATTCAGAAATGGGTTTGACCTAGATAATATCCGGTTTTGGCCAACTGACTTAAATACAACTTGTTCCTAATTGAGTTTTCTGAGCCGTCATTTTGGCGGATTGTCATTTGAATCATCCAGCTGGGAGATATAAATAAAACAATGAAGCTTGCCTTAAATCCAATTTGGTAGAATTCAATTTTAGTTTTTTTTTTGTGTTTGCAACTTCAATGTGAGTAAATATGCAGGAAATTGTGAGGCCCGGGGCCGAAGAGGGCGGGGGGTGATCGCCGGTGCCATCAGTTGCAGGGACAATGAGCGGCTCCTGGCAGGCTTCTAGGTGGAGGGAACATGAATGAACCGACCCACATGGGAATGAGATGGATTCTGAGACTGTTCAATGTAATGGACTGTACAGTTGAAGATGGCTTTAAAGATTTTATTTGTACTACTCATATCACGAAGGTGCATCTTCTTTTCGGTAGCTCATCACATAAGAACTCAAAAGTTAAGCGTGCTTGACTTGGGGCAATTTTGGGATGGGTGACCTCCTGGGAAGTTTCTCAGGGTGCGTGTGAGTGAGGACATAAGCACGCTGGAAAGAATCGTCTTGGTACAGTGAGGACATATGTCGAATCTGGGGCGTTACAGTTGGTATCAGAGCCGACCTCTCTTAGTACGGTGTGGTTCGGGGACGAACCAAGCGGAAGCTGTTGGGCATGTGAGGCCCGGGGCCGAAGAGGGCGGGGGGGTGATCGCCGGTGCCATCAGTTGCACGGAAAATGAGCGGCTCCTGGCAGGCTTCTAGGTGGAGGGAACATGAATGAACCGACCCACACGGGAATGAGATGGATTCTGAGACTATTCAATGTTAATGGACTGTACAGTTGAAGAGGGCTTAAAAGATTTGATTGGTACTATTCATATCACGAAGGTGCATCTTTTTTTCAGTAGCTTATCACATAAGAACTCCAAAGTTAAGCGTGCTTGACTTGGGGTAATTTTGGGATGGGTGATCTCCTGGGTAGTTTCCCAGGGTGCATGTGAGTGAGGACATAAGCACGCTGGAAAGACTCGTCTTGGTACAGTGAGGACAGTCGTCGAATCTGGGGCGTTATTGTGAGGGGCCATAAACTCCATTCTTGAAAATTTGCGGAAAATTAAGAATTTTTTTTTTTTTTAAAAGAACTTAAATGGCCTCATTCATAAAATCACTGGTGAATCAAGTTTAATATTTAAAATAATAGCAGCGGAAGAAAATAAAGTTTGCCAAAAATCACAATTTAAAAATATCCAACAACTGATAAAATTGTTT
The DNA here is from genome assembly GCF_025594145.1 of Primulina tabacum. NCBI lineage: Eukaryota > Viridiplantae > Streptophyta > Magnoliopsida > Lamiales > Gesneriaceae > Primulina > Primulina tabacum. The sequence continues at coordinate 17,371,687 of NC_134550.1, forward strand.
GCGGAAAAACATAACAACTGCTGCACTGAGGTCCTCGGGTGCCACTACTGCCGACCCAAGCTGGCTCACTGGTCCCCGCCCTCGGCCCTGGCCTCATCAGTACCTACAACAATCAAGTCTAGTGAGCCTAAAGACTCAGCATGCATGTATCACAGGTAACGAGTAAAAATCTGAATTAAAATATACATGAGTTAACATATCCTGTCCTGAAAATAATCAGTACGGAGCAATTATAATACGTGCATAACTGAACTGGAAATCACTGTAAAAATATTTGCTCCTTGGAGCCTGTACTGAAATATCTGGTAAAATTTTCTGTTGAGATTATGTTTTACGCCTGTGGCCACTGCACTAAGCTGAACTGATCGGTAACTGGCTACCGGGGAGGCTGAAACTGAACTGAGCTGGCCGGTCACTGGCGACCGGGTGGTACCATACTGAACTGATCGGTCACTGGCGACCGTATAAAATAACACTCCCACATAGTGAATGAACCACAAGCCATATCGCATAAATCTCAAAAATAATCATTTTCTATTTAATGCACGTAAAATAATTAACTGGCATAATGAAAATTCCTGTAATTTTACCAACTGGATTGGATTGGATCGTTCCCAGGCTCGCTGCAACCTAACTGTGCCATGAAAAATATGCAATAGCTTAAACATGACCAACTATGCAATTTACGTTCAAAAGATGCGACTATGACGCCTAATGACTTCGCATTTAATCATGACTCCGAGCCAACCTGAACCGACACTAAACCGACGTACAGTCATGATTAAAATACGCTGAAAAATCATAAAATAATGTTCCTAAAATGATAGGGTCGAAATCTAGGTGAAATGGAGGCCAAAACACGAAACGCTCTTTCGAGAGTCAATTTGGCACATTGCACCGTAAATTCTCGTACGACCTCAAAAATGATCCAAATGACAAACGGTCAAAAACATGACCTTCCTAACTCAATGAGGCACTGTCCAGTCCAAGGCCATGGGCTAAAAGCCAACCAAGAACTCAAACGACGCTTCTGAACAGCAGCATACTTGCTGTCAAAAAATACAGCAGCTGCGCACTACAAGACTTGCATTGGTTTCGAGACTATCGGCCATTAGGGGCGTGAACCACCGACCAGGGACTCTTACCAACATCCCAAAGAATGATTTGAACCATGGCTAAGGGCCCTAGGCCAGCCACAATCCGCATCACACCAAATCTTAACCGAAGGGTCCAACCGAGAGCAACGTGCATGCGTGTGTAGTGTTTATGCTATGATCGATGTCTTGCGTCGTTCCAGTGGCCATTTGATTGACCATGGCACGATCTAGACATCTAGGAGCATGATATGAACCGTGGCTAAGGGCCATAGGCCAACCAAGATCCATACCAAGCAACAAAAGAACGAAATCAAAAGCTGAACAAATGAAGAAGCCGAATGGGGAAAGGGGCTGTTCTTGTTGATTATTTAAAAACCGATGAGCCATGGACCAAGCCACCAAAAGGGCAACTTAGTCACGTCTTAGACATGCTAGGGGAGTGATCCAACCATGGCTATAGGCCCTTGGGGCAGCCAAGATCAGATCCTTCCTCCTTGACATCCAAACTGAATTTTCGAATCACATTTCTGCACCTATGGGGAACTTGCTGTCATTTCGGTTTTCCAGCAAGCATGGGGATGGTTTGGATGGACCAACATGGTCCTAATGCATCCTACTACATGTATACAAGCCGCCTTGGGAGCCTGGAGTCGATCCAATACCTGAAACTCACAAACCAAAAGAAATCGTGAAGCTTGCCATGAAGAGCCGAAATTCTGCATGTGTGTTCCAAAATATTTTGACATGTATCTCGGTTTTTGCTTGCTAAAACATGATCATGTACTGAAAAATAAATGATAAATGGATTTTCTTGCCTACCCTCTAGCTAAGACTCACGATTTTTCTACACTGAAAATGGATCTGAATGGTGCTGAATTCGGTGGTGAGGGAGGGAGAAAATGGTTGGGGAGTGAGATAAGATGGGTGCAAAATATAAGGAAGGATCAAGACCAAGTCCACTCCCTTTTGAATTTGAATTTTGAATTATGGTTTGATATCAAATGAGTTGGTGGATGCTTCTAGGAGGTGGTGGCCGAAATTTATCTTGATTCTAGACTAGGATATGTCCATTTATTTAATTAAATTGTGCTCCCAAAAATCCTAGAATTATCCTACTAATTACATGCAAAGAATTGGTCAAAGTTGATGAGTTGGAAAATGAATCTTCTAGCACTAAGGGTGGCCGAAAAATGCATGATAAAATAAAGGGAAATGTTGATTATCTAGTCAACTAATAATCCTTGAAAGCCTTACTAATCCTTTAAATAATTTAGTGAGCTAACCCCTTAATTTAATAACTTAAATGAATTCATTTCTTAATCACCTCAAATAATTAAATTAAATCCTCAAACCTCCCTTTCTAACTTAAATGAACTTGGTTGCTAGCTAAATTAACTTCTGGAAATATTTCTCGAATCTTAAATTCTATCTCAAAACTCCAACTCCGGTCCGGCCTCACTGAAAATACTGAAATGCTAAAAATCAAACTACTGAACTGAAATAATAAATAATTAACTTCAAATAAATGCATTTAAAATAATCATGCAATGAAGTCAATTAAATTTAAAAATCTAGAATTATGCATGACTTATACGTCTACTGATTTACGGGTTCTACAATCCTCCCCCCCTTAAATAAATTTCGTCCTCGAAATTAGAATTCACCGAATAACTCGGGGTATCGACTTCTCATCTCCGGCTCAGACTCCCACGTAGCTTCCTCCTCTGAATGGTTGAGCCATTTGACTTTGACTCGCTTAACCAACTTGTTCCGAAGTTTCTTCTCCTGACTGTCTAGGATCTGCACGGGTCTCTCCTCATAAGATAAGTTCGGAGTAAGCTGCAACGGCTCGAAATTCAGCACATGCGAAGGATTTGCCATATACTTCCTCAGCATGGAGACGTGAAAGACATTGTGTACTCCGGCCAGATTCGGCGGAAGAGCCACACGATACGCTAGCGTCCCAACTCTGTCGAGGATCTCAAACGGTCCAATGAATCTCGGACTGAGCTTCCCTTTCTTGCCAAATCTCATGACACCCTTCATAGGTGCCACTTTCACGAAGACATGATCGCCCACTGCAAACTCTAAGTCTCTCCTCCGCTGATCGGCATAACTCTTCTGTCGACTCTGAGCAGTCCTCATTCTATCACGGATCTTGACTACTACGTCTGCTGCCTGCTGAACAATCTCTGGACCCAACTCTGCTCTCTCTCCTACTTCATCCCAATGAACAGGAGATCTACACTTGCGACCATACAGCGCTTCATACGGAGCCATACCTATGGACGACTGGAAACTGTTGTTATAGGTGAACTCTACCAATGGTAAGTTCGACTCCCAACTCCCAGAGAAATCAATGACGCAAGCACGGAGAAGATCCTCTAAGATCTGAATAACTCGCTCCGACTGTCCATCTGTCTGCGGATGGAAAGCTGTGCTAAAAAGCAACTTCGTACCCAAAGTCGAATGCAAACTCTTCCAAAACGAGGAAGTGAATCTGGGATCTCTGTCGGATACGATCGAAACTGGAGTACCATGGAGTCGGACTATCTCTCGGATATACAGCTCTGCATACTGAACCATGGTGAAAGTCGTCTTAATAGGCAAGAAGTGCGCTGATTTGGTAAGACGATCTACAATCACCCAGATAGCATTCGATCCTCTGGCTGACCTCGGCAATCCGGTCACAAAGTCCATGGTAATGTTCTCCCACTTCCACTCGGGAATAGGAAGAGGCTTGAGCAAACCTGCTGGTCTCTGATGCTCGGCCTTCACTAACTGGCAAGTCAGGCACTCGGATACAAAACGCCTGATGTCCTTCTTCATTCCTGGCCACCAATACAATAGCTGCAAATCTTTGTACATCTTCGTACTCCCAGGGTGAATGGAGTACGGGGACGTATGGGCCTCTGATAAGATGTCTGCTCGGATAGAATCACTGCTAGGAACCCATATCCTATCTCGGTATCTCACAATACCGTCGCTGACTGAATACAAAACACTGCCCTTGGCTTCATCTCTCTTCTTCCACTGTGCCAACTGGTCATCTGATGCCTGACCGCTGCGAATACGGTCAATAAGAGAGGACTGGATAGTCAAGGTAGATAAACGAGGAACTCTACCTCGAGGATAAGTCTCAAGATCAAACCTCTGCATCTCAATCTGAAGAGGTTTCTGCATCGTCAAATGAGCCATCACTGCGACTTTCCTGCTCAAAGCATCCGCAACTACATTAGCTTTACCCGGGTGGTAGCTAATGTCACAATCGTAGTCTTTCACAAGCTCCAACCAACGCCTCTGACGCATGTTCAGCTCCTTCTGCGTAAAGAAATACTTGAGGCTCTTATGGTCGGTAAAGATCTGGCACTTCTCTCCATACAGATAGTGCCTCCAAATCTTCAAAGCAAAAACTACGGCCGCTAACTCCAGATCATGGGTAGGGTAATTCTTCTCGTGGATTTTCAGCTGTCGAGAAGCATACGCTATCACTCTCCCATGCTGCATCAAAACTGCACCTAAACCAAGCTTCGAAGCATCGGTATAAAGGACAAACTCGCCGGATCCTGACGGTACAGCCAAAACTGGTGCTGAGATAAGAGCTTGCTTCAAAGTATCGAAGCTCTTCTGACACTCCTCGCTCCACACAAACTTCACATTTTTCTTGGTCAGTGCTGTGAGTGGAACGGCGATGGATGAGAATCCCTGAATGAACTTCCTGTAATATCCTGCTAGCCCAAGAAAACTGCGGATCTCTGATGCATTCTGAGGCACAACCCAATCTCTGACTGCTACAACTTTTGCGGGGTCTACCTCAATACCACTGCTAGAAACAATGTGGCCCAAGAACGCCACCTTCTCTAACCAGAATTCGCACTTACTGAACTTTGCGAATAATTTGTGCTTCTGCAATGTCTGCAACACTGTGGTCAGATGTTGGCTGTGCTCCTCCCGATTCTTGGAGTAGACGAGGATGTCATCTATGAACACTATCACAAACTGGTCGAGGTACGGCTGAAATACGCGATTCATGAGATCCATGAAGATCGCTGGCGCATTCGTCAGACCGAACGGCATCACAAGGAACTCGTAGTGACCATAACGAGTCCTGAAAGCTGTCTTCGAAACATCAGCACCTCTCACCCTCAACTGGTGATAACCCGAACGCAGATCTATCTTGGAGAAAATCGAAGCTCCCTGCAACTGGTCAAACAGATCCTCAATCCTCGGCAGTGGGTATTTATTCTTCACTGTAACCCTGTTCAACTCCCGGTAGTCAATGCAAAGCCTCATCGAGCCATCCTTGTTTTTCACAAATAAGACTGGCGCGCCCCATGGAGAAAAGCTCGGGCGAATGAACTCCTTGTCGAGAAGTTCCTGGATCTGCTTCTTAAGCTCTGCCATCTCTGTCGGTGCTAGACGGTACGGCGCTTTGGATATCGGAGCCGTACCTGGCATAAGCTCAACGGAAAACTCCACCTCTCTCTCTGGTGGCATACCAGAGACGTCTTCGGGAAAAACGTCTAAGAAATATCTAACAATCGGAACATCTGAGGCTGACTGGCTGGGTTCCTCGGGGACAGATAAAAAGGTTGCTAGAAATGCCCGACACCCTCTATGCATGAGCTTCCTAGCCTGAACATAAGGAATAATGCGCGGTAAGGAAAAGTACCTGTCCGGCTCAAATAAGAACTGCTCCATTCCAGGCGGTCGGACAAGAACGGATCTCCGCTGGAAGTCTATCAACACTCTGTTCTTCAATAGCCAGTCCATCCCTAGGATGATGTCAAATTCCGGCATCGGTAACACGATCAGATCCGCATAAACAAGATTACCGTGCAGCTCAAGGTCTATATCTCGGATAACATTGGTAGCGGCCATCTCCTCGCCTGATGGCAACACTACTGAAAAGGCTGTATCTAGCCCAATGGTCTGGATCTTGAGAAAGTTTGCAAAGACCTCCGAAATAAACGAGTGAGTGGCACCTGAATCTATCAAGGCCTTGGTAGCGGAACCAGATATAAAAATTCTCCCTGAAAGATCGGAACTCTAAGTTGAATCCCCCTACAAGATCTAAACTTATAGACATGCAAAGGTCAAGGTTCCTCTAGCTTAATTTCCCTGAAATAAATCTGAGTAGAGCATGCAATCCTATAACAGTTCTAAGTTCAAAATCTAAATCTCGATTCCCAAAACACGAAAATTCAAATAATAGCTTAAAGTTTAAAAGTACCTGTCAACAACATAGTCTCCGGGTTGGTTTCCGCGGCATGGAGAGCAAAAACTCTGCCTTGGGTAGGCAGATTCCTCTGAGGACACTGCAGCAACATGTGGTCTGGACTGCCACACTTAAAACACTTTCCTGAGCCAGCCATACATGCTCCAGGATGGCGACATGAGCACCTGGGACAGACTGGGTGCTCTTGAGTCCTCGGGGCTGGGCGTCCCCGCTGCTGCTGCTGCTGCTGGCCTCGGTTCTTGGGCGGTCCATAAAAAGGCCTCTTGTTCTGCTGCTGATGCTGATGAGGAGGAGGGCGGTGCGGTGCCTGGACTGGGCGCTTGCCCTGGCGATCCCTCTCGATATCCCGCAGATCCTGCTCTGCGGCTAAGGCCTTGGAGACGGCAATCTCATAAGTAGCAGGGTCAGATACCCTAACATCCCGGCGCAAGATCGGCCGTAAACCCACCAGGAAGTGCATCAGCTTGGCTCTGGCATCATTCGCTATCAGGGGCACAAAGTGACAGCCCCTCTCGAACTTACGGATAAACTCCGTAACCGACATATCCCCCTGTCTCAGACTCATGAACTCGGTGGTCAGCCTGGTGCGAACCTCCTCAGCAAAATACTTGGAGTAGAAAACCTCTGTAAAGCGGGTCCAAGAAAGTGTAGCCAATGTCAGGGCTACCGAAGCTCCTTCCCACCATAAGCGGGCGTCTCCAGTGAACAAGTAGGTGGCACATCGGACTCGGTCTGCGTCTCCCAGCTCCATAAAATCGAAGATAACCTCGAGGGATTTGATCCATCCCTCGGCAACCATGGGGTCAGATGTCCCAGAGAATTCCTTCGGGCGCATCTTCATGAATCGCTCATAAACAGCCTCGGGCCCTGTCGGCCTGGCTGCGGCTGCGGCTACGGCTGCGGCATTGCCCCCCGCAAACTGTGCGAAGAACTGTGCCATCCCAGCTAACATCTGGGCACTCATGTCCGGTGGTGGCGGTGGAGGAGGTGGTAGGTCTCCCTCCGGTCTATGCTCCTCTCTGTCCTCTCGGCGAGGCTCCACCTCTCTGTTGCGCTCTAAAATGCGTCTAGGGGGCATACTGTTCCAACATAACCCATACGTAACTAACATGCATAATTCCATAATTTATTTTAAATGAACACTGAAGTACTGAAAAATCTGGAAGCATGCTGACAAACTAATTCATGCTTTAACTAAAATGCTGAACAAAATGCTGAACTGAAAAACTTACAGACCGAAGACGTGGCTTCGTAAGCTTCTCGCGGTCAGTAGTAGTGAAACCCTATACAGAACCACCGCTCTGATACCAACTGTGAGGGGCCATAAACTCCATTCTTGAAAATTTGCGGAAAATTAAGAATTTTTTTTTTTTTTAAAAGAACTTAAATGGCCTCATTCATAAAATCACTGGTGAATCAAGTTCAATATTTAAAATAATAGCAGCGGAAGAAAATAAAGTTTGCCAAAAATCACAATTTAAAAATATCCAACAACTGATAAAATTGTTTGCGGAAAAACATAACAACTGCTGCACTGAGGTCCTCGGGTGCCACTACTGCCGACCCAAGCTGGCTCACTGGTCCCCGCCCTCGGCCCTGGCCTCATCAGTACCTACAACAATCAAGTCTAGTGAGCCTAAAGACTCAGCATGCATGTATCACAGGTAACGAGTAAAAATCTGAATTAAAATATACATGAGTTAACATATCCTGTCCTGAAAATAATCTGTACTGAGCAATTATAATACGTGCATAACTGAACTGGAAATCACTGTAAAAATATTTGCTCCTTGGAGCCTGTACTGAAATATCTGGTAAAATTTTCTGTTGAGATTATGTTTTACGCCTGTGGCCACTGCACTAAGCTGAACTGATCGGTAACTGGCTACCGGGGAGGCTGAAACTGAACTGAGCTGGCCGGTCACTGGCGACCGGGTGGTACCATACTGAACTGATCGGTCACTGGCGACCGTATAAAATAACACTCCCACATAGTGAATGAACCACAAGCCATATCGCATAAATCTCAAAAATAATCATTTTCTATTTAATGCACGTAAAATAATTAACTGGCATAATGAAAATTCCTGTAATTTTATCAACTGGATTGGATTGGATCGTTCCCAGGCTCGCTGCAACCTAACTGTGCCATGAAAAATATGCAATAGCTTAAACATGACCAACTATGCAATTTACGTTCAAAAGATGCGACTATGACGCCTAATGACTTCGCATTTAATCATGACTCCGAGCCAACCTGAACCGACACTGAACCGACGTACAGTCATGATTAAAATACGCTGAAAAATCATAAAATAATGTTCCTAAAATGATAGGGTCGAAATCTAGGTGAAATGGAGGCCAAAACACGAAACGCTCTTTCGAGAGTCAATTTGGCACATTGCACCGTAAATTCTCGTACGACCTCAAAAATGATCCAAATGACGAACGGTCAAAAACATGACCTTCCTAACTCAATGAGGCACTGTCCAGTCCAAGGCCATGGGCTAAAAGCCAACCAAGAACTCAAACGACGCTTCTGAACAGAAGCATACTTGCTGTCAAAAAATACAGCAGCTGCGCACTACAAGACTTGCATTGGTTTCGAGACTATCGGCCATTAGGGGCGTGAACCACCGACCAGGGACTCTTACCAACATCCCAAAGAATGATTTGAACCATGGCTAAGGGCCCTAGGCCAGCCACAATCCGCATCACACCAAATCTTAACCGAAGGGTCCAACCGAGAGCAACGTGCATGCGTGTGTAGTGTTTATGCTATGATCGATGTCTTGCGTCGTTCTAGTGGCCATTTGATTGACCATGGCATGATCTAGACATCTAGGAGCATGATATGAACCGTGGCTAAGGGCCATAGGCCAACCAAGATCCATACCAAGCAACAAAAGAACGAAATCAAAAGCTGAACAAATGAAGAAGCCGAATGGGGAAAGGGGTTGTTCTTGTTGATTATTTAAAAACCGATGAGCCATGGACCAAGCCACCAAAAGGGCAACTTAGTCACGTCTTAGACATGCTAGGAGAGTGATCCAACCATGGCTATAGGCCCTTGGGGCAGCCAAGATCAGATCCTTCCTCCTTGACATCCAAACTGAATTTTCGAATCACATTTCTGCACCTATGGGGAACTTGCTGTCATTTCGGTTTTCCAGCAAGCATGGGGATGGTTTGGATGGACCAACATGGTCCTAATGCATCCTACTACATGTATACAAGCCGCCTTGGGAGCCTGGAGTCGATCCAATACCTGAAACTCACAAACCAAAAGAAATCGTTAAGCTTGCCATGAAGAGCCGAAATTCTGCATGTGTGTTCCAAAATATTTTGACATGTATCTCGGTTTTTGCTTGCTAAAACATGATCATGTACTGAAAAATAAATGATAATATGACTTGATTGAGGTTTGAAAGAAATCTAGACATGCCTGGTTTCGTTTTGAAAGAAAACGAACGAAACAACGACGACGCGGCACGGAGGAGGTGGAGCGCTTCTTGTCTACCTTTCTTGAACTCGATTTTCTTGCCTTCCCTCTATCTAAGACTCACGATTTTTCTACACTGAAAATGGATCTGAATGGTGCTGAATTCGGTGGTGAGGGAGGGAGAAAATGGTTGGGGAGTGAGATAAGATGGGTGCAAAATATAAGGAAGGATCAAGACCAAGTCCACTCCCTTTTGAATTTGAATTTTGAATTATGGTTTGATATCAAATGAGTTGGTGGATGCTTCTAGGAGGTGGTGGCCGAAATTTATCTTGATTCTAGACTAGGATATGTCCATTTATTTAATTAAATTGTGCTCCCAAAAATCCTAGAATTATCCTACTAATTACATGCAAAGAATTGGTCAAAGTTGATGAGTTGGAAAATGAATCTTCTAGCACTAAGGGTGGCCGAAAAATGCATGATAAAATAAAGGGAAATGTTGATTATCTAGTCAACTAATAATCCTTGAAAGCCTTACTAATCCTTTAAATAATTTAGTGAGCTAACCCCTTAATTTAATAACTTAAATGAATTCATTTCTTAATCACCTCAAATAATTAAATTAAATCCTCAAACCTCCCTTTCTAACTTAAATGAACTTGGTTGCTAGCTAAATTAACTTCTGGAAATATTTCTCGAATCTTAAATTCTATCTCAAAACTCCAACTCCGGTCCGGCCTCACTGAAAATACTGAAATGCTAAAAATCAAACTACTGAACTGAAATAATAAATAATTAACTTCAAATAAATGCATTTAAAATAATCATGCAATGAAGTCAATTAAATTTAAAAATCTAGAATTATGCATGGCTTATACGTCTACTGATTTACGGGTTCTACAGTTATAGAAATAAAATAACAAGTTTTGTTAACATCAAAATCAAGATTGTGAACATGAAATATTCCAATATACAAATCGAGAAGTAGCATTGAAATTTACGAGAGCCCTTCCAAGGGAATGTGACGTGAAAACAATTGTTATGAGAGAATCAAAGGATCTGAACAAATTGGAATTGCATGACTTGTTTGCTGATCTAAAGGCATATGAGTTGGAGTTGGAAACCAGAAGCGGAGATGAATCTACCTCTCATCATCCAACCAAAGCCCTTGATGTCACCACTACTGAACTCGTCCAGGAGAAGACTTCTGAACAACTAAGTAATGATGCTATGTGATTATTTGTTAAGAATTTCTCCAAATTATTGAGAACGAACCAAAAAATTTACCAGAACCCCAACTGGAACTGCAAGAATGAGTCTCTGTCTAGTTACATGACATGCTTCAACTATGAGAAGATTGTTCATTTCATTGTTGATTGTGCAAAGCCAAAGAAAAATGATTACAATAAAAAATAGCACAAGAGAAATGACAAGAACTTTCGCAAGGCATGTAAGAAGATGATTGCTGAAGAAAACAAAAAGTAAGTAAGCAGATTCCAGTTATAAGTTTTACGACTCAAAAAGCCAATTCAATGATAGTGATGCTAAACAAGTTCAGTGTCTCATGGCTGATGTTTATTTGGACACAACCACAGAAGAGTGATACAAGAGCTCTACTGATTTCATTAAAATCAACATGGTATTTGGATAGTGGATGCTCAAAATATATGACTGGTTAAATAAAAATTATATCATAAAATATCAAATGCAACAGACCAAAGATTACTTTTGGTGACAACTCAAGGTAGAACCGTGGGTAAACGTAAGATATCCATGAGAATATTGTCTTTAATAATGTATTATTGGTTGAAAATCAGTTCTATAATCTGAATAACATTAGTCAATTATGTGATATTGGTTATCTAATAGAATTTCAAAAGCACACATGCACAATTAAGGATATTGATTCTAATGTTTTGTTGCAAGGTATTAGAAATGGAACCACCTATAATATTAATCAGGAATATGTTCAACTTGTTAAGCTTAATTGTTTTGTTTCATCATCCATTGATAGACAGAGGCTATGACATAAATGGCTAAATCATTTAAATTTCAGGTCGATTAATAATCTGTGTAAAATTAATCTGGTTGATGGATTTCTTGATATATAATTTGTTAAGAATAATGTATGTTCAGCATGTCAACTAGGTAAATAAGTAAGATCTAACTTTAAGAATAAAAACAATTTATTAAAGGTGGTAAATTGACTTTTACATGCATATAATTATTACACATGGATTTGTTTGGATCTATACCCGCAATGAGTTTAAAGGAAATGAAGTACACATTGGTCATTATTGGTGATTTTTCTAGACTAACATGGGTAATATTTCTAAGTGGTAAAAGTTATATATGTTTTCAATTGATTGAATTCCTCAAACGCATGCAAAATGAAAAATATGTTTCAGCAGTTAAGATCAGAAGTGAACTCGACACTGAATTAAGTAATATATCTTTTGAGATTGTTAGTGAAGGATCGTGTGATGGGCACCTTCGAGGTGCTCAAACACAATATTCTCCAAGAGCCGCAATAGCTCGTGTTCTAAGAATATTGACACTGACGAATTAAATTGAGTTTGATTTTAAATCAAACGAAATACACTCGAAGTAATCATTCGTTAAGAAAACTGATATATTTTAAAGCCTTTTAGCTTGTGTATATTGATCGACTGAAATGCGGGAAATCAGTTCTAGCTTATTGCATTTCAGTTATGGTGAGAACTGAACTAATATCAGCTGAACTGATAAATCAGTTTAAAACACAGTAAAGTAGTTAGTACACAAGATATGTTTATGGATGTTCGGAGACTTCACTGCTCCTACGTCACCCCTTCTACCACCTCGAGTAGGATCCACTAGAAGACTTTGATTTATACAACTATTTGTACAAACTCACTCAGCTTAGGGCTTACTCTACTGCCTAACTGAACCCATAGTCTAGACTGAAGATAATATCTTTCAGCCAACAATTGTTTAACGTCTGTGTCATACACAAGTTTTATGTCTTTGTACAAGATCACTCACCTGATCTTTAAGTTCTACTCTCTGTATTTTTGAGTGATAGTGTGTGTCTGTGTGAGAACTGAACAATGAATACAACACAAAAGTGTTCTCGCACACTGAGGGAAAAATGGCTTCTATACTAAGCTGATAACACATTAAAGTGTTCCCTTACAATTGGGCTGATTGCTTCTCTCTTAAGCTGATATAAGTTAAGTGTGCCCTTCTTCTTTACACACTCTTATTTTTCATCTGCTCACTTCTCACTGATCTTCATCTTCTATTTATAAGCGAGAATCTTAAACGTATAGTGAGACTCAATTATTGTATCCATTGCTTTTGAATCTGTTCCTCGAAATTTGTCTCGTACTTCCCGCAACCATTATGGATCATTTTGGCTTTGAGCCCTGCTACAACGTTCATTATTTTCCTTTGACTGGACAATTGCTTTGTACCTTTGTGCAGAGCTGGATTCCTTAATGTAAGCTTGTCGGCAATTGCAAACTAGTTTACTCCTAACTGAAGTTCTGAACTGGTCTTGTTTTGATGAGATGAAATCAGTTGGCTCGTCAGCTGAACTGGTTTCACTGATTCAGTTGAACTGGTTAGCTGGACTCTTCATCAGTTGAACTCTTCATCAGCTGGTCAGGCTTCTGAAGATCTTCTGCTAAGTTACCAATCAGTTGAACTGTTCTATGATACATCAGTTGAACTGGTTTAGTTCCATGATTCAGTTGGTACGTTCAGTTTGCGTCTCCGATAGCTTCAGTTACGTTCAGTTAACTGCGTACTTAGGTAAATTCATCAGTAACAAAATAACAAGTTTTGTTAACATCAAAATCAAGCAAATATTGCAAACATGAAATGTTCCAACAGTTAGGATCAGTTAATGCAGTTGGAGTGATTAGAAGGGGTGGTGAATGTACACTCTGGCTTTTTAGATCTTTTGAGTATGAATCAGTTCTTTGATTGAAACGACCCTCGCTTTTTAACTTGAAATTCTACTAAATTTTTTTTATACCCCTTAATTCGAAAACCACAATTACAAATAACTTAACATTTTCATAAATCAAAATAATTTAACAATTCAAATCTCAAGTGCATAAAATCCCTAAAATCGTCAATTACCAAAATTCGACTTCTACCTTTAACATGATCAAAATTAACTTCAAAATAAAGCATAAATTTCTAATAAAATCCTTAACAAAATCTTTTAAATGTTTCCTAACAATCTAGTGCGGAAATAAATGTCCCCCGTGAGTGTACTGTTGTACTCGATCCACTCAAGCGTCAGCGCCTCCCTCAATATCATCATCACTGCAGCAGCATTCACACCTAGTGAGTCTAATGATTCAACACGTTCTAAACATGAATATCAAATAATACATATACAAGCACATGCATCAACATCATACTTTTATTTAAAATAATTTTAAACATCAATAAATCATGTATCGTAAAATCATAAAATCGTAAAGCTTTCATCATTTATCAATTTGGGTGAAGTTTGATCCTTGAAAGTGACTAGGCTTTTATTTTCTGGTCGACTGATCAGTCTTAGCTCCCATTGCGCAAGAAGACAGGCACTAGGCATCACCATGGAAACACGATCATCGGGCTCCCTCTGGGGCCTACCCAGTTACCGAGTTATCCACAAACTATCAAAGAACACGCAAAAAACTATTATCAGTTACAAGAAGCTCTCGCTTATTAGATTCATTCATAGCTTTCAAGCTATATTTTGAGCTTAAGCACAAACACTCGTTATTGTAATATTCGATCTTTTAGAGACCAGTTCTACTGAAAAATTACATCAGTTGAGTACTGGTAAAATTATAATGATACTAAGAGTTTCAGTTTTGACAGTGTTAAGTCCAAACTAAAGTGGACTTGTACAAAGTGTTGTATAGGTCAAAGTCTTTTAGTAAATATCATATCCTCGAGATAGAAGGGGTGAAGTACGAGCGTTTGAAGTCTCTGAACATCCACAAATCTTGTGTTCTATAATTTCGGTTTTATTTAATCTGTCATTCAGTTTATTTCCGCACTTTCATTATTTAACTGATTGACACTAAAAACAAGATTCTCGAATTTAGTTCATCACTAAACTGATTCATTCTTCGAAAAATTGTGAAAATTGTCAAGTGTTTATTCAACCCCCCCTCTAAACACTTTATCACACCCAACCGATCCTAACAAGTTGTATCAGAGCGCTTGAATCTTGTTTTTGAATATTTCCATCTTTACATCTGAATACCATGTCTTCCTTCAATAAAATTCCATTTTTCTCCAGAGAAGATTTTGATGATTGGAAGATAATAATGCAGGCTCATTTAGCTGCACAAGACGATGATATGTGGTACGTCATAACTGACGGACCAATGAGATTAGTGAAAGAAAATACTGCTGTTGACATAACTGATTGTGCACCACACCGCATCGATAAACCTCGTGAAGAGTGGACAGTAAAAGATAAAAGGAAAGCCAATCTTGCAATGTGGCTAAAGATATTCTATACAAGACGTTGGATAAATTACTTTCAGCAAGATAAAGATGTGCAGAACTGCAAAAGAGATCTGAGAAAAGTTGATTCAACTCTGCGAGGGCAATGAGAAAACAATAGAAAATAAACTCTCAGTTGTTATTCAGAAGTTTGACAATATTAAGATTAGAGATTCTATGAACGAGTACATGAAAGACTCAGCAGCATTATAAATGAACTGAATGCACTTGGAAAAGTGTATTTAAACAAAGAAGTTGTCCTGAAGGTGGTTCGATGTCTTTCTAAGGAATGAGATGTCAAGACCATGGCTATGAGAGAGTCAAAGGACTTGAATAAGGTTGAATTACATGATTTGTTTGCTGATCTCAAAACCTATGAGTTTGAACTGCAAACAACAGAAGGAGAGCCTTCTACACCACAAATCACAACTGCCCTTAGTTCTATCAAATTAAAATCAACTGGTTCAGTTGAGAAAACAGCAGATCAGCTGAGTAATGACGCCATGTCATTTTTTGTGAAGAAATTTGGTAAATTCATGAGAATAAACCAAGGTTCATTCTAGAGGCAATATTAGAAAAACAACTCTAAAGAAGAACCAAATTCTTGCTATAATTGTGGCAAGTCAGGACACTTTATTGCTGACTTTCCTAAACCGAAGAAGGACAGTAGACATTCAATCGAAAAAAGGGAAGAGATCAGTTGAATATAAAAGAAGAGACAGGAATGATAAGAGATCATTCAAGAAGGAGCAAGAAGTTCTGCTAGCTGAAGAAAGCAAATTAAACTGGGCAGAAACTGACTGTGAAGAGTCAGAGGCTGAAAGCTCGAGTAGTTCTAGCGATGATTAAGAATTTAAATTCTTAATGGCAGATGACGCAGAACTATAGTCAACAAGTGAATAGGTATTTGACTTCAGCTCTACTGATTTTTCACGAGAAGAACTCATCGCCACTTTGCATAACATTGTAAATGAGTATCAAAAACTTGCTCGCTCTTTTGAAAAAACCAAAGCTGAGCAAACTGATCCCAAAAACAACAAAACTACAACTGATGAGTTAGTTGAATTGTTGAGTCTAAAAGGGAGATTTCAAAGCAAAAATCTCAAATGATCGAGAATCGATCCTTAATTCATCAGTTAAAAAATGAGATTTCAAAACAAACTGACTTGATTCAGGCTTGGAATAAGTCATCAGTCACTCTAACTGAATGCAGAGTTTGCAAAAATCAGTTGCTGAAAAAATTGGTTTGGGCTTTAATAGCATTGATGAAACTTCTGCAAGTGATATCATACCAAAGTTGAATGAGCACAAAGAGAAATACATTAACTTTGTCAAATGAAAAGTGGTACAAGAAATCTTTGAACCAAATAAACCTATTGTTCAACCGATCAAACATAAGAACAAAGTTAAAATTTTTGGAATTGGATATAGCCCTGAGAGTCCAACCGATTCACGAAGCTTGTTATCTTAACGGTCCAGCTACAAAAGTCAGCACACTAGGAATGGCTATTACAATTACTACAACTGTAAGTCAGTTCAAAAGAGATATCGGGCGAACAAACAGTTGAAAAAGTTTTATAATCATACTGTTTCATCTACACACTACACACCTAACACACACAAGTCGGGGAAAATAATTTGGACACAACCACTGGAAATTTAGTTAGACTGATCTAAGTCTGGGTTCCTAAAGGACTAATCAGTTTAGGACCCAAATAGATATGTGTACCAAGATTATATATTGGGTGTGATTGCAGGTGACAGGTACAAGAAAAGAATCAATCTGGTACTTAGATAGTGGATGCTCGCGACACATGACAGGGTTTGATGAATTGTTGTCCCAACTGATCAAATATTCTGGTCCAAACATCAGTTTTGGAGACAACTCTAAAGGTAAAACTGTGGGTAAGGGTAAGCTTATCTATGTTAATATTATTGTTAAAGATGTCTTATTGGTTGATAATTTGAAGTATAACTTGATTAGCATCAGTCAGTTATGCGACAATAATTTCTCAATTCAGTTCAACAAACATACGTGCACAATTAAGAATTCAACTGATGAGATCGTTAGAACTGGCAATCGTTGTGGCAACACTTACAAAGTCAGTTGGACTGATCAACTTAATGCACTAGTATGTTTTGTAGCTTCAAAATCTTCTAAAAATGATTGTGGCATAAAAGGTTGAACCACTTAAATTTTAAGTCTATTGCTCAACTGAGTAACCATGATCTTGTAATTGGTCTGCCTAAAATAGATATTTCAAAAGACAAATTTTTTTCCAGCATCTCAGTTTGGTAAAAAAGTAAAATCTTCATTTACAAAAAAAGGTAGTAAATCTTCCTCCAGATGCTTATAACTGCTACATATGGATCATTTTTGGTCCTATACCATTCATGAATTTAGGGAGAATGAAATACACCTTGGTAATCGTTGATGATTTTTCAAGATTTACTTGGGTTATCTTTTTAAATCAAAAGACCAAACTGCTGCAAAATTGATTAAGCTTTTCAAAAGATTATTAAATGAAAAATCAGTTGCAATTGAAAGAATAAGGTCTAATCGAGGGACTGAATTTTTCAATCAAAATCTTTCTCAATTTTTAGAAAATATTGGAATTAAGCATGAGCAGCTAGAACACCTCAGCAAAATGGTGTAACTGAAAGAAGAAATCGAACTCTTGAAGAGGCTGCTAGAACAATACTTCTTGATTCTGGTATGTCTCAAAGATTTTGGGCAGAAGCAAGAAACACTGCATGTTACACTCAGAACAGATCAATGATTAAGAAAAATCTTTGTAAAACCCCATACGAGATTTGGAATGGACATAAAAGTGTGGTATCCTATTTCAAAATATTCGGCTGCATATGTTATATTCACGATAATGGCAAAAATAGTTTGAGAAAATTTGATGCAAAATCATTAGAAAAAATATTTATGTGTTATTCATCAGTTTGTAAAGCTTATAGAGTTCTTAATAAATGTACTTTGAATTTAGAAGAATCGATTCATGTTGTATTTGATGAATCAAGACTAACTGATAAGCCAACTGATCCATTTGAGCTAGTTAATCGCTTTATAGATATAAGTTTGGATGATGATAATGAAGAAGAAGTTTGTATCAATCGAAATATTCTTCAAACAGCAGAACCAGAAGTAGTGGATCAATCAGTTGAATAAGGAATTGTTCCTAATAATCAGTTGGTGTAGCAAAACGATGATATTCAAATACCAACTGAAGCAGCAGCAACTGAAACTGAAGAAAACATTCAGTTACCAATGCTGAATACAGATGGAAGAAATCAAATCCACCAGAATTGGTGATAGGTAATCCATCTAATCCTGTAAGAACTCGGAATCAAATGATTAATTTATTTATCCATTCAACTTTTACTTCTCAACTGGAACTAAAGAAAACTGATGAAGCTCTTGCTGGTCCTAAGTGGATAAATTTTATGCAAGAAGAGCTAAATTATTTTACCCATATATTGTGTTATTAAATGTTTAACTAATGTTTTCAAACTGATTTGATCAGTCCGAGCTGTTATCAGTTCAGTTCTCACCATAACTGAACTGATATATGCAATAACTAATTCCCCTTATTTCAATTAAAATCTTTAAACTAATTAACGAAAGATTATTTCGAGTATTTTCCGCTTAGTTTATAACCAAACTCGATTTAGTTCATCGGTGTTTACATTCTTAGAACACGAATTATTGCAGTTCATTGAGAATATTGTGTTAGAAGCACCCTCGTAGCTGCCCGAGCAGGTCCATAAAAATTTCTTCAAAAATGCATCTTTAAAATAATGGAAATGATAAGTAAATGCGATAAACAAATAGACACAAATTTGTTAATGGATGTTCGGAGACTTCAAATGCTCATACGTCACCCCTTCTTTCCCTTGGGAAAGATCCTGTAACGCCCCAGATTCAACGATTGTCCTCACTGTACCAAGACGAATCTTTTCAGCGTGCTTATGTCCTCACACACACTCACCCTAGGAAACTTCTCAGGAGGTCACCCATCCCAAAATTTCCCCAAGTCAAGCACGCTTAACTTTGGAGTTCTTATGTGATGAGCTACCGAAAAAAGATGCACCTTCGTGATATGAGTAGTACCAATCAAATCTCTTAAGCCCTCTTCAAGTGTACAGTCCATTACATTGAACAGTCTCGGAATCCCTCTCATTCCGGTGTGGGATCGGTTCATTCATGTTCCCTCTACCTAGAAGCCTGTCAGGAGCCGCTCATTGTCCATGCAACCTCATGGCACTGGCGATCACCCCCTGCCCTCTTCGGCCCCGGGCCTCACATGCCCACCAGCTTCCGCTTGGTTCGTCCCCGAACCACAACCGTACTAAGAGAGGTTGGCTCTGATACCAAGTGTAACGCCCCAAATTCGATGATTGTCCTCACTGTACCAAGACGAGTCTTTCCAGCGTGCTTATGTCTTTACTCACACGCACCCTAGGAAACTTCCCAGAAGGTCACCCATCCCAAAATTTCCCTAAGTCAAGCACGCTTAACTTTGGAGTTCTTATGTGATGAGCTACCGAAAAGAAGACGCATCTTCGTTATATGAGTAGTACCAATCAAATCTCATAAGCCCTCTTCAACTGTACAGGCCATTACATTGAACAGTCTCGGAATCCCTCTCATTCTGGTGTGGGATCGGTTCATTCATGTTCCCTCCACCTAGAAGCCTGCCAGAAGCCGCTCATTGTCCATGCAACCTCATGACACCGGCGATCACCGCCCGCCCTCTTCGGCTCGGGCCTCACAGATCCACTAAAAGAATTTGATTTATACAACTCTTTGTGCAAACTCACTCAGATTAGGACTTCCACTACTGCTTAACTGAACTTTTAGCACTCAAGATTGTACGCAGCACCTCACAATTAGCATATTATTTAATGTCTCATATGCAAAGAGAACAAACACATTGTTTTACGTCTTTGTGTAAAGACTCACTCAACTAATCTTTGAAGTTCAACTCTCATGTATATGTGTGAGTGATAGTGTGTGTGGACTTTATCCTTTACAGTGTACATCTCAAATGTATCCTCACACAAGGGCTTGTACTTTCAACTAGCTGATTTCTTCATGTTAACTGCCCATGCTTTTAATCCCCTTCAAAATCTCTTGTTTGATATTCAAGATGTTTTATTTATAGGTTCCAAAAATTATATATACATTAGATACAAGAATATGACCGTTTGGAAAGTTTCTGTACTATTTTAGAAATTGCAACAGTCAAATTCTCCTTGCTGGACATTTTCCCAAGCTTAACTGGTCAATTGGTCATCTAGTCAACTGGTTCAGTTTCAGGTGGTCCGGTTCAGTTAAACCAGTTAGGTTCAGTTCAGCTAGTCTGATCTGGTTAGGTTCAGTTCAGCTGGTCTGGTTCAGTTCAGTTTCAGCTGGTCTGGTTTAGTTCAGCTGGTTCAGTTCAGTTTCAGCTGGTCAGGTTCAGTTCAGTTTCAGCTGGTCAGGTTCAGTTCGGCTGGTTCGGTTCAGTTTCAGATGGTGTGCTTGGCTGATTTCAGTTTGTGCAAAAATAGTAGCTTTATCGTCATTTATCAGTATCTTAAGTTTCGATTTAGACTTTTACTTCTGAATATGCTTTGTATATCATTGTCTTATCTTTCCAATGCATACTGAATCGTTTCATTCCCATAATCGAGCTGAGTTATATGACCCAAATACGACAACTGCTCATACCCAACTGATTGTTGTTTTCATGCAATCAGTTCGGTACTTCGTCGATCAGTTAGACCTTTAAAACATCCGATTTTGCCCAAGTGACGTGAAATACGACATGTTCCAAATTACGTTTTCTGATCAATTGATCGGTGGATTGTTATTTGAATCATTCAGCTGAGAGATATCATCAAATAACTGAAGCTCGCCAGAAATTCAATTTGGCTAAATTCAATTTCAGTTTTCTTCTTGTGTTTTCAACTTCACACCGGAGTAAATATGTTAGAAATACAATAACAAGTTTTGTTAACATCAAAATCAAGATTGCGAACATGAAATATTTCAACAATCTTCTCATGTTTTATGATCACAAAACTTGGATAAACAATCGATTCAACTAATATATTTCTCCCCTTTTTTGTTTTAATCAAAAAGTCATATTTTCAAAATATTTTAAGCACAAAATTTTCTCCCCCTCTATATTTAAAAATGATCTCTCCATTAAAATTATAATGAGTTCTCTCCCTATATTTTTGAAGATTGAAATTTGTAAAACTGGAGGAGTGTAACCAATTTTCTCCACGGCTCATTTTCTGCTGCACCACATATGCTATGTCTTCAACGAATGAACTGATTTTTCTCGAGCATAAATAGGCTGCAAATTTATTCCGTTGTAATCCTCTACGAGTATAGTTTGCAACGCAAAAAGCGGTTTGTCATTTGGACACTCGAGCATGGAGATATGTCATTTTTCCCACGGTCGCTGCAAGCTGTACGAAAATTCACTTTTGCATATATATGTTTATAAAATCTAAAATTTTCGAATTTTAAACATCAAAATTAGTTTCAATGTTCTTTCAAGAACAACCCGCTCTGATATCACTTGACATGATCGATTAGGAGGGTAAATCGTTGTGCTAAAATAGCTTGGTTCATGAAATATTGAACAACGATTAATTAAATCGAGTTTGGTGTTCAAACCAAGTTGAAGACACTAGAAATAATCATTTGTAGAAACCTATTAAATATTTTGTAAAGCATTTAAAATATATGCAAGTTGAATGAGTAAAAATAATTTGGTTGAAGCATTTTATCAAACACTTTGTATACAATATTTTGATATTTTAAGAACACATAAAATGCTTAAAGAATGCATCTTTAAAACTATGAAAATTATAAGTAAATGCAATGAATAAATAGACACAAATTTTTTTATTGATGTTCGGAGACTTCAAATGCTCCTACGTCACCCCTTATTCCCCTTGGAAATGATCCACTTGAAGATATTGATTTATACAACTCTTTGTACGAACCCATTAGTTTAGGTCTTGCACTACTGCATAACTGAACTCCTAGCACTCAAGATTGTATGCAGCACCTCACAGTCAGCATATTGTTTAATGTCTCATATGCAAAGACTTCAAATACATTGTTTTACATCTTTGTGTAAAGACTCACTCAACTAATCTTGAAGTTCAACTCTCTTGTATATGTATGAGTGATCGTGTGTGAGGAATTTATCCTTTATAGTGTACATCTCAAATGTATCATCACATATGGGCTTGTGCTCTCAACAAATTGATTTCTTCATGTTAACTGCCCATGCTTTGAATCCCCTTCAAAAGCTCTTGTTTGAACTTCAAGATGTTTTATTTATAGGCTCAAACAATTATATATACGTTAGTTACAAGAATACGATCGTTTGGAAAGTTTATGTATTGTTTCTGAAATTGTAACTGTCAAATTCGCATTGCTGGACATTTTCTCGAGTTTAAACTAGTCAACTGGTCAGCTGGCCAACTTTGGACAGCTGGTCAACTGGTTCAGTTTCAGTTGGTCTGGTTCAGTTCAACTAGTTTGGTTCAGTTCAGCTGGTTAGGTTCAGTTCAGCTGGTCTGTTGCAGTTAAACTGGTTTGGTTCAGTTCAGCTGGATCAATTCAGTTTCAGCTGGTGTGGTGAAGCTGATTTCAGCTTGTGCAGAATCAGTAGCTTCATCGTCAATTAGCAGTATCTTAAGCTTCGATTCTATAGCGTCTGCAAAACCAGACCTACGTAAACCGCATGCATGCAAAAATATTTTAATTGCTTAATGATTTTAATTAATTGATTCTAAATGCTAGCATGATATTTATTATATGATTAAATGTATGGTTGCATGATTAAATGATAATATGACATGTTTACATGAAATTTAATGATTTTATTCAAATATTCGATAATAGGCAGGGGAAAGGAGACCGGGGACGACCAAGACAAGAATATTTATTTTTTATTAAATAATGGCATGGCTTTCTAATAAGATTAAAAATGATTTAATTTTTCTAAAAATGTTAGAGTTTGAAATATTTTACGAGTCGAGCTCGATTTTTTCCTTGAAGCCGATTTTGGGAAAACAAGGAGTTTTAAAAGATCAAAAATATTATTTTTGGGAAACTAATTTTATAAACTTTTATGTATAACTAAATAAGTGTTATTGGGCCCAATTTAATTACCCTTAAACTTGCAAGCCCAAAACCAAAACCAATTAGCATGTGATTAAATATATAAATAACAATATAGGGCTTCTTCCACCCCATAATTTACAAGTTTCGTCCAAAAAACACACTCACACACACACTAGGATTTTCGAGATTTAAGGTTGGGAAAAAAAGCTTGTGTTCTTCGTCGTCCTGTCATCCAACATCGCACCCTCGCCAACGATCGTATATTCGAGCATTATAAAAGCAAAGACACATTTTCTAAACTCTTTTAAACATCATACAAATCATAATATGTGTGTGTTTATTGATTATGCATGAAAAATATAGGTGTTCGATTATTATACGGTATGATACGTATTTTTAAAGTTTTAATGATTTTACGCTCGTTTTGAAAAACGTTTTGAATCCAACGAGAATGCTGGCAACGTAGGATGTTATATGATTGAATTATGGACAAAACATGATAAAATAATAGAGAAAACAAGCTGGAATTGTGGGAAACAACAGGATGAGAGGGCCGTGGGTTTTTGTTGTGATTTGTTCAAATTCAAGGGCGGCTACTATGCATGCTTCGAGAGGGTTCAACCAGGTCTCGAGGAAGGCTCTTGCTGGTCATGGTTAGGTCCTTGGAAGAGTCCTAAAAGGGCTAGGGCTCAATTCATGAGTTGGGGAAGAGTCCACGTGAAGTGGGACTCTCCCCCACGCGTACGTGTGTACAACAGCAGCCAAGGGGGCGCGCTGCTGGGGCTTGGGCGAGCTTGGTAGGTCCAGCAGGGTCAAGGGGGGATGGATAGGGGTCAGGCCAAGGGTTGGGGCAGCTGGGTGTGCTGCTGGCTCTACTGGAGTGAGAAAACGTGAGGGAAGTACTTGGAGGCGCGCAGGCTGCTATCTTGGTTTCGGGTGGCTCGCTGCTTGGGTTTCAGGGCTTGGGCTAGGCTTGGTTGGGTCTTGGCATGGTCCAGTGATGGTCAGGGTCAGGTGGGCTCAGTGGTGGCTTAGTTGGAAGAGTCCTAGTGCCACTAGGAGTCCTTGGGCGAGAAGCTTCATATGAGCAGGTTTGGGTCTGGTTCCAGGTTTGTTTGAGCGGGCTAGGTTATACGGGATGGGGTTGGTAAGTAGGGTGCCTAGATGGGTTAGCTAGGGGTTGGCTTGAGGTGGCTCAGGCCTGACTCGAGTAAATAGGGAAATGGCTCGGTGGGTTCGGTTAAGGGTCATTATTTTGAATTTAATAAGAAAAATTGGAACCATGGGTCCATGGTGTTCATGGCTCACAACGGTAGAATCGGTAATAAAAATGTTATGTTTAAAATTTGGGAAGAAAATAATGAGTTTTGAAATTATCTGGGACTTAATCGTCTCACGAAACGTTAATTAAAGAATTAACTGAAACGGCTAGATTTAAGCTTGATAATATTATGAAAAATTATATTTAACCTTAAATAATTATTTAGAATATGCTCATGTCATTAAAAGTAAGAAAAAGATAGAATCGAGAATTTTTACGTCCAGGGGCAAAACGGTAATTTTACATTTAGGAAAATAC
This sequence comes from Primulina tabacum, assembly GCF_025594145.1. Classification (NCBI taxonomy): domain Eukaryota; kingdom Viridiplantae; phylum Streptophyta; class Magnoliopsida; order Lamiales; family Gesneriaceae; genus Primulina; species Primulina tabacum. The sequence continues at coordinate 17,396,695 of NC_134550.1, forward strand.
TTAAAAGCTTGGCAGCGTCCCGAAGGATAATGATGCATGTTAAATGATATTCTATGATTTAAAATGTTGATTTTGATGAAAATATGGTGTTTTATTATTTATGGTAAATATGTGCGTTTTGTACTTTTTAAAATGCTATTTTTGGAAAACTATGATATTTTATGTTTTTAAAGAAAATGAAAATATTTTGAGGGATATGAATTAACTTTGACATATGATATATGATTTTTGGGGGATCCGTTTTTTTGAGGGAACGGTGAACTTACGATTTTGTAGGGATATCGTGAGAAGAAAAGGCCCCAGAGAGAGTCCATTTATGGGAGAAGGCCCTAGAGGGAGCCTATTTATGGAAAAAGACCCCAAATGGAGCCACTCTATGGGAGAAGGCCCACGAGAGAGCCTTGACGATCGTATTTCCATGGTGGAGCCTAGTGCCCACCCCCATGGACCATATGGAGCTGAATACTGATCAGTCGACCGGAGGATAAAAGCTAGTCACTTTCAAGGATCAAACTTCACCCAAAATGATATATGATTGAAATCCCGAGGGACCTTTTTATTTCCGCACTAGATTGTTAGATATAAGATTAAAAAGATTTATGCTAATGATTATATTTTTATGCTTTAATTTTATGTTAATTGATCTTTTTAAAGGTCGACGTAGGATTTTTGGTTAATAGATGATTTAGGGAAATTTTGATACACTTGAGGTTTAAATGTTAAATTATTATGATTTATGAAAATGTTAAGTTATTTTAAATTATTATTTTAGAGTCTATGATTTAAAAAAAAAGTAGTGGTCGTTTCAGATTCAGACTTTGACTTCTGAATATGATTTGTAGATCATTGTCTTATCTTTTCAATGCTTACTGAATCGTTTAATTTCAATAACTCAGCTGAGAGATATGACCAAAATATGGCAACTGCTCATACCCAACTGATAGTTGTTTTCGTGTAATCAGTTCGGTAATTTGTCGATCAGTTAGACCTTGATAACATTCAATTTTGCCCAACTGACATGTTCCAAATTGTGTTTTCTGATCAGTCGAGTTGGAGGATTGTCATTTGAATCATCCAGCTGAGAGATATCATCAAAACATCGAAGCTCGCCAGAAATTTAGTTTGGCTAAATTCAGTTTCAGTTTGCTTCTTGTGTTTGCAACTTTACACATGAGTAAATATGATAGAAATACAATAACAAGCTGATCAACTGATTTGAACTGAACTGAACCGAACCGAACTGAACAAGACCAGCTGAAACTGAACTGAACCAGCTGAACTAAACTGAACCAGCTGAACTGAACAAGACCAGCTGAAACTGAACCGAACCAGTTGAACTGAACGAAACACGTTGAAATGAACCTGAAACGTCCACTACTCGTTTTCTTAAAAAGTACTAGATTTTTTTTTAAAATCCTCACAAATCCGTTTGGCCGAATGCTTATAAAAATATATAAAATATTTTTGAACGAGTTTTAGAAAAAAACAAGCAACTAGTATTTGAAAATCAAAGAAAATAGTCAAAACATAAAATCGATAAAATGTTTACCAAACCTAAAAAGCAATAATTTGAAAAGTATAGCCCCTAATATCAACCTCTCAAAACCCACTCAAAGCATAAATAAATAGTCGTAAAATATTTTAACATAAATCATAAACGTAATTGCGGAAATCTAGAAGCGTTGGTCCTCGAGTTATGTGCACCTTCAGTCCAGTCAGGCCAACCATCAGGACCTCCAATATCATTATTATCATAATCACCTGCATCAATCACACATAGTGAGTCTAAAGACTCAACACACCATAATCTTGATAACAAATAATACGTATACAGATCACATGCAACAGTGAAAATACTTGTACTTCAAATAACATTTTCATAATCATGTGGAACATAAACATTTTCATATTATCATAAACATATCCATATCATTCATCATTTTATCATAAACATTTCCTTTTTCATCATAAGCATATTGTTGCGTGTTTTCTTAATTTCTTGCAAGTGCACAACGTCAAGTTGTAATAAAATGTATTTTCGAGTACAAGTGTCGATCCCTCGAGGAGTATGTATATAAATGTATATTAATGCTTGTAATTAAATAGTCTCGATTTTATTTAGAAAAATCAATTAAAAGATTTGTTTGCAATATAAACTAAATTGAAAATGGATTTAAATAAATATAATACCAAGCTATAACAATAACAATGGAATAAAAGATCTAGAGGTCCGATTTCACTCAACTATCCACCATGTGTAACTTCTTGTAGCTATCTTATAAAAATCCTTCTTATTCATTAGCCAAGAATTCTATAATTATCGACTCCCTCTCCCGAGTGCTAAGTCGATATTAGTTATCTAAAATTTGATTGCAATGTTCCCATCAACAATCTACAAATAAATAACACATCAAGCACTAAATTCTCTATAAGCTTCAATAGCATTATAGGCTCTCCCAAACTCTATAAATCCCATAGATGTATTTTTTCCTTTTCTTGTTTATAATTCCCTCTTCCAAGTGATAAATTATAAACATATAAATCATTCAACTTATGGCCAATAAATTGAAAGCATTAAATTTGGAATAATACAAATGAACAAGATGAAGAACTTAAATAACTTGGTTCTTAGGTTCCAACACATGGTTTCTAGTTTTGTTCCATCATTCCTCTAGAAATAAAAATTAGTTCATAATAACACAAGCAAAACAATAAAACATAGATCTAAAACAAGACATATCAAATGAAAAATAAAAGAAAGAAGAACTTAGAACAAGATTTTGATGTGCTGTTTCCGTTCCCCGGATTTGTGCAAAAGATTTCTCAAGAACTAGAAGAACTTGAGTCTTCAATTATTTCCAGCAGCCTCCACTCCTTATTTTGATCCCCCAATCCTAGATGGTAAGTAAATGATGCTTTCTATAGTCCAGACAAGTCTCAAATCGTAGCACACCATTTTCATAAACTTTCATGCGCAGCCCACAAAGTTACAGATTTTTCGGACTCTGTTTTTCGAAGACCGCGGGTGCGCTGCTATATAGACCGCGGGTGCGCTGCTGTTTCGGGGAAAACTTTCATTTTCGAACTTCAGTGACTACGGATGCGGTAGAACAAGGACCGCGGGTGTGGTACAGCTTCGGCAGATTTTTTGAAATTCGATTTTCATTGACCGCGGGTGCGGTCTCTTTGTTAGCGCTGGTGCGCTGGAGCTTCGGCAATTTTTATCTTTTGCACTTTCCAATTCAACACTTTACTACTCCAAACTCTCATTCCAAGCTTCCAAACTAAAACAACAACAAATCACATAAAACCTGCTCAAGAATCACAAAATTCTAAGTTAAAAACAAGTAATAAAAGTACAATAAATTGCACTTATCAAACTCCCCCAAACTTAATATTTTGCTAGTCACGAGCAAAACAAAACAACACAAACAAACAAGTCATGAAATATTTTAAAGAACTTGGCATCAAGATAAATTAACAACTCTTCATGCATTCACAAGTCAAATCAATCCAACCACTTTTTCATCCGGATAAAATCATGCAATCGGTTAATTTTCTTAACTTCTAATTTCTTCAACTCATGTTTCAAAACATTCTCAATCGATTTCAATTTTTACAAACACAAATCAAGAGGTCCTTTATGGTAAAGATTGGGTTCAAAGTCATATTCATTCAAGAAAGGAATACCCAATAAATATTTGATGCAATGAGGTGTGTGTAAAATTGTTCAGATTCATACTCAATGGAAGTGTTTATCGATTGTCCATAGGCTAAATCCTCCCAAACACTCTCCACTAGTATATTGGACAACTATGGCTTGGTCAATAGAATTTGCAATGCTTGTAATGTTAGGCCTTGGCTCATGGCTACAAATGAAGATTAGGAATTCAAATAAGGGAGTAAGTTGAATTTTATCTCTTTTCCAAACTCCATTTCTTTCTTTCATCTCCATTTTTTTTTATTCATTTCATCTCTTTTTTCTCCCATTTTTCTTCAACTTCTTCAATGTAACATCATTCATTTTTCTTTTCTTTTGTAGGAGAATTTTCATTTCTTTGATCCTTTGAATTCTTACTCCCTTGAGAAGGTAGGAAATTAATGTTTAAGATATTCAACGGGGTAGTAAATGTGGGATATTTGAAAGGATATCGAATGGGGGTCTTTTACACATATTAACGTGTGACATTCGAATTCATATAAGCTCAAAGAGGTGACAAATGATAAATTATTTTTATTTGGTAGCTTGAAAGGCTCAATCTATCCAAAAAATCACCTAAATCATTCCTAAATCATAGTTTGTCCGTATTTCGCCTCGAGTGTTGTTTGAATAGTTCTAGACAAAATCTCAATTCACTAACACAAAGTAGAATCTAATCATCGTGAAAAGTGATGTCTCAATGCATCACCCAAATACATATATATTCACAAGAAAAGTGATTGGCTTCCAAGAAATTTCAAGAACACAATTCTTTTCTCATATAGGCTCAAGAGGGCATCAATTGAATATTTATGAACAATATAAATAGTCCCAAATAAAATCAAAGATCGCCTCAATCATATATGTGTTTGCAAAAATTTAATTCAATATCAAATGAAAATCGCAGAGTTGTATAGAAATTATAAGTCTCAAACTTACCAAATCTCATGATTGTTCTCTAAATTTTTCAAATTGATTGATTATCATGAATGAGATGCATGACCCTTTTTTTTTTCCTCAATGCACAAATTTTCTTTTCTCATCATTGGCCATAAAAAAAATTCATGACTAAGACACTACAAACACACAAGCAAACAACTCAAAAGGAAATAAAACACTCAAATAAAACTAAATAAAAAAAATAAATACACAAAATAAAATAAATAAATAACATCTCCCCCAAACTTAAATATGTGCATCGTCCTCGATGTAAATGATCATGAAAGTTAGACGAATACACATACCTCGGGCAACGACCGTCAGTGGTCATCTCCATCCTCATCATCTAGGTCATCTTGTGGTGGTTGGAATTCCGGCGGGTGGTATATGGGTGGCCACTGTGGAGGAGGTGGAAATGGATTACCAGAGGTTGAAGCAGATGGAAATTGCTGAGCCAAGACAGACGTAAAATCCATCATATATCCCATAAATGTATCGGTCCTAAACCGAAACTCATCCATGTCTTGGCGTTGATTTCGCATTTCTTCTTCCAAATGGGTCAACCTAGCTCTCATATTTCCTTGTTGCGGTTGTGGTTGTGGTTCTTGAGCTTGAGCCTGGGGACGTCTTTCTGCAGCTCTTCTGTTGAATTCCCTTTCAGCTCGACGTGCCTCATCTTATTCACCTCTCACTGCCCTATGTGGTTGAACTACCACAATGGCATTTTTCGGCTTTAACAATTTTTCATTCACTGCCAAAGTCACTCCCGCATTCTGGCACAATGCAGTGATAAGAGAAGGGTGGAGGAGTCCACTAGGAGAGTTAACCTTTGCATAATCAAGCATCGAACTCTGAAGCAATTGACCTAAATCAATTGTCTTCCCCGTCATGATGCAAAAAGTCAGGATTGCCCTCTCCTTGATGACGGTGGTGGTATGCTCGGTAGGCTTAATCCTAGCAGAAATAAAGGAATACCAATCTTTGGCAACTCTTTTCAGATCAGATTTGGCTAGGCTGACATACACATCTTCTCTCATTCTCCACTCCGCTCCCTCTATGCATATTGTTTGAAGAATATTATTATTCAGTCCGGTATTCTATATATTCATCATGCATACATAGAGTTATACCATACAGCGTATTGATAGTATGTGCATCCGAAGCTACCATTTTACCTCGTACCAAAACCTTCAATTGTTCATGCTTAACCTTAAGGTTAGCATAAAATTCTCTTACCAACGAAATGACAGCATCTTGTGGCTGCTTGCCAAACTCCTCCCAATGACGAGCAGTAAGCATTAATCCAATTTCAGTTCGGGGGAAACTCAGATCAAATCCCCTTTCTTTTATAATGCTTTTGTTCAAAATTTTTCCATAGTTTTCCTCAGCTTTCTCGTCCCAAAACCTGTTTGCATCATAATTTGCAGATGATGATGCACCCTTGGATTGTTTCTTTCTTGGAGGCATTTTATCAAACACCTTCAAATCACCAACTTCCCCTTCAATCCAATTCACAAAACTAGATGATTCTTCACACCCCCAAACTTGTTAACCACAATAACAACACCTCAACAATATACATACCAATACAATCAACAATATCAACAATGTATTCCACTAAAATTCAATTTTTTCTCCATAGCCAATAACACCACTAATTTCGATTTTCAAAAAATGTACTATGGATTTGCTCACCTTGAGTGTAGCAATGTTTCATGAAGAACAAAATCAAAGCTCCATTCAATCATTGGTTGAAAATTTTCGAGCCCCCTTTTCACACCCTAGGTTTTGTGTTGAATTTGTGGAATAAGATGGGTATTGGATGAAATAATTGAAGTTTTGTAGGTGTGGAGTGGTAAATTTATGCTTGAAAGAACAAACTTTGAGTGTTGAGTGTGTTTTCAGTGGAGGAATTTCGAAGTGGAGGAGAAATTTTTGAAGAAGTGTTCTTCGTTTATGCGTAAATGTTGCCCCATTCTGATTTTAAAATCAATCACCGCGGGTGCGGTAAAACAAAGACCGCGGGTGAGGTATGCTCTCGGGAATTTTCAGTATTTGATTTCTCAGACACTGCGGGTGCGATCCAATATATACCGCGGGTGCGGTGTGGCTACTGGAAATTGTCAGTTTTTTATGCAACAGTTACCGCGGGTGCGCCCCAATATAGAGCGCGGGTGCGCTTCTCCCTCAGGAAATTTTCATATTTTCTGTCTTAAACGCTGCAGGTGCGTTCCAAATTATACCGCTGGTGCGGTTGTAAGGACCCGACGAATCAGCCGGCCCCACTCACAGGACTCACCACCCCTGGCAGTGGTGTCCATGCCTCCCCAAGAATCGAACCTATGACCTCCAGGACAAGTACATAGTTCCTTGATTCTTGGTAGCTTGTCCTGGTGGTCATAGGTTCGATTCTTGGGGAGGCATGGATACCACTGCCAGGGGTGGTGAGTCCTGTGAGTGGGGCCGGCTGATTCGTCGGGTCCTTACAATAAAACCGACGAATCAGCCGGCCCTTATCTCACAGGACTCACCACCCCTGGCAGTGGTGTCCATACCTCCCCAAGAATCGAACCTATGACCACCAGGACAAGTACATAGTTCTTTGATTCTTGGTAGCCACTTGAGCTGCAGCTCAAGTGGCTATCAAGATTGAACGAACTATGTACTTGTCCTGAAGGTCATAGGTTCAAATCTTGGGGAGGCATGGACACCACTGTCAGGGGTGGTGAGTCCTGTGAGTGAGACCGGATGATTCGTCGGGTGTCTACAATAAAAGGCAGCTCAAGTGGCTACCAAGATTGAACGAACTATATACTTGTCCTGGAGATCATAGGTTCGAATCTTGGGGAGGCATGGACACCACTGCCAGGGGTGGTGAGTCCTGTGAGTGAGACCGGCTGATTCGTCGGGTCTCTACAATAGCTCAAGTGGTTACCAAGAATCAATGAACTATGTACTTGTCCTGGAGGTCATAGGTTCGATTCTTGGGGAGGCACGGACACCACTGCCAGGGGTGGTGAGTCCTATGAGGTAAGGGCCGGCTGATTCGTCGGGTCCCTTACAATAAAAGGTGCAGCTCAAGTGGCTACCAAGAATCAAGGAACTATGTACTTGTCCTGGAGGTCATAGGTTCGATTCTTGGGGAGGCACGGACACCACTGCCAGGGGTGGTGAGTCATGTGAGGTAAGGGCCGGCTGATTCGTCGGGTCCCTTACAGTGGTATTCCTTCGGGAATTTTTTTTCTTCTTCAATTTTTAGTTCTGAAAAGAAAACAATTGGGATTCATTAGATTTGGGAAGATACAAGCACACACTATACTAAAAGTACACACCCAAAAATAATCATAATAGAAAAATAAAAGCAAAACCGAAAACAAAATGCAAAAGAGAAACAAAAATTTGGGTTGCCTCCCAATAAGCGCTTGGTTTAAGGTCTTCAACCCGACTGTCACTAGTCTGATCAGTTTGGTTCGCTCAGCTTGACACTGTCGATATTCCTTACTTCAGTCCCATAGTACGGCTTAACCCGCTGTCCATTGACCTTGAAGGTTCTCCCTTCACTGCACTTTAACTCGATAGCCCCATAAGGAGACACCGTTTCCACAACAAACGGCCCTGACCAACGTGACTTTAGCTTACCAGGAAACAACTTCAGACGAGAGTTGAACAGTAGTACTTGTTGTCCTGGTTTGAGCTCTCTTCGGACAATGATTTTGTCATGCCACTTCTTAGTTTGCTCTTTGTAGATCTTGGCATTCTCATATGCGTCATTTCGGAATTCATCCATCTCGCTCAACTGTAGTTTTCTAACGTCGCCAGAAGCTTTCAAATCAAAATTTAATTTCTTCACAGCCCAAAATGCTCTATGCTCCAACTCCAACGGCATATGACATGCTTTTCCAAACACTAGCCTATTGGGAGACATCCCAATATGCGTCTTGAATGCAGTCCGATAAGCCCATAACGCATCATCCAACTTCATAGCCCAATCTCTCCGGTTGGTGTTGGCAGTCTTTTCCAGTATTTGCTTAATTTCCCGGTTGGATACTTCAGCTTGTCCATTCGACTGAGGATGATATGCTAGTGCCACTTTGTGCTTCACATTGTATTTAGCCAAAAGTGAGTTGAAAATTCTATTGCAAAAATGCGTACCTTCGTCACTTATGATGGCTCTCGGTGTTCCAAACCTAGTGAAGATATTCTTATGCACAAATTTCGCTACAATATGAGAGTCATTAGTATTGGTGGCGATTGCTTCCACCCATTTCGACACATAATCAACAGCTAATAAAATATAAGAATTACCAAAAGAAGGGGGAAAGAGTCCCATGAAATCTATGCCCCAAACATCAAAAAGTTCAACTTCCAAAACATTTGTCAGTGGTAATTCATAACGCCTAGATATGTTTCCTAACTTCTGGCATCTATCACATGACTTTACTAAGGTATAACTATCCTTAAACAAACTAGGCAAATAAAAACCAGATTGCAATACCTTAGCTGCTGTTCGTGATGCTCCAAAATGTCCACCATATGGTGAAGAATGACACTTCTCCAAAATTTGTTGAGCTTCGATACCCTCCACGCATCTCCTAATCACTTGGTCAGCACACCTCTTATATACAAATGGATCATCCCAATAATAGAACTTGATGTCATGGACGAACTTCTTCTTCTGATGATAACTCAAATCTGGAGGAAGGGTGCCACAAGACAAAAAATTAGCAATATCAGCAAACCAAGGAAGTATAGAATTTACCTTGAAGAGTTGCTCATCAGGGAATGTTTCTTGTATAGCTCCCTCTTCTTTCTTCGCCTCTAGCTCAAGCCTTGATAAATGATCAGCTACTTGATTTTCACTACATTTTTTATCCTTGACCTCAAAGTCAAATTTTTGTAATAGCAAAATCCACCTTATCAGGCGTGGTTTTGCATCCTTCTTAGCGAACAGGTAGCGAATAGCTGCATGGTCAGTGAAAACGATTACCTTTGTGCCGATCAAATAAGGCCTGAATTTGTCAAAAGCAAATACTACTGCAAGCATCTCCTTCTCGGTTGTAGTGTAATTTTGCTGTGCAGCATCCATCGTGCGGCTTGCGTAGTAAATCGCCCTAAACATCTTCTCCGTTCTTTGGCCTAATACAGCACCCACTGCATAATCACTTGCATCACACATTAGCTCAAAGGGTTCCTTCCAGTCCGGCACTATCATAATCGGTGCAGTTACCAATGCTATTTTGATCTTCTCGAATGCCTGCAAACAATCATCATCAAATATAAAAGTCGACTCTTTTTCAAGCAAGTTACACAGAGGTCTAGAAATCTTAGAAAAATCTTTGATAAATCTACGATAAAACCCGGCGTGTCCTAAGAAACTCCTTATCCCTTTGATGTTCTTCGGTGGTGGAAGCTTTTCAATTGCAACCACTTTGGCTCTATCTACCTCTAATCCCTTTGAAGACACTTTATGTCAAAGAACAATACCCTCTTGGACCATAAAATGACACTTTTCCCAATTAAGAACTAAGTTCTTTTCTTGACATCTCTGCAAAACAAGGGAAAGGTTATGTAAACAGTGATCAAACGACGAACCAAATACCGAAAAGTCGTCCATGAAGACTTCCATTATTTCTTCCACCATATCTGCAAAAATGGCCATCATGCACCTCTGGAAAGTGGCAGGTGCATTGCATAACCCAAACGGCATTCTCCTAAAACCAAACGTGCCATAGGGAATGGTGAAAGTTGTCTTCTCTTGATCCTCCGGTGCTATAACAATCTGGTTATAACCTGAATAACCATCTAAAAAACAGTAGTGACAATAACCAGCAAGTCTATCAAGCATTTGATCAATAAAAGGTAATGAAAAATGATCTTTACGTGTGGCATTGTTCAACTTCCTATAATCAATACATACTCGCCATCCTGTCACAGTACGAGTAGTTATTAGTTCATCATTTTCATTCTTTACCACAATCATTCCACCCTTTTTAGGCACTACTTGCACAGGCGATACCCAACTGCTGTCAGAAATAGCATATATAACTCCAGCATTTAACAATTTCAACACTTCATTTTTCACTACCTCTTTCATGGCTGGATTTAGCCTCCTCTGGTGATCCACATAAGGAGTATACGACTCCTCCATCAAAATTTTATGCATGCATATAGTTGGACTAATCCCCTTGATATCAGAAATAGACCAACCAAATGCAGTTTTAAATTTCCTCAACACTCTCAACAATTTTTCTTTTTCAGTACAAGTAAGAAAGGAAGAGATGATTACCGGATATGTCGAATTTTCACCTAAAAATGCATAACAAAGGTGGCTTGGCAGTTCCTTTAATTCAGGAGAAGGTGCTTTTACCTCAATTTTCTCATTTACATTAAACTCTTCAGGCGGTGCATCTTTTCTCCTTTCTTTCTGCAGTGCTTCAAGAGCCACCCGTTGCTCTTTCACTTCCCAATTTTCTTCATCAACAGTTCCAGCAGCACCTATCAAACAGCTCTCCAAGGGATCCCTAGTTCCTGCACAATCAAAGGACATACATGAGTCTAAAACATCAATGCTTTTACAAGTGCTTACCTCATCTGACTCCTTCATGGCGTGATATATATTAAAAATGACAGCTTCTCCACCAACTCTCAAGGTGAGTTCTCCTTTGTGTACATCTATTAATGCTTTTCCAGTGGCTAAGAAGGGTCGCCCAAAAATCAATGGAGCATCTTGATTTTCTTCCATATCAAGTATTACAAAATCAGCAGGGAAGATAAACTTGTCAACTTTTACCAAAATTTCTTCAACAATTCCACGAGGATAGGTGAGTGACCTATCTGCAAGTTGCAAAGTTATAGTGGTTGGTTTTACCTCCCCTATCTTCAAGTCCCTATAAGTAGAAAATGGCATAAGATTAATACTTGCTCCAAGATCACATAAAGCTTTATTAACTTGAGTACCACCAATAATGCAAGGTATAGTAAAACTCCCTGGATCTTTTAGTTTTTGTGGTAGCTTCTTTTGGAGAATGGCGCTACACTCTTCGGTCAACTTCACTGTCTCAAACTCTTGCAACTTCCTCTTCTTTGACATCACATCTTTTAAGAAATTTGCATAGTTTGGCAATTTGCTCTAAAGCATCAGCAAATGGAATGTTGATGTGAATTTTCTTGAAAATCTCCAAAAATTTTGAAAATTGATCATCCAATTTCTTCTTTTTGAACCTCTGCGGATATGGAAGAGTTGGCTTAAATACCGGAGGTTGTTCAACTTCAACTTCAGCATTAGATCCCTCAGTTTCCTCTTTTTCAATTTTCTTCTCCTTGTCCATTCTCTCCTTGGAACTTTGCACCTCTAGTTCTCTTCCACTTCTCAAAATTACAGCTTTGCATTTCTCCTTTCGATTCACTTCAGTATTACTTGGGAATTGACCTCTATTTTGATCTCTCAATGCATTAGCCAATTGTCCAATCTGTGTCTCCAATGATTTCATTGTGGCACCCATATTTCCCATGTGAGTTTCCATGCCATCAAGACGAGATTCAGTCCTAGCCATCCTTTTACTAGATTCAGCAACAAATGTCCCAACTAAATCCTCAAGTGAAGGTTTTCCTTCCCCCTTTGATGTATTGAACGCCGATGGAGGATTCAACACATTCTTATTATTAGCATATGAAAAATTCTCATGATTTCTCAAACCAGGATGATAAGTGTTAGAGGAAGGGCTACCTCGATATCCTCCTTAGCCACCAAAATTCCTATTGTTGATATAATGAGCCTCATCAGGAATGTGTGGTTCTTCAGTAACAACCGATGCATTTTCAACCTCTGTTGTACTAGCTTTATTCATAGCTGCAATTTGAGTTGTTAAAGCTGAAACTTGTGCGGTGAGTGATGTAATAGGATCTATGGCATACATCCCAGCTGGCTTCTTTACTCCTGACCTCTCAGACGGCCACTGATAACTGTTAATGGTCAGCTGTTCAAGCAAATCATATGCTTGATCAGGTGATTTTGCAACTATCGTGCCACCAGCTGCTGCATCCACAGTGCCTCTTGTTTGTCCATTCAAACCATTGTAAAACAATTCAATCTGTACCCAATCTTCAAAACCATGGTTTGGACACCTCCTCAACAACTCCTTATACCATTCCCATGCCTCATATAATTGCTCAAAGTCAGTCTGCCTAAAATTACTTATCTCAATTTTCAACTGTGCAGACTTCGCAGGTGGAAAATATTTAGCAAGAAACTTGGTTGCTAATTCCTGCCATGTAGTGATACTCCCCAAAGGAAGCGATTGGAGCCATTCTCTTGCTTGGTCCCTGAGAGAAAAAGGAAACAAGCGCAATTGAATTATATCATCAGAAACACCATTTATCTTTACTGTGTCAGTGATTTCAAAGAATGTTCTGAGATGTAGATGAGGATCTGCTGTAGCGGCTCCCCCAAACTGATTCTGTTGAACCATGTTTATCAATGCGGGTTTGAGCTCAAAGTTGTTTGCATTAATAGTCCCTCGTGCTATGCCCGAATAATGAGCATTTAGTACCGGCCTAAAATGATCTCTGATGGGTATTGCAGGGGGTGGATTTTCATTATCTCTGTTGTCAGCCATTGCTTGAATCTCTTCTCTTCTTACCTTTCTTAATCTTCTTAGCGGTTCTTCCGATCTCAGGATCAAAGATAAGCAAGTCAAGATTTTGCGATCTTCGCATGAACTGTCAAACAAAGACAAGAAACAAATCAATGTTTAATGTAATCCATTAGAAATAGCTCTAAATTAAAATTAAGACTAATTGGTAACAATACTAATATAAATTTATAATAAACACTCCCCGGCAACGGCGCCAAAAACTTGTTGCGTGTTTTCTTAATTGCTTGCAAGTGCACAACGTCAAGTTGTAATAAAATGTATTTTCGAGTACAAGTGTCGATCCCTCGAGGAGTATGTATATAAATGTATATTAATGCTTGTAATTAAATAGTCTAGATTTTATTTAGAAAAATCAATTAAAAGATTTGTTTGCAATAATAACTAAATTGAAAATGGATTTAAATAAATATAATACCAAACTATAACAATAACAATGAAATAAAAGATTTAGAGGTCCGATTTCACTCAACTATCCACCATGTGTAACTTCTTGTAGCTATGTTATAAAAATCCTTCTTATTCATTAGCCAAGAATTCTATAATTATCTACTCCCTCTCCCGAGTGCTAAGTCGATATTAGTTATCTAAAATTTGATTGCAATGTTCCCATCAACAATCTACAAATAAATAACACATCAAGCACTAAATTCTCTATAAGCTTCAATAGCATTACAGGCTCTCCCAAACTCTATAAATACCATTGATGTATTTTTTCCTTTTCTTGTTTATAATTTTCTCTTCCAAGTGATAAATTATAAACATATAAATCATTCAACTTATGGCCAATAAATTGAAAGCATTAAGATTATAATAATACAAATGAACAAGATGAAGAACTTAAATAACTTAGTTCATAGGTTCCAACACATGGTTTCTAGTTTTGTTCCATCATTCCTCTAGAAATAAAAATTAGTTCATAATAACACAAGCAAAACAATAAAACATAGTTCTAAAACAAGACATATCAAATGAAAAATAAAAGAAATAAGAACTTAGAACAAGATTTTGAAGTGATGTTTCCGTCCCCGGATTTGTGCAAAAGATTTCTCAAGAACTGGAAGAACTTGAGTCTTCAATAATTTCCAGCAGCCTCCACTCCATATTTTGATCCCCCAATCCTAGATGGTAAGTAAATGATATCTTTTTATAGTCCAGACAAGTCTCAAATCGTAGCACACCATTTTCATAAACTTTCATGCGCAGCCCACAAAGTTACAGATTTTTCGGACTCTGTTTTTCGAAGACCGCGGGTGCGCTGCTATATAGACCGCGGGTGCGCTGCTGTTTCGGGGAAAACTTTCATTTTCGAACTTCAGTGACCGCGGATGCGGTAGAACAAGGACCGCGGGTGCGGTACAGCTTCGGCAGATTTTCTGAAATTCGATTTTCATTGACTGCGGGTGCGGTCTCTTTGTTAGCGCGGGTGCGCTGGAGCTTCGGCAATTTTTATCTTTTGCACATTCCAATTCAACACTTTACTACTCCAAACTCTCATTCTAAGCTTCCAAACTAAAACAACAAAAACAACAACAAATCACATAAAACCTGCTCAAGAATCACAAAATTCTAAGTTAAAAACAAGTAATAAAAGTACAATAAATTGCACTTATCACATATATGTTTTCCTTTTATTGAATTCAGATCGTTAGTTGTGACTTTCGTATCATAATAAGGTCGATGAATCCATCTATCATGTAACCACAGTACTGGGCGGCGGGGACATCAGCGACACTCTCACCCGTCAACTAAGCCTTGGCCTATCATCATATGAAAATACGATCGTCGGGCTCCCTCTGGGCCTTCTCTCAAGACGGGCTCCCTCTGGGCCTTCTCTCAAGACGGGCTCCCTCTGGGGCCTCTTCCCGTAAATGGGTTTCCCATGGGCCTTTTCCCTCACAACATTCCCATTCATATCATCATAATAGTCAAAATAACTTCACCTTCTCCACTGTTTCAATTTTTCATTAATTTATAAAATCATACATTTAATATCATTTTTCTTTTAAAAACAAGCATGCAACATATCTTTTAACGTTATCCTTTCATCATAAAATTCAATAAATAATCATAACATTTCATAAACATTTAAAATAAACATTTTGACGTATAAAACAGCATTCAGGGCACTGTCATGACGTTTACTAATTTTTGGGTGTAAAATTACTATTTTACCCTTAGACGTAAAATTTCACGTTTTCTTAATTCCATTGACTCTTACATGTCCCAAAAAATTATTTAAACATAAATTAATTTTACCATAATTTTATTTAGCTTAAATACTAGGCTTATAAATTAATATTTAATTATTCGATTTTAAGGCGTTTTAATCCCGAATAATATCAAACTTTAATATAAAATTCCTAAATTAAAAACTGATACTTTTTATATTATTTTAGCCCTCGTGAAACACGACTTGACCACCGTGATACATGTTTCGATTTATTTTTCAAAAGGAAAACCCTAAGTCAATGCCTAGACCACCCTCGACCAACTCTCGGTTTTGTTGAACCATGCCCGAGCCATCTTGAGCCAACCCCTTCCCAGACCACCTAGGAACCTATTGGACCCATGTTGACCCCTAGGACTTGACCCTAAGTTGAAAACCAAACCACTACGCCAGATACATGCTTGGCCGAGAACTCCTAGTATGGTGGACTCTATGTTTTCTTCCCTAGCTGCTTAACCAACGAGCCACCCCTTGAACCAACCCCTCAGGCACCCTCCTAGGAACCTAGTGACTCACCCTAGCCCAGCCTGAAACCCCGTGGCCGAGCCTTTCCTCCCCTGTATGGCTTCACACCAGCACACAACACTTGAGCTCTCGGCTAGGACTCCTTCCCAGCTCTGGTGCACGAGTCCTAGCGTAGCTAGGACCCTCTCCCTGACTCATACCTGACCCTAGTCCAGCCTTGGTCGAAGCTGTGACCCAAGCCAAGATACAAACCATGAACTAGAGCCCTTATGATCATCAAACATCGACTTCGGTTTACAACTTTTATTTTTCACGTGGTGTAGCATATTGGTTGTGTTCTTAGGACCCAAACTCGTGTAAAGACATGCTTGATCATATCCTAATCATGCAGCCCCTTTAACAACATAATAACATGTTTTTGGAATTACAAATCAAGGGTTTAACCCACACATATGCATAGTTACGAAAATATCATGATGTGCAACTTGTTTTCATTCAAAACATGTTCAAATAAATATTATGGTGTGATAGATGAGTGAAATAAAGAATATGGTGTGCCTTTGCGTATTTTACGCACGAAATAAGCTTGATGATTGCGAAAAACTGCGACGAACGACCTTGGCTTGAAATCCTTGAAGAACATGAAATTTTCTCTTGGATCCTTCAGCTGTACACGTCATCAGTAAAGGAAAAAGATATTCAACCGACAAAAGCTTACTACAACAAGTAGTGGGATCGCGGCATTTCAGAAAAGCTGCAGTGTACGACTGTCAGAAGAAAGTTGACGTGGCAAACAACGGATAGAAAGTTTCAAATCGAATTTAATATTTCCGTTAGACGGAAGCATATAAATAGCAGAGACGAGCAACTGAAAAACAAGTCTAAATTCTGGAATCACTGAATACTTTACTATCCTATCAACTGAGCTGTTACTCTGCTGAAATCCTTGCAAATCTCAAAGCTCACGCTTATTGTGTACATTCATAGCATTCATGCTATATTTTGAGCTTATAAGCACAAACTGTAATACTTGATCTTGAAAGAGATCAGTTGTGCTAAATCATTTCAGTTCTATTGAGTACTGTAAACAAGTTTGTAACTAAGAGTTTCAGTTTGACATTGAAACTGAAGTGGGTCTCTACAACTATTTGTATCGATCAAAATCTTTTATTGAATATTCTATCCTTGTGATAGAATGGGTGACGTAGGAGTGTTTGAAATCTCCGAACATCCATAAAATCTTGTGTCTCTTTATTTTAGTTTTTATTCTATCTATCAGTCAGTTAATTTCTGCACTTCTACTGTTAACTGATTGACATTGACTTACAAGATTCCCGAGTATCAGTTTATCACTAAACTGACTAATCAGTCAAAAAGGTTGTGAAAATTGTTAGTGTTTAACCGATCATATCACACGGATTCCAACCAATTTTAATTTCTCACCTGATTCGGTGATTATTTTCTTCGGAGGATCAGTTTGCTTCTGTGGCTGAGTTTTTTCAACTGATGTTGCAACTGAAACTGCCTTGATAGGTACAACAATTAGAGGCGGTTTAGCTCTAGTTGGCATCAATCGATCAGTTGGTATGGCTTCCTCAGCAGCCAGTTTGGTCTTCTGGGACCTTGGATTCTTTGTAATTTTCGGAGATGAAGTTTTCTCCGAGTCAGTTTCGCTGACAATCAGTTTCCTCTTGACTGTCTTTCTTTTGGCCAAGTCCTTTGTTTTTGCCAACTTAACTGATTTTGGAGCTGCCAGCGTCCCAATCTCCCTTTTCACTTTGATAAATTGCTCAGGAGAGATGTCCAGCTTTGTCTTAGGTTGCTGAACATTTTTGGCATTAAGACCTTGAATTTGGATGACTTCTCTGCTGAGTCATCCACAAAACCAGACAGCCTCAGCAAATATCTAAGAGGCATAGCAAAATCGTTGGACTGTTTGGAGGACTGAACCATGTTTTTCAGTATGTGGAAGATTATGGTTGACCAGTTCGGTATCCTCCCCTTCATGATTGTTGTTATAACCTGAAATTTCTCAAGGGTTAGGACCAAAAATGAGCCTGCCTTGGCAAGAACACCCTTGGAAACTATATCCGCCGGCAACTAAATCTCTAGCTTTAACTCTTTCTTGTGATCATATACATTGATCTTCTTCCCATCAGCAGATAGTAGAGTCTGCATTTCCTCAACATCAGCAATCTTTATCTCAGTGAAATGAGATAAACTGTCAGAAGGTAGCTGGAAAAGGGTGCTAAATGAGTCTTTATTTATGGTCAAATATCTGATTGTTGACAGTTGATAAGATTTTACTATCGTCGGAGATGATGCTATTGACATAGATTTCTTGAATTTCCTTTGTGTAAATCGCCTGATTAGCCAGCCCATGAAATTTCTTCAAACCAGCAGCTTCAAGTTTCATAAATACACTCCGAACTGCTTCATCTGTCACCGATAAAACATATTCAAAGTCAATAGCCATAGCATTGAGCATGAGAGCTGGTGTTTGGCTTGCCATTTGTTCGAGTTGAGAATTTTTGCAAAGAAAATTACTCTGAAGAAAGTTTGAATGCTCTGAGAATGAAATGACGTGAAAAGAAAAAAAAAATAAGGACGACACGTATCAGTCAAAGATAAATTTGAATAAAAAAACGTGTGTACGTGTGTACGTGAGCCGATTAGATTTCTTGTTGTCAAGTAATCATTATTCAATGAATAAAATAATTATTAATGTAATTTTAAGAATCACCTCAATTAATGTGGATTTTTTTATCGATAATCAGTTAATTTATGTGATAAGATCAGTTAGGTCAGTAACTGAGTGATTAGTTGAAAACTGAATCTGTTCATGTCACGCCCCGAGATCGGGGTTAGTCGACATCGGTGTTGTTCAACAATCATATAATCGTCAAACAACAAGCCTTGTAGCTCAGTATAAACCAAAACCAGTCTATTTCATAATTAAATCAAAATAATCTTGTCTTACATCAATAAAACCCAAAACGAAATAAAATGTGCGGAAGCATTGTACAACTTGAATCAAAACTTAGGAAGAACTTAAACGAGAAATCTTCATATCTCGAAACTTCATTATCAACCCTGAAGCATGTATTATTTATCATCGTCTACTTGATCTTCGTTCTTATCTGGAGAGAGATGTAAGGGGTGAGAGTTTTGAGAAACTCTCAGCAAGTGGGGGCCGATCGATTACCACAAGTACATATGAATATAATTTAAAACCCATATTGCAAACTGATTTTCAAAACATAGTATATCATATAAGATCAGAATCGGAATCGAAATACGAAACAGAGATTATTAGACAATTCAGAACAGAACGAATCAGAACAAACAAAAACACTGTTACTCATCTCGTTTTCCATGGTCAAATTGTCCACCATATGTTAGTCCTCTAAGGGGTGACGCCAAAACACAGTTTTATACCCACTGAAGGGGGCCATACAGAACACAGTTTTATACACACTGATGGGGGCCATATATAATTTACAATCATCGTTCCATATCCCACTCGAATCATAACAGTGTACCACAGAATCAGATGTATCAAACAACACTTATCGGAATTTTTGAATGAACTCAGCAGAATCAAAGAAATCGGAAATAGAAGAACATAATGTACATCGATCGAGATTTTATAAAATATATAATAGCATTTTCCAAAAATGATTTGACACACATACACTCATGTCATGAAATACTTATACAAAGTTTAAGCTACAAAGAAATACATAGCAAAAGCCCACTTACACTTGGTTCAAATGTACGATTCGAACTTAACCGATACTTGGGTCGAACACGAGCAAAATTTGGGTAGCACCTCAGTCACGATTTGGGCAGCACTTTGACAGCACTACAATGGCCGAATGCAGCCTCTCCTCTTTGCTTGAAGTGGTTGAGACTTATGAGTGATTTGAGAGGATTTTTGGTGCCATTTTTCACTTAACCAAAGCCACTATTTATAGGCCTCCAAGGGTAAGGTGAAGGGTCACTCCATTCAATGTCATTTATCTCACCTTAAATGTCATTATTCATGGTCATTAACTTCCTCTTAATGACACCTATTCAAGACCATTAACCTCATATTTAAAACACCTATTCATGGTCATTAATCTCCTCTTAATGACACCTATTCATGACCATTAACCTCATATTTAAAAAACCTATTCATGGTTATTAACCTCCTCTTAATTATTATTATTTTGCTCTTAATATAGGTAGCTTAATGATTGATTTATTGTGGTTTAAATTAGTCATTACAATGGTGATAAATTGTCGATAATGAGGGGAAAATGATTACTCAGATTTCCAAGATTATGATTGCGTGGAACTCAAAATGTTGTGCCAAAATGAGCTGAAATTTCCTATGACATATATAGGTTTTCTCGTTGCAAGATTTCGAGTCTTAACAGTTCAGTTGAAGACAAACTGACAATTGTCTTATCAGTTAACCAATTCAAAATTCAATATTCCCCTTAAATATATGCATAAAATTAAGATAGAGTTAGAAAATCTCATCCTTGGAGAATTAATTGTAGACGATTGACTAACGTCTCTTCATATTCTTTTGTATCTTTCTTCAGTTGATTTGCATATGTCTATAAATAAGATCAAACTCATTAGATAAAATAAATCAGCAAATAATATAATCAAGATCAGAAGGACAAAGCAAGTAGTTCCAAGCAACCCAATCTTGCAGAGAAGAAGAGGCTAGCATTCGAGACAGCTTGGAAGGAGAAGATTGAAGACTTTGTCTTCAAGAGGACAATGTCCACCTGGACTAAGATTCAGGAACTGCAGTCTCTCCAAGAAGAGGGATTAGTTGCCACAAGCAAACAGGTGGCAACTAATATCAAGTATAAGCATCGACTCTCCGTTATGCATACTTCAAATCTCTTTACTGATGAGGGGGATTATATATTCCTGATGCTCATCAAGGAGCAAAGCGTTCTGGAAAGAATTGCCATTTAAGAAGGCTTCAGGAGAACGTTTTCTGATGAAGTATCTAGTTGGAAGTCCTTCTAGCGAGATGCAGTAGATAGGGAACTCGACAATGTAATAGCAACTCGATTTTATCAATGATAATTTAAATTTTTCTCAGTGCTATTTATTGTTTTACTGTTTTGTTCATATGGCATTCTAACTGAATAATTAACCAACTAACAACATTAATTTACATTTCATAATGCGAACAAATTTAAGATAATTCAATTAAGCCAAGAATATTTCTAAAGTAAGAAAACTTAGTCTCGGGAAGTGGCTTGGTGAAGATGTTAGCTGATATGTACTCTAGTCTGATTTCCTTCTTGAGAGCATGATCTCTGATTAAGTGATGTCTGACATCAATATGTTTGGTCCTGGAGTGAAGAACTGGATTGTATGTAATCGCAATTGTGCTTCTATTATCACAGAAGATTGGTGATTCTTCTGCAGTGACTCCATAATCATTCATTTATTGCTGAATCCAGAGTAGTTGGGCACAGCAGCTTCCAGCAGCTAGATATACTACTTTAGTTGTGGAAGTTGCAATGAATGTTTGCTTCTTGCTAAACCATTAAATCAGTATGTCTCCTAGAAACTGACATGTTCCACTGGTGCTTTTCCGTTCAAGTTTACAACCTGCATAATATGCATCTGAATAGCCAACTCAATTGAAAGATGAGTCTTTAGCATACCATAAGCCTACATTTTGTGTGCCTTTAAGATATTTCAATATGTGTTTGACAGCTGAAAAATGTGATTGCTTAGGATATGCCTGAAATCTAGCGCACATGCAAACAACAAATACAATATCAGGACGGATAACAGTTAGGTAAAGCAAAGAACCTACTAAACCTCTTTAAAGTACCGTCTCAACTAATATTCCCTCTTCATATTTATCTAATTTCATCGATGAACTCATGGGAGTATGTCCACCTGAACATGTTTTCATGCCAAATTTCTAGAGCAGTTCCTTCGTATATTTAGTTTGACTGATAAATATAATAGTCTCCAGTTGCTTCACTTGCAAACCAAGAAAGAACGTCACTTCACCCATCATGCTCATCTCAAATTTATCCTGCATTAACTTGGCAAACTTCTCGCATAATTCGGGGTTAGTTGACCCGAATATAATATCATCAACGTAAATTTGCACAAGTAAAATATGATTATTCTTTGAAAATTTGAACAAAGTTTTATCCACTGTTCCAACAGTGAAATCGTGATCGGTTAAAATTTTTGATAAATTCTCATACCAAGCTCCCAGATCTTGTTGAAGACCATACAAAGCTTTGTTCAATTCATAAACATGATCAAGAAAAGAATGATTTACAAAACCTGGTGGTTGTCCAACATAAACTTTTTCCTGTAACTGACCATTTAGGAATGCACTGTCGACATCCATTTGTTACACTTCGAAGTCTTTAAAGGAGGCATAGGCGAAGAATATTCTGATTGCTCCCAGTCGTGCAACTGGTGCATATGTCACATCATAATCGATTCCTTCTTTTTGCCTATATCCTTATGCAACCAGTCTCGCTTTGTTGAGCACAACTGAACCATCTGCGTTCAGGTTTTCTCTGTAGATCCACTTTGTACCTATAATTGTCTTTGAAAGTGGTCTTGGAACAAAATTCCAGACATTGTTATGTGTAAACTAATTTAGCTCTTCTTGCATAGCATTTACCAGTTGGGATCAGCTAGAGTTTCATCAGTTTTCTTTGATTTAATTTGATAAACAAATGCAGAATGTACGAATAAATTAAACAACTGTTTTCTAGTTCTTGCCGAATCAAATGGATTACTTATCAGCAATTCCTGTGGATGTGATTTCTTCCACCTGTAGTTGAGATTAGTTGCATCGATTTCAGCAACTGATTCAGTTTGTAACTGAATATCTCTTTAAGCTTCAGTTACTGCGGTTTAAGTTGGCATTTTAGTATCATCATTTTGTCCTACCAACTTATTGTGAGGAACAATTTCTTGTTCAAATTTTTTATCCAATATCTCTGGCTCTGGTGTTTGAAGAATGTTTCGATTGATGTGAACTTCTTCTTCACTATCATCCTCCAAACTAATATCTGTAAAGCAATAATTTAGCTCAACTGGATCAGTTGGCTTATCAGTTAGTGCAGATTCATCAAATACAACATTAATCGATTCTTCAACATTTAAAGTACATTTATTAAACACTCGATAAGACTTGCTAACTGATGAATAACCCAGAAATATTCCTTCTGCAGATTTAGCATCAAATGGTTTCAAATAATTTTTGCCATTATCATGAATAAAACATTTGCAGCCAAAAATCTGAAATAGGACACCACACTTTTCAGTCCATGCCAAATCTCATACGGTGTTTTCAAATGATTTTTATTAATTATTTATCTGTTCGGAGTATAACACGCAATGTTTACTACTTCTGTCCAAAATCTTTGAGATATACCAGAATCAGCAAGCATTGTTCTAGCTTCTTCTTTAAGCGTACAATTTCTTTTTTCAGCTACATCATTTTGCTAAGGTGTTCTAGCTGCAGAGAAATCATGCTTAATTCCAGTATTTTCTAAAAATTGAGAAATATTTTGGTTGACAAATTCAGTCCCTCGATCTGACCTTATTCTGTCAATTCCAATTGATTTTTCATTTAATAATCTTTTGAGAATGGTAACCCGAGTAATCTTGAAAAATCATCAACTACTACCAAGGTATATTTCATTCCCCTTAAACTCATGACTGGTATAGGACCAAAAAGATCCATGTTCAATAGTTCTAAGCATCTGGATGAAGATTTTCTACCGTTGTTTTTGAAAGAAGATATTACTTGTTTACCAAACTGACATGCTGAACAAATTTTATATTTTTAAAAATCGATCTTAGGCAGACCAGTTAAAAGATCATGATTACTCAGATGAGCGATTGATTTAAAATTTAAATGGTTCAACCATTTATACCACAACCAGTTTTTAGAATATTTATGAAACGACCTCGACTTTTTTTAATAAATCATAAACTCGAAATACTAAATAATATAACTTAAAATTTTCATAAATCATAATAATTTAACATTTAAATCTCAAGCGAATCAAAATATCCCTAAATCATCGATTAACTAAAAATCTTGCGTCGACCTTAAAAAGATCAATTTACATAAAGTTAAAGCATAAAAATATCTCTAATAAAATCATTAACATAAATACTTTAAATCTTATATCAAATAATCTAGTGTGGAAACATAAAGGTCCCTCGTGTGTGTACTGCTGCACTCGATCCACTCCATCGTCAGCACCTCCCATAAAATAATCAAATCATGCATCATACAAATCTAGTGAATCTAATGACTCAGCACGTCATAAACATGAGTATCAAATAATACATATACAATCACATGCATAAAAATCATACTTTTATTTAAAATAATCTTTTGGACATAAATAAACTATTTAAAATCATTTAAATCATTTAAGCATAAATAAATCATTTAAAAAATTTTAAGCATAAATAATATATCGTAAAATCATTTTAATCGTAAAGCTTTCAATCATTTATCATTTTGGGTCAAGTTTGATCCTCGAAAGTGACTAGCATTTACCCTTTGGTCGACTGATCAGTCTTCAGCTCCACATGGTCCATAGGAGTGGGCACTAAGCTCCACCGTGAAAATACGATCGTCGGGGTCCCTCTGGGGCCTTGGCCCTCACGATATCCCCACAAAATCATATATCATATATCATATTTTTTGTCACAGTGAATTCATATCCCTCAAAACATTTTTCCTTTTCCTTTAAAATTCTAACGTGCCATATATTTCCAAAAATAGCATTTTAAATAGTATAAATTTCATCAACTTTAACATAATTCATAAAATATCATATTTTCATAAAAATCATTATTTTAAAATCATAAAATATCATTTAACATGCATTACGATCCTTCCAGCCACCCTCGAGTCCCAACCTTCCTGACCTACTCTAGAACACTCTGAGCCACCTCCTAGACGACCTAGCCCAGACCTTAAACCCTCGCTGCACCAGCTCCTCGGTTGAACCAAACTCATCCATGGGAAGAGTCCTACCCCCTTGTGGACTCTTCACTAGCTGATACCCACGGGTCCTAGCCTTACTAGGACTTTGTGAGGCCCTCAACCATGACCCCCTCGAGCCCCAGCCAGCCTTGGCCGAGCCCACTTGCACCCATGCATAGTAACTGACCCATGAACAATATGCAAACCACAACAAAAAACCTTGGTTCCCTTCTTCACTTGGCACACCTATGGTTCCAGATTGTTTCATAATCAATTTTATTCATATTCCATCCTAATTTTGCAGCCCATCCCTTGGAATCATAACGTTTTTCAAAACGAGCGTAAAATCATCGTATTTTTGAAAATAAACGTTCTACCGTAAAAATATTCAAACACCTATTTTTTTAATGCATAAACAATTAAATCGTGCATATTATGATTTATATGATGTTTTAAAAGAGTTTAGAATCATGTGCCTTTGTGTTGTTTATAACGCTCGAATAGACGATCGTTGGCGAGGGTGCGACGTTGGATGGCTAGACGACGAAGAATCATAGCCTTTTCTTTCCTTGATATTTTCGAAATTATTGTTTGTACTGGTGTGTGTATTTCAGCTGCTAGGTGATGAAATTATGGTGTTATGAAAGCCTATGAGTCCTTTTATAATTTAATCAACGTGTTAATGGGATTGAGTTTTGGGCTTGCAAGTTTAATGGTATTTGGGTCTACTTTAAATAATTAAATTGGGCCTAATAACACTTATTTAGTTAAATAATAAAACTTTATAAAAATTACTTTTAAAAAATAATCCCTTTGATATTTTAAAAGTCCCTTGTTTGCCCAAATCAGCTTCCCGGGAAAAATCGAGCTCGACTCGTAAAATAATTCGACCTCCAACATTTTTTAGAAAAAATAAATTATTTTTAATCATATTAGGAAGCCTTGTAATTATTTAATGAAAAATAAATATTCTTGTCTTGCTCGTCCCCGGTCTTCTTTCCTCCGCCTACTATCGAATATTCGGGTAAAATCCTTCAATTTCATGAAATCATGTCATATAATCATGCAATAATACCTTTAATCATATAAAAATATCATGCAAGCATTTAAAATAAATTAATAAAACAATTAAGCAATTAAAATAATTTTGCATGCATGTGATTTACGTAGGTTTAGTTTTTCGGATGTTACAATTTAGAAGCTACAAAACAAACTGGTGCATTAGGTTGATCAGTCAAACATACTTTGTAAGTATTACCACAGCCATTACCAGTTATAATGATGTCATCGAGTTATTAACTGTGCACGTGTGTTTGTTGAACTTTACTGAAAAGTTATTATCGCATAACTGACTGATGCTAATAAAGTTATACTTCAAATTATCAACAAGAAAGACATCATTAATAATAATGTTACCATGGATAAGCTTACCATTACCCACAGTTCTACCTTAGAGTTACCTCCAAAATTGATGTTTGGATCAGAATATTTGATTAGTTCGGATAGCAAATTTGCATCCCCTATCATGTGTCGCGAGCAACCACTGTCCAGATACAAAATTGATTTTTTTATTGATGTACCTGTCACCTGCAATCAAACACAATGAATGATTTTGTTGCCCACATCTATTTGAGTCCTAAACTGATTAGTCCTTTGGGAACC
Source organism: Primulina tabacum (assembly GCF_025594145.1). Lineage (NCBI taxonomy): Eukaryota > Viridiplantae > Streptophyta > Magnoliopsida > Lamiales > Gesneriaceae > Primulina > Primulina tabacum. The sequence goes on from NC_134550.1 coordinate 17,423,355, forward strand.
CAGACTTGGATCAGTCTGACTCACTTTCCAGTTGCTGTGTTCCAAATTGTTTCCCCAGCTTGTGTGTGTTAGGTATATTGTGTGTAGAAAAAACAATATGATTTTTACCATTTTCCAACTGATTGTTCCTCCGATATATCTTCTGAGCTGGCTTACATTTGTAGTAATTGTAATAGCCATTCTTAGAGTACTGATTTTTGCAGGCTAACCATTTAGGTGACCAGCTTCTCGAATCAGTTGAACTCTCAGGGCTATATCCAATTCCATACCGTTTAGCCTTGTTCTTATTTTCAATTGGTGGTACAGTAGGCTTACTTCGTTTTTAGGGTTCATGTACCACTGTTGATTTCACAAAGTTAATACATTTCCCTTTGTGTTCATTCAACCATGGCATTGTATCACTTGCCGAGGTTTCATTTTGACTGTTAAAGCCTAAACCAGTTCTGTCAGCAACTAATTTTTGTAAACCTTGCATTTCAGTCAGCGTGACTGATAACTTGTTCGATGCCTGAAGCAGATCAGTTTGTTTTGAAATTTCAGTTTTTAACTACTGAATCAAGGATTTGTTTTCTATCATCTCAGCCTTTTGCTTTGCAATCTCCCTTTTAAGACTAAAAAATTCAACTTACTCATCAGTTTCGATTTTGTTGTCTTTGGGATCAGTTTGCTCAGTTTTGGCTTTCCCAAATGATAGAGCAAGCTTGTGGTACTCATTTACCATGTCATGTAGTGTAGAAATGAGTTCTTCACGTGTGAAATCAGTAGAATTGAAATCAAATACCTATTCACTTGTTGATTCCAGTTGTGCATCATCTGCCATTAACCACTTTACTTCCTCTTCATCACTGGAGCTACTCAAGCTCTCATACTCTGACTCTTCACTGTCAATCTCTTCCCATTTGGATTTTCTTTCTTCAGCTTGCAGGACTTCATGCTTCTTCCTGAATGATCTTTTATCATTCTTATTTCTTTGTTTGTGCTCAACTGATTTCTTTCATTTTTCAGTTGAAAATTGATTGTCCTTTTTTGGTTTAGGGCAGTCAGCGATGAAGTAACCTTTTTTGCCACAGTTGTAGCAAGAATTTGGTTTTTCCTTTGAATTATTCTTCTGATATTGCCTTTGGAAGGAACCTTGGTTTCTTACCATGATTTTTCCAATTTTTTTGACAACTAATGACATTGTGTCATTACACAGTTGTTCTGCAGTTTCTGCAACTGAACCAGTTGGTTCAAGTTTCATTGCACTATGGGCAGTTGTAACTTGAGGAGTTGATGGTTCTCCTTCTCTCGTTTGTAGTTCGAAATCATATGCTTTGAGATTAGCAAATAAGTCATGCAATTCAACCTTGTTCAGATCTTTAGACCCTCTCATAGCCATCGTCTTTACATCTCATTCTTTGGGAAGACCTTGAACTACTTTCAAAGAAACTTCTTTGTTTGAATACACTTTCCCAAGTACATTCAGTTCATTGATAATGTTGTTTACTCGCTCGTCGTACTCATTCATCGACTCTCGAATATTCATTTTAATGTTGTCAAATTTCTGCACCGCGACTGAGAGTTTATTTTTCTTTTTCTGCTCATTTCCTTCGCATAACTGTATCAGCTTCTCCCATATTTATTTTGTTATTCTGCATATTTTGATTTACTGAAAGTAATCTTATACATTGTCTTGGACATAATATATTTAGCCACATTATCCAGGTTGGCTTTCCTCTTATCTTCAGCTGTCCATTCTTCACGTGGTTTATCAATGCGATGGGGTACTCCATCAGTTATGGCAACAGCTGTATTTGCCTTTAATATTTTCGTTGTTCCATCAGTTATGACGTACCACATATCATCGTACTATGCAGCTAAATGAGCCTACATTCTTATCCTCCAATTTTCAAACTCTTCTTTTGAATACATTGGGATCTTGTTGAAGGAAGACATGGTTATCAGATATATAGATGGAAATATCCCGAAACAAGATTCCAACCGCTATTATACCACTTGTTAGGATCAGTTGGATGAGTGAAAGTGTCTAGAAGAGGAGTTGAATAAACACTTCAAGATTTTTAAAACTTTTCGAAAGGTTGAATCAGTTTAGTGATAAACTGAATTCGTGAATCTTGATTTCAATGTTAATCAGTTAACTAGAAAGTGCGGAAACAAACTGAATGACAGATTGAATACTTGAAGGATAAATAACACAAAGATTTTGGATGTTCGGAAACTTCAAATGCTCCTACGTCACCCCTTCTATCTTAAGGATATGATTTTTCACTAAAAGACTTTGATTAATTACAGAAACTGTAATAAACCACTTCAGTTTGGACTTAAACACTTCCAAACTTAAACTCGTAGTGTCTTTACAATATTATCAGTACGCAACTGATATGATTTTCCAAGCACAACTTATCTAAGATAGATCGAATATGATAACAATAAGTGTTTGTGCTAGTGCTCAAAATATAGCCTGGAAGCTATAGTTATAAATCTTATAAGCGTGAGCTTTTTGTAACTGAAAACGATTGTGAGAACCCGAATTTTTCGAAGCAAAACACCTCAAAAAGCTCGGAAAGTAGCTCAAAAAGAAGCCGAGGCAATGTAAAACCTTGAGAATTAAGGGTACGTCGCTCGGAAGAGGAAATCCTCAGCTCACAAGCTAAAACCCTCAGCTCAAGGAAGCTCCAAGATTCTTGGACAAGAAACCCTCAGCTCAAAAGCTAAAACCCTCAGCTCAAGGAAGCTCATTTATTCTTGGGGAGAAAACCCCTAGCTCATGAGCTCGATCTTTCAGCTCAAAGAAGCTCAACCAGGCTTGTCCTAAAAAGGCCAAAAAGAGAGCTAAAGGAGGAGCTAAAGGATTGGACAAATTTAATGTGCAAGAAATGACCCATGAGTAAACCAAGGATAAGAGCTAAAAGATTGGACATATTTATGACCATTGAGTTAACCAAAGAAAGAGCTAAAGGAACTAAATGTTTGGACAAACTTGTTATGCAAGTGATGACTATTGAGTTAACCAAGAAAGGGAGCTAAGGAAAGAGCTAAGAGGTTTGGACCAATTTATTGTGCAAGAATGGACTCTTTAGTAAAGCAAGGTGACCTTTGATGCTTGAGTTAACCTTGACCACATTGATGGCTTGCTTGGGCTCCAAGATTTCGGCCATGAGGAGGGGAAAAGACCATCCTTCACCTATAAATACCACCTCAACATGCCAAAAAAATCACACCCAAAAATCAGCAAGAAAAATCGGCTCCTTCCCCTCCAAAACAACCTCTCAGCCGTCGCCTGCAAGAAGGAAGAAGGGAGGTTGTTCTGGTGTTTCAATTGCTGTGAACTGCTGTCTACATTGATGAGAAGATTTTGCCCAGGTTCGGTCATTACTCGACCAAAATTTAGCAGGTTTCGTTCAACCAAGTTCCGCATGTTCGGACTGTAACTTCAAGAACAGTAAGTGGGCTTTTGTTATATATTCGTTTGTATTTTTAAACTTGAAAATATATTATGACATGCATGATTATGTGTCTCCATTTTCGAAAATATGAAGTCTGTCCGTTTGAAATTTCGATCGATTATATGCTCAGTCTGTTATTCGAAATTCTTTGGTTCTGCTGAATCTTTCTGAAACTTTGATATCTGAAAACTCTGTTACGTTCTGTCTGGTAAACTCTGAATCTGTGTTGCACAGTTACGATTCGAATTTGAAATGGGACGAGAATTGTGATTCTGTCTGGCCCCCATTGGTGGGTATAAAACCTTGTTCTGTTCTGGCCCCCATTGGTGGGTATAAAACCATATTCTGGCCTCACCCCTTAGAGAACTAACATATTGGGGACAATTCGACCATGGAAATGAGATGAGTAACAGTGTTCTGTCTGTTCTGTCTGTTCCGATCTGTTCTGTTCTGAATTGTTCTGATCTGTTTCTGAACTGCTCTGAATCGTATGATAACCTCTGGGTCATATTTGTTTCGTTTCTGTTACGATGAGTTAAAAGTAATAAGATTTGAAAGTTTGTTAAAGAAATATTTTAAAGATTAAGTTCTATATGTATCATTGGAAATCGATCGACCCCCACTTGCTGAGTGTTTCCCAAAACACTCACCCCTTACAAATTTCAGATAAAAATGAAGAGCAAATAAATGAGGAGGATCAAGAAGCCTTCTGAGGATGGTAGCCGATGAGAAAGATACAAGAAATCAAGACTTTATTTTCCTTTTGTTTAGTTTCCGCATTTGCAACTTTGATGTATTTTATTATATTGTCAATGTAAAGACAATGTTTTAATTATGAAAAAGACTGGTTTTTGGCATTTCGATACGAGGCTTAATTGTTTTCAAGAAATTGTTAAACAATGCCGGATGTCACCGACGCTTCGGACACGGGACGTGACATTTAAGTGGTATCAGAGCCGCCAGGTTCATAATCCCGCTGGGATTTCGACAGACAAAATTTGAAGAAGTCAAATTTTGGCAAAAACCTAGTACATTCTGAAACAAACTCTCATTCTTTCCAAAATTCTTTGAGAAATTCGAAATCTATTTCCTTCAATCGGTCTGCAAACTCTTAGTATCGAAAATTTTCCATGACAACTTTTTGCCTTTCTATCCTTTATTCGATTATGGAATTTTACCTCAACGGATGCCTTCGTGCTTGTGCTCAATCCGTCCTTCGCAAGCGTCAACATACCATTGAAACCCAAACACGAGAGATTGCAATCCTAAAGGATCAACTCGCTATAGAAAAACAAGAGAACAAGAACTCGTAAAGATCAAGAACCTACTTCAAACTGATATACAACGTCTCACCTATCGCCTTGATAGATCAAAGAGTCAGCTCGCCCTAACACTACGTAACCCATCTCACGTGATACGACCCCTAATCGAAAGTTGATAGTAAAGATTGAAACTGAGAAGGATCTTGCTCACCGCTCTCTTTATCAACAAGAAGACCTTTCTAGCAAGCAAGAACGTTACATCTCCAAGCTTCATGGTAATATGGATAGAATGCAAGAACAACATAACTATATGCACCTTGTCATGGAAAACATGGAGGAAGAAGAAGAAGAAGAAGAAGAACTAGAAGAAGAAGCACCTATGGAAGTAGTGGAAAAAAGAACAATGATGATGAAGAGATGATAAGGTAGGCTAGACTTGTATTATGGTTATATGATACGATAAGAAAGAAGTGTAACATTTCTTTGAGAATGTACAGAGATAAGTTGAATTATATTTTTGGGAACATACCTATTAGAGATAATTTGACTTATATTTTTGGGAATACAAATACTCTGATATAAGTTGACTTACATTTGGGAATTTACTTATCGAAGATAAGCTTCCGACTTAAGATGAAATGTTTGATTCGGAGATAATAAATTATTTGTGAAAATATGAGATAAGAATTATATAAGTTTTGATATTCAGATATAAAAGTTGATTTTTATGGACATTTAAATTTGGGATATTAAGCGATAAATTTAAATATGTAAGATTTTGGAATATTTAATAAAGATAAGAAACAATAACTTAAGTTAAGAAATTAAGGTCATTACCTTAGGTAAATAAAAAGAGTTATGAGATATTGGTGGACATCGAGGGAAATGTAGCATGCATAATAGATTCTGACTCTTCTTATAGTACAAAGAAAAATAGGGGAAAGATTTGTGGAGAAAGACATCCAACGAAACTTGTTTGTATTAAAGCATGTTAGGCACATAATTTTGATTAAAGACGGATTTAGTAAAAGAAGAATTGTTTGATGAATTAGTTTCTTTCGTACAAGGTTGAAAGAAATTTTAACTAGGTTATTGGGACTTAAGTCAATAGGCTGATAAGGAGTTACGTTCTAAGACTCTATATTGGTTTTAAGTTTGAGATATTAATCGTGATAATTTTAAGATAGAATAAAATAAGTATATTCAGTGCCGATTTTATTTAGTGTACTATGGTAAATTTCAACGTCATTCTGAGAAGTGGTTGGTTGGACAAGAATCATGCAATGGTAAATGGTTCGGGGTAAGAATGCCAAACTCCAATCCAAGAATAAATTATAATTTATGGCAAGGATAATGAACATATTTCCTTCCTTTCTGCTTCTCAGATCTAGAAAGGCATGGAGTATGGCAAAGAAGTCTAACTAGCAATAATGAGAGAAGCAAAAGAAAGAATTAAGCTCAAGATATAAAATATTCCTGTGGTAGCAATCTTCGGAAAGTTTACTTTGAATTATCTCAGACTGTGAAGTAGAATTCGAAAGTAACTTGATAGCTCGTGCTACACTAAAATCTAAGGAACCCTTGCAAATGGCTTCAGTTGAACTCAAGAAGCTAAAAGATCAATTCCAAGATTTGTTAGTCAAAAAAAAAAAATCAGACCAAGTGCCTCTCCTTGGGAGCTTCAATCTTATTAGTACAAAAGAATGGTGAAAGCACAAGATAGTGTGTCGATCTACAAAGAACTCAATAGGATCAAGAACAAATGTCATCTTTCAAGAATAGATGACCTTTTAAAAGGAGCTAAGATCTTTTCAAAGCTCTATCTAAGGTCAGACTACCACAATTGAAGGCCAAGGCAGAGAATATTCCTAAAACAGCCTTAAAAAGAAAAGGGTATGGACACTGTGAGTTCACGATAATACCTTTTGGCCTGACCAATGCTCCAGCAACATTCATAGAACTCATGAACAGAGTGTTCAAGAAAATTTCTTGACAAGTTTGTGGTAGCATTTATTGATGTCATTCTTGCATAATCAACAAGTTAGTAAGACCACAAGGAAGATCATTGTCTTGCCCTACCGATGCTCAGAGGAAAATAAATAAATACTAAATTTAAGAAATGTGAATTATGATCAAAAATAAATTTCACATTCTTCGGTCATATAATCTCTAAAATGGGCATATCAGTGGATCACCAATAAGGTGGAGGAAATCATAGACTGGCTTTGATCGAATACTGGAATAGAAATTTGAAGTTTTTGGGATTAGTTGGCTATTAAGAAAATGTGTTGAAGGATTTTCTTCCACTCACCAAGCTCCCTCAGAAGAACTCTAAATTCAATTAGAGAGAAGAATGTGAGAAGAGTTTTTAGATCTTGAAAAAGAAACTCGTTTCTACGCTAGTATTAGTACTTCCCGAAGAAGGCAAGAATTTCACAATTTATAATGATGCATCAAAAGAGGATTGTGATGTGTTCTCATTCAAGAGGGCAAGTAATTGCCTATGCATCGATGAAATTAAAATCATTTGAGCAAAATTATCCAACACATGATAGTGAATTAACCACAATTATATTTGAGCCCAAGATCCAGAGAATCAATTTCTTTGGTGTCAAATGTGTGAAATTTATCGATCATCATCAAAGCCTCAAATACTGTTCACACAAAAGGAATTAAACATGAGGCAAAGATGGTGGATCGAACTATTGAAGATATTTTAGGGCGTGTGCCATGGACCTCGGAGGAATTAAATAAACACCCCCCTTGATTGAATTTGCCGATAATAATAATTATCATGGAAGTATTGAAATCATAGAGAAAGCTATCATGGTACTTGAATTGTTGATAAAGTAGCTATTATCAAGGAAAAATGCAAGGCAGCTCATGATCGACAAAAGAGCTGGGCTGATTTAAAGTGAAAACCGTTGGAGTTTGAAATCGGTGAGAAAGCTAACGATAACGTTTCCCCTATGAAAGGAGTGGTTCGATTCAGCAAATCTAGAAAGATAACTCCAAGATATGTCGGACCCTTCGAAATACTGATAAAAAAGGGGAAACCTGGCCCCATTGGTGGGTATAAAACCATGTTCTGTTATGGCCCCCATTGGTGGGTATAAAACCATGTTCTGTCTGGCCCCCATTGGTGGGTATAAAACCATGTTCTGGTCTCACCCCTTAGAGGACTAACATATTGGGGACAATTTGACCATGGAAATGAGATGAGTAATAGTGTTCTGTCTGTTCCGATCTGTTCTGTTCTGAATTGTTCTGATCTGTTTCTGAACTGCTCTGAATCGTATGATAACCTCTGGGTCATATTTGTTTCGTTTCTGTTATGATGAGTTAAAAGTAATAAGATTTGAAAGTTTGTTAAATAAATGTTTTAAAGATTAAGTTCTATATGTATCATTGGAAATCGATCGACCCCCACTTGCTGAGTGTTTCCCAAAACACTCACCCTTTACAAATTTCAGATAAAGATGAAGAGCAAATAAATGAGGAGGATGAAGAAGCCTTCTGAGGATGGTAGCAGATGAGAAAGATACAAGAAATCAAGATTTTATTTTCCTTTTGTTTAGTTTCCGCATTTGCAACTCTGATGTATTTTATTCTATTGCCAATGTAAAGACAATGTTTTAATTATGAAAAAGACTGGTTTTTGGCATTTCGATACGAGGCTTAATTGGTTTCAAGAAATTGTTAAACAATGCCGGATGTTACCGACGTTTCGGACACGGGGCGTGACAACGATCGTATGACTTTGTAAGAGTAGCTTCATATTGTAACTGCGTATTGCAATTGTGTACTCAGATTGTGTATTACCCTTCTCAGCTGATCTTCTTGGCTATTTATATGATTTGCTTCTCAACGGTAACTTTGAATGCGTTCAAATAATATATATTCGTTGATTTGTCTTGTTTAGACATGTCATCATTCTTCTGAAAAGCGTACACTGTAGAGTTCTGAAATGCGGCGTTCCCCACTCCCAGTTGCATTCTGCTTTTGTACAATTTGTCGGTTATTGGCTATGTTCAAAACTGATGACGTGTCAAACTGATTTATCAGTTGACTCTATTAGCCGATTAGATGAACTGCCTGTGTAACTGATCAGTCTTAACTGATCATCCAGTTAACCACAGAAGCTTTTATCAGTTCAGTTTCCTTCGACTTTTAGCGCATTAATTAGTAGTTCAGGCAATTTCAATTACAAGTAATATTAGTTCGCATATGTTCAGTTGAGTTAATCAGTTCCTCAATCTTCAAACGCTTAATTTATCATACTCCGAAATTTTGATTCCAACAGATCGGGATGACTTAAGGTAAAGTCAACCAATTAATTTATATTTGGGAAGATAAAATAACTTAAGATAGTTTGAGATGTATACTTGCTAGATGATGTAGAGTTCTTTAAATCTTTGATTTCCTTGAGATCAAGAAATTTGGTATAAGGTACAAAAAAATGAAAGATCTTATATCAGAGTATGCAGCGAAAGCGTGATAGAGGGCGAAATTTAAGCCAATCAGATTAAGTATGAAGTGAATTAGGGAGCCTAAGCTTTTCAATAAACAAGAATAGACAAATTTTGAGGGCGAAATTTTATTTAAGGGTGGAGAATTTGTAACGCTCGAAAATCAGTCCACATAGACCGCGTGCATGAATATTATTAAATTGCTAAAATATTTTAATTAAATGATTTTGGATGCGTGAATGATATAGTTTGAGTAAATAAATGATTAATTGTGTAATTTTGTTTGATTTCATTATCTAAGATTTTTAGACGAATATCGGTAGTTGGCCGAAACGGAGGACCGGGGACACGATTGAGGTGTTAAAGATTTAAAAGCTAATTTTTTTAGTTTTTAGTTAAGAAAATATTTATTCTAAATATTTTAAGAATAATTGCATTTTTAAGATCAAGTTTAAATTAATTAGGGGGAGCAAATGATTTACGTATTTTATAAATGATTTTTTTTAAAATTTGTATTTTTAAATCTTATAATTTGAGTCTAATGATTATTTTAATCTTAATTAGCCTAATTAATTATTTAAAACTTAGGGTTAATAAGGTCCATTAATTAAGTGATTAAAAAGTCTTTTTGTTTTTTTAAATAAATAAGCCCTAAACACCTACACACACCCCCACGAAACACACACACAATTACGTAAAAGCGAAAGTGAAGAGGAGACACGGCCGAGACTTGGAGCTCTTGGGCAAAGAAATTTTGAATTTTTTCTCCTTCGTTCTTCGATTTTCTTTCTCGTTCTTCCCTCTAACAACGATCACCCGACTCCCTTGCATCCCAAGGTAGATCTTTGGTGGAGTTTTGACAAGAAAAAGGGTAGAAAAATATAGAAATCATCATTCATTCGTCACGGACTTTCACCGCTTCGGAATTCATCTGTTAGTTTATCATTTTTCTCGTGTCCAAAACACAGCGGAAGTTTAAAAATTTTATTTTGACATTCAAAATATTATGTTGGACACTCATATAGTTTAAATTAATAAACATTTATAGGATGTTTAGCGATATACCTTTTGTAAAATTTCACTTGGCTCCAACTACTCCGATATTAGCGGATGTAGCTCTTGTTGAATTCCCTACAAACTTTTTTTAAAATCTTCTTTTGTCAATTTCCTAATCTGGTCCACGACTGGATTACTAGTTCCTCATCTAACTTACACTAGAAAGTATAGAAGATATTTTTCAAGTTGGAGAGAAAAAATTGAGAGGCGGCACAAAACCTTAAAATTATTCAAGGTGGCCGAAAATTTGAGAGAGGGGAAAGGTGATTTTCGAAAAATCATTGGAATGAATGGAGGCTAGGGTTTCAAGTCTCCTACTTAAACCATGCCTTCATGACCTAATTTCCATAATACAATTTTTAGGTTCCATAATTAATTTTAATGAGCTTGATTAATTAATTAGACTAGTACAACTAGTCTAATTAATTACTAGTCTAATTAATTAATCAAAGTACATTAAGAACTTTAATTATTTAATATGTTGGACTTGTACTCCTATAAACCCATCAACATACCTCCCACTATATATTTAATTTAATATTTAATAAACTCAACTTTTGAGTTTACAAATTAAATTCTCATATTTTATAAATCCAACTCCTTGAATTTGTTCTCTTCAAATTTTAAATATCACAAACTCAACTTCTTGAGTTTACTATCTCATAAATTCAACTCTTTAAATTTATTATCTCAAAATTTAATTATCATAAATTCAATTCCTTGAATTTATTATATCATAATTTCTATAAATTCAACTATATGAATTTATTATCTCAACTGGAACAAAATGATCTAGTGCTTGTGTGACCCTCAATGGTATAGGGATAGAGCTAGCCGTAGGTTCACAACTCATTGTGATTCAGGATATTCTCCTTTATTCGGGCTTACCCTAATTTGCCCCATTTTATGCACCAACATTTGATCATAAGAATGTCAAAAAAAAATTTCTGATAAAATCCATCGAATCATGGTAAGAGAGTCTAATAGCATTGCCCCATTATTCCCTAGGTATCACTAATAGTACCTGCAAGAACCAATTGGTTATGATTAACGTATAGTACGGTCCCTTCATCTCATATATCACAATCGAATCTGCAACCATTGGTTCATCGAGGGTTGCATATTAGATTCGATAGCTATGTGATACAATCATGAAACATTCATAGCGTCATCACATGCACAACTAGAGAACTCTTTCCCTAATATACATTTCACACTCTGGCCAGAGATTTCATTCACTACTATTTCGTTAGATCACATAGGATATCCACACCCGTATGTGAGCGGTTAATCTCCAACTGCAATACATACACATTCGCAATTGCACCAAACCTCGCCACCTTGTGACCCCACGGAGTTGGTAAACGAGTCAAAGTACAATCCTAGTATGTAAATCCTCAGTGTTTCCTCGGGTCGTAAGGACTAATCATGTACAATCACAACCATGGACTTTTCTTCTTGATGAAAATAACCACTTGGAAAGTCTGATGGAGGGTTGTTCAGTACAATCATCGTAAGATTATCCATCTGCATGATTGGACATCTCTATTCCCATACCATGAAACACAGTACACAACATCACAGATGTTAGTCTCAAGTTCAAGCGGCCTTTATCCTTAATTTAGGTGGCTGAATCGACTAGGAACGAATTTATAATATACAATGTTTACAAATGAGTTTCAAGATTGAATTACAATTCATTTATATTAAAGTATAATCAAGAACTTTATCTATAATGATTGCATGGGTATACAATTAAACTAAAATGAAAACATAAAAAGTTAAATTATATTAAAATAAAGATTGTTTATTTCACTTGAGTCAATAAATTCCCTAGCCAATCATTAGCTTGCAGGGCATCTACTCTATCAATCTCTCACTTGCCCTAGAGCCAACTAACCATAAACTTTAATTACATAGCTTCGCGATGCTTCTCCGACAATGGTCTTGGAAAGGGCTTTGTAAGTGGATCAAAAATTTTATCTGCAGTGGCGACTCTTTCGACTGATATATCTCCTTTTTCCACAATCTCCCAGATGATGTGGAATTTTCTCAGTATAAGTTTTAATCGCTGATGAGATCTTGGTTCCTTTTCTTGTGCAACGGGACCAGTGTTGTCGCAGTACACCGGGACTAGATCAACTCCATTAGAAATAATACCCAACTCTTGGACGAAATTCCTCATCAAAACTGTCTCTTTGGCTACAACAGATGCATCAATATATTCAGCTTTAGTGTTGGAATCCGCAACGGTGTCTTGCTTGGAACTCTTCCAAGAGAATGTCACACCATTAAGCATGAATACAAAACCAGAGTTCGATTTTGAATCATCTATGTCACTTTGGAAGCTAGAAACAGTGTAGCCTTTCAATTTCAATTCTCCACCCCCATAGACCATGAACAAGTTCTTAGTCCTCCTTAGGTACTTAAGAATATCTTACACAGCCTTCCAATGCATTGGACCAAGATTCGCCTTATATCTTCTTGTAACACTAAAGCGTAAGCAACATCAGAGGGCGTTGATATCATACCATACATTATACTACCAATGACTGACGCATGTGGAATACGTGTCATCATCTCTATCTCTTCATCAGTCTTGGGCACATTGCTTAGATAGAGTAACATTATGACACATTTGTAAGTATCATCTCTTGGACTCTTCCATATAGAATCTCTTCATAGTGGTATCGATATAAGTGGCTTGGGTGAGCCCCAGCATCCTCTTTGATCTATCTCTATAGATTTATATTTCCAATACATAGGATGCTTCATCCATGTCTTTCATGGAGAATTTACTTGAAAACCATATTTTAGTTGATTGTAGTAATCATACATCACTCCCAATAAGCAAGATATCATCAACATAAAGTACTAGAAATGTCACTAGACTCCCACTAACTTTCTTGTACATACATGTTTCCTCATGATTCATAGCAAAACCAAATTTTTTGATAGTGTTTTCGAATATGAGGTTCTAACTTCTTGACTCCTTCTTGAGACCATATATTGATCTCTGAAATTTTCATACATTATGCTCACTTCCTACTGATGTGTACCTCTCAGGTTGAGACATTTAAATATCTTCTTTAGTGTCTCCATTGAGGAATGCAGTCTTTACATCATTTGTCATATCTCATAGTCATACCATGCTGCTATGGATAGTAATGTTCTAATGGATTTAAACATAGCTACTAGTGAAAACGTTTCCTCATAATCAATTCATTGACTTTGAGTATAACCTTTTGCAACTAGTCTTGCTTTGAAGGTCAATACCTTCCGATCCGTCCCAAGCTTTCTTTTGTAGATCCATTTGCATCCTATGTGAACAATTCCCTCAGGTGGATAAACTAAAGTCCAGACTTGGTTTGAATGCATAGAGTCCATTTCAGACTGCATGGCTTCAAGCCATTTGGATGAATCGTTATTAGATATTGCTTCTTTAAAGTTCATTGGATCACATCCAACACAAGACTCATCATGGCCTTGTTCATGAAGAAGCGTAGATCTAGCAGGTGGTCAAATAGTCCTATCAGACCTTCTAAGTGCGTATACTTCAACTACTGTTTATTTGGGATCAGGTTCAACTTCTATAGTTGAGGGAGTATCTTGAATTTCTTCAAGTTATATCATCTCACCTTTTCTATCTAATAGAAATTCCTTCTCCAGGAAGGTGGCATTTTTTGAAACAAACAATTTTGCTTCATTAGGATGATAAAAATAATATCCAATAGAATTCTTTGGATATCCTACAAAGTAGCACAAAATGGATCGACTATCCAATTTGTCTTTCACTATCTACTTCACATAAGCAGGACATCCCCATATTCTCAAGTAAGAATATTTGGGAGATTTTTCTCATTCGTATCTCATATGGTGTTTTATCAACTGCTTTTGTATGGACATTATTCAATAACATTGCCGCAGTTTCAAGCTCAAAGACCCAAAATGATGTAGTCAATTCAGTAAATCCCATCATAAATCGAACCATGTCCGTCAAAGTCCGATTACGACGTTCAGAAACAACATTCAATTGTGGTGTCGCTACTGGAGTCCACTGTGAGAGAATCTCATTCTCTTTAGATAATCCAAGAATTCAGCACTTAAGTGTTCTCCACCTCGATCAGATCGACGTGTCTTAATACTTCTTCTAATTATTTTTCTACTTCTTTTTTGAATTCTTTGAACTTTTCAAAAGCTTCAAATTTGTGTCTCATCAAGTAGACCTACCCACACCTGGAATAGTCATCAGTAAAGATAAACTTCTTTGTGGATCAAATCCATTAGACCGTATGCACGTTCCCCGTTTCCCTTAAAGGGAGTCTTGGTTATTTTTTCTTTTAGACATGACTCACAAGTAGGTAGAGAATTTATGTCTGACAAGTCAAACATTCCTTCTCCCACTAGTTTTTGCATCTTTCTTTGGGAAATATGACCTAGTCTAGCGTGCCATATTTGTGCAGGATTTGGATTATCTAATTTTTTTTGTTCAAATCCTGTTTATTTGGACATTCACTTATCATTTCCAAAACATTTCTGGTCCAAATAATTTCTTATGTCCATTCTTCTTGCAGTGAAACAAAAATGTTCTGACTTATCGGGCTTTGAGGGCCCTTTAAGTGTCCTTTGGAGTTTGCCTCTTATTGGGCTTGTTTTTCCTTGTAAGGGGCAGAACGTTTCTTTCCCTTACCTTGTGGGCCTCTTTTCGTCCCTGACAAGAAGCCCACTAGGAAACAACATTTTCCTTCTTATGGTGGCTTCATAAGTCATAAGCATACTGAATAGCTCTTCAAGGCTATCATCTATTTATTCAAATTGAAGTTCATCATAAACCCCTCAAACAAGGAAGAGAATGACAAAAAATTGATGTCATGAAGTAACTCGTTAGGAATCACCTATTCCAGGCTCGCCACTTTCTCAATAAGCCCAATCATATGTATACCACGCTCTTGGGCTAGAGCCCCATCTTACATGCGTGTAGTCACGTGGATTTTAAAAGTGGTGTATATCACTGTACGAGTTTCATACACCATGCAACTCTTGCATATGTATTCGAATGTCAGCAGCATTCAAAATTTCCTCAAATTGTCCCTACAGTTCATTTGACATAGACGTGAGCATATTACACTTTAGCTTGCACACTATGGTCCCACCATCTTGCATGCATTGTCGGTTCAGAAAGACGGACTTTAATGTGTATGTCATTTTCTCCGAATTTAGAACAATTTTTCCAAGCACTCGAAAATTAGATTTGGTTAGCTTGTTAATAACATAAATGGATTACGTGACGAAATCGAAAATATACCGATATGGAAACAGAATAATGGTTGCTGATTATTTTAAAATAATTTTAAGATATAAAATATGGATTTTATTTTATAAATTTCTCTCTCACTATTTTGATATTTCAACCACTCTCTGATGAAAAAGGGAATCGCATTTCTTTAGTGGGCACGTAGAGCCCCAATAGACACTTATGATCCCGAATAATATCAGTCAATCATAATTTCTAAAAGGTAAAATCCAATTGCATCCCTATGCAACCTCTCCGTGTTTCGCCTCGCGTTTAATAAGGACCCAATAATAAGACATCGTTTATTTTCACGTTTCAAATCGACCCATCAATATTGAATTGTAGTGGACGATCACCATGAGTTCTCCCAATAATATGACCCGAAGTAATGGGAGTTTCACTCAATTCACATCATATGTCCGGTGAAGTCACAGCTTTCTGGCATCCAGGCCTCCCTGATAATATGAGCCAAACACTGGCCGCGGGTAGCGTTCAACATGCAACCACGGTCGGTATAATTTTTACTTTTGTGGTTTGATATAAATTTTGAATCTTATTCAAAATGAGGGATTTTAATTTTTAAAATTGTCTCATCATTTTAATTTAAAATCGCGTGCCATGAGTTTGTATGTTTGCCGAATTCATGCAAATATATTATTTAATAATATGCATACATGCATACTACAATACACACATATATATCATAATATGAGACTAACAATAAATAAAGATGATCAATCACCAACACTATCAGATCCATGTGAGTCAGACATAAATCCAGGCCCATAACCTAGGTGAATGCAGAGATGCAAATGAAACTTATTACAAGAGCTTCCAATATTTTACATGTATTCATCTTGTACATCGGGATCATCATCTTATAGTCTTGATCTCTCACTATTTCTTATAATTACATTTAAATAGCCATGGTACATAAGAGATATATCTAATGGGATGGGAACGGGCTATAAACCAAGCCAATAATATCAAATAGTAACAAAATTAATTAAAAACAGTAAAATATCCTAGTATACACCAATCACATCGGTTAAGGCTCTCGATCATCTTTCATGCATTTAATATCACATAACAATATCAATTAATTAAATAAATTTAATTAATTGATTAAATCATGCATCTAATAATTTTATTACTAACCACGACAATTAAGAATGTAATAAATTAAATAAACATCTTTTTATTTAATTTCCAAATTATTCAATAATAATTGATTTATTGTAAAAACATATTTTTAGCGTAAATAATTAAAATCACAAGAAAAGTATGAATTTGGAAAATTTTATTTTAAGGAAAAATTGAACAATTTTCATAAAATATCAATTTTATCCAAAATTTGGTAAAATCAAAAAATCGCACCATAAACCCGAACAATTCAAGCCAACGACTCAGCACAGTGCCCGAGACGTTCCCGGATATCTTCCCGCACTGGCCGCCCACTGCCCGATCGTATCGCCCGCGGCCTCTGTGAGCGGCTACTGCACGCACCATGCACGGCACTGTGCACGCAGGTGCGCAAAGTGCACTGCCCGAAACACTTCCGGGCAGTCTAATTTTTTAAAAAAAATTAAAAATCAAATTTTTATGCTGCATCAATTTTTTGAAAAATTTCTTGTGCAGTTAGAAATAAAATATTCAACATGAAATTAAATCATACGATATAGAGAACCTGGCTCTGATACCACTGTTGGTTTATCGTTTTTTTGTGTCCAAAATGCAGCAGAAGTTAAATACTTTTATTTTGACATTCAAAATAATATCTTGGACACTCGTATGGTTTAAATTAAATAAAAATTTATAGGATGTTTAGCGATATACCTTTTATGAAATTTCATTTGGCCCCAAGTACTCTGATATTAACGGATCTAGCTCTTGTTTAATTCCCTACGAACTTTTTTCAAAATATTCTTTCTTCAATCTCCTAATCTGATCCACGACTGGATTACTAGTTTCACTTCTAACTTACACTAGAAAGTATGGAAGATACTTTTCACATTGGAGAGTAAAAAATGAGAGGCGGCTCAAAACCTTAAAATTATTCAACGTGGCCGAAAATTTGAGAAAGGTGGAGAGGTGATTTTCTAAAAATAATTGGAATGAATGGAAGCTAGGGTTTCAAGTCTCCTACTTAAACCATGCTTTCATGACCTAATTTGCATAATATATGTGTAGAGCCCAAAATCATTACACGTGAACTCATGCATTTATTTATTGGTTAAAATTATTTATTTAATTTTAAAATGATTTTAGCGATGTATGATTTATGATTAACATTATTTTAAAATATTATATATTTATTTGATGCACGTTAAAATGTTTTCTTGAGTTTTATGTTTCAGAGAAATAATCGATGCGGGATGGGGAAAAGAGAGCAGTGACGATTTAGGCAATTTACGAAAATGTGGTATTTTATTTCAAGTCAAGAAAATTAGTATTTTAAAAGATTTATGAAATTTTAAGCATTTTAAAGTCTAATTTAATTTATTAGGTGATTTTAAGTTTTTTTACTTTTAAAGTTTATCGGATATGTATTTTATTTTTAATTAGGGGATTTTAGTAAAGTTAGTATTTGTTTAACATTTTAATTAGCATGTTAATTAATTAATTAAGCAATTTTCTTCTCTTAATTAACTAAAACACATGCGCGCGCGCATTTCTCACACACACAAAATTTTCTCTTGAGCTTTCATTTCTTTTATTTGAGAAAAACATAGGGTTCTTAGTTCTTTCAGCAGCAGCCACCTTCCCCTTCGAATTTTTCAGTGAATTTAGTTCATTTTCTTCAAGTAATCATGCCACAAATCGTCCCGGATCGACCCTAGCATTTCTCCCCTTCAATATTGTCGTGTCGTGAGTTTTAAAGATTAAAGGCATGTATATTCTTTCGTTTTTGCATCGATCTTGTCATAGTATTTGTCATGATGTTTATTGTGTGCAAATATTCATGTGTGATATGCAAAGTTTGAGCAAAAATGGTTGGATTGATTTTGAAACGATTTTTAGATCTCAAAAACCGAGTTTGCTGTCATTTTGATTACTGTGAATTTTCGGTTGATTTTCTGGAAAAACTTTCAATATATAAAATGTATTATTTTTTATACCTTCAAATTGACAGTAAATTCGTAATTTTTTGATAAGAAACATGAGAGATATGATTTTTATCGTAAAATCGCACAAGCTGTGAAATTTCTGTGTCACAAAACCCGTCACCCTCTGTTATTTTGATTTCTGTGACTTATAGGTTGGTTTTCTGAAAATGTTTTCAACATATGATTTTTAGTATTCTGTGTTATCTTTGATTCGATTGCAAATTCGTAATTTTTTGATACGAAACGAGGGAAATATGGATTTTCTCGTAAATTCGCATAAGCTGTGAAATTTCCGTGTCACAAAATCCGTCACCCCCTGTTATTTCGAATTCTGTGACTTATAGGTTGGTGTTCTGGAAAGATTTTCAACATATTATTTGTAGTACTCTATTTTATCTTCGATTCGATAGCAAATTCATAATTTTCTGATAAGAAATGGAAGAGATATGATTTTTATCGTAAAACTGTTCAAGTTATGAAAATTTGTGCATGTTCTTCACGTTTTCTCAAGTTTTGGTTGCAGGCTTCGTTGGGATCTCCTGAATATTTGATGTTGTGGTTAGGGAAGCATGTCCAGATTGTTCCAACAAAGCCCTTGACGTTTTTAAGTATGTTCGACGTGCAAAAATAAAAATGTTTTATTTTTTCGAGGTATGCGAATTTTCTTGTGACCAATTATGAACGGGTTTGGAAGCCAAAGAACGTGTCCGAGAACCTCTCCACCACGATAAAGCATGACTCGGTTTTGATCAAGATGGGGAAGCGGTAAAGCATGACTAGAGACCAATCCTCCCAGTAAAGCATGACCAGGGATCTTATGTATATGGGAGTGGATGCTCGGTCGAAAGACTGTGATGATCGCTGCCAGCTCAGTACTGTGGTTTAGTATGATCAGGCGCATTATGTTATGAGTCACTTGCTTTGAAACATATCTCTACGCAAAATGATGATGATTATGTATGCTCACACATGTATAATGCAAGTACGTTTATGAAAATGTTTATGAAAAGTTTCACAATATGATGGCATATCTGTGTTTATGTAAGTAAGTTCAAGTTTAAGTATGTACACTCTACTTTAAAATGCATGTGGTTTTATTACGTATTATTTGTTATTCTCAGTTTATACATGTTGAGTCTTTAGACTCACTAGACTTGATCGATGTTGGTGATGACGAGTTTGAGAAAGCGAGAGGTGGGGATCAGTGAGTCGGCTCGGACTGCGTGGAGGCTAAACTCAAGGACCGCCTATGTTTTCAAGAATTTTCAAGCATATTAATTTAGTTACTCTGATTTTATAAAATTATTTCACGATGTTTAAATGAGTACTTTTTTTTTTTTGCAAACTTTGTTTGTAATCGTTTTTATTTCAAATATTTTAGACGAGCAGTTTATTTTTATCGCAATTTGAAAGATTATTATTTATTTAAGAAAATTTTTATTTTTCGCAAATTTTAAGTAGTTCAAAAATACGGTACGTTACAGTTGGTATCATAGCGGTGTTCTTGTAAAGAGTTATGCCTACTGCCAGTTGCGAGAAGCTCATGAAGTCACACCTCAAGTCCGTAAGTTTTAAAGTTTTAAATTCTTCCATGTAGTAAGCATCAAGTCATGATTTCATCATGTACATGTTTAAGTTCAAATTACGTGCATATTATGATATTGATATTATGTTATTGCATGTTGGTTTACGTGTGGGTAAATTTTGGAACAATATGTCTCCTAGACGTAGGATTGTGCGTGGAGCAGGCGATGAGGATAGAGAGGCTCAGGATGGGGAGAGGGCCACTCCTCCTCGTCCACCGCCGGATATGCAGGCTCAGATGCTTGCAGGGATGACTCAGTTCTTCACATAGTTTGTGAGGAATAATTGTGAGGCCCGGGGCCGAAGAGGGCGGGGGATGATCGCCGGTGCCATCAGTTGTACGGACAATGAGCGGCTCATGGCAGGCTTCTAGGTGGAGGGAACATGAATGAACCGACCCACACGGGAATGAGAGGGATTCCGAGACTGTTCAATGTAATGGACTGTACAGTTGAAAAGGGCTTAAAAGATTTGATTTGTACTACTCATATCACGAAGGTGCATCTTCTTTTCAGTAGCTCATCAAATAAGAACTCCAAAGTTAAGCGTGCTTGACTTGAGGCAATATTGGGATGGGTGACCTCCTGGGAAGTTTCTCAGGGTGCGTGTGAGTGAGGACATAAGCACGCTGGAAAGACTCGTCTTGATACAGTGAGGACAGTCATCAAATCTAGGGCGTTAAAGTTGGTATCGGAGCCGACCTCTGTTAGTACGATGTGGTTCGGGGACGAACCAAGCAGAAGCTGGTGGGCATGTGAGGCCCAAGGCCGAAGAGGGCGGGGGATGATCGCCGGTGCCATCAGTTGTACGGACAATGAGTGGCTCCTGGCAGGCTTCTAGGTGGAGGGAACATGAATGAACCGACCCACACGGGAATGAGAGGGATTCCGAGACTGTTCAATGTAATGGACTGTACAGTTGAAGAGGGCTTCAAAGATTTGATTTGTACTACTCATATCACGAAGGTGCATCTTCTTTTCAGTAGCTCATCACATAAAACTCCAAAGTTAAGCGTGCTTGACTTGAGGCAATTTTGGGATGGGTGACCTCCTGGGAAGTTTCCCAGGGTGCGTGTGAGTGAGGACTTAAGCACGCTGGAAAGACTCGTCTTGATACAGTGAGGACAGTCATCAAATCTAGGGCGTTACAATAATGCTGCCGTAGATACAGGGGTGAGGTCCAGACCAGAGGTGGTTTATGAGAGGTTCAGGAGAATGGACCCGAAGGAGTTCTCGGGAAATACTGACCCGATGATAGCTGAAGAATGGATTAAGTCTATCGAGGTAATTTTTGCTTTCATGGAGCCGCATGATGCAGACAGGGTCAGGTGTGACACTTTTCTGCTTACAGGAGACATCATACTGTGGTGGGAGAGCGCATCTATGTCAGTGAACTTGCAAACACTGACTTGGACTGGTTTCAAGGAGGTCTTCTACTCCAAGTACTTCACTGAGGAAGTACGCTCCCGCCTGATCAGGGAGTTCACGACTTTGCGATAGGGAGACAGCAGCGTGGCAGAAATTGTCAGGAAGTTTGAGAGGTGGTGTCACTTCGTGCCCCTGATTCAAAATGATGCCAGGGGGAAGTTGAGGCATTTTATTGATGGGTTGCGGACGATCTTGTGCCGTGATGTGAGAGTTGCTGATCCTACCACTTATGTTATCTCCGTGTCGAGATCCCTGGCGGCAGAGCAGGACCAGAGAGACATCGAGAATGACAGACAGGGCAAGAAGTCCTATCAGGCACCATAGCAGCAGCAGCAGTTTAAGAGGCCATTCCAAGGGCAGCAAGGGAAGAGGCCGTTTTAGGGACCGCCGAAAGGCAAGAGTCCTATTCCGCAGAAGAAGACTCCTCAGAGTCCTGGTTAGTACCTGGTGTGCCCGAAGTGCAACTGCCAGCATGCGGGACCATGTTTATGGGGATCGGGAAAATGCTTCAAGTGTGGAGCCACGGATCATCTACTGAAGGACTGCCACAGTGGAGGCAGCCGACCCAGGGGAGAGTGTTCACCATGCAGGCTGAGGAGGCGAACCCAGACACGACTCTTCTGACTAGTAACCTATTTAATTCAGCACCGTATTATTTTTTCTATGCATGTTTCGATTTCTATTTGGGATTATTAGTGTGTTGTTTCGTATTTTTGGTGACTTGGAATAGAAATTTTCAACTATGCATGAGGTTAAGATTTGTATTTGGGATATAAGTTTTTGTGTGTTGTGCTAACGTCTATTAGGAAATATCTTCATAAAGAGAGTCGCCACGAAGGCTTTGATAGATTACGGGATCACTCAATCTTTTATCTTGGAGACGTTCGCTAATCATCTGGATGTCAAGTCCATTTGACTCGACTTGAACTACTCAGTGACAGTCCCATTAGGGGAGGAATTGTCAGCTACTAGTGTGGTCAGAGACATCAACCTTGAACTTCAGGGCCACCTAGTGTATGTCGATCTGATTGTGTTGCCGATGCCAGAATTTGATATTATCATGGGAATGGACTGGCTTAATAAGAACGGAGTTCTTATTGAGTTTCAAAAAAAGTCAGTGTTGGTAAGACCGTTGGGCATGGAGCAGTTTCTTTTTGAGCCAGACAGATAGAGAAGTTCCCTCGCATGCTCTCTTGCATGCAGGCGCGGAGAATTATTCACAAGGGGTGTCAGGCTTTCTTGGCCACCTTACGTACCCACTCCGTCAATATCCAATGAACCAGTACCCACTCTGTCGATATCCAATATCCAATGTGTCAATCTCTAAGGCACCGTACCGTTTAGCTCCAGCTGAGATGTTAGAGCTCAAACAACAAATTCAGGAGCTCCTAGACAAAGAATTCATTCACCCTAGTTTCTCTCCATGGGGCGCACCAGTGCTCTTTGTAAAGAAGAAAGATGGGAGCATGAGGTTGTGTATCGATTATCGAGAATTGAACAAGGTAACGATTAAGAACAAATACCCACTACCAAGGATCGAGGAATTATTCGATCAGCTTCAGGGAGCTACAGTGTTCTCTAAGATAGATCTGCGAACTGTTTATCATCAACTGAAGGTGAAAGATGCAGATGTTCATAAGACAGCCTTCAAAACCAGATATGGGCACTAACAGTTCTTAGTAATGCCATTTGGACTGACGAATGCTTTAGCGATTTTTATGAACCTGATGATCAAGTATTTCAGCCTACCTAGATCAGTTCATCATTGTGTTCATTGATGACATTCTTATCTACTCGAAGAGCCATGAGGAGCACAGTCAGCATTTGGGTACAGTTTTGCATGTCTTGCAGAGTCGAAAGTTGTTTGCAAAATTCAGTAAGTGTGAATTCTGGTTGGAGAAAGTAGCATTTTTGGGACATATAATATCTAGCAGTGGAATTGAGGTGGATCCAGCTAAGGTGGCAACAGTTAAAGAATGGGTTGAAGGTAGCTGCCGTTGCCTTTGCGTTGAAGATATGGAGACATTATTTATATGGTTTGAATTCTCGAGTTAGCTGCCGTTGCCTTTGCGTTGAAGATATGGAGACATTATTTATACGGTGAGAAATGCCATATATTAACTGATGACAAGAGCCTCAAGTATTTCTTCACGCATAAATAACTTAACATGAGACAAAGACGGTGGTTGGAGTTAGTAAAAGACTACGATTGTGAAATTAGCTACCATCCAGAGAAAGCTAATGTTGTGGCAGATGCTTTGAGCAGAAAAGTTGCAGTCGTAGCACAGCTGTCAGTGCAGAGATCTATTCAGTCAGAGATTCAGTGTTTTGGCTTAAAAATGTATCCTAAAGACAGAGCTCCTAAGCTGTTTAATCTGACAGTCCAGTCTTCTTTGCTAGACCGAATCCGTAGAGGTCAGCCTTCTTATGAGCAGTTACAGAAATGGAGACTGAAGGATGAGGCCAAGTGCAGTGTACTCTACACAGTGTCTGATGGTACAGTGAAGTAAAGAGGAAAGATGTGGGTATCTAGTGTTGATTCGATCAGAGAGGATTGACAGAGACACATACATCTCCATATTCTATCCATCCAAGGGGTACCAAGATGTACAAAGACGTACATATTTTGTATTGGTGGCCAGGGATGAAGAGGGACATTCATCGTGTTGTGTCTGAGTGTCTCACTTGCCCGCAAGTGAAAGCAGAGCATCAGAGGCCTGTAGGTACGCTTAAGCCGCTTCCTATTCCCGAGTGGAAATGGGAGAATATCAGCATGGATTTCGTTGTTGGATTGCCAAGGTCAGTCAGAGGATCTAATTCTATTTGGGTTATAGTGGATCGACTTACTAAATCGGCACACTTTTTTCTAGTGAAGACGACTTTCTCCATGACTCAGTATGCAGAGCTCTATATCCGGGAGATAGGCAGATTGCACAAGATCCCAGTTTCTATCATGTCCGACAGGGACCCGAGATTCAAATCGTCCTTTTGGAAGAGTTTACATGCAGCCATGGGGACGAAGTTGCTATTCAGTACGGCATTCCACCCTCATACAGATGACCAGTCTGAGCGAGTGATTCAGATATTGGATGATTTGATGCGAGCTTGTGTGATCGATTTCCATAGGAATTGGGAATCAAAGCTACCTCTAGTGGAGTTTACCTATAACAACAGTTTCCAATCATCTATAGGTATGGCTCCCTACGAAGCACTGTTTGGAAGGAAGTGCAGATCGCCGATTCATTGGGATCAAATCGGAAAAAGATCAGAACTTGGCCCAGAGATTGTTCAGCTGACTGCATATGTGATGGTCAAGATCCGAGACATAATGAAGACTGCACAGAGTCGCCAGAAGATTTATTCTAACAAGAGAAGAAGGGATCTCAAATTCGCTATAGGAGATCACGTATTCGTGAAGATAGCACCTATGAAAGGTGTTATGAGGTTTGGGAAGAGAGGCAAGTTGAGTCCGAGATTCATTGGAGCTTTCTAAATTCTTGATAGAGTTGGGACACTTGCTTATCGAGTAGCTCTACTGCCGAATACACAATGTGTTCCACGTTTCGATTCTGAGGAAGTATATGGCTAATCCTTCGCATGTTTTGATCTATGAGCCGTTGCAGCTTGCTCCAGATCTGTCTTATGAGGAAAGACCTGTCCGAATTCTAGACAGATAGGTGCAAAGACTTCGGAACAAACTGACCAAGTTGGTCAAAGTCCAGTGGCTGAATCAATCGGTGCAGGAGGCCGAAGCAGATATGAGTAGCCGCTACGTGGAATTGTTTGGTAAGATTTAATTTCGAAGAAAAAACTTATTTAAGTGGAGGAGGAATTGTAGAGCTCAAAACTAGTACACGTGAACCCGTGCATTTATTTAATGGTTAAAATTATTTATTTAATTTTAAAGTAATTTTAGCGATGCATGATTTATGATTAACATTATTTTAAAATATTATATGTTTATTTGATGCATGTTAAAAATGTTTTTTTGAGTTTTATGTTTCAGACGAATATACGATGCGGGATCGGGTAAAGAGATCGGTGACGATTTAGGAAATTTATGGAAAAATTGTATTTTATTTCAAGTCAAGAAAATTAGTATTTTAAAAGATATATGAAATTTTAAGTATTTTAAAATCTAATTTAATTTATCAGGTGATTTTATGATTTTAAACTTTTAAAGTTTATCGCATATGTATTTTATTTTTAATTAGGGGATTTTAGTAAAGTCAGTATTGGTTTAACATTTTAATTAGCATGTTAATTAATTAATTAAGCAATTTTCTTCCCCTAATTAACAAAACACACGCGCACTCACATACACGGCACACACACAATTTTCCCTTGAGCTTTCATTTTTTTATTTGAGAAAACCTAGGGTTCTTAATTCTTTCAGCAGCAACCACCTTCCCCTTCGAATATTTCAGCGAATTCACGTTCAATTCTTCAAGTAATAGTACCGCAAATCGTCCCAGATCGGCCCTTGAATTTCTCTGCTTCGGTATCGTCGTTTCGTGAGTTTTAAAGATTAAAAACATGTATATTCTTTCGTTTTTGCATCGATCTTGTCATAGTATTTGACATTATGTTTATTGTGTGCAAAAATTCATGTGTGATATGCAAAGTTTGAGGAAAAATGGTTGGATTGATTTTGAAACGATTTTTAGATCTCAAAAACCGAGTTTGCTGTCGTTTTGATTACTGTGACAAAGAGGGTAAGAGGGTGGATAAAGAGGGTAAGAGGGTGGAACGAAAATTGGGTTGTAGAGAGCTATGGTTTCGGTTTGGGTGTCCTTGAAGTGTATTGTTGCTGGCTGCTGTTAGTGCACGTCCAAGAGTCCTAAGGGGCTGATTCACGGTCCTAAATAAGCTAAGGGACGGCTGGTGCAAGGTCTAGGGCATGGGACGCTAGGGGTTGGCCGCACAAGGCTTGTAGGTGATAGTTTATGGGTTTTCAAGTGCATGGGATGTATAGGATGTTCTAGTAGGTTGTTAAGGGCATGGTCATGGACCTAGGAAGGTTATGTAAGCTCTGGTTGGGTCAGCCAAGGGTTTGGGTTTTATGCAAGCTAGGGTCTTAAAAAATGAGCAGAAATTTCCAACTAGGTTCTAGGCTTGTTCAAGGGTTTTAATTGGCTTGATTTGATATGGAAAAAGGGTTAGTAAGCTATTAATAAGCTATGGTTCAAGTTTAGTAAAGTTGGGTTAAGTTTTGAGTCGATACAGGTTAAAACCGGGACGTACGGTTAAGTTTTTTTAAAAACGAATTAGGAAATTAGTTGAGGAGTTTAATTTTTTGTCTAAGAAATGTTTATGGGTGTATTTTAACGTGTCATGTTAATTTTAGAGATGAAAAGCTTATGTTTAAATTTTGGAAAGAAAATATTAAGTTTTGAATTTATTCGGGTTAAAAACACTTCATGGTTTAGTTATTAAGTAATTAAATTGAAAGGCTCGGGTTTACTTCTAAGAAAAATATTATAAGTCAAATTTAAGCTTATAAGATGATTTGGGATAGGCTCGGCTCAATAAAAGTAAGAAAAAGCCTAAATCAAGAATTTTTGAGTCCAGGGGTAAAATGGTCATTTTTGTCCCGCATAGTACTAAAGGTCTAGTAGTGCTTCGAAGAATCATAATACATGCTAAATGATATTTAAAATGTTTATGACGAAAATATGAAATTTTATAATTTATGATAAAACTGTATAATTTTTACTGTTAAAATGTTATTTTACGAATTTTAAAGGACACGATATTTTATGAATAAAAATGAAAGAAAATATTTGAAGGATTTGAATTGACTGTAACAAACGTGATATGATATGATTGGGAATATCGTGAGGGAGAAGGCCCCAGCTAGAGCCCGTTTACAGGAGACGGCCCCAGAGGGAGCCCGACGATCGTATTTTAATTTTACAGCGGTGTCTAGTGCCCGTCCCCGTCCGCAATGGTGAGCTAAGACTGATCAGTATACCACATGATACGATAACAACTAGTCTTTTTCAAGGATCAAACTTCACCCAAAATGATATATGATGAAAAGCTTTACGATTTAAAGATTTATGATTTATGCTTGCAGATTTATGCTAGCTATTTTATATAAAAGCATGATTTTTAATGCATGTGCATGTATATGTCTTTTGGTTAGTCGTGGTTAGAATGTGCTGAGTCATTATACTCACTTGGTTTGGATGGTTGCAGACAATGATGATTTCGAGGGAGGCGTTGATGCTTGAGTGGATCGAGTACGACAGTACACTCCTGAGGGACGTTTATTTTCTGCATTAGCTTGATAGTTAAAGTTTTGAAATAAAGATATTGTTAATGATTGATATAGAGATTTTTATGCTTTATTTTAAAGTTTAGTTTGATTTAATTTTAAATGTGGCATATGATTTTGGATGTTTGACGGTTTACGGATTTTATGCAGTTGAGACTTTGAAGTATTGAGTTATGTTAATTTGAATGATTCGAATTTTAAAAAAATAAATAATAGGATTTTAAAGTTAAAAATTAGTGGACGTTTCAAACTATCAGTTGGGCTTTTTTGTCTTGCTTTGACTTCTTCCAATGATTGACAAAGCCGCATGTACTCATTTACCATTTCATGAATTGTTGTGAATAGATCATCTAGTGTAAAATTATTTGAGCTAAAATCAAATACCTCATTATTTGTAGATTCTAGCTCAGCATCGGCCACGAGGCACTTTCATCACTTTCACTAATAGAGCACTTTGACTCAGATGAGTTTGAGTCTAAATCTGCCCACTTGGCCTTACTGTCCTCGACCACCAATACTTTTTGATATCTTCTCTTCTTGGATGACCTCTTGTCATCTTTGGACTTCTTCTCGTCATGAGATCGGCCGCCTTTGTGAGCTAGCATATTATCATCCTTCTTAGGTTTATGGCAGTCAGCAATAAAATAGGCCAACTTTCCAATAGTTGAAAACACATTGTCCCCATAACTGGAATCTTTCTTATAGTGATTGCGTCTGTTTGGCCTTTGAAAATTTCTGTGATTATTCCTTAAGAGATTACCAAATTTCTTTACAAACAGTGACATTGCTTAACTGTTCAGATGACTCCTCTTTAGAGGCAGATTGTTCAATTGATGTAATATTCAGGGCCTTAGTTAGTTTGGCTATTGATTCACCATCAATTCTTGTTTCAAGTTCGAATTCATATGCCTTAAGGATTGCAACAAATCATGTAGTTCAAGCTTGTTAAGATCTTTAGCTTCACGCATTGTCATAGTTTTGACATCCCATTCTCTCGGGGTGCGCTAGCATGGTTGTATCAGTTTCTCCCAGATATATTTGGCAGTGGATTACATCTTGATTTTTCTAAAATTATTCTTATCCAGTGTTTTATAAGAGATGTATTTGGCGACATTGTCTAGATTTGTCTCTTGTTTGTCTTCACCAATTCAGTCCATTCTTTGTTTTTCAATCATCTGCGGATCACTGTTAGAGATGGAAATGGGAGTATTGGCTTTCATGATCTACATTGGTCCGTCTGTGATGACTTACCACATAACATTGTCTTGTGCAGTTAAATGAGCATGTATCTTGATTTTCCATAAATCAAAGTCTTCTTTGGAATGATAATTCGGGCCAACAAATATGAATCTAATGTAAAATAAATTATAGGTAAGTGTCACAATTTTAATGTCACCTCATCTTCTTTGTGGAACGATTTAACTAAAAGATTTTAGCAATTACAACACTTTGAAACTACCCATTTCAGCTGTACTTCCCACACTACTTAATTGAAACTCTTAGTGTATCATATGCTTTAAAAAATTAAGACTTCTTACTCTCAGTTACAAAGATTTTTAAAATAAATTCTAATAACAAAAATAATCCTTAATGATTTGAATGAAAAATTTAATGTATGCTTGCTATGATCAGTTGGGCTCTAAAAAATTTCTTTGAACTCCGAAGAAATTTTCTCAGATAGATGGAAAAAAATGAAGAGAATAATGGAGAGTTATTTAGTATGTCTTCATTGATCTATTTGTAGACATCACCTACAATAGTCATCTTTTGAATCTTGAAATCCGTTACAAATACCGACATGGTTTTGTCATGTTATCGTTCTTTCATACAAATATTACACTTCAGGTAGTGCGCATGAACCCTGACATTCAACGAATTAAAAAGTTGTTTCACGAGAGATCTTATCCAATCATTGGTTGGGCTTTATTATTCAAGAATGATCAGCAGATATTCAGAGAACGATTATTGATTAGACTAACTTATCCACTGAGGCAAATTGTTCCATCAGTTTTCCATTGATCAGCTCGGCTTTTGTTCGGCGACCCTTTAAATCAGCTTGACTTCTATCAGTGAACCTTATGCCTTAGAATAATAAACTAACGATTTTACTTAGGCAATTGGCAGGGTCCCGATTAATCATTTTGCTTAGGAAACATATATACACTTGTATGATAAGTTTCCTTCTTAAATTTAGTTCGGCTAAGCCCTGTAATTATCCATTGGATCAACAGCCTTGTTAAATCGCCAAAACATAAGATCATATGCCTTGTTAAATAACCAAAACATAAATGTTCCAACAAGTAGATATCCAAGTGGTTCGAGAATTCGCAGATGTTTTTCATGAAGATCAAGCTTGCTCAACCATGGATTGATAAATTGAATTTGGAATCAATTTGAAACCCAGGGGCAACATCTATTTTGAAGGCACCATACGGGATGATGAAAGCAGAGGCCAAGGAACTCAATGATCTACTTCAAGAATTGTTGGACAAAAAGTGAAACAACCAAGTGCATCACCTTGGGAAGCACCTGTGTCTTATTTGTCAAAAAGAAAGACGGAATTATGATATTGTGCATCATCTACCGAGAGCTAAACAAGATCACAATCAAAAACAAGTATCCACTTCCGAAAATCGACAACCTCTTTGATAAGCTGAGAAGAGCTAAAGTATTTTTGAAGCTCGACTTGAGGTCAGGATACCACCAACTGAATTTTAAGGCCGAGGATACTCCTAAAGAAACATTCAAAACAAGATATTGCCATTATGAATTCATTGTAATGCCTTTTGGTCATGGATCTCATGAATCGGGTGTTCAAGACATTTTTTGAAACGTTTATGGTAGTCTTCATTCACGATATCCTTATTTACTCTCCAATCGTGTAAGACCGCAAAAATCATATTCGGATGAAAAGTACACACAAAAATGGATATCATCAGTCTCTTATCATGGATTATATGATTTTTATGTTGGTCTGACATGTTATCATAAAAACTAGCAAAGTCTACTTTTTCTTGTTGTGAAATTATATATTCTAGATTAGCATAATGTCTGATATTGACTGTCTACTGGAGTTACTTCTTATTATGCTTTCTGGTTTTCCTTAGTCATAAATTCAGTGAAACCATATGGTTCTAATTTTCCTAAAGTTGTAGTTTTCCTTAAAGTTCCGGTTTTCTCTAAGCACCACATCAGTTATCAGATACAATTTATGTAATAAAAATTAAATATGAAGTGCATTCAATAAAACATGGAGTGTAAGTATTAATATAATAATAATAATAATTGTTGTGAAAAAGTAAAAATTTATAGTAAAAAATAAAAATCTCTAACTCTCAAAATTTACCAAACAACACACTTTATAATATTTTTCTCTCTACTCAATTGTGAATTTCTTCACAAATGGTGAGCCTATTTATAGAATTTCTTTACAAATAATCCAAAAATATAATACATCATTACCTACATCATCACACACAAATTTCTAATTTTTACAACTCTTATTTTCAACATTCAAATATTCAATACACATATTTTAAATATTATTTTTCAACACTCCCCCTTGTGATGATGATTATAATGATTGTCTTCATTACGTGTTTTTATACTGCCTCGTTAAAAACCTTACTAGGAAAAACTCATTGGGATAAAAACCATAGTAAGGGAAAAAGAGTGCAGTCACTTAAGCTCCCCCTCATGTTGACACGAACAATTCTTCACAAATTTCGTAGATTGCGCATCCCAATATTATATACGTGATTTCTGAATATTGACGTAGGAAGTGCCTTTGTGAAGAGATCTGATGAGTTTTCACTTGATTGAATGTGACGAACATCAATACATTTATTCTTCTCTAGCTCTTTGGTGAATGCGAAGAACTTAGGAGGAATATGTTTAGTTCTGTCGCTTTTTATGTATCCCTCTTTCATTTGAGCAACACATGCAACATTATCTTCATATAGTATCACAGGCTTCTCGTCGAATGATAATCCGCATGAGATTTGGATATGTTGAGTCATTGATTTTAACCACACACATTCACGGCTTGCTACATGTAGTGCAATAATCTCGGCATGATTTGATGAAGTTGTTACGAGCGTTTGTTTCTGTGAACGCCAAGAAATTGCAGTGCCTCCACGAGTAAATACATATCCAGTTTGGGAACGTGCCTTGTGTGGATCAGATAAGTATCCAGCATCGGCATAACCAATTATACTTGGATTAGCATCTTTTGAATACAAAAGTCCCAAGTCTGTCGTTCCTCGTAGATAACGAAATATATGTTTAATTCCGTTCCAGTGTCTCTTTGTTGGATATGTGCTAAATCTTGCCAACAAATTTACGGAAAAAGATATATCAGGCCTTGTACAATTTGTAAGATACATAAGGGCACCGATAGCACTTAGATATGGTACTTCTGGACCAAGAATATCTTCATCATCTTCACATGGACGGAATGGATCCTTTTCTATGTTTAATGATCTAACAACCATTGGAGTACTTAAAGGATTTGATTTATCCATATTAAAACGTTAAAGGATCTTTTCTGTATAATTTTTCTGGTGAACAAACATTCCACATTCTTTTTATTCAATTTGTAAACCCAGACAACACTTGGTTTTTCCAAGATCCTTCATTTCAAATTCTTCCTTCAAGTATGACACAACTTCTTGAATTTCCTTATTTGTTCCAATGATGTTTAAATCATCAACATATACAGCAATAATTACGCATCCGGATGTTGTTTTCTTAATGAAAACACAAGGGCATATTGAATTATTTACATATCCCTTTTTCATCAAGTGATCACTTAGCCGATTATACCACATTCGGCCGGATTGCTTTAACCCATATAACGATCTTTGTAATTTCACAGAATAACATTCTCTGGGTTTTGAACTTTGTGCTTCAGGCATCTTAAATCCTTCAGGGATTTTCATATATATATTACTATCAAGTGATCCATATAAGTAAGCTGTAACAACATCCATAAGACGCATTTCTAAATTTTCAGATACCGCCAAGCTAATCAACTACCGAAACGTAATTGCATCCATCACGGGAGAATACGTTTCTTCATAATCAATTCCAGACCTTTGAGAAAAACCTTGGGCAACAAGTCGAGCTTTATATCTTACTGTTTCATTTTTCTCATTTCGCTTTCGAATAAAAACCCATTTGTATCCAACAGGTTTTACACCTTCAGGTGTAAGGACTATAGGTCCAAAAACATTACGTTTATTTAGTGAATCCAATTCAACCTGGATGGCTTCTTTCCATTTTATCCAATCCTGCCGATTTTTACATTCACCAAAAGATTTTGGTTCATGATCTTCATTATCATTTATGATGTCGATTGCCACATTATAAGAAAATATATCATCAATTTCTTCTATATCTTTTCGGTTCCATATTTTTCCAGTATTAATATAATTGATAGAGATTTCATGATTCTCGTCAGTTTGTGGTTCTGACAGAACATTTTCATCATCATGTGTTTCTTCAGGAACACCATTCTCTATTTTGTGATCATCATGTGTTTCTTCAGGAACATCATTCTTTATTTTGTGATCATCGTGTTTCTCTATAATTTTTCTTTTTCGAGGATTTTTATCCTTGGAACCGACAGGTCTTCCACGCTTCAGGCGTTTAATGACATCATGAGTATCTTCAATTTGTTTCTTCGGAATTTCAATTCGAGCAGGGGCATTTGCAGCATGTATATATGATTTAGTTACCCTTTTTGTGTCTGCAAATGCATCTGGTATTTGATTTGCTATTCTTTGCAAGTGCACAATTTGCTGTACATCTTTTTCACATTGTTTTGTTCTTGGATCCATATGTAACAATGATGATACATACCATGTAATTTCTTTTTCGGTATGTTTCTGTTCTCCCCCTAACATTGGGAAGATTTCCTCATTAAAATGACAATCAGCAAAACGTGCTGTGAACACTTCGCCTGTCCGAGGTTCAAGATATCGAATGATTGATGGACTATCATAACCGATATAAATTCCAACCTTTCTTTGAGGTCCCATTTTCTTTTGTTGCGGTGGTGCAATAAGCACATACACCATACATCCAAAAATTCTCAGATGAGAAATGTCTGGTTCTTTACCAAATGCAAGCTGCAATGGGGAGTATTTATGATATGCACTTGGTCTGATGCGAATTAATGAAGCAGCATGTAAAATTGCATGTCCCCATATAGAAATAGGGAGCTTTGTTTTCAAAATAATTGGTCTAGCAATCATTTGCAGACGTTTAATCAATGATTCAGCCAATCCATTCTGTGTATGTACATGAGCAACAGGATGCTCAACAATGATTCCCATAGACATACAATAATCATTGAAAGTTTAGGAAATAAATTCACCAGCATTATCAAGTCTAATTTTCTTGATTGTATAATCGGGAAATTGATTCCTCAATTTTATTATTTGAGCAAGTAATCTTGCAAATGCAACATTTCGAGTTGACAATAAACATACATGTGACCATCTGCTGGAGGCATCAATCAATACCACAAAGTATCTGAATGGTCCGCATGGTGGATGGATTGGTCCACAAATATCACCCTGAATACGTTCAAGAAACATTGGTGATTCAGTTTGGATTTTGGCTGGTGATGGTCTTATAATAAGTTTTCCAAGAGAACATGCTTTACATTGAAACTTATTATTCTGAAAGATCTTCTGGTCTTTCAGCGGATGACCATGTGTATTTTCTATAATTCTTCGCATCATTGTTGAACCAGGATGTCCTAATCGATCATGCCAATTGGTTAATATTGAAGAATTATCTACTACCATGTTTGATTCAATGGGACTTATATGTGTATAATGCAATCCAGTAGGGAGCATTGGTAGTTTTTCAATCACATATTTCTTTCCTGATTTATATGTGATAAGACACATATATTTCTTATTCCCTTCATTCATTGTTTGAGTATCATACCCATGGGAATATATATCATTAAAACTCAACAAATTTCTTTTCGATTGTGGTGAATATAAAGCATCATTGATCAAAAATTTTGTACCATTAGGTAACAAAAATTGTGCTTTACCACATCCTTCAATCAAGTCTACAGGACCTGATATTGTATTCACCGTTGTTTTTGTTGGTTTTAGTTCCAAGAAATATCTTTTATCTCGGAGGATAGTGTGCGTTGTACCACTATTGGGTATGCAAACTTCAGCTTTGCTCATAGCATTTATCATATTTGAACTTCAAAAAAAATATGCAATGAAATAAGATTACTGACAATACATATGTAAATATAACACATATCTTAATTGTACAATAAAACATTATTATATGAATACATGAAAAATAAATTATTGTACATTTATATTCTACCATTATATTGTTCATTCGCAGAGAAATCATTGGGAAAATCAGTAGCATCAATATTGTTCATTTCTATCCCACCAACATATTGATCATCTCCAGAGAAATCATTCATAAAATCAGCAGCATCAAAATGAGTTGAATCACTCAAACGGTCACTGCGTTCAGTGAAGTTGGTCTCTTTTTCTTTCCCCTTTATCGATTCTTTATAGAGCTTGCAAAGGTGCTCAGGGGCTCGACAAATACGAGACCAATGTCCTGGAGTGCCGCATCTGAAACAAGAACTTTCAAATCTTTTCGAATGATTTTCATTAACACTCATGTTCTCATGATGCCTTTTCTGTGGGTGGTTCGTGACGCCCTTTTGAGATGAGTTATAAAAATAACTATCTCTATTGTTTTCAAAACCACGGCCTCGACCACGACCACGACCAATTCCACGTCCACGTCCACGACCACGACCTCGACCTCGACCAAAACCTTGTCTTTGAATTTGATTTTGGTTTCCAGGTTTCAATTCATTTTTACTCACAGCATTTACTTCTGGAAATGCTGTTGATCCAGTGGGTCGGGACTGATGATTTCTCATTAATAGCTCATTGTTCTTTTCCGCCACAAGAAGACAGGCGATGAGTTCACGCACTCTATATTGTTGCTGTAAAGTTATATTTGATGCGTGAAACGTAGAAAATATTTTTTCAAGCATTTCCGATTCTGTAACCTCATGTCCACAAAATTTAAGCTGCGAGATTATTCGATACATCGCTGAATTATAATCACTGACTTTATTAAAATCTTGGAATCTTAACATATTCCATTCATCACGGGCGGTCGGAAGTATAACTTCCCTTATATGTTCAAATATTTCTTTCAATTATTTTCACAGAGCCATGGGATCTTTTTCGATGAGATATTCACATTTTAAACCTTCATCGAGATGTCGACGCAAAAATATTATAGCTTTTGCTTTTTCTTGTGATGAAGATATATCATTTTCTTTAATGGTCTCGCTTAGACCCAATGACTCAAGATGCATTTCTACATCGAGAGTCCATGGCATATAATTTTTTCCCGTGATGTGGAGCGCAACAAATTCGAGCTTTGTCAAATTTGACACGGTGGTACTAAAAAATTACGATGCATTTTATTATTTAATGAATATTGCAATACAAAGTAATGGATAAACAACAAGTACAAGCATTTGTAAAAATAAAGAAAACACAAGAGGAGGATATTCTCCGATAAATAAAAGACTCATGAGTATGATAACCAAAATAATTAAAAATAATCTTGAGAAAGTCTTCTTCTTTTTTCTTCGAAAAATTTGATGAAGAATAATTTTTAGAGAATAGGAGAAAGTTGGAGTGATTGAAAGAGTTTGTGAGATCATATTTATAGGGCAAAAACTATGCGTTTTGTTACCGTTTATAACCGTTGGTGTACAAAAAAATAAATGTATGTATTTGTATAATTTTATGGTAATAATATGGTGTATATAATATTAGTCATGTTTAAATAATTATGTATATCATATCACATTATTATAATGATGTGTCATAATTTATTTTGTTAAAAAATCTTATAGGCTTTTATACTTGTCGTATCTTTTACGGGAGTGTGGGATGTCGTCTTAACATCCTCCCAGGATTTATAACAAGTTTTTCAAAAATTTATTTTTATTATTTCTAATAATAACATTATATTATATATTAAATATATACACAATAAATAAATAACAATAAAATAAATATTATTACTTTTGTTACCTTTTTCTTCTGTTTGGAGCTTGGAAAAGTATGAAGGACTTTTAGAGCTTCGTGCTGATAACGTGTTGTGAAAAAGTAAAAATTTATAGTAAAAGTAAAAATCTCAAACTCTCAAAATTTACCAAACAACACACTTTATAATATTTTTCTCTCTACTCAATTGTGAATTTCTTCACAAATGGTGAGCCTATTTATAGAATTTCTTTACAAATAATCCAAAAATAAAATACATCATTACCTACATCATCACACACAAATTTCTAATTTTTACAACTCTTATTTTCAACATTCAAATATTCAACATTCAAATATTCAATACACACATTTTAAATATTATTTTTCAACAACAATAATAATAATAATAACTACTACTACTACTTTTAAGCATGACACTTGAGAAGTTTTGGCTCAAACAAGTGTCATGGCTTATATGACTCACCCCACTCAATTTTTCCTATAAAAGAACCACAATTAACATATTTGATTACATCAATGTGTGAATTTCATGAAGTTTAGAGAGAGGAGGGGAGGAGGAATTAAATAGAAAAAGAGGTAAAATAGTGAAAATAAAGATAAAAATATAAAATTTTTGTCCAAAACTCTTGGAATATTTACAGGACACCCCTCTTCAACCCAGCAATCAATGTGTACAGAAGGTGTATCAAAATCCATGAAGAACAGTTTATGGAAAAATTGTAAAAACTTCTTGAAAAACTTTTTTTAAGGTAGATATATTTACAGCTTATATTTATTGTTCTTTTTTAACAAATTTCACTTCGATCGCAACATAAAACTTGTTCCAAATATTTTCTAGTATACATATATGTCAGCCGATGGTTTTGATGATCATCGAAAGTACTGTATTTATATGACTGAAAAAGATTGATCATCTTGGTTTTTCGAAATTTCGGCACGATCAATTTGAAATTTAAAAAGACTTTTTGAATTAAATTTATAGGTAAAAAAAATGAGTTCACTTGAAAATCACCAGCTGCGAGTGGCTGTCTGAGCTCGGCCACACAAGGGTAAGTTGGTGCATGAGGTACATGCGCCACTTCGATGGCCATTATTTTGTCTTCCGATCGTTTATTCACTAGTTTTAAGCCTTCTTTAAAATTTTAATGATTTTTGGACTTGTATTTTAATTGTTATTAATTTATAAAACTTTAATCAAAACATTTCAGTACAATTTTTTTATAAAAATGAATTTTCAAAGCTTCAAAGGCCTACTACAAGTCTTAAACAATGTAAAATCATTCAAATTATATTTTTTTGGAATTATCTTGGCTTAGGATCGACAACTGAGGTGAATTAGTAAGCTAAAGAGGTAAAGTTTACAACCGATTTGTTTAAAATAATAAAACGATATGATATTTATTTACATTTTTCGGGGAATTTTGTTGTTTAAAATCCGAATTCTTTAAAATAATAAAACGTTATGAATTTTTGTAGTTATTATTAATTTAGCATATTGGATTTTTGCATTTATTTTGATTTAATAGTTGGTGATTGGATTTATGATATTTATTTAAATTTTTTTTATATGTATTTTTGTTTGTTGGATTTATAGATTTATTATTTGGCGTTCGTGTATACATAAGTTTTAAAATTTACATATTCTTATCAAACTCAATAATTTTATGTATTTTAAAAATATACCTACTCTCTTAAAAATTATAAATTAAGGTTTTTTTACTTTCAATTTAATAGATCGAAAGACATGAAGCAAAAATCTTATGGTTTACTATAAATTAATTCGAAAGAATTTACTTATATTGTACAAAATATAATAAGGAAATAATTGATTAATTGAAGATTTCAATATTTTTTTCAACCGTTGAGCATATTGTGATGCATAGAGTGGAGTAGAGAATTCGAAGCCAAATATTCATGGTCTATTTTACTTAATATTAAAACTTATCAATATCTAAATACTTTAAAAATAATTTAATAATTGAACTTATTAATATCTTAATACTTAATATTAAAAATTATTTTATATATAAATACTTTTAAAATATAAATATATTAAGTTATAACACAAACGATATGTTAAACAAAATATATGAAATAGACGAATCATATTCCATTTAAGAAAATAAATATGATTAATGACATCCAAAATGAAAAATACAATTCTTTTATTGATTATTCTTGCAACCTCCGGTCATCGTCGGTTATATATTCATTCGTAATGGCAATCTCCAGGAGCTGCAAAACATAAAAAAAATTGTTTCTTGAAAATTTTATAATATACATAATATTGGTAAAAAAAAATTATTGTTCATGATCAAAATACTATATTTGCTAATTTAAACAATATAATTTAATATATACTAAATCCCATAAAAAAATTGAACAACAAGTTATTCGAATTCAAGAATTTTCCAATTAACTTACACAAAATTTTTGTACAAATACTATATATACTAACACACAAAATATATGTATATATATACAATACACACACACTAGAACCCATTAAAATATATTTAATAAAACTATTATTATCCAAAAAAAAATTTAAGAAAGCTATTCAATTTAAAGATTTTTCAAATTTGCCTACATAACGATATAAAATGTATGCAATATTATAATTATTTTAAAATCTTAAGAAAGAGAGAGAGATTTGTTTTCTTACATGGATCTTGAAAGATTGTCATACCAAATCCCTCCAGACATTTGGCCGTCATACGATAGTAGGAATTGAGAACGAACGATGCATGGGATTGCACTGTGTTGGGCTCATGGCACTTACCTCCTGGATTAATTGGGTTACAATTTACAACCGAGCCACATGCGAAGTCCATAAATTTAAACAATTCACGATCACGGGGGGGATCGGAAACCAACACGCACCATGTACCTAGCTGAAATAAAAATTTAAAATTATTATTTTTATGAATACAATTGAATGAAAATCATTAGGTTTTAATCTTGTTTTTCGGGGTAAGTTGAATTTATGAAATCAATAATCAAGAATTTTATACATATCTAACGAGTTTATGGAATTGGTGCATTCAATGTAAGAAATCTTCATTAAACAATAGCAACTTACTGGCCCATGACATCTTGGTGCAACAACCGCAAAAAAGATTGAAACAAAGAGCAAATAGATATTTAACTTTGTCATTTTTTTTAATCAAGTTTCGTTATGTAAAATATTGTGAGTTATATAGATTTAAAATAGATGTGAAATTGCAGAAACAAAACTTTTCAAAAAGTAAGTCCTAAATAAAATAATATTGTATCTCAATAAATATGGTATTTACTTTAACAAATAAATATGGTATTTACTTTAACAATGAATACATTAATAATACTAAAACAACTATTCGTAAATATTTTTAAAATTTATTCCTAAACGATAATTATATATCAATAAATTTTTACTTTAGTTAATCTTGATTACAGAATCTCATACGCGTATTGACTTTTGAAAAGTTATTGTAGTAAAAAAATGTAATATATAATTTGATAGTTTTTTTATTGAGTAGATAGTAATCAATAAATAATTTATAGTTTCGATTTCTTGCGCTCAAGATATAGCGAAAGTTTTAAATTTGTAGTTTTGATGCTCAAAACTTTTCTTGGGTGTTGTATGTTATTTAAACATTCATTGGATGTTTGGATTGTATAACTATGGTTTTTAAACGCTGGACTCCAAACCAATTTGAGATTAACAGAGATGACATTTCTTATATCTCCATTTGAACAAATGTCCGTATTTTTTTCATCAAATTGGTTCCACGACCAGAGACTGTGTTCTATGTTTGGATTGTACTATTAATCGCAAACAATCTCTCCGTTGAGACTAGACTCACGAATGTGGGGTCCTGGATCCGACATCTAATACTAATACTAATAATTATAAATGTAACAAACCAATACGATTTAGTAAAACACTTAATATGTGGTTCACAACCTGACATAAACATCATCAAAATAATTTAAAGTTCTCAAATGTTTGAAATATAAGTTTTAACATGCCAAAATAAATTAGTGAGCCAAAGTAATCAAACATCATCAAATAACTCCTAAGACACGAGAATCTCACTCTAACTCGTATCTCCTTGCCTGGAGCTGGACTCTCGCATCACCTACCATCAAGCACATGAAAACAAGACGTGGCCGACGTACCGGTGAGTATAAACCCAGTATGATGCAATCAATAACATATGAGAATTAAATGACAAATAGTTCATATGAAATTAATAAAGATGCGATATAATGTAATGCATGATCAAAAGCTGCGACTAACAATAAATCTCAAGATCAAGTGAATCATCTGGTCATAGGGTACCCAAGGGAAGAGAATCCCTCAGCAACATCCACCAACTTATTCACTCAGGGTGGGTTGTTGTATTCTACAATCCCAGGGACTATGGTGCGCCTATAGAGCGTATTCAGGCCCTAGCAACGGCCTCCGCATACACTATGCCACTCAACTGTAACACCATACGTCCAACAAATCAATAAATCAAGCCGACCTCAGCCATATCAAATCTGAATCCAAAAGTTGCTCAATATGCAATGTAATGATGCAAATCAATATCATCATCGCGATATCTTATTAAACTCATCTCAAGACAACAATCATCGTCAAATCACAAATAATTCATTTAGCCATAGAATTTTCAATAATAAAATAAAAATAATAATTTACCTCGTATGTTATGGACCGTAACATACCTTTCAAATATTACCAAAAAAATAACAAAATGTGTAGTTGAGAAGTCTTGAACCTCTGAAGTATGCTATAACTCAAGAACTAGGATTATTTAACAAAACAGAGCAGTTTTTGTAAAAAAATTAATAATTAATTCAATATTGCTTCGAATCAAGATATGCTAATTGGATATGCAATAAAAACAAAGCCCAACAATTATTCTTCACAAATTTTGTCAAATAAAGTCGTTTACCTAGTCGTTCATAAACTGAAACATACAATATCTTTCGGTCGAATTCTGCATCATTACACATCTGGCACATTTTAGTATTTTGAGCACAACTTCCTTAATATCCAATGGAATCAAGCCTATTTGGTATCATTCGACGAAAAAAATGTTCTATAATGTTCATTTGATCATCAAATCCAAAATCTCAACCAATTAATCGCAGAATTTGAATAAACATAAGGTATGAACACAATTCTATACTAACTTAGAATTTCAACCACTTTTAGTAAAAATCACATATTTCTTTCAATTCATCCTGGAATTTAGTGATTCAAGAACCAAATC
Source organism: Primulina tabacum (assembly GCF_025594145.1). Taxonomy (NCBI): domain Eukaryota; kingdom Viridiplantae; phylum Streptophyta; class Magnoliopsida; order Lamiales; family Gesneriaceae; genus Primulina; species Primulina tabacum. The sequence goes on from NC_134550.1 coordinate 17,465,644, forward strand.
GAAGCTAACTCAATAATTTACAAGTTTGATGAAGACCCGGACACCAAAATCCAACTACAACCATCACATGTACAATCTTGAATAAAAATGAGAAATACTAATATCATCTTGAAGCCTATGATGAGAGGATCTCAAATCTACCTTCATTTCATATTGTTGAATGAATGTCCCTTAAATTGAACAAGAAATTTAGAAATGGAAGGAGAGAAAGGGTTCGATGGAGAAGGAGGAGGAAAAATGGAGATAATGGTACGGTGTTGGAAAGTGGATTTACATATCTCATTTCACGTCTGTAGCGTCACAGCGCCACTTTCCAGCGCCACAAAGCCGAATTCTCGCAACTCTAGCGCCTAGGGGCTACTATTTTAACCCCGCAGCTCTTGAATAGTAACCATGAATAGCAATTTTTTTTAGTTCAGGCATTACAATTCCTCCCCTGTAAAAATAGATTACGTCCTCGAAATCAAATCAAAAATTACAAGTCTACGATATAATGATCAATACTGAAAGTAAGAATAGAAGTATACTTCATTTTAATAACTCGGTATATTTATGTCTCATATTGTCTTCTAATTCCCAAGTTGCCTCCTCGACAACATGTCTGTTCCACTCTACTTTAATCAACGGTATCAATTTATTTCTGAGTTACTTATCTTTTCTGTATAGAATCTGAATCGGTCTCTCAATGTAGCTCAAAGTCTAATCTAACTCAACATCATCGGGTGGAAGTGTAGTGACCCTAAAACTCCTTGCTTGAAAAATTGCGGAAAATTAAAAATTTTCTTTTTAAAAATAAATGGAGTGCCTCATTCATAAAATCAACTGATAACTTAAGTTCAATGTTTAAAATATAGCAGCGGAAGAAAATAAAATTTGCCGAAAATAACAATTTAAAAATATTCAACAGCTGATAAAATGTCTGAGCATAAAAAAGTGGCAAGTGCTGAAACTGAGGTCCTCGGGTGCCACTAGCTGCCGACCCAAGCTGGCTCACTGGTCCCCGCCCTCGGCCCTGGCCTCATCAGTACCTACAACAATCAAGTCTAGTGAGCCTAAAGACTCAGCATGCAAATATCGTAGGTAACGAGTAAATACTGAAGTAAAATGTGCATGGGATAAAATATCATGTCATGAGGCATACTGAAAATAACTTGTACTGAGCAATTATAATACGTGCATAACTGAACTGAAATCATAGTAAAAATGTTTGCTCCTTGGAGCCCTATACTGAAATAACTGGTAAAAATTTTCTGTTGAGATTATGGTCTACGCCTGTGGCCCCTGCACTGAACTGAACTGATCGGTAACTGGCTACCGGGGAGTATAAACTGAACTGAGCTGACCGGTCACTGGCGATCGGGTGGTACCAAACTGAACTGATCGGTCACTGGCGACCGTATAAAATAATGCTCCCATAATAGTGAATTGACCACAAGCCATATCGCATAAATCTCAAAAATAAGTATTTTCTATTTTCATGCACGTAATATAATTAAATGGCATAATGAAAATATCCTGTATATTTTACCAACTGGATTGGATCGCTCCCAGGCTCGCTGCAACCTAAATATGCCATGAAAAATATGTAATAGCTTATACTTGACCAAACTATGCAATTAAGTTTGAAAATGCAACAATTACGTCTAACGACTTCGTATTTAATCATGACTCCGAACCAACCCGAACCGACACTGAACCTGACATATAGTCATGATTAAAATACGCTTAAAATTATGAACTAATGCTCCTAAAATGATGAGGGTCGAAATCTAGGTGAAATGGAGGCCAAAACAAGAAACGCTCTTTCGAGAGTCAATTTGGCACATCGCACCGTAAATTCTCGTACGACCTCAACAATGATCCGAATCACGAACGGTCAAAAACACGACCTTCCTAACTCAATGAGGCACTGTCCAGTCCAAGGCCACAGGCTAAAAGCCAACCAAGAACTCAAACGAGCCTCCGAACCGACACAGCAACTTGCTGTAAATTTCCAGGAGCTGCAACCTTGCTTGCATCGCGTCGTTTGCGAGACTTTTGGCCATTGGGGCTTGAACCACCGACCAAAACCTCTCCACAACGTCCCAAGGAATGATTCGAACCATGGCTAAGGGCCCTAGGCCAGCCACAATCCTCACCTTTCCAGCAACCAACCGAAAACTCTTACCGAGGGCCCTCATGCGTGCGTGTGTGGTGTTGTGCTTCGCTTGCTGTCTCGACTCGTTCCAGTGGCCATTGATTGACCATGGCACGATCTAGACATCTATGGGCATGGTATGAACCATGGCTAAGGGCCATAGGCCAACCAAGATCCACACCAAACCAACCAACTCGAAGTACATGTGCTGTCAAAACCGAAGGGGCCGAGAGGGGAGGGGGCTGTTCTTGATGTTTTATGTAAAAAAACCGATGAGCCATGGACCAAGCCACCAAAAAGGCGACTTAGTCACGTCTTAGACATGCTAGGGGAGTGATCTAACCATGGCTATAGACCCTTGGGGTAGCCAAGATCAGATTCAATCCCTTGACAGAAAAATCTGAAATTTCGAAGCACAAAATGGCAGTGGAGGAATGCTGCTGTCATTTTCGGTTCCATCATGCATGGGGCTGATTTGAATGGACCAACATGGTCCTAATGCACCCTATTACGTGTCTAGATGTTGCCTTGGGAGCCTGGAGTCGAACCATCCACCTGAAACCACTAAACAAGAGGAAACGTGAAGCTTGCCAAGGAAAGTCAAAAAAATCTGCACCATGGTTTCGAAAATATTTGGACATGCATCTCGATTTTTTTTTCTTGATAAAACATGATCACATACTGAAAAATAATTGCTAATATGACTTGATTGAGGTTTGAAAGAATCTAGACATGCCTTGGTTTTCGTTTGAATGAAAAACGAAAGAATACGACGACTCGGCGCGGAGGAGGTGGAGCGCTTCTTTCCTTTTCTTTTCTTGCTCTCGACTTTCATTCTTGTTCTAGGCTATGAGGGTCACGATTTTTCTACTCTATAAGCTCTGAATTTTGGTCATGGGGGGAGGGAGAATGATGGTTAGGAGAGTGAGGGAAGTGGGTGCAAGATATAGGGGATAACTCAAGACCAAGTCTTCACCTTTTGAATTTTGAATTCTAGTTTGATATCAAATGATTTGTTGGTGCATGTTGGGGTGAGGTGACCGATCAATTACCATCTAGACTAGGTGAGGATAAGGTTGATCATTAATTAAATGGTGCTCCCAAAAATAAAAGAATTATCCTACTAATTAAATACAAAGAAAGGGTCAAAGGTGTTGAGTTGGCATATCAATGCTTAATCATCTAAGGGGCCGAAAATTCATCTAATAAATGGAAGGAAAAATGTTTTCTAGCTAGTAAATTTATAACCCTTAAAAGCCTCACTAATCCTTTAATTAATTTAGTGAATTAATCCCTTAATTAAGTAACTTAAATGAGCTTATTTCTTAATCACCTCAAGTAACTTAAATTAAATCCTCAAACCTCCTTATTAACTTAAATTAACTTACTTGCTAGCTAAAATAAAGTCTGGAAATATTTATCGAATCTTAAATTCTATCTCAAAGCTCCAACTCCAGTCCGGCCTCACTGAAATAACTGAAAAATCAAACTACTGCATGAAATAATAAAATAATTAACTTCAAAGAAAAACATTAAAATAATCATGCAATGAAGTCAATTTAATTTAAAATACTAGAATTATGCATGGCTTATACGTAGACTGATTTACGGGTTCTACAGAAAGTGCATGAGAAGGATCTAGATGATATTTTCTCAAAATAGACACATGAAAAACATCATGAACACCTGATAATACGGGAGGAAGAGTTATTCTATAAGCCAAATCACCAACACATTCCAAAATCTCATAAAGCCCTATGAATATTGGTGATAATTTACTATTCTTTCCAAATATAATTGTACCACGGAAAGGAGATATTTTCAGAAAAACTCTGTCACCTTTCTCAAAAATCATTGGTCGTCACCTGATGTTCGCATACTTAGCATGCCTATCCTGAGCCGCTCGCATACGACTTTGAATCAATTTCACCTTCTCTGTCATATCTATTATCATATAAGGTCCAGCAATTGGGGCTTCAGATAAATCGTCCCACTACAGAGGAGATCGACACTTCATGCCATATAGTGCTTCAAATGGTGACATTCCAATGCTCCCTTGATAATTGTCGTTATAAGAAAACTCGACAAGTGGTAACGAATCCTTACAACCAATACCAAAATCCATCACTATAGCTTTCAGCATATTCCCTAATGTCGGAATATTACATTCTTATTGTTCGTCTGTCTGATTATGATAAGTCGTACTCAAATGCAAATGAGTACCAAGGGCCTTCTGTAAACTCTACCAAAAATGAGAAGAAAACCTAGGATCACGATCTGATACAATGGATTTTGGTACACCATGCAAACTCAAAACTTCTCTAAAGTACAATCTAGCCATTTGAACATGCCTATATGTCATCTGATAAAGAATAAAACACGAAGACTTGGTTAATCTATCAAATATAACCCAAATTGCATCGCAACCCCTCAACGACCTCGGAAATTTCGTGACAAAGTCCATGGTGATATGGTCCTACTTCCATTTTGGAAGATTCAGGCTTTGCAAAAGTCCTCCTGGTCGCTTCCTTTCTGCTTTCATTTGTTGACAATTCAAACAACAAGATACAAATTATGCCATGTCAGATCTCATTCTTTTCCACCAAAATTGTTTCTTTGAGTCATTGTACATCTTTTTACTTCCAGGTTGGACACTGAACTTACTACAATGAGCATCACGCAGAATTTGTATCGTCAACTTTGAATTGTTAATAACTACAATACGATCATGCACAAACAAAATACCTTCATTATTGACCTGAAATTCTGATCGATCTCCTAATCTGACGAGTTCAATTGATTTTATGAATGCTTTTATATAACCTTTGGGCCTCTCTAATTTTGACAAAAACTCTGGCTCTACCTGGATCATAAATACTCGTACAGGTTTAGTATCTACCACAAAATCCAAACCAGAAAGACAACATTCTTTTACTAGATCAAATACACTGCTAGTAATCAAGGACATATTGCATACTTTTCTGCTCAAAGCATCGGCTGCTGCACTAGACTTTCTTGGATAATATTTCATCTCGCAATCATAGTCTTTCAACATGTCTAACCAATGCCTCTGTCTCATGTTCAGCTCAGCTTGTGAATCCATTTGAATTATGTTGGTTTCAGAAAGAATTATGCTTGGTATTTGTTGTTCTTGTGTCGTGCTGGAGATAAACTACTATTGGACGAATGAAGGGGATTAGAGGTGTTTTTTAGCATGAAATGATTGGTGGACAGGAACCGCAGCGCCAAGGATCAAGCGCTGCAGTGCTATGGCTTTTGTAAGCAACCATATGACAAAATAGATGGAAGTGAAGATGAAAATCTTATTGAAACCTTTGTGAAAGAAAACATTATATAAGGGAGTACTTGTGACCAATTAGATATTTGTTCAATTGATACTGTTAAAAAAAATATTGAAATTGATCTTGATAATTTTATCAGGTATCACTCGTTACCAGGATCAGAGAAAGAATTTGAGGCAAAATATGAGAACAAAAACGAATCACCCTAATTGAAGTTAAAACATTTGCCAGAAGAATTGAAGTATGTATTTTTGGAGAAGATGAAACATATCCGGAGGTAATTTTTTTTAAACTAGCAAGTGATCGAGAAGGTAAATTAGTTGATATGCTTAAACGACATAAAAATGCAATTGGTTGGACACTAAAAGATCTCAAGGGCATTAATCCACTAATTTGCATTCACAAAATTCACTTAGAAGAAAATACTAAAACATCTCAACAACCACAAAGAAGATTAAATCTACACATGAAAGATGTTGTGAAAACTGAAGTTCTCAAACTACTTGATGTTGGAATTATCCACCTTATTTCTGATAGTAAGTGGGTAAGCCCAACACAAGTAGTTCCAAAAAATATGGCATCACAGTGATAAAAAATGAAAAAGATGAATTATTAACAAGTCGAGTCCCATCTAGTTGGTGGATGTGTATGATTATAGAAAATTAAATGACGCCACTAGAAAAGATCATTTTCCATTACCATTTTTGGACAAAATTTTAGAAAGAGTAGCAGGTCATCCCTACTACTGTTTTCTTGACGGATATTCAGGCTATTATCAAATTCCCATTGCACTCGAAGATCAAGATAAAACTACATTCACATGTCTTTTTGGAACATTTGCATTCAGAAGGATGCCATTTAGATTATGCAATGCCCCAACAACATTTCAAAGATGTATGCTAAGCATTTTTAGCGACATGGTTGACAATTGTTTGTAGATTTTCATGGACGATTTAACTGTTTTTGGGAATACATTTGATAATTGTCTTGAAAATTTGGAAAAAGTTTTAAAAATATGAGAGGGAAAAAGTCTTATTTTAAATCGGAAAAATGTTATATTAAGTTATAACACAAACGATATGTTAAACAATCTCTCCGTTGAGAATAGACTCACGAATGTGGGGACCTGGATCCGACATCTAATACTAATACTAATAATTACAAATGTAACAAACCAATACGATTTAGTAAAACACATGTTATGTGGTTCACAACCTAACATAAACATCGTCAAAATAATTTAAAGTTCTCAAATGTTTGAAATATAAGTTTTAACATGCCAAAATAAATTATTGAGCCAAAGTAATCAAAACATCATCAAATAGCTCCAAAGACACGAGAATCCTACTCTAACTCTTATCTCCTTGCCTGGAGCTGGACTCTGGCATCCCAAGCCTCGCATCACCTACCATCAAGCACATGAAAATAAGACGTGGCCGACGTGCCGGTGAGTATAAACCCAGTATGATGCAATCAATAACATATGACAATTAAAATGACAAATAGTTCATATGAAATTAATAAAGATGCAATATAATGTAACGCATGATCAGAAGCTGCGGCTAATAATAAATCTCAAGATCAAGTGAATCATCTGGTCATAGGGTACCCAAGGGACGATAATCCCTCAGCAACATCCACCAACTTATCCGCTCGGGGTAGGTTGTTGTATTCTACAATCCCATGACTATGGTGCGCCAATAGAGTGTATTCAGGCCCTAGCAACGGCCTCCGCATACACTATGCCACTAAACTGTAGCCCCATACGTCCAACAAATCAATAAATCAAGGTGACCTCCGCCATATCAAATCTGAATCCAAAAGTTGCTCAATATGCAATGTAATGATGCAAATCAATATCATCATCTCGATATCTTAATAAACTCATCTCAAGACAACAATCATCGTCAAATCACAAATAATTCATTTAGCCATAGAATTTTCAATAATAAAATAAAAATAATAATTTACCTCGTATGTTATGGACCGTAACATACCTTTCAAATATTACCAAAAAGATAACAAAATGTGTAGTTGAGAAGTCTTGAACCTCTGAAGTCTGCTATAACTCAAGAAATAGGATTATTTATCGAAACAAAGCAGTTTTTGTAAAAAAATTAATAATTAATTCAATATTTCTTCAAATCAAGATATGCAAATTGGATATGCAATAAAAACAAAGCCCAAAAATTATTCTTCTCAAATTTTGTCAAATAAAGTCGTTTACCTAGTGGTTTATAATCTGAAACATACAATATCTTTCGGTCGAATACTGCATCAGTACACATCTGGCACATTTTAGTGTTTTGAGCATAACTTCCTTAATATCCAATAGAATCAAGCCATTTGGTATCATTCGACGAAAGACAATGTACTATAATGTTCATTTGAACATCAAATCCAAAATCCCAACCAATTAATCCCAGAATTCGAATAAACATAAGGTATGAACATAATTCTATACTAACTTAGAATTTTAGACCATTTTAGTAAAAATCACATATTTCTTTCAATTCATCCTGGAATTTAGTGATTCAAGAACAAAATCGAAGCTAACTCAATAATTTACAAGTTTGATGAAGACCTGACACCAAAGTCCAACTACAACCGTCCAATGTACAATCTTGAATAAAAATGAGAAATACTAATATCATCTTGAAGCCTATGATGAGAGGATCTCAAATCTACCTTCATTTCATATTGTTCTTGAATAAATCTCCCTTAAATTGAAGAAGAAATTTAGAAATAGAATGAGAGAAAGGGTTTCGATGGAGAAGAAGGAGGAAAAATGGAGATAATGGTTAGGTGTTGGAAAGTGGGTTTACATATCTCATTTCACGTCTGTAGCGCCACAATGCCGAATTCTCGCAACTCTAGCGCCTAGGGGCTACTATTCTAACGCCGCAGTGCTTGAATAGTAACCTCAGGCATTACAATTCCTCCCATAAAAATAGATTTTGTCCTCGAAATCAAATAATAAATTACAAGTCTACGATATAATGATCAATACTAAAAGTAAGAATAGAAGCATACTTTGAATAACTCTGGATATTTATGTCTCATATTGTCTTCTAAATCCAAAGTTGCTACCTCGACACCATGTCTGTTCCACTCTACTTTAATCAATGGTATCAATTTATTTCTGAGTTACTATCTTTTCTGTATAGAATCTGAATCAGTCTCTCAATGTAGCTCAAAGTCTGATCTAACTCAACATCATCGGGTGGAAGTACATGAGAAGGATCTGAATGATATTTTCTCAACATAGACACATGAAAAATATCACGAACACCTGATAATACGGGAGGAAGAGCTATTTTATAAGCCAAATCACTAACATATTCCAAAATCTCATACGAGCCTATGAATATTTATGATAATTTACCATTCTTTCCAAATATAATTGTACCACGGAAAGGAGATATTTTCAGAAAAACTCTGTCACCTTTCTCAAAAATCAACGGTCGTCTCTTGATGTTCGCATACTTATCATGCCTATCCTGAGCCGCTTGCATACGACTCTGAATCAATTTCGCCTTCTCTGTCATATCTATTATCATATCAGGTCCAACAATTGGGGCTTCAGATAAATCGCCCCACTACAGAGGAGATCGACACTTCATGCGATATAGTGCTTCAAATGGTGACATTCCAATGCTCACTTGATAACTGTTGTTATAAGAAAACTCGACAATTGGTAACAAATCCTTCCAACCCATACCAAAATCCATCACTATATCTCTCAGCATATCCCCTAATGTCTGAATATTACGTTCTGACTGTCCGTCTGTCTGAGGATAATAAGTCGTACTCAAATGCAAATGAGTACCAAGGGCCTCCTATAAATATGCCAAAAATGAGAAGAAAACCTAGGATCACGATCTGATACAATGGACTTAGGTAAACCATGCAAACTCAAAACTTCTCTGATTTTCAATCTAGCCATCTGAACATGCCTATATGTCATCTGATAAAGAATGAAACACGAAGACTTGGTTAATCTATCAACTATAACCCAAATTTTATCGCAACCCCTCAACGACCTCGGAAATTTCGTGACAATGTCCATGGTGATATGATCCTACTTCCATTCTGAAACCTTAAGGCTATTCAAAAGACCTCATGGTTGCTTCCTTTCTGCTTTCACTTGTTGACAATTCAAACAACAAGATACAAATTATACTATGTTAGATCTTATTCTTTTCCACCAAAATTATTTTTTTGAGTCATTGTACATTTTTTACTTCAAGGTTGTACATTGAACTTACTGCAATAAGCATCACGCAGAATTTGTATCCTCAACTCTGAATTGTAAATAACTACAATACGGCCATACACAAAGAAAATACCCTCATTATTGACCTAAAATTCTGATCGATGTCCTAATCTGACGAGTTCAATTGATTTATGAATGCTTTGATCTAACATTTGGGCCTCTCTAATTTTGACAAAAAATCTGGCTCTACCTGGATCATAAATACTCGTACATGTTTAGTATCTACCACAAAATTCAAACCAGAAAGACCACATTCTTTTACTAGATCAAATACACTGCTAGTGATCAAGGACATATTGCATACATTTCTGCTCAAAGCATCGGCTGCTGCATTAGACTTTCCTGGATAATATTTTATTTCGCAATCATAGTCTTTCAACAAGTCTAACAAACGCCTCTATCTCATGTTCAGCTCAGCTTGTGAATCCATTTGAATTATGCTGGTTTCAAAAAGAATTATGCTTGGTATTTGTTGCTCTTTTGTCGTGTTGGAGATAAAATACTATTGGACGAATGAAGGGATTAGAGGTGTTTTTGAGCATGAAATGATTAGTGGACAAGAACAGCAGCGCCAAGGATCAAGCGTTGCAGCGCTATGGCTTCAAGGACCAGACCAAGTGGCTGAATCAATCAGTGGAGGAGGCCAAAATAGATATTAGAAGTCGCTACCCAGAGTTGTTTGGTAAGATTTAATTTCGAAGACGAAATTTATTTAAGTGGAGAAGGAATTGTAGAGCCCACAATCAGTGCACATAAACTCATGCATTTATTAAATTGTTAAATTATTTATTTCATTTTAAAATGATTGTTAACTATGCATGATTTATGATTTGCATTATTTTAAATTATTACATGTTTATTTGATGCACGTTAAAAATTTTTCTTGAGTTTTACGTTTCAGGCGAATATTCGATACGGGATCGGGAAAAGAGACCGGTGACGATTTATGAATAATGTGGTATTTTATTTCAAGTCAAGAAAATTTGTATTTTAAATGATTTATGAAATTTTAAGTATTTCAAAGCCTAATTTAATTTATTAGGTGATTTTTAGATTTTAAACTTTTTAAAAATACTAATTTGATTAGTGGAGATTTGAAATCTTGAAAATTTGACACATGTGTATTTTATTTTAAATTAGGGGTTCTAGTAAGTTAGTGAGGGATTAGTATTTTATTTAACATGTTAATTAATTATTTATAAATTTTTAACCTAATTAACTACCCTAATTATCCTCACTTCGTTAATTCGTCGTTTCGTGAGTATAATCATCAAGGCATGTATATTCTTTCATTTTTCTGCAACGATCTTGTCATATTAAATATTTTGATGCATATTGTGTGTAAAAATCCGGTTATATTATGCAAAGTTTGAGCAATGATATTTGAAACCATTTTGAAACAGTTTTTAGATCTCAAAAACCGAATCTACTGTCATTTCGAATCCTGCGGATTTTTGATCGGTTTTTTAGAAACACTTTCAACATATAAAACATAGTACTTTTTTATATCATTGATATGATAACAAATTTGTAATTATTTGATAAGAAACGAGGGAGATTTGATTTTTATCGTAAATTCGCACAAGCTATGGAATTTATGTGTCTCAAAACCCGTCACCCTCTGCTATTTCGAATTCTGCGACTTATAGATTTGTTTTTGGAAATGATTTCAACATATGATTTTAGTACTCTGTGTTATCTTCGATTTGATAGTAAATTCGTAATTTTCTGATAAGAAACGAGGGAGATATGATTTTTATCGTAAAATCGCACAAGCTGTGAAATTTCTGTGTCACAAAACCCATCACTCTCTGTTATTTCGACTTACGCAACTTAAAGGTTCATTTTATTGAAATGTTTTTAACATATGATTTGTAGTATTCTGTGTTATCTTCGACTCGTTAGTAAATTCATAATTTTCTGATAAGAAATGAGAGAGATATGATTTTTATCGTAAAACCGCTTAAACTGTGAAAATTTGTGCATGTTCATCATGTTTTCTCAAGTTTTGGTTGCTGGCTTCGTTGAGATCTCCTGAATCTTTGTTGCTGTGGTTAGGGCATCATGTCCAGAGTGTTCGAACGAAGCCCTCAATGTTTCTAAGTATATTCGACGTGCAAAAAGAAAATATTTTATGTTTTTGAGGTATGACAATTGTCTTGTGACCAATTATGAACAGATTTTGAAGCCGGAGAATGTGTCCGGGGACCTCTCTACACCGGTAAAGCATGACCGAGTTTTGATCAGGATTTAGAAGCGGCAAAGTATGACCCGGGACCAATCCACAACGTAAAGCATGACCGGAGATCTTATGTATGTGGCAGTGGACGTTTGGTCGAAAGGCTGTGATGATACCTGCCATCCCAGTAATGTGGTTTAGTCTGATCAGGCGCAATTATGTTATGGGTCACTTGCTTTGAAACATATCTCTATGCAAAATGATGATGATTATGAATGTTTAAATATGTATGATGCAAGCACGTTTATGAAACGATGGCACGTCTATGTTTATGTAAGTATGTTTAGAGTTTAAGTAGGTATGTGCTACTTGAAAATGCATGTGGATTTATTATGTATTACTCGCTAATCTCAGTTTTTACATGTTGAGTCTTTAGACTCACTAGACTTGATCGATGCAGGTGAGGACGGGTATGAGGAGACGAGAGGCGGGGACCAGTGAGCTGGCTCGGACTGTGTGGAGGCCTAACCTGAGGACTTCTTAAGTTTTCAAAGATTTTATGCATGTTAAATTCATTTACTCCGATTTTAATGAAATTTCTTCACGTTGTTTAAACAAGTACTTATTGCAAGCTCATATACATTTCAAATATTTAGTCAAGCATTTTATTTATACTGCAATTTTGAGAGATTATTAATTATTTAAGAAAAATTTTTATTTTCCGCAAATTTTAAGTAGTTTTAAAGTACGATAAGTTACAAGCGCAAAGCGATGAATTGATCACAAAAATTCTTTTGATCAAATATGTTCAGCACTACGTTATTTTCTTCTCTCTCAAAAACCACACCAACGGCCGCACCTTGCTCTCCTATTTTATCCCTTTATTTGACCTAGTGTTTATTTCATAAAAGAGTCCTACAATATATGGAAACAAGAGTTTCATTAGGAATAAAACTCTTTTAATCAAAGATAAAATATCTAGAGATAAATACCAATTAAAAGCAAATCTTGTTAGTCCGGGAATGCACAACTCTATATATAATATTTCCATATCATAAAACCAAAAATAAATCAAGGAATAAGATATTCCTCCTTATGGAGACTACACACGAGCTTCGTATGTATTTAATACAATTTATCAGAGGGATCATTCCCCTGATAAATGCATGTTTGGATTTTCATTTGTTACAGGTCGAGATCAAAGTGAGAATTAATTATGTCTACGTTTTTTAAATGATTGTGTAATTTAAATATGTTTATGATTTTCGGGTTTTAATTGTAGTTATTGGTAATTGTAATGTTCAGTTAGTCAGTGGTTGCAATGATTGTCCCAGGTAGATAAATCGAAACGTGTTGCTCGAGTTGTTGTACTGTTTAAAATATTTGAGTTGTACTTTTACCACCAATAATAAATTTTGGTAAAACGGCAAGCGCTCGGTTCTACACAATTGATATCAGAATCAATGTCACATGTTCGATTATCATTGATTACAAGAAGTGTAATTATTATTGGGAGAGAGATTATTGGATTCAATAATTGTTCTTATTAGGTAGAACAATCGGAACGTGATGCTTGAACTGTTTTACGATTTAAAAAATTTGAGTTACAACGTTATCACCAATTATAACTTTTGATAAAGTTGTAAGCTCTCAGTCATACACTTTCGTTGCCCCTACTTCTCTTGCCACCACCACCGTTCTTGTCCCTTCTCCTCCTGTCCCCACCATTGCTGCCCCTCCCGCCACCACTAGCATCGGACTATGGATTTCAAATGCGGTATTTACCTTATTTTTCGGTGTGAATTTTGGCGCATTGAAGATTTAAAAAACCACAAAATATAGAAATTTATAATATTTAGATGTGAATCTGAAACGACCTCTAGTTTTTTGTTAAAATCATAAACTCGAAAATTACTAATTAAAATAACTTAACATTTTCATAAATCATAATAATTTAACATTTGAAATCTCGAGTGCATAAAAATCTCTAAATCGTGCCAAAAATCCTACGTCGATCTTTAGAAAGATCAACTAACAATAAAATAAAGCATAAAAATCTCTAATAAAATCATTAACAATAAATCTTTTATCTAACAAGCTAGTACGGAAAATAAATGTCCCTCGGGAGTGCACTGCCGCACTCGATCAACTCAAGCGTCAGCGCCTCCTCATATCATCAAATCCCGCAACATTCCAACCTAGTGAGTCTAATGACTCAACACGTTCTAAATATGAGTAGCAAATAATACATATATAATCACAAGCATTAAAATCATACTTTTATTTTAAAATAGCTATTGAGCATAAAAAAATCGTAAATCGAAAAATTATTTAATCGTAAAGCTTTAAATCTATTATCATTTTGGGTGAAGTTTGATTCCCAAAAGTGACTAAATTTTATCCTCTGACCGAATGATCAGTCTTCAGCTCCACATGGCCCATGGGGGCGGGCGCTAGACTCCGCCATGAAAATACGATCGTCGGGCTCCCTCTGGGGCTTTTTCCCTCCCGACATCTCCACAAAATTGTTAGTTCACTGTTCCTTCTTAAAACGGATACCCCACATATCATATATCATTTGTCACAGTTAATTCACATCCCTCAAAATATTTTTCGTTTTCTTTTAAAACATAAAATAACATAGCTTTCCAAAAATAATATTTTAAACAGTAAAAACTACACAGGCTTACCATAAATCATAAAATGTCACATTTTCATCAAAATCATCATTTAAATAATTTAACATGCATTATGATCCTTCAGGATGCTGCCAAGATTTTACGTATTACCCAAGCGTAAAATGATTGTTTTGCCTCTAGACGTAAATTTCTCGATTTTAACTTTTTCTTACTTTTAATGACATAGGCTTATCCCAAATAATTATTTAAGTTTGAATCAAATTTTTCATAATTTTATTCAGCTTAATTCGAGGAGTTTCATTAAATTCTTTAATTAACAATTTGTGAGGCGTTTAATTCACGAATAAATTCAAACTTTAATATTTTATTCCCAAACTTTAAACATAACATTTTTATTACCTAAACTATCTTTCAAATCATGAGTCACCCCCTTGGACCCATGGTTCGAACCTTTGTTCATTAATTTCGAAATATTGACCCATGCAAGAACTCACCGAGCCATCCCCTAATTTCACCGAGCCATGGTCGAGCCACCTCGAGCTAGACCCTAACCAACCAATTTAGGGACCCTCCTGACCAACCCTGACCCTTATAACCAGCCCCTAACTCACGCACTAGCCCTGCACCCGAGAACCACAAGCTGCGCGTGAATCCTAACTTTACTAGGATTCCTAGGCAACTTAGGACTCTTCTACTTGAGCCACCACCGAGCCCACATGACCCTCACCAACCCTGGACCACGCCCAGACCCAGTCGAACCCAACCCAAGCCCCTGACCACGCACAAAAGCGCTGCAAGCTTGCTGCACCAACAAGCCGCGCGTGTTGCACTAACACATTTTGCTCGAGCCCACGTCGAGCCACCCCGCCCAGCCCCATGACCTGACCCCTTACCATCCTCCCTAGACCCTATTGGACCAGCCTAGCAAGCCTAAACCTCGCCAAGCACCCTACTTACCCAAACCGACGCATGCATTCCATGAGAAGAGTCCTGGCCCAATAGGTCTCTTCCTTTGGCTGTTGTCCAAGAGTCTTAGCCCATGGTCATGCCCCTGATCAAACCGCGTCCCTAGCTCCCTCCTAACCGAGCCCTCAATCACAATAGTGCACAAGGAAATTTCCAAAACCCTAGGACTCACCTCCTTAGCCTTCCCTTCGATTTCCAGCATGTGTTTTCCTTTAAAGTTGTTCATGTTTTATTCAAATAAACCCTAGTTGGCAGCCTATCCCTTGGAATCATAACAATTTCAAAACAAGTGTAAAAGCATCCAAACTTTTAAAAATGTTTGTTCTAACGATGAACCAATCGTACAAACGTATATTTTCATGCAAGGATAATCAAAACATGAATAATATTGTTTGAATGATGCGTCAAAGAGTTTAGAAAACGTGTCTTTGTATTTATAGAGCTCGAATATTCAATCGTTGCCGAGGATGCGAAAATGGACGACCGACGACAAAGAACCCTAGCTTTTCCTCCTCTTGATGAATCTCGAATTTATGTGTGTGAATTGTGTGTGATTCGGCTGCAAAGGGGCTGATGTATGGTGTTTTGAAAGCCTAGGAGTCCTATTTATAAATTTAATTTGCATGCTAATGGGCTTAGGTTTTGGGCCTCCAAGTATAGGAGCAATTGAGCCTACACAATTTAGTTAAATTAGGCTCAATAACTCTTATTTAATTGAAATATAAAATTTTATAAAAATTAGTTTCCAAAAATAATATTTTTGATCTTTTGAAAAATCCTTGTTTGCCTAAAACCGATTTCCCGGCAAAAATCGAGCTCGACACATAAAATAATTCGAACTCTAACATTTTTAGAAAAAATAAATCATTTTTAATCATATTAGGAAGCCTTGAAAACATTTAATGAAAAAAATAAATATTCTTATCTTGATCGTCCCTAGTCTCCTTTCCCCAACTTATTATCGAATATTCGGGTAAAATATTTCAATTTCATGAAATCATATCATTTAATAAATATCATACAAGCATTTAAGATCAATTAAATAAAACAATTAAGCAATTAAAATAATTTGCATGCATGTGGTTTACGTAGGTTGGTTTTTCGGGCGTCAGAAAATCTCTCTTGAATAATCATATAATACGCTGGTTAAATTTACATGTATTTACATTACTCTATCGAATTCTGCAAAAAAGATTGCTACTTTGATTAAAGGCTCCATGGAAGCTTCTACATCTTCAGAGCTTAGTTTAGCAATGTACAAGAACCCTTAGTAAAAAATATCTAGAAGTCTGGCTTATCACAAGAATGTGCAAGCACAAACTTCGAACTTTTTAGAGACAGGGTGATCAAAGAGCCTGGTGTGCTGTCTAATGAAATCCGTATGAATTTTACTCAAGTTATGCAAATGAAGTCCTCACAGAATAAGACTGTTGTTTCCCTCATTGACATTGTAAATCGGAACAGTTGCTTGAAACAAAGATTGACAAAGTCATTGATCAGCATGAAGAAGTTCAAACTGTTCTGACCAGCAGCTCCAAGTCGACTTTAAAAGAAGACACTAAAAAGAATGATGTAGTAAAAAACGGGAAGTGAGAAAAAGTAGCAGCAACAACAAGATCAATAAAGATAAGTCTAAGAAGCATTGGACTTTTCTATGTGTTGAACATATCTGTTATTTACTCTATTTCTCAAAAGGCATTCAATGATATTGAAGCATTTTTTATCTCATACTTGCTCTCTAAAAACAATATTTTTGACATCACCAAAAAAAGAGAAATTGATAAACAATTAGTTTCGATGAGTTTACAAACTATTGATCTAAGCTGAATTAAACCATGCAAGGAACTCGGCATTTTCTACTCTTTAAAGTCTACCAAATTATGGAAGTCTGCTGATTCTTGGTCAAAGTACACAGCTTTATTATCCAAGCCGATCTTTTCCTCAAATATAAAACACTCAAATAGACGCATCAAATATATTAAAGAATGTTTTCGAGCTAAATGACAACAGTACATAGCCGTTACAAACACTCTCACGTACTCATCGATTGTACTATTTCAGAAAATTTGTCAGAGACATGTGGCAAAACATTCCATTTTTGGCAATGGGCAATGTACAATCCAAAGAACTATTAAATTTGAACGTTTGATAATCTCCTATAAATCGGCATTCGAACATAAGAAGTCTAAAATTTTCATTGCAAGCTTTCATAACTATACTCTACCTATTTTCAACAAGCCACTCCGAAGTGCAACCAAGTTTAATTCTAAAAGCACGCCTCATCTTATTTATATCTGATCATCCTGGGATCTTTGTGTGTGTTAGAATTCTTTCAAAAATACTTGTAACCGTGAGGAGTCCTTCTACACAAATCGCGATTAAGTTTTATAGACTAAAAGTTTAGGTTGACAAAGTATTGTAAGTCCAAGCCGAAGTGAGTTGTTTCAAATTGCTTGTAATCACAAATTATTCTATTGAAAATCCTTATAAAAACAGAAGAACGATAGATGTAGAAGGATTACATCACCCTCCAACTTCTATAAAAAAGTGAGGCTCAATTACTCTAATTATTATTAATTATCATACTGTTGGATAATTTTGATGCTTAATGAATAAAAATTAAGCAAATTAATCAATGTGTTTAATTGAAAAAATTTGAAACGAAGATTAATGAACGAATATCAAGTTCGGTAGTTCTGAACTAAACTCGAAACGAGTTCATCGAATGTTGAAAGAACTTCAAACGAGTAGTCGAAACATTTAAGGGACGGAAACCGAATTAAAAAAAATCGGTGAACAGTAGAAGCGCGCACCTCGCGCGCGGGTCTGCGCGCGCCTGCCGAGAGCTCTCGGCAGGCGATGCAAAGAGCGCTCAGAAGCACACGCGTGCACGCGGGCACGTGCACAGAACGCGCTCGCAGGCGTTCCTTCGGATTTTTCTGCATTTTTTCATTTCTTTGTCATTTTTTGATGATTGTGTTCAGTTACAATGGCCAAAGGACACATCTATGGATGAAAGATCATGTCTTTTCACATGAAAAACATTAAATGCTTGATTTATTGAAAATCAAAAACACATAATTTTCATTTTGCATATTGTTCTTCTTCCTTCTTCAACAAGAGAGAGTTCCATTCATTTCCTTGTTATAGAACTTGGTATTTCAGTGCTTATTATCCAAGAGTTGTAGTTGTATCTTGGGAGAAGATTGCCACAAACCTTTAGCACATTGTGAGGGGCAAATTCTTCTTAAGGAGAAAGTGTTCAACACTTGCCTCTACAAGCTATTTTCATTGTTTTCTTCTTGTTTTTAAAGCACACCTCAGAATATGGATTAAATTACCCAAGGTATCATGCAGTACTTGAAGGATACTGTGATGCAAATTGGAATTTTGACACTAAGGACTCCAAATCCACCAGCGGCTATGTATATAGCATTGGTGGAGGAGCAGTCTCTTGGAGATCATCGAAACAAACTTGCATTGCTAGATCTGCTGTGGAATTGGAGTTCATAGCTCTAGATAAAGCTGCAGAAGAAGTTGAATGGCTTCGCAACTTTCCAGAGGACATTCCATGTTGAACAAGTCCAGTGCCAGCAATCTTGATAAATCGCGACAGTCAGTCGGCAATTGAAAGGGCACAAAACAGTATATACAATTGCAAGTCTCGACACATTCGTCGAAGACATAATACTGTGTGACAGTTGATCCCTAATGGAGTTATATCCGTTGATTATATTAAATCAAAGGATAACTTAGCGGATCCGCTTACAAAAGCATTAAATAGAGATCAAATGTGCTGTCTGTCAAGAGGAATGTGTTTAAAACCTACCAAATAAAGTTTTCATAGTGGCAACCCAACCTTGTTGATTGGAGATCCCAAGATCTTGGTTCAATGGGACAACTAAGTTATGAGAACTTGAGGAATCACTCCTCATTCCTAAGAC
Source organism: Primulina tabacum (assembly GCF_025594145.1). Taxonomy (NCBI): domain Eukaryota; kingdom Viridiplantae; phylum Streptophyta; class Magnoliopsida; order Lamiales; family Gesneriaceae; genus Primulina; species Primulina tabacum. Next base: position 17,485,087 of record NC_134550.1, read on the forward strand.
GATGAATGAAGTGGCCTGCAAAGGTAGTGATGTTAAGTATTGTAATTTTAATGATTCCGTAGCTTGCAAAAGCGGGGTAAGTAGGATACCCTTTTTACAAGGAAATCACATATGTACGTGTGAGGAGGGGCCGCCTCGATGAATCACGTATAAAGCCAAGATATTTTTCATGGCCAAAACGAACACAACCGATAAAACAAAAATGGAAATGGAAGGAAGGTCATCATCTGGGTACAATTGTCTGGTTTACAAAAATCGACAAGAAGTTCAAGACATCAAGTTCACTTCGTTACCTAGTAAATCGGATTGTATTCCACTAGGAAAGGTTCAAAGACAAAAGCCACCTCTCCTGATGCGATAATTTTTCGTATATACTCTCTTTTATGCATCACGAGCATTCATGCATTAATTTCATTCATATGGGGCATTGTTGGATAATTTTGATGATTAATGAATGAAAATTAAGCAAATTAATCAATGTGTTTGGTTGGAAAAACTCGAAACGAAGAACGCACTAACAGAGCCGTTGAAAGCGCTCGCCTTCGTGAACGCGGTTTATCCGTAGTAAAGTAAAAGAAGCTTAATGAACGAATATTAAGTTCGGTAGTTCTAAATTAAACTCGAAACGAGTTCATCGAATGTTGAAAGAACTTCAAACGAGTAGTCAAAACATGTAACGGACGAAAACCGAATTTTTTTAAAAAATCCGTGACCAGTAGCAGGCGCGCACCCGTGCGCGGGTCTGCGTGTAGGTGCGCGTGCCTACCAGTAGCAGGCGCGCACTCGCACGCAGATATGCGCACAAGTACGTGCGCCTGCCGAGAGATCTCGGTAGGCGATGCCAAGAGTGCTCGGCAGGCGATGCCGAGAGAGCTCGGCAGCACGCTTAGGATTTTCTGGCATTTTTTTATTTCTTCGACATTGTTTGATGATTGTGGTCAGTTACAATTGCCAAGATACACCCCTATGAATCAAAGATCATGTCTTTTCACTTGAAAAACATTAAATGGTTAATTTATTGAAAATCAAAAACACATAATTTTCATTTTGCATATTGTTCTTCTTCTTTCTTCAACAAGAGAGAGTTCCATTCATTTCCTTGTTATAGAACTTGGATATTTGAGTGCTCATTATCCAATAGTTGTAGTTGTATCTTGGGCACATTATGAGGGGTAAATTCTTCTTAAGGATAAAGTGTTTAACACTTGCCTCTACAAGCCATTTTCATTGTTTTCTTCTTGTTTTTCCTATCAAGTTTCAATCCCTATAAACAACACATACAACTCGTAATAAGGTTTTTTACGAAGCAGAAAATTATTTTAAAATATTTTAAATAGACCTCGGACCTATAAAAATTTCGAGAAAACCTCCGCATACATGTATCATACCAAAAATTTAAAAATAATAAAAGAGACTCAAAATACCACTCAACTGAATTAAAAACCATCACAAACAATTTTCGGCCGGGCACAATCCAACAACAAAAACCAAAACAATTCAAATAAATCTTACAAGAATCAAAACGACATAAATTAAATCCAAGCAAGCAGCAATAGATCCAAATAATCATACTTATACATGGGACATATCCACGGTTAATAAAATTTGACTTAAACTTAGACATAACTCAAATATATAAATACACTAGTTGGGAGATTCCAAACTGTTTGGATAAACGCTATCCAACCTCAATCACGAGCTCCACTGACTGATCCTCCACCCGTGCTGCAAAACTAACTGGGTGACCTACCATGGTGCCCAATAACAACCACAACCACCCCAAGTAAACAATTGAGGTTAAGATTCTGGTATGAAACTGTTAAACAATAACAAAAATAAACATAAATATGCATATATATAAAAAATGAATTATTCAATTCAAGAAACAAAGCTCAATAATAACTGGGTAGCTGGAGCCAATAAACAATACGATTACAACAGGAGTACTGCTCGAGCAACAATGTATATGGGAGCTACATCATCATGCAACTAAACCGCCATGTCACATATGTCTTGATGCTAACACAAACATCCATGACTCGGCCTCCCCACAACTATCATGGTACAATATGATGGCACAACTGAACAGAACCAGATGAAACAATCACAACACTCACCTCGAAGTGCTGTACTAAAAGGTGGGATTTCTTAATCGAATCTACAGTCTCAAATGTATCATTATATGCTTATCAGCACTATGATCCTAAGATATAAAACGACTGCCGAATAAAAATGAACAATTATAACGGTTAACAAGAACAATAGGGCTCAAGTTATATGCCATAATATCATGTCCTAATCTAAATACTGTAAAATATGTCACATAAATGAACATATAATCAACGAGGCAATTAAAAATCCATAAAAATACAAAAACATCCATAACAACACATAAATATGTTAAAAACATAATTTATGTGTTACCGTCATACGTTATCGATCTGTAACCTACATATACCCTCAACGAAGATGAAATAATCAACTTGAACTTCCAAATTATCACAGTAGATGAAATATGGGGACCCGAACCTAATTCATCTTTTGGGATTGATTGGATCAATTAATAAATCTGGGTCTAATCTTTTTTTTAAATATATGAGTCCGCAACATATGAAATAAATCTTATATACACATCAAAAGTAAAGTACAAGTCTTGTACAACATACATTTATCTCAAACTAGGGTTCAACAACTATACATCAAGTGTTGAAAGCCAATTCTACTTCTATATCCGGATCTCCACGCTAATCTTGATCTCTCATCTCTTCTTGACCCTGATCCTGTCTCACCTGTTGTCATGCACACATACAAACACAACAACAGCCGGATAACTCCGGTGATAATATAATTTCCAGTATAAACAACGTATAGATGCAATCATATCAACATATATAAAAGCATAGAACAATTATCAACAACATGTATCATACTCTGAAAGACATGAATCGATATAAAACTGTAAATCAAACTCTTTGACTCTTAATCTCTGACTTGACTCTCATCTAGTCTAGGGATCCCGATTTCTGGACGTTGGCACATTATATCGAATTTCTGCAATAGAAGTCGATCTACTCCTAAGCACATCGATATAAACCAAACATCCAGTGTCTTGGCGGCTCTGCCAAAGACTTAGCACCTCTGCCAATGACTAGGCACATCTGCCTATGACTCTTTCTCGATCTCTATCTTCTATTCCATGCTTTTCTATAAATCAATATAATAAGCATATACATTCAAAGAATATAAAGGTATTAAAGCAATAACAATTAAGTATGTGGTTTTGAGAAAACTCGAGTCGAATCTAACTCGAGTCATATCTTTCCGGTTAAACATTGATTTATACCTTTCTTTTGTCGGTCTGACGAAGTCGAAGTCTTGAATTCGAAGCTGTCAACACTCAATCTGGCAATGAAATTATTGAGGAGTATAATATCAATATACAACTCAACCAATACTGGATATAATCAGAATTCAATCTAATTCTGTTTCGACGGCATAACAACACAATCTCGATATACCCAGCAATACAATATCAACAGACATCAATTTCAATCACTCATAATCAATCAATAACACAATCTGATACCAAATCTGTATAATCTCAATCAAATCAAATCTGAAAAATCATAACAATTTCATACGGTATCTGTTCTTCGATCTGATTTCAATTATACGATGTCTAAATTCTCAGGAACACAGAATAGTAAGCAAATCATGATTCCTCCAAAACATGAATTTCGAACCATATCAAAAAGTAATTAAAATTACGTCTTGTCGAAGCTCTTGACAAGAGAAATACAGTACTGAAGTCGGATTGAAAATCAGACGGGTGGATCTTGCGCAAATCAAATTCTGAATTACAAAAGCTTGGAAATTCTCCCTGGAGCTTTCGTTTCTTTCTTGCGACTAAATCTGAAGGAATTGCAGCAAAGTTATCAATTTATTGCATGGCAAAGATAGGTGGCTCCCTCTTGGTGCAGCACGTCTCGCGCATATGCGCGTCCTTCCACGGCGCATATGCGCGAGACTCTCTGTCTCGGCATGTTAGGGATTCAACATCTTGTGCATATGCGCGTCCCCTATCGGCGCATATGCGCGAGACCTACTGTCTCCGCGCTTGTCAATATCCCATGCTCTGCGCGAGGTTCTCTGCCTACCCCACGCATATGCGCGCCTCTTGGTCGCGCATATGCGTGAAGGGTTCTGTCCTCGCACATAATTCAAGTCTTCTTTTGTCTTTCCCATCTGTTCTTTTCCGTCTCTAATCACATCAAATCATGAATCAATAATCTCAGATTAGCAGAATAAAAATCTCGGGCATTACAATTCTCCCCCTCTAAGATCTGATTTCGTCCCCGAAATCACAGGTATTCAACGCATATAAGAATGAGATATACATAAGCTAAATAAGAAAACTCACGTCAGTGAAATAACTCTGGGAATTTCTGTCTCATATCTGATTTAGTCTCCCAGGTAGCTTCTTCAATGCCATGACGACTCCACTGAACTTTCACAAGCGGAATAGTCTTTGTTCTGAGTTGCTTTTCTTTACGATCGAGAATCTGAATCGTCTTTTCAAAATAACTCAGAGTCTCATCAAGTTCGGCCTCGTCTGGCTGAAGAATATGAGAAGCATCAGGAAGATATTTCTGTAATAAAGATACATGAAAGACATCATGTATTCTAGATAGAGATGGAGGTAAGGCGAGTCGATAGGCACGATCTCCTATCTTTTCGAGAATCTCATATGAACCGATATATAATGGAGACAACTTCCCTTTCTTGCCAAATCTGACAACGCCTCTGAAAGGAGAAATCTTAAAAAATACTATGTCTCCTGCCTCAAACACTAGAGGTCGACGTTGAATATTCGCATATTTGGGTTGTCTGTCTTGAGCTGTTCTCATTCTCTGACGAATCAGCTTCACTTTTTATGTCATATCTCTAATCATATCAGGTCCAATCTCAGGTACCTTGGAGATATCATCCAATAAAGAGGGGATCTGCACTTCTTTTCGTACAACGCTTCAAACGGAGCCATCTCTATACTCGTCTGATAGCTGTTTTTGTACGAAAACTCAGAAAGAGGCAAAGAATCTTGCCAATTAGTGCCAAAGTCTAGCACTATAGCTCTAAGCATATCCTCCAACGTCTGGATAGTCCACTCTGACTGTCCATCATTCTGAGGATGATATGCAGTACTAAGGTGCAATTTAGTACCTAGAGATTGCTGCAAACTGTGCCAAAAGTGCGAAGTAAACCGAGGATCACGGTCTGAAACAATCGACTTCGGCACTCCATGCAATCTGACCACTTCTCTGACATAAATCTCTGCCATCTGGTCATGTCTATACGTCAACTTGTACAGAATAAAACATGCTGATTTGGTTAATCTGTCGATAACGACCCAAATCGCATCACAACCTCGGGAGGATCGCGGTAGCTTCGTCATAAAATCCATAGAAATGTGATCCCATTTCCATTCTGGAATAGATAAGCTGTGTAACAAACCTCCTGGTTTCTTTCTTTTGGCTTTCACTTGTTGGCAATTCAGACACTTGGATACAAACTCTGCAATGTCTGCTTTCATTTGTTTCCACCAAAACTGTCTTTTCAAATCATTATACATTTTTCGGCCTCCAGGATGAATACTGAATCGACTACTGTGGCTTCTGAAAATATCTGTCGTTTCAAATCTGAAAAATCTGGCACAACAAGACGATTATTCACATATAATACATCATCATGAACCTGATATTCTGATCGATGCCCTGCTCTGACCATCGAAATCGAGTTCTGAACATTCTGATCAACTTTTTGTGCTTCTTTAATTCACAAAAGCAGCTCTGGTTCAACTTGAACAGTATAGAGTCTCAACGGTTTACAATCTGTTTCAAATGATAATCCAGACAAACAGCAATCTTCAATCAAATTTGAAACACCAATAGTCGATAAGGACAAAGAACATACCTTTCAACTCAGTGCATCAACTGCTGCATTAGACTTCCCCGGATAGTATTTGATTTCACAATCAAAATCTTTCAATAAATCAAGCCATCTTCGTTGCCTCATATTCAATTCTGACTGTGAAAACAGATATTTCAGACTCTTGTGATCAGAATAGATCTCAAACTTCTCACCATATAGATAGTGTCACCATATCTTCAAAGCAAATACGATGGCCGCCAATTCAAGATCATGAATTGGGTAGCGAGTCTCATGTGTCTTCAATTGTCTTGAGGCATAGGCATTAACATGTCATCGCTGCATCAAAACACAACTCAATCCTCTGTGAGAAGCATCGCAATAAACGACAAAATCACCAGTACCTGATGGAATAGTCAATATCGGAGCACTGGTTAATCTCTTCTTAAATTCTAAGAAACTGGATTCACATTCTTCTGATCAAACAAATGGAGCATTCTTCTGAGTTAGCCGCGTAATAGGTTTAGCAATACTGGAAAAAAATTTAATAAATCGTCGATAGTAGCCTGCTAAACCCATAAAACTGCGTATCTCTGGCACTGATGTCGGTTTAGGCCAACTAATCACTGCCTCAAGTTTGTTAGGATCAACAGAAATACCATCTCCAGATATAATGTGTCCCAAAAACACAACCTGTTCAGCCAAAACTCACATTTCGACAGCTTTGCATACAATCTATCAGCCCTCAGAATTTTCAACACAGTTCTCAAATGTTCGGCATGATCAATCATATTCTTCGAATAAATCAGAATATCATCGATAAAAATAATCACAAAATCATCGAGATACTTCTAAAACACACGGTTCATCAAACCCATAAATACAGCTGGAGCATTCGTCAAACCAAACGGCATGACTATAAACTCATAATGGCCATACCTGGTTCTAAAAGTTGTCTTCGATATATCAAAATCTCTAACTCTCAGCTGATGATATCCAGATCTCAGATCGATCTTGGAATAAATAGAAGAACCCTGCAACTGATCAAATAAATCATCGATACAAGGCCAAGGGTATTTGTTCTTTACCGTAGCCTTGTTCAGTTGCCAGTAGTCGATGTAGAGTCTCATTGAACCGTCTTTTTTTCTGACAAACAACACTGTAGCACCCCAAGGAGAGACACTCGGTATGATGTAACCCTTGGCCAGTAAATCTTCAAACTGATCTTTCAATTCAATCGGTGCCATACGGAGCTCTAGAAATTGGAACTGTACCCGGTACCAATTCAATGCTAAAGTCTATCTCTCGAACTGGAGGCAAACCTGGAATCTCATCTGGGAAGACATCAGCAAACCACTGGCAAATCTGCCAATGATGGGCTCGATTTCAGTACGTCTACTGAATACACAAGGAATCTCTCTGCTCTTTTCTTTAATAATCGAGTCATAGACAATACAGATATCAAAGGAATTCTAGATCTAGAACCCTTACCGTAAAATTTCCATTCATCAGCCATCTCAGATCTGAATCTTACAATCTTCTGGAAACAATCTACGGTAGCTCTGTACTTGGTCAGCATATTGATACCAATAATGCAGTCAAAATCAGACAAACTAAGTACAATACAATCTAACTCAATCTCATGCCCGTCATACTGTAGCATACAATGTTTCACAGAATTCACGGATATAAGACCTCTCCCCAAAGGTGAAGAGACAGATACTACAGCAGATAATGACTCAACAGGAAAAGCATGTATCAATGCAAATCTTTTCAGAAATAAATGTATGGGAGGCACCCGTATCAATCAATACATAGGCAGGATAACCACAAAGAGAACAGTTACCTGAAACAACATCATCTGGTGCTTCCTGAGCCTGTTCTTTAGTCAACGCAAACACTCTGGCCTGTTGTCTCGGATGCTGGCTAACAGTCTGGCTTTCTCCTGGCCTTGGCTGTGATTGGGCAGGTGCTGGATGGAAAGAGTGTACAACAGATGATCGTCTATCAGTCTGAGCCACTGATCCAGATGATTCTGCTCCTTGGGATCTCTTGGAACCTCTCTGTGGACATACTCTAGTAAAATGTCCCTGCTGTCTGCAGATGTTGCAAATACCAGATACTCCTTGGCATTGTTCTGTGGGATGTCTCCCTCCACAAGTTCTGCAATAAGCCCCTGTATAACTCTGGCTCTGTCATGAACCACTGGAGCTAGAGGAACTACTCCCTGACTTCTTGAATTATTTTCCTCGGGCTTTCAACTGATCTTTCTTCCAACTGCTACTACTGCCACTATCAAATTTAGGAGGGGGTTGGTGGAACTGAGTATGAGTTGGTTGCTGTCTCGGTACTGGAGGAACATATGAAGCTCCTTTTTGCCTAATCAGGCCAGCTTCAGCTCATTTTTGCCTAATCAGGCCAGCTTCATCTCCTTTTGCTCTGTTCAGGGCATCGGCAAAATTATTCGGTCTCCCAGTGTTTACCAATGTAAAAATCTTAGGATTCAGCCCATTGATAAACTGATCAGCAACAGCTTCGTCATTTTCAGCAACATGCGGAGCAAATCGCAACAAGGTAGAGAACTTAGCCATATATTCTTCTATATTCAATTGACCTTGTCTCAAATTGGCAAACTCTGCACCTTGTCTTTCCTGTACGATACTGGGAAAAATCTTTGAAAAAATTCAGTCTTAAAGATTTTCCATGTAATAACTGTACCTCGATGCTCCAACGCTCTCTTGGTCATGAGCCACCAATTCTTCGCAACATCATGCAACTGGTGCCCAATCAATCTAACTCTTCGTTCATCTGTGTAATCCAATGAATCAAATAGCATCTCTATATCATCTAGCCAACTCTCACAGTCAACTGATGTCTCAGTGCCTTTCAAAGTCGGCGGTTTAAACAACTGAAATCTCTTCAGCAGTGTTTCCATAGGAGTTGTGGTGACATCCATCGAATTAGTCGATGTACTACCCTGTTCTGGGATTCTTCGAGGAGGCATATCTAATTATCAAAAGGGTTAGCAACCAAATATAACAAATCTGTTTCGATCCTCCTTTGATCATCTTACTGCTGATCAAGAATCAGTTCTAATTCATTCTCAAGTCATACACGTTTCCAATCAAATCAGATATTCAAGTAAACATGCATTTAAAGCAGTAAAACATACTGTAATATTATCATATAACATATGTAACGCAACATCATAATCAATTGCATGCTAGCACCACAGAAGAAAGGAAGAAAACTTGGTGTTCCCTGCTCACTAGCTTCTATCTCAGTCTAAGGAAAGTACAGCTCTGATACCACCTACTGTGGGCACCCGAACCTAATTCATCTTCTGGGATTGATTGGATCAATTAATAAATCTGGGTCTAATTTTTTTTTAAAATATATGAGTGCGCAACATATGAAATAAATCTTATATACACATCAAAAGTAAAGTACAAGTCTTGTACAACATACATTTATCTCAAACTAGGGTTCAAAAACTATACATCAAGTGTTGAAAGCCAATTCTACTTCTAAGTCCGGACCTCCACGCTAATCTTGATCTCTCATCTCTTCTTGACCCTGATCATGTCTCACCTGTTGTCATGCACACATACAAACACAAAAACAGCCAGATAACTCCGGTGAGAATATAATTCCCAGTACAAACAACGTATACATGCAATCATATCAACATATATAAAAGCATAGAACAGTTATCAACAACATGTATCATACTCTGAAAGACATGAATCGATATAAAACTTTAAATCAAACTCTTTGACTCTTAATCTCTGACTCGACTCTCATCTAGTCTACGGATCCTGGTTTCTGGACGTTGGCACATTATATCGAATTTATGCAATAGAAGTCGATCTACTCCAAGCACATCAATATAAACCAAACATCCAGTGTCTTGGCGGCTTTGCCAAAGACTTGGCACCTCTGCCAATGACTAGCCACATCTGCCTATGACTCTTTCTCGATCTCTATCTTCTATTCCCTGCTTTTCTATAAATATAATGGCCCGAAAATTCGTGTTTGAAAATTTGCGGAAAAATTTAAAATTTTCTTTTTAAAATAATCAAAATGCCTCATTCATAAAATAAACTGATAAATCAAGTTTAATGTTCAAAATAGCAGCGGAAGAAATTATAGTTTGCAAAATAACAAGGTAAATGTTTGAGCATAAAAATGGTAAATGCTGAAAATGAGGTCCTCGGGTTCCACTACTGCCGACCCGAGCTGGCTCACTGGTCCCCACCCTCAGTCCCGTCCTCATCAGTACCTACAACAATCAAGTCTACTGAGTCTAAAGACTCAGCATGCATATATCGTAAATAACAAATAGTAATAAAAAAATTGCATGTGAAGTGAAAATAACATATCATGAGTCTGGCATAACGTAAAAATATCATGTCATAATTTCTGCTGAGATTATGTTCTACGCTAGTGGCCCCATGAACTGAACTGAACTGAACCGGTAAGTGACCACCGGGTGATGTAATAATCGTCTGATCAGACTAATGCCACAGTATATTGGGTGGAACTGAACTGAACTGAACCTGTAAGTGACCACCGGGTGAAGCAATAATCCCATGATAGTGAAGTGGCCACAAGCAATATCGCATAAATCTCAAAAATGAATATTTTATATTTTTTTGCACGTAATATAATTAAATAACATAATTAAATATCCTGCATTAATTTTACCGAATGGGTTGGATCGTTCCCAGGCTCGCTGCGACCTAAATTTAACATGAAAAATATGCAAATGATTTCCTTGGCCAAACTTTGTAATTAAATCAAAAAAACGAGACAATTACGCCCAATGACTTGGAATTGAATCATGACTCCGTGCCAACCCGAACCAACACCGAACCATCATTTAATCATGATTAAAATACACCTAAAATGATGAAATAATGCTCCAAAAATGATACAAGTCGAGATTTTGGTGAATGGAGTCCAAAACATGAAACGCTCTTTCGAGAGTCAATTTGGCACATCGCACCGTAATTTCTCGTACGACCTCTAAACTTAACCAAGTCACAAACAGCCAAAAACTTGACCTTCCTAACACAATGAGGTACTGTCCAGTCCAAGGCCATAGGCTTAAAGCAAACCAAGAACTCGAACGAGCCTCTGAACCGAAGCACCACTTGCTGTCAACAACAATCCAGCAGCCGCACTTTCGTTTCCTTGCGTTGTTTTCGAGACTACCGGCCATTGGGGCTTAAACTACCGACCAAAGCCTCTTACCAACATCCTAGGGTATGGTTTCAACCATGTCTAAGGGCCCTAGGCCAGCCACAATTCGAACCACACTAGAAACAAACCACACGTCCCAACCGAGCACCAATTCTGCGCGTGGGATGTTGCAGTGGTTCTTGCTGTCATGGACCATTCCAGTGGCCATTTGGTTGACCATGGCATGATCTAGACATCAAGAGGTAGGGTGTGAACCAGAGATAAGGGCCAGAGGCCAACCAAGGTCCACCCCAAACCACCAAAACCGAAAGGACATGTGCAGAATTTGAAAGGGGTCGAAAGGGGCTGTTCTTGTTTTTATTTAAAAACCGATTCAACCATGGACCAAGCCTCGAAGGGGTGACTTGGTCATGTCTTAGACATAACAAGGAGATGTTCTAACCATGGCTATAGCCCCTAGGGCAACCAAGATCAGATTCATTTCCCTTTGACAGCAACATGAGAAAATCGATCACAAAAGGGGCATGCTTGGGGAGTTGCTGTCATTTCTGATTTCCAGCATGTATGGGGCTTGAACTAATGGACCAACATGGTCCTAACATGTCCTAACACATGTCTAGATGCAGCTTTGGGAGCCTGGACACGAGCCATCCACTTGAAACACCAAAAACCAGCAAAACGTGAAGGCGCACATGAACCATAAAAAAATTCTGTACATATTTTTTTTGAAATGACTCTCAAGTATTTCGGTTTTCATTCAATAAGTTCATGAGTTTGATGTGTTTTAAAATACTACTATGGCTTGATTGATGAATGAAAGAAATATAGACATGCCTTGGTTTGTTTTTTAACGAAAAAACAAATGAAACGACGACGCGGCGAGGCGGAGGTGGAGTGCTCTTCACTTCCTTCCTTCTACTCGATTTTTTTTCTCTCTTATAATTGCTTAGCTCACTCTCGATTTTTCTCTCAATATTGGCTCTGAAATTTCGAAATAATGGCGAGGGAGGGAATGGCTAGGAGTGATGAAGGGGAGTTGCAATATAGAAGGGATGGCAAGACCAAGTCTTGCTCTCTTTGAATTTGTTGGATAATGAAATGGTTTGATATCAAAATATTTTTTTTGGAGGGATAAAGGAGGTGTAAAAGGACTGATTCTTCCTATCAAACAAGGCTAGGATAATGATGGATTAATAATTAATGGTGATTAAAAAAATGAAGGGTTATCATACTAAAAAATAACAAGGAAAGGGTCAAAGGTGGTGAGTTGTCAAAGAAATATTATATCACCTATGAGGTGGCCGAAATTATGCTATTAAGTGGAGAAAAAATATTGCTTAGTTAGTGTAATTTAAATCTTTAGAGTCTTATCTACCATTAAATAATTTAGTGAATTAACACATTAATTATGGAACCTAAATGAACTTATTTCCTACTTACCTCAAGTTACTTAAATAATTCTTTAAACATTCTTTTACCTTAAATTAACTTATTAGCTAGCTAAAATAAATTCTGAGAATATTTTCTTATTATTAAATTCTATCTCAAAACTCCAACTCCAGTCCGGCCTCACTTAATTAACTGAAAAGGTAACAATTAAACTATTGCGTAAAATAATTAAATTTAAATAAAGGAATTTAAATACTCATGAAATAAAAATCATTTTAATTTAAGATACTAGGAATTATGCATGGCTTATACGTAGTCTGATTTACGGGTTCTACAACCCTCCCCCCTTTAAAAGAAATTTCGTCCTCGAAATTAAAACACACTGAATAACTCGGGGTACCAACTCCTCATCTCTGGCTTAGACTCCCATGTAGCTTCCTCCTCTGAATGGTTGAGCCATTTGACTTTGACTCGCTTAACCAGCTTGTTCCGAAGCTTCTTCTGCTGCCTGTCTAAGATCTGCACTGGTCTAAGATCTGCACTGGTCTCTCCCAACTCCCTGAGAAGTCAATAACACAAGCACGGAGAAGATCCTCCAAAATCTGAATAACTCGCTCTGACTGCCCATCTGTCTGCGGATGGAAAGCTTTGCTAAACAGCAACTTCGTACCCATGGTCGAATGCAAACTCTTCCAAAACGAGGAAGTGAATCTGGGGTCCCTGTCAGATACGATAGAAACTGGAATACCATGAAATCGGACTATCTCCCGGATATACAACTTTGCATACTGAATCATGGTGAAAGTCGTCTTAATAGGAAAGAAGTGTGCTGATTTTGTAAGACGATCAACAATCACCCAGATAGCATTTGACCCTCTGACTGACTTCGGCAATCCGGTCATAAAGTCCATGGTCACATTCTCCCACTTCCACTCGGGAATGGGAAGAGGCTTGAGCAAACCTGCTGGTCTCTGATGCTCTGCCTTCAATAACTGGCAAGTCAGACACTCGGATACAAACCGTCTGATATCCTTCTTCATTCCTTGCCACCAATACAATAACTGCAGATCTATGTACATCTTCGTACTCCCTGGATGAATAAAGTACGGCGACATATGGGCCTCTGATAAGATATCTGCTCGAATAGAACCACTGTTGGGAACCCACATCCTGTCTCGGTATCTCACAATACCGTCACTGACTAAATACAAGACACTGCCCTTGGCCTCATCTCTCTGCTTCCACTTTGCCAACTGCTCATCTGCTGACTGACCACTGCAAATACGGTTTAGAAGAGAGGACTGAATAATCAAGGTAGATAGACGGGGAACTCTACCTCGAGGATAAGTCTCTAGACCAAACCTCTGCATCTCAGTCTGAAGAGGTCTTGAAACTGTCAAATGAGCCATCACTGCGACTTTTCTGCTCAATGCATCCGCAACTACATTAGCTTTACCCGGGTGGTAGCTAATGTCTCAGTCATAATCCTTCATAAGCTCCAACCAACGCCTCTGACGCATGTTCAGCTACTTCTGCGTAAAGAAATACTTGAGGGTCTTGTGGTCGGTAAAGATCTGGCACTTCTCTCCATAAAAATAATGCCTCCAAATTTTCAAGGCAAAAACTACGGCGGCCAATTCTAGATCATGAGTAGGGTAATTCTTCTCATGGATTTTCAGCTGACGAGAAGCATACGTTATCACCTTCCCATGCTGCATCAATACTGCGCCTAAACCGAGCTTCGAAGCATCGGTATACAACACAAAATCTCCGGGCCCTGACGGCATGGCCAAAACTGGTGCTGAGATAAGAGCTTGCTTCAAAGTATCGAAGCTCTTCTGACACTCCTCGCTCTACACAAATTTAGCATTCTTCTTGGTCAATGATGTGAGTGGAACGACAATAGAGGAGAATCCCTTAATGAACTTCCGATAATATACTGCTAGCCCAAGAAAACTGCGGATCTCTGATGCATTCTGTGGCACAACCCAATCTCTGACTGCTGCAACCTTCACTGGGTCTACCTCAATACTGCTGCTAGAAACAATATAGCCTAAGAAGGCCACCTTCTCTAACCAGAATTCGCACTTACTGAACTTTGCGAATAACTTATGCTTCTGCAAGGTCTGCAACACTGTGGTCAGATGTCTGCTGTAATCCTCTTGATTCTTCGAGTAGACGAGAATGTCGTCTATGAATACTATCACAAACTGGTCAAGATAAGGCTGAAATACGCGATTCATGAGATCCATGAAGATCGCTGGCGCATTCGTCAGACCAAACGGCATCACAAGGAACTCGTAGTGTCCATAAAGAGTCCTAAAAGCAGTCTTGGAAATGTCAGCATCTTTCACCCTCAACTGGTGATAACCGGAACGCAGATCTATCTTGGAGAATATCAAAGATCCCTGCAACTGGTCCAACAAATCCTCAATCCTCGGAAGTGGGTATTTGTTCTTCACTGTAACCCTGTTCAACTCCCGGTAATCAATGCAAAGCCTCATAGAGCCATCCTTCTTCTTCACAAATAAGACTGGCGCGCCCCATGGTGAAAAACTCGGTCGAATGAACTCCTTATCCAGAAGTTCCTGAATCTGCTTCTTAAGTTCTGCCATTTCTGTCGGCGCTAATCGGTATGGTGCTTTGGATATCGGAGCCGTACCTGGCATAAGCTCAATAGAAAACTCCACCTCTCTCTCGGGTGGCATACCAGAGACGTCCTCAGGAAAAACGTCTAAGAAGTCTCTAACAATCGGAACATCTGCGGCTGACTGACTGGGTGCCTCGGGGACAGATATAAAAGTTGCTAAAAACGCCCGACACCCTCTATGCATGAACTTCCTAGCCTTGACATAAGGAATAATGCGCGGTAAGGGAAAGTACCTGTCCGGCTCGAATAAGAACTGCGCCATTCCAGGCGGTCGGACTAGAACAGATCTCCGCTGGAAGTCAATCAAAACTCTGTTCCACAATAGCCAGTCCATCCCTAGAATGATGTCAAACTCCGGCATCGGCAACACGATCAGATCCGCATAAACGAGGTTGCCATGTAGCTCAAGATCTATGTCTCGGATCACATTGGTAGCTGCCATCTCCTCACCAAAAGGCAATACTACTGAAAAAGCTACATCTAGCCCAACGATCTTGACCTTGAGGAAATTAGCAAAGACCTCCGAAATAAATGAGTGAGTGGCCCCTGAATCTATCAAGGCTTTCGTAGCGTAACCAGATATAAAAATTCTCCCTGAAAGGTTGGAACATCAAGCTGAACCCAATAATCACAAGAACTAACCTATAGACATGCAAAGGTCAATGTTCTTCTAACTTAAATTCCCAAAATAATACTGAGTAGAGCATGCAATCCTACTGCAATTCTATGTTCAAAATCTTAACCCAAAAACATTAACTCCCAAATATAAACTTAAAGCGTAAAGGTACCTGTCATAAGCAAGGTCTCCGGGTTCGTTTCAGTAGCATGGAGAGCAAAAACTCTGCCTTGGGTAGGCAGATTCCTCTGAGGGCACTGCGGCAACAAGTGGTCTGGGCTACAACACTTGTAACAATTCCCGGAACCATACATACATGCTCCAGGATGGCGGCGTGAGCACTTGGGACAGACTGGATGCTCAAAAGTCCTCGGGGCTGGGCGTCCCCGTTGCTGCTGCTGCTGCTGACCTCTGTTTCTAGGTGGGCCGTGAAAAGGCCTCTTGTTCTGATGCTGCTGCTGAGGAGGAGGAGGGCGGTGTGGTACTGGAATCGGTCGCTTCCCCTGGCGATCCCTCTCAATGTCACGCTGGTCCTGCTCTGCAGCTAGAGCTCTGGAGACGGAAACATCATAAGTAGTAGGGTCAGCCACCCTAACATCACGGCGCAAGATCGGCCGTAGTCCGTCCAGAAAGTGTCTTAACTTTGCTCCAGCATCATTCGCAATTAGGGGCACGAAATGGCAACCCCTCTCAAAATTACGGATGAATTCCGTAACAGTCATATCTCCCTGCCTCAGGGTCATGAACTCCCTGGTCAACGTGGAACGCACCTCATCAGTAAAATATTTGGAATAAAGTACCTCCGTGAAGCGTGTCCAGCTCAGCGTAGCCAAGTTCAAAGCTACTGATGCTCCTTCCCACCATAGGCGTGCTTCTTCTCTGAATAGATAGGTGGCACAACGAACTCTGTCTGCATCTCCAAGCTTCATGAACTCGAAGATAACTTCGAGGGACTTGATCCAGCCCTCGGCAATCATGGGGTCCGTCGTCCCTGAAAACTCCTTAGGACGCATCTTCATGAATATCTCATAAGTAGCCTCGGGCCCTGTCTGCCTGGCTGCCACAGCATTGTTCCCCGCAAACTATGCGAAGAACTGAGTCATCCCAGCTAGCATCTGAGCATTCATGTCAGGTGGAGGTGGAGGTGGTAAGTCCCTCTTCTGCCTCTAGTTCATGCCGTTCTCCTCGCGAGGCTCATCTTCTCTAGTGCGCTCGAGGATGCGTCTAGGGGGCATACTGTTCCATACATAACTCATACGTAACCAACATGCATAATTCCATAATTTATTTAAATTTAAATACTGAACAATAAAAATCTGGACGTAAAATATTTCATGAAAACATGCTGTCCGTATATTTCATGCTTTAAATAAAATGCGTAAATGTAAAACTTACAGACCGAAGACGTGACTCCATGAGCTTCTCGTTGTCAGTAGTAGTACAACCCTTTACAGAACCATTGCTCTGATACCAGCTATAATGACCCGAAAATTCGTTTTTGAAAATTTAAGAAAAAATTAAAAATTTTCTTTTTAAAATAATCAAATAGCCTCATTCATAAAATAAACTGATA
Organism: Primulina tabacum; assembly: GCF_025594145.1. Lineage (NCBI taxonomy): Eukaryota > Viridiplantae > Streptophyta > Magnoliopsida > Lamiales > Gesneriaceae > Primulina > Primulina tabacum. The sequence goes on from NC_134550.1 coordinate 17,502,445, forward strand.
AATCAAGTTTAATGTTCAAAATAGCAGCGGAAGAAATTATTGTTTGTAAAATAACAAGTTAAAGTAATCCAACAACTGATAAAAATGTTTGAGCATAAAAATGGTAAATGCTGAAAATGAGGTCATCAGGTTCCACTACTGTCGACCCGAGCTGGCTCACTGGTCCCGCCCTCAGTCCCGTCCTCATCAGTACCTACAACAATCAAGTCTAGTGAGTCTAAAACTCAGCATGCATATATCGTAAATAACAAGTAGTAATAATAAAATTGCATGCGAAGTGAAAATAAAATATCATGAGTCTGGCATAACGTAAAAATATCATGTCATGAGTAATTATAATACGTGCATAACTGAACTGGAAATCATAAGTGGAATGTTTGCTCAATCGAGCCCTGTCATAAAATAACATGTCATAATTTTCTGCTAAGATTATGTTCTACGCTAGTGGCCAAATAAACTGAACTGAACTGAACCGGTAAGTGACCACCAGGTGATGTAGTAATCATCTGATCAGACTAATGCCACAGTATACTAGGTGGAACTGAACTGAACTGAACCGGTAAGTGACCACCGGGTGAAGCAATAATCCCATGATAGTGAAGTGGCCACAAGCAATATCGCATAAATCTCAAAAATAAATATTTTATATTTTTTTGCACGTAATATAATTAAATAACATAATTAAATATCCTGCATTAATTTACCGAATGGGTTGGATCGTTCCCAGGCTCGCTGCGACCTAAATTTAACATGAAAAATATGCAAATGATTTCCTTGGCCAAACTTTGTAATTGAATACAAAAAACGAGACAATTACGCCCAATGACTTCCTGCATTAATTTTACCGAATGGGTTGGATCGTTCCCAGGCTCGCTGCGACCTAAATTTAACATGAAAAATAAACAAATGATTTCATTCGCAAAACTTTGTAATTGAATACAAAAAACGAGAGAATTACGCCCAATGACTTAGTATTTAATCATGACTCCGTGCCAACCCGAACCAACACCGAACCATCATTTAATCATAATTAAAATACACCTAAAATGATGAAATAATGCTCCAGAAACGATACAAGTCGAGATTTTGGTGAATGGAGGCCAAAACATGAAACGCTCTTTCGAGAGTCAATTTGGCACATCGCACCGTAATTTCTCGTACGACCTCTAAACTTAACCAAATCACAAATGGCCAAAAACATGACCTTCCTAACACAATGAGGTACTGTCCAGTCCAAGAGCATAGGCTAAAAGCCAACCAAGTACTCGAACGAACCTCTGAACCGAAGCACCACTTGCTGTCAGCAACAATCCAGCAGCCGCGCTTTTCGTTTCCTTGCGTCGTTTTCGAGACTACCGGCCATTGGGTCTTGAACTACTGACCATAGCCTCTTACCAACATCCTAGGGTATGGTTTGAACCATGGCTAAAAGCCCTAGGCCAGCCACAATTCGAACCACACCAGAAACAAACCACACGTCCCAACCGAGCACCAATTCTGCGCGTGGGATGTTGCAGTGGTTCTTGCTGTCATGGACCATTCCAGTGGCCATTTGGTTGACCATGGCACAATCTAGACATCAAGAGGTAGGGTGTGAACCAGAGCTAAGGGCCAGAGGCCAACCAAGGTCCACCCCAAACCACCAAAACCAAAAGAACATGTGCAGAATTTGAAAGGGGTCGAAGGGGGCTGTTCTTGTTTTTATTTAAAAACCGATTCAACCATGGACCAAGCCTCGAAGGGGTGACTTGGTCACGTCTTAGACATAACAAGGAGATGTTCTAACCATGGCTATAGCCCCTAGGGCATCCAAGATCAGATTCATTTCCCTTTGACAGCAACATGAGAAAATCGATCACAAAAGGGGCATGCTTGGGGAGTTGCTGTCATTTCTGATTTCCAGCATGTATGGGGCTTGAACTAATGGACCAACATGGTCCTAACATATCCTAGCACATGTCTAGATGCAGCTTTGGGAGCCTGGACATGAGCCATCCACCTGAAACACCAAAAACCAGCAAAACGTGAAGGCGCACATGAACCATAAAAAAATTCTGTACATATTTTTTTTGAAATGACTCTCAAGTATTTCGGTTTTCATGCAATAAGTTCATGAGTTTGATGTGTTTTAAAATACTACTATGGCTTGATTGATGAGTGAAATAAATATAGACATGCCTTGGTTTGTTTTTGAACGAAAAACAAATGAAACGACGACGCGGCGCGGCGGAGGTGGAGTGCTCTTCACTTCCTTCCTTCAACACGATTTTTTTTCTCTCTTATAATTCCCTAGCTCACTCTCGATTTTTCTCTCAATATTGGCTCTGAAATTTCGAAATAATTGAGAGGGAGGGAATGGCTAGGAGTGATGAAGGGGAGTTGCAATATAGAAGGGATGGCAAGACCAAGTCTTGCTCTCTTTGAATTTGTTGGATAATGAAATGGTTTGATATCAAAATATTTTTTTTGAGGGATAAAGGAGGTGTAAAAGGACCGATTCTTCCTATCAAACAAGGCTAGGATAATGATGGATTAATAATTAATGGTGATTAAAAAAATGAAGGGTTCTCATACTAAGAAATAACAATGAAATGGTCAAAGGTGGTGAGTTGTCAAAGAAATGTTATATCACCTGTGAGGTGGCTGAAATTATGCTATTAAGTGGAGGAAAAATATTGCTTAGTTAGTGTAGTTTAAATCTTTAGAGTTTTATCTACCCATTAAATAATTTAGTGAATTAACACATTAATTATGGAATCTAAATGAACTTATTTCCTACTTACCTCAAGTTACTTAAATAATTCTTTAAACATTCTTTTACCTTAAATTAACTTATTAGCTAGCTAAAATAAATTCTAGGAATGTTTTCTTAATATTAAATTCTATCTCAAAACTCCAACTCCAGTCCGACCTCACTTAATTAACTGAAAAGGTAACAATTAAACTATTGCGTAAAATAATTAAATTTAAATAAAGGAATTTAAATACTAATGAAATAAAAATCATTTTAATTTAAGATACTAGAAATTATGCATGGCTTATACGTAGTCTGATTTACGGGTTCTACAATAAATCAATAGAATAAGCATATACATTCAAAGAATATAAAGGTATTAAAGCAATAACAATTAAGTATGTGGTTTTGGGAAAACTCGAGTCGAATCTAACTCGAATCATCTTCCCGGTTAAACATTGATTTATACCTTTCTTTTGTCGGTCTGACGAAGTCGAAGTCTTGAATTCGAAGCTTTCAACACTCAATCTGGCAATGAAATTATTGAGAAATATAATATCAATATACAACTCAACCAATACTGGATATAATCAGAATTCAATCTAATTCTGTTTCGACGACATAACAGCACAATCTCGATATAGCTAGCAATACAATATCAACAGACATAAATTTCAATCACTCATAATCAATCAATAACAAAATCTGTATAATCTCAATCAAATCAAATCTGAAAAATCATAACAATTTCATACGGTATCTGTTCTTCGATCTGATTTCAATTATACGATGTCTAAATTCTCAGGAACACAGAATAGTAAGCAAATCATGATTCCTCCAACACATGAATTTCTAACCATATCAAAAAGTAATTAAAATTACGTTCTGTCGAAGCTCTTGACAAGAGAAATACAGTACTGAAGTCGGATTGAAAATCAGACGGGCGGATCTTGCGCAAATCAAATTCTGAATCATAAAAGCTTGGAAATACTCCCTGGAGCTTTCGTTTCTTTCTTGCGAATGAATCTGAAGGAATTGAAGCAAAGTTATCAATTTATTGCATGGCAAAGATAGGTGGCTCCCTCTTGGTGCAGCACGTCTCGCGCATATGCGCGTCCTTCCCGGCGCATATGCGCGAGACTCTTTGTCTCGGCATGTTAGGGATTCAACATCTCGTGCATATGTGCGTCCCCTGTCGGCGCATATGCGCGAGACCTACTGTCTCAGCGGGGACGCGCATATGCCCGAGACCTACTGTCTCCGCTCTTGTCAATATCTCATGCTCGCGCATATGCGCGCCCTGTCTCGCGCATATGCGCGAGATTCTCTGCCTGCCTCGCGCATATGCGCGAGGGGTTCTGTCCTCGCACATAATTCAAGTCTTCTTTTGACTTTTCCATCTGTTCTTTTTCGTCTATAATCACATCAAATCATAAATCAATAATCTCAGATTAGCAGAATAAAAATCTCGGGCGTTACATGAAACGACCTCAACTTTTTTTTAACTAATAAACTCGAAAATTTCTAATTAACATAACTTAACATTTTCATAAATAATGATTTAACATTTAAAATCTCAAGTGCATAAAATAAATCTCTAAATCATCAACTAACCAAAAATCCTATGTCGACCTTTAAAAAGAGCAACTAACATAAAATTAAAGCATAAAAATATCTCAAATAAATTTCTTAACATAAATCCTTTAAATCTTTTATGTAACAAGCTAGTACGGAAACATAAAGGTCCCTCGCGAGTGTACTGCAGCACTCGATCCACTCAATTGTCAGCGCCTCCCATAAATCATCAAATCATGTATCATACAAATCTAGTGGTCTAATGACTCAGCACGTTCTAGACATGAGTAGCAAATAATACATATACAATCACAAGCATTTAAAAATCATACTTTTATTTTAAAATAACTTTTAAATATAAATAAATCAGTTAAAAATCATTTAAGCATTTAAATATCATTTAAAAATCGTTTAAACATAAATAAATCATTTAAAAATCTTTTAAGCATAAATCATATATCATAAAACATTTTAATCGTAAATCTTTTAATCCTTTTTCATTTTGGATAAAGTTTGATCTTCGAAAGTTACTAGCTTTTATCCTTCGATCGACTGATCAGTCTTCAGCTCTACATGGTCCAAGGGGGTGGGCACTAGGCTCCACCATGAAAATACAATCGTCGGGGTCCTCTGGAGCCTTTTCCCATAGACAGGGTCTCTCTGGGGCCTTGGCCCGAATATGGGCTCCCTCTGGGGCATTGGCCCTCACGTCATTTCCACAAAATCATATATCATTTGTCACAGTCAATTCACGTCACTCAAAATATTTTTCATTTTCTTTTAAAAAATCATAAATCATCATAAGTTTCCAAAAATGTCATTTTAGACGGTAAAAATTGCACAGCTATTACCATAAATTATAAAATATCCATAAATCATAAAATATCATATTTTCATCAAAATCATCATTTTAAATCATAAAATATCATTAAGCATTCATTATGATCATTCGGGACGCTGCCAAGCTTTTACGTATTTTTCAAGTGTAAAATTACAATTTGCCCCTAGACGTAAAAATTCTAGATTTTATCCCTTTTTTTACTTTTAATGACATGGGTTTATCCCAAATAATTATTTAAGCATAAATATAATTTTTTATAATTTTATTCGGCATAATTCGAAGCTTTTCATTTACTTCTTTAATTAATTATTCGAGAGACCATTAAATCTCGAATAAATTCAAAACTCATTATTTTCTTCCCAAATTTTAAACAAAAATTTTTAATACCTAATCTACCCTTGTGAGCCATGAACCACATCCGTGGAACCATGGTTCCAATTTAGTTCATTTAAATCTCGAAATTGACCCATATATGAACAACCTGAGCCATCTCACAATTTACTCGAGCCATGGTCGAGCCACCTCGATCTAAACCCAAGCAAATCCACCTGGGCACCCTCTCGATCAGCCCTGACCCCTGGACCTAGCCCCTAACTCGCTCAAACTCTCCTGGACAGAAGACCTTGGCTGCGCACCTTTGCTTCTCATGCTACTAGACTCCTAGCCAACTTAGGACTCTTCTACCCGAGCCACCACAAGCCCACCCGACCCTAACCAACCCTGGACCATGCCCAGACCCAACCATGCCCAGCCCAGACCCGTGGACCCAAGCAGCGAACCACCTGAAACATACAACAGCCTGCGCGTCCCCCTTGCATGAGTGGGTTTCCTTCGCGTGGCTCTTGCTCGAGCCACCACAAGCCCTGTCTCTTCCTACCCCTCTCTGAATCATCCTAGGGTACCGACCAGACCACCTAGCCCAGCCCTCTCTCAAGCTTCCCTCTAAAAGCTCTCGGCCAAACAAGATCACCCTATGGGAAGTGCCCTATCAAACGAGGACTCTTTCCAGCCCTGCTGCGCGAGTCCTATCCTTGCTAGGACCCTTCCTAGGACCTAACTACATCCGATACGAGCCCTCCTCAAGACATAGTCGAGCCCCTTCGCCCCATGCACCATAGCCGAGCCATATGAATCAAGCAAAATCCAACAACTCTTGGCTTCTCCCTTCTCCTAAATCATGCATATTATGATTTGTATGGTGTTTAAAATAGTTTAGAAAATGTGTCTTTGTGTTTATAACGCTCGAGTAGACGATCGTTGGCGAGGGTGCGACGTTGGACGACGAAGACTCCTATCTTTTCTTTCCTCCTTATTTTTGAAAATCTGAAGTGTGTGTGTGGTGTGTTTTCGACTGGATCAACAATGAATTGTGGTGTTTTGGTAGCCTAAGTGTCCTATTTATAAATTAATTAACAAGCTAATGGGCTTTACTTTTGGGCCTGTAAGCTTAAGTGCAATTGAGCCTACTTTAAATAATTAAATTGGGCTCAATAACATTTATTTTATTAAAACATAAAAGTTTATAAAATTAGTTTCCCAAAAATAATATTTTTGACCTTTTAAAACTCCTTGTTTGTCCAAAACCGGCTTTCCAGGAAAAATCGAGCTCGACTCGTAAAATAATTCGAACTCTAACATTTTTAAGAAAATTAAATCATTTATATTCATATTAGGAAGCCTTGACATTATTTAATGAAAAATACATATCCTTTTCTTGGTCGTCCCGGTCTCCTTTCCCCTACCGATTATCGAATATTCGGGTAAAATCTTAAATTTCATGTACTTATGTCATATTATCATTTAATCATGCAATCATACATTTAATCATATACTAAACATCATGCTAGCATTTAAAATCAATTAATTAAAACAATTTAAGCAATTAAAATAATTTGCATGCATGTGGATTACGTGTTGGTTTTTCGAACGTTACAAATCTCCCCCCCCCCCCCTTCCCCCCCCTTAAATAGAATTTCGTTCTCGAAATTTTCTTTGACCTGATGATTGCAAAGCTTAGATTCCCTTATCCACCTCAAACTTAACCTCTAATTTAAATCTTACTCTTCGATTCGGTCCTCCAACTTTTGAAAATTGCATTCTAACCCAAAATTTCCCAAAGTCGACTCCTAAATCAAGCTCAAGTAGTGAATGCACCATATTCTTCTCTAAGTTCTTCGTTAACCAAATCAATTCCCTACTCAACATGCATTTAATCATTTTTTTCATACATCATGCAACTAAAATTTATATCATGTATCATGTAAGTATTTAAAAGAATTTTAGCATATAAAATATAAAGAAGTAAAAAATCACATATTTGAGGCGTTACTTCTTGAGGTTCTCGGAGTGACAGTACACAACCCTCTAAAGAAAACCTTGGCTCTGATACCAACTGAAACAACCTCAAATTTTTTTAAACTAATAAACTCGAAAATACTAATTAAAATAAACTTAACATTTTCATAAATAATGATTTAACATTTAAAATCTCAAGTGCATAAAATAAATCTCTAAATCATCAACTAACAAAAAATCTTATGTCGACCTTTAAAAATATCAACTAACATAAAATTAAAGCATAAAAGTATCTCTAATAAATTCCTTAACATAAATCCTTTAAATCTTTTATCTAACAAGCTAGTGCGGAAACATAAAAGTCCCTCGGGAGTGTACTGCAGCACTCGATCCACTTAATCGTCAGCGCCTCCCATATATCATCAAATCCTACATCATACAAACCTAGTAAGTCTAATGATTCAGCACATTCTAAAAATGAGTAGCAAATAATACATATACAATCACAAGCATTTAAAAATCATGCTTTTATTTTAAAATAATTTTTAAACAGAAATAAACAATTTAAAAATCATTTAAAAATCGTTTAAGCATAAATAAATCACATAAAAATCTTTTAAGCATAAATCATATATCATAAATCATTTTAATCGTAAAGCTTTTAATCCTTTATCATTTTGGGTGAAGTTCGTCTTTGAAAGTGACTAGCTTTTATCCTTCGGTCGACTGATCAGTCTTCAGCTCAACGTGGTCCAAGAGGGTGGGCATTAGGCTCCACCATGGAAATACGATCGTCGGGGTCCTTCTGGGCCTTTTACCATAGATGGGGTCCCTCTCGGGTCTTTTCCCATAGACGGGGTCCCTTTGGGGCTTTGGCCCTCACGTCATCTCCACAAAATAATATATCATTTGTCACAGTCAATTAACGTCCCTCAAAATATTTTTTCTTTTCTTTTAAAATCATAAATCATCATAACTTTCCAAAAATAGCATTTTAAACAGTGAAAATTGCACAGCTTTTACCATAATTCATAAAATATCCAAAAATCATAAAATATCATAATTTATCAAAATCACCATTTTAAATCACAAAATATCATTTAACATGCATTATGATCCTTCAGGACGCTGCCGAACTTTTACGTATTTTTCAAGTGTAAAATTATCATTTTTCCCCTAGACATAAAAATTGACGATTTTATCTTTTTGTTACTTTTAATGACATGTGTTTATCCAAAATAATTATTTAAGCTTAAATATTATTTTTCATAATTTTATTCGGCTTAATTCAAGGCTTTTCGATTACTTCTTTAATTAATTATTCGTGAGGCAATTAAATCCCGGATAAATTCAAAACTCATTATTTTCTTCCCAGATTTTAAACGCACCTTTTTATTACCTAATCTACCCTTATGAGCCATGAACAACACCCGTGGAACCATGGTTCAAATTTTAGTTCATTTAAATATCGAAATTGACCCATGTATGAACAACCCGAGACATCTCCTAATTTACTCAAGCCATGGTCAAGCCACCTCGAGCCAAACCCAAGCCAACCCACCTAAGCACCCTCGTGACCAACCCTGACCCCTGGACCTAGCCCCTAACTCGCTCAAACTCTCCTAGACAGAAGACCTTGGTTGCGCACCTTTTCTTCTCACGCTACTAGACTCCTAGCCAACCTAGGACTCTTCCAGCTGAGCCACCACCGAGCCCACCCGACCCTAACCAACCATGGACCATGCCCAGACCCAACCAAGCCCAGCCCAGACCCCTGGACCCAAGCAGCGAACCACCTGAAACATACAGCAGCCTGCGCGTCACCCTTGTGTGCGTGGGTTTCCTTCGCGTGGCTCTTGCTCGAGCCACCATGAGCCCTATCCCTTCCTGCCCCTCTCTGAACCATCCTAGGGTACCGACCATACCACCTAGCCCAGCCCTCTCTCAAGCTTCCCTCTGAAAGCTCTCGGCCAAACCAGATCACCCTACGGGAAGAGTCCTATCAAACGAGGACTCCTCCAAGCCCTGCTGCGCGAGTCCTAGCCTTGCTATGACCCTTCGTAGGACCTAACCACATCCCATAAGAGCCTCATAAAGACCCGGTCGAGCCCCTTCGCCCCATGTACCCAAGCTGAGCCATATGAATCAAGCAAAACCTAACAACTCTTGGCTTCTCCCTTCTTCTGAATCCCACGGTTCCAGCCTTATTTTTCCCTTTTAAAATTTTCATGTTTTAACCATATTTCATCATGTATTGGCAGCGTACTCGTTGGAAATCATAACGTGTTTCATATTTGCGTAAAAACATCACGTTTTTGAAATAAATGTTCTACCGTAAAAATTATCAAACACCTATTTTTTCATGCATAAACAATTAAATCATGCCTATTTTGATTTGTATGATGTTTAAAAGAGTTTTGACAATTTGTCTCTGTGTTTATAACGCTCGAATAGACGATCGTTGGCAAGGGTGCGACGTTGGACGACCAGACGACGAAGACTCCTATCTTTTCTTTCCTCCTTATTTTCGAAAATATGAAGTGTGTGTGTGGTGTTTTCGGCTAGATCAAGAATGAATTGGGGTGTTTTGGTAGCCTAAGAGTCTTATTTATAAATTAATTAACAGGTTAATAAATATTGGTTTTGGGCTTGCAAGCTTAAGGGCAATTTGGACTACTTTAAATAAATAAATTGGGTCCAATAACACTTATTGAATTAAAACATAAAAGTTTATAAAATTAATTTCCAAAAAATAATATTTTTGATCTTTTAAAACTCCTTGTTTGCCCAAAATTGGCTTCCCGGGAAAAATCGAGCTCGACTCGTAAAATAATTCGAACTCTAAAATTTTTAAGAAAATTAAATCTCTTTTATTCATATTATGAAGCCTTGCCATTATTTAATGAAAAATACATATCCTTGTCTTGGTCGTCCCCGGTCTCCTTTCCATTGCCTATTATTGAATATTCGGGTAAAATCCTTAAATTTCATGTAATCATGTCATATTATCATTTAATCATGCAATCATACATTTAATCATATATTAAACATCATGGTGCCTGATGCGAACACGGTTGGTCAAGCCCCAAGGAAAGCATGGGAGCCTTTAGAGTTGCCGGAGGGACCAATCACGAGAGGACGACTAAAGAAATTCAAGGAGGCACTACAGGGAATCATGAGCAGTTGAGAAGGGCTTACGAGCGAGGAGAAAAGTGCCGAATGGTTCTTGATGCATGGGAGTGAGTTTGGGAGTCAAAGGAACATTATTCAAGTGATAAATAATGAAGAAAATTCGAAGACATCGCGCCCGGGCGGATATAAATTACCGCCCGAGCGCGCCCTTACGATTTATTAAAAAAATTGGCCGAAGACTCTCCGCCCGGGTGGACATAAATATCCGTCCGAGCGCGCCCTATTGCGAGAAAAGCCGAACACTTCCCGCCCCGGCGGACATAAATATCCGCCCGAGCACGGACTGTTTCGAGAAAATATTTCTTTCCTTGTTTAGAGTCCTAAATTGTTTGGTAACTAAATATTGTTATCTTTTGAGTTTGTAAACATTATATGAACGAAAATTTACATACAATTCAGATTATTATTGATTGAATATCAAACTTTTGAGATTTTTCTCTCATTTTTCAAGGCTCTTGCTTTGTTTTTAAAATCAAACTTATCAAATTTTACTTTGTGGCGTTTGTCGATCGTTCTTACACGGATTGTCGAAGAAGAGTTATTTGAAGGTTCGTTTGAGTGTCGATTGTTTTTCTTGTGATTATTTATTGCTAAACTGTTCATAGTTTAGAGGTGAATATCACGTAATAATTGGTTCAAAAGGTCGGGACAACAACAAAGATTCCTTTTTCGTTATTGAATTGAGGGCGCGATTCTAAATTAATCGTGTTTGCTATTCTTACGTACGTGGACTCATATCAGTAGCATTTAAAATCAATTAATTATTACAATTTAAGCAATTAAAATAATTTACATGCATGTGGTTTATGTAGGTTGGTTTTACGGACGTTACAATAGGAGTACTGATCGAGCAACAATGTACGTTGGTGATATATTGTCATGTATGTCTTGATGCTAACACAAACACCCACGACTCGACCTCGCCACAACTATGACGGTACAACAAGATTGCACAACTGAATCAAACCAAATGACACAATCACAACACTAACCCAGAAGGGATGCACTAAAAGGTGGGATTTCTTAATCGAATCTACGATCTCAGGTGTATCAATATAGGTCTGTCAGCCGCACCATGATCCCGAGATATAAAATAATTGCCGAATAAAAATGAACAACTGTAATGGTTAACAAGAACGATATGATTCAAGATGTTTGTCACAATATCATACCCTAAACTAAATGTCATAAAATATGTCATATAAATCAACGAGGCATTTAAAATTTGACATAAACACACAAACATCTATAACAACACATAAATATCTTTAAAACGTAATTTATGTGTTACCGTCTTTTGTTACCAAACTGTAACATACTTATACCCTCAAGGAAGATGAAATAATCAGCTTGAACTTCAAAATTTTCACGTCAACATACAAGGATTTAAATATTCTAGAAAGACGAATAAATTCATCAATAAAAATAATAACGAAATTATTCAACTATTATTCCAAAATAACCAAAGTTGAATTTTTTTTTCCTTAAATTACAACTTAACGATTCATTTTGTTCCAATACTCTAAAATTCACAAAGTCGCGTATTATTTCAAATATTAGATTAAAACTCCCAAAATAATTGACCATACTTTTATATGACTAATTCTCGCTCAATATTTATCACAATATCTTCAATAATCATCTCAATAACAATAATTTCCAATATCTCCCACGAAACTAGTTCACCAATAATCTACGAAATCGAATTTATATCTTGAACTCGTCGAATGATTGAACCTACAACAATAATACAACCCAATAATAAATATAGCGAGAAATAAAAACAAAAACGAATTTATATTAAAGCAGTAAAATCCCATTTCTGGGCAGCCTACTATTTCCAACGAGATGGGCTGGAATTGAACCTAAAACAAGTTGGAATTCAAAAAGTACCATGGTTAGAACTCAAAATGGCAGCCACTCTCGATGAAAAGCAGTAGAAATTCTTGTCATGCCTTTCTACCCAGATTTTGATGACATCTAACATTGTTTAACAATTTAATTGCTAACAATAAACCTCATAGAAAATAGCCAAAAGCAGTCTAATTCATAAAATAACATTGTATTTACATATGCAAAATACGAATAAAGCGAAAGTTGTTCTTGCAGATAAAAATACGAAATGTGGAAGCAAATAAACTTTAAATCAGGGATTTGATCTTCATATGTAAGGCCTGAGATTTATTAGTCTTCATTAATGCGATATTTAAAGATATGAGAATGCATGACATGTAATGAGAAGCAATAAATGAGATGGGGGAAGGAGAGACGTGAAAAATTAGAATTTTCAATGAAGCGCAGACCGCACCCGCACCATGAAAGATACCGCACCCGCGGTGCATCGACAGAAAATTGGTCATTTTTACAGTAGGGTCACCGCACCCGCGGTCCAAGAAAGAGTGCACCCGCGGTTGATGGACAGAGAGTTGGAAATTATTTACAGAAATGATAGGGCACCCGCGGTTCAAACGTAACCGCACCCGCGGTCTTATATGTAGCGCACCAGCGGTGCAGCATGCGAGAAAGCCACCTTTGTTTCTTATGATGACACATGGCATATATATATAGAATTGTGCTGAGTCTTCATTTTTAACACTTCCATCAGCTGAGAAACGAAGGAGAAAAGGGTTCCAAGCTTTCTTCCATCTTTACTATTTGATTGTGTAAGATTTACTTATCCAAAAGTTAATCCAAGCTTAAATTCTTGTTCCTCACTTCAAAGGCTACAAGAGGATGTAAGTTTCATTCATTTCCTGCATGATTTGAGATATTGATGTTGGGGAAACTTGGATATGCTTGTAGATATATGTTCTTATGATTATAAGCAACGGTTATTTGCAACCGGATCGAAGAAATGGTACCGTATGTAATTGTTATGAATTCCAGCATATGTATGATTTAACATGTTCAGATTTCAGAGTTAATGTGTATTATAAAGAGAATGGTGAATTGTTGATATTGATTATATTGTGTTGATTTATGAGTTGATCAATATATCGAGAATCCGCCGTTATGCCGTCGAATTGTATTAAGATTAAAGATTGAGTCCTATATGTATTGATAGAATGCAATTTGATCATGCCATTTCAGATTCTATTGGCAACTTTGATAGCGAGACTTCGACTACGACAAATTGTTCAACGAAAGGTATAATTCATGTTTTGTTTGGGGAAGACACAACTCAAATGAGATTCAATTTGAGTTTCCCAACCAAATCACATACTAGAATTGTTGTCTTTCTTTGGATATGATTTTGATTTGTTTATGGACTTATATTCTAATCCCTTGATATGATGATGCCTTGTTTATAGATTTATATTCGAGCATTTGAGATAGGAGAGTCATTGGCAGACTTGCCAAACTAGACGTTCGGTGGTATCGACGCTTCGGATCAGATTCACTGTGATTGTAGATATTCGATACAGACAGGGCCAAAGTCTAGGAATAAGACGTACAGTTACCCCGATTGGGAGGGTAGGTGACAGACAGTGACGTCTTATTCACACCGGGATACCTAGAGTAGAGTCGAGTCGAGTCAAGACATGATTTGATTTGAATTGCATGCTCATATAGATTGGTTTCATAGACTATGGAACCCATTGTTATTGCTTTCATGCATGATTTATGATTATGTATTAGCATGCATACATGTTTTATACTGGGATTTGTTCTCACCGGAGTTTTCGGCTGTTGTTATGTCTGTATGTGTGCATAACAACAGGTGGGGACAGGATCTGGGTCACGACAAAGATGAGTTCGAGATAGCGTGGTGACTTCGGGCGCAGAAGATTACTAGTTGTTTCTTACTAGACTTGTACTACTTGTGGTTGTAGTTTGTATTAAACACTGGTTTATATGAATGTATTAGAACAAGACATGTAATTATGTTTATTGAAATAAAATGAAGAACTATCTTGTGCTGTTTATATACATTTGAATTAATGTTAAAAAGCAAAATTTTGACCCACATTTTTGAATAAAGATCCGATTAATCCCGAAAGGAATTGAGTTAGAGCCCGGGTCCCCACAACAGGTGGTATCAGAGCAGTAGTTCCTTTAGAGTGAGATAAGATAGGATGAGCGGGGTAGATCGAGTCTTCTTCCTTGCTTTTGATGTGCTAGCATGATTTATTGCTTTCCCTATCACATGTTGTATTGTTATCTGAATTGAGTTACAGCATGTACTTGTAAAGACTGAATCAGAACTGATTCTGGATCAGAGGTATATGATCAGAGGAGGACTGAGACAGATTGTATAGACTGTGTACTAATCTGTTTGATAATCAGATTATGCCACCTAGAAGGATACCACAACCAGCTGCAGGGCAAGTGCCAGAACATGGTAGTACGTCAGGTACTCAGATGGATGTTACTGCTACACCTATGGAAACCTTATTGAAG
Source organism: Primulina tabacum (assembly GCF_025594145.1). NCBI lineage: Eukaryota > Viridiplantae > Streptophyta > Magnoliopsida > Lamiales > Gesneriaceae > Primulina > Primulina tabacum. The sequence goes on from NC_134550.1 coordinate 17,517,483, forward strand.
AGATTTCAATCATTCGATCCTCCGACTTTGAAGGGCACAAAAAATGCAGTGGATTGTGAGAGCTGGCTAGACGATATAGAGATGTTGTTTGAATCTCTTGCCTATACAGATGAACGGAGAGTGAAGTTGATTGGGCATCAATTACACGAAGTGGCAAAAAGTTGGTGGTTTACAACGAAACGAGCCCTGGAGCATAGAGGTATCGATATTACTTGGAAAGTATTTAAAGATGAATTTTATCAACGTTTCTTTCCAGTGTCGTATCGAAAAGACAAAGGGGCCGAATTTGCCAATTTGAGACAGGGGCAGTGGAACATAGAAGAGTATGTAGCCAAGTTTTCTTCTTTGCTCCGATTTGCGCCACACGTGGCAGGAAATGACGAAGCGGTCGCAGACCAGTTCATCAATGGTTTGAACCCGGATATTTTTACTTTGGTGAACACGGGTCGACCTAACACCTTTTCTGATGCACTGAACCGAGCAAAGGGAGCAGAAGCTGGCTTGATCAGGCAGCGAGGAGCTTCTTATAGTGCTCAGAGTCAGAGACCGCCACAGCCTGCCGCCCTGTTTCCAACAGCTCCTCCTCGATTTGATAGTGGAAGCAGTAGTAGTGGCAAGAAGGATTCTTTGAAAGTTAAGGGTAAGCAGTTTAAGAGATCAGGGAGCAGTTCGTCGAGCTCCAGTGGGTCACGACAGAGAGGTCCTGGCCAGAGTGCAGAGTATACTGGTGTTTATTGCAGTTCTTGTGGTGGCAGGCATGCCACTGAGCAGTGTCAGGGAGTTATGGGCCGATGCAATATTTGTAAACAGCAGGGACACTTTGCTAGAGTCTGTCCACAGAGAGGTGCACAGCAAGCTCAGAGTATTGGGGCGTCTGGTTCAGTATCTCAGCCCGAGCGGCAAGCTTCGTCTGTCCATTCCTTCCAGCCCACACCTACACAGTCCTAGTCCCGAGCCAGAGGTAGCCAGACAGTGAGCCAACCTCCCAGACAGCTGGCTCGAGTGTTCGCACTGACAGAGGAGCAGGCCCAGGATGCGCCAGATGATGTGGTTGCAGGTAACTGTTTTCTTTGCGGTTATCCTGCATATGTGTTGATAGACACAGGTGCATCCCATACATTCATTTCTGAACATTTTGCATTGACACATGCATTGCATGTCGAGTCATTGTCTACTGTAGTATCTATTTCTTCTCCGTTGGGAAGTGGTCTGATATCTGTGACTTCAGATAGACATTGTATACTACAGTTTGAGGGGCATGAGATTGATTTAGACTGTGTTGTGCTTGGTTTATCTGATTTTGATTGTATTGTTGAGATTGACATGTTAACCAAGTACAGAGCCACCGTAGACTGTTTTCACAAGATTGTCAGAATCAGACCTGAAATGACAGAAGAGTGGAAATTCTACGGTAAGGGTTCCAGATCTCGGATTCCCTTAGTGTCTGCTTTGACTATGAGTAGATTGCTGCAGAAAGGAGCAGAGTGATTCCTTGTCTATTATGTAGATTTACAGAAATCGAGCCCGGCATTGGCAGATTTTCCAGTAGTACGGGAGTTTGCAGATGTATTTCCTTACGAGATTCCAGGGTTACCCCCAGCCCGAGAGGTAGATTTCAGTATTGATCTTATTCCAGGTACCGTTCCTATATCTCGAGCTCCGTATAGGATGGCGCCGATAGAGTTGAAAGAATTGAAAGCACAGTTAGAAGATCTTCTAGCCAAGGGATATATCAGACCCAGTGTATCTCCTTGGGGTGCTCCAGTGCTATTCGTGCGCAAGAAAGATGGTTCCATGAGATTATGCATCGATTACCGGCAACTGAATAAAGCAACGGTGAAGAATAAATATCCATTGCCGCGTATTGACGATTTATTTGATCAGTTGCAGGGATCATCTGTTTATTCTAAGATTGATTTGAGATCGGGATATCACCAGCTGAGAGTTAGAGATGTTGACATACCGAAGACAGCATTCCGAACCAGGTATGGACATTATGAGTTTGTTGTCATGCCTTTTGGTTTAACGAATGCTCCAGCGGTGTTTATGGGGTTGATTAACCGTGTCTTTCAGAGGTATTTGGATGAGTTTGTGATTGTTTTTATTGATGATATCTTGGTTTATTCTAAGAATCTGAATGAACATGCCAATCATTTGAGAATTGTGTTGCAAACATTGAGAAATGAAAGATTATTTACTAAACTGTCAAAGTGTGAGTTTTGGCTGAGACAGGTTGTCTTCTTGGGTCATATCATATCTGGAGACGGTATTTCTGTTGATCCGAGTAAAGTGGAAGCAGTAATTAGTTGGCCGAGACCGACTTCTGTGCCAGAGATACGCAGTTTCATGGGTCTGGCAGGATACTATAGACGATTCATTAAAGATTTCTCCAGCATTGCGAAGCCAATTACCCAGTTAACACAGAAGAATGCGCCATTTGTGTGGTCTGCGGATTGGGAATCCAGCTTTCTAGAGTTGAAGAAGAGGCTGACCAGTGCACCTGTCTTGATGATTCCTTCAGGTACGGGCGATTTCGTTGTATATTGTGATGCATCTCACAGAGGGCTGGGATGTATTCTTATGCAACGAGGTCATGTGATCGCATATGCCTCTAGACAGCTGAAGCCACACGAGATTCGATACCCCATTCATGATCTTGAATTGACGGCTATCGTATTTGCATTGAAGATTTGGCGTCACTATCTTTATGGCGAGAAATTTGAGATCTACTCTGATCATAAGAGCCTGAAGTATTTGTTTTCTCAATCAGAATTGAATATGAGACAACGCAGATGGCTCGATTTGTTGAAACACTTTGATTGCGAGATCAAATACTATTCAGGGAAGTCAAATGCAGCAGCAGATGCCTTGAGTCGAAAGGTATGTGCCCTATCCTTATCGACGATAGGTGTTTCAAATTTAGTTGAGGATTGCTGTTTGTCTGGTTTAGCATTTGACACAGATAGTAGACCGCTGAGACTTGCTACGATTCAAGTTGAGCCAGATTTGATTATGAGAATCAAAGAAGCGCAGAGAACAGACCAGAATGTTCAGAAGTCGATTCAGATGGTCAGATCAGGACATCAGTCTGAATATCGGGTACATGATTATGTTCTATATGTGAATAACCGTCTGGTAGTGCCAGATGTTGCAGAGTTGAAGCAACAGATTTTGTCAGAAGCGCACTATAGTCGGTTTAGTATTCATCCTGGTGGCAGGAAAATGTACAACGATTTGAAGACACAATTCTGGTGGAAACAGATGAAGTCCGATATTGCAGAATTCGTGTCTAAGTGCTTGAATTGCCAACAGGTGAAGGCTGAAAGAAAGAAGCCCGGAGGTTTACTTCAGAGCCTATCTATTCCAGAATGGAAATGGGATCACATTTCCATGGATTTCGTGAAAAAATTACCTCGATCATCCCGGGGCTGTGACGCGATTTGGGTCATTATTGACAGATTGACCAAATCAGCGTGTTTTATTCCATACAGAATGACATATCGACACGATCAGATGGCAGAGTTGTATGTCAGAGAGGTAGTCAGATTGCATGGTGTGCCGAAGTCTATCGTATCAGATCGTGATCCACGATTCACTTCACACTTTTGGCACAGTTTGCAGCAGGCTTTAGGTACGACATTGCACCTGAGTACTGCCTATCATCCCCAGACAGATGGACAGTCAGAGCGGACTATCCAGACTTTAGAGGACATGTTGAGAGCTGTAGTGCTAGATTTCGGCACTGGTTGGCAGGATTCACTACCGTTGTGTGAATTCTCGTACAACAACAGCTATCAAACGAGCATAGAGATGGCACCGTTTGAAGCATTATATGGCAAGAAGTGCAGATCTTCTCTATACTGGGATGATATATCTGAGGTACCAGAACTTGGGCCTGATATGATTCGTGAAATGACTGAAAAAGTAAAGATAATTCAGAAGAGGATGAAGACAGCACAGGATAGGCAAGCCAAGTATGCCAATATCAGACGTAGACCGCTAGTATTTGAACAAGGAGACAGAGTGTTTTTGAAGATTTCTCCTTTCAGAGGCGTTGTCAGATTTGGCAAACGCGGGAAGTTGTCTCCTAGATACATCGGTTCTTATGAGATACTTGAAAAGATTGGCGATCGAGCCTATCGACTAGTTCTTCCTCCTTCTCTATCTGGAATACATGACGTATTTCATGTATCGATGCTGCGTAGATATATGCCTGATGCTTCTCATGTCATTCAGCCTGACGAAGCTGAGCTTGATCAGCCTTTGAGTTATACTGAGCAACCGATACAGATTCTTGATCGAAAAGAAAAACAGCTCAGAACGAAGACTATTCCACTACTGAAAGTCCAGTGGAGTCGTCATGGCATCGAGGAAGCGACTTGGGAGACAGAAGCAGATATGAGACAGAGATATCCCGAGTTGTTTACATGATGTGAGTATTTATTCAGCTTTTGATTATATTGTTTTTCATTTATGATATGATTGATGGCCTGCGATTTCGAGGACGAAATCATTTCTTAGAGGGGGAGAAATGTAAGGCCTGAGATTTATTAGTCTTCATTGATGCGATATTTAAAGATATGAGAATGCATGACATGTAATGAGAAGCAATAAATGAGATGGGGGAAGGAGAGACATGAAAAATTAGAATTTTGAATGAAGGGCAGACCGCACCCGCACCATGAAAGATACCGCACCCGCGTTGCATGGACAGAAAATTGGTCATTTTTACAGTAGGGTCACCGCACCCGCGGTCCAAGAAAGAGTGCACCCGTGGTTGATGGACAGAGAGTTGGAAATTATTTACAGAAATGACACCGCACCCGCGGTTCAAACGTAACTGCACCCGCGGTCTTATATGTAGCGCACCCGCAGTCGTCGATTTCTGAAAATGAATAGACTGCCGAAGCTTGAGCGCACCTGCGGTCTAGATGGAGCGCACCCGCGGTGCAGCATGCGAGAAAGCCACCTTTGTTTCTTATGATGACACATGGCATATATATATATATAGAATTGTGCTGAGTCTTCATTTTTAACACTTCCATCAGCTGAGAAACGAAGGAGAAAAGGGTTCCAAGCTTTCTTCCATCTTTACTATTTGATTGTGTAGATTTACTTATCCAAAAGTTAATCCAAGCTTAAATTCTTGTTCCTCACTTCAAAGGCTACAAGAGGATGTAAGTTTCATTCATTTCCTGCATGATTTGAGATATTGATGTTGGGGAAACTTGGATATGCTTATAGATATATGTTCTTATAATTATAAGCAACGGTTATTCGCAACCGGATCGAAGAAATGGTACCGTATGTAATTGTTATGAATTCCAGCATATGTATGATTTAACATGTTCAGATTTCAGAGTTTATGTGTATTATAAAGAGAATGGTGAATTGTTGATATTGATTATATTGTGTTGATTTATGAGTTGATCGGTATATCGAGAATCCGCCGTTATGCCGTCGAATTGTAATCAGATTAAAGATTGAGTCCTATATGTATTGATAGAATGCACTTTGATCATGCCATTTCAGATTCTATTGGCAACTTTGATAGCGAGACTTCGACTACGACAAATTGTTCGACGAAAGGTATAATTCATGTTTTGTTTGGGGAAGACACAACTCAAATGAGATTCAATTTGAGTTTCCCAACCAAATCACATACCAGAATTGTTGTCTTTCTTTTGATATGATTTTGATTTGTTTATGGACTTATATTCTAATCCCTTGATATGATGATGCCTTGTTTATAGATTTATATTCGAGCATTTGAGATAGGAGAGTCATTGGCAGACTTGCCAAACTAGATGTTCGGTGGTATCGACGCTTCGGATCAGATTCACTCTGATTGTAGACATTCGATACAGACAGGGCCGAAGTCTAGGAATAAGACGTACAGTTACCCCGATTGGGAGGGTAGGTGACAGACAGTGACGTCTTATTCACACCGGGATACCTAGAGTAGAGTCGAGTCGAGTCAAGACATGATTTGATTTGAATTGCATGCTCATATAGATTGGTTTCATAGACTATGGAACCCATTGTTATTGCTTTCATGCATGATTTATGATTATGTATTAGCATGCATACATGTTTTATACTGGGATTTGTTCTCACCGGAGTTTTCGGCTGTTGTTATGTCTGTATGTGTGCATAACAACAGGTGGGACAGGATCTGGGTCACGACAAAGATGAGTTCGAGATAGCGTGGTGACTTCGGGCGCAGAAGATTACTAGTTGTTTCTTACTAGACTTGTACTACTTGTGGTTGTAGTTTGTATTAAACACTGGTTTATATGAATGTATTAGAACAAGACATGTAATTATGTTTATTGAAATAAAATGAAGAACTATCTTGTGCTGTTTATATACATTTGAATTAATGTTAAAAAGCAAAATTTTGACCCACATTTTTGAATAAAGATCCGATTAATCCCGAAAGGAATTGAGTTAGAGCCCGGGTCCCCACATCATAACTCTGGATTTCTTCACTAACCCCAAAATTGATCTTGTTCCTTCTCTTCCACCTATTATTCATTATTATCGGGGGAGTATATAAGAGGTGAGCGTTTTGAGAAACACTTAGCAAATGGGAGTCAATCAAATAACGGAATAACAAGTTATACATATACATATCTTTAAGTGATCATTTTTAGAGCAGAAGTCGAAAACGGAACAGACAGAGTTCAGAACTTATATCGATCGGATCATATTAACTAGAACAGAATCTTAACATAAAAAAGTCTTATCAAAACAAAATCATGTACTGAACATAGATCTTATAATAATGACCACGAGTAGTTAGATGGGGCCTTCTCCTGTAAATGAGCTCTCTACGTGGCTTTTTCCTGCATCCGAGTTCCCTCAATGGCCTTTTCCCTCACAGGCTTTCCCGATGCGCCATTATCCAAACCATAACAAATAAACTTATCATTTGGATCGAAAGAGGTGGATCAAACGGATCAAATCGGAACGAAATGAACGGATCGGATCATAACCTAGCAAAAGATGCATAACAAAACATATAGTAATGCAGACAAAAGCAAAATATATGATAATTGATCGAATTTTAAATCATACATCAAACTATAAAACAATACATAAGCCCACTTACCGTTATTCAATATGTGGTACAAAACTTGCTTTAACTTGGACGAATCATGGCCGAATACGAGCAACACTTTGAACGAGATTTGGACAGCACCTCAAGCAAGCCTTTGGAAAGCATCTTGGTTGAGCCTTTGGAAAACACCTCAAGCATATGGGCAGCTCTTGGATGTGCCAAGTGTTGGATCTGGGTTTTCTACACGCCCAAATGCAGCGGAAGTTTTAAAATTTTTATTTATTTTGACAATCAAAATATGTTTTGCTTTGGGCGCTCGTATGATTTTAAATAAAACATTCATAAGAAGTAAATCAGTATACCTTTGGTGAATAGATCACTAGGCTCCAACTATTCCGAGGTTAGCAGAGATAGCTCTTGATGAATTCCTTACGAACTTTCTTCAGATCTCTTTTATGTATTCTTCTAATTAGGTCCGCGATCAGATGATTTGTTCCTCTTCCTAATCGCACTAGAGAATATGAATGAGATTTTACGTAGGAGAAAAATATTTGAGAAGAGGAGGCCAAAATTCCCTTTTGAAAATTCAAAGGAGGTGGCCGAATTATTCTTGGAAGATGGAAGCTCATTTTTCAAAATTTTAGTGTGTAGGTTATTAGGGTTATGGCTTGCATACATCTATATATAATAGAGCCATAACCTAATTAATCATAATTAACTTTAATGGACTTGATTAATTAATTGGGCTAGTCCAACTAGTTTAATTAATTAATCAAAGTCCATTAAGAACTTTAATTATTTAGTATGTTGGACTCGTACTCCTACAAGCCCATTAAACATACTTCTCACCAATTTTAATTTAACATTTAATAAACTCAACTTTTGAGTTTAATAAATTAAATCAATTATAAATTCAACATTTGAATTTATTATTTAAATTATAAATTCAACTCCTTGAATTTCATCACCTCCAAATTTAATATTTAATAAACCCAACATTTGAGTTTAATAAATTAAATTCTCAAATTTTATAAATTCAACTCCTTGAATTTATTCTCTCAAAATTTAATTATAAAAAATTCAACTCCTTGAATTTACTATATAATATAAATTCAACTTCTTGAATTTATTCTCTCAAAATTTAATTATCATAAATTCAACTCCTTGAATTTACTATATCATTATATAAATTCAAATCTTTGAATTTATTCTCTCAACGGGAACAAACGATCCAGTGCTTGTGTGACCCTCAATGGTTCAGGGATACAGCAAGTCGTGGGTTCACAACTCTTTGTGATTCAGGACATAATCCTTTCATTCGGGCTTACCCTAGTTAGCCCCATTCTTTTCATCAACGCCTTGATCAAGAATACCAGAACTCATTTTTGATTGCACCAATCGGATCATGGTAAGAGCGTCTAGTAGCATCGCCCCATGATCCCCTAGGTATCACTGATAGTGCCTGCAAGAACCAGTCGATTATGATTAATGTCGATACGGTCCCTTCATCTCATATATCCGGATCGAATCTGCAACCATTGGTTCATCGAAGGTTGCATAATAATTCGATAATTATGTGATAACTATAATAGTGGCATCACGTGTACTATTTGAGAACTCCTTCTCTAACGTACATCTCATACTCTGGCCAGAGATTCCATGCACTATTATTTCATCAGATCACACAGGATATCCACACCAGTAGGTGAGCGGTGAATCCCCGACTACAATGCAGTGGCTCCTATATGTGTCGCAACTGTACCCAACCTCGCCACCTGATGACTCTCCTGGAGCCGGTAAACGAGTCAAAACACAACCCTAGCATATAGAGCCTCAGTGTTGTATCGGGTCGTAAGGATTAATGGTGTACAATCATAACCACGGACTTATCCTCTCGATGAATGATAACCACTTGGAAAGTCCGAGGGAGGATTGTTCGGTATAATCATCATATGACTACCCATCTGCATTTTGGACATCTCCATGCCCTTACCAAGAAACGCAGTACACAACATCACAGATGCTAGTCTCGAGCTCAAGCGACCTTTATCCATGTTTTGGCGGCTGAATCGACTAGGAACGAATTTAGAATATGTAGTGTTTACAAATGAGTTTCAACATCGAATTACGATTCATTTGTATTAAAGCATAATCAAGGAATTTATCTATGCTGTTTGCATTGGTATACAGATAAAGTATAACAAGACCATAAAAAGTTAAATTATATTAAAATAAAGATTGTTTATTTCACTTGAGTCAATAAATTCTCTAGCAAACCGTTGGCTTGCAGGGCATCTACTCTAACAATCTCCCACTTGCCATAGAGCCAACTACCCATAACTTTAATCCCATTGCTTCGCGATACTTCTCAAACAATGGTCCTGGCAAGGGCTATGTAAGTGGATCAGCAACATTACCTGCAGAGGGGACTCTTACAACTGATATGTCTCCTCTTCCCACAATCTCCCGTATGATGTGAAACTTCCTCAGTACATGTTTGGATCGCTAATGAGACCTTGGTTCTTTTGCTTGCGCAATGGCACCAGTGTTGTCCCAAGACAACGGGACTGGATCAACTCCATTAGGAATAACGCCCAACTCTTGGACAAAATTCCTCATCCAAACTACCTCTTTTGCTGCAGCAGATGCAACAATGTATTCAACTTCAGTGGTGGAATCCGCAATGGTGTCTTTCTTGGAACCTTTCCAAGAGAAACCGCACCATTGAGCATGAATACAAAGCCAGAGGTCGATTTCGAATCATCTACGTCAGATTGGAAGCTAGAATCAGTGTAGCCTTGCAATTTCAATTCTCCACCCCCATAGACCATGAACAAGTTCTTAGTCCTTCTCAAGTACTTAAGAATATCTTTCACGGCCTTCCAATTTAGTGGACAAGGTTCGCCTGATATCTGCTTGTAACACTCAGAGCGTAAGCAACATCGGGACGTGTACGATATCATACCATACATGATACTACAAATGGCTGACGCATATAGAACACATGTCATCATCTCTATCTCTTCCATAGAGAATTGTTTTATAATGGTATCGATATAGGTGGCTTGGGTGAGTCCGAGCATCCTCTTTGATCTATCTCTATAGATTTGTATTCCCAATACATAGGATACTTCACCCATGTCTTTCATAGAGAATTTACTAGCTAACCATACTTTATTTGATTGCAATAATCCTACATAATTCCCAATGAGCAGTATATCATCAACATAAAGTACCAGGAATGTCACTGCACTCCCATTAACTTTCTTGTAGACGCATGGTTCCTCAGGATTCTTAGCAAAACCAAACTCTTTGATAATGCTATCAAATCTGAGGTTCCAACTCCTAAATGCCTGCTTGAGACCATATATTGATCTCTGAAGTTTGCATACCTTATGCTCACTTCCTACTGATGTGTATCCCTCAGGTTGAGACATATAAATTTCTTCTTTGATGTCTCCATTGAGGAATGCAGTCTTTACATCCATTTGCCATATCTCATAGTCATACTATACGGCTATGGCTAGTAGTATTCTAATGGACTTAAACATAGCAAGTGGTGAAAAAGTTTTCTCATAGACAACTTCTTGCCTTTGAGTATAACCTTTTTTTAACCAGCCTTGCTTTGAAGGTCACTATCTTCCCATTCGCCCCAAGCTTTCTTTTGTAGATCCATTTGCACCCTATGGGAGCGATTCACTCGGGTTGATCCACCAATGTCCATACTTGGTTTGAATACATAGAGTTCATTTCTGACTGCATGGCTTCAAGCCATTTGGTTGAATCAGTATCAGATATTGCTTCTTTAAAATTCATTGGATCACATCCAACACAATGCTCATCGTGGCTTTGTTCATGAGAGCTTGTACTTCAACTACTGGTTGTTGGAAATTAGGTTCAACTACTATAGTTGAGGGAGTATCTTGAATTTCTTCAAGTTCTATCATCTTGCCTATTCTATCTAATAGAAATTCTCTTTCCAAAAAGGTGGCATTTCTTGAAACAAACACTTTTGCTTCATTGGGATGATAGAAACGATATCCAACAGAATTCTTTAGATATCCTACAAATAGCCCAAAGTGGATCTACTATCCAATTTGTCTCCCACTGTCTGCTTCACGTAAGCAGGACATCCCCATATTCTCTCGTAAGAATATTTGGGAGTTTTTCCCATCCATATCTCATATGGTGTTTTATCAACTGCTTTAGTATGGACATTATTCAACAACATTGCCGCAGTTTCAAGCGCAAAGCCCCAAAACGATGTAGGCAATTCAGTGAATCCCATCATGGATCGAACCATGTCCATCAAGGTTCGATTTCGACGTTCAGAAACACCATTCAATTGTGGTGTTGCTGGTGGAGTCCACTGTAAGAGAATCTCATTCTCTTTTAGATAACCCAAAATTCAGCACTCAAGTATTCTCCATCTCGATCAGATCGAAGTGTATTAATACTCTTTTCTAGCTGTTTTCCTACTTTAGATCTGAATTCTTTGAACCTTTCAAATGCTTCAGATTTGTGTTTCGTAAACATACCCATACCTCGAATGGTCATCAGTAAAGGTAATGAAGTAGGATTGCCCATATTCTGTGCTAACACTTAGCGGGCCACAAATATCTGTGTGGATCAAATCCAACAGACCATGCACACGTTTCACGTTTCCATTGAATGGAGTCTTTGTCATTTTTCTTTTTAGACAGGATTTACAAGTAGGTAGAGAATTTATGTCTGACAAGTCAAACATGCCTTCTCCCACTAGTTTGTGCATCCTTCTTTGGGAAATGTGACATAGTCTAGCGTGCCATATTTGTGTGGAATTTGGATCATCTAACTTTCTTTTGTTTGTTGTTGAAATCATATTTACTTGGACATTCACTTATCATTTCCAGAACATTTCTGGCACATATAATTTCTTATGTCCGGACTTCTTGCAGTGAAATAAATATGTTCTAACTTATCGGGCTTTGTAGGCCTTTTAAGTGTCTTTCAGAGTTTGCCTCTTATTGGGATTGTTTTTCTTGTGAGGGGCAGTACATTTCTTTCCCTTACCTTGTGGGCCATTTTCGTTTGACGAAAGACCCATAAGAAAAACAATAATCTCCTATTTTATGGTGATCTCATAAGTTATAAGCGTATTAAATAGCTTTTCAAGGCTATCATCTATCTTATTCAAATTGAAATTCAACATAACCCCGTCAAATGAGGAAGAGAAAAACAACAAATTTATGTTATCTAGTAACTTGTTAGGAATCACATATTTCAGGCCCACCACATTCTCAATAAGCCTAGTCATACGTACACCACGCTCATGGGCCAAAACCATGTCTTGCATGTGTGTAGTCTTGAGTTCCTTGAAAGTGATGTCATGCACCATGCAACTCTTGCACGTGCATTCGAATGTCAGCAGCATTAAAAATTTCCTCAAACTGTCCCTACAGTTCATTTGACATAGAAGCGAGCACAACACACTTTAGCTTGCATACTATGGTCCTACCATCTTGCATGCTTTGTCAGTTCAGCAGGACTGACATTAGTGTGTATGTCATTTTCTCCGATTTAGAACAATTTTTCTCAACCAGTCTTGAAAATTAGATTCGGCTAGCTTGTTAATAACAAAAATGGATTACGTGACGAAATCGAAAATATACTGATACGGAAACAGAATAATGGTTGCTGATTATTTTAAAATAATTTTAAGATATAAAATATGGATTTTATTTTATAAATCTCCCTCCCACTATTTTAACACTTTCACCACCCTGTGATGAAAAAGGGAAATCGTATTTCCTTAGTGGGCACGTAGAGTCCAATTAGCCAATTATAATCCCGAATAATATCAGCCAATTATAATTTCTAAAAGGTAGAATCCAATTGCATCCCTATGCAACCTCCGCGTGTTTTGCCTCACGTTTAATAAGGACCCAATAATATGGCGCCGTTTATTTTCGCGTGTCAAACCGACCCATCAATGTTGAATTGTAGTAGACGGTCGCCATGAGTTTCCCCAATAATATGAGCCAAAGTCTTGGGAGTTCCACTCAATTAACATCATATGTCCGGTGGAAGTCGCAGCTTTCCGGCGTCCAGGCCTTCCCAATAATATGAGCTAGACACTGTTCGCGGGTAGCGATCAACATGCAACCACGGTTGATGGAAGGCAAGAAAAAATTAAACTCTTTTAATTTTTACTTTTTCGGTTTGATATAAATTTTGAATCATATTCAAAATAAGGGATTTTAATTTTAAAATTGTCTCATCATTTTATTTTAAAATCGCGTGCCACGAGTTTGTATGTTTGCCGGATCCATGCAACTATATTATCTAATAATATACATACATGCATACTACTATATATCACATATATCATAATATGACATTCAACAATAAATAAGAATGATCGATCGCCAACACTATTAGATCCATGTGAGCCATACATGGATCCAGGTCCAAAACCTAGGTGAATGCAGGGATGCAAATGCAACTATTACAAGAGATTCCAATATTTTACATATCCTCATCTCGTTCATCGGGCCCACCATCTTTCATTCTTGATCTCCCACTATTTCTAATAATTACATTTAAATAGCCATGACACATAAGGGATACATCTAATGGGGGTGGGAACGGGCCATAAATCAGGCCGACTTTAATAATATCAAATATTAAAAAAAAGAATAAAACAGTAAAATATTCTAACATACACCTAACACATTGGTCAAGGCTCTCGATCATCCTTCATGCATTTAATATCAAATATTAACATAAATTTAGTTAAACAATTTAATTAAGTGATAAATCATATATCTAATAATATTATCACTAACCACCACAATTATTAAATAATTTAATAAATTAAATAAACTCCTTTATTTAATTTTAAATTAAATTAATAATAATTAATTTTCTTGTAAAACTCATTTTACCATAAATAATTAAAATCACATTTAATTATTTATTTTACAATAAAATTATTAATTTTCTAAAAATCAATTTTCCAAAATAAAAATTGAACCAATTTTCAAAAATATCAATTTTGCCCAAAAATTTGAAAAATCAGAAAATTGCACCTTGGGCCCAAACAATTCAAGCCCACCATTCAGCACGCTTCCCGAGACGATCCCGGGCAGCCGCCCTCGCTGCCCGAACGTTTCGGGCAGTGGCAGCATCCTATGCGCGCAGCGTGCGGACGCTCCGCCGCCGCTGCTCGCGCCAGCGCGCTTGCACGCCGTGCGCGCACGCGCAGCGGCGCAGCGCGGCAGCCCGTCGTGCGCGCGTTGCGTGCGGATCTGGGTTTTTTCCAAGCCCAAATGCAGCGGAAGTTTTAAAAATTTTTATTTATTTTGACAATCAAAATATGTTTTGCTTTGGGCGCTCGTATGATTTTAACAAAAACATTCATAGGAAGTAAATCAGTATACCTTTGGTGAATAGATCACTAGGCTCCAACTATTCCGGGATTAGCGGAAATAGCTCTTGATGAATTCCCTACGAACTATCTTCAGATCTCGTTTATGTATTCTTCTAATCAGGTCAACGACCAGATGATTTGTTCCTCTTCCAAATCGCACTAGAGAATATGAAAGAGATTTTACGTAGAAGAAAAATATTTGAGAAGAAGAGGCCAAAATTCCCTTTTGAAATTTCAAAGGAGGTGGTCGAATTATTCTTGGGGGATGGAAGCTCATTTTTCAAAATTTTAGTGTGTAGGTTATTAGGGTTATGGCTTGCATACATCTATATATAATAGAGCCATAACCTAATTAATCATAATTAACTTTAATGGGCTTGATTAATTAATTGTGCTAGTCCAACTAGTTTAATTAATTAATCAAAGTCCATTAAGAACTTTAATTATTTAGTATGTTGGACTTGTACTCCTACAAGGCCATTAAACATACTTCTCACCAATTTTAATTTAACATTTAATAAACTCAACTTTTGAGTTTAATAAATTAAATCAATTATAAATTCAACATTTGAATTTATTATTTAAATTATAAATTTAACTCCTTGAATTTCATCACCTCCAAATTTAATATTTAATAAACCCAACATTTGAGTTTAATAAATTAAATTCTCAAATTTTATAAATTCAACTCCTTGAATTTATTCTCTCAAAATTTAAATATAATAAATTCAACTCCTTGAATTTACTATATAATATAAATTCAACTTCTTGAATTTATTCTCTCAAAATTTAATTATCATAAATTCAACTCCTTGAATTTACTATATCATTATATAAATTCAACTCTTTGAATTTATTCTCTCAAGGGAACAAACGATCCAGTGCTTGTGTGATCCTCAATGGTTCAGGGATACAGCTAGTCGTGACTTCACAACTCTTTGTGATTCAAGACATAATCCTTTATTCGGGCTTACCCTAGTTATCCCCATTCTTTTCATCAACGTCTTGATCAAGAATGCCAGAACTCATTTCTGATTGCACCCATCGGATCATGGTAAGAGCGTCTAGTAGCATCGCCCCATGATCCCCTAGGTATCACTGATAGTGCCTGTAAGAACCAGTCGATTATGATTAACGTACAATACGGTCCCTTCATCTCATATATTATGATCGAATCTGCAACCATTGGTTCATCGAGGATTGCATTATAATTTGATAACTATGTAATAACTATAATAGTGGCATCGCGTGTTATTTGAGAACTTCTTCTCTAACGTACATCTCATACTCTGGCCATAGATTCCATGCACTATTATTTCATCAGATCACACAGGATATCCACACCCGTAGGTGAGCGGTGAATCCCCGACTACAATGCACTGGCTCCTATATGTGTCGCAACTGTACCCAACCTCGCCACCTGATGACTCTGCTGGAGCCGGTAAACGTGTCAAAGCACAGCCCTAGCATATAGAGCCTCAGTGTTGTCCCGGGTCGTAAGGACTAATGGTGTACAATCATAACCACGGACTTATCCTCTCGATGAATGATAACCACTTGGAAAGTCCGAGGGAGGGTTGTTCGGTATAATCATCATATGACTACCCATCTGCATGTTTGGAAATCTCCATGCCCTTACCAAGAAACGCAGTACACAACATCACAGATGCTAGTCTCGAGCTCAAGCGACCTTTATCCATGTTTTAGGCGGCTGAATCGACTAGGAACGAATTTAGAATATGCAGTGTTTACAAATGAGTTTCAACATCGAATTACGATTCATTTGTATTAAAGCATAACCAAGGATTTTATCTATGTTGTTTGCATGGGTATACAGATAAAGTATAACAAGACCATAAAATGTTAAATTATATTAAAATAAAGATTGTTTATTTCACTTGAGTCAATAAATTTCTTAGCCAACCGTTGGCTTGCAAGGCATCTACTCTAACACCAAGATGCTAAACGAAATGGGCGATACCAACCTTTCTTCCTTCCTTGAGGTGGCCAGGAGTTATGAGTGATTTTGTAGGATTTTTGTTGCAAGGATTTGTGAAGGTCTTGCATGTATTCATAAACTGAATTGTGGCATTCTAAGTGGTGGTCATGGCCTGAAAACTTGATGCCCAAGTAGTCATAATCTCATCTACAACTGAGAGTCACATTGGTTTATTCAAAGGCCATTTATTTTTCAATAAATTTGTCCAATCTTTTAGCTCTTCCCTTGGCTGCAGTTTGGTTTATTTAGGACTTAAGAATTGAACATCTTTGAGCTAAAGTTTCAAGTTCATGAGCTTGGGGTTTGCATCCTCGAGATACTCGACATTGGTCCTTGAGGTTTGGCTACGTCTCGATCTCCATTATGCTGGATTTTGCACATCTTGAGCTGAAATTTTAAATGAAATTCTTGAGCTTTTAATTTGACAAGCTTGAGCTAAAATTCCTGAGGTTTATTGCTTGCGTGATTTGCTTTGAAAATCTGAGTCCTCGCATCTTTATTATTGGGAGTTTATTTCATCTTAAAAGGGTAGGGGTACTAGGTGCGCATCTTCTCGTCTAATTCCCATGTTAATTCTCGATCTGTATGGTTAGACCATTGTATTTTGACTGTATGAAATGGTTTGGTGTCTTAGTACTTTCTCTTCGATGTACACTATTTAGATAGAGACTTCTTCATATTTTAGTTCCTCATTCAGGTTCTCGTCTATTAGCAATGGTGCGACTTCAACAATATGATTATGGTCGGGGATGTATCTTCTCAGATGTGAAATGTGGAAGACGTTTTGGACTCTCGACATGTCTGATGGCAAGGCTAGTCGATAAACTAAGGTTATGACTTTTCCTAGAATTTCAAAAGGTCTGACATATCTTGGATTCAATTTTTTTTTTCGGATTTGCTAAATCGTACTACTCCCTTCATATGTGAGACTTTCTCTTAAGCTGTTTCGCCAATTTAAAATTATAGTTGTATTCTTTTTAAGTCGGTATCGTTTTTCTGTCGATCTTGGGCCACCTTGAGTTTCTCTTTGACGACAGCTACCTTGCTCACTGATGTTTGGAAAAGCACAGGTTTTGCTATGGCTTTTTTTCCGATCTTATCCTAGTATAGGGGCGACCTACAATTCCATCCATAGAGAGCCTCATATGTAGTCATTGCAATGATTTTGCGATAATAATTATTATAAGAAAACTCCATCTGTGGGAGATGTTTGCGATAATAATTATTATAAGAAAATTCCATATGTGGGAGATGTTCTCTCCAATTTCCTCTGAAGTTTAGGGCACAAGCCCTCTGCACATCTTCAAGAGTATGTATTTTTATCCCAGTTTGGCCATCAGTTCATGGGTGATAAGTCATGTTAAGGGTGACCTTTGTTCCCTTGGCTATTTGAAAACTTTTCCAAAATAGGGGCACGAATCTCAGATCCCAAAATGCTTGAGGGAAAACCGTGTAATCTCAAAATATTATCCTTGTATATGGTGGTTAGTTTGTCCAAATTATATTTCATACAGATGGAGAGGAAATGCGTAGATTTTGTTAGTCTATCTACGATTACCCAAATTCAATCACAATTTTTCCTTTACCATCAAAATTTGATATCGTCTCCACTTTGGTATTTCTAGTGGTCATAGGGGTCATCTAGTCCTTTGGTGTTCTTTGACCTGTTGAAAAATTTGGCAACTAGAAGCCAAATCTTTCTTCATTTTATTCCACCAAAAAGTTTTCTTTAAATCTCAGTATATCTTGTACTATCAAGGTGGACTGAAAATTTCAACTTGTGTGTTTCAGACATCACATATTGTTGAATATTTTTGATTTCATAAACGTCGTTTCATTCACGAAATATCCTTCTCATCCGTCTGGAATTCTTGAGCTTTCCCTTCTTTGAGTTGTTCCTTAGTTTATGTCAAAGAGGGATCTTGGTCTTGGTTCAATTTCATTGATTCTTCCATGCACAGTTGCACTGACAGTGAGGCTAGAATTACTTTGTCCATGTCTTTTTGGCTTAGCGCATCAGCTACCTTGTTAGCCTTAACCAGATGATAGTTTATTGTCAGGTCATAATCTTTCATCAATCCACCCGTCTACGCCTCATGTTTAATTCATTTTTTGTGAATGGTCTTTGAGGATTTGGTGATCTGTAACTATCTCACATTTGGCACCAAAGAAATAGTGCCTCCGGATTTTTGACGAATACTATTGCAGCTAATTCAAGATCACGTGTTGGGTAATTTTGCCAACATGGTTTTAATTGCCTTGATGCATATGCAACTACTTGCCCCTCTTGAATGAGAACACATCACAATCCTCCCTTCGATGCATCATTGTAAATTGTGAAATTCCTTCCTTCTTTGGGAAGGATTAATATCAGGGTAGAGTGAGTTTCTTTTTCACAATTTAAAAACTCTTCTAACATTCTTAACTCTAATTGAATTTAGAGTTGGTGAGTGGAATAACTAATGAAGAAAATCAACCAACACATTTTCTATAATAGCCAACTAACCTTAGAAAGCTTTGAATTTCTATTCCCGTTTTTGGTTAAGGCCAGCCCATTATTGCCTCCACCTTCTTGTGATCCACTGACATGCCCATTTCATAGATTATATGACAAAAGAATGTGACTATTTTAGCCAAAAATTCACACTTCTTGAATTTAGCATAAAGTTATTTTTCTCTGAGTGTCTGTATAGTGAGGTGAAGATGCTCCTTATGATCTTCCTCACTTGGTTAATACATAAGAATTCCATCAATAAATTGTAGAACCCGTAACTTATACTACGTATAAGCCATGCATAATTCTAGTATTTTAAATTAAAATGATTTTATTGCATGAGTATTTAAATTTAATTATTCCATGAAGTAGTTTGATTTTTATCATTTCAGTTAATTCAGTGAGGCCGGACTGGAGTTGGAGTTTAGAGATAAAATTTAAGATTTAGAAAACATTTCCAGAATTTATTTTAGCTAGCAAGTAAGTTAATTTAAGTTAATAAGGAAGTTCAAGGAATTATTTAAGTTACTTGAGGTGAGTAGAAAATAAATTCATTTAAGTTCCTTAATTAAGGGCTTAGTTCACTAAATTAATTAAGGGATAGGTAAGACTCTTAAGGTATTAAAATTTATCAACTAAACAACATTTCCCCTTCATTTTTATTGTGTAAATTCGGCCACCCTTAATTGATTAAGCATTGATATGCCAACTCACCCTTTGACCCATTCTTTGTTATTTTAGCATGCTAACCTTTTAATTATTAATCAACCTTAATTAATTAATTATTAAGCTTTATCCTAGTCTAGATTTGCATGAGAGAATCGGCCACTCATTCTAGATCCATCCAAGAAGCTATTTGATATCAACCAATTCAAATTTCAAAAAGAGAGGAGACTTGGTCATACCATTTGAATTCATTTATTAGTGGATCTCCCTCACTCTCCTAACCATCACCTCCCCTCACCCATGAACGAAATTCAGAGCATTTTAGAGTAGAAATTTCGTGAGCCTCATAGCAAGAAGTAGGAGAGGAAATCGAGTAGCAAGCAAGAAAAGAAAACGCTCCATCTCCTCCGCGCCGGATCGTCTCATTCTTTCGTTTTCTTTCAAAACGAAACCAGGCATGCATATATTCTTCCTTGACTCTTCAATCAAGTCCTATTATCATTATTTTTACATTTCATGATCATCACTTTCATGCTAAAACCGAAATATACCAACAATTTTCAGAAAATTAAACATGCAGATTTTCGGTCCCTCTTGTGCCTTCACGGTTTTGCTTGTTTTTGTATATTCAGGTGGTTGGCTCGACTCCAGGCTCCCAAGGCGACATCTAGACATGTATTAGGAGGCATTAGGACCACGTTGGTCCATTCAAACAAAACCCATGCATGATGAAATCCGAAAATGATAGCAGCTTTCCATCGGTGCCATTTTGTGCTTCAAAAATTCGATTTTTGCTGTCAAGGGGAAAGGATCTGATCTTGGCTGCCATAAGGGCCTATAGCCATGGTTAGATCACTTCCCTAGTATGTCTATGACGTGACTAAGTCACCCTTTTGGTGGCTTCGACAATGGTGAATCGATTTTTAATTAAAACGCTAGAACAGCAAAGCACCCCCTTCGGCTTCTCCCTTTGTGCAGCATGTGTGGTTCGGTTTTGGTGGTTTGGTGTGGATCTTGGTTGGCCTATGGCCTTCATACCATGCCCCTAGATGTCTAGATCGTGTCATGGTCAATCAAATGGCCATTGGAACGATTAGTGACATCCAAACAAAAGCAATGCATCCTACGTGCAGAATTTGTTCTCGGTTGGAACGTTCGGTTGTTTGCTGGTGTGGTTCGAATTGTGGCTCGCCTAGGGCCCTTAGACATGGTTCAAATCATTCCTTGGATGTTGGTAAGAGGTTTTGGTCGGTGATTCAAGCCCCAATGGCCATTAGCCTCGCAAACGACGCAAGCAAACCAAGCACAGTTGCGGTATTTTTGGACAGAAACTTTCTGTGTCGGTTCAGTGGCTTGTTCGAGTTCTCGGTTGGCTTTTAGCCCATAGCCTTGGACTGGACAGTGCCTCATCAAGTTAGGAAGGTCATGTTTTTGACCGTTTGTGATTCGGATCATTTTTGAGGTTGTACGAGAATTTACGGTGCGATGTGCCAAATTGACTCTCGAAAGAGCGTTTCATGTTTTGGCCTCCATTCACCTAGATTTCGGCCCTCACCATTTTTGGAGCATTATTTTATCATTTTAGGCGTATTTTAATCATGACTACATGATGATTTAGTGTTGGTTCGGGTTGGTTCGGAGTCGTGATTAAATACGAAGTCGGTAGGCGTAATTGTCACATTTTTGAAGGTTATTGCATAATTTGGTCCCATAAATCTATTGCATATTTTTCATGACATATTTAGGTTGCAGCGAGCCTGGGAGCGATTCAATCCATTCAGTAAAATTGTTACAGGATATTTAATTCAGTTATTTAATTATATTACGTGCAAAAATACAAATTTTGAGATTTATGCGATATGGCTTGTGGTCACTTTACTATCATGATTAAATCAGGTCGCCAGTTACCGGTCCGGTCGTTAGTTACCGGTTATGAGAGCATTACTAAGTCCTGTCGCCAGTTACAGGCCCGGTCGCCAGTTACCGGTCAGTTCAGTTGTTTCACCCAGTACTAGTGGCAGTGGTCTGATCAGACGTACATTACTAAGTCCTGTCGCCAGTTACAGGCCCAGTCGCCAGTTACCTGTCAGTTCAGTTCAGGGACCACATGCGTAGACCATAATCTCACCAGAAAATTATTACAGGCTATTTCAGTACAGGGCTCCAAGGAGCAAACATTTTCACTATAATTTTCAGTTCAGTTATGCACGTATTATAATTAATCATGACACGACATTTTTACGTTATGCCTCATGACATGATATTTTCGCTTGCATGCAAGCTTATTATTTATTTATTTACTTGCTATTCACGATATATGCATGTTGAGTCTTTAGACTCACTAGACTTGATTGTTGTAGGTGCTGATGATGTCGGGACCGAGGGCGGGGACCAGTGAGCAGGCTCGAGTCGGCAGTAGTAGGACCCGAGGACCTCAGTTCAGCATTTATTATTATTTGATTGCTCAAACAATTTAATTGTCGTTGGAAAAACCTTTTACTGTTATTTCGAAA
This sequence comes from Primulina tabacum, assembly GCF_025594145.1. Lineage (NCBI taxonomy): Eukaryota > Viridiplantae > Streptophyta > Magnoliopsida > Lamiales > Gesneriaceae > Primulina > Primulina tabacum. Next base: position 17,539,629 of record NC_134550.1, read on the forward strand.
ATGTTATTTTCTTCCGCTGCCACTTTGAACATCAAACTTTATTTATCAGTTCAGTTATGATGAGGCAATTTTAATTATTTAAAAGAAAAATTTTAAATTTTCCGCAAATTTTCAAGTAAGGATTTTTAGGCCTCGACAGCTGGTATCAGAGCAATGGTTCTCTTTAGGGTTGTACTACTACTGATCTCGAGAAGCTCATGAAGTCACGTCTTCGGTCTGTAAGTTTTACATTTACGCATTTCATTTAAAGCATGAATTATTTTCAACAGCATGATTTCATGAGATATTTTTTTCGCCCAGATTTTATTGCTCAGTATTTAAATTTAAATTAATGATGGAATTATGCATGTTAGTTACGTATGAGTTATGTATGGAACAGTATGCCCCCTAGACGCACCCTTGAGCGCCCTACTGAGGATGAGCCTCGCCGAGAGGGCAGAGAGGAGCCGAGGCAGGAGAGAGACTTACCACCTCCACCTCCACCGGACATGAATGCCCAGATGTTAGCTGGGATGACTCAGTTCTTCGCACAGTTTGCGGGGAACAATGCTGTGGCGACCAGGCCGACAGGGCCCGAGGCTGTCTATGAAAGATTCATGAAGATGCGTCCGAAAGGGTTTTCTGGGACGTCTGACCCCATGATTTCCGAGGGCTGGATCAAGTCCCTCGAGGTTATTTTTCATTTCATGGAGCTTGGCGATGCAGATCGAGTTCGTTGTGCCTCTTATCTTTTCGGAGGAGACACCCGCTTATGGTTGGAAGGAGCTTCAGTAGCCCTTGACTTGGCTACCCTGACTTGGGCACGTTTCACGGAGGTGTTCTACTCCAAATACTTTGATGAGGAAGTGCGCACCAGGTTGACCACTGAGTTTATGAGCTTGAGGCAAGGAGATATGACTGTTACGGAGTTCATCCGTAAGTTCGAGAGGGGTTGTCATTTTGTACCCCTGATGATCGCAAACGATGTTAGAGCCAAGATGATGCATTTTTTGGTGGGTCTACGGCCGATCTTGCGCCGTGATGTTAGGGTGTCTGACCGTAATTCTTATGAGGTCGCTGTCTCCAAAGCCTTAGCCGCAGAGCAGGATCAGCGGGACATCGAGAGAGACCGTCAGGGCAAGCGCCCAATCCAGGTACCACACCGCCCTCCTCCTCAGCAGCATCAGCATCAGAACAAGAGGCCGTATCACGGCCCACTCAAAGGAGGACCTCAGCAGCAGCAGCAGCAGCAGGGACGTGCCGTCCCGAGGACCGTTGAGCATCCGGCTTGCCCTAAATGCTCACGCCGCCATGCCGGAGTATGTATGTTTGGCTCAGGGAAGTGTTACAAGTGTGGTAGCCCAGGCCACACGCTGCCGTATTGCCCTCAGAAGAACCTGCCTACCCAGGGCAGTGTGTTTGCTCTCCATGCAACGGAGACGAACCCCGATACTATGTTGATGAAAGGTACTTTGCAGCTTTAAGTTTACATTTGAGATTTAATGTTTTGGGAAACGGGATTTAGATTTTGAACTTAGTTTTCCGATAGGATTGCATGCTCTACTCAGTATTTATTTCCGGGATTTAGTTAGAAGAACTGTGACCTTTGCATGTCTATAAGCTTAGCTCTTGTGATTATTGGGTTCCGCTTAGTGTTCCGAACTTTCAGGGAGCAATTTTCATAGCTGGCTCAGCTACGAAGGCCTTGATAGATTCAGGGGCCACTCACTCATTCATTTCAGAGGTCTTTGCTAATTTCCTCAAAGTTAAGACCATTGGGCTAGATATAGCCTATTCCGTAGTACTGCCGTCTGGCGAGGAGATGGCAGCCACCAATGTGATCCGAGACATAGATCCTGAGCTCCATGGCAACCTTGTTTATGCGGATCTTATCGTACTGCCGATGCCAGAGTTTGACATTATTCTAGGGATGGATTGGCTATTGCGGAACAGAATTTTGATTGACTTCCAGCGGAGATCTGTTTTAGTCCGACCGCCTGGAATGACGCAGTTCTTATTTGAGCCAGACAGGTACTTTCCTTTACCGCGCATTATTCCATATGTTCAGGCTAGGAAGCTCATGCATAGAGGGTGTCGGGCGTTTCTAGCGACATTTGTATCTGTCCCCGAGGCACCCAGTCAGTCAGCTTCAGATGTTCCGATTGTTAGAGACTTCTTAGACGTTTTTCCGGAGGACGTCTCTGGTATGCCACCCGAGAGAGAGGTGGAGTTTTCTATCAAGCTTATGCCAGGTACGGCTCCGATCTCAAAAGCACCGTACTGACTTGTACCGACAGAGATGGCAGAGCTTAAGAAGCAGATTCAGGAACTTCTTGACAAGGAGTTCATTCGCCCTAGCTTCTCACCTTGGGGCGCGCCAGTCTTGTTTGTTAAGAAGAAAGATGGCACGATGAGGCTTTGTATTGACTATCGGGAGTTGAACAGGGTTACAGTGAAGAATAAATATCCCACTTCCGAGGATTGAGGATCTGTTTGACCAGTTGCAGGGAGCTTCGATTTTCTCCAAGATAGATCTGCGTTCCGGTTATCACCAGTTGAGGGTGAGAGATGCTGATGTTTCAAAGACAGCTTTCAGGACTCGTTTTGGCCACTACGAGTTCCTTGTGATGCCGTTCGGTTTGACCAATGCGCCAGCGATCTTCATGGATCTCATGAATCGTGTATTTCAGCCGTACCACGACCAGTTTGTGATAGTGTTCATAGACGACATTCTCGTCTACTCCAAGAATCGGGAGGATCACAGCAGGCATCTGACCACAGTGTTGCAGACATTGCAGAAGCACAAATTATTCGCAAAGTTCAGTAAATGCGAATTCTGGTTAGAGAAGGTGGCGTTCTTAGGCCACATTGTTTCCAGCAGTGGCATTGAGGTAGACCCCGCGAAAGTTGCAGCAGTCAGAGATTGGGTTGTGCCGCAGAATGCATCAGAGATCCGCAGTTTTCTTGGCTTAGCAGGATATTATCGGAAGTTCATCAAGGGATTCTCCTAGATTGCAGTTCCACTCACAGCACTGACCAAGAAGAATGTGAAATTTGTTTGGAGCGAGGAGTGTCAGAAGAGCTTCGATACTTTGAAGCAAGCTCTTATCTCAGCACCAGTTTTGGCCGTGCTGTCAGGGTCCGGTGAGTTTGTACTGTATACCGATGCTTCGAAGCTCGGTCTTGGCGCCGTATTGATGCAGCATGGGAAGGTAATAGCTTATGTTTCTAGACAGTTGAAAACTCGTGAGAAGAACTACCCTACCCATGATCTAGAGTTGGCCGCCGTAGTTTTTGCACTGAAGATTTGGAGGCACTATCTGTATGGAGAGAAGTGCCTGATCTTTACCGACCACAAGAGCCTTAAGTATTTCTTTACGCAGAAGGAGCTGAACATGCGTCAGAGGCGTTGGTTGGAGCTGGTGAAGGATTATGATTATGACATTAGCTACCACCCGGGTAAAGCTAATGTAGTTGCGGATGCATTGAGCAGAAAAGTTGCAGTGATGGCTCATTTGACAGTTTCGAGACCTCTTCAGTTTGAGATGCAGAGGTTTGATCTTGAGACTTATCCTCGAGGTAGAGTTCCTTGTCTATCTACCTTGACCATTCAGTCTTCCCTTATGGACCGTATTCGCAGTGGTCAGTCATCAGATGAGCAGTTGGCCAAGTGGAAGCAGAGAGATGAGGCCAAGGGCAGTCTCTTGTATTCAGTCAGTGATGGTATTGTGAGATACCGAGACACGATATGGGTTCCTAGCAGTGATTCTATCCGAGCAGATATCTTGTCAGAAGCCCATATGTCGCCGTACTCTATTCATCCAGGGAGTACGAAGATGTACAAAGATCTGCAGCTATTGTATTGGTGGCCTGGTATGAAGAAGGACATCAGACGATTTGTATCCGAGTGCCTGACTTGTCAGTTAGTGAAGGCCGAGCATCAGAGACCAGCAGGTTTGCTCAAGCCTCTTCCCATTCCCGAGTGGAAGTGGGAGAATGTTACCATGGATTTTGTGACCGGATTGCCGAGGTCAGCCAGAGGATCGGATGCTATCTGGGTGATTGTAGATCGTCTTACCAAATCAGCGCACTTCTTGCCTATTAAGACCACGTTCACCATGATTCAGTATGCAGAGCTGTATATCCGAGAGATAGTCCGACTCCATGGTATTCCAGTTTCTATCGTATCTGACAGAGATCCCAGATTCACTTCCTCGTTTTGGAAGAGCTTGCATTCGACTATGGGGACGAAGTTGCTGTTTAGCACACCTTTCCATCCGCAGACAGATGGGGAGTGAGAGCGGGTTATTCAGATTTTGGAGGATCTTCTCCGTGCTTGCGTCATTGATTTCTCTGGGAGTTGGGAGTCGAACTTACCATTGGTAGAGTTCACCTATAACAACAGCTTTCAGTCGTCGATAGGAATGGCTCTGTATGAAGCTTTGTATGGTCGCAAGTGCAGATCTCCTGTTCACTGGGATGAAGTAGGAGAGAGAGAAGAGTTGGGTCCAGAGATTATTCAGCAGACTGTCGACGTAGTAGCCCGGATCCGTGATAGATTGAGGACTGCTCAGAGTCGACAGAAGAGCTATGCAGATCAGAGGAGGAGAGATTTAGAGTTCGTTGTCGGCGACCATGTCTTTGTGAAGGTGGCACCTATGAAGGGTGTCATGCGATTTGGGAAGAAAGGGAAGCTCAGTCCGAGATTTATTGGACCATTTGAGATCCTCGACAGAGTTGGGACGCTAGCTTACCGTGTGGCTCTTCCGCCGAATCTGGCCGGAGTACACAATGTCTTTCAGGTCTCTATGCTGAGGAAGTATATGGCGAATCCTTCGCATGTCTTGAACTTTGAGCCGTTGCAACTTACTCCGCACCTATCTTATGAGGAGAGGCCAGTGCAGATCCTAGACAGGCAGGAGAAGAAACTTCGGAACAAGATGGTTAGGCGAGTCAAAGTCAAATGGCTCAATCATTCAGAGGAGGAAGCTACATGGGAGTCTGAGCCGGAGATGAGAGATCGTTACCCCGAGTTATTAGGTGAGTTTTAATTTCGAGAACGAAATTTCTTTTAAGGGGGGGAGGATTGTAGAACCCGTAACTTAGACTACGAATAAGCCATGCATAATTCTAGTATTTTAAATTAAAATGATTTTATTGCATGAGTATTTAAATTTAATTATTTCATGCAGTAGTTTGATTTTTATCATTTCAGTTAATTCAGTAAGGTCGGACTGGAGTTGGAGTTTAGAGATAAAATTTAAGATTTAGAAAACATTTCCAGAATTTATTTTAGCTAGCAAGTAAGTTAATTTAAGTTAATAAGGAAGTTCAAGGAATTATTTAAGTTACTTGAGGTGAGTAGAAAATAAATTCATTTAAGTTCCTTAATTAAGGGGTTAGTTCATTAAATTAATTAAGGGATAGGTAAGGCTCTTAAGGTATTAAAATTTATCAACTAAACAACATTTTCCCTTCATTTTTATTGTGTAAATTCGGCCACCCTTAATTGATTAAGCATTGATATGCCAACTCAGCCTTTGACCCATTCTTTGTTATTTTAGCATGCTAACCTTTTAATTATTAATCAACCTTAATTAATTAATTATTAAGCTTTATCCTAGTCTAGATTTGCATGAGAGAATCGACCACTCATTCTAGATCCATCCAAGAAGCCATTTGATATCAACCAATTCAAATTTCAAAAAGAGAGGAGACTTGGTCATCCTATTTGAATTCCTTTATTAGTGGATCTCCCTCACTCTCCTAACCATCACCTCCCCTCACCCATGAGCGAAATTCAGAGCATTTTAGAGTAGAAATTTCGTGAGTCTCATAGCAAGAAGTAGGGAGGAAATCGAGTAGCAAGCAAGAAAAGAAAACGCTCCATCTCCTTCGCGCCGGATCGTCTCGTTCTTTCGTTTTCTTTCAAAACGAAACCAGGCATGCATATATTCTTCCTTGACTCTTCAATCAAGTCCTATTATCATTATTTTTACATTTCATGATCATCACTTTCATGCTAAAACCGAAATATACCAACAATTTTCAGAAAATTAAACATGCAGATTTTCGGTCCCTCTTGTGCCTTCACGGTTTTGCTTGTTTTTGTATATTCAGGTGGTTGGCTCGACTCCAGGCTCCCAAGACGACATCTAGAAATGTATTATGAGGCATTAGGACCACGTTGGTCCATTCAAACAAACCCCATGCATGATGAAATCCGAAAATGACAGCAGCTTTCCATCGGTGCCATTTTGTGCTTCAAAAATTCGGTTTTTGCTGTCAAGGGGAAAGGATCTGATCTTGGCTGCCCTAAGGGCCTATAGCCATGGTTAGATCACTTCCCTAGCATGTCTATGACGTGACTAAGTCGCCCTTTTGGTGGCTTCGTCCATGGTGAATCGGTTTTTAATTAAAACGCTAGAACAGCCCAGCACCCCCTTCGGCTTCTTCCTTTGTGCAGCATGTGTGGTTCGGTTTTGGTGGTTTGGTGTGGATCTTGGTTGGCCTATGGCCTATAGCAACGGTTCATACCATGCCCCTAGATGTCTAGATCGTGTCATGGTCAATCAAATGGCCATTGGAACGATTAGTGACATCCAAACAAAAGCAATGCATCCTACGTGCAGAATTTGTTCTCGGTTGGAACGTTCGGTTGTTTGCTGGTGTGGTTCGAATTGTGGCTCGCCTAGGGCCCTTACACATGGTTCAAATCGTTCCTTGGGATGTTGGTAAGAGGTTTTGGTCGGTGGTTCAAGCCCCAATGGCCATTAGCCTCGCAAACGATGCAAGCAAACCAAGCACAGTTGCTGTATTTTCGGACAGCAACTTTCTGTGTCGGTTCAGTGCCTTGTTCGAGTTCTCGGTTGGCTTTTAGCCCATGGCCTTGGACTGGACAGTGTCGCATCGAGTTAAGAAGGTTATGTTTTTGACCGTTTGTGATTCGGATCATTTTTGAGGTCGTACGAGAATTTACGGTGCGATGTGCCAAATTGACTCTCGAAAGAGCGTTTCATGTTTTGGCCTCCATTCACCTAGATTTCGGCCCTCACCATTTTTGGAGCATTATTTTATCATTTTAGGCGTATTTTACTCATGACTACATGATGATTCAGTGTTGGTTCGGGTTGGTTCGGAGTCGTGATTAAATACGAAGTCGGTAGGCGTAATTGTCACATTTTTGAAGGTTATTGCATAGTTTGGTCCCATAAATCTATTGCATATTTTTCATGACATATTTAGGTTGCAGCGAGCCTGGGAGCGATCCAATCCATTCAGTAAAATTGTTACAGGATATTTAATTCAGTTATTTAATTATATTACGTGCAAAAATACAAATTTTGAGATTTATGCGATATGGCTTGTGGTCACTTTACTATCATGATTAAATCCAGTCGCCAGTTACCGGTCCGATCGTCAGTTACCGGTTATGAGAGCATTACTAAGTCCTGTCGCCAGTTACAGGCCCGGTCGCCAGTTACCGTTCAGTTCAGTTGTTTCACCCAGTACTGTGGCAGTGGTCTGATCAGACGTACATTACTAAGTCTTGTCGCCAGTTACAGGCCCGGTCGCCAGTTACCTGTCAGTTCAGTTCAGGGACCACATGCGTAGACCATAATCTCACCAGAAAATTATTACAGGCTATTTCAGTACAGGGCTCCAAGGAGCAAACATTTTCACTATAATTTTCAGTTCAGTTATGCACGCATTATAATTAATCATGACACGACATTTTTACGTTATGCCTCATGACATGATATTTTCACTTGCATGCAAGCTTATTATTTATTTATTTACTTGCTATTTACGATATATGCATGTTGAGTCTTTAGACTCACTAAAATTGATTGTTGTAGGTGCTGATGATGTCGGGACCGAGGTCGGGGACCAGTGAGCAGGCTCGAGTCGGCAGTAGTAGGACCCGAGGACCTCAGTTCAGCATTTATTATTATTTGATGGCTCAAATATTTTAATTGTCGTTGGAAAAACTTTCTACTGTTATTTCGAAAATGTTATTTTCTTCCGCTGCCACTTTGAACATCAAACTTTACTTATCAGTTCAGTTATGATGAGGCAATTTTAATTATTTAAAAGAAAAATTTTAAATTTTCCGCAAATTTTCAAGTAAGGATTTTTAGGCCTCGACATAAATATTACCACAAACTTGTCGAAAAATGTCTTGAATACTCTATTCATAACGTCTATGAATGTTTTTGGAGCATTGGTCAGACCAAAAGATATTATCGTGATAATATTGTCCATAACTTGTTTGGAAGGCTGTTTTAGTAATATCCTCTGCCTGGACCTTCAGTTGGTAAAAGCCTGACATTAGATCGAGCTTCGAAAATATATTAGCTCATTTTAACTGAACGAAAAGGTCGTCTATTATTGGAAGATGAAATTTGTTCTTGATTATGATTTTAGTTAGTTCTTTTTAGGTCGGTACACAATCTTGCACTTTCACCCTTCTTTACAAATACTACTGGAACTCCCTAATGAGAGGCACTTGGTCTGATTTGTTTCTTATCTAACGGATTTTGGAATTTTTTTTAGCTCCTTAAGTTCATTTAGAGTCATTTGGTAGGCTGCCTTAGATATTAGTGTAACACCATCTATCAAGTTAATTTCAAATTCTACTTCGCAATCCGGGATGATTCAAAGTAATGCTTCCGGAAAAACTTTAGGAAACTCTTGCACTACTTGAATATTTTATAGCTTGAGCTCGATTCCGTCTTTTACTTCTCTCATTATTGTTAGATAGACTTTTTCACCATACTACATGGCTTTCTAGATCTGGAAGCAGGAATGATGGATCTCTATTCCTTGGCCTTGCAATGGAATACAATTTATTCTTGGTTTGGGTTTGACATTCTTACCCCGATAATCTACCATTGAATGATTATTGTCTAACCAATGCATTCCAAGAATAACGTCAAAAACCACCATGTACGTTGAATAAAATCGGCACTGAATATATGCATATAGATACTGATTTTATTCTATCTTAAATTTATCACGATTACTATCTCAAACTTAAAACCGATATAGAATCTTGGAATATAACTCCTTATTAGTCTATTGACTTAACACTACAAGAAAAATACAAATCAACAACGCTCCTACGACAACGGTTTTTACTAAAACCGTTGTCGTATGCTTTTTAACAACGGTTTTAGTGAAAACCGTTGTCGTAGATGCGTTTTTTAAGCAAAAGATAACAATTTTATAAAAATTGCTGTCTTTTAGGAGTCAAAGACTGCGGTTTTTAGGGTCAAGGACAACGGTTCTATAAAACCATTGTCTTTGAGCGTTTTTTAGGGTCAAAGACAACGGTTTATAGAATCGTTGTCTATTAGCGTGTTTTTTGGACAATCGAACAACGTATTTAGCGACGGATTATATACCGTCGCTAATTTTAGCGATGGTTTCAGCGAAACCGTCGCTAATTTAAAATGGTTTGTCTTAAAACTGTTGCTAAATTTAGCGACGGTATATAATTCGTCGCTATATATAACTACGGTTTAAAGTAAAACCGTCGAATGTTTTAAATTAGCCACGGCTATTCTGACACTGTCGCTAAGTTTAGAGACGACTTCAACAAAACCGTCGCAAATTTAAAAAATACGACGGTTTATGTTTAATACCGACGGTTTAAGTAAAAACCGTCTTAAATTGTCTATAAATATCCGCACTTTCGGTCCATTTTAACACACACCACTTCACAACACTTAAAATTTTTCTCTCTTACACGATTTTACCACTTCACAACATTTAATATTTTTATTCTTACACGATTTTAGTTTCGATTTAGGGTAAATTTTTTCGCTTTAATTTTTGGTTCATTTTCAAGTGTTAGTTAAGTTCATGAATATTGTTAGCCTATTCAAATTGAAAGTTTTTTTTAGATTTATTAAATTATTAAAAGTAATTATTTTTTATTTTACTGAAAATATTGGCGACGGAAATCATCAACCAGCCGTCGCTAAATAAACTGTCGCTAATTAACGACGGTTTTGCATAATCCGTCGCTAATTTTTTTTGCGACGTTTTTTCAAAAACCGTCGCAAATTGTAGCGACAACAACGGATAAAAACAGTTTTCTTTAAGCACGTCCTTTAACCACAGGGGCTTTAACAACAGTTTTAAAAGACCTACGACAACGTTTCCGCAGGCCTTTTTTTTTTTAGTGTAAGTCCCAAGAATTATAACCTAGTCATTATTAAAATTTTATTCAATCTTGTACGAAAGAAACCGATCCTCAAATAATTCTTCTTTTATTAAATCTTTTGTCATCAAGATTATGCGCCTTCCATGCTCTAACACAAACGAATTTCATTGGATGTATTTCTTCTCGAATTGTCCTTTTTTGTACTGTAAGAAAAGTCAGAACTTATTATTTTTGCTACACTTTCCTCGATGCTCACAAATATATCATAATTTACTTTATTTTTAGGTAATGACCTATTTTTTCCCCAAACAATGTAAATTTCTTAACTTGAGATATTGTTTATTACCTTCATAAGATATTTCAAAATTCTACATATTTAAATTTATCCCTTAGCATTCCAACTTTAATGTCCCATGCCGTTAATTATTGACACAAAAATCAACTTCTATATCTGAATATCAAAACTTATATATTTCTAATATCATATTTTCATAAATAATTTATTATCCCCGTATCAAATAATTCATCTTAAATCGGAAGCTTAAGTCAACTTATCTCAGATAGGCACATTCTCAAAAATATAAGTCAACTTATCTCTGATAAGTATGTTCCCAAAAATATAAGTCAATACAAATTGTTTCATTCTTATGTAATTCTATAAAATTTGACTAGTAACATTTACATTTTGAGCTTGAATTTTTTTGGAGAGATTTTTCATAAATGGAAAATCTAAAGGTTTTTATATAAATGGATGATGCGTGTTATTTTTACGTGTTTTATTGCATTAGTTTTGTGCATGTCTGCATTGTATGTGCGTGCATTTCATATATATACATTTTATTTGTTTTAGAATTAGTGTATGCATTTGAACATGGCTCACTCGTGTTTGGTAAATATGCAGGTGAAATGGCCGGGAAACTGAAATCGGGGGTGAATGATGCAAGCCACATAAAATGGAGAGAACTTGGCAAAAAGACTGGCGCTCGAACGGTAGAATCGTACCGTTCGCTGTGCAAAGAAGGATTTTCGAAAATGTTGACAGAAAAGTTGACGCTCGAGCGGTAGGATCTGACCGCTATCATAACAGTTGGAGTTAAACGGTTTGAATATGTTTATCGAATGTAGAACTTTAATCCGTTCAGATTTACAGATGATCTCTTGTAGCTAGAAATCGAAAGTATTGCTGCTTGACTTCCTTGCATGGATGGCATGAACTCTTGATAATATGTCTGAACGGCTTAAAAAAGATTCAGCGGTCCGAAAACCCGAATTTGCAATTAAAGAGTGGCTGGATTCTAAAACAGCTTGAAACTGTTTATTTGTCAATCACCAAAACTTAAGATACTAGAAATATTCTAACACCACTCATATAGTAATTTGTTACAAGTTTCTCAATGAGAGTATATATATATATGTTAAAAATGGATTTTAAATTTATTAATCTGAAACATATTTGTTGATTAAACACTTGAATGATTTCAAATTATAAACAAGCTTCCCTGCATATTTTTTGCGCACAATAGCATAGAGTTTACGTCTTGTGTGATTAAATTGGGCAAACTATATTTTCTAAAATCTTGGAATTGAAACAAAATATTATATTATTCTGATAAAAATTCTGGGAAACTTTTTTATATTTATTGAATAAGTGAAATGCATATGTATCATTAATTAATAAATTAAAAATACAAAATTTTTCAGATTTCATATTACATGATTTTAGTCCAAGCAATCACAGTGGACTTACGCAGGAAAATTTTCTAAACGAGATAAATCCAAAGAGACTAATCCAAACGTCCTACCATTATTATTATTATTATTATTATTTTATTTATGTATCCAAAATTGTTATACTCAATGACTTAAATTTCATGCATGCAAATTATTAAGTCTTTTATCTAATTAATTTCCTTTCTTTGGAGAATAAAACCAAGTTGGCACATTCACACGAGAATATGTCCGATTCATAATTTCTACTTGAGACACATTTGAAAATAAGACTATATAAATTAATTCGTAAAACTTGTGAGGGACCCGCTTCAAACCCAATTTTTAAAGGACTTCAATTTTTTTTATATTCAGTCAAATATGATATTATATTTGAACCAATATAACATTTTACAAACTTAAGCAGTAATTTTGCGCCCAAACCGGCTGATGAATATTATAAAAGTTGTTGGAAAGTTGCAATGCAACCAAAGTCCTACATTGAAAAATCAAGAGGAAGATTGCGGGTTAATAAGATGGAATAATATCTCCATTAGTATGATGTCTTTTGGATAAAGACCAAAAGCAAATCCATTAGAATTTAAGCTCGAAATGAACAATATCATAGTAGATAGACTAAAACGAAGGAGGTGAGAGCTCCCGGTAAAAGTCATTGATAAGCTCTTGAGGTTGGTGATACTCTTGGCATTTCATGTAAAGTGTGTGTCCCAACGCGATGAAGAGGAGCAACCTCGATTGGAGGACAGATAAGGCTTTAGGGGAGGCCCGAACCATGAGAAATGGTGGAACTTCGTTTCATTTCTCAACCAAAGTCCCACATTGAAATATTAAGAGGAAGATCATGGGTTAGTAAGATGGAATGATATCTGTATTTATATGAGACCTTTTGGGTAGAGACCAAAAGCAAATTCATGAGAGTTTAGGCTCAAAGTGGACTATATCATACCATTATGAAGATATCTGACTTCCATATTACAACAAAAGTGATTATTTTGAATATTTTAATCATATTATTTGATCAGATTACAAATATTTGATAAATGTATTAGTTTCGGAGAAACCATCATAATAAATGAAAACAATTGAGTACACAATACTTTGGAAAACTTAGTTTTCACCGATCCTCTATGTTTATTATGCAATTTTCCCGGTTTTCCAGGTTCCGTTCAGATTTAAAATTCTCTGTTTATGGAACAAATACATGCATCATTACTCTATGTTTATAGTATTATTTGTTAATAAAGTCGTCTTTGACAAATAGGTTAAACGTATAATTCACACGACTCTTTTGAGATTCATCATCTTACTATATTTGTCCAGTTGTCATCACAAAAAGGATTAACAAATAATTAATTACAAAAATATATACCAAATTAAATATGGATGCATTTCTTCATTTGTTTCACCAGCTCGCTTGTGTATGATTCAACTTTGAATTTTTCGTGGACGGCAGGATCATAATTATTAAAATTGACATTTTATGAGGTGACGCTGAAAATTACTGATGTGATAACATATATATTCTGGTGAAAAATTATTAAAATTGAAAAAAATGTGGGCTAATAGAATAAGATCGAGAATTAACCAATAACATTAAAAAAATACAAGTTATGTAACAAAAAATGTGATTTTTTTCTAATTATAATATTGTTCCAATGTATACCAACGTAAATGAAGCGTTGGACAACATTATAACTATTTTATTATATCATGCTCCAAAATTCATTTTTAATAAAAATTTAAGATAAAATATATTTATTATAAGTAAAAATCATTAACATCTTCTCTTAACTGGATTGGTTGATACCAAACGAAATTATTTACCAATCACAATATACAACATTTGATTAGTCATACGAGATAATAAATTATTTATAATATAGGGATAACAAATAGAAAGAATGTAGATAATATAATTATTTTGAACTTCAATTATTGTAAAACACAATACAAAATATGTATGAAACAAAGATGTAGATCTTCATTAATGTAAGCTCGCACCAAACAGTGTGTAGTGGCACCACAAAAAATGTTGGAATTAATTGCTAGAAACTTGTGACGAGAAAATTTAATGTTATCTTTAGAATAATACATCAACGATGTATCTAATGTGAAATATTAGATCCACAGAAAAAATGTGGATCACACGTGTATTGACAAATATCCACATTTGGATATAATCTTGAGACAATACCTTAAGGCTGCATTTGTGATTTGTGGTGTGTTGATAAATTATCTTACTTAATTTGTTAGATTAATAATCAAATAATTAATCATAAAATTATGTCTTAAACCGGATCAAAATGATTATTAATATATCTTAAAATTTTAACCAAACATTAGATAAGTATGTGATTATTCATCTATCTTTATTTAATCTCATCAACCAAACACACCCTAAGGATAACATCTCATTAACATGACGCGACGTCGGTGATCCATTGCCAAATTCATGTTTGCGACAAATCAGCAAAGGAATTCATCTAGTCCCAAAATTCTATTATATTTTTTACCAAACAAATTCAATTATTACTTTGTTGCCCATCATAATTACAACTCGAACAACGAAGAATTTTTTTGGAGTTGATAAATTTGATGCCACTGGAAAAATAAATTACATCCATTGAGCTTAATAAAAGAATAACTTAATTTCTCAATCCCACAAACTCAAATTAAATTATGATAAAGAACCATCAACTAGTTGGGATTCATCGATATTTTTTTCTTCCCATTCTTAAATTAACCTTTAACTTGTCGCCGTGCAGCGGTTGCATGGCCGGAAAAACAGCCTCCATTTGCAGCTAACGTACACCGGCTACGCTTCTTTCAGCCGGAAATATACGTGTATGGGTTGCTGGCGGAAGAGGTATGTTAAAATTAATTAGGGAATAATTCTTTGGTTAAATAATTTTCGTACCAGTTGTAAAGGGTCAAAAAAGTTTTGGTCTCTCTTCGTTGTGATGTGTCTAAAATTTCTCTCAATCAAGGGAGGAGCCAAAAAATTGAAATAAGGGAGAAAAAATAATTTTTAAAATATTTTAATATCAAAACATATAAATTAGAATATAGTAATAGATATTTATCTCATCGGTTCATTTCATTTCAAAACATGGTCCGTGTATCACACATTTGGGTGTAATAATTGTCCATATTGGGTGGAGCAGTCAAAACTTGATGTTTGAGCTACTGTACGGTTTAAAATATTAGAGTTGCATCGTTACCACCACCTATAGCTTTTGATAAAGATGCAAGCGTTCGGTCATACAATTGGTATTGGAGTCAATGTCACGTGTTCGATTTTCATTGATTGCAAGGAGAGCAATTATTAAGAGAGAGATTTTTGTGCAATAATTGTTCTTCCTGAGTAGAGCAATTGAAACGTGGTACTTGAGCTGCTGTACGGTTTAAAATTTTAGAGTTGCACCGTTACCACCAGCTATAGTTTTTGGTAAAGCTGCAAGCATTCAGTCCTACACACATGTATTGCATTATTGCCACATTTTGTAGTAATAATAATTTTCTAGAACTGTTGGGGATCGATGTAGAGTTTAGGGGGATGAATAAACTCTTTCCTTTGATGATAGTTTTTGCAAAGGGTGCTAGAATCCTGTTAGATATTGTAGCTGTTCTTGTTCAAGCATAAGTCTAGCAGATCAAAAATATAAGTGTGGAAATGATCTGATGGAGTAAGGTGAAAACAGTAATAACAGTAGGCAGTAGACGAGTAGTTGTTTCTGAAAGTTCGAAGATAAAATCTTCTACGTCTCCCCTTCTTCTGTTTCCAGAAGTTATCACTAAAAGACTTTGGATTTTACAGTACTTACTTGTACACACCCACTTCAGCATGACTTATCTTTTGCCTACTGAAACTCTTAGTAACTCAACACAATATAATTCAATACAACAAGGTTCTGAAAAAGACTCATTTCCAGATTACAAACTCTTCTTCGAAAATTATCGTAAAGTGTTTTGCTTGAAGAGGTGAAGAAACAGCAGTACAAAATGATCTCCAAATATCAGATGTAAGATATGAAGCGTGTATTGCTTTTCTGCAAATTGAGATTGGTAGATAACGATTGGTTCGCGGTTGCTCAAAGTAACGTTGGATAGATAATATGTTTTTGATAAAATAATCAGCGTTTTTCTTTAAATGGGTTTGATCCATATATATAGATAACTTGAATCAAACGTCTATAATTAAAACGGCTTCTTTGACTTCTGATAGAAACAGCTTAAAAAGGTTCCTGCAAAAAGAACTACAAAACAATCAGTCTTGTTTCATACCAAAATAGGTAATGCGTATTAAATGACTTTGTTCACCATTAATGAAGCATTTAATACTCGTACTTGGTAAAGTAACTGTAACATTTAAGATTGAAACAATCGAGTAAAAGCCGTTAAGTACTGTTCTAGTGAAGCCAAGTTCTGCTTAGTTCTATTTCTGTTTTTCTAAGCTGTTGAGTACTAACTAAAGTACTGCTTTAAAGCGAATCGATCGCTTCTGCTTTGTATTGACTTCTGGTAATTGCTATTCCTACTCATTTTGATTCTCATCACCACAACTGAATTAAGTCTATCAATTTCTCCTTTTGTGGTGATGCCAAAATCTAGAAGTTAGTAGCGATGAATAATAAAGCAAATAACAATTAAAACGAGATGATTAATAAGTAAATAAACAGTTGAACAAGGTTCATAAAGCAGTAAGAAATTTTAGTCATCTGTTCCAATATCTCGGAACAAAGTATCCTTATCCTGAGGAGGATCTTGATTTCTGAAGGATGATTCTGCTTGATGTCCTCCAGTTCTTCTTTCTGCTTCTGTTCTGTTCTCTGTTTCCCCCTTTTTGGCATCAGTAACTTGCACTCGAATGTGTAAGAAATCCACTCATTCAGTAAGAGAAACAATGCCATTGTGCAGTATCTCCAGTAGTGGTGTTTGACTCGAAACTTGTTCATTCAAAGCCTGAATCGATTGAGATTGGGACTCAATCTGAGTGTTGATAGTTTCGAGTCAGGAGTCCATAGATTCAACATTGATATAGACGGCGTGAAGAGACGCGTCAGGAGTAGAGATTCTACGAAGAACATCAGATTGACCAACCACGAGGTCAGCGTGGCTTTTCAGGACATTAGTTCTGAAAAGGTCGGATCCAACATCAAGTTTTGCCAATGATTCTGCTGTGTTGATGACATACTTCGTGACTCTTTCTCTGAAATTTGTGGTGGCATAGACCTCACCAGCATGTGCATGAGATAACTGCTTGACGATCTCTGAGATTCTTTCAATATTCCGTCTGAGTGTGTCAATCTCAAACTCAAGATTGAATTGATCTTCCTGTGGAGATGGGCTTCTGGCGATCATTCTTTCTTTGATATCAGTAAGATGCGCAATCTGAGCAATTTGAGAGGGTGAGTCAATAGGATGGATAACCAGTGCAGTAGAAGAAACATGATCTGGTGGAACAGTAGTGATAGCAGTAGACTGTTCAGTAGAAGATCTTTGAGCAGCAGCAGAAGATTCAGGAAGTGCTCTTTCTTCTGGTTGCTGGGCTACTATGACCTCCAACTATTCAGCGGCTGGAACTTGATCATTCAGGATAGCTACCATTTATTCTTGATGTTCAGAGGAGAAGATTTCCAAATTCGACAGTGATGAAGATTGGGAAGCATCTGATTCTGCTAATTGTTGACCTGCTGGAGAAGTTCCCGATTGGACCATGTTATTAGCTCGGGCTTCTTCTGGTGCAGCAGAGATACCAACAACAATAGATTGAACGGCTTCATCCACTGAAGCCAGTTCACGTACAGAGATGAGAGGAGAGGATTGAGTAGGAAACTTGGGGGAGGCAGGAGTACTAGAAACCTTAGCTTCTGGAGGAGCTATAGTTCTTTCCTCAACTGGCTTACCAAGTTCTGGAATGAAGCCTACTGAATATGGTACAAGATCTTCAAAAGTCTGTTCCTGAGCAAGAATTTGCTCATCCATCATTCTTAATTGGTCAGTTAGAATACGGATCATAGTCTGATCCTGAGTAGCAGTGGGAATCAAGGCATCAAAATTAGACTGAAGTGTCTTCAACACTGATTCCAGCTTCTGTCGTTTAAGCTGCTCAAGAATGAAACTTCGGCGTCTCATTGCCTCAATCACATTTTCCGTCTTGGAAAGAGCAAATAATTTCTTTTCATTCTTCACCATTTTACCAAATGCACCTTGTTTTCTAAAGAATGTGAGAGGATGGAAGACTCTAACCTTGTACCAATCATCAAAGGAAGTCATTTCTTCATTGGCAAATTTCTCAATTTCTTCCAAATGAAGATCAACACCAGTTGAAACAAATGATTTGGCGGCGTGAGATGGTGGTTCTTCAATGAGTCTTCCTTTGCCTTTACCTGAAGATAAAGCAGGCAACACGGGTCTAAAAGCAGAAGACCCTGCAGTAGTTTCACGAGTAATAATTCCAGATAGAGGTCTGAGAGTCGGAGCAGTAGAGGTTGTGGTAACAGATGCAGCAGCTGTTTTAGAGACAGAGGTGGTTTCTGGTGTAGAAGAAGCGGCTTCATGAAACACTTGTCGCAATGGGACATTGTCCAAATCAGCAATTGTTGTTGTTCTCTTGATGCGAAGGAGAGTGCGAGCCTTCTTCTGACTTGCAGTTGCTGGTAGAGATGCCTTGGTAGGAGAAGCAGACTCCTCAGATACTATTTTGTCAGAGTTAGTGGAGATAACCACTCTTTTCCTTTTGATTTTCTTCTTAGGTTCTTGAGCCTCAGTTTGTGCGTCGCCAACCTCCTTTTTCATAGAAATAAATTCAGCCACAGTTGGCTTTGGACTTAGCGCAATCACATTGTCAGCATCAGCCATTGTGACGTAGGAGGCATCCTGTTCAGTAGTAAAAGGAAAACCAGCATCCTTGAGCATTGTGCTGATCTGCACAGCAAAACCAGAACTTTTTCGAACAATCATATCTGTCATGATTTTGAAAAGAAATCGACTCCAGTCCACCTTATACCCAGAAGTGATGGCAATCATCACCTGAACTTTTTCCTTGGTCAGCCGATCAAACGTTCCGCCTTTCACCAACAGTGCTTTTGCGACAATGTCAGCGAGCACTTGAAATTCCATCTTCAAAAGCTTCTTAAAACAGGATGGAGAGAGTTCCTCTCTAGAAGCTGAGAAATTGAGTAGGGCAGTAGACATTTCCTCCTTAGAAATGCTAGAAATTTCAGAGAAACCAGAACAAGACAGAAAGAAAGTAGATCCCAATAATGCACCGTCGATGGAAATAGATGTGTTCCCTTGAGAATAGATGATTTTTCCTTCTTGTACAGTTGCCTTGGCATAGAAATCAAAAAGAGCAGTTTTGTAGATCACGGCAGGTGCTTCCAAAAATTTTCTGATACCGGATTTCTCAATAGCTTGAAACATCTTGACAAGATGTTCATCCTTGATAGTTAGGACGGAAGCAAAGTTAACTTGATAAGCGTTCAAAGTGTAAGCTCCGGCCATTTCTGTAAACAAGATAAATTTGAAGTAAGATCTATAAGAGAAATGTGAGCAAGAGAAATCAGTAGCTGGTAGTCAAAAGTCTGGAAGCAAAAAAGTAAGAGAAAATGAAAGAGGCGGTTAATATTCAAAAATGTACATCCGTTAGTGAAACATAAGGACACGTGTCAATATATTTGCTGTTGAGTATTTGAAAAGTTAAACAGATGGTGTCCAATTGGTTACTTTGAAAATATCCAGAAGATGGTTTGTCGTTTTATGATAATATCTACTGGAAGTCATAAGGTGCTGAAATATTTCCAGCACTTGGATACAAAACCACTAGACACATTGTTTTATCGAAAAGACAAACACCCTTTCTGCTTCTGACAAAGCACGAAAATATAAGTCTGAAAACGATATTGTTTCCCCTTAATTAATGCAACTAATAAATGTGAAGATACGAAATCTGAGGGAATGACAGATGATTCTTGGTATTCGTGTACGTGGATGGATGTCTCTTCAGCTTCACGAGACTCTATATAAGTGCCTGCAATTTCACAAACTAGTCATTTATACTTTTATCAAATCAAATGGGTAGAACAAGTAATCTCTCGGAGTCTTCTCCGGAGACTGAATCAGCAGAGGAAATCCAGAGGTAATTTCCAGCGTCTCGTAAGAAGATGTTTGAAGACATCCTTTTTCAAGATATGAAGACTTGGAAGAAAATCCTTAGTTTATAATATGAACAATCAGTTAGATTGTTCGAAATTATTAGGACTAAGCTGTGGAATCACATCTTCCACAAACACAATCATTCGAAGAGAGAGGTTCCCAGCAGTCCTTAGTTAGGTTCCTGCTGAAGTACTTTGCACTGAAGTAATTCATTCTGCTGATATCAACAAATGTAGCAGATAAACATATTGTAACACATCTGATTTTATGAATGAAAAGCTCATTTTGTCATATCTTTGTTTATCTACTGCTTTTATTTAAATGTAAATGTAAATGAGGGATAAGAAAAACTCCGTCTGAATAAATCAGAAGACGTTTCGGTTGACCTGCGATTCTTCAATTTCTTCAATATTAAATGTGACATGTCTATAAGATAACAACAAGTGTTAAATAACACAAATTCGATATGTCTTATTCAAGAAATTTCAGTAGTTACACGATGTTGTCTCCTTACTCTTCTGCAAATAAATCAATGTTAGTCGAATAACATATAACTGATAATATTTAACAGGATGGTAACACCAATATAATCAAGTTAAATCAGTTAAACCGAGTATATTTCGAAAATAAGAAAACTTATTCTCAAGCAGAGGTTTTGTAAAGATTTCTGCTGCCTTTAAATCAGTAAAAACGTATTCCACACGAATGTCCTTCTTCTACACATGATCTCAAATAAAATGATGTCTGATGTCAATGTGCTTTGTTCTGGAATGAAATACTGGGTTTTGCGTGATTGCAATAGCACTGGTATTGTCACAGAAGATAGGTGATTCAGAGGCTTGAACTCCATAGTCTTTGAGTTTTTGTTGCATCCACAGTATTTGAGAACAGCAGCTTCCAGTAGCAAGGTATTCTGCTTCTGCAGTAGATGTAGCTATGGAAGTCTGATTTTTACTAAACCAGAAGATCAGCCTATCACCAAGGAATTGACAAAAACCACTTGTGCTTTTCCTGTCTAGTTCGCAACCTGCATAATCAGCATCTGAATATCCAATAAGATCGAAAGATGAATCATTGGGATACCATAAGTCGACATTTTGAGTTCCCTTTAAGTGCTTCTGAAACGTCATGCCCTTTTTATTGGTTTAAAAATACTAGAAATTTATTTTTCTATCCCTATTTTTTTCCCGGCCATCACATAAAAATATTTTTATAAAATATTTTCTCCTTTGAAATATAACATCACCCAACTAGCCTTTTAAAAATCAAGTGCAATAGTCGTAAAATAAAATCGTCGCATGTTTACCAAACCTAAAAAGCAATAAGTTTGAAAAGTATAGCCCATACTAAACCTCTCAAAAGCCTCTCAAAAAGCATAAATAAACAATCTTAAAAATCTTTAACGTAAATCATGAGTCGTAAATCATAATGCGAAAAAAGTAGAAGCGCTGGTCCTCGGATTGTGTGCGCCATCAGTCCAGTCAAATCATCCGTCAAGACCTCCCTCAACCTCACCTGCATCCATCACACCTAGTGAGTCTAAAGACTCAACACATCATAATCTTTATAACAAATAATACGTAATACAGTCAACATATAACAGTGAAAAATACTTGTACTTAAAATATCGTTTTCATGAAGATGCATAGACTTCAAACATGACCGTTTTCATAAATATTTTCATGATGCATAAACTTTAAATAGAAACATTTTCATAATGATGCATCAACTTTAAGTATAAACATTTTCATGAAATGCATCACATAAGCCTTAACCTTTTTCCTTTTTTTCCTCAACATGACATAAACCTTTAACATGATCATGAACATTTTCCTTTTCCTTTTCTTTTCCATTGTTGAATTCAGATCGTTAATTGTGACTTTTCTGACATGACATGAACATGAAAAATCAATGGATCCATCTACATGAAACCACAGTATTGGGCGGCGGGGATATCAGCAACACTCTCACCGGTCAACTGAGCCTTGGCCTATCATGATTCGAATAGAAATACGATCATCGGGTCTCCCTCTGGGGCCTTCTCCCATAAAGGGGCTCTCTCTGGGGCCTTCTCCCCTCACGATATTCTCATTCTTACCTCAAACCTCATAACCTCATAACCTCATATTCGTAATAATAGAAACACGATCGTCGGGCTCCCACTGGGACCGTCACCCTCATGACATCTCCAATATTAACGAATTAGTAACAATTACTTCACTTTCTTTAACATTTAACATTCTCATCACTTTATAAAAATCATGCATAACATAACATTTTGTTTTTGAAACCAAGCATGCAACATGTCTTTTAAATGTCAACCTTAAATCATAAAAATTCATGGACATTTAAATATATCATAATTAATCATGAACATCTCATAAACATTCAAAAATAGTCATAATATCATAAAATAGCATTTAGGGCACTGCCATGACGTTTACTAATTTTAGGTGTAAAAAGACCGTTTTACCCCTGGACGCGACTTTTTACGTTTTTGACTTTTTTCTTGATTTTTTGACTCTAACATGTCCCAAATAATTATTTAAGCCTACATGAATTTTTCCATATTTTTATTTAGCTTAAATCGAGAACTTTTAAATTAATCTTTAAATAAGACGTATTACTACGTTTTAATCCCGAATTAAACCAAACCTTAATATAAATTTCCCAAATTAACAAGTCAGACTTTAAGCTTAAATATAAATTTTCATAATTTTATAAAGCTTACAACTAGGCATTTCTATTAATTCGTTAATTAGCGTTTCGTGAGACGATAAAATCCCAATTAAATCTAAAACTCATTATTTTGTTCCCAAATTTTAAACATAGCATTTTTAATATTTATTATACCCTTCCAAGTTATGAGCCATACCCGTGGATCAATGGATTCAAATTTAGCCTTTTAGTTTTCGTTTTTGACACACTAACGAACCCACCGAGCCATCTCCCAATTTACTCGAGCCACGCCCGAGCCACCTTGAGCCAAAACCTAGCCAACCCACCTAGGGACCCTCCTGACCAACCTTGACCCATAGAACCTGGCCCTAGCTTGCTAAAACCCTGCTGCAAAGTAAGACCAAATCTGCAAGTGTGTGTGGTTGAGACTCCTTGCATCTCTAGGACTCCTAGCCCAACCCGGACTCTTCCAGCTGTTAACCCATCACCCCCTCTCGACCCTTACTGACGCTAGAGCATGCCAGCCTCGTCCCAGACCATCCCAAGCCCCTGGACGCGACCAACAAGCTATCTGAACCAACATGACAGCAACCTGCGCGTTGGTGCTTCTTCACGCCATCTTGAACCAGCGGCCAGCCCAGCCACTCCAGCCCCTGGAATAGCCCTTGCCCATCATCCTTAGACCCTATAGGACCTACCAAACACACCCAAGCCTCAGCAGCAAGCCCCTGAATCGCGCTGCAACCATGCACAGAACAAGAGCTGCGCACGCCTCTTCCTTAGCGTATGGACTCCTTCTTGCGTGGGGGTTTCTACTCGAGCCACCAACGAGCCCAAGTCCTCCTGACCCTCACTGGACAACCCTAAGCCTTCAACCAGACTACCTAGCCAGCCCCCTTAGCGAGCCACACCCTGCAACTCTCGGCCACCCCCTAAATTTCCTGCGCGTGGAGATGCGAGGAGTCCCACTTTGGGTGGACTCCTTCCACAAGCCTAGGACTCGAACCCTAGCCACCCTAGGACCCAACCCAGCCCTAGCCCGAGACAACCCCTGACCCTGAACCTGCCCTGGTCGAGCCACCTAGCACCATGCATAAGAAACGAATCACTTGAACCCAACAAGCATACACACTTTTACCAACTTACGGCCCTTTCTTTCTTTAGAAATCCTACGGTTCCAGCTTGTTTCTAATCAAGTTGCAACGTTTTCTGTGTGTGTCTTGGACTCTAAATTTCATGAAAATCATCCTTAACCAAGTCTTAATCATGGCAGCCCCTTATACAATATAAAAACATGATTTTGGGAAGCAAAAACACAAGTTTAAGACACCTATGCATGTAGTTACGAAAATTCCATCTTGTGTGCCATGTTTTTCATGCAAAACAATTTTAAATAATTACTATGGTGTGAAAGATGAGAAAAGGAAGAAATATGGTGTATCTTTGCGTATTTTACACACGAGTTGGCGATTGAAGAACGACGACGAAGAGACGATGGCTTGAATTTCCTTGCAACTCACAATTTTCTTCCAATTTATTTGTGTGTGTGCCGTGAATAATTAGGGGAGGGATTTGAAAGTGAAATCTGAAAAGTGTCGTGGGTTGTGAAGGGTTTGGGGTGGGGTTTTGCTTATTATATAGTCTAAATTAATTACTAATTAGGCTTAGACCCATTAAGAATGTAATTAGGCTCATTTAGCCCATTAGTGTTAATTTAAATATTATAAAATAATTTTTCTTAAATAAATTTTGTGAATTTATTAGCCGGGTTGCCAAAACGTTCGTATTTTTGTTGAAAAACCAACACCGATAAAATTTACGTCCCGACGTATAAAATCACCTCAAAACCCCTTAATTTCAAAAATAAGAAAAAGCATCACCCAATATTGTAAATAATTAAAAACAATTATTTAATAAAAACATTTTACATTATTCAAACCTCGATCTCTGCTCCTCGATCGCAACTCGAATAACCTTTAAAAATATATTTTAATGCAATCATGTAGAAAAGTATTTTTTAAACATGCAAATATGCACAACATAATTAATTAATGCAATTAGAACAATTTAATTAAAATACAAAGAATTTAATAATTGCATGCATGTGGTTTGCGTGGACCTTTAAATTTTCAGGGCGTTACAACTTCAGTATACGTTTCGCAGCAATATAATGAGATTGCTTGGGGTTAGATTGAAATCTTGCACAAATGCAAACAGCAAATAAAATATCAGGTCTACTGGCAGTAAGATACAATAGTGAGCCAATAAGACCACGATTTACCTCTACTGGAATTCCACTTTCATCCTTATCAAGCTTGGTGATGAGCTCATTGGAGTGGAAGCAGTAGAGCATGCTTCCATACCAAACTTTTTCAGTAGCTCCTTGGTATACTTAGCTTGATTTATGAAAATTTCAGTATCAAGTTGTTTGATCTGTAGTCCTAGGAAGAATGTTTATTCCCCCATCATACTCATTTCGAATTGTTCCTGCATCAATTTGGCAACTTTGCACACAGTTTGGGGTTAGTTGACCCAAAGATAATGTCATCAACATAAATCTGCACTGATAGAATGTGCTTATTCTTGATTAAAGTGAACAAAATCTTATCTACTGTGCCAATTGTAAAATCATGATTAACAAGAAATTGTGAGGGGGTGCCATACCACGCTCTAGGTGCCTGTTTTAAACCATACAGAGCTTTGTGAAATTTGAATATATGATGTGGTGATAAATGATCAGTAAAACCTGGAGGTTGTTCGACGTAGACCTCTTCTTGTAGTAGACCATTTAGGAATGCACTCTTCACACAATTTGATAAACTTTGAAATTCTTAAAAGCAGCAAAGGCTAAAAATATTCTGATAGCTTCAAGCCTTGATACTGGTGCATAGGTTTCATCATAGTCTATTCCTTCTTCTTGTTACTGGTGCACAGGTTTCAGCTACTCCATTTTGTTGAGGTGTTCTGGCAGCTGAATATTCATGATGAATGACATGTTCATCTAAATACAACTCAAGAATCTTGTTAGTAAACTCAGTACCCCGATCACTTTTGATTTTAATGATGGAAATTGATTTTTCATTTTGAATCTTTTTCAGAAGCTTGATTAGGAGGCTACTGGTTTGATCTTTTTTAGTAAGAAATATTACCCAGGTAAATCTAGAAAAGTCATCAACAACAACAAGTGTATACTTCGTTCTCCCTAAGCTCATGATAGGGATTGAACCAAACAAGTTCATATGCAATAATTTCAAACACCTTGAAGTTGATTTACTACCTTTGTTCTTGAAGCTAGATCTCACCTGCTTGCCAAGTTGACATGCAGAACAAACATGATTCTTAACAAAGTTAATATCAGGAAAACCATCAACTAAATTCTGCTTCTTGAGATTGTCGATTGACTTGAAATTCAGGTGATTCAATCTCTTGTGCCATAGCCAATGTTTATCACTAAGAGAGGCAACTAAACATGTAGGAACATTAATGGGATCTGTATTACAAGAAACTTTGTATGTGTTGCCTTCTCTTTTTCCAGTTAACACAGTAGATTCATCAGCATTTTTAACGTGCATGTGTGCTTCTAAAAGCAAAAGAATAACCATTATCACATAGTTGACTAATGCTAATCAAATTATAACAAAGATTCTAAACTAGGAGTACATCATTAATAGTTATGTTATCATGGATAATCTTACCCTTACCCACGGTTTTACCTTTTGAGTTGTCCCCAAATGTTATCTTTTGTCCAGTACAACTCATTACTTCTGAAAGTAAACTCATTTGTCCAGTCATATGTCTGGAACAACCACTGTGCAGGTACCAGGTAGAATTGCTGATGTTGGTTTTCTTCTTCTGTTTCTGCAAACACAAATTTTAGTATACGGTACCCATATCTATTTGGGTCCAAGCCTTATCAGTCCTTTAGAGACCCACATTTGTACAATTCTTGGTGACCTTGTACTTCGGGTATCCAAAGCGGTGTGTGCAACAGAAGATCTGTTATTTCTAACGGTATGCATCTTGGAATATTGTTCTTCCCTTCTGTTTGTGTTGTCTGGCCTGTATCTCTTCTGAACAGGTCTAGAATTATAGTACTGGTAGTTTTTAACCTTCATAGAGGGTTGTCCTCCTGAGTTGAATCCTCTACTGGATTCAGAACTCTGGTGAACTCTCCCCTTAGGTTCAACATAAACCAGACCCTAATGCTTCCTTCTGTTCATCTGATTTACATTCCTTTCAACTCGAACAGTTGGTACTTCTGGTTCATATACCACACTTGATTTAACAAAACGAATGTATTTCCCTTTGCTTGTATCCAGTTCTAGCTCGGTACTGGTTTCAGAAGTTCTTTCATTATTGCTGAATCCGAGACCACTTCTGTCTCCAGATTGCTTCTGCAAGTCTTGCATCTTTTACAATGAAACAGACGACTTATTCCATGCATTTACCAGAACAGACAGCTTCTGATTTTCAGATCTCATTGTCTGCTAATTTGCATTTACTCTTTCATTCTCAGTTCTCAACTTACTCATCTCAACCTTTAAATCATTGCAGCTCTTCTCTTGTGAACAAGTGAACTTACTAACTTGATCCTTTAAGTTTAGATTTTCAATCTTAACTTCCTCGAATGATTGAAAAGGTCTTGAGTACTCTCCCACCATTTCATGCAGTGCTTTAATTAAATCAGTTCGTGTAAATTTGTCAGAGTCAAAGTCTAGTACCTCTCCAGATGTCAAGGTTGGTTCGATATCCGCCATAAGACCTTTGATCTCTTCTGCATCACTTTCGCTAGAATAACTTTCTGAGTCAGAGGACTCAGAACTAGAATCCACCCATTTGGACTTGTTTTCCTCAGCAATCATCGCTTTGCGGTCTCTTCTGAATTTCTTGTCATTCCTCTTGTATTCCTTCTTCTTCTGGTCATCTTTCTTGGGCTTTAGACAATCAGCAATAAAGTGACCAATCTTTCCACAGTTAAAGCACGTCATGTCACCAGGTGGTGAATCCTTCTTGAAGTTTTGATTAGGGCTTTGATAAGCTCGGTGATTCTTCTTCATGAATCTGAAGAACTTTTTCACAAAGAGAGACATAACATCATTGCTGATCTTTTCAGCAGTCTTTTCAGAAGTGCTCTCAATAATGGAAGAGGGTGATGCTAGTGGAACAGCTGTAGCAGTAGCAGCAACAGTAGCAATAGTAGCAGTAGTAGCAGCAAGAGCCTTGGTTGGTAGATTTGTAGAGGGCTATTCCCTGCTTCTCACTTCTAGCTCGAACTCATAGGCTTTCAAGTCAGCAAACAAGTAATGTAGTTCCAACTTGTTTAGATATTTAGAGACTCTCATGGTCATTGTTTTAACGTCCCATTCCCTGGGCAAAGCTCTCATTACTTTGAGTGCTATTTCCCTGTTGCCATACTCTTTCCCAAGGGCTGTAGTTCATTAACCAGGCTGCTGAACCGTTC
Organism: Primulina tabacum; assembly: GCF_025594145.1. NCBI lineage: Eukaryota > Viridiplantae > Streptophyta > Magnoliopsida > Lamiales > Gesneriaceae > Primulina > Primulina tabacum. The sequence goes on from NC_134550.1 coordinate 17,567,804, forward strand.
ATCAAACTCATTTAGAGTTTCTCCAGCTTTAATTTTAAGATTTTCAAACATCTGCATTGCTACAGACATTTCATTTTCCTTCGTCTGCTCATTTCCTTCACATATTTGAATGAGCTTTTCCCAAATTTCTTTCGCGGTAGAGCACATCTTAATCTTGCTGAAGGTGTTCTTATCAAGAGTTTTACAAAGAATATCCTTTGCGACGTTGTTGAGATTGGCTTTCTTTTTATCTTCGCTAGTCCATTCGCTTCTTGGTTTTTCAACCATTTGCGGTGCACCATCAGTAACAGAAACAGCTGTATTAGGCTTTAAAATATTTAATGGACCATCTGTGATGACATACCACATGTCATCATCTTGAGCTGCAAGGTGAGCTTGCATCCGGATCTTTCAGTCATCAAAGTCTTCTTTTGAGAACATGGGAACCTTGCTAAAATGTGCCATAACTGTTGTAAATTTTTCAGAACAAGAGACATCTGCTCTGATACCACTTGTTGGGGATCGATGTAGAGTTTAGAATGGGGTGAATAAACTCTTTCCTTTGATGATAGTTTTTGCAAAAGGTGCTACAATCCTGTTAGAAATTGTAGGTGTTCTTGTTCAAACATAAGTCCAGCAGATCACAAATATAAGTGCGGAAACGATCCGATGGAATAAGGTGAAAACAACAATAACAGTAGGCAGTAGACGAGTAGTTGTTTCTGGAAGTTCGAAGATACAATCTTCTACGTCTCCCCTTCTTCTGTTTTCAGAAGATATCACTAAAAGAATTTGGATTTTACAGTACTTACTTGTACACACCCACTTCAGCATGACTTATTTTTTGCCTACTGAAACTCTTAGTAACTCAACACAATATAATTCAATACAACAAGGTTCCGGAAAAGACTCCTTTCCAGATTAAAAACTCTTCTTCGAAAATTATCATAAAGTGTTTTGCTTGAAGAGGTGAAGAAACAGCAGTACAAAATGATCTCCAAAGATCAGATGTATGAAGCGTGTATTGCTTTTCTGCAAATTGAGATTGATAGATAACGATTGGTTCGCGGTAGCTTAAAGTAACGTTGGATAGATAATATGTTTTTTGATAAAATAATTAGCATTTTTCTTTAAATGAGTTTGATCCATATATATATATAACTTGAATCCAACGTCTATAATTAAAACGACTTCTTTGACTTCTGATAGAAACAGCTTTATTGCTTAAAAAGGTTCCTGCAAAAAGACTACAAAACAATCAGTCTTGTTTCATACCAAAATAGGTAATGCGTATTAAATGACTTTGTTCACCATTAATGAAGCATTTAATACTCGTACTTGGTAAAGTAACTGTAATATTTAAGATCGAAACAATCGAGTAAAAGCCGTTAAGTACTGTTCTAGTGAAGCCAAGTTCTGCTTCTATTTTTCTAAGTTGTTGAGTACTAACTAAAGTACTGCTTTAAAGCGAATCGATAGCTTCTGCTTTGTATTGACTTCTTGTAATTGCTTTTTCCTACTAATTTTGATTCTCATCACCACAACTAAATTAAGTCTATCAAGAACGTTGTTTGTTTAAAAGACCTTAAAATTACTCAAATTAATTTTTAGAGTCGTCTCCAAAAAAATTTATTTTTATACAAAATTATCGAATTTGAGCATGTTCAAAATTTTTTGGATCCGAATTCGATTCGAAATTATTTAATCGATAATTTGCAAGCTGCTCAATATCTTTAATATTTTATTGATATAACATAATTTTGTGAAGGTCAATGTTATTTTGAATTTTGACTCGAAATAAAAATTCATAATATGTTCATTTATTTTTTATCTGGGAGAGTAGGTGTCCAGCGATCCAACTTGGGATTTCTGATTTATTTACTTTTATGTAAAAACAATCTTTATTTTAATAATATTTTAAGATTTTAACCAATTATATCATTTAATTTATATGCATAATAATGCAAGCTGAATAGATTAAGTCCTTAAATATACATGACTTACAATGAGGTCTATCTCGCAACGTAAAGTAATGAAACTTATTAGAAAGCATACCATATCTTTCAAATTTTAGAAGTCTATTGGCATAGTTAATGCAGTTCACATTTGGTGAATGGAAAGCTAATTGAAATTCATTTAAGTGCTGCTGGAAAAATGTGGTGCTAAATTGCAGACATGTAAGTATGCTTTTATTGGTCAAGATGAATATCATGTGTTGGCTCCACGTGTATCTTTTTGTGGTTCTCATTGGGATCGAATTATTGTATTCGTTGAACTCTTCGTTTTGGGTCGATGATGATGAGGTCAGTGTTAGTCCTCATAAACAAACAAATATTCAAATTTACCCTTTTCAGTGAGTAATTTTTCTTTCTTCTAATATAAATTTTCCTAATTGTTTGTGTTTGAATAGAAAATTGTGTAGGCGTGCCAGACACAAAATCGTACCAAATGAATAATCTGACTTTTATTATCAAGCGACACATATCCCGATTTGTTGTTAATTCTAACTCTCTTGGTACGATACAAAGTTAAGAATTTAAACGAAAAATCTGATGAAATTTGTAAAAAAAATCCATGAACAATATCTAATCTAATTATGTTATTATGAATTGAAATAACATTTTTAAAACTATAAACATAAAAGTTGTTCAGGAATATGCTAAGAAATTAACGATAAACTAAAAATAATGAAGATAAAATCAAAATTTGCAGAAGCCTTTGTTGTAGATCTTTTTGTATTGATGAGTTTGTGTAGAGTTCGTTCTTGGATTCTTCTTTTTGCTTTTGTATGATACTCATCAACGATTGATGCTCGGTTTTTTACACGACGATGCACGTGTGATAGTGGCCTCCTTCATGGCCCATAACTTAGTCAATCTTGCATCTCCTCAAAATTTCAGACGCCAACTCTCTTTTAACCTAATAGGCTTGAAATGTTTTCTTTCTATTGTGCTTCTATTTCGTATATTTCCTTCGACCATCAATTTTATGTTATTTTATTGTTCAAGGCCAACAAATATCCTCCGTAGTCAATTTTGTCAATAAACCAATTTGGCTATTTATACAAACCCAACCCTATTGTCACAACCTATTTACAAGTACTAAGCTCAAATTTCAAAAGACAGATGCTTTTTGGAAGAGAAGGGCGAGACGTATAAAATTGATCATCACTCTTCTAAATCAACAATAAAACCACATTTAAAAAATTTGACTTCATCTTTTTCCTCCAACTTCTCCAACCAACAATTTCTATACAACGTCGACTTTCCCATCAAATTTCCATCTTCTATATATCCTAATTTTGTTTCTCTTCCTCAAATACAACTCATTAATGTAACTAGTCATCCCACTTGCCACTGACGCTCATCATGCCCATTTGCCGCTTTTCCCTTTGATTTGTTATTTCTTTACTTCCGAAAATAAGACATTTTTGTAATTCTTCATAGCACAAATGATTTAAAGTTTATGTGACCTTCATGATCATACACTCAAGATGTTTGAGATTTGGTGTGAATGAGTTTTGTGTGTTCAGCTTTATGACTTATTTCACAATTTTTTGATTCAATAACTTTGAAATCTTGAACTCAAGAGCAAGAATTACTGATTGACTTCATTTTTCCTTGATTTGAATATATTTTGTACTTCTCTGAATCTAAAAGCATGTGTACAAAGAATGTGAAATATTAATTTTTAGGAAAAATTCTTACGTGAATATCTGTTGATTTTCTAGAGCTCGTGGCATTTTATGCTAGCGTTCTAATTAATAAAAAAAACTTTATTATTGATCTCTTTGCGATCTTGTATCATATACACCTAGAAAATTAATTCAAAAATACTACTGAATGAATTTTAAGACCATTATTTGGAAACTTTATACAAATTTATGTTTATAGTAGTCAAATATTTCAACTACTAGACCATACTTTGGTTGTGTTTCATTTTGTTTTGTTTTCACTGTCATTTTAGCCTCTATGTGTGCCATTACCTTGATTTTTCATATGGTTATCATTTATTTAGTAGGAATGACCACTTGGAGAATATAAGGATTTGAGAATTTCAAAGGTCAATACAAAAAACGTACCTTAAAGACAAATAAAAATGAATAAGCTTGTCTCATAGGAGTGTCACCGGCCAATTTAAAAAAAAAGATCAATCCTAGATGGAACCTTTGCCGGTGGCCGAACACATACACATGTTGAAAGGAATTTTTATATTTTTCTTTTTTATCTTTAATATTTTGCCTTTCTAGACATGAGGATAATCTCAAAATTGATGATATGATCTCTTATAAATTCAATATGTGATATAAGACTATATTTTGATATGACTCGTAATATCTTTAAGATATGATATCATAATATCTTTAAGATATGATATCACAATATCTTTAAGATATTATCCTTGTTTTAAAAAGAGTTTGTTTCCTAATGAAATTGGTTTTTCTATGTTAAATAGGACTCAAAGGAGAAAAAACAAAAGCGTGAGAGAGTGACGATATAGAGCAAAAACTTTCGGAGAGACAGAGATGCATTTGTACGAAGAAAAGGTTTTCTGATTGAAGCCATCTCGTGATTGATAACTTGTTGCTGTGAAGTGCTGCCAACATCCGAAGACAACACCTAATCACCGTGTTGATTAGTGTGTGGAGTTTTGAAGATTTTTTCACTTCTCAGTTGATGCATCCTATGTATTTTGGTTATACGGTTTGTTAGAGGTTTAGGATGCAATTTGTTACTCGCCTTAATAAGGGAGTTGTTTTATTCTTTCACTAGTATTAGTTTTTGTAAACTTACAAGTTTTTCTAGTGAATTATTTTGCCCTGAGGCACCGCACAAGTATTTTATACTTGTGCATAATTTACATCTCGTATCTCGTATTATTATCATTATTCCAGCTACGTGTAGGTGTGTTAAAATCATAATTTCCGCTGCATGTTGTCGTGGGTGTTACAACACCTACGCACAACAGCTACATTCTGATACACACAACACTCACTCTCAACTCACACATACACTGTGGAAACAGAACTTTCAATTGGTATCAGAGCTTCCACTTGACGCTACTAAGTGAGATCCTGTTTTGTTTTGTTTCCAGAGTGAAAAGGAATTATGGAAGGATCAACAAATACTATTTTTAGGCCTCCCGTGTTGGATGGATCAAACTATGCATTGTGGAAAGTAAAGATGAGGGTTTTTATTAAATCAATTGAAGAAAGAGCTTGGCAGCGTGTACTTGATGGTTGGAGTCCACCAAAGATTGAGGATGCTGATGGAGACACTCGGCTCAAACCTGAAAGTACATGGACAATCGATGAAGTGCAAACATCAAATTTTAATTCCAAGGCTCTCAATGCTATATTCTCGTCTGTTGACACAAGGATGTTTAATTTAATCACCAATTGTGTTTGTGCCAAAGAAGCTTGGGATATACTTCAGAAACATTGTGAAGGATCCGAGAGTGTGCGTAAAACTAGGCTAAGGATGGTGGCATCAAAATTTGAAAGCCTGAGAATGGAGGACAAGGAGTCTATTCTTGAGTATGATAGCCGGTTGAGACAACTTTCTAATGAAGCTCACAGTCTTGGAGATCCCATGTCCAATGAAAGATTGGTGAACAAAGTTTTAAGATCTCTACCTGAGAAATTTAATGTCAAAGTTTGTGCAATTGAAGAATCTAAAGACAGTTCAACAATCAACCTAGATGAATTAATGAGTTCCCTCAGAACTTTTGAGATGAATCTTGATTTACAAAAGAAGGATAAAGGGAAGACAATAGCCCTTGAAGTTTCAACTGACTCTTATGATGAAATCCTTCAAATATCTAAAGAAGTGAATGAATCTGATTTAGGTGAAGATTCTATCTCCCTAATTACTAAAAAATTCGGTGATTACTTGAAGAAAATGAGAGAAAAGAAGAAAATTGGACAAAAATATGTGTTGCCCAATATCACCACTTCTGCAAAAGCTCAAAAGTTTACTCTTATGAAAGGACAATTTCGATCAAAAACTGAATTGCAAATCCAATCAAATGTCAGAAATTTGGACTCAGTACAATGCAGAGAGTGTTCTGGATTTGGACACTATGCCAATGAGTGTGCCAATCGACTTCGAAGAAACAAAGGCATGGCTGTCACTTTGAGTGATGAAGAGTCTGATGATGATCAAGGATCAAGTGAATCTGAAAATCACACATCGTTATCTTCTGTGATCAAGGAAAAACGCTCAATGCAAATCAATCCTTTGGGTGTTGCCACAGGTGTTGCAATACCTGGCCGCAACACCTCTTCGAATTCAGTATGTCTTAAATCTACAACCCTTGCGGAGGCAAGTCAGTCTGAAACTCAAGAGGTAGATGATGATGAAGTCACTCTAGAAAGTATGCGGACGATGTACGAAGAATTATATGAAGACTGGATCAAAAGAACTAAAGGAAATGCAATTCTCTCCAAAGAGAATGCTGAGTTAAAGTCACAAATTTCACGACTTGAAGTAATCTTAAGCAAGAAAGATTTGGAATTATGCAAAGTCAAAGAGGAACTTGGAGAAGCAACTCAGATTCTTGCCAAGATGAATTCAAGTTCATCCAAACTTGATTCACTTTTGATGATTGGAAAAAATGACAAAGCTGGACTTGGTTATCCGAACAGTCTGTTCGAAATTGGAGAATCTTCCAATACTGAGAGAAAACCAACTGTTTTTGTCAAAGGAAGTGTTGAAACCTCAAATGCTACACAAACTGAAAAAGGTGCTCCATCTAAAAGGCAAATATCTACCAAGAAGTCCAAATCCAGGAAACGCCACTTTATCTGCCACTATTGTTTTAGACCTGGTCATATCAAAACCTACTGCTTTAAACTGAGAGATGATTACAAGAGATGAGAATCAGAACAGGTGTTGTATAACACCCGACGCAACACTGCCAACAGAAAACCGACGGTAAAAAAGGTTTGGGTACCAAAGGCTAAGATTCAATGTTCTGTTATTTATACTTCATTAAAGACTAACATTGCAGGAATATAGTACTTTGACAGTGGCTGTTCGCGCCACATGACAGGTTCTAAAGACCATTTGATTGACTATGTTGAACTGAGGAGTGGTCATGTGACGTATGGTGGTGGTGCTAAAGGAAGAATTGCTGGCAAAGGAACCTTGAATGTTGATGGACTGCCTAATCTACACAATGTGCTTTATGTCGAAGGGCTTAACTCAAACTTAATAAGCATAAGTCAACTTTGTGATGACGGTTTGCATGTTAAGTTTGATAAAGACAATTGTGAAGTGTTTGATAATTCTAATACTCGTATTTTGACAGGTACAAGGTCTGCTGATAATTGCTATCAACTTGGAGAAGACTTAGTATGCAATCATTCAAAGGTGAGTGAATTAAACTTGTGGCATCAAAAATTGGGACATGCAAACTTCAAGACATTAAAGAATCTTGGTAAGTACGATGCTGTGAGAGGTATGCCTAATTTATCCTCTGGAATTCCTTATGTCTGTGGTGCATGTCAAAAGGGTAAGCAAACACGTGTTCCCCATCAAGTGTTGCAACACTTTGGGACAACACGGTGTCTTGAACTCTTGCACATGGATCTTATGGGCCCAATGAAAGTGGAAAGTCTTGGAGGTAAGAAGTATTCATGCGTTTGTGTGGATGATTTCTCTCGCTTTACTTGGGTAAGATTTCTTAGAAAAAAATCCGATACATTTGATGTTTTCAAGAAATTACATGCTAAGATTACTAATCTACAAAATCTGAGGGTTGGTAAGATAAGGACTGACCATGGTAAAGAATTTGAAAACTCACACTTTATATCATTTTGTGAAAAGAGAGGGATAACTCATGAATTTTCGGCCCCTAAGACTCCTCAACAAAATGGAATAGTCGAAAGGAAGAATAGGACACTGCAAGAAATGGCTAGGGTCATGTTAAGTTCAAAGAATATTTCAAAGAGATTTCGGGTCGAGGCCTTGAACACAGCATGTCATATTTTTTAAATCGTGTGTACTTAAGGAGTGGTTCTACTATGACATCCTATGAAATCATCATGGGAAAGAGGCCGAACCTTAAGTATTTTCATGTCTTTGGGTGTGTATGTTATGTTTTGAATGACCGAGACCATCCTGCAAAGTTTGACTCTAAAAGTGACAAATGTTTATTCGTTGGTTCTTCATCTAATAGTCGTGCCTATCGCGTGTATAATCTGAGAACAAGAACGACTATGGAGTCTATTAACGTTGTTTTTGATGATCTTGCAGATCTAACGGGAAAAACAATCGAGGATGATATTGATGGGCTGCTGAACGAAAGTGAGACACTGCCTAACACAGATGTTGCACCCGGTGTTGTAACACCGGAGACAACACCTGCACTGGTAGAATCAAATGATGAACTAGGAAAGTATACTGAGAATGATGACAATGTAACCAATGAAGAGATTGATATTCCCAGCAAGGTTCAGAAAAATCATCCATCATCTCAGATCATTGGAGAAACATTTGGAGGAATGCAAACGAGAAGAAAGGAGAAGGTAGACTATCGCAAAATGATGGGACTAGTATGCATGACTTCCGTATACTCTCAAGTAAGTCACTCTTGTTTTGTTTCACTCATGGAACCCAAAAATATAAATGAAGCCTTAAAAGATGAATTTTGGGTTGATGCAATGCATGAGGAACTTGAACAATTTGTTAGGAATGATGTGTGGGATTTGGTTCCCAGACCCGATAATGTGAATGTTATTGGAACCAAATGGATCTTTAAAAACAAAACTGATGAATCTGGAATTGTTGTGAGAAATAAAGCTAGGCTAGTGGCTCAAGGGTATACTCAAATTGAAGGAATTGATTTTGATGAAACGTTTGCCCCTGTTGCCCGGATTGAATCGGTTAGACTTTTACTTGCTATTGCATGTTACATGGACATAAAATTATATCAAATGGATGTGAAAAGTGCCTTTTTGAATGGCATCTTGAAAGAAGAAGCTTATGTAAGCCAACCTAAAGGATTTGAAGATCCACACCACCCGAACCATGTCTACAAGTTGAAGAAAGCACTCTATGGACTTAAACAAGCTCCAAGAGCATGGTATGGAAGGCTTACTGAATATCTGCTTGACTTAGGCTTCAAAAGAGGTGAGGTTGATAAAACCCTTTTTATTCAAAAATCGAAGCATGATATTCTTGTGTGTCAAATTTATGTGGATGACATCATTTTTGGTGCTTCTTCTCAAAAGCATGTTGATGAATTTGTTAAATGCATGTCTACCACATTTGAAATGAGCATGGTAGGAGAATTAAGTTTCTTTCTTGGATTGCAAATTAAACAAATGCATGATGGTATCTTTCTATGTCAATCCAAGTATGCCAAGAATTTGGTGAAGAAATTCTCTACTGAGAACACTAAGCACATGAAAACACCAATGGGGTCGACTGAAAAATTGTCCAAAGACGATGTTGCGGCAGGTGTTGACAACACCCAGTATCGCAGCATCATAGGCAGTCTTCTTTACTTAAGTGCAAGTCGTCCCGACATCATGTTTAGTGTTTGTTTGTGTGCTAGGTACCAGGCTGATCCTAAAGTCACTCATCTAAAGGCTGTCAAAAGAATTTTGCGATATATATCTGGAACAGTTGACTTAGGTTTATGGTACACCAAAGAAACAAACACCAATTTAGTGGGCTTTAATGATGCTGACTGGGCTGGAAACTTAGATGATAAGAAAAGTACCACGGGTGGGTGTTTTTATCTTGGTAACAATTTGGTGTCATGGTATAGTAAAAAGCAAAATTGTGTATCTCTGTCCACTGCTGAATCTGAATATGTTGCAGCTGCTAGCTGTTGTTCACAACTTTTGTGGATGAATCAAATGATTAAAGACTATGGTTTCAATAGTGACACCTTAATTGTATACTGTGACAATTCAAGTGCAATTGATATTTCAAAAAATCCAGTACAACACTCTCGAACGAAACACATAGATATTAGACATCATTTTATTCGAGATTTGGTTGATAAGGGTACAATTCGAATGGAATTTGTTAGAACTGAGAACCAATTGGCTGATATTTTTACAAAACCATTGGATTTTGAGAGATTTTCCAATCTTAGGAAGTCTCTCAGCTTGTGTGCACAATGATCACTCACGGATGTTGTCCTCGGTGTTACAACACCTGTGGACAACACTCAGCATGCATGTACATTTTATTTTTAGGAAGCTAGACATATTGCATACATCCTGTGTAACGCCCCAGATTCGACGACTGTCCTCACTGTATCAAGACGAGTCTTTCCAGCGTGCTTATGTCCTCACTCACACGCACCCTGGGAAACTTCCCAGGAGGTCACCCATCCCAAAATTGCCCCAAGTCAAGCACGCTTAACTTTGGAGTTCTTATGTGATGAGCTACCGAAAAGAAGATGCACCTTCGTGATATGAGTAGTACAAATCAAATCTTTTAAGCCCTCTTCAACTGTACAGTCCATTACATTGAACAGTCTCGGAATCCCTCTCATTCCCGTGTGGGTCGGTTCATTCATGTTCCCTCCACCTAGAAGCCTGCCAGGAGCCGCTCATTGTCCGTGCAACTACTGATGGCACCGGCGATCACCCCCCGCCCTCTTCGGCCCCGGGCCTCACATGCCCACCAGCTTCCGCTTGGTTCGTCCCCGAACCACACCGTACTAAGAGAGGTCGGCTCTGATACCACTTGTAACGTACCGTACTTTTACTACTTCAAAATTTGCGGAAAAATTAAAAATTTTCTTAAACATAAAATTCATACAGTCGTTACTTATCATTCAACATAATAATATTTAAAATCAACATCCCATACTCAAATTTTCCAACAAAGTACTTATTCCAAATTATCTCACAACCAACATAAAAACATAATATTTTAAAGTTTTCATAAAACATAAACATAGTGGTCCTCGGGTTTAGCCTTCCGCTCAGTCCAAGCCTGCCCCTTGGTCGCCACCTCCTGTCTCCTCATCAACATACTCACCTGCATCGATCAAGTCTAGTGAGTCTAAAGACTCAACACGTATAAACTGGAATAACGAGTACTACATAATAAAATCGTATGCAACTTAAAAATAGAACATACATAACTTCAAACTTGAACTTGCATAATAAACTTGAAACTTGCATAATAAATTTAAAACTTTCATAATAACCTTAAAACTTGAACATACATACTTTGAAACTTGAACTTGAATAATAGCTTGAACTTTGCATAATAACTTTGAATTTTGCATAATGACTTTGAACATACGTACATACATACTCTGACGTGCCATCATCATAAACTTTCATAAACATACTGCATACTTGAACATACTTGAACATACGTAACTTCATCATTTTCGTAGAGGATGTTTCAAAGCAAGTGACCCTTAACATAATAAATATCTGATCAGACAAACCACAGTACTGGGCTGACAGGGACGTATCCACTGCCACATACATGAGATCCCTGTTCATAATTTAACAGGCCAGTTGATCCACGTTCATAATTTAACGCTTCACAACCACGATCTAACCCGTTCATAATTTAACGGGCGGATTGGTCCCCGTTCATAATTTAACGCTTTCCAATCCTAACTTCAAACCCGTTCATAATTTAACGGGGTGGAGTGGTCCTCGGCCACGTTCACCGACTTCCAAACCCATTTACTTTTGGTCACAAGACATTTAGCATACCTCAAAAACTTCAAATATTTTCTTTGCACGTCATACATACTTACTTAGCGCTGAGGGATTCGTTGGATGTCAATCGTGTCGTTGCTGCAACATACTAACATGAATTCATAAGCTTAACGTGTACAACTTAAACGTAAAAGTCATGCTTAATCTCAAGCTAAATAATTTCTTAAAACATTCTATAATTTCTCACCACTTGACCTTGTAAAACATTAATGTTAAATCATACCATAACACCTCAAACCAAACCTTAAGTGATAAAATATTTATCCCAAAAACTGAAGCTACACGGACCCCGTACCCAGGTCAGGCCCCGGGTCCGTGTAGGTACTGCCTCATATGTGTCATGTAAAAGAAGGAGCACGGACCCCGTCCCTAGGTCCGTGTACGGGTCCGTGTCTGTGCGTTTAAATATGTGTCGAAGAAATGAGAAGGCACGAACCCCGTGCTAACCTCCGTCGTCCGTGTCCGTCTGCCCAACGAATTATTTGATGAAAATTTTATACGACCCAAAAATACTGTCATTTATATTAAAGTTTATTTCTTACGACTTCTTAATAATTCAAGCTTTTAACGACATGAATCGAAACCTCAAAAATACTCTAAACATCATTACTAACTTTCTTATATGCAGCAACGATCACCCATCGATCCCCAACAAAGCCTGCAACATAAAAACTTCAAGAACACATTAAAATTCATAACTTTCTTGAAACACGATTTGAGCAGTCATACGAAAAACATCATAACTCACTCGTTTTTAATCCAAATAACTCGAAATTTATATCAAATCGAACGTATCAAAAAGATCTATGTTTTTGTAGTTGAAAGTTTTCTCAAAATATGTACCGAAAAATTGCAGTTTTCGAAAGAACATCAAAACAGGAATTTTCGGATCTAATTTGAGCAGTCATACTAAAAACACCATAACTCACTCGTTTTTAATCCAAATAACTCGAATTTTATATCAAATCGAACGTATCGAAAAGATATACGTTTTTGTAGTTGAAAGTTTTCTCAAAATATGTACAGAAAAATCTCAGTTTTCGAAAGACCATCATAACATGAAATTTCAACTCCAAAAATACTTCCAAATACATTCGGTAGATTTTTCTGCTCAAACTTCTACATCATACATACATTTTTATGCTTAAAAACAACTTAATACATAATATGACATGATCGATGCAGCAAGAACAGATTATACGTGCCTTTTGATATTTAAAAATACCGTAACGACGATACCGAAGCGGAGACGATACGGAAGACGATCCGGGACTAACTTTGCTCTAATTTTTCTTGAATAACCTCAACCAAAAGATGCTGGAATATTTCAAAGGAAAAAAAAGATGGACGTGCTCTTGGAAAGACAATTTGATAAAGAAAAGTGGAGAGGAACCAAAAATAATAATGGAGAGAAGAGTTTTTAAAAACTTTCTTTTCTCCTTAGTCAAATAGGTTGAATAACATGTGTTTTGTTTTGTGTGTATATGTAATATACGTGTATATGTATGTGTAAAGGTGTGAGTGTGTGTGTGAGTCAATTTGTGTGTGCTTGCATGTTTAAATAAATCATTTAGTAAATGATCATTTTAAGGATTTTAAATTAATATAATAAAAATACTAATTAATCAATTAGTATACTAAATAAAAATGATGATTCTCTACTAAAAATAATACATCCTTAAATTAATAAACTTTAAAAGTTTAAAATTCTAAAATAACTTAATATTCAAATTAGGCTTTAAACTTCATAAATTATTTAAAAATGCATCAAGCCTAACCTAAAATAAAATACCACAATAATATTTACTAAAATCGTCCCGGTCTCCTTTCCTTGATTCCGCCTCGAATAAACATCTGAACATAAACTCAAGAAAACATTTTAATGTACATTAAATAAACATAAATAATTAAAATAATAAATTTCATAAATTAAATGAAAGTATGCATTAAAATCATAAAATACATAAGGAATTTAATAACTTGCACGCACGTGGTTCATATGGACTTAAAATTTTCGGGACTTCACAATCTATCCCCCTTAATTTGAATTTCGTCCCCGAAATTCGCTAATCCTCAATAATCCAAAAGTTTGGATTCTTAATTCTAGTATTCTAAAAATCCACCCTACCGCTGCGCTACTCTGATAAATATTTAAGTCTTATGTTGTCTTACGTCTCTTCAATCCTAATTAAATTTCCTACCAAAAACCTCGTTTGCGATTCACAACTTAAAATGACTTATGGAGACTTACTTTTACTTTACTATGATCTTGACTTCTAACTTTTCTCGTTGTTCCCAGTATTAGAAATGAAGGTTCAAGCTTATCGTATTTTACTTTTCTTATACTATACTCGTAATGTTCATCGAACTAATACATTAGCATCAATGCAGTTTAGCCTAAGAAATCTTAGCACCAAAATTTTTCTGATCAACTTTTATCCACGCCAATACACTTAAAAGTTAAATCTTATCTTACCTCATAATAATATTGGCCTACAACTCTTGAATCAATTCTTTACCTTACAATACCACCGTATGTAACTTAGTTATTTACAAATACGTCCCAAATATAAAATTGTTGTCAACCTTTAATTTCGAGCAAGGAATACAACAAATATAAAAGTCTATAAGATTTTTAAACAAAATAAATTATGACATCTCATTATAATAATGAGATATGATATACATAATTATTTAAACATATCTAATATTATATACACCATATTTTTACCATAAAATTATACAAATACATACATATACCAACGGTCATAAAACGGTAACTAACGGCTAGTTTTTTTTTTTTTTTTCTCTCTATAAATACCATCTCACAAATACATTCAATCACTCCAACTTTCTCTTCTCTTCTAAAACATATTCTTCAAAAATTTTTTTTTTTTTTTTGAGAGGGATTCCGAGACTGTTCAATGTAATGGACTGTACAGTTGAAGAGGGCTTAAAAGATTTGATTTGTACTACTCATATCACTAAGGTGCATCTTCTTTTCGGTAGCTCATCACATAAGAACTCCAAAGTTAAGCGTGCTTGACTTGGGGCAATTTTGGGATGGGTGACCTCCTGGTAAGTTTCCCAGGGTGCGTGTGAGTGAGGACATAAGCACGCTGGAAAGACTCGTCTTGATACAGTGAGGACAGTCGTCGAATCTGGGGCGTTACAAGTGGTATCAGAGCCGACCTCTCTTAGTACGGTGTGGTTCGGGGACGAACCAAGCGGAAGCTGGTGGGCATGTGAGGCCCGGGGCCGAAGAGGGCGGGGGGTGATCGCCGGTGCCATCAGTTGCACGGACAATGAGCGGCTCCTGGCAGGCTTCTAGGTGAAAGGAACATGAATGAACCGAACCCACACGGGAATGAGAGGGATTCCGAGACTGTTCAATGTAATGGACTGTACAGTTGAAGAGGGCTTAAAAGATTTGATTTGTACTACTCATATCACGAAGGTGCATCTTCTTTTCGGTAGCTAATCACATAAGAACTCCAAAGTTAAGCGTGCTTGACTTGGGACAATTTTGGGATGGGTGACCTCCTGGGAAGTTTCCCAGGGTGCGTGTGAGTGAGGACATAAGCACGCTGGAAAGACTCGTCTTGATACAGTGAGGACAGTCGTCGAATCTGGGGCGTTACATCCTGTTTTGTGTGAAGCCTGTACAAGTGAAGGATACTGAATGGTGTGCTCTCAGTTGTGAATCAAACTTTCTATCAAAATTTTCTAAAGTATGGAGTGTGCTGAATCTAAGTCATTAAGCTTTGAGGATGTTCGTGTACCACATGATCTTGTCCAATGTAGAAAATGACTTAGAAAATTCTTGAGCAATAAGGTGAAAAATAGAAAAGAAAAAAAAAATTGTTGTTTAGAAGAAAATGAAAAAAGCTACCTAGAGGAGTCCAATGAAGACCGTTCTTCTAGTGTGGGAGCTACCACTTCTAATTCAAAATACAGATGGAAAAAGCTACCTAGAGGAGTCCTATGAAGACCGTTCTTCTAGAGTGGGAGCTAACATGTCTGAATTAAAAATGTTCAAGAAAGTTTGAGTCCAACTTGTGAGTGTTGCCAAGAGGTGTTGCCAACACCTAAGTACAGACTGATCACAGTTTGATCACATGCGTGTGCATTTCATTTTTGATCATACTTTAGGCATTAATTTAAGTCATTCATACTGCTGTTATGTGAATTCATCATGACCAGTGGGCTATCAGTTTTTTAATTCATGAAATACGAAGAAAATCTTAACCGACTTAATTTTGAAATTTCTTGATTTCTAACTGTTTGTGGGGTTAATTCGACGTGGTGTTTTATCCTGCCTGATTTCTTGAAATAATGATGGCACTGTTTCAGAAAGTTACCGTTGAGTGAGAGTAAAAATTGAGTTGAAAAGGTGCTGAAGTTGCGGCTCAACAGAATGTTACCGTTGGAGAGGTGTGCTTAAATATTTAGGGATAAATAAGGAACAACTTTACGGCTTACTATTTTCCCTCATATTCTAAAATCTCTCCTACCCTAACTATTTGTTTTCTTTTTCGCGCAAAAGTATCTGTGTTCTTCGTAAATTTCTGTCTTCTTCGAACTTCCCTACTTTGCTATTCTCTATTTCGCAGATGGCTGGCTTTGATCCTCAAGACATTAGGAGTTAAATGGCTGCGAGCATGGGCGACAAATCACCTGACACAACACCCACAGCCGCAACCGATGTTGTGGGCATGGAAATTGTGGGTGTACCAGAAGAACCAATCCCGCTGGAAATGATCGCTCCTGGTGAACCTGGGAACGAAATCACTGTCGAGAATCCCCCAAATTTTGAGGCCGTTAATAGAGCCTTTCCCCCTGCTCCTATGCGCCGTAAGTCAAAGAGACAAGCAGGGTTCGATCCTGACTTTGTCCATACCAAGAAACCAAGGGCATCCACCGTCCCATTTATTCTGGATCCTGATTTCTCATGTGGAGACGATTCCAATGATGATGATTTTGAGTTGGTGGCTCGCCCCAAACCAACTGTTGCTGCTAAGGAATCTGGTTGTACTTCTGGTAGTCAAAAGCCAAACCCATTCACGGATTCTCATGAAGCTGCAGAAGAACAATCTCCTGGTGAACCTGAAGATGATGAACAATCTTTGGCAGAGTTTCTTGCTCAGCTCAAAGAAGATAAGGCCGCTTGAAAACAAATGGCTAAGAAGAATGAACCTGACTCAGAAATGATGAAGGAATTCGAGCAAAACCGGCCTGGTGCCTCTGATGACTCCTCCTCATCGTCTGTATCTGACTTTGAATCTGAGGAACAAGGTGATGATGCATCTGAGGACATTGACTCTGAATCTAGCGAGTCTTCTGAAGATGATGCTACTGATGTTGCTGCCGGTGTTGAGGTGGATGTTGACAACACCGAGCACAACATTGACTCTGCTGACTATGATGTGAGTAAGTCTTTTTCCCCCAAATTTTATTCTGAGGATGCCTTGGCATTATGGCCGCTGTTTGTTAAGAGAGAGTTGGTTGAGGAGAAAAATATTGATGTCACTGCCTATCGGAAATACAACCTGGTTGAGTTTCTCAAAAACAGAAAGTTGCTATCCACAGTCACCACTGTTATGCCCTATTGTCGCCGTGTGGTGTTAGAATTCTACTGTAATCTTCTGCGCAGTGTTGGATATGAGGAATCGGTGAAGTATGGGAGAGTGTTTGTTTGGGATCATATCTACAAGTTCTCCCCGTCGGTGATCAATGAATTCTACAACACTCCGGATCTTGAGGAAGCTGACGAGGATCTTGACATACATACTGTCACCTCTGTGCTCACTGGAGGTGTGATCCAAGTGTTCCCCGACTATCCCAAGAAGATGAACGCTGCTAATCTCACGTCCTTCTACTCTGTCCTACATAAGACCTCCATTTGGAATTGGACCCCGTCAACAAATTCCACCACTGTGACCAGATCTCAAGCCCTGGTTTTGTTTAATATTGGCAGTGGAAGGGCCTTTAATTTTGGGAGGTTGGTGTTCAGGACAGCATTACAATATGCTGAAGGGGACTTCAAGAAGACTAAGCTACCATATCCCTCACTGATCTATGGGATCTTGGAGTCTCAAGGGTTCATTAGGGACATTGATGAAGATCTCTGCCTTGTTAGAGACTCCCTGAAGATTTCTCCTGTGTATTTTAAAGGCAACAGACAGATTGATCTGCCGTGGGTGACTTCCAGTGTTGCTCCGGATGTTGGCAACACTGATGATACAACATCTGAACATGTGCCTGAGACAGCTGAACAGCCACCTACAGATGTTCCTCCTACTGGTTATGTCACAGTGTCTATCTCCTACATTCTGCTGGGTGAAAGTGTCCATTCTGAACAAAAAGGGGGAGTAGATACAGATATAGCAGGAACCAGTGGAGCAAAAATGGCTGATGATGATGGCAGTAATGAAGGATAATGAGATTTTGAGTTTTTTTCTCTCTTGATGGTTTTAGTATTTTAGTTGTCCTTTTATTCTCTCTGATCTTTGTCCCTCCTGATTAATGAACTATTTCGGTGTTATGATCTGAATGTTGCAACATCTAACATACAACACCTGTGTGAACTGTATTTTTCATCAGGGGAAGGCTTAACGGTAGAATTCAGGGGGAGTCAACTAAAGTTGGCAGAGTCACTGATTTGCTAACTCAGGGGGAGCTGAGATGTACAACCATTTTTGAGATGTTTCGTCCAGAAAGGCAAAAAGGAGGAGATTGAAAGGAATTTTATTCCTTGATATATTTTCCTTTTTTATCTTTAATATTTTGCCTTTCTAGACATGAGGATAATCTCGAAATTGAT
This sequence comes from Primulina tabacum, assembly GCF_025594145.1. NCBI lineage: Eukaryota > Viridiplantae > Streptophyta > Magnoliopsida > Lamiales > Gesneriaceae > Primulina > Primulina tabacum. The sequence goes on from NC_134550.1 coordinate 17,586,316, forward strand.
GATATGATCTCTTATAAATTCAATATGTGATATAAGACTATATTTTGATATGACTCGTAATATCTTTAAGATATGATATCATAATATCTTTAAGATATGATATCACAATATCTTTAAGATATTATCCTTGTTTTAAAAAGAGTTTGTTTCCTAATGAAATTGGTTTTTCTATGTTAAATAGGACTCAAAGGAGAAGAAACAAAAGCGTGAGAGAGTGACGATACAGAGCAAAAACTTTCGGAGAGACAGAGATGCATTTGTACGAAGAAAAGGTTTTCTGATTGAAGCCATCTCGTGATTGATAACTTGTTGCTGTGAAGTGCTGCCAACATCCGAAGACAACACCTAATCACCGTGTTGATTAGTGTGTGGAGTTTTGAAGATTTTTTCACTTCTCAGTTGATGCATCCTATGTATTTTGGTTATACGGTTTGTTAGAGGTTTATGATGCAATTTGTTACTCGCCTTAATAAGGGAGTTGTTTTATTCTTTCACTAGTATTGGTTTTTGTAAACTTACAAGTTTTTCTAGTGAATTATTTTGCCCTGAGGCACCGCACAAGTATTTTATACTTGTGCATAATTTACATCTCGTATCTCGTATTATTATCATTATTCCAGCTACGTGTAGGTGTGTTAAAATCATAATTTCCGCTGCATGTTGTCGTGGGTGTTACAACACCTACGCACAACACCTACATTCTGATACACACAACACTCACTCTCAACTCACACATACACTGTGGAAACAGAACTTTCACATGTAATGCAACACACACTGTGAATAAAAAACACAGACTGTGAATAGTAGTTGTGCTAATACAGAATATCTTTCGTTTTCTTTTTCTAGTCCCAAACTTGTTTTGATGGTATTTTTTGAGAGGAAATGTGGTCTAGCCAGCTAGTAAACTAGTTGAGTTATTTTTTAGATGGTGTTGAATTTCATTTCGTATTATTGTACAAATATATTGGTCATATTAATGAATAGTAACGGTCCTTAGGCTTACTTTGTTATGAAACTCTCTTGATTTGTGTTGTTTAAAATAAAACTATCTTAGTTGTTGACATTCAAATTTATTATATTTGAGTTAATTAAGATCATCAAAACTTTCTAATAGGATAAAAGTAATTCTAAGACTAATTTTATCTATACTAAATTAAATAAATAAAATTGATTATTATTAACATTTTTTGTAATATAAATTAAATAACTTCTGCACAAAAAGAATCATAAATTTTCGGGGACGTCTACAAATCCGTTGTGTTATTAAGAATATTGATGTTGACATTATGATTAATTTGATATGTCCCATCACTAATAATATATGTAAGAAAAATCAATATTTTTTTAATTAAAACTATTATTAATGTTATAGTTATCGTTCGGTTAAAATGTGTATAAGTGAGAGTAGCACTGCTGATGTTACGGCGCTTGATCTGCTTGGCTATGTGTGCCATAAAAAAAAGGGGTAATATTGTCTCTGCTAGAAACATGGCTGACGATAAAGAAATGATAAGACTGATCTCTAAATGATATAAATTAAACAATATCAGCAGTTAGACACGCACCTTTCCAAACTCAGTGGCCTAACGGTCCGATCCATTAACACTCAAGTAGGTGCACTCGGAGCTAACACAAATATAAGGAAATACAGTTGTATCTTGACGAACGATTATAGCTTTTGACCAAGTGGTGAGTGCTCGATCATAACAATTACGTTTTATTTGATGACTTTTTATAATAATTTTCTACTGTTTTTAATATTTTAATTAATGCTTTTAAATTACAAATTATTAATACTTTTATTAAAATAGTTGCGATAAATATCTTTTTTCTTATTGATTTTATTAATGTATTGTTGTAGTTAATAATTATATTGTAAATATGATTGATGATTATGAGTTTTACTAATATTAATATTATCATTATTAACTATAATTTTTTTATAATAATATAATTTAATTAGAAACAATAATACTATAAGCCGGCCCAATTTGTAAAGATAGGGTTAAACACCGCTTTACGTTCACGGTAATCCCCACATCGATTATTGAAACAGTAATTTGTTCTTTAAAATTCCGTTTCCCGTAAGTTGACTTTGCCGGGCTCAGTAGCGCGGGCCTGTGACCTCAGCAGGGGCATTAAAGGTCGAGGAAAATGAATCGATGGGCATCATCTTGCAACTGTAGAGAGACGGCTTCGTATATTGTTTAGCTGGCCTACCTCCTCCGGTAAATAGGGCCGATCCTAACAATATTTGGGCCTGAGTCTAACTTTATGAATCATAATGTGTGTTCATATTTGTTTTAGCTTCATGGCAATTTTTCAAATTAAATCAATATGTCAAAGACAATATAAAAAACTAAATGAATAAAAATATCAAACATGTCCAAATTATCACTAAAAAGCAACCCGCCTAATAGTTTTAGAGTTAAAAATACTAATCATTTAACATACCATACTTTTTATACTTAAAAATTTTGCGGAAAAATTAAAAATTTTCTTGAATGTAAAAATACTTTCAATGTTTGCCACAAAAGTATCACAACAAAATCCCCCATAAGAAAAGGTTGACAAAACATCGTTCTCCACTTCACAAAACAGAATAATAAAATATTCAACATGCTAAACATTTTAAAATAAACGTGGGCGGTCCTCGGGTCTAGCCTCTCGCTCAGTCCAAGCCTGCCCATTGGTCGCCACCTCCTGTCTCCTCATCAACATACTCACCTGCATCGATCAAGTCTAGTGAGCCTAAAGACTCAACACGTATAAACTGGAAATAATGAGTACTACATAATAAAACCACGAGCGACTTTAAAATAAGGCGTACATACTTGAAACTTGAACTTGAAATAAACTTGAACATACACATACACATAGACGTGCCATAACGCGAAAATTTTCTTAAACATGCTTGCATACTTGAACATACTTGACATACATGATTTCATTTTGCGTAGAGGATGTTTCAAAGCAAGTGACCCATACATAATAAACGCCTGATCAGACACACCACAGTACTGGGCTGACAGGGACGTATCCACTGCCACATACATGAGATCCCCGTTCATAATTTAACGGGCTGGTTGGTCCCCGTTCATAATTTAACGCTTTCCAACCTCGATCTAACCCGTTCATAATTTAACGGGATGGAGAGGTCCTCGGCCACGTTCACCGACTTCCAAACCCATTCATAAATTGGTCACAAGACATTTAGCATACCTCAAAAACTTGAAAATATTTTCTTGCACGTCATACATACTTACTCGGGGTTGAGGGATTCGTTGGACTCCGACTAGGGCCGTTGCTGCACATAATAACATGAAATTTCATACCTAACTTGCATAACTTAGACTTCGAAATCATGCTTACTCACAAGCTCATTCTAACCCTTAGGACGTTCTAGATTTTCCCATGACTCGACCTTGTAAAACATCGTATTAAACCATAGCATAAAACCTCGAACCGAACCTTAAGTGATAAAAGAATTTAACCCAAAACTGAAGGTACACGGACCCCATGCCAAGGTCCGACCCCGGGTCCGTGTAGGTTCGCTAAGTTATGTGTGTGAAGAAGAAGAAGGCACGGACCCCGTCTCTAGGTCCGGGTAAGGGTCCGTGTAGGTGCGGAAAAATGACACTCCTGAAGGAACAAAGGCACGGACCCCGTGGAGAGGTCCGGGTGAACATCCGTGTAGGCACTGCAAACATACATCGAGTGAAACACAAAGGCACGGACCCCGTGCCCTCATCCGTGTAGGGGTTCGTGTAGCTACTGTGAACGCGTACCTACGAGAATTCAAGTGCTTGTGGCTTCCTCTTCCTATTTCGATCACCCAACCGTGACTCGACACCTCGAGACCCGTCCTAGAGGGTCACGACATTGTACCAAACCCAAGTAAGCCATTATAATTGTTCCCAAGTGTGACAATCCACAACTAATGACACAACTCGAAGTTCGACACCATTTTCCTCCTCGACTCTTGATTGCACTTGGTGCCTATCGACACAAAAAGAGACACCAAAAATCATCCCAACATCGAACTAAACATACCTAGACGCAGCAACGATCACCCGTCGATTCCCAACGAAGCCTGCAACAATTAAACTTCAAGAACACAATTTACGTAAAAGTAGCAGTTTGAGCAGTCCTACGAAAAATGCTATAACTCACTCAATTTTTGTCCAAAAATTTCGAATCATATATCAAATTGAAGGTATCAAAAAGCTCTACGTTTTTTGCGTTGAAAGTTTTCTCAAAAACTCGACCGAAAATTTGCAGTTTTAAGAAGAACAGTAAAAACGTGATTTAGATCTAAAATTTTTTTCTTCAAAATCGATCCAATCAATTATCCACTCAAACTATGAACATCATACATGGATTTTACGCATAAAATAACGCAACGCATAATATGACATGATCGACGCAGCAAAAGAGAGATTATACGTGCCTTTTGATGATTTGAAATAACGTAACAACGACATCGAAGCGAGACGGAGTGAGGGTCGATCCGGGACGAACGTGGCGCTTAAAATCCTTGAAGAAAATGCACAAAAATTCGCTGGAAGATGGAGAGAGGAGGGGCGGCTGCAAGGGTTCTTAAAAACCTAGGTTTTCTCTCCTTTAAAATCTGAAAAATGAGATGTGAAGGGTGTGTTGTGTGTTTTAGTGTGTGTAAAAACGTGTAAGTTTGTGTGAGTGTGTGTAACGTGTGTGTGTTTTTATTTAGGAGAAATTAGTGCTAAATTAACTAATTAAAATACTAATTACAAGTTAACACACACTAATTTAATCAAACTCCTCATTTAAAATAATTACAAACTAATTTTAAAAGTTCTAAACTCTTAAATTGCTAAATACATAAATAAGGTTTTAAAATGATAAAACTAAATAAATAATTAAAATGCCCCATCCTTAACTTAAAATAAAATACCATCTTTTGAAATTTCCAAAAATCGTCGCCGGGTCTTTTCCTCGATCCCGACTCGAATAATCGCCTGAAACATGAAGCTCGAAAAACATTTTAATGTGCATCACAATAAACAAGAATACTTTAAAATAATGCATTTTCATAAATCATGCATGGCTAAAGTTCATTTAAAATATATTAAATGATTGAATAATTAAATGAATGCATGGATTATACGTGTACGGAATTTGGGCACTACAGTTCCTCCCCCACTTATAAAAATTTCGTCCTCGAAATTAAATCTTACCGAACAAATCCGGGTAGCGACTCCTCATATCTGATTCTGTCTCCCTAGTGGCCTCCTCCACTGATTGGTTTAGCCACTGGACTTTGACTAGCTTAGTCACCTTGTTCCGGAGTCTGCGCTCCTGCCTGTCTAGAATTTGAATCGGTCGCTCATCATACGACAGGTCTGGAGCAAGGTGCAACGGCTCATAACTCAGAATATGCGAAGGATTCGCAAGGTACTTCCTCAGCATAGAAACGTGGAACACATTGTGTACCCCGGCTAAGATTCGACGGAAGGGCTACACGGTAAGCTACTGTCCCAACTCTGTCCTGAATCTCGAACGGCCCAATAAATCTCGGACTCAGCTTGCCTCTCCTCCCAAATCTCATTACACCCTTCATAGGTGCTATCTTGACGAATATGTGATCTCCTACGGCAAACTCGAGATCTCTTCTCCTCTTATCGGCATAGCTCTTCTGACGGCTTTGGGCGGTCTTCATCCTGTCACGAATCTTGACCACCACATCTGTAGTTTGCTGAACTATCTCTGGACCAAGATCTGCTCTCTCACCAACTTCATCCCAATGAACTGGTGATCTACACTTCCATCCATACAACGGCTCATAGGGAGTCATACCTATAGATGATTGGAAGCTGTTGTTGTAGGTAAACTCCACTAATGGTATCTTAGACTCCTAAGTCCCCTGAAAATCAATCATACAAGCTCTCAGCAAATCCTCCAGAATCTGAATCACCCGCTCAGACTGGCCATCTGTCTGCGGGTGAAAAGCTGTACTAAACAGCAACTTTGTCCCCATGGCTGCATGTAAGCTCTTCCAGAAGGACGACGTAAACCTCAGGTCCCTGTCTGACACAATCGAAACTGGGAACCCATGTAAACGGACTATCTCCCTGATATAAAGCTCCGCATACTGCGTCATGGAGAAAGTCGTCTTTACTAGCAAAAAGTGCGCTGACTTCGTGAGTCGATCCACAATAACCCAAATGGCATTAAAGCCTCTGACTGATCTAGGCAATCCAACGACGAAGTCCATAGTGATATTCTCCCACTTTCACTATGGAATAAGGAGCGGCTTAAGCATCCCTGCTGGCTTCTGGTGTTCACCTTTCACTTGCTGACAAGTACGACATTCTGATACGAATATGTGGATGTCTCTCTTCATCCCTGGCCACCAATACAGGATCTGCAGGTCCTTGTACATCTTAGTACTTCCTGGATGAATAGAATACGGGGATGCATGTGCTTTTGTCAGAATATCCTGTCTGATCGAATAAACACCTAGGCACCCACATTCTGCCCCTGTATCTCACGATACCATCTGACACTGAGTAAAGAACACTTCCCTTGGCTTCGTCTTTCAGTCTCCAATTCAGTAATTGCTCATCTGAAGGCTGACCTGTCCGGATACGGTCTGGCAGAGAAGACTGGACTGTTAGATTAGACAGCCTTGGTGCTATGCCCTTACGGTATATTTCCAAACCAAGCCTCTGAATCTCAAACTGAAGAGGTCTCTGCACTGATAACTGAGCTATGACTGCAACTTTCCTGCTCAAGGCATCTGCCACAACATTAGCTTTTCCCGGATGGTAGCTAATCTCGCAATCATAGTCCTTCACCAGTTCCAACCATCACCTCTGTCTACATGTTTAGTTCCTTCTGCGTGAAGAAGTATTTCAGACTTTTGTGGTCAGTGAAAATCTGACACCTCTCGCCATACAAGTAGTGTCTCCAAATCTCCAACGCAAAGACGACTGCGGCTAATTCTAAATCGTGCGTCGGGTAGTTCTTCTCATGCACCTTCAACTGCCTGGAAGCATAAGCTATAACCCGACCGTGCTGCATCAACACTGCGCCTAATCCGAGCTGAGATGCATCGGTGTAAAGCACAAATTCACCTTGCCCTGTTGGCATGGCTAGCACTGGTGCCGAAATAAGAGCTTGCTTCAAATTATCAAAGCTCTTCTGACATTCGTCACTCCACACGAATTTAGCATTCTTCTTGGTTAGTGAAGTGAGTGGCACTGCTATGGACGAAAATCCCCGAATGAACTTACGGTAGTAACCGGCTAAACCCAAAAAGCTGCGGATTTCTGATGCATTCTTCGGTTCAACCCGATCCTTAACGGCTGCTACTTTCGCTGGGTCCACCTCAATACCACTTCTAGACACTATATGCCCCAAAAATGCAACTTTCTGCAACCAAAACTCGCACTTACTAAACTTTGCAAACAACTTACGGCTCTGCAAGGTCTGTAAAACTGTCCTCAAGTGCTGGCTGAGCTCCTCATGGCTCTTCGAGTGTATAAGAATATCGTCAATGAATATTATGACGAACTGGTCGAGGAACGGCTGAAATACTCGGTTCATGAGGTCCATGAAAATAGCTGGAGCATTTGTCAATCCAAATGGCATCACCAAGAACTCGTAATGCCCGTATCTGGTCCTCAAAGCTGTCTTGTGGACATTTGTATCTTTCACTTTCAGCTGATGGTACCCTGATCGAAGATCTATCTTAGAGAACACAGTAGCTCCCTGCAACTGATCGAACAAGTCTTCGATTCTAGGCAACGGGTACTTATTCTTGATCGTTACCTTGTTCAGCTCACGGTAATCGATGCACAGTCTCATGCTCCCGTCTTTCTTTTTCACAAAAAGTACTGGTGCGCCCCACGGTGAGAAACTCGGGCGGATAAACTCCTTGTCTAAGAGCTCCTGAATCTGCTGCTTAAGTTATAACATCTCTGCTGGAGCTAATCTGTACGTTGCCTTCGAGATTGGCACTGTGCCTGGCATGAGATCAATAGCAAACTCCACCTCTCTATCTGGTGGAAGGCCTGTGACGTAGTCTGGGAAGACGTCTGGGAATTCACTGACTATTGGTACGTCAGATAAAGATGGAGTGGACACAACAAGCGCTGAAATAATACTGGCCAAGAAGGCCTGACACCCATTGGAAATCAGTCTCCTCGCTTGCATGCACGAAATCATGCGAGGGAAGCTTCTCCATCTGGCTGGCTCAAATATGAACTGTTCCATGCCCAGCGGCCTAACCAATACTGATCTTTTCTGGAAGTCAATCAGAACCATGTTCTTTGACAGCCAGTCCATTCCCAAAATAATGTCGAACTCTGGCATCGGCAGTAGAATCAAATCTGCATATACTAGATGGCCCTGCAGTTCCAGATCGATATCCTTGATCACGCTAGTTGCTAACAGCTCTTTCCCAGATGGGACTGTCATCGAAAAATTTATGTCTAGGCCAATGGACTTAATGTCCAGGTGATTACAAAAGTCTCCGAGATAAAGGAGTGAGTGGCTCCTGAATCTATCAGTGCAGTTGTGGCTAATCTTTTTATGAAAATGTTTCCTGAGAGATGCGTTAACACAACACAAACTTATATCCCAAAATTACTAACATAAACCTCAAGCATAATAGAACTCAATATCCCAAGGCACACAAAATATTACTAGCACACTAATAATCCCAAGTAAAAATTCCACATGCAAGGCAAAATAATATTGAGCTTAGGTAGAAAAGTTTACCAGTCAGTAAAGTGGTGTCTGGGTCCGCCTCCTGTGCATGCATGGGGAATACTCTGCCCTCGGTTGGCTGCTTCCACTGCGGGCACTCTTTCAGCATGTGATCCGTAGCTCCACATTTAAAACATTTGCCTGACCCATACAAGCACTGCCCCGGGTGCTGGCGGTTGCATTTAGGACACACTTGGTAAGCAACGGGCTTCTGAGGCGCCCCCTGCTGTTGAATTGGACCCTTGCCCTTTGGTGGTCCATGATACGGCTTCTTCCCTGGCGGCCCCTGATACGGTTTCCTGAACTGGGGCCTCTGATGCTGCTGCTGCTGGTGCTGCGGTGCTTGATAGGGCCTCTTGCCCTGCCTGTCAGCCTCAATGTCTCTCTGATCCTGCTCTGCCGCTAAAGCTCTAGATACTGCGACGGCATACGAAGTAGGACCAGCTACCCTCACATCACGGCGCAAGATCGGCCGCAAACCATCCATAAAATGCCTCAGCTTTGCCTGGGCATCATTCGCAATGAGAGGCACGAAGTAACATCCCTCTCAAACCTCCTAACAAACTCTGCAACACTGCTATCTCCTTGTCGTAGCGTCATAAATTCCCTAGTCAGCCGGGATCCTACTTCCTCTGTGAAGTACTTGGCGAAGAACACATCTTTGAATCCATTCTAGGACAACGTCGGCAAATTTAAGTGCCACCGACGCACTGTCCCACCAACGTCTGGCATCGCCTGTTAAAAGGAATATGGCACAACGGACTCTGTCTACATCCTGCAGCTCCATGTAGTCAAAGATCACTTCGATGGACTTAATCCATCCCTCTGCTACCATCGGGTCAGTAGATCCCGAAAACTCCTTAGGATTCATCCTCTGGAACCTCTCATACACCGCTTTTGGTCTAGGCCTCTCCCCCGCGCCAACTGCAGCCTGATTCCTCGCAAACTGTGCGAAGAACTGAGTCATTCCTGCCAGCATCTGCGCTTGCATATCTGGCGGTGGGGGTGGAGGATTGGCTCTCTCCTCATTTCAGGTCTCTCGATCCTCTTCCCTTGCTTCTCGGTCAACCACACGTCCAGGAGGCATTCTGTCCCATCAATTACCCAACACGTAAACCCACTATGCATGAACATGATATTAATGACATAGGATGCACGAAATCTAAACTCAAAACATGGATATGCTGAATTCATGATTCAATGCTTACTACATACATAATGCAAAAATTAAAACTTACAGACTTGAGGTGTGATTTCGAGAGCTTCTTGCGACTGGCAGTAGGCATAACCCTTTACAGGAACCTGGCTCTGATACCAACTGTAACATACCATACTTTTCATACTTAAAAATTTTGCGGAAAAATTAAAAATATCACAACCAAATCCCCCATAAGAAAAGGTTGACAAAAACATCGTTCTCCACTTCACAAAACAGAATAATAAAATATTCAACATGCTAAACATTTTAAAATAAACGTGGGCGATCCTCGGGTCTAGCCTCTCGCTCAGTCCAAGCCTGCCCCTTGGTCGCCACATCATGTCTCCTCATCAACATACTCACCTGCATCGATCAAGTCTAGTGAGCCTAAAGACTCAACACGTATAAACTGGAAATAACGAGTACTACATAATAAAACCACAAGCGACTTTAAAATAAGGCGTACATACTTGAAACTTGAACTTGAAATAAACTTGAACATACACATACACATAAACGTGCCATAACGTGAAAATTTTCTTAAACATGCTTGCATACTTGAACATACTTGAAATACATGATTTCATTTTGCGTAGAGGATGTTTCAAAGCAAGTGACCTATACATAATAAACGCCTGATCAGACACACCACAGTACTGGGCTGACAGGGACGTATCCACTGCCACATACATGAGATCCCCGTTCATAATTTAACGGGCTGGTTGGTCCCCGTTCATAATTTAACGCTTTCCAACCTCGATCTAACCCGTTCATAATTTAACGGGGTGGAGAGGTCCTCGGCCACGTTCACCGACTTCCAAACCCATTCATAAATTGGTCACAAGACATTTAGCATACCTCAAAAACTTGAAAATATTTTCTTGCACGTCATACATACTTACTCGGGGTTGAGGGATTCGTTGGACTCCGACTGGGGCCGTTGCTGCACATAATAACATGAAATTTCATACCTAACTTGCATAACTTAGACTTCGAAATCATGCTTACTCACAAGCTCATTCTATCCCTTAGGACGTTCTAGATTTTCCCATGACTCGACCTTGTAAAACATCGTATTAAACCATAACATAAAACCTCGAGCCGAACCTTAAGTGATAAAAGAATTTAATCCAAAACTGAAGGTACACGGACCCCGTGCCCAGGTCCAACCCCGGGTCCGTGTAGGTTCGCTAAGTTATGTGCGTGAAGAAGAAGAAGGCAGGGACCCCGTCTCTAGGTCCCGGTAAGGGTCCGTGTAGGTGCGGAAAAATGACACTCCTGAAGGAACAAAGGCATGGACCCCGTGGAGAGGTCCGGGTGAACATCCGTGTAGGCACTGCAAACATACATCGAGTGAAACACAAAGGCACGGACCCCGTGCCCTCATCCGTGTAGGGGTCCGTGTAGCTACTGTGAACGCGTACCTACGAGAATTAAAGTGCTTGTAGCTTCCTCTTCCTATTTCGATCACCCAACCGTGACTCGACACCTCGAGACCCGTCCTAGAGGGTCACGACATTGTACCAAACCCAAGTAAGCCATTATAATTGTTCCCAAGTGTGACAATCCTCAACTAATGACACAACTCGAAGTTCGACACCATTTTCCTCCTCGACTCTTGATTCCACTTGGTGGCTATCGACACGAAAAGAGACACCAAAAATCATCCCAACATCGAACTAAACATACCTAGACGCAGCAACGATCACCCGTCGCTTCCCAACGAAGTCTGCAACAATTAAACTTCAAGAACACAATTTACGTAAAAGTCGCAGTTTGAGCAGTCCCACGAAAAACGCTATAACTCACTCAATTTTTGTCCAAAAATTTTGAATCATATATCAAATCGAAGATATCAAAAAGCTCTACGTTTTTCGCATTGAAAGTTTTCTCAAAAACTCGACCAAAAGTTTGCAGTTTTAAGAAGAACAGTAAAAACGTGATTTAGATCTAAAAATTTTTTCTTCAAATTCGATCCAATCAATTATCCGCTCAAACTATGAACATCATCAAGGATTTTACGCATAAAATAATGCAATGCATAATATGACATGATCGACGCAGCAAAAGAGAGATTATACGTGCCTTTTGATGATTTGAAATACCGTAACAACGACACCGAAGCGAGACGGAGTGAGGGTCGATCCGGGACGAACGTGGCGCTTAAAATCCTTGAAGAAAATGCACGAAAATTTGCTGGAAGATGGAGAGGGGAGGGGCGGCTGCAAGGGTTCTTAAAAACCTAGGTTTTCTCTCCTTTAAAATCTGAAAAATGAGATGTGAAGGGTGTGTTGTGTGTTTTAATGTGTGTAAAAACGTGTAAGTGTGTGTGAGTGTGTGTAACGTGTGTGTGGGTTTTTATTTAGGAGAAATTAGTGCTAAATTAACTAATTAAAATACTAATTACAAGTTAACACACACTAATTTAATCAAACTCCTCATTTAAAATAATTACACACTAATTTTAAAAGTTTTAAACTCTTAAATTACTAAATACATAAATAAGGTTTTAAAATGATAAAACTAAATAAATAATTAAAATGCCCCATCCTTAACTTAAAATAAAATACCATCTTTTGAAATTGCCAAAAATCGTCGCCGGGTCTTTTCCTCGATCCCGCCTCGAATAATCGCTTGAAACATGAAACTCGAAAAATATTTTAACGTGCATCACAATAAACATGAATACTTTAAAATAATGCATTTTCATAAATCATGCATGGCTAAAGCTCATTTAAAATTAATTAAATGATTGAATAATTAAATGAATGCATGGATTATACGTGTACGAAATTTGGGCACTACAAATCAAGTCTGTATAATCAAGTTATTCAGTAATTTCTTTCTCAATCGATAACATAGTCAATCCATTCAATCTTTCTTGTGACATGGTTGATCGGAGAAAAGTTTTGATGAGCTTTAACTTTGAGAAACTTCGCTCTGCACTTAATTCAATGAACAATTTAATAAATAAATGACAAAGAATTTAAATACAATCCACTTATTTTTTTATGGGAGCAATTCACTTACGCCATCCCAGTCTATCTATTTATTTACGTACTTATTGTCATATTACTGTTATTGCTACATAGAGATTCGAGAAAAATATCATACACATACATTATTAATCCTAAATTGTAATCGCATGATATGCTTGTAAATTTTTGGTGCCACGCATACTAGATATCAAGTATTAACTACCGACACACACAAGTTTGCTGCAGTTGTACTGTGCTGCAATAACAGGAATAGAATATGTTCCACTAAAATCCAATCATCAGGGATCCTTTGTTAGAAGGTAAATATGAAGCAGTTTAACCTTTTTCATATACAGATGGAAACTACCAGGAAAGTAAATACAGAGGCAGACAAATAGCTCGTACGAAGAAAGAGAACTTGTCATACGTGGGGCGAAACAGAAAACATGAGCAAACAGAGACAACAGAGTCTAAGAAATACTCGTGACCAAAATTTCGAGAAAAAATACTTTGAATTAAAACAGAAAATACATTACACATTGAAAGCCGGATAAGAATTACATCCACCAAAGTTTCAGTCAAAAGCGTAGATTATAGATACCACATAAAGCTCCGAAGAAAGTAAAAAACTACAATAAAAAATTAGATGCCCGAACAAAGCAAATGCGAGAAAATAGACTTACAGCTCCTCACGAGTCTTTCAATCAAACCTAGAGACGACGCAACGACTGGAGTCGATTAAGGCTTGTCTGCAGATGAATATTGGGGAAGATTGATGAATAAATCGATAACATGCTAAGCAAGTTTCATTGAATAAATACTTGGTTTTGGGCTATCTAGTAACTAGTATAATATATAAAAATTTTTTAAAAAAAATTTTGGGCCCCAAAAAAGAGATGAGCCTGAGTCATTAGACTCATTTGCCTCTTAATAAGCACGGCCCTGCTGGTGATATGCTCGGTTGGTAGTTGGTGACGGAGTCTTCCGTTGTTCTGACTTTGATTGATTGGCTGTTGGCGTATCCTCAAGTCTGGATAGCTGGCTTGGCAGAGCAGCAGGCGGTATAACTAAAATCTTAGTCATAGTGTTCCACCTCATTCCACCACGACCATTTTGGTTTTACAATTCTTTGGGAAAAAAACCCATCCACGGATAGACGCTCCTCTATGTTGCTTGCAAGATGATTTTGTGTGAATCTTGATTGCGTGTGTTTTGAATTTGGTTCTTTCTTTTTATATTTTGATGGAGGAAAGAAACCCAAATCCACGATGGATTGCATGCACGAGGGTGGGTTATTCTCAAAACACTACAAGATATTTTAGAATCAACAACACACATACAACAACGGTTTTAATGGAAATCGTTGTTAAAAAACTTTTAACAACGGTTTTAGTTAAAACCGTTGTCGTAGATAATTTTTTAAGCAAAAGACAACGGTTTTCCTAAAACCGTTGTCTTTTGGGGGTCAAAGACAACGGTTTTTAGGGTCAATAACAACGGTTCTGTAAAACCGTTGTCTTTGAACGTTTATGACAACGGTTTCATGAACCGTTGTCTATTAGCGTGTTTTTTTGGACAATCGACAACGGTTTTAGAAAACTGTTGTCGATTAGAACACAACGTTATTTAGCGACGGTTTTCCTAAAACCGTCGCTAATGTTAGCGACAGTTTTACCTGTATCGTCGCTAATTTCAAATTAGCGACGGTTACATTTGAACCGTCGCTCAAGTTAGCAACAATATCATGTGCAACCATCGCTAATTTGATATTAGCGACGGTTAAAAATTCACTGTCGCTAACATTAGCGACGGTTTAGCTCAAACCGTTGCTAATATTCGCGACTGTGTTAAGCTAACCGTCGCCATTCAAAAATCGATCCCGCCTAAACTTTCCTCCATTTTCTTCAATTCACTTCAAATTAGCGACGGTTACATTTGAACCGTCGCTAATTTCAAATTAGCGACAGTTACTTTTAAACTGTCGCTAAAGTTAGCAACAGTATCATGTACAATCGTCGCTAATTTGATATTAGCGACAGTTTAAATAACACCGTCGCTAACATTAGCAACAGTTTAGCTTCAACCGTTGCTAATATTCACGACGGTTCAACCGTCGCAAATTCAAAAATTCGATCCCGCCTAAACTTCCTTCTATTTTCTTCCACCACTCTCTATAAATACCTGCAAATTCGCTTTATTTTCTTCCACAACACTTAAAATTTTCTCACTTACACGATTTTACAACTTCACATTACTTAAAATTTTTATCTCTTACACGATTTTACCACTTCACAACACTTAAAATTTTTATCTCTTACACGATTTTACCACTTCACAACACTTAAAATTTTTATCTCTTACACGATTTTTTTACCATTTCAAAACAATTAAAATTTTTATCTATTACACGATTTTATCACTTCACGACACTTAAGTTTTTTATCTCTTACACGATTGTACCAATTCAAAACACAGATTTATTAAATTCTTAATTTTTTTTTATTTTACCTAAAATATTAGCGACGGAATGTATAAACCGTCGCTAAGTAGAGATGCTTTTGAACATGAATACCGTCGCTACATTTAGTGACGGTTATTTAAACCGTCGCTAAATTTTGCGATGACGTAACTAATAGTCTCTAATTAGGACGGTTAATATACGCTGTCCGTCGCAAATATCTTTGGCGACGATTATCAAAACCTGTCGCAAAATGTAGCTACGACAATTGTTTTTCATTTGCGACGGTTTTCAAAACCGTCGCAAATTGTCGAACCGTGGCAAATTGTAGCTACGACAATGGTGAAATTTAACAACAGTTTTAAAATGGCTACGACAACAGTTTTTCGGTTAAAAACCGTTGTCGTATGACATTTTTCTTGTAGTGAAAGATGAAAATATTTGTTTTCCCTATATGCAAAGCCGAGGTTGGGTTTCTCTTACCCTTCCCGAGTTGGATTATTTTATTCCGGGAACCAACACTACACAAGGCTAGCCTCTCTTGGATATGCCATCTTTTTCATTGATCAAGTTTGCATACAAACACCATTTGTTTGTTATTGAAATTAGGTTCTTCGATTAATATGTAGCGGTTCTTATGACTAATGGTTTTATCTTTGTGATATTTTATTTCAAATATGCATATGTTGTTTGTCCTTATTGCTAGCATATATCAAAGTTAGTGTTTGTGTATGAGCTATTAGATGTTTGGTAGGAAGATTGTTTTGAGATCCAATTTTTTAAATTCGATTCAGAACCTAAAATTCTAAAGTATACTGCATATGAGACAAAATTTTTTTATTATTGTAACTTAGATCCAAACCATGAAATCTCTAAAACAATATTTTCATAACTAGATCGCTGATCGAATCAATTTACTTTGGAAAATGGTTCGACTGGTCGGATCAGTTGAACCGACGGTCGGACCAGAAAACTGTTATATTATATAAAATAAAAATATAATATCATAAATAATATATTTTAAATTATAAAAATTTAAAATATGTATATAAATAATAAAAAAATATTTATTTATCCAAATTTAAAATATAAACATACATATAATGTATATAATATGGGAAAAAATATGTTCACCAAAATTTAAAAATTAAATAACTATATACTTAAATTTAAACTACCAATAATATTTATAAATTTTATAAAAATAAAAAGATAATTATATTGTTACTAAAATAATATTTTTTAAAAAATTTAAATTTCGAATAATCGTATATATATATAATAAAATATCAAATCTAAGATTAAAAAAATTAATTTTTCATATAAAAAAAAATTCGGGAAATCGGTTCAACTGTTGTAACCTGTTTTCTGTTTTATAGTCGGTTCGATCGGTTTTTACTGGTTTTGATCGATTTTGATCGATTTGACAGCTAAAATGGGTTTTAAGATGTTTCGGACCGGACCGATGACCGGTCCGATCCGATTATGAAAATACTTCTCTAAAATAATAAAATATCGTTCATGATAAATATTTTCTACTATAAATGATTTTTTCCATCATGATAAATATTAGTGTAATTTTTTGTAAATTTTTTGTGTTATTCTATTGTGCATCATAAATAGGGACAATATTATCAAAATAAATAACTATTTAATTCATTGAGTGGATTTTCTTTTCTTCTATAGTTACCACTAAATTTATCGAACCATTCTCTCAACTAATCAATAACTACCATATTCAAATCTATCGAAATCTATAATATATGTGCAAATATGTCTTTGGTAGAATATTATGTTTTTTTAAAAATTCAATTTTCAATACTTCAACTTTAAATCTATTTATATAAAAAATGTGTAATACCTAAAATAGGTGTAATTTAATTTAAAATTAGGATGCATAATGCATATAAAATCATATTCAACAAAAACAATATTGAAATTTAACGTAATTCAATTTCATTTACAAATTTAATAAGTAACTCTATTTTAATTTTTAAAGTAAATAATTGAGATTCTAGTTTGAACTCAACATATGCGTAGCATGTGAATGCTTTAATGGGAAGATCTTTGAAAGAGTTAAAAAGTGGGTATATCGACGTCAATTGAATGCGGAAATAATGTATAAAAAATTATCGTAGATGGTGTTTCCACCTCATTCCGACCGTGAACTTTTTGGGTACATTTTAGTTCAACACCTGACCATCTTGTTCCGGCAAAACCCATCTGACCCGATGACCAATCAATGCTCCATCCTTGATTATATGTGATAAAAATATGCCATAAGCTTTGATTTATGTTGCTTCGAAGTTGATTCGTTTGATTTGTTACAAGAAAGTTTCTGTAACGTACCGTAGTTTTACTACTCAAAATTTGCGGAAGAATTAAAAATTTTCTTAAATAAAAATGTGAACATTCAAAATTTGATAAAACAACTATCCGTCTTCAAAAATCGCTGCAACAGAAATTCTCAAAATGGTGTCTACCAAAAGTATTTGCTCGAGCCTCAAACAGTAACACAAAATCAGAGTAATTAAACATTTTCATAAAACTAAAACTTGGCGGTCCTCGGGTTTAGCATCCCGCTCAGTCCAAGCCTGCTCCTTAATCCCCACCTTCCTGTCTCCTCATAAACATCCTCACCTGCATCGATCAAGTCTAGTGAGTCTAAAGACTCAACACGTATAAACTGATAGTAACAAGTACTATATAATAAGATCACATGCAACTTTAAAATAGGACATACATACTTTAAACTTGAACTTGCAAGATAAAACTTGAACATACGTGCATACATACTAAGACGTGCCATAAACTTAAACTTTTCTTAAACATGCTTGCATACTTGAACATACTTAAACATACATAGCTTCATCATTTTGCGTAGAGAATGTTTCAAAGCAAGTGACCCATAACATATTTCGCCTGATCGGACTAAACCACAGTACTGGGATGACAGGGACGTATCCACTGCCGCATACATTAGATCCCCGTTCATAATTCCGTTCATAATTTAACGGGTTGATTGGTCCACGTTCATAATTTAACGCTTTCCAATCTCGATCTAAACCCGTTCATAATTTAACGGGGTGGAGAGGTTCTCGGCCACGTTCACCGACTTCCAAACTCATTCATAATTTGGTCACAAGACATTTAGCATACCTCAAAAACTTGAAATATTTTCTTTGCACGTCGAACATACTTACTTGGCGTTGAGGGATTCGTTGGATCTCTCTTGGGGTCGTTGCTGCAACATACTAAACATGAACTCAACACTTAACTTGCGTAACTTAGACGTAGGTATTCGTGCTCACCTCGAATTCAATAAATAACTTAAGACATTATAGAACACACGGGACTTGACTTCCTTTAAATCATCGTACTAACCCAAGACATGAAACTCCAAAACAAAATAAGATTTCCCAAAAATATGGAGTACA
Organism: Primulina tabacum; assembly: GCF_025594145.1. NCBI lineage: Eukaryota > Viridiplantae > Streptophyta > Magnoliopsida > Lamiales > Gesneriaceae > Primulina > Primulina tabacum. Next base: position 17,605,141 of record NC_134550.1, read on the forward strand.
CGGACCCCGTGCATGGGTCCGGGTAGGGGTCCGTGTAGGTGCGCAAAAAGCAATACTCGGGGAGAAGAAGGGACACGGATCCCGTGCACAGGTGCGGCTCCGGGTCCGTGTAGACTCGGTAAAATTACATTTCGAAGGATAGAAGCACGGACCCCGTGCATGGGTCCGGGTAGGGGTCCGCGTAGTCTCGGTAAAAATGCACCAAGGAGGAAACAAAGGCACGGGCCCCGTGCCAAGGTTCGTGTCCGGGTCCGTGTACCTGCGGGAAGTGCAAACTCACGAAATTTCAATACATGCAATACTTATCAATCTAAACTCAATAGTACGGACCATGAATCGACACCTCGAGACACATCCTAACATGCCAAAATGTCGAACCAACTTCATACAAGCACCCAAAGCAATGACGTCCACCTTACGACACATACAATTCAAAAACGTGGCAATTGACTCCAAATCGGTTCCTACGACTCCTAGTGTATTTGATTGCCTATCAACACCGAACGGCATGCCAAATAACAACCCAACATCATATTAATCATACCTAGACGCAGCAACGATCACCCGTCGATTCCCGACGAAGCCTGCAACAATAAAATCTCAAAAACGCATCAATACATAATTTTTTGAAAACGCAGTTTGCGCAGTCCCACGAAAAACGCCATAACTCACTCAATTTTTATCCAAAAATTTTGAATTTTATATCAAATCGAAGGTATAAAAAAATTCTACATTTTTCATATTTAAAGTTTTCTCAGAATCCCGACCGAAAAATCGTAGTTTTCAAAAGAACAGCAAAAACGCGATTTGCGATCTAAAACTTATTTCAAAACTGATCCAAATCGTTTTCCGCTCCAACAACGAACGTCACACATGAATTTTTACGCATAAATAACAACACAACGCATAATATGACGAGATCGATGCAGAAATAACAGAATATTCGTACCTTTTGATATTTAAATACCGTAACGACGATACCGAAGCGGAGACGGAGTGAGGGTCGATCCGGGACGAACGTGACACGATTTTCTTTGAAGAAAATTTAACAAAAACTTTGCTGGAACTGAAGGGGAGGGGCGGCTGCTCACTTGGGGAAGAACCCTAGGTTTTCTCTCTTATTAAAAATCTGAAAATAAGATGTGTAGGGTGTGTTGTGTGTTTTAGTGTGTGTAAAAACATGTAAGTGTTTGTGAGTGTGTGTAACGTGTGTGTGGGTTTTTAATTAGGAGAGATTAGTGCTAAGTTAACCAATTAAAATACTACAAAAAGGTTAGCACACACTAATTTAATCAAACTCTTCAATTAAAATAATTACACACCAATTTTAAAAGTTTTAAACTCTTAAATCACTCAACACATAAATAAGACTTTAAAATACTAAAACTTAGCAAATCCTTTAAAATCCCCCATCCTCCACTTAAAATAAAATACTATCTTTTGAAATTGCCAAAAATCGTCACCGGGTCTTTTTTTACAATCCCGCTTCGAATAATCGCCTGAAACATGAAACTCGAAAAACATTTTAACGTGCATCACATAAACATAATTAATTTAACATAATGCATTTAAATAAATCATGCGTCACTAAAATCGTTTTAAACTTAAATAAAATATTTAAAAATTTAAATAATGCCTGGGTTATACGTGTACTGAATTTGGGCACTACAGCTTCCGATGTATGTTTCTTTACGTTGATATCTGGTGAGCCCAAATTCAGTACAAGTAAAATCTATGTATTTATTTAATTTTTAAATTGTTTATTTCGGTTTAAATTGATCTTAGCGATGCATGATTTATTTTATTGCATTATTTTAAATTATTTGTGTTTAGGTGATGCACGTTAAAATGTTTTCTCGAGTTTCATGTTTCTGGCGATTATTCGATGCAGGATTGAGGAAAAGAGACCGACGATGATGTTGACAATTTTAAAATGTGGTATTTTATTTTACGTTAGGAATGAGGGATTTTAAATTATTATTTAGTTTTAGCATTTTAAATTCTAATTTAATTATTAGGTGATTTTAAGATTTTAAGCATTTCAAAATATTAAGTTGACTTGTTAGAGTATTTTTTTTTAACTTTGAAATTGAGACATGTGTATTTTATTAAATTTGGAGTATTAGCATTCTAATTTCATGTATTTATTACTACTTATTTAATTAACCTAATTAGCTCTAAATACCCCTTATTAACACTCACACACACGTTAACACTAATAAACACACACCCACCCACGGCTACACCTCAACACACACCCACACATTTCATTTGTGTTTTATTGTTTCATTATTTTGAGAAGAAAGACCTAGGGTTCTTAGTGCAACATCAGCAGCCACCTTTCCCTTCAAAAAAATTTCAGCCATCACTCGTGTTTTTAGCAGCAGAAAACCATGCCTCTAGTCGTCGGATCGCTTCTCGCAACGCACCGCTTCGGTATTCGCCGTACCGTGAGTTTTAAATATCAAAAGACATGTATATTCTTTCGTTTTCGCATCGATCTTGTCATATTAATTATTTTGATGTATATTGTATGAAAAATATGTGTAGGTTATGTCAAAGTTTGAGCAAAAATAGTTTGAAACGATTTTGGATCAAAATTTTTGGTCTCAAAAACCGAGTCATCTGTCTTTTCGAATACTGTGAATTTTAAGTCGATTTTCTGGAAAAACTTTCAGCATATATAACATAGGACTTTTCCATACCTTCAATTTGACATTAAATTCATAATTGTTGGACAAGAAACGAGTGAGTTATGATCATTTTCGTGGAACTGCACAAGCTGTAAAATTTATGTGTCATAAAATCCGTCACCCTCTGTTATTTCGAATTCTGCGACCTATATGTTGGTTTTCGGGAAATATTTTCAACATATGATTTGTAGTAATCTGTGTTATCTTCGATTTGACTGTAAATTTGTAATTTTATGATAAGAAATAAGAGAGATATGATTTTTATCGAACACCCGCTCAAGCTGTAAAAATTTGTACATGTTCTTCATGTTTTCTCATGTTTTGGTTGCAGGTTTCGTTGGGATCTCCTGAATCTTTGCTGCTTTGGTTAAGGCAGCATGTCCATAGCGTTCCAACGAAGCCCTAGACGTTTTTAAGTATGTTCGACGTGCAAAAGAAAATATTTTATTTTTGATGTATGCTAAATGTCTTGTGACCAAATATGAACGGGTTTGGAAGTCGGTGAACGTGGCCGAGGACCTCTCCACCCCGGTAAAACATGACCGGGTTTAGATCAGGATTAGAAAGTGGTAAAGCATGACCCGGGACCAATCCACCCGGTAAAGCATGACCGAGGATCTCATCTATGCAGTTGTTGATCTTCCCTATCAGCCCAGTACTGTGGTTTAGTTTGATCGGGCACATTTAAGTATGGGTCACTTGCAAGTATGTATGATGCAAGTATGTTTCTGAAAAGTTTTATGATGATGACACATCTATGTTTATGTTATCACGTTCAAGTTTCAGTATGTACATTCTACTTTAAAGGTACATGTGGTTTTATTATGTATTACTTGTTACTTCAAGTTTATACATGTTGAATCTTTAGACTTACTAGACTTGATCAATGCAGATGAGGACGAGTATGAGGAGACGAGGGGTGGGGACCAATGAGCCAGCTTGGATTGCATAGGAGGCTAAACCCGAGGACCGCCTATGTTTTAAGAACTTTATGCATGCTGTTTCAAATACTCTAATTTTTCTACGAGATTGTTTCCGTGGTTTAAATGTTTACCTTTCCGCAAAGTTCGATTGTAATTGTTTTTATTTCAAATATTTTTTGACGAGCAGTTCATTTGAACTCGATTTGAATGATTAGTATTTATTCAAGAAAATTTTTATTTTTCCGCAAATTTTAAAATAGTTTAAAAGTACGGTACGCAGAATATCATTGTCGCTCAAAAGATTGTTCTTGAAGATCCCTCATTTTCTAATTTTTCTGAATTCTTCTGGATTGCTTTATGTTTTAAATTTTTGATTTATTATAGTCTTTGGTTGGGTGCTCTTTTTGAGCTCTCTTTCATTTATTTATCAGTAAAATAAAATAATAAATGCATAGATCGATAGTATTCAATACAAATACAAGGCAGTCCTGGACCAAGTCATGTTTGGATGAGAAATTTCGTTCAAGAGTTGGGTGTCATTCTTCAAATAGTTGATCCAGCCCTGGTCTACTGTGACAATACCAATGACGTTGCGCAAGAAAAAAAACCGAGGTATCATCAGTGATCCAAACATATACTTAGGAAGTTCCATATAATCCGAGAGATTGCAGGAAGAGGAGACATATCAGTAAAGAGAATCACCTCTGCAAACAACGCTGTTGATCCACTGACGAAGCCCATACCAGGAAAATTGTTTGAGAAGCATCGTGAAACAATAGGTCTAAGATCTATGGGTATTTCGTTATAAGGAAAGTGGGAGATTGTAAGAGTTAGTGTCCAGCGAGTCAACTTGTGGCTTGAACTTTTATTGACTCTAATGTAAAACGATATTTATTTTAATAATATTTTATGAATTTATTCAATTATGACATTATACTTTGTACTGTATACTCATGCAAGCTGCATAGATAAATTCTTTGAATATACAATAGGTAACATGAGGTGTGTCTCTCAACGTAAGATCATGAAACTCATTAGAAAGTGTACCATATATTCTATACAGGTTTCTAGTCGAATGAGCCGACGAAAATAATGATAAATTCGCTTGAGCTTGATACTAGCATTTGTGACGTAAATATCAAGTTTCATTGGCAAGGACATATAGATGTTCATTCATATAGATGAGGGATCATATGATGAAGCACTGAACTACTCTCCTTGAACTATCCAAATGGTTTTCACTTATCGAGTGGAATGGTCCGCGGTTATAGTATACACCATTAGTCCTTTGATCCGGGACAATGTAGGGCCTCTATGTACTAGCATGCACTTTGATCTGTTTACCGACTCCATTGAGGGTCATCAGATTGGGAGGTTGGATGTAGTTTCGAAATACATAGGAACAAATGCATTGTTGTCAGGGATTCACCTTTTCCCTACGGGTGAAAATATCCTATGTGATCTGATGAGTTAATAGTGTAAGGAGTCTCTGGCCAGAGAAAGAAATGTGCTTTAAGACAATGTGTTTTCCTAGTTGTAAATACCATACCACTATTATTACTCAAAAATAAATCACATCGTTATCGAATTTATATGCAACTCTCGATATATCAATGGTTGCCGACTCGATCGAGATATATGTGTTGAAGAGACCGTAATATAAACTAACCATAACTTAAGGTTATTGCACTATTCACAATACCTAGGGGATCATGGGGCTAGAATATCATGAGGCGATGCTACTAGACGCTCTTACCCTGATTCGATGGGTGCAATCAGAAATGAATTCTGACATTCTTGATCAAGAAGTTGATGAAATGAATGGGAATAATTAGGGTAAGTCCGAATAAGAATAAATATCATTCTGAATCACATGGAGATGTGAACACATAGCTAACTGTATTCCTGAACCATTGAGGGTCACACAAGTATCAGATTCTGTGTTCCCGTTGAAAAAGTAAAAATTCAAGGAGTTGAATTTGGCGACTATAGTTTGATGGAGATCAAACAAGATGCTTATAAAGGAGCTTATAATTTGATTCCATAAGATGGAAGAAATGAAAGTTAGCTTAATTTCTAATTGAGGAAGGAGAGTGGAATTACCTGTTTTGGTGAAAGAGTTCACTAAACTCGTAGCTGCCTAATTCGATAAGTGAAAATTTTGATTTTCGAAATTTTCGATTTTCATTATATGTACAAGACCCGTATCCTTGATACATCGGCTTTTTCGGACCGTCGATCAAGTTATAATGAGTTAATAATCATTTATTTAGTGAATTTAGAATTTACTGATTAAATGATCGTACTAGTAGTGGTGACTACTAATATGTAAAAATTCTCATAAAATGTTCTAGAGGAGACTATAATTAATTAACTGATGAGTTAATTATATAAATTAAATAATGATTTTATTAGTATGTCTATGTATGTATTAAATGTACATGTGTAGATATATTAATGTTTATATATATATACACTTTATATGAAGATGTAAAATATGTGCATATATGATATTAATATATCATGCATTATCAAAAGTTGATAAATACATGATATAATAATATTATTATGAGAATTTTATTATAATGGAATTAAAGAGTCCTGATGAGACAAAGATTATGAATCTTGATAGGAGAGGGATTTCTGATGGGATCAGGAATCGCACTCTATAAATATATCATAAGGAGGCTTAAAACATAACCATAGTTTTTGCACACAATACAAGAAAAATGTTCACAAAAATTTCCCACACCTTTCCGATAAACTCTCGGCCATCCAAATTAATTTTGGTGAAAAATTCTGCCACCAAGTTTCTTCCCTCGGCCACGCCCCGCGCTGCTGCACTGAATCCGGATGTTGAAAATTCGGCTGATCCAGCCTCGATGCAAAAATTGTTTGGTTGCTCTAGTGCGATCAAAGAGAGAAACATAGTCTCTTATCATAGACCACATTTGGCGATCAAGAGGAGGAATATCCATTTGTAGGGATATACAAAAAGGGCCATCTCCACTAACCTCAGATTGGTTTGGTGTCCAGTGTTATATACGTGCAGATATATTATGTGAGGCCCGGGACCGAAGAGGGCGGGGGGTGATCGCCGGTGCCATGAGGTTGCACGGACAATGAGCGGCTCCTGGCAGGCTTCTAGGTGAAGGGAACATGAATGAACCGATCCCACACCGGAATGAGAGGGATTCCGAGACTGTTCGATGTAATGGACTGTACAATTGAAGAGGGCTTAAAAGATTTGATAATACTACTCATATCACGAAGGTGCATCTTCTTTTCGGTAGCTCATCACATAAGAACTCCAAAGTTAAGCGTGCTTGGCTTGGGACAATTTTGGGATGGGTGATCTCTTGGGAAGTTTCTTAGGGTGCGTGTGAGTGAGGACATAAGCACGCCGGAAAGACTCGTCTTGGTACAGTGAGGACAGTCGTCGAATCTGGGGCGTTGCAAATTAACTAAACACCCTATGGATGGTTTAATTCGTACGACGCCCAAGGACTAGTTTCGAATGTCGAAACAAAATTTTAAAACTTTCAATGCCCCTTGGGTTCGAGAAAACAGTGTCCCAACAAACGTAACGATACGGAGACTAATTAACTGGTATTTATGATGCAGAAGTGGCACCATGTGAAGGGAAATATATAAGTAATGAAATTTATTTAATATATAAAGGGTATAAATGTCATTACATAATTAAATTTATGTTGAGCTTTTATAAACATCGATGGGGCATGTGAGCTAATAATTCCAAAACTCAGGAACCATCAAGCCTATTAAAATATTTTAGGGTGTTATTTTCCAATTACGATGTTTACAGGGGGTCCGTACGCATTTAGCCCTAAATCCACCTAATGAAATTGTTCTCATAAGAAGCAAATTGATTTACAAAAAAGAAGCTTATGTTGGATGGAAAGATAGTGACCTTCAAAGCTAGATTGACAGCAAAAAGATTTACTCAAAGACAAGGAATTGACTATAAAGAAACATTTTCTCTCGTCGCAATGTTCAAGTCCATTAGGATTCTGCTAGCAACAACATAGCATTACTATGAAATATGACAGACGAATATGAAGACAATGTTCCTTAATGGTGATATTAAGAAAGATATTTACATATGTTAACTTGAAGGATTCACATCAGTAAGAAGTAAGTGTAAGGTATGCATACTTAAGAGATCAATTTATGGTCTGAAACATACATCAAGGAATTAGAACCTTAAATTCAATAGCATTATCAAATATTTTGATTTTACTAAGAATCTTGAGAAACTTTGTGTATAAAAGTATGTTAGTGGGAGTGCAGTGACATTCCTAGTATTTTATGTTGATGATATACTACTCATTGAGAATGATGTAGGATTGTCGCAATTAACTAAAGTATAGTTAGCTAGTAAATTCTCCATGAAAGATATGGATGAAGCATCCTATGTATTAGGAATAGAGATATATAGAAATATATCAAAGAGTATGCAACACTCAATCCACATATGTTCATATCTTAATAAATAGATTCTATATGGAGGACTCTAGAAGTTTATATCTAAAAAGGTGTCATGGTGTGACTTTACCCAAGTCCATGTGCCCTAAGACCGATGATGACATAGAAATCATGACATCCATTCTCTCTGTGTCTAATATTGGTAGTATAATGTTTGGTATGATATCTATTCGACCTTATATAGCCTTTCCACTGAGTGTTGCATGCATATATAAGTTGAATCCCGTTCTGTTAGGATCGCTTGAGTGTGATAAAATGTTTAGCAGGGGGTTGAATAAACACTGACAATTTTCACAATTTATTCGATGAATGAATCAGTTTAGTGATAAAATGAATTCACGAATCTTGTTGTAAATGTCAATCAGTTAACTAAAATAGTGCGGAAATAACAGAAAAACATATAGAATAAAACCGATAAGAGAGAACACACGATTTGTATTATTATTGATTACGAGATTTTGGGATCGATATCTGATTGATATGGTATTGCTGGGTATATCGTTATTGTGCAGTTATGCCGTTGAAACAGAATTTGATTGAGTTCTGATTATATCCAGTATTTATTTGAGAATGTATATTGATATTGTGCCTATTCGATATTGTCATTACCGGATTGAGTATGGACAGATTTAAATTCGAGACTTCGACTTCGTCAGACCGAGAATTGAAAGGTATAAATTAATGTTGATCCGGGATTGCACAACTCGAGTTTGATTTAACTTGAGTTTCCCAAAATCACATACTGAATTGTCATTGTCTCGATATGTTGCAATGTTTGAGATTCGATATGCTTATTATATTTATTTATAGTTAAGCATATGTTATGTGGAGAGTTATGGGCGGATGTGCCTAGTCGTTGGACTGATGTGTCTAGTTTTGGGTGGACATGCCTAGTCTTGGCGGAGATGCCAATTTGGCGGAGAGGCCAAGTCTTTGGCAGAGGTGCCAAGACACCGGACGTTTGGTCATATCGATGTTGCATAGGAGTAGAGCGACTTCTATCGTGAAATTCGATATGGACAGGACCAAAGTCTGTAAATAAGAACGTACCGTCACCTCGGTCGGGAGAGTAGGTGGGAGATTGTTGCGTTCTTACTCAAAGCGAGATCCTTAGATTAGGAAAGAGTCGAGTCAGAGATTATGAGTCCGAGTTTGATTTGCAGTTTTATATCGATTCATGTCTTTCAGATTTGATACATGTTATGGATATTCGTTTCATGCTTTTATATCTGTTTATATGATTGCATGTATACATGATTTATACTGGGAATGTATCTCTCACCGGAGTTATCCGGCTGTTGTTGTGTTTGTTTGTGTGCATGACAACAGGTGTGACAGGATCAGGGTCAAGACGAGGATCAGAGATTATACTTTAGCTTGGAGACTCGGACCCAGAAGTAGATCGGTTTCATCACCTGACATGTAGTGAAGGAACAGTAGTTGTTATGATTTACTTTTGTACAGGACTTGTACTTAGATCTGGATATGGATATTGTGAATGAAATAAGATTTATTTCATATGTTGCGTACTCTCGTATTTGAAAAAAAAAAAATTAGACCCTGTTTATTAATTGATCTAATTATTCCTAAAGATTTTTAAGAAATGAATTAGCGTCCGGGTCCTCACACACTTGGTCTTTCCTCAATTGATCAAGTTGGAGAAATAAGGAAGTTATATTCTTAGTAACATGTTGTAGGCTTTTCATGGTTTTCTCTTTTGTGGAATCAATCTTCAATGTGTGCAACAGTTGGGTTGACTTCATACCAGAGATAGTTGAAATGAAATCGTGCAGACTGAACTGAATATCTTCTATCATAGTATCAGTAGCCATTGGTATCTGAGGAGACAGAGCTTCAGATGATTCTGGTTCTTGCTCCTTGTCTGCTTCATTAATAATTACCAAGGCCCTATTTGTTGATTCAGTCACAGCTGTAACCATTTCTGGAATAATTTCTTCAACTACCTCTTGTTGAGGTTCTTGAGGTGGAGTGGAAGTCTGAGCAGCAGTTGAGCTGGTAGGCTCTTCAGTTGGTTTGTCGGCTGACACTTCAGTTGGCTCTTCATTTGGCACTTCTTCAGTTGGTTCAGAGTGCAACTGAGCCATGTCAGCTTCAGTTTGAACCACTTAATCAGTCGTGGCAGGCGACTGAAATGATTTCTCAATTTCTTGTAAAATCGCCTCTAGGGCTATCTGATCAGTTTTGCTCTGGTCTTCAACTGTTTCTTCAGTTAAAACATTCAGATGGATGTCAGCGGCAACTGATTGTATCACTTCATCGACATTTACTAGTGACAACTCAACATCTGTATAAAGTTGAAGACCTGCTGGAGGAGATGGATGAGGAGAAGAAGACAGTTGAGAATCCTTGGAAGAAAGATCAGTTGCTTACTCAGTTTGTTTAGCAACTGCTTCCTTAAATGGCTCGGGCTGATGAGTTGACGGTTCAGCCTGCTCTTCGGAATTTGGGCTTTGGGAGTCTTCTGGAATATACATTTGTTGAACCATTTCCCAATCTTTGATCTTCATCTGTAATATGATGAGATCCATGTCCAGCTGATCATAAACTGCCTTTGTCATTGAAGGCAGTTGGACTGGTAGGATCAAAGTTTGTGCGTAGCTCAACTACGATTTGAGCTAGCTTTTTGGCACGCATTAGATCAAATAAATAAGTCTTCCTCTCCAGAGCTTGAGCAAATGTGGCAGCTTTAACAACCTTGAGAACTGTTGTTTCCAAAGCTATGAATTTATTCAAAATTTTTGCCTTCTACAATCGCTTGGCAAACACTTCAGTTCTAAATCTAACCCATTCACTATATACTTTCAACTTCGATTCAAAAAACTCGTTTATTTCTTCCCATATCAAATCAATATTAATCTAAATCGGGTTGGTCTGTTTGGGATCTTCAATCATCTTGCCCTTACCTTTCGGGTCAATTACTCATGCCCTGAAATTGTTGAATCCAACTGCTCACATATCACCAAGCCCTTTGTTCGGGCATAAGCAGTGCAGTTGTTCCGGTGATAGTGATCAATGGTGCTCCCACTCCAACTTGTTTTTCTTTATCACCAAATTCGATGATAGTCTTCTTTGAGGGAGCAGTTGGAGGAGGTTGCTGATGTTCAGTTGATGAAGCAACTGGAACTGCCCTGATTGGTATAACACTGATAAGATGTTGGGCTCCAGTTGGCTTCAATCTCTCAGCTGGGATGGCTTCCACGACAGCAACTGGTTTTGTTTTCTGAGTCCTTGGCTTTTTCAAAATTTTCGGAAAAGGGGTTTTCTCCGATTCAGATTCAGTTTCACTCACAATCAATTTCCTTTTGATTGTTTTCTTTGACTTAGCCATGTACTTTGTCTTCTTGATATATTTGGGAGCTGCCTGCGTCCCAATCTCCTTTTTGACTTTCAAAAACTGATCATGAGATATGTCCAGCTTTGTCTTCGGTGGTTGAATATTCTTAGCAGTGAAGACTTTGAATTTGGATGACTTCTCAGCTGAGTCATCCACCAAATCTTTGTGCTTGAGAAGGTAGCTGATTTGCACAAAATACCCTTTGGACTGCTTGGAAGACTAAACAATGTTCTTCAGAATATTGAAAATAATAGTCGACCAGTTCAGTTTGCGTCCATTTACCACTGCAACCATGATTTGAAATTTTTCAAGGTTAGGGCAGCAAAAGAGCCTGCCTTGGCTAGATCACCCTTGGCCAGGATGTAATGCCCGATATTTTATCGCTGTAATCAGACATTAATTAATAGATAGAATTGAGATTTCAGGAGCGAAATTAAGATGTGAATGGAGAAGCCGAGCGCCTGTGCACCATAAGTTAGTACTTGAACAGAACGTCTGGCGCCCGAGCGGTAGAAAAAGACCGCCCGAGCGCCAGTGCACCACAATTTTAGTACTCGGAAAGAATTTCTAGCACCCGAGCGGTAGAAAATGACCGTCCGAGCGCCATTGTACAATAAGTATAGTCTCGGAAAGAATGTTCCGCACCCGAGCGGTAATTTTTAACTGCCCGAGCGTCGCCTGATATGTATGAAAATAAGCCATGTGTCCTGGCCATGCAATTGATATGTTATCACCTTCACTTTCCCTCAGAATCAGCTGCAAGAAACCGAGAGACTTCCTTGAAGAATCCTACATCCTTCATATTTTAGAATTGTGATTATACAAGATCCGCCCGTCCAATTTTCAATCCGACTTTATTTCCGTGTTGCTCTCGACCAAGGCTTCAAGAATATGTAAATTTTTTTATGATTCCGCATGGGTTGAAAATATGATATTGAAGGAATCAGATAGGATTGATATATGGTGTCCTTGAGATATCATACATCGTATAATCGAAACAAGATCGAAGAACAGATACCGTATACAATTGTTATCATTTTTAGAACTGATTTGATTGAGATTATACAGATTAGGTATCAGATTATGTTGTTGATTGATTATGAGTAATGATTTGTATCTATTGATATTGTATTGCTGGGTATATCGAGATTGTGCTGTTATGCCGTCGAAACAGAATTAGATTGAGTTATGATCATATCCGGTATTGCTTTGAGTTGTATATTGATATTGTACTTCTAGAATATATGATTCCAGAGTGGGTATTGAAGACTTCGAAGAGAGATCAGAGCCAGACTGATATTTGATTTCTTTGATCAGATTGATCTACGAAAATGAAGGTATAAATCAATGTTAGACCGGGAAGATAAGAATCGAGTCAGAGATAGCTTGAGTTTCCCAAAACCACATACTTGTTTGTTATTGCTTTAATACCTGTATATTCATTGAATGTATATGCTTGTTCTATTGATTTATAGAAAAGCAGAGGAAAGAAGATAGATATCGAGAAAGAGTCATGGGCAGATGTACCTAGTCTTTGGCAGATGTGCCATGTCTTTGGCAGATGTGCCAATCCTTTGGCAGAACCGCCAAAGCACTGGACGTTTGGTTATATCGATGAGCGTAGGAGAAGATCGAATCTTATTGTACATACTCGATATAGAGGACCAAAGTCCGGGAATAAGAACGTAACGCCACCCCGAATGAGAGAGTAGGTTGGAGATTCGTTGCAATCTTATTCAAACCGGGATCCCTAGACTAGATTAGAGTCGAGTCAGAGATTAAGAGTCAAGAGTTTGATTTATAGTTTTATATCGATTCATGTTTTCAGATTTGATACATGTTGTTGATAACTGTTATATGCTTTTATATATGTTTTTATATGAAATGTATGTTTACGTTGTATATAATGGGAATTATATTCTCACCGGAGTTATCCGGCTGTTGTTGTGTTTGTATGTGTGCATGACAACAGGTGAGACATGATCAGGGTTGAGAAGAGGATGATAGATCAAGATTAGCATGGAGATCCGGACCCAGAAGTAGAATAGGTTTCAGCACTGGATGTATAGTTGTTGAAACTTTGTTTTATATGAATGTATGTTGTACAAGACTTGTACTTTACTCTTGATGTTTATATAAATTGGATTATCATATATTCCGCACTTATGTATGTTAAAAAGAAGTTTTTATACCCAGTTTATTTAACTAATCCATTTATTCCCAAAGATGATGAAGAAATGAATTAGCGTCCGGGTCCCCACAGCAGATGGTATCAGAGCTGTACTTTCCTTAGACTGGGATAGAAGAGAGTGAGAGGGGTAGATTGAGTTTTCTTTCTTGCTCTTGCATGCTAGCATTATAGTATGTGTATTGCTTTATTTAATACGTATTTACTTGATTATCTGATTTGATTGGAAACATGTATGACTTGAGAATGAATCAAAACCGATTCTGGATCAGCATTAAGATGATAAGAAGAGGACTGAAACAGATTTGTTAGACTTGATTGCTAACCCGTTTGGTAATCAGATATGCCTCCTCGAAGAATCCCAGAACAGGGTAGTACATCGAATAATCCGATGGATGGTACAAAGACAACCATGGAACAACAGAAACAGCCAGAACCTCCAACTCAGTTTCACCAACCGCCTCTCAGATTTGATAGTGGTGGTAACAGCAGTGAGAAGAAGGATAATCTGAAAGCCAGAGGGAAACAGTTTAAAAGATCTGGAAGTAGTTCATCGAGCTCCAGTGGCTCACGACAAACTGGTTCTGGTCAGAATTATACAGGGTTTTATTACAGAACATGTGGAGGAAGACATCCCACAGAGCAATGCCGAGGAGAGATTGGTAAGTGCAACATCTGTAAACAACCAGGACATTTTGCCAAAGTCTGTCCACAACGAAGTTCCCAAAGATCCCAGGGAGCAGAATCATCTAGATCAGTGGCTCAGACTGATAGACGATCATCTACTGTTCAATCTTTCTAGCCAGCACCTACTCAGTCATAGCCGAGGCCAGGAGAAAACCAGACTCTTAGCCAGCCTCCGAGACAGCAGGCCAGAGTATTTGCTTTGACTGAAGAGCAGGCCCAGGAAGCACCAGAGGATGTTGTTGCAGGTAACTGTTTTCTTTGTGGTTACCCTGCTTATGTATTGATTGATACAGGTGCATCTGATACATTTATTTCTGAGAGATTTGCATTGATACATGCCTTGCCTGTTGAGTCTTTATCTGCTGTAGTATTTGTCTCCTCTCCTTTGGTGAAATGTTTGATATCAGTGAAGTCTGTTAAACATTGTATGCTACAGTATGACGGGCATGAGATTGAGTTAGATTGTATTGTACTTGGGCTGTCTGATTTTGACTGCATTATTGGTATTGATATGCGGATCAAGTACAGAGCTACCGTAGATTGTTTCCATGAGATTGTGAGATTCAGACTAGACATGGCTGATGAATGGAAATTTTACAGTAAGGGTTCTAGATCTAGAATTCCTTTGATAACTGCATTATCTATGACTCGACTATTACAGAAAGGAGCAGAGGGATTCCTTGTGTATTCAGTAGACGTACTGAAATCGAGCCCATCATTGGCAGATTTGCCAGTGGTATGTGAGTTTGCTGATGTTTTCCCAGATGAGATTCCGGGATTGCCTCCAGTTCGAGAGATAGACTTCAGCATTGAATTAGTACCAGGTATAGTTTTGCTTTCTAGAGCTCCGTACAGAATGGCACCGATTGAACTGAAAGAATTGAAAGAGTAGTTAAAAGATTTACTGGCCAAGGGTTACATCAGACCGAGTGTTTAACCTTGGGGTGCTCCAGTATTGTTTGTTAGGAAGAGGGACGTTTCAATGAGACTCTGCATTGACTATCGGCAACTGAACAAGGCTACGGTAAAGAACAAATACCCTTTGCCTTGTATTGATGAATTATTTGATCAGTTGCAGGGTTTTTCTATTTATTCCAAGATGGATCTGAGATCTGGATATCATCAGCTGATTAAGCTTTTCAAATGACTATTAAATGAAAAATCAGTTAGGAATGATCGAATAAGGTCTGATCAAGGGACTGAATTCATCAATCAAAATCTTTCGCAATTTTTAGAAAATACTTGGATCAAGCATGAGCTCTCAGCAGCAAGAAATCCTCAGCAAAATGGTGTAGCTGAGAGAAAAAATCAGACCCTTAAAGAAGCTGCTAGAACAATTCTTGCTGATTCTGGTATTTCTCAGATGTTTTTGGCAGAAGCAGTAAACACTCCATGTTACACTCAGAACATATCAATGATTAATAAGAATCATTTGAAAACACCGTATGAGATCTGGCATGGACGCAAAAGCGTAGTTTATTATTTCAAAATATTTGGCTGCAGATGGTTTATTCTTGATAATGGAAAAAATCATTTAAAAGCTTTTGATGCTAAATCTGCAGAGGGAAATATTCAGTTGTTAACCGAATCAGTTGTTGAATTGGATGCAACAAATGCTAAGTACAGATGGAAGAAATTACATCCACCAAAATTGGTAATAGGTAATCCATCTGATCCGGTAAGAACTCGGAATCAAATGTTTAATATATTTATTCATTCAGATCTCGTTTCCCAACTGGAGCCTTTTTAAAACTGATGAAGCTCTTGCTGATCCTAACTGGATAAATGCCATGCAAGAAGAGCTAAATCAATTTACCTATAACAATGTCTGGAACTTAGTTTCAAGACCAGTTTCTAAAACCATTATAGGTACAAAGTGGGTATACAAAAACAAACTGAACGAAGATGGTTCAGTTGTGTGCAACAAAGCGAGACTTGTAGCTCAATGATATATGCAAGAAGAAGGAATAGATTATGATGAAACTTATGCACCAGTTGCAAGATTGGAAGCAATCAGAATGTTCCTTGCCTATGCTTCATTCAAGAACTTTAAAGTCTACTAGATGGACGTAAAGAGTGCATTTCTGAATGGTCAGTTACATGAAGAAGTATATGTTGAACAACCACCAGGTTTTGTTAATCACTCTCTTCCTGATCATGTTTATCATTTGAAGAAAGCCTTATATGATCTTAAACAAGCTCCAAGAGCTTGGTATGAAACTTTTTCAAAATTCCTAACTGATCATGATTTTACTCTTGGATCAGTTGATAAGAAAATGTTCAAATTTTCAAAGAATAATCACATTTTACTTGTGCAAATATATGTCGATTATATTATTTTTGGGTCAACTAACCCCAAATTATGTGAGAAATTTGACAAGTTAATGCAGGAAAAATTCGATATGAGTATGATGGGTGAAACTGACATTTTTCCTCGGTCTGCAAGTGAAGCAACTGGAAACTGGTACTTTTATTAGTCAGATCAAATCATACGAAAGAATTGCTTAAGAAATTTGGCATGGAAACATGTTCAACTACAGATACTCCCATGAGTTCATCAATCAAATTAGACAATGATCAAGGGGGAATATCAGTTGAGACGACACTTTACAGAGGTTTAATATGTTCATTATTGTACATAACTGCTAGTCATCCTGATATTGTATTTGATGTTTGTATGTGTGCTAGATTTCAAGAAGATCCTAAGAAATCTCATTTTTCAGCTGCTAAACGCATTTTAAAATATCTTAAAGGCACACAAAATGTGGGCTTATGGTATGCTAAGGATTCCTCTTTCAATTTAGTTGGATATTCAGATGCAGATTATGCATGATGTAAGCTATATCGTAAAATCACCAGTAGATTATGTCAGTTTCTAGGAGACAGACTGATTTCATGGTTCAACAAGAAGCAAATATCCATAGCAACTTCCACAACTGAAGCATAATATCTTGCTGCTTGAAGCTGCTGTGCTCAACTGATCTGGATTCAACAACAACTGAAAGACCATGGAGTCGTTGCAAAGGAATCACCAATATTTTGTGATAATACAAGCACGATTGCAATTACATAACAATTCAGTTCTTTACTCTAGGACCAAGCATATCGATGTCAGGCATCACTTCATCAGAGATCATGCTCTGAAGAAAGCAATAAGGCTGGAATTCATACCAACTGAACAACAAGCAGCTGACATCTTCACCAAACCGTTACTAGAGACTAAGTTTTGTAATTTTCGCAATATTCTTGGTCTAATTGATCTGTCTTAATTATATCAATAATAATGTTGTTATGTCAGTTGTTGTTAATTTTTATTCAGTTAGTCATTTATCAATTAATAACCATTCAGTTAGTATTTATCAGTAAGTTAACTGTTTGTCAACTGATACCAGTTCATATGCAGCTAAGGAAATAACAATGAATCGAAACAACTACAATTTTATTGGTAAAATCTCATGCAGATTACACGATTCAATTCCCTTTCACTGGAATCTTGACAAAAGGACATCCAATTAGATAATTCATGACAGTTAACTCTTCTGAAACGTTTTGAAGAAGAAATCTTTTCCAGCACATTCCACTCCTTCATACGCATCAGCTCAATAAGACCTTCATCAGTGGCAAGATAAGAAGTATGGTTGACTTCAAGATGCCTTTTATACTTTCTTGTAGTTGCTCTCTGTTTAATAGTAGCAACTAATCCATCTCGTTGAATAGTCTAGAGCTCATGTATCTTGGTCCAAGTGGACATGACCTTTGAAAAGACGAGTTCTTCGATATCTTCCTTCAAACTCTCCAAACGGCGAGGTGTCAATGCAGGAAGTGGGACCGTTGGAACTGTTTGAACTATCCATCGTTGTTTAACTGTTACTGTCTAATAACTTTGCTCTTATTTATAGACAGAGTGATATTGGAGAAATAAAAGAAGACGAAGAGACTCTAGTCAACCAAAAAGCCATTGAATTATTTAGACTAAGCTTCTCTTACCCTTTCTTTTATTAATATGCATTTATTGAGGGGGAATATCGATCATAAATGGTTAACTGAGAAGACAATAGTCAGTTGGTCTTCAACTGAAATGACCCAGCCTTCAACTGATCATTTAGTTGCTGACCTAACCGATCTTCTCCAATAAGTTAACTAATTAATCGATAAATATTCCATAATAAGTGATGTGACTGATAATTACGCATTTAATTGATGTCTTTCAATGAATAGTATTTTAAAACATGGCCCCACGTAGCCCATTTAAATTCTACACACATTTTCACCACACGAACTCATGATTTCATCCATGACTAACACGTGTCCGAAAATTTGAAAAGTCACATACATATCTACTTGAACCCACCTCATTTCAGTTTTTCTTTACGCGCATTTCATTCTACAGAGCAAATCAATACACAGAACTTTTTATCTCGCAGATAACCAATCCTTAAGCAATGGCAAATCAAGTTCCGGCGTACATGATGAATGCAATGGCAATTGATTTTGATTTAGTCCTGCCTGTCCAGGACAAGGATATCAAGAACGTGTTTCTCCAACTAGAGGCTGCTGGACTGAAGACATTTCTAGGATTATCTTCCCAAAAAATTTATCCAAAAGAGATTCAGGATCTCTATACCAATGATTTATCTCTCCTGACGACAACATCACTCCCACGGTCAACAATCAATTGCTGATAATGGAAGAAGACTCCTTCAGCAACCTCTTTCAGATGGCTAACATATCTGATGTGAAAACATCTGATGGTGAGTAGATGCAGACTCTCCTATCTGCTGATGGAGGAAAATCAAGGTTTTCGATCCCAAGAAAGAACTGAAGCCAGAAATCCAGTTACTAGCTGATATCGTGGCGAAAGGGCTACTCGCCAAAGCAGGATCTTTTGCTGCTCACTCTGGAAAATTTCAAGTCATGACTGTTAACATGGCTGGAAAGAGACTGCAATGGAAATGTATCATCTTCAACCTTCTGAAAAACATGTTTCAGTCCTCGAAACTGTCAAAGAGATTTGCGGTGTAGCTCAGCTATCTGCTGAAAAGCAAGGGTTTAGAGGGTGACTCCTCTGGAAGGTCATCCAAATTTAAGATTTTCAATGTCAAGAATTGTCAGCTGTCGAAGCTCAGGCTGGACATCTCTCCTGAACAGTTCATTAAGGTGAATAGGGAGATTGGGACACAGGAGGCTCCCAAACCAGTTAAAAAAGTCAAAAAGACGATTCGGAAGAAGACAATCAAACGCAAACTTATTGTCAGCGAAACTGATTCCGAGAAGACTCCCTCTCCCGAAATCTCCAAGAAGCCCAAAACTATGAAGACAAAACCAGAAATTGTTCTGAGCACCATCCCAACTGAAAGGCTGATACAATCTGGAGCTGAACAGCCGATCAAAGCTACTACGCCGAGAGCAATACCAGTTGCATCTTCAACTGAAATTCAGTTGCCTCCTCCTGATGTTCAACACAAGGAAACTTTCACCGAATCTGGTGATAAGAAGAAACTTGCTGGAGTTAAAGCTCCACCGATCACTATTTCTGGCCCAATTTCTTTGCCAAAGGGGTAGTGATTAGAGAAAAAATTGATGCAACTAGATCAGGACTTAGTATTCCTCATTTTCTGATTGACTCAAAGGGCAAGACTAAGGTCACATAAGAGCCCAGACCCACAAACACAATTCAAACTCATATTGACCTAATCTGGAAAGAGGTCAATGAGTTTTCTGAGAATAGACTAAAAACTTATTATGAATGAGTCAGGTTCAGGACTGAAGTGTTTTCTAGGCAACTCCAGAAGAAATCAATTTTGAAGAAATTCATTTCCTTGGAAACTATAGTCCTAAAATTGGTCCAAGCAGCTTCAGTTGTTCAAGCGTTGCAGAGGAAGAAGTACTTCTTTGATCAAGTACGTGCAAATAAGTTAGGACAAATGATTGTTCAGCTACGTCAAAATTATGATCCCACCAGTCCAACTGTCTTTAATGACAAAGCAGTTCATGATCAGCTGGACTTGGACCTAATATCAGTGCAGATGGAGATTAAGCATTGGGAGCTGGATCAAGAACTGATTATTCCAGCAGACTTACACAATCTTTCATCAAATGATCAAGCTGAACATTCAGTTCAATCGCAAAAGCCATCCCAGGAACCAGTTGCTGAGTCTTCAGAACGAATAACTGCTCATTCTTCAAAGGATTCGCAGCTGTCAGCTTCTGCTTCTCAATCCCCAACTGCAGAATTCAACTATATACTGATGCTGAATTATCACTGGCAAACATCAACTAAGTTATGAAATCAGTTGTCGTTGATATTCAGCTAAATACTACAGAAGCAGTTGAAGAACAAATAGCAACTGAAGAACTGGCCTCACAGGCTATCTTTCAATCAACTGAAGAGCCAGTTCAGTCAACTACCACGACTGAACAGGCAATTGTCAAAGAAACTGAAGAGCCAGTTCAGTCATCTGCCGTGACTGAACAAGTAGTTCTCTCTATAACTGAAGAGGTGCCAGCAAAAAAACCAACAATAGTTTCAGCTGAGCAACCAACTGAAGACCCAACTGCTGATTCAGCTGATCAACAAACTCTAGAGCCTTCAGATTCCACTGTTGTTCCGAATATTTCTTCCCCTTCACAGCTTCATCAGGAAGCTATACCAGACGATGTTTCAGAAATGGTTAATCTTGAAACTGCAACAACTAACAGGGCCTTGGTGATCTTCAACCAAGAAAACAGGGATCAGGAACTAGAAACCTCTGGAGCAATGTCTCCTGGTATATCGATAGAAACTGAATCCATGTTCGAAGAAATTCAGGCGATTCAGACCAACCTTGTCGGCATAATGACTTCCATTTCTGACATCAAGTTAACACAATTTCTGCACACTATTAAGCTTGACTCTGCAACTAGAGTACACCATGGGAAGATTATAGCAAATAACAAAGGATGTAACTGCACTATTCTTCCAAATGGATGAGCTTAGGAAAGACATAGCGTCAGCTGAAGCGCATTTCCAGACTCAAGCCTTGTTCTCAAGACGCCTTGATTTCTTGGAAAATACTGTCTCAAAGAGAATGGATTTGATGCAAGATGAAACGTCTGCTTATTCGTTTATTTAAAAAGTACTAGAATTTTTTTTTTCAAACCTACATAGCATTCGGCCGAACCCTAAAATATTTTGGAACCATTTTAAAAGTAGAACAACCAATTATTTTATCAATCCAAAAACATTATTTGAAAAGTATAGCTCATACTATAACATCTAAAAAGTCACTCATAAATAAATTGTCGTAAAAAATATCTTTGACATCACTTAAAACCATAAGTCATAACTAGTGCGGAAAACTAGCGTCGCTCATCGGGTTATGTGCACCTTCAGTCCAAAAAAGTCAACCATCAAGACCTCCATTAACATTATTATCAGAATCACCTGCATCAATCACACCTAGTGAGTCTAAAGACTCAACACATTATATTCTTGATAACAATTACAATATATACAGATCACATACGACAGTGAAAAATACTTGTACTTTAAAATATCGTTTTCATGAAGATGCATAAACTTTAAACAATAATATTTTTGTAAACATTTTCATGATGCATAAAACTTTAAATAAAAACGTTTTCATAATCTTATGCATAAACATTTTCATACACATTTTCATATAAACTTAAACATATTCATATTCGTATCCATATTCATATCAACATATCCATGTCATCAAATTCATATTCATATTAACATATCCATATTCGTATCAACATATTCATATTCATGTTCGTGTTTTGTTGAATTCAGATCATGAGTGTGACTCGTATTCTTAATCGTATTGGGCGATGGATCCTTCTACAAAAAACCACAGTACTGGGCGGCGGAGACACCAGCAACACTCTCACCGGTTAACTGAGTCCATGTCCAACATATCAACGTTAATATAAGTGTGACGTATTAATGCGTTTTCACCACAGTACTGGGCGGCAGAGACATCACTGTGACGTATTAATGCGTTTTAATCCCGAATTAAGCCAAACCTTAATATAAAATTCCCAAATTAGAAACATAGACTTTTAATAATTATTTAATCTTAAACCTAATTTTCCATAATTTTATTCAGCTTAAAACTAGGCGTTTCAATTAATTCGTTAATTAATGTTTCGTGCGGCGATTAAATCTCGAATAAATCCAAAACTCATTATTTTGATCCCATATTTTAAACATAGCATTTTTATTATTTATTCTACCCTTCCAAGCCATGAGCCACACCCGTGGACCCATGGATTCATTTTTAGCCTTTTAATTTTTGAAATAGACACCTTATCGAAACACCCGAGCCATCTCCTAATTTACTCGAGCCACGCCCAAGCCACTTTGAGCCAAAACCTAGCCAACCCATCTAGGCACCCTCCTGACCAAGCCCATCCCAAAGAACATGACCTTAACCCACTCAAAAACATGCTGGAACTCGACCCATGTTTCTGCATGTGTGTGAGTGTGCTTCCTTGTATGTCTAGGACTCCTAACCCAAATAGGACTCTCCCACCCGAGCCACCACCAAGCCCACCTATCCCTAACCACCCATGGACCACGCCCAGACCATACCCAGACCAACCCAAGCCCTGCACCGTGCTCCGAAGCACCTGAACCAGAAAACAGCCTGCATGCTTGCTTCCTTGTTCCCTCTCGATTCCATCTTTTCGTCGAGCCAGCAGCGACCCATGTGTAAGAACCGTGTATCATATTATCGTAAATCTTATTTTGATTATCGATAATTTATGAAATTGTCATGTGATTATGTGTATGATGTATATCATGACAATGAAAGTGAGAAAATAGGTTGTGATAATAAAATATTGTATTAGAAATTTATTTGTGTTTGAAACGTGTGATGAACCGCAACTGAAAAGTGACACATGTTACGGTATTTAGCATAATTAATTGGGTATTAGTCCAAATGACTTGAGACCAATTTCATTGGAAAGCTAATACATAGTACTAAAACTTTCATGTTTTGAGTTTTTTCAAAATCCATTTTGAAATATGGGCAAAAGCATCCCGAAGTGTATCGTGTGCGTTGTAGTTCCTAAACTGACATATTTTGTGAGAATGAGCATAACTCTCGCATCCGATATCCAAATTGAGTGTGGTCAGTGGAAAATGAAAGCAAAGACATAGATCTACAACTGTCCTGTTTACCACTTTTGCTAATTCGAAACCTAAAATAGCGTTTCAGGACAGAGCAAGGCGCGCACCCGCGCAGAACTGCGCGCGTGGGCAGTAGTGGGCGCGCGGCCAGCGCGTGTTTTGGCGCCACCGTTCGCGGCGTTCTGTTGTGCACGATATAAGGGTGATAAGGATGAATTTCAATACATATCCTTCTTTTTTCCTTTGAATTTTCGAGAGAATAAGTTAGAAATCGATTTCTTTTGTACGAAATCACCTCGAGACATTATCCAAACTTAAAACAAATTATATATTCGGAATCCTCGCGTCGAGAGCTTTCTTTTGAGGTAAGATTCTTTTGGTTTCAGCAGCTCTAAATATTAATGTACTAGAGTAACATGTATTTGAAGTTGATTTCAATATATGCAATAGAATAACCGACAAGAAACTCGTATTCGAAGTCGGAATTGAATTATGTTATGATTTCAATTTGATGTGAATTTTCAAAGTTTCAAAAGATATTTGAAACTTATATTGATGATTATGAATTATGTTATTGATTGAAATGAATGTATTATTGATGTAGTAGATTATTATACTGATATCTTCAAGCTACATCAATTGGAAACGAAGAATTGAGGTATGTTGCGACCGAGTAATATACGACATGTATCTGTATTATATGATATATGTTTGATTGATTTGATGGATTGGAATGAGAATATATGTCTATATGCCTTATTTATTGATTTGATGTGGCATACATGACATACACGTTGGGCTATGATCCTTGGATACCTTGATCTGATTGGATTTGATTCTGGGATTTGTGAACACAATGCTATGTTTGGCATTATGTGGCCCTTAAAAGATAGACATTAGTGGCCCCGATGATTGATTGAGATTTAGGATTTGATGACGCTTTGTCGACGTTATCATACGAGTATCCCTGATTGAGGCCTGTGTGCCAGCTCGAGCATTGATTTGACAGTGATTCAATTGATTCTGACATGTGCTCAGTGGATGGGAATTTTGATAGGATCGATTAACGTATCAAGAGTGTTTAGAAGGGGGGGGGGGGGGTTGAATAAACACTCACAATTAAAAATGATCTTTTCGAATTTTGAGTTCAGTTTGGTGACAAACTGATTCTCGGAATCTTGTTGGTCAATGACAATCAGTTAAACTAAAGTAGTTGAGGAAAATTACTGACTGAAAGATAGAATACGAAACTGAAATAAAATAGGCAAGGGTTGTTTCTGGATGTTCGGAGAATTTAATTACTCCTACGTCACCCCTTCTATCTCAAGGATAGGATATCCACTAAAAGACTTTGATAAAATACAAGAATTGTACTGACCCACTTCAGTTTGGACTTAACACTGCCAAAACTGAAACTCTTAGTTTAACAGGATGTTCTCAGTGCGTAACTGATCTTAGCACTATTGAATTTCAACGATTATTACAACTTGCTAATGAGCTCAAATTGTAGCCTTAACTGCTACGAATATATCAAGTAAGATTGAGCTGAGATTTTGACAGAGTGACAGCAAGCTTTTGAATAGTGTTGATTTTTTTTTCAGCTGTTCTTCTGTCATATTTATAAGCTTCTTTTCTCCAACGGTAACTTGAGATGAATTTGAATCTTTGTATCCGTTGATTATTCCTTGGACATTGTTTGCTTCATTTATTGTGATGCGGCGTCTTAATTGCTTTCGCCGAAATGCGTTTTTCTAAGCTGTATTGATTGAAGTGCGGCGTTGCAATCTTCTATGTCTCTTGACGGTTGATTGTTCTATCCCGAGATATGTTCAGTTGAAGGGTGCTTAGCATACAGCTTAATATATCAACTGATCAGTTTCCAACTGATCAGTCAGTTGATTTCAGTTATTAAGTCCAGTTGCTGAGTTCAGCTTACTCGATTAGTTGGTTCGTATTTTCAGTTGATTCATATTTTGTCAAACGCCGGAATTTAGTTTCCAACAATTTCCCCCTTTATGGTGTTTGACAAAACTAAGTAAATAATAACTGAAAATCTGAGCTCATTGTAGATAAAATAAGAGATTGAATTTCTTGAACTGAAAGAGATCTTTATTTAATAACAGCTGAATCTAATAATCTGATTAACTGCTTCTGCTGTTTTCTGCTGTTTTTCAAGATGCTCTTTGATCTTTGATTTCTTCCCCTTTTTTGTCAAACAAATCCATCTTCTCAGATAATTTTTGAACGTCAGTGGAAAGAATTTTAACATCTGCGGAGATACTTGAGACAGCAGTTTGTAAACAAGTCTGCAGCAATTTCATTTTATTAGAAACAGAAGTTTCCAATCGCTCAACTCGTTGACTGATTATATATTGAGTTGTATAGAGACTTTGAGCTAGACCTCTGTTATTTTTCATCTCAAGTACAGTTCGGGTAAGAGACTCCATGTTTGTTTGAATGGCTTTCAGTTTTGCGGAGTCATATTCAATTGAAGAATCCAATTTGACAGTATGAGAGAATTGTGTGGATTGAATTTTCTTGATTTCAGTAATCATCTGCTGCATATTGTGCTGCATATTCTGGATTTCTTCAAGAACAAGATCCATTTATGTGGATTGAAGAGGAGGTGACTGATTAGATGTTCTTGGTTCATGTGAGACTTGATCAAAGACCACCATGGTTCTATCAGATAATATCGTTTCAGAGACAGTCTGTGCTTGAACATCTGTTTCAGTTACTGTTACTTGGACTGGAGGAGATGAAGATTGATGTTGATCAACAATTGGGCTTTCCTGCTGAATAAGATTTTCAGTGAAAGGGTCATGAATTGCCTCCATATTTTCAGCAATCTGTTGATTTGGTGATTGAGTAGGCACCACTGTTTGCTCCTTTAGTTCAGAAACAGCAGGCTGAACTGGTGCTTCTGTTGAGATAGAAACCTCTTGAGTGATTTGATCAGTTGAGTGATCAACTTCTTCAGAAATGGTTTCATTATTCATAGATTCTGTCACTGCTGCTTGAATTATTTCATCAATGTTGGCAAAATTCAACTCAGCTTCAGAGTACAGCTGATGTTCCACAGCATATGATTGTGGCACATCCTGAACTGGTTCTTAAGTTGTAACAATAGTTTGTTTTAAGTTGGCTCTTTCTGCTGAGAGGAGGGGTCTTCTTCTTCTTCTTCAGAGGCTTTCTCAGGAAGAACTAACTCCTGATCCATTTCCCACATTTTTATCTGAGCTTGCAAGCTAGTAAGATCTGTATCTAGCTGAGTGATCACAGCTCGATCATTATAGGCAGTTGGATTGGTGGGAATGTAGTTTGCCTTTAATTTCTCAATCAGTTGAGATAGCTTCTTAGCTCGAATTTGATCAAAAAAATATGTTTTTCTCTCCAAAGCCTGAACAATTGTAGCAGCTTTGACCATCTTGAGGACAATTGCTTCCAGTTTGATAAATTTGTTCAGCTGGGATTTCTTTTTCAGCTGCTTAGCAAAAATTTGAGTTCTGTAGACGGTCCAGTCATCATAGATTTTAAGTTTTGATGCTGCAAAATTATTAACATGTTCCCAAACAAGGTCAATATGAGTTTGAATTGAATTGGATGGCCTGGGCTCTTCAATCAATTTGCCTTTGCCTTTTTCAGTATTGAGGATGTGTGGAATTTCCAATCCAGTACGAGTAGTATCCACATGTTCTATAATCTTTATACCTTTGGGTCTGGGAGGTGCTAGAACGGTAGGACGATTGATGTGGATTAGAGGAGCTTTGATTCTAACTGTTTCCTTTGTTGCACCAGCTGAGATTTCTGGTGGAATAATCTTCAAAGGAACTGCTTTGATAGGCTGTTGGGCATATAAAGATATCAGTCTTTCAGTAGGAATTGATTTTACTGTGGTTGGTAATTTTGTCCTTTGTGTTCTTGGTTTCTTGGCAAGTTTTGGAGAGGGCGTCTTCTCAGAATCGGATTCACTGATAATCAGTTTTCTTTTAACTGTCTTCAGTTGAGCCAATGTATTCTCCTGTGTAACTGATTTGGGAGCCGCCTGTTGAGTCCCAATCTCCTGTTTTATCTTTACAAACTGAGCAGGAGAAATGTCTAGTTTAGTCTTGGGTGGCAGAATATTCTTCCCATTGAAAATTTTGAATTTAGATAATCGCTCCGAATCATCATCCACCAACCCTTTGACTTTCATCAAATAGCTTAGCGGCACTGCAAATCCTTTGGATTGCTTGGTGGAGGAGAACATGTTCTTCAAGATACTAAAAATAAGTTGCTTCCAGTTTAATTTTCTTCCAGCCATAATGATCGTAATAGCTTGAAACTTCTCCAAAGTCAGGGCAGCATACGATCCTGCCTTGGCCAATAGCCATTTGGCTACGATATCAGCCAGCAACTGAACCTCATGCTTCAGTTCCTTCTTAGGATCGGAAACTTTGATTTTCCGTCCATCAGCAGAGAGTGCAGTTTGAATTTCTTCAATATCTGATGCTTTAACATCAGCAAGGTGTACTAATCCATCAGAGGGTAATGAAAAGATTTCTCCGAAAGAATCTTCAGAAATGGTCACCGACTGACCGTTAATAGTAGCAATGATGTTTCCATCAGAGTTGATATATCCATTTGAGTAGAAGTCTTGGAGTTCTTTTGGGTAAATCTCCTGCGAGTATTGTCCCAAAAACATTCTGAGACCAGCTGATTCAATCTTCAGAAAGACGTTCTTAATTTTAGATTCGTGAACTGATAGAACTGAGTCAAAATCAATGGCCATAGCGTTCAACATGTGAGCTGGGATTTGATTCGCCATTCCTGAGAGTAAGGAAACCTGAAATTTTGCGAAATACAAGCTCTGAGTGTATGAGTTTGCTCTGAGAGATGATGTACGCGTAAGAAAGAAAGCTGAATTGAAGCGGGAAATTATTTATATGTATGTGACTGTTTAGATTCTGGACACGTGTCAGTCCATCAAATTTTTTAATAAAAACGTGTGTTCGTGTGCTATAAGCGTGTGTACAATTTAAACGGTTCAAATGCTTCCACGTTTTCAAAATGAGATTCATCATTAGATAATAGACAGTCACGTCATTTGATTTGGAATATAATATGTTTTAATTAATTAACTTATATGAGAAGATTAGTGAAATACCCAACTGAACGATCAGTTGTAAAACTGTGTCCTTTCAGTTGAGAGTTTACTAACATTTGTCTTCTCAGTTAACCTTGTAAAACCATTATCCCCCCTTAATTAGTGCATAAAATAATTAAAGCAAATAAATTTAAAGGTCAGAAAGATTATCGTTTGCTGAAACTTTGACGACCCTTCAGCTTCCTTGATATTCTGCTATAAATAGAAGTAACACGGTTAGTTTCAGTTATATTGGTGAAAATATTCAAGACGAAAGAATGGCAGATGCGAGTAGCTCGAGTGCTTCGCCATTTTCTTTGGAAGCTAGGAAAGCTGTTATAGAGAACGAAGTCTTCTACAAGAGTCTTCCCTACTGGGAAAAGTTACAGGAGCTTGCGTTCCTGTATAATTCTGGAGAGGCTACCACTCCCAAACTGATGGCAGAGTTGAGAGAAGTGCGGGAGCACTTGAATATAGCTGTGTGGGTGGACATCTTTACGGATGGTCGTATCTGTCAGCTGATGCTTCAAAAGGAACTGGAGATCCTTAATCGCATAGCTTCTTCACACAGCTTTCTCAAGACATCTTCCTCATCTCTATACGTTTGGTTGAGAATGTGGATAGATGATATAGAGGAAAAATATGAAAATGTAATCCAAGCAAATATTTATGGTTGAATAAAACATTTATTTTGGCTTAACTTTGTTTTTTCTTTTTCCTGCAAATAATAAGTTTCATTAGTTATTATATATGAATTACGATAATGAACAGATGAACTGATGATTGGTTAAGCGTTAAGTTATAAATGTGAAATTGATATCAGTTGATAATGAACAACTGATAGTTAAGAGGCCTCGGTAAATGAGAAGGACGCTTTGGTTGATTTGAGTCTCTTCAGTTTCTTCAACATTTAAATTTCATCTGTCTTTAAATAAGATGATAGAATGTGAGACAATAACAGTTCAATATGTCGGATTCAAGTAACTCTGATGCATGCAGTAGTTCGCATATTCAAGTTAATGAGCAATTAAGTCCTTATTTAGAAGAATTTAAGAAGACAATGGAAGAATATGTCTTGATGAAGGTGATGTCAACATGGTTCAAGATTCATGATTTGCAGAGGGTAAGTAGTAGTGGTGCTGTTCCTACTCGTGCTCAAGCAGCAACAGAAAGAAAATACATTGATCGTTTTGAAGTTAGGCATGTTACAGATCTGATTGATGACAAATGTCTATTAGAAGCAATGTTATGGAAGGAATGGCATGTGGTTGAGAAGATTTCTACAACTAGGTCATTTTTTAGAATCCAAATTTATGAGTTGAATGATTGGATTAGAGAATGGCAGGATTCAGTTGGTTCTATGATATCTTCTGTACACTGGATCGATGGTATTCTTTATAAAGTATTATTTTCAATTTGTTGTGTTCTTATTTTCTGCAGATAATTCTATTAGTAAAGCAACATTAGTAATAATTTTAAGATAGATCAATTAAACCAAGAATATTGCGAAAGTAAGAAAACTTAGTCTCGGGTAATGGTTTGGTGAAGATGTCACCTGCTTGTTGCTCAGTTGATATATACTCCAGTTTGATGTTCTTCTTCAAAGCATGATCTCTTATGAAGTGGTTTCTGACATCTATATGCTTTGTCCTTGAGTGAAGAACTGGATTATAGGTGATGGCAATTGTACTCGTATTGTCACAAAATATGGGCGAATTATTTGTAATTACTCCATAATCTCTCAATTGTTGCTGGATCCAGATCAGTTGTGCACAGCAACTACCAGCAGCAAGGTATTCTGCTTCAGTTGTTGAGGTAGCTATAGATGTCTGCTTCTTGCTGAACCAAGAGATCAGCCTGTCTCCTAGAAACTGACAAGATCCACTTGTACTTTTACTATAAAGCTTACATCATGCATAATCTGTATCTGAATATCCAACTAAATTGAAAGTAGAGTCTTTAAAGTACCATAACCCAACATTTTGTGTACCCTTAAGGTATTTCAAAATTCTTTTAGCAACTGAGAAATGTGATTGCTTAGGATTTGATTGAAATCTAGCACACATACACACAGCAATTACAATATCAGGGCGACTGGCAGTTAGGTATAACAATGACCCTATTAAACCTTGATATAATGTCGCCTCAACTGATATTCCACCTTGATCAGTGTCCAATTTTACTGATGAGCTCATGGGAGTATTTGCAGTTGAACATGATTCCATGCCAAATTTCTTCAGCAGCTCCTTTGTATATTAAGTCTGACTGATGAATGTACCAGTTTCCAGTTGCTTCACTTGTAGTCCAAGAAAGAATGTCAGTTCACCCATCATGCTCATTTCAAACTTATCCTGCATTAGCTTAGCAAATTTCTCGCATAATTTGGGGTTAGTTGACCCAAATATGATATCATCAACATAAATTTGAACTAATAAAATGTGATCATTCTTAGTAAATTTGAACAAGGTCTTATCAACTGATCCAACAGAAAAATCATGATCAGTTAAGAATTTTGAAAGAGTTTCGTACCAAGCTCTGGGAGCTTGTTTAAGACCATATAAAGCTTTGTTCAAATGATATACATGATCAGGAAATTTGTGATTTACAAAACCTGGGGTTGTTCAACATATACTTCCTCTTGTAGCTGGCCATTTAGGAATGCACTTTTGATATCCATTTGATAGACTTTGAAGTTCTTGTATGATGCATAAGCAAGAAACATTCTGATTGCTTCCAGTCTTGCAACTGGAGCATATGTCTCATCGTAGTCAATTCCTTCCTCTTGCCTATATCCTTGTGCTACTAGTCTCGCTTTATTGCGCACAACTGAACCATACTCGTTCAGTTTATTCCTGTACACCCATTTTGTACCTATAACAGTTTTTGAAACTTGTCCTGGAACTAAGTTCCAGACATTGTTATCAGTGAACTGATTTAGCTCTTCTTGCATTGCATTTACCTAGTTAGGATCAGCAAGAGCCTCATCAGTTTTCTTTGGTTCTAATTGTGATACGAAAGCTGAATGGATAAATAAATTTAGCATTTGATTGCGAGTTCTTACTGGATCAGATGGATTTCCTATTACCAGCTCAGGTGGATGTGATTTTCTCCATCTGTACTCAGTATTTGTTGTATCAGCAATTTCTTCAGTTGGTAACTAAGCAAAGTTTTCAGTCTCAGTTGGTGCTTCGTCAACTGGTATTTGAATGTTATCATTATGCTCTATCAACTGATCATTAGGAATGGCTTCTGGTTCAGCTGATTGATCTGACACTTCTGGTTCGGGTGTTTGGAGATTGTTTTCATTAATATGATTTTCTTTTTTATCATCATCCTTCAAACTGATATCTGTAAATCGATCAACTAGCTCAACTTGATAAGTTGGTTTATTAGTTAGTCCAGTTTCATCGAAATCAACATGAGCTGATTCTTCAACATTTAGGGTTTTCTTAATGAAGACTCTATAAGCTATACTAACTGATGAGTATCCAAGAAATATACCCCTCTGCAGATTTAGCATCAAACGCTTTTAAATAATTTTTACCATTATCAAGGATAAAACATCTGCAACCGAATATTTTGAAATAAGTAATTATACTTTTTCTTCCATGCCAGATCTCATATGGTGTTTTCATATGATTCTTATTAATCATTGATCTGTTCTGAGTATAACACGCAGTGTTTACTGCCTCTGCCCGAAACCTTTGAGAAATACCAGAATCAGCAAGCATTGTTCTAGCAGCTTCTTTAAGGGTCCGATTTCTTCTCTCAGCTACACCATTTTGCTGAGGAGTTCTGGCTGCTGAGAGCTCATGCTTAATTCCAGCATTCTCTAGAAAATTTGAAAGAGTTTGAATGATGAATTCAGTTCCTCGATCTGATCTGATTCGATCAATTCCAACTGATTTTTCATTTAAAAGTCTTTTGAAGAGCTTTATCAGTTGTGAAGCAGTATGGTCTTTAGATTTGAGAAAAATAACCCAAGTAAATCTTGAAAAATCATCCACGACTACCAAGGTATATTTCATTCCCCGTAAGCTCATGACTGGTATAGGACCAAAGAGATCCATGTGCAACAGTTCTAAGCATCGGGATGAAGATTTACAACCCTTGTTTTTAAAAGAAGATCGTACTTGATTACCATACTGACATGCTGAGCAAAGTTTTTTCTTTTGAAAAGTCTATTTTGGGCAAACCAGTTACAAGTTCATGTTTACTCAGATAGGAAATGGATTTAAAGTTTAGATGACTTAGTATCTTGTGCCACAACCAGTTTTTAGATGATTTGGAAGCAATAAAACAAACTGGTGCATAAATTTGATCATTCCAACTGATTTTATATGTGTTTCCATAACGTTTGCCAGTTAGTATGATTTCATCAGTTGAAGTTTTGACTGAACATGAGTTTTTGTCAAAATGTACTGAGAATCCACTGTCGCATAACTGACTGATGCTGATCAAGTTATACTTCAGGTTTTCTACTAATAGAACATCTTTAAAAGTAAAGTTACCATGGATAAGCTTACCCTTACCCACAGTTCTACCTTTGAAATTGTCCCCAAAACTGATAATTGGACCACTGTATTTGATCAGTTGAGATAGCACACTTGCATCTCCTGTCATATGTCGCGAACATCCACTGTCCAAATACCATATTGAGTTCTTGTTTGTACCTGTTACCTGCAGTCACACACATAATATAATTTGGTACCCATATCTATTTGGGTCCTGAACTGATTAGTCCTTTAGGAACCCATACTTGGATTAGTCTAACAGGCTTTCCAGTAGCTGTAATCCAAATGGTTTTTCTCGGCTTTTGTGTGCTTGTGTGGTGTACGAATGATACAATATGTGTTTTAGCTTTATTCAACTGATTGTTCAGTCTATATCTCTTCTGAACTGGCTTGCAATTATAGTAATTGGAATAGCCATTCGAATAGTTTTTGTAAAATCTCTTTGATGACTGACTTTGTGAATCAGTTGAGAATTTTTTACTATAACCAATAGCATATCTTTTGCCCTTGTTCATACTATCAGTTGGCTTTTCAACCAGTTTACTTGGCTCTGATTGTTCTTGTACCATAACTGATTTGACAAAGTGAATGTATTTCTCTTTGCCCATATTCAGTTTTGGTTGAGTATCATTGGTTGACATTTCATCTTGGTTACAGAACCCCAAACCAGTTTTATCATTTACTGATTTTTGGGAGTTCTGTAAATCAGTCAATGCAACAAATGATTTGTTCCAAGCCTGAATAAGTTCAGTTTGTTTTGAATTTTCAAGAATTAACTTCTGGATTTATTCCTGATTTTTGTTTCTTTCTGCTTTTAACTCAGCAATTTCCCTTTTTAGACTCAACCCATCGACTGATTCATCAGTTTTGGTTTTATTGTCTGTGGGATCAGTTTGCTTTGCTTTGATTTCTTCAAATGATGATGCAAGCTTTTGATACTCATTTACCATGTCACGTAGTGTTAGAATGAGTTCTTCTCGTGTGAAATCAGTTGAGCTGAAATCAAATACCTGTTGGCTAGATGATTTCTCTGCTGCATCATTAGCCATCAAGCACTTTACTTCCTCATCATCACTTGAACTGCATGAGCTTTCTGGTTCCGACTCTTCACTGTCAGTTTCTGCCCATTTAGATTTGTTTTCTTCAGCTAAGAGTACCTCATGTTTCTTTCTGAAGACCTTCTTATCTTCCTTGGATCTTCTTTTGCGTTCATATGATTTTTTTTCTTCTGTCAGTTGAGCCTTGACTGTCCTTCTTGGGTTTAGGACAATCAACAATGAAGTGACCTGATTTGTCACAGTTATAGCAGGCATTTGGTTCATCTTTGGAATTGTTCCTTTGGTATGGTTTCTGGAAGTTCCCTTGATTCTTTCTCATGAATCTTCCGAATTTTTTGATGAATAATGACATAGCATCATTACTCAACTGATCAGCAGATTTTTCGACTGAACTGATTTGTTCAGTTCTGACAGCAGCTAGAGCAGTTGTGGCTGCAGGGGTGGATGGTTCTCCTTCTCTGGTCTGTAGCTCAAAATCATAAGCCTTTAAATCAGCAAATAAATCATGAAGTTCAATCTGGTTTAGATCTTTGGACTCCCTCATTGCCATGGTTTTGACATCCCATTCCTTGGGAAGACCTCTCATTATCTTTAGTGCAATCTCTTTGTGAGTATACACTTTTCCAAGTGCATTTAACTCATTGATGACACCGCTTACTCTTTCATCATACTCGTGCATCTATTCTGTTGCTTTCATTTTAATGTTATCAAACTTTTGCATAGCAACAGAAAGTTTATTTTCCTTGGTTTGATCATTTCCTTCATACAGCTGGATCAGCTTCTCCCAAATTTCTTTGGCTGTTTTACACATCTTTATTTTGCTGAAGGTTACTTTGTCCAGCGTTTTGTACAGAATTTCTTTTGCCACATTATCAAGATTTGCTTTTCTTTTGTCTTCAGTTGTCCATTCATCTCTGGGCTTTTCTATTCTTTGTGGTGCCCCTTCTGTTGTGGCAACTGTTGTATTTGCTTTTAGAATCTTCATGGGTCCATCAGTTATGACATACCACAAGTCATCGTCTTGTGCAGCCAAATGAGCCTGCATTCTGATTTTCCAATCATCAAATTCTTCTCTGGAGAACATGGGAATTTTGTTGAATGAAGTCATGCTGGCAAGTTTTTAGATCAAAATATTCAAGAACAAGATTCAACCGTTTTGATACCACTTCATAGGATCGATTAACGTATCAAGAGTGTTTAGAAGGGGGGGTTGAATAAACACTCACAATTAAAACTGATCTTTTCGAATTTTGAGTTCAGTTTGGTGACAAACTGATTCTCGGAATCTTGTTGGTCAATGACAATCAGTTAAACTAAAGTAGTTGCGGAAAATAACTGACTGAAAGATAGAATACGAAACTGAAAAAAAATAGGAAAGGGTTGTTTTTGGATGTTCGGAGAATTTAATTACTCCTACGTCACCCCTTCTATCTCAAGGATAGGATATCCACTAAAAGAGTTTGATCAAATACAAGAATTGTACTGACCCACTTCAGTTTGGACTTAACACTGCCAAAACTGAAACTCTTAGTTTAACAGGATGTTCTCAGTGCGTAACTGATCTTAGCACTATTGAATTTCAACGATTATTACAACTTGCTAATGAGCTCAAATTGTAGCCTTAACTGCTACGAATATATCAAGTAAGATTGAGCTGAGATTTTGACAGAGTGACAGCAAGCTTTTGAATAGTGTTGACTCTTTTTTCAGCTGTTCTTCTGTCATATTTATAAGCTTCTTTTCTCCAACGGTAACTTGAGATGAATTTGAATCTTTGTATCCGTTGATTATTCCTTGGACATTGTTTGCTTCATTTATTGTGATGCGGCGTCTTAATTTCTTTCGCCGAAATGCGTTTTTCTAAGCTGCATTGATTGAAGTGCGGCGTTGCAATCTTCTATGTCTCTTGACGGTTGATTGTTCTATCCCGAGATATGTTCAGTTGAAGGGTGCTTAGCATACGTCTGAATATATCAGTTGATCAGTTTCCAACTGATCAGTCAGTTAATTTCAGTTATTAAGTCCAGTTGCTGAGTTCAGTTTACTCGATCAGTTGGTTCGTATTTTCAGTTGATTCATATTTTGTCAAACGCCGGAATTTAGTTTCCAACACATTTGACCTGATACTTCCACGACATACATGCATTGCATATCATATATTATTGTTTAGATATCTGTGGTATATATTGTGGTTGCTTCAGACAGAGTTTTGCTCACCACAGAGGGGGTTGTTGTTGTCTTTGTATGTTGACAATGACCGGTACTTCAGGTTATCAGGAGACCGGAGATGGTACTTCTGAAGGGAGTCATGGTTGATTTGAGGTTTTATGTTGGGGAGCTCTAGTCTTATTTGTTCGAAAGAAAGATGATACTATGCGAATGTGTATCGATTATAGGCAATTGAATCGGGCTACAGTGAAAAACAAGTACCCACTTTCTTGTATTGATGATTTATTTGATCAGCTTCAGGGTACTTCTAGTTTACTCTAAGATTGATCTTCGTTCTGGGTATCATCAAGTAAGAGTTCGAGACGAAGATGTGTCTAAAACTGCTTTTCGTACGAGGTATGGCCACTATGAATTCTTGGTTATGCCTTTTGACCTTACGAATGTTCCTGCTGTATTTATGGATCTAAGGAATCGTGTCTTTCGAGATTTTCTAGATCGATTCGTTATTGTTTTTATCGATGTTATTCTTGTATATTCGAAATCGAAAAAGGAGCATGTTGAACATTTGAGACTGGTACTTCAAACTCTTCGTACTAGTCATTTATATGCTAAATTGTCCAAATGTGAATTCTGGATGGACAAAGTGGTATTTTTAGAGCACGTCATTTCGAGACATGGCATATCTGTTGATTCTGCAAAGGTTGAAGCTGTATTGAATTGGCCAAGACCTACAAATGTTCCTGAGATCCGTAGCTTCATGGGTTTAGCTGGATATTATCGTTGTTTTATTGAAGGATTTTCGAAAATAGCTAAACCTATTACTCAACTGACACAGAAGAATCAGAGATTCATTTGGTCAGATGAATGTGAAGCTAGTTTTCTTGAATTGAAGACTAGATTGACCACAACACCTGTGCTTACTATTCCCTCAGGTACCGGAGGATTTTTTGTGCGCACAAATGCGTCTGGTAAAAGTTTGGGCTGTGTTCTGATGCAACATGGCAAAGTGGTTGCTTATGCGTCTCGTCAATTGAAATCTCATGAAACACGTTATCCTGTTCATGATCTTGAATTGGCCGCCATTGTGTTTGCACTGAAGATTTGGCGCCATTACTTGTATGGAGAGAAGTTTGTTATCTATTCAGATCATAAGAGTCTGAAATATCTCTTTTCTCAATCTGATTTGAATATGAGGCAACGCAGGTGGATGGATCTCCTGAAGGATTTTGATTGTGAGATTCAGTATCACCGTGGATCGGTGAATGTTACTGCGGTTGCCCTTAGCCGTAAAGTTCATGATTCTGTGTTAGCTTCTATCAATGTCGCCAAAGTACACAAGGATATATGTACTTCTGGTTGGACTTTTCACTCGAATTGGAATTCTGTCACTGTCTCAGCATTGCAAATTGAGCCGAACTTGATATCAAAGATACGAAAAGCCCAACGAAGCGATGCTCAGATCCAAAAGTCGAAAGAACTTGTATCTGCAGGACATCAGTCTGGATTTAAAATTTCTTCTGATGATTCATTAGGACTTAATGGTCGGCTGGAAGTTTCTGATGATTCTGATTTGAAATCTGCCCTTCTTCGAGAAGCACATTGTAGCAAATACAGTATTCACCCCGGAGGTCGAAAAATGTATTTGACATTGAGACCCCAATTCTAGTGGAGACGTATGAAGAAGGACATTGCTGAATTATTTCAAAATGTCTTGTCTGCCAGCAAGTGAAATCCGAGAGAATGAAACCTGGAGGATTACTCCATAGTCTCGAAATCCCATAATGGAATTGGGAACATATTGCTATGGATTTTGTGACTCATTTACCTCGTTCGCCTAAGGGCTGTGATGTTATTTGGGTTATTATTGATCGGCTTTCGAAATCTGCACATTTTATTTCGTATGAACGGACTTATCCTTATAAGAGAATGATCCGTTTATATATCGAGAATATTGTGAGACTGGCATTATCTGATCATGATCCCAGATTTGCTTCTAAATTCTAGGGTAGTTTTCAAGAAGCGATGGGTATGCGTTTGGCTATGAGTACGCGTTTGGCTATGGGTACGCGATGGGTACGCGTTTGGGTACGCATTTGGCTATGAGACTGCACGGGTACGATTCAAACGTTAGAAGATATGTTACGTGCTATTGTGATGGATTTCAGAATGGGATGGCAAGATGCCTTACCATTGGTTGAATTTTCTTATAATAATAGCTTTCAAATGAGTATTGTTATGGCACCGTTTGAAGCCCTATACGGGAGACGATGTAGGTCACCGTTATTCTGGGATCAAATTGGTGAAAGACAAATGACTGGACCTGAAATGATACATGAAATGAATGATAAGGTTCAGTTGATTCGACAGCGGATGAAAGCTGCTCAGGATCGTCAAACGAGTTATGGGAATAAACAAAGACGACCCTTAGAATTCCAGAAAGGTGACAAAGTGTTTTTGAAAATATCTCCCTTTAGAGGCACTGTTCGATTTGGCATGCGAGGGAAGTTATCACCTTGATATGTTGGTTCATACGAGATCCTTGATCGAGTTGGGGATCTTGCTTATCAGTTAGCATTGCCACCAGCTTTATCTGCCATTCATGATGTATTTCATGTTTCTATGTTGAGAAAATACGAACCAGATCCATCACATGTACTTGCACCTGATGAGGTTGAACTTGATCCTTCTCTTTCCTATGTTGAACAACCTATTTGCATTATGGATTGGAAGGAGAAAGTATTGCGTAATAAATCGATTCCGCTAGTTCGAGTGCAATGGACACGACATGGTGTGGAGGAGTCAACGTGGGAATTGGAAAGCAGGATGCGAGAATCATATCCGAATTTATTTGATTCTATTCCACCTATTCCATTGTATTCAATGTATAGTGATCCATTTACTTGATTTTAGTTTTGATATGTACTATGCCTAGTGACGTACGATATGTTTACCAATGTTATGTATATATATATGGACACTTGAGATTTCGAGGACTAAATCTTTTAAGTGGGGGAGAAATGTAAGGACCGTGTATCGTATTATCGTAAATCTTATGTTGATTATCGATAATTCATGAAATTGTCATGTGATTATGTTTATGATGTATATCATGACAATGAAAGTGACAAAATAGGTTGTGATAATAAAAGATTGTATTAGAAATTGATTTGTGTTTGAAACGTGTGCTGAACCGCAACATAAAAGTGACACATGTTACGATTTTTAGAATAATTAATTGAGTATTAGTCCAAATGACTTGAGACCAATTTCATTGGAAAGCTAATACATAGTACTAAAATTTTCTTGTTTTGCGTTTTGTCCAAATCCATTTGGAAATATGGACAAAATCATCACGAATTGTATCGTGTGCGTTGTAGTTCCTGCATTGACACATTTTGTGAGAATGAGCATAACTCTCGCATCCGATATCCAAATTGAGTGAGTTCAGCCGCAAATGAAAGCCAAGACAGTAGATCTACAACTTTCATGTTTACCACTTTTGCTAATTCGAAACCTACAATAGTGTTTCGGACAGAGTAAGGCGCGCGTATTTTGGCGCCACCGCATGCGGCGTTCTGTTGTGCACGATATAAGGGTGATAAGGATTAATTTTCAATACATATCCTTCCTTCTTCCTTTGAATTTCGAGAGAATAAGTTTGAAATCGATTTCTTTTGTAAGAAATCACCTCGAAACATTATCCAAACCTAAAACAAATTATATATTCGGAATCCTCGCGTCAAAAGCTTTCTTTTGAGGTAAGATTCTTTTGGTTTCAGCAGCTTTAAATATTAAAGTACTGGAATAACATGTATTTGAAGTTGATTTCAATATATGCGATAGAATAACCGACAAGAAACTCGTATTCGAAGTCGGAGTTGAATTATGTTATGATTTCAATTTGATATGAATTTTCAAAGTTTCAAAAGATATTTGAAACTTATATTGATTATTTTGAATTATGTTATTGATTGAAATGAATATGTTATTGATGTAGATATATTATTATACTGATATTTTCAAGCTACATCATTTGGAAACGAAGAATTGAAGGAATAGACAAGCTATGTAACAGACCTCCTGGTTTCTTTCTTTCTGCTTTTACTTGCTGGCAATTCAGACATTTGGATACAAATTCTGCAATATCTGCTTTCATCTGTTTTTACCGAAACTGTCTTTTTTAATCATTATACATCTTTCTACCACCAGGATGAATACTAAATCGACTACTGTGCGCTTCTGACAATATCTGTCTTTTCAAATCTGAAACATCGGGCACAATAAGGCGATTATTCACATATAACACATCATCACGAACCTGATATTCTGATTGATGCCCTGCTCTGACCATCGAAATCGGGTTCTGCGCATTCTGATCAACTTTCTGAGCTTCTTTAATTCTCAAAATCAGCTCTGGTTCAACTTGAACAACATAAAGCCTCAAAGGCCTACAATCTGTCTCAAACACTAATCCAGACAAACACCAATCTTCAATCAAATTTGAAACACCAATCGTCGATAAGGATAAAGAACATACCTTTTGACTCAGTGCATCGGCTGCTGCATTCGACTTTCCCGGATAGTATTTGATTTCACAATCAAAATCTTTAAGCAAATCAAGCTATCTTTGTTGTCTCTTATTCAATTCAAACTGTGAGACTATATATTTCAAACTCTTGTGATCAGAATAGATTTCAAACTTCTCACCGTATAGGTAATGTCGCCAAATCTTCAATGCAAATACAATGGCTTCCAATTCAAGATCATGAATTGGGTAGCGAGACTCATGTGGCTATTGTCGGGAGGCATAAGCAATGACATGTCCTCGCTGCATTAAAACACATCACAATCCTCTGTGAGAAGCATTGCAGTAAACAATAAAATCACTAGTACCTGATGGCATAGTCAATATCGGTGCACTGATCAATCTTTTCTTCAATTTCAGAAAGCTGGACTACATTCTTCTGACCAAACAAATGGAGCATTCTTCTGAGTCAGCTGCGTAATAGTTTTAGCAATACTGGAAAAAGCTTTAATAAATCGACGATAGTATCCTGCCAAACCCATAAAACTGCGTATCTCTGGCACAGATGTCGGTCTAGGCCAACTAATCACGGCCTCAACCTTGCTAGGATCGAAAGAAATCCCATTTCCAGATATAATATGACCCAAAAATACAACTTGTTTCAGCCAGAATTCACATTTCGATAGTTTGGCATATAATTTCTCAGCCCTCAGAATATTCAACACAATTCTCAAATGTTCAGCATGATCATTCAAATTCTTTGAATATATCAGAATATCATCAATAATTATAATCACAAAGTCATCAAGGTACTTCTGAAAATGCGGTTCATCAAACCCTATGAATACAGCTGGAGCATTTGTCAAACCAAACGGCATGACTATAAATTCATAGTGGTAATACCTGGTTCTGAAAGTTGTCTTCGATATATCAGAATCTCTAACTCTCCAGCAGTTTGGTCTTTGGATTTTAAAAAAATAACCCAAGTAAATCTTGAAAAATCATCATCGACTACTAAGGTGTATTTCATTCTCCCTAAGCTCAGGAGTGGTATAGGACCAAAAAGATCCATATGTAGCAGATCTAAGCATCGGGATGATGATTTACAACCCTTGTTTTTAAATAAAGATCTTACTTGCTTACCCAACTGACATGCTGAACAAATTTTATCTTTTGAAAAATCTATTTTGGGCAAACCAGTTACAAGATCATTGTTACTCATATAAAAAATGGATTTAAAGTTTAGGTGGTTCAACCTCTTATGCCACAACCAGTTTTTAGAAGATTCGGAAGCTATAAAACAAACTGGTACATAAGGTTGATTAGTCTAACCGACTTTGTAGCTGTTCCCACATTGATTGCAAGTTAGGATGACCTCATCAATTGAGTCTCTAACTGAGCAAGTGTGTCTGTCGAACTGAACTGAGAATTTATTTTCGCTTAACTGACTGATGCTAATCAAGTTATACTTCAAATTCTCAACTAGTAAAACATCTTTGATAGTAAAATTACCATGGATAAGCTTATCCTTACCAACAGTTTTACCTTTGGAATTGTCTCCAAAACTAATGTTTGGACCAGTGTATTTGATCAGTTGGGATAGCAAATTTGCATTCCCCTGTCATATGACGCAAGCAGCCACTGTCCAGATACCAGGTTGATTCTTTGTTTGTACATGTCACATGAAATCACACACAATATATAATCTTGGTACCCACATCTATTTGGGTCCTAAACTGATTAGTCCTTTAGGAACCTAGACTTGGACCAGTCTAACTGACTTTTCAGTTGCTGTGTTCCAAAAAAAATTTCTCGGCTATTGTGTGCTTGATGTGTAGTATGCAGATGAAGAAATATGAGCTTTAGCCTTGTTCAACTGGTTGTTCAGCCGATATCTTTTCTGAACTTGTTTGCTGTTATAGTAATTGGAGTAGTCATTAGAATAGTTCAGATATTTATTGATGAAACTTTTTGATGACCGACTTTGTGGGTCAGATGAAATTTTTGGGCTATAACCAATATCATACCTTCTAGCCTTGTTCTTATTTTCAATAGGTTGTACAACTAGTTTACTTGACTCAGGTTGTTCTGGTACCACAACTGATTTTACAAAGTGAATATATTTCCCTTTGCCCATGTTCAGTTTTGGTTGAGTATCACTGGTGGAAGTTTAACTTGAGTGCTAAACCCTAAACCAGTTTTATCAGTAACTAATTTTTGCTTATCTTGTATTTCAGCTAGTGCAACAGATGATTCATTCCATGCCTTAATAAGTTCAGTTTACTTTGAATTCTCAAGCATCAACTGCTGAATCATAGATTGATTCTTGCTTCTTTCAGCATTCAGCTCAGCAATCTCTCGTTTACTACTCAACAGATCAACTGATTCATCAGTTTCAGTTTTATCGTCTTTGAGATCAGTTTGCTTTGCTCTGGACTTATCAAAAGTTAAGGCAAGCTTTTGATACTCGTTGATCATGTCATGAAGTGTAGAAATAAGTTCATCTCGTGTGAAGTCAATTGAATTAAAGTCGAATACCTTTTGACTATTTAACTCCAGTTCTGTGTCATCAGCCTATCCGACACTTGACCTCCTCATCATCATCATTGGATCACCTCAAGCTTTCAGGTTCTAAATCATCACTGTCAGATTATGCCCATTTGGAATTGCTTTCCTATTCTAGAAACACTTCATTTTTCTTTCTGTATGATTTCTTATCATCCTTAGTTCTTCTCTTTTGCTCGTAAGATTTCTTTGCCTTTTCAGTTGAGCCTCGACTGTCTTTCTTTGGCTTAGGACAGTCAGCAATAAAGTGACCAGCTTTGCCACAGTTGTAGCTAGAATTGGGTTCTTCCTTGGATTATTTCTCTGATATTGTCTTTGAAAATTTCCTTGATTTGTTCTCACAAATCTTCCAAACTTTTTGACAAATAATGACATAGCGTCATTGCTTAATTGAACAACAGATTTTTCAACTGAACCAGTTGGTTCTAGTTTGACAGCAGTTAGGGCAGTTGTAGCAGCTGGTGTAGAAGGTTCCCCTTCTCTGGTCCTCGGGTTATGTGCACATTCAGTCATGTCAGATCAACCATCAAGACCTCCACTAATGTTATTATCATTACCACCCGCATTAATCACATCTAGTGAGTCTAAAGGCTCAGCAAACCATATCTTGATAACAAATAATACGTATACAGATCACATTCAACGGTGAAAATACTTTTATGTAAAATATTATTTCATAATGATGCATAAACTTAAACATAAATATTTTCATATTATCATAAACTTATTCATATTCATCATAAACATATTTGTATTCATCATATTCATATACGTATTCATTTTTCTTTCGTTGAATTCAGATCGTTAATTGTGACTTTCGTATTTGTATTCGTATTTGTACGATGGATCCATCTACATATAACCACAGTACTGGGTGGCGGGGATATCAGTGACACTCTCACCC
The DNA here is from genome assembly GCF_025594145.1 of Primulina tabacum. NCBI lineage: Eukaryota > Viridiplantae > Streptophyta > Magnoliopsida > Lamiales > Gesneriaceae > Primulina > Primulina tabacum. Next base: position 17,649,492 of record NC_134550.1, read on the forward strand.
GTCAACTGAGCTTTGGCCTACGTATTAACGTATCATGTCAATGAAAATACGATCGTCGGGCTCCCTCTGGGGCTTTCTCCCGTAAACGGGCTCCCTCTAGTGCCTTTTCCCTCAACATTTCATATTTTCATTGTATCATCATATCATCATATTAGTCACAATTTGTACATGTTAAAAGACATGTTGAATGCTTGGTTTAAAAGAAAAACGATATATGTATGTGTAATTTTTATAAGTGATGAAAATATGAAATGTTGTGACTAATATGATGATATGATGACGCAAATACTTCATTTCCTTCAACATTTCATATTTTCATCACTTATAAAAATTACACATACATATATCGTTTTTCTTTTAAACCAAGCATTCAACATGTCTTTTAACGTTATCTTTTTATCATAAAATTCCATAAACATGTAAAATAATCATATTAGCATATGAAACAGCATTCAGAGCACTGCCATGACGTTTACTAATTTTTTGTGTAAAATTACCGTTTTACCCCTATACGTAAAATTTCACGTTTTGGACATTTTCTTAATTCCGTTGACTCTAGACCATCTCAAATAATTATTTAAGCTTACATAAATTTTCTCGTATTTTTATTTGGCTTAATCGATGGCTTTTTATTTATTCTTTAATTATAACATATTAGTGTGTTTTAATACCGAATTAAATCCAACTTTAATATAAAATTCCCAAACTTAAAACTTAGATTTTTAATTTTTATTTAGCCATCGTTAACCATGACTCGACCCCCGTTGAGCCATGTTTCAAACATTAGTTCATAAAAGTCCTAGGTCGAACCACACTAAGACACCTTGAACCAACTTCGATTTTCACCGAGCCATGCTCGAATTATCTTGAGCGAACTTCAAACCAGCCCCTCTATGGACCATACTGGACCCTTATAACCCCTAGGACTCGAACCCAAGCTCAAACCGAAGCCCCTACACCAGCAGCAGCTGCGGCCGAGAACTCCTACAAGCACTAGGATTCTATGTTTCGCTGCCTAGCCACTTAACCAACGAGTCAAACCCTAACCCTGACCCTTGTGGACCCTCTTATTACCCTAAGGACCTAGCCTAGCCCAGCCCGTAGCCCCCTGGCCGAGCCAATCTTCCCTGCGCGCGACAGCTGCACATGCGCGCCTCTCTCGGGTGGAGTCCTAGCTTGCTAGGACTCCTCCCCAGCCACTTTTCTCAAGTCCTAACATTGCTAGGACTCCTTCCCTGACTCAGACCATGACCCAGCCATGACCCAAGCCAAGCCATGCAAAGCCTAACCCCTTAAATCCAAACCTTGGCCCCAAAAACGCAAGCCACGGTTCCAGCTTCTATCATGTTCGTGTGCAGCGATGTTTGTGCTTCCTAGGACTCCTTAAAATCATATAAAACAATTCCCTTTCAATTCCTAATCATGGCAGCCCCTTATGTACATACAAATCATGATTTTGGATAAAAACACATGCTTTGAAAATTCATACTTGATGCATAAACGAAAATATTCAAAGGTGCAACTTGTTTTTCATGCAATACATAATTAAATACATGATATGGTGTGATGAATGAGTAAAGGAAAGAATATGGAATGCCTTTGCGTGTATAACGCACAAATTAACGTTATCGAATCGAAGAACGGCAACGAATGACCTTGGCTTGAAAACCCTTGAGAAATTTGAAACTTTCTCCTTGAAATCCTTGTGTGTGTCGTGTGATGGTGTGAGAGAAGTTTTAAACGTTTAGGGGAGAATGGCGTGTGTTATGTTTGAATTGTGGGGTGATTTACACTTTAAATAATAATTAAAACACTAATGGTAGCTTTCACCCCTTAACAAGGTTAGTTAGGCCCATTAAGCCAGATAGTGCTTTATAAAACTATTTTGTTTAATAAAGTTTGTGAAATTATTAGCCGGTTTGTCAAAACATTCGTATTTTTGTTCAAAATCGTATACCGATAAAAATTACGTCCCGACGTATAAAATCACCTCAAAACTCCTTATTTCAAAATTAAGAAAAAGCATCAACCTTATTTTAAGTAAATAAAAACAATTATTAAATAAAAACATTTTCCATTTTTCAGCACTGGGTCTTTGTTCATCGATCGAAACTCGAATGACTTTTAAAATACATTTTAATGCATTCAGGCAGAAAATTACATTTAATCATGTAAATATGCACATCATAATTAATTTATGAAATTAAAGAAATTAAAATACATAAGAAGTTGATAATCTTGAATGCATGTGGTTCATGTGGACCTTCGAATTTTCAGGACGTTACACTGAGATTCCTTTACTTTCAATGGTTTACTGATATCAGTCCCTAATTTTTACTCCTCTATGGGGGCGAGGCCATATAGCGGTTACATCCCCACTGCCTAAGGGTCATATCATGGTGGGATTCTCTCCTATATCAAGTTGAATCATCACAGTGCCAATACATAACTCGTGCAACAATCGTAACAAGAAGGTATAGAAGAAGAATTCGCCCCCGATCGAATTTTAAAACACACGAAATGCATAACCGAAATTTACAGATTTAAAACAAGCCCACTTATCTAAGACCTGGAAGAAAACATGAAGAATTAAAAAATTATAGAAGAATCATGCAACCGACACTTCGAAAACGCAACAAGACATCGCCTAGAAATCAGCCGTCTTGAAAAATTCATTGTGCCTTATTGATCTGTTGGATCGGGCTCAAAATTTCACAGTATGTTCAAAAGTTTGTCAAATAAATTATGAATGATGGAGATCGGGTTTGGAAGTTGTTTTAACCTGCTTATGGACGAATAATCGTAAGTATACTGTTCTCGCCTAGAATATGAGCAGTTTTCTTGCAATGACTATAAACAAAAACTAACCGTTGATTTGGTCGAATTTTGAATATGTTATTCGGAACATATTGAGACATATTCTGAACGATGGAAATCGTATTCCGTCTACCCGAGCAAGCGAAACTGAATTTCTGAACTTGGACAAAATTTTGATGACTCGTGCAGAATTTTTGGGAGAAATTTCGAGAGGTGACTGATGTTTGAACTTTTGAATCAAATTTTAAATTTAGGATAATATCATTATTTATCCATGATATTGGATAATTTCAAAATTTATATATCCATTCCTTGGATATATTTTCTAAATTATACATTAAATACATCCTTGAATTAGAAATCTAGGATCATATTATCCTTTGTTCGATCTTTATCCATGTATCTCAATATCATCGCAAATCTTTATCTGCTCATCCTCAAATATTCCTTGTTTAAATCCTTAGATCGTAGTCTATTCATTATCCTAAGTTCAAAATATATGCACAATATTATCTTAAATCTTGAGCTCAAAAATATTGTACACGATAAAATTATCCACTCAATTTTAGATAATCTTGCAAATCTTACATCTTAAATAATGAGATAGATACCCGAAGATTGCGTAATCCTAGTACCATTAAATATTATCACGATTATACTAAAAATCTTGGGTTTTACATGATGTCTTGCAGAGCTTGATCGTACTGAATGTCACCTTATCCAAGGTTTTATACAAAATATCTTTAGCCGCATTGTCTAGGTTGGATTTCCTCTTATCTTCTGTAGTTCATTCTTCTTTGGGCTTTTCAATACGATGGGGACCATCAGTTATTGCCACTGCAGTATTTGCTTTCACTATTTTCATGGTTCCGTCAGTGATAACGTACCCCATGTCATCATCTTGTGCAGCTAGATGAACTTGCATCCTAATATTCCAGTCATCAAACTCTTCTCTTGAGAACATTTGGATTTTATTAAACGACAACATATTGATAAGATGAATGGATAGGAAGTATTCAGAAACAATATTCAACTGCTCTGATACCACTTGTTAGGATCGGTTGAGTCTGATTAACAACTTCTTCGATGAATGAATCAGTTTAGTGATAAACTGAATTCGCGAATCTTGTTGTCAATGTCGATCAGTTAACTAAAATAGTGCAAAAATAACTGAGTGAAAGATAGAATAAAACTGATAAGAGACAACACACGATTTGTGGATGTTCGGAGATTTCAAATACTCCTAAATCACCCCTTCTATCTCGAAAAAATGATATTCACTAAAAGTCTTTGATCTATATAAAAATTTGTACAAACCCTCAATACTGCCAAGACTAAAACTCTTAGTATCAATAAAATTTTATTAGTACTCGACTGATGTACATTCAAAGCACAACTGATCTATAAAAGATCGATTATAATAACAATGAGTGTTTGTGCTTAAGCTCAAAGTATAGCCTGAAAGCTATGAATATGTATGATAAGCGTGAGCTTCTGTAAAACTGAGCTTTGAAAGAATATGCATAGAGTTTTTGCTAAACTTTGGTAATGAGGTTTCAATAACTGGGTAACTCGGTCACCTTTCTTCAGCTGATCTTCTCGACTATTTATAGTCTTTGCTTATAACGGTAACAATGAATGCATTTGAATCTTTATATCCGTTGTATAGCCACGTCAACATTATTCTGACAATCGTACACTGCAGCTTTTCTGAAACACGGCGTTCCCATTGCTCTTGTACAAACTGTCGGTTGTTGGCTACGTTTTTAACTGATGACGTGTAAATTTGATAATCAGTTGACTTCTTTAGCCGATAGGATTAACTGATTGTTTTGTAATTGATCAGTATTAACTGATCGCTGTGTAACTCATCAGTCTTAACTGATCGTTCAGTTGATCAGTTTAGTAGCCTTTGATTATATACGCATTAATCTTCAGTTCCGGCAACTATCAATTACAAAACTTCAGTTCAGTTATCTTCAGTTTTCTTAATCATTTGTTCAATCTTTTCATGCTTAATTTTTCAAAATCCGAAATTAAGTTTCAAACACGTTCTATTGCATTGAAAAGTCGTGAAAGATATTATTCAGTACTTAAGAAGTTCTAAAAAAGAAATAAGAAATTATTCATGGTCTATGGGATGTAAAATTAAAATAAAAAGGCTAAACTGAATTTAGCTTCCAATCATATGTGGACGATTCAAAATCAACGTCTAGATTTGTATTCAAGCTCAATAATGATGTTGTCTCTAGGAAGAGTTCCAAGCAAGACACCATAACGGCACCACTGAGAATGAATACATAGATGCATCAGCTGTAACAAAAGAGACTATTTGGATGAGAAATTTTGTCTAAGAGTTGGGCGCCATTTATAATGAAGTTGATCCAGTCCTGGTGTAATGCAACAAAATGGGTGTCGTTGGCAAGAAAATGAGCCAAGGTTTCATCAACGACCTAAACATATACTGATAAAGTTCCACATCATTAGAGATTGTGGGAGGAAAAGACATATTAGTTGAGAGAATCGCCTCTGTAAACAACGTTGTTGAACCACTTACGAATCCTCTGCCATGGCCTTTGTTTGAGAAACATCGTTAAGAAATTTTTTTGAGATCTATGGGTAGTTGGTTATAAGATAAATGGGGGATTGTTAGATTAGGTTACTAGAAAGTCAACTTGTGGCTTGTGCTTTATTTACTTTATGGTTTTATCTAATTATGACATTTACTTTATTTTTATACTCATGCAAGCTGCATTGATAAAAACCCTTAATATACTATAGTACCTTGAGGTCTATCTATCAACGTAGATCATGAAATTCATTATTTGTGTACTGTATATTCTTAATTTGTTTTTAGTCTATTAAGTCAACTTAAATAAGGATAAAGGTCGTTCGAGCTCGAGACTATTATATGTAATATTAACACCACGTATATTTGGTGTGAGCCAGGATATGTCTAAACATACAGATGAGTGATCATATGATAATCGTACTGAACAACCCTTTCTCGAACTTTCAAAGTAGTTATCACTTATCAATTAGATTAGTCCGCGGTTATGATTACACACCATTAGTCCTTAGACCAGAGATAACATAGAGGCTCTACATATTATTGCTACACTTTGGCTTGTTTACTGACTCCACAAAAGTCATCAGGTGGCGAGGTTTGGTGTATTTCTGACATATATAGGAGCCATTTCTTTGTAGTCAGGAATTCATCGCTCATCAACGGTCATGGGTATCTGTTGGAAACTTAATTTCAGTGATTTGACAAATTAAGAGATTAAATCAATTGAAATAACAGATCACAAACTGACAATTGCTTAACGGAAGATTAATGCGCAGGTTATTAAAGGCAACTGAAACCAGCCGAGCTGAATCTACAAAGTCAACTGACTGATCAGTTGGAAACTTATCAATTGAGATATTCAGTTGTGTGGTTACCAGCGTCTACATATCAGCTGATCATTCAGCTGAACACGTCACCAGTTGAAAATGACATTCAACCGACAATAGTACAAAGCAGACTGAAACTCGTAGTGGAACACCTCATTTCAGAATTTGCAGCTTACGAATGTCAGATGTATATTGACATGGCAATCAACAGATATAAAGATTCAAATACATTACTGTTGAAGAGAAGCCTATAAGTAGGCGAGAAGAGCAGTTGAGAAAACAACTCTTATCAACACGATTCATCTATTCTCTCAAGCTTGCTGTTACCCTGCTGAATTTATTACTCTCCTTTGAGATTCAGAAAGCTCACACTTATCAGAATTATTCGTAGCATTTAAGGCTACCTTTCGAGCGTACTAGCACAAACCATTGTATTATTTATTTGATCTAAACTAGATCAGTTGTGCTAAGTCCAGTCGAGAACTGTAAGAAATTTAGTAAACGAAGAGTTTCAATCTTGGCAGTGTTAAGTCCAAACTGAAGTGGGTCTGTACAAGTTTTGTATTGATCAAAGTCTTTTAGTGCATAACATATCCTTGTGATAGAAGGGGTGACGTAGGAGTTATTCAATCTCCGAACATCCATAAATCTTCGTGTCATTACTTCAGTCATTTATTCTATCTTTCAGTCAGTTTATCTCTGCAACTATATTCATTTAAACTGATTTTCATCGACTGACAATAATCCTGTGACACCTCTGAGCCATTTACAATAAAATAACAGCGGAATTTAAAATTTTTCTTTAAAGGGAGGAAGGATTCAAAATACATTTCCAATATATATACCATCAAAAGAATATACATGATCCCAAAAAGTGTTGCATCAAAATACAAAATATCATTTTGATCATGTATAACAAAATAATCTTCCACTTCCTTCCTTCTCGTATGCATATGACTCCGGGCCACAATCAACGTCCTGGTCCGTCGCTCTTATCTGCATCACATGAAATAACTGAAATGAGTATAAAACTCAGCAAGTGGAACTCTTACGTAGCAATGATACATAGTATATTCTGTAAAACATGGCTTTGAAAACATAAAATACCATCAACTCTGAAACATGTATATCGTAGCAATAGCATAACAATGAGATGGTATTTCTCTTTACTATGGTGGATTGATATCAATAGTAACTCTGTCTGTGGTGCTCTTATCCCATCGATATAAATCGACAACTCTGAGGGATATAAGCCTATGGTCGTTGATCAACTAATTGCATGCAATCTCTGACTATGTATCTATCAATCCATAAAACATTTAAACTCTTTCTTTGGGACATTTTATCAAACACCTTGAATACTATATCTTTGTATTCCTCTTTCAATACAATTGAGACATACAATGCCTCCAATAGATATAACAAATGAATCAATACATAACTATGAAGCAAATGAAGGGAATAACACATTACAACCTTTGAAACACAATACATATAACATCATGTGAGCACAAGGGATGAATTTCCACTTACAAACCACAAGAACACCTTGAATCTATAATCTTGGTACCAAACCTACAACAATAAACCATGTATTGAACCATAAACAACTCAATAATCATAAACCCATATCAATTAATCCATAAAATCAACACATCACCAAACCCATATCATCTCTCTTCCAAAACCAAGAAATAACAACATCAAAAGCTTACCTTAGCTTCCTAGCACCAAGAAGAACTTCGATCTTAACTCAAATCACCAACTAAAAGCTTGAATCAAAGATAGGAAGTGAAAGAAATAAGGAACCCTAGCCTTCCCAAGGAGAGAAATCCGAAAATGAGAGGTGAGAAATGAGAGAAATGGAGCAACACTTGTATATAAGCACTTAAAACTCCAAAACACGTTTTTTAAAAATCGCTGGCCATCCGGGCGAACATCTTTTTCCGCCCGAGCGCAGAACTCACGGCCAGAAATCCAAAATTTTCGAAGTAGGCTCGCCCAGGCGGACATTTATTCCCGCTCGGGCGCGCACTCTGCGCACTGCCACTCCAAAGATTGCTTCTGAAACGCCTCTTCCCTTCATAATTTGGAAAGGTGGTAAACTACAAAGTTGTAGCTCTATGTCTTATCTTAAATCCCTCAAACTTTCAGATCAATTGGACGTCTGAGTAAAAATTTATGCCCATTCTCCCAACATGTGTCACTGGAGGAACGTCGAAACACACGAAACACTTCGGGGCACTTTTGGCTTACCTTCCACAATGATGTGAACAAAACTCAAAATAAGAAAGTTACACCTATATGTCTTATCTTTCTAATGGAAAAGGCGTCACCTTATTTGGATCAATATACAATTTATCATGAATTTAATCGTAACGCCGCTACAAAAGCACTACACATCATCTATAACCAACCATACTATAAATCATAAATCGAAACTCTTAACATCCAAACTATACCTAAACTTGACCAAGTAGTCAATAAACTTATGAAAACTTAAACCGTACCGTACACCAGGCTTGGCTATTACAAATCCTAAGTTTCAGTTTATCACAAAACTGACACTTCATTCGAAAAGATCATAAAATTAGTGAGTGTTTATTCAACCTCCCCTTCTAAACACCTTTCAACCAATCAACCGATCCTAATAAGTGGTATCAGAGCAGTTGAATCTTGTCTCAGAATATTCTTACTTGCAAACTGATCAACATGTCTTCATTCAACAAAATACCTATGTTTTCAAGAGAAGATTTTGTCCACTCAAAAATTAGAATGCAGGCTCATTTAGCTGCATAAGATGATCACATGTGGTATGTCATCACTGATGGTCCCATGAAGATTCTAAAAGCAAACACTGCAGTTGTCATTACTGATGGGGCACCTCATCGCATAGAAAAGCACAGAGATGAATGGACAACTGAGAACAAAAGGAAAGCCAATCTAGACAATGTGGTTAATGATATCTTATACAAAACGCTGGATAAAGTCACTTTCAGCAAAATCAAAATGTGCAAAACTGGCAAAGAAATTTGGGAAAAACTGATCCAGCTGTGTGAAGGAAACGAGCAAACAAAAGAGAACAAGCTATAAGTTGATGTTCAGAAATTTGATAACATCAAGATGAAAGTTGATGAATCCATGCATGAATATGATGAAAGGATCAGTGGAATTATCAATGAGCTAAATGCACTTGGCAAAGTGTATTCCAACAAAGAAGTGGCACTGAAAGTCGTCAGAGGTCTTTCCAAAGAATGGGATGTTAAGACCATGGCAATGAGAGAGTCAAAGGACCTTAACAAGGTCGAACTCCATGACTTGTTTGCTGATCTAAAGGCTTACGAGTTTGAACTACAAACCAGATAAGGAGAACCTTCCACACCTGCTGCGACAACTGCTTTAACTGCTGTCAGACTGGAACCAACTGGTTCAGTTGACAAATCTGCTGATCAATTGAGCAATGATGCTATGTCATTGTTTGTCAAGAAATTTGGAAGGTTCATGAGGTGAAATCAAGGAAACTTCCAGAAGCAATATCAGAAGAACCAATCCAAAGAAGAATCCTATGTTTGCTACAACTGTGGCAAATTTGGTCATTTCATTGAAGACTGTCCTAAGCCAAAGAATGACAGTCGAGCATCAACTGATAAGGGGAAGAAGCCCTATGAGCACAAAAAAGAAGGAACAAGGATGACAAGAAATCATTCAAAAAGAAGCATGAAGTACTCTTGGCTGAAGAAAGGAAATCGAAGTGGGCTGAAACTGACAGTGATGAGTCAGAATCAGAAAGCACAATCAGTTCAAGTGATGATGAAGAAGAAGTCAAGTGCTTAATGACATATGATTGATAAGTGCATTTTGTGCACTTAAATTATTCTTATAATTCATATAGATTGTTAGTTTTCTTGGGCAGAATTATGCATTTTTGTTATTTTTGGTGTGGTTGCATGAATTCAGGGACGTCTACGACATGGGCGTGAAAATGAACTAAAATGGCACTTAGGAGAAGAAGTGTGAGCAAATCAAGCACTGAAGGCAGTAAGACCCGCGCATATGCGCCACTCATGGTGCGCATATGCGCGCGAGACATGAAGCGAGACCAGAGAACCTCGCGCTTATGCGCCGGACATGTGCGCGCATATGCGTGCGCGAAGGAATTTCGGATGAACAAAACAGAAGACTCCGCGCATGTGCACGGAGCAATGGCGCATGTGCGCGCACATAAGATCCATATAGAAAGAGGCGCGCATATGCGCCGTACTTGGTCGCGCATATGCGCGCGGCGCGATATTCAGAATTAAATAGTTTCGTCGTGGGAATAAGAGGGGGTTCTGAAAATTGTAAACACAGCTGACATATCATAGGGCGAAAAGAAAAAAGCGAGAGCCAACGACGGAGCGCGAAGAACGGAGTATAAAGACGCTAAATCCGGACACAGAGACGCACTTTCATCTCTCTTCAACACGTTTCTAATCTGGTTCTTTATTTTTACGTTTTAATGATTTCAAACAGGTTTTGTTGTGATCTAGATCTGAGCATGAACTAATTTTATTTTCTAGAGATTGACGGAGTCATGGTTGAACCTATGTTATTGACGTTTGAATTTTCATTGAATTAATTCATCGTATTTACGTGTGATTTCTTGTCTGTAATGCTTTTGGATTACTGGCCATAATTCGACTGATCTAATAATTGAGATCTAACACTCGAAAGAGGGGATTGAAATTAGGACAGGGGAAATCATATCGTCAGATGTTTATAACGTGCAAAAGACGTATAACTTTGGCGAATCCATAAGAGAACCTTGTTTGCATTTATTACGTGTTACATGATTTTGAATAGACATATTAAAATCGGCAATAGGTAATACAGTTCTATTTATCACTTGAAAAAGGGAATAGAAAATATTGTGAGTTATTGGTTAATAAATATGGTGCAAATTAATAATATGTTAGACGATTTTAATTTAGCATAGGGGAGACTCGACGAAATCATATCTCTAGATTGCTTTACTCACTGAATCTCGACTGTGTGCATAAGATTTACATAATTCGTTATTTTATCTGAATTGATTGTAAACCAAATCTTTGATTTTTCTAAATAAAGTTGAACTATGTCAATTATGGTACTTAATATTCAATTTTAAATAATTACTCTTTGTGAGATCGATATCTGTACTCATACCAGTACTAAAACTTGACACCATATACTTGCGGTAGTGAAAATACGCAACAAGTTTTTGGCGCCGTTGCCGGGGAGTAATGTATTTAATTGCATATTGATATCATTACTAAGTAGTATTGATTTTAGTTTAGACTTTATTTTATTTTATTTATTTTGTTAATCTATAATCTTTTTGTTTTGCAGTGCATGCGAAGATATCAAAATCCCGACTTGCTGTTTTGATCCGGAAATCGAAAGAACTGCCAGGAAATTAAGGAAAGCAAGGAGAGACAAAATTAAAGCAATGGATGAAAACAGAGATAATCAGAATGAGCTCCTGAGAGAGGTGCCAATCCAAGAACATTTTCGTCCAGTCATAAACGCTCATATTCTGGAATAGCTCGCGGAACCATTGCTGCTAATGACTTCGAGCTAAAGCCCGCACTCATCCACATGGTTCAACAGAACCAGTTTGGAGGAGCAGCCACTGTGGATCCCCATCTTCATATCAGAACTTTTCTGGAGATCACGGACACGGTAAAAATTAACGGTGTTTCTGACGAAATTATTCGATTGCGCCTGTTTCCGTTTTCTCTCAGGGATTAAGCTAGGAGTTGGCTCCAATCTCTACCTCTGGGAATTATTACTACATGGGCAGATTTGGTCACGAAGTTTCTATCAAAATATTTCCTCTAGCCAAGTCTGCTCAGCTGAAAACATATATCACCAACTTCAGGCAGAGAGAACTTGAGGTGTTATATGAGGCGTGGGAGCGATACAAAGAATTACTCAGGAAGTGTCCGAATCATGGATATGAAGATTGGGTGTAGATTGAGTTATTTTACAATGGTTTGGATGGACCAACTAGAGGGAATGTGGATGCAGCCGCCGGAGGTACTATTTTTTCTAAAACACCTTATGAGGCTTATGAATTGCTTGAACAGATGACCATTAACAGTTATCAGTGGCCGAGTGAGAGATCTGGATCAAAGAAACCTGCTGGAGTGTACGCTGTAGACCCGATCACATCACTTACTGCACAGGTTTCGGCATTGACCGCATAGATTTCAGCGATGAACAAGCAAGGCCAATCTACATCTGATGTAGCGCTGGTGACTGCTGACGAAGAGCCAGTTATGGAGGAAGCTCAGTACATCAATAAAAATCGTGGCTATGGAGGTTATCGAGGTAATCCTACCCCTAATACTTATCACCCAGGTTTGAGGAATCACGAGAATTGCTCTTATGCGAACAACAAGAATGTGTTGAATCCTCCACCGGGTTTCAATACACAGAAGGGGGAAGGAAAGCCATCTTTTGAAGATCTAGTTGGGACGTTTGTGACTGAGTCTGGGAAAAGAATGGCGGGAACTGAGTCTCGTCTTGATAACATGGAGACACACATGGGCAATATGGGTGCCACGATGAAATCCTTGGAAATACAGATTGGGCAACTAGCAAATTCTTTGAAAGATCAGAATAGAGGACAGTTCCCATGCAATACAGAGGTGAATCCTAGGGAGCAATGCAAAGCTGTCACATTGAGGAGTGACAAGGAAATTGGAATCGCAGAGCCTACTGAAGAGAATGCAGAGATTTGTGTTGAGGAAAATGATGGAAAGGGTGCAAGTATTGGTGAAGAGAAAGTGGAGGAACCTAAGAAAGTGATTGAGCAGCAACCTTTACCAAAGGTAATTCTTCCATATCCACAGAGGTTCAAGAAGAAAGGACTAGACGACCAGTTTGCGAAGTTCCTGGAAATCTTCAAGAAAATACACATTAACATCCCATTTGCCGATGCATTGGAACAAATGCCCAATTACGCTAAGTTCATCAAGGATGTGATGTCCAAGAACAGGAAACTTCAAGAATTTGAGACCGTGAATCTAACCGAAGAGTGTAGTGCCATACTCCAAAGAAAACTACCACGGAAACTCAAAGATCTAGGGAGTTTTACTATTCCTTATGTTATTGGTGGTTCTAGAGTAAATAGAGCTTTATGTGATTTAGATGCCAGTATTTTAATGCCTTTTTCTATTTACAGGACCTTGGAGCTTGGTGAGGTGAAGCCTAGAACTATTACTTTGCAGCTGGCAGACAGATCACTTACCTATCCACGAGGGATAGTAGAGGATGTGCTGGTAAGGGTAGACAAATTCATATTTCCTGCTGATTTCGTCATTTTAGATATGAAAGAAGACCAGGAAACCCCGCTTATCTTTGGAAGACCATTCTTGGCTACCGGAAAGGCCCTGATTGATGTGCACAAGGGCGAGTTCACACTGAGAGTAGGTGGAGATGAAGTGGTGTTCAACATCTACAACACCATCAGAGGACCAAATGAGGTAAGCACTTGTAATAACATTGATATCATTGATTCTTGTGTATCCCATGTTGGTGTAGGTAGGATGATGAAAAACTCTTTGGAAAGATGCTTCCTGGAGTCAATTTCTTCTGTGCATGAAGAAGACTGGGATGTGCGAGAGGAGCTACTTGCTCTCAATACGCTACCTAAAGAAAAGATTGATGCCCAACTTGAAGAGTTACTTGAAGATGCAAGTAAAGAGGTACCAAAAGCATCCCCCGCATTAAAGGATTTACCGAGTCACTTGTGCTATGAGTTTCTAGACGAGAGTTCGTCCTATCCGGTAATCATCTCTTCTGCTCTTACTATTGAAGAAAATGATAAGTTGTTGAGAGTATTGCGAGAGTTTAAATCTGCTTTGGGATGGACAATTTGTGATATCAAGGGGATTAGCCCTACTGTTTGTATGCATAAAATCTTGATGCAGGAGTCCTATTCCCCCTATGTTGATCATCAGAGAAGGCTTAATCCAGCCATGAAAGAGGTTGTGAGAGCTGAGGTATTAAAATTGTTAAATTCTGGTGTTATTTATGCTATATCTGACAGTTCTTGGGTTTCACCAGTACAAGTAGTGCCTAAAAAGGGGGGTATAACTGTGGTGAGAAATGAGAATAACGAATTGATATCAACTCGTCCAGTGACTGGTTGGCGAGTGTGTATAGATTATAGGAAATTGAATGATGCTACTAGGAAAGATCATTTCCCTCTTCCCTTTATTGACCAGATGCTTGATAGAGTAGGTGGTTATCATTATTATTGCTTTCTAGATGGTTATTCAGGTTACAATAAGATTTTCATAGCACCGGAGGATCAAGAGAAGACTACCTTCACTTGCCCCTACGGTACATTTGCTTTCTGGAGAATGCCATTTGGTCTTTGCAATGCACCTGCTACTTTTCAGAGGTGTATGATGGCCATATTTTCTGACATGGTCTAGGAAATAATGGAAGTTTTTTAGGATGATATATCTGTCTTTGGTTCATCATTTGATCATTGTTTGCAGAATCTAAGGCTTATTTTGCAGAGATGCCGGGAGAAGAATTTAGTGTTGAATTGGGAGAAATGTCACTTCATGGTGAAAGAAGGTATTGTGCTTGGGCACAAGATTTCAGCCAGAGGGATAGAAGTGGACAGGCCAAAGTTGTAGCAATTGAGAATCTCCCACCGCCGAAGAATGTGAAAGGGATCAAAAGTTTCTTGGGACATGACGGGTTCTATCGTTGTTATATTAAAGATTTCTCAAAAATTACTAGACCCTTAAGTAATTTGTTAGAAAAAGATTCTACATTTATTTTTGACGATGATTGTTTGCAGGCATTTAACAGGATCAAGACAGCACTGATTTCTGCCCCCATTATGATAGTGCCTGATTGGAAGGAGCCCTTTGAGCTCATGTGCGACGCTAGCGACTATGCTGTGGAGGGAGCATTGGGACAAAGGCGAGACAGGATGTTCAAGGCTATCTACTATGCAAGTCGTACACTTAATGCAGCCCAACAGAATTACACAACTACTGAGAAAGAGATGCTAGCAGTGGTGTTTGCATTCGATAAGTTCAGAACATATCTCATTGGCACCAAGGTAACTGTTTTCACTGACCATGCAGCTCTTCGTTACTTGTTTTCCAAAAAGGATGCAAAGCCCAGTTTGATACGATGCATACTCCTGCTTTCAAGAATTTGATTTGAAGTCAAAGACAAGAAAGGTTGTGAGAACCAGGTGGCAGATCACTTGTCACGCCTGGAGCTGGAAGAAATAACTGAAGGTGGAGTTATCAATGAGTCGTTCCCAGACGAACAACTCTTCAAGGTAAATGTTACACATCCTTGGTTTGCAGATATAGCTAATTTTCTTGTTGCAGGAGAATTACCGTCAGATTTAACTTATCACTAAAAGAAGAAATTTCCTCATGATTCCAAGTTTTATCTGTGAGACGATCCTTTCTTGTTCAAGAGATGCTCTGATCAGATAATTAGACAATGTGTAGCAGAGGAAGAAGTGGGCACGATTCTAGAGAAGTGTCATTCCTCACCCTATGGTGGACACATTGGAGCATCTAGAACAGCAGCTAAGGTATTACTGTCAGGTTTTATTGGCCTAATTTGTTTAAAGACAGTTATACTTTAGTAAAGTCGTGTGATAAATGCCAAAGAGTTGACAATATTTCTAGACGCCATGAATTACCACTAACAAATATTTTGGAGGTGGAACTTTTTGATGTCTGTGGTATTGACTTTATGGGTCCATTCCCATCTTCTTTTGGTCAATTTTATATTTTACTCGCTGTTGACTATGTCTCTAAATGGGTGGAAGCAATTGCCACTAGTACTAATGATGCCCGAGTTGTTGTTAACTGCGTCCACAGGAACATCTTTACAAGATTTGGAACCCCTAGAGCCGTAATCAGTGATGAAGGTACATATTTTTGTAACAAAATTTTTAACTCACTGTTGGCTATGTATGATGTGAAGCACAGGGTGACACTAGCATACCACCCGCAAGCTAATGGACAAGCAGAAATATCCAACCGGGAGATCAACCAGATATTAGAAAAAACAGTGAAGACGAATCGGAAGGATTGGGCAATTGAACTGGATGATGCGTTATGGGCGTACAGGACTGCATACAAGACACCTATCGAGATGTCACCTTATAGGTTGATCTTTGGGAAAGCTTGCCATCTACCTTTGGAACTGGAGCAAAAGGCCTTCTGGGCTGTGAAAAAACTGAATTTTTATATGGGGGCAGTTGGTGAGCAACGACTGTTGCAATTGAATGAGATGGAGGAATTCAGGAATGATGCATACGAGGATGCAAAGACATACAAATAAAAACCAAGAGATGGCACAACAAGAAGATTCTTCGACGAGATTTCGAACCACGGCAACAGGTGTTATTATTCAATTCTCGACTGAGGTTGTTTCCCGGTAAGTTAAAATCACAATGGCCTGGACCATTCACAGTGGAAACAGTGTATCCACATGGTGCAATTGAGTTGACGTGCAACAATGGTCAGACATTTAAAGTAAATGGTCAGAGGGTCAAGCATTACTTTGGAAGTGAAGTGCGACACATGGACAACATCCCACTTGGAGAACCAAAGTAGACAGGAGAAATTCAGGCTGATGATGTTAAACCAAGCGCTGTGTGGGAGGCAACCCACATTTATTTATTTTTCGCATTCGTTGTTTTTTTATTATTTTATTTCAATTCCTTAGTTTATTAAATTTTGATTTTCTCTATTCAAGTATTAATTTGAATTGTTTTATTTTGGCAGGTATTAAAAAAAAATAATTCGAAAAGCTTATGGACAGTGTGCGCCGCGCATATGCGCGATTTATTTTCGCGCACATGCGCGACACAGGCAGAAGGCTCCGCGCACATGCGCCACTCAAGGCACGCACATGCGCAACACAGGCAGAAGGCACCGCGCATATGCGCCACTCAGAGCGCGCATATGCGCGATCTGACAAGTCAATTACACTCGGAAGGCGAGATATGCGCCACTTATGGACGCGCATATGCGCGAAAGACCACATGAGGGACAGAAACCTTCGCGTATATGCGCGGGATTCAGACGCGCATATGCGCGCGACCTGTTATTAAAAAAAGGGCGAACCCTTCATCAGATTTAAAAGAAACGCCGCCCCTCTAAGAAAAAAAAACCGTCGCCCCTCTCAGAAAAACGCCGCTTCCTATCACGAAACGCCGCCGCCGCCGCACTTCACCGCTAGCTGAACACCGAAGCTTTAACCCCACTCCGATTTACCATCACCTTTTGGTACGAGTTAGGGCTTTATCTAAATTTGTTCAATCCTACGTCATATTTAGAAGTGGTGTTCGATCTACTTGGGGAGTGTTTGATATCGTCAATTTGTTACTTCTCGTTGTTCTAAAGTAGTTTGTGACTGGGTTTGCACGTTATATTCCTAAACGGATTAGTTGGTGGGTGAGATTATATCTGCTATACACATTGGGGTGCGATTATCGGATTTTGGCTTTTCAGTTGTTGAATTAAGTGTGTGGGTGTAGTCTTGCATTATTAATTAATATGGCGCTGAAAAAGAAATCAAAGAAGGGTGCTTCTTCTCCCGCAAGTTTTGATTCGCAACGATTTTGGAATGAGGAAGCCCAGCAAATTTATGAGAGCTCTATGACTCGGTCCATGATCCCGGAGAGGGGATTTAATTTATCGATAGCACGTGGTGTGATTGTGAATGAACTGGAACGAAGAAATGGGTTGAATTTGCTCATCCTCCTCTAGATGTTGTGATCTCAGTTGTGCGGGAGTTCTATGCTAATCTGCGGATACGCCATGACGAGTCGAAAGTGTTGGTGAGAGGTAAATCGGTATCGTCTGACTCTCAAATGATAAACATGATCTATCAGATGCCAAACCTCGACCAAGACGAGTAAAGTGAATTTCTAGAAGATGGGGTTAATTATTCAGAGGTCATTCAGACCGTATGTCAGGCAGGTGTTGTATGGAAAATGAGCTTGAGTGGTCAAATTTCTCTAAAAAACTCCAATATAGGCCCCAATGCAAGTGCGTGGACATCGTTCGTATTGGCCCGGATTCTCCCATCCTCGCACTACCATGATGTAACCAAAGACAAAGTTGCACTTGTCTTTGCTATTTTGATGGGCAAATCTGTTGACTTGGGGAAAATAATTTATGGATCGATTATGAGAGCAGGCACAGGGTTAGCCACGGTCGTCCTTCCATGCCCTCATATTGTTACCGATCTATGCAGACAGGCCGGCGTGTCATGGTTGCCTGATGAGCAAGTGCTTAAGCCGAAGGCCCCCCATTGTTGCCTTCTTTGGAGCTGCCTCTTATATTCCCCACGAGTATCCAGATGAAGAGGAGCTCCCACAATCACAGCTTCCACCACCACCACCACCTGAGGCAGCCAGACAGCGTAGGGGAGACCGATTTCGTAGACTTGAGACAAAGATGGAGGACCAAAGGAGGTTACTGGTTGAGCAGCACTAGGTACTGGATTCGCTTCAGTACCGCAACGACTATTTCATGGGATACATGATGGACTTCACTTCCGTGCTTGCTCAGCAGTTCCCACCTATAGGTCCAGAGGATCTAATGTTTCCCCAGCCACCTGCATGGCCACCTCAGTATCTTGGAGTCCCTTACCATCCCCCACCCCAGAACATGGACGAGGATGACAACGATGGTGACGGCGAGCACTGACGCTCGTCGTGGGAGGTATGCTTGTTCCGTTCTTTCATGTTTATACATTGAGGACAATGCATACTTTAAGTTTGGGGGGGTGATTTAATTTTGATGTTTATTTTTTTAAAAAAAAGGAAAAAAAAGAAAAGAAAAAATTTAAATTTAGTCTTTATGTCCATTTTTAGTCTTTAAATTGTTTGTTTTTTTTTAGAGTTGTGGAATTAAGGTAATAACTAAACGATGATGAGAGTTGACCCGAAACACATGTTGTTCCAATATTACGAATCTAAATGCATGCTATCTTTACTTAACCATTCACACTAATTCATGATTGCTATGATTGTTGATACAACCGATGTCAAGAGAGTGTTCATGTGATTTGTGATTTGGAATGTATGAATGGACTCCAAAACCTGCATGTTGATTGCTTGTTGCTGAGTTACATGTTCACTAACACAAAAATGATTCAGGCAGTCTTTGAATTATGTTGGTCCTGTTTTTCCTTGAATAATTTGTCAATTGTTAGCCTTTTGAGCCTAAATGAGAATGAGATGTGTGATTTGTTCTGTTTGAATACCCAAAAACATGATATATCTGTGTTTGTTGATTGGTAAATTGAAAGTAGTCTAGAACTTGGTTTGGCACTCTTCGAGGCGAGATATGGGTATTGTGCAATTTAGGGACGATTTAGGCAATTTTTGTAACGTTTGAGCCTTTCAAGCCTACCCATAACATCATATTATACCCTAGTGTCCCATGTTTGAGCTTAATGAAAATCGAATGGAGTGTGCCAAGGCACACAAAAGCCCCCATTCGTATCAATTCTAAATCCCTACGTCAACTACCAACTTTTGAGCATATACACTTGTACCTACCGAAAACTGAGAGAAAACTAACATGTGTGTCACTACAAAAGTTCTTCTCCCTTGTGCGCGTATTAGAATATCATTGAAAAAGAGGAAAAATATGAAAAGAAAGAAATGAATTTCTATGAAAAAAAAAGAAAGATGTTGTTGAGAAAAAGGAGAAGGAAAAAGTTGAAAGAAGAATAAAAGAATATGACGTATTGATGTGAAAAAGAGGACAAAATAGTGAATATGTTGTGGCAAAGCAAGTGGATGTTAAACAAGAGGAAGAAGGAGAAGCGTGTTGAAAAATAAATTAGTTTGTTTCTCTCACTTTTGATTCCCCATCTTCATTTGTAGCCATTAACCACAGCCTAACGTTATAAGCTTAAATGACCTATTACCCGAGTCACACGTACCCAATATACTAGTGGAGAAGAGTTGCCAAAGTTAAGCCTATGGACACTTGAGAAATGCCGTCGATAGACATAGAATTTGATTTTGTACATGTGCGCATCTCATGATATTGGACTTTGTTTGGTCAATTATTGTTTTCAGATTGCCATTTTGTTTAGCCAAATGTTACCCTATAAGTCTTGTTGATTTGTGAAGGTAAATGTGTGCCTCAATGGTTTTGCTAATTACATGTGTGTCGAGGAGTCCAGAATTTTATGAGATAAAAAGTTATGAACTTATCTTGGCAGTTGGATTGGATAGACAAGAATAGAAAAACACACACACATGTGAACTGTGAGTAATGTGGCATGTGTTTGATTCAATATGATGGGGATTCTAATCTCTGAGGCTAGTGGTTATCCTTTTATTCCACAATTCTTGTTCGTTCAGTTACTTTCTTTAGGATGTGTCGAGTCTAGTTTAGTTAATGTTTTATCTTATTTTGCTCGAGACTAGCAAAACTTAAGTTTGGGGAGATTTGATAAGTGCATTTTGTGCACTTAAATTATCCTTATAATTCATATAGATTGTTAGTTTTCTTGGGCAAAATTATGCGTTTTTGTTATTTTTGGTGTGGTTGCATGAATTTAGGTACGGCTACGACATGGGCGTGAAAATGAACTAAAATGGCGCTTAGGAGAAGAAGTGTGAGCAAATCAAGCACTGAGGGCAGTAAGACCCGCGCATATGCGCCACTCAAGACGCGCATATGCGCGCGAGACATGAGGCGAGACCAGAGAACCTCGCGCATATGCACCGGACATGTGCGCGCATATGCGTGCGCGAAGGAATTTCGGATGAACAAAACAGAAGACTCCGCGCATGTGCACGGAGCAATGGCGCGCATGTGCGCGCAAGAAAAAAGATCCATATAGAAAGAGGCGCGCATATGCGCCGTACTTGGTCGCGCATATGCGCGCGACGCGATATTCAGAATTAAATAGGTTTCGTCGTGGGCATAAGATGGGGTTCTGAAAATTGTAACACAGCCGACATATCATAGGGCGAAAAGAAAAAAGCGAGGGCCAACGACGGAGCGCGAAGAACGGAGTATAAAGACGCTGAATCCGGACACGGAGACGTACTTTCATCTCTCTTCAACACGTTTCTAATTCGGTTTTTTATTTTTATGTTTTAATGATTTCAAACAAGTTTTGTTTTGATCTAGATTTGAGCATGAAGTAATTTTATTTTCTAGAGATTGACGTAGTCATGGTTGAACCTAAGCTATTGACGTTTGAATTTTCATTGAATTAATTCATCGTATTTATGTGTGATTTCTTGTCTGTAATGCTTTTGGATTACTGGCCATAATTCGACTGATCTAATAATTGAGATCTAACACTCGAAAGAGGGGATTGAAATTAGGACAGGGGAAATCACATCTTCAAATGTTTATAACGTGCAAAAGACGTATAACTTTGGCGAATCCATAAGAGAACCTTGTTTGCATTTATTACGTGTTACATGATTTTGAATAGACATATTAAAATCGGTAATAGGTAATACAGTTCTATTTATCACTTGAAAAAGGGAATAGAAAATATTGTGAGTTCTTGGTTAATAAATATGGTACAAATTAATAATATGTTAGACGATTTTAATTTAGCATAGGGGAGACTCGACGAAATCATATCTCTAGATTGCTTTACTCACTGAATCTCAACTGTGTGAATAAGATTTACATAATTCGTTATTTTATCTGAATTGATTGTAAACCAACTCTTTGATTTTTCTAAATAAAGTTGAACTATGTCAATTATGGTATTTAATATACAATTTTAAATAATTACTCTTCGTGGGATCGATATCTGTACTCATATCAGTACTAAAACTTGACACCGTATACTTGCGGTAGTGAAAATACGCATCAATGATGCTGAACTGCAGTCAGCAAATGAACAGATAACAGGTACAAGCATAGAATCAACTTGGTATCTAGAAAGTGGTTGTTCGCGGACATATGACATGAGATGCAAATTTGCTATCTCAACTAATCAAATATACTGTACCAAATATCAGTTTTGGAGACAACTCCAAGGGTAAAACCGTGGGCAAGGATAAGCTTATCCATGGTAAATTTACAATTAAAGATGTTTTGCTAGTGGAGAATTTGAAGTATAACTTGATAAGCATTAGTCAGTTATGCGACAATAATTTCTTAGTTCATTTTGACAGACACACGTGTTCTGTTAGAGACTCAACTGATGAGGTCATCCTAACTTGAAATCGTTGTGGTAATACTTACAAAGTCAGTTGGATTGAACAACCTTATGCACCAGTTTTTTTTATTGCTTCAAAATCTTCTAAAAACTGGTTGTGGCATAAGAGATTAAACTTTAAATCTATTGCCTATCTAAGTAACCACGGTCTTGTAACTGGTTTGCCTAAAATAGAGTTTTCAAAAGACAAAATTTGTTTAGCATGTCAATTTGATTTAAAAAGTAAGATCTTCATTCAAAAACCGAGGTTGTAAATCATCTTCCCGATGCTTAGAACTGTTACACATGGATCGTTTTGGTCCAATACCAGTCATGAGTTTAGGGGGAATGAAATACACCCTAGTAGTTGTGGATGACTTTTCAAGATTTACTTGGGTAATTTTTCTCAAATCAAAAGACCAAACTGCTGCACAACTGATTAAGCTCTTCAAAAGACTGTTAAAAGATAAATCAGTTAGAATTGATCAAATAAGGTCTAACAGAGGGACTGAATTCATCAAACAAAATCTTTCAACTTCTCTAGAAAATACTGGAATCAAACATGAGCTCTCAGCAGCTAGAACACCTCAACAAAATGGTGTAGCTGAGAGAAGAAATCGGACCCTGAAAGAAGCTGCTAGAACAATGCTTGTTGATTCTGGTATTTCGCAAAGGTTTTGGGCTGAAACAGTAAACACTGCGTGTTATACTCAGAACAGATCAATGATTAATAGGAATCATGTGAAAACACCATATGAGATCTAGCATGGAAGAAAAAGTATGGTTTCCTATTTAAAGATATATGGCTGCAGATGTTTTATTCTTGATAATGGTAAAAATAATTTAAAAGCCTTTGATGCTAAATCTGCAGAAGGGATATTTCTTGGATATTCTTCAGTTAGTAAAGCATATAGAGTTTTTAATAAAAATTCTTTAAATGTTGAAGAATCTATCCATGTTGTTTTTGATGAAACTGTACTAATTGATAAGCCAACAGATCCAGTTGAGCTAGTTGATCGATTTACAGAGATCAGTTTGGAGGATGAAAATGAAGAAGATAATCATATCAATAGAAATATCCTCCAGACACCTGAACCAGAAATTTTAGATCAAACAGTTGAACAGGAACCTGCTCTTGATGATCAGTTGGTGGAGCAAACATATGATATTCAGTTACCAACTTAAGCAGCTCCAACTGAAACTGATTACATTCAGTTGCCAATAGAAGCAGTTGCTGATATGAAAGCAAAACATAATGAGCTCAGATGGAAGAAATCACATCCACCAGAGTTGGTGATAGGTAATCCATCTGACCTGGTAAGAACAAGAAATCAAATGCTTAAATTTTTTATTAATTCTGCTTTTGTATCACAACTGGAACCAAAGAAAACTGATGAAGCTCATGCTGATCCTAACTGGATAAATGCAATGCAAGAAGAGCTAAATCAGTTTACCCATAATAATGTCTGGGACTAAGTTCTAAGACCAACTTGCAAAACAATTATAGGTACAAAATGAGTATTCAGAAATAAACTGAACGAAGATGGTTCAGTTGCACGCAACAAAGCAAGATTGGTAGCACAAGGATATAGGCAGGAAGAAGGAATTGACTATGATGAAATGTATGCACCAGTTGCATGACTGGAAGCAATCAGAATGTTCCTTGCCTATGCATCATTCAAGAACTTCAAGGTCTATCAAATGAATGTAAAAATTGCATTTTTGAATGGTCTGTTGCAAGAAGAAGTGTATGTTGAATAACCTCCATGTTTTATCACTCTTATCCTGATCATGTCTATCATTTAAACAAAGCTTTATTTGGTCTTAAACAAGCTCAAAGAGCTTGGTATGAGACACTTTCAAAATTCTTAACTGATCATGATTTTAATGTTGGATCAGTTGACAAGACCTTGTTCAAATTTTCTAGGAATGATCATATTTTACTTGTGCAAATTTATGTTGATGATATCATATTTGAGTCAACTAACCCTAAACTATGTGAGAAATTTTCTAAGTTAATGCAGGACAAATTTGAGATGAGTATGATGGGTGAACTGACATTTTCCTCGGTCTGCAAGTGAAACAACTTGAAACTGATATCTTTATCAGTCAAACTAAATACACAAAGGAATTGCTCAAGAAATTTGAAATGAAAACATGTTCAGCTGCAAGCATTCCCATGAGTTCATCAGTTAAATTGGACAATGATCAAGGGAGAATATCAGTTGAGACGTCACTCTACAGAGGTTTAATAGGTTCATTACTGTACCTAACCGCTAGTCGTCCAGATATTGTGTTTGATGTTTGCATGTGTGCTAGATTTCAAGCAAATCCTAAGCAATCGCATTTTACAGTTGCCAAAAGAATTTTAAAATATTTAAAGGCACTCAAAATGTGGGATTATGGTACGCTAAAGACTCTTCTTTCAATTTAGTTGGATATTCAGATTATGCAGGATGTAAGCTAGATCGTAAAAGCACCAGTGGATCATGTCAGTTTCTAGGAGACAGACTGATCTCTTGGTTCAGCAAGAAGCAAACATCGATAGCCACTTCCAAAACTGAAGCAGAATACATTGCTGCTGGAAGCTGCTGTGCCCAACTGCTCTTGATTCAGCAACAACTGAAATATTATGGAGTTGATGCTAAAGAATCTCCCATATTTTGTGACAATACGAGTACGATTGCAATAACTTATAATCCAATTCTTCACTCAAGGACCAAGAACATTGATTTCAGACATCACTTCATCAGAGATCATGCTCTGAAGAAAGCTATCAGACTGGAATATGTGTTAACTCAACAACAAGCTGTTGATATCTTCACCAAACCATTGGGTGAGACTAAGTTTTCTCACTTTCGCAATATACTTGGTTTAATCGATTTATCTTAATCAATTTTATTGTTGTTTTGTCAGTTGTTGTTCATTCAGTTTATCATTTATTATTTAAATGATTATCAACTGATTTCAATTAGTTATTCATCAGTTTATATGTTCAGTTCTTTAATTGTTTGTCAACTGACGTCAGTTAATCATTTATAAGGTATGATATTCAGTTTGTTCACTGTCTGTCAACTGACGTCAGTTATTAATTAATCAGTTATTGAATTCAATTAGTTAATTATTTTTCAACTAATGTAAATGAAGCTTTTACAGAGAGTAAAAAGACAACAATAATGCAAAACAGGATTTTATTAAGCATGAAATCGAATCCATACAATATTATTCAGTTGTCTCCCTACAGCCTCTTGCCAATCAGTTAACCAATTTACAAGTTCTTGGTTATGCAGTTCTCTGACAAATTAAAAATTAGAGACCTTCTGAAGCTGATGTCATTCTTTCCACAGCATCACATGTCACAGAACTATATCAATGACAAGTTGTAGACGTGTCGGACATTAAAACGCCTGAAATACTTTCTTGCTACAGCTCTTTGTTGAGTAGTGGGAACTGAGCCGTGTCTCCGAATGGATTGAAGTTTGTGGACTTTAATCCAAGAAGACATCACCTTCAACCAGACAAACTCTTCGATGTCTTTCTTCACATCTTCCAGTTCTCGTGCTCTTTGTGTCAAAAAATGATGATTGCTGCTGCAGGCATCTGAAATGATCGAACCAGATTCACTAGACCAACCAGACACGCTCGACATATTAAACAGTTGTTATCTAACATTGTTTTTATTTTTACTTATAGACAGGCCTCATTTAATATTGAAGAAGATGAAAAGACTAAAGTCAACTGAACCGTCTTTTGACTCATAATGTCGATTTGAAAAGTTAACTGAGAAAACAATAGTCAGTTGGTCCTCAACTAAACTGACTGAGTTCTCAACTGGTCATTCAGTTGCTGACCTCACTAATCTTCTCCTTTATGTTAACTGATAAATCGAATAATATTCTATATTAAATGAAGTGATTGTTTTTCAAAGCATTAAATGTTGTCTTTCAATGAATAGTATTTTGAAACGTAGACCCATGTAATCCATTAATACTTTACACACATTTTTACCACATGTTCATACGTTTTTAATTCAAATTTTCCTGGACTAACACATGTCCAATAATTTGAACAGTCACATACATATGTACTATACCCCGTTTCATTTCAGTTTTTCTTTACGCGCACATTCAAGCACTCAAAGCAAATTCTCTACACAAGCATATTTTTTCGCAGATTTCAAGAACTCTATGCCACCGGCTATGTCACTCAAGAAGGCAGTATAGCATCTACTGTGAATGGTTAGTTGCTGATCATCGAGGATGAGTTCTTCTGCAATCTTTTCCCGATGGTCGGAAAATCAAGGTTTCTGATCCAAAGAAGGAACTGAAGCCAGAGGTACAATTGCTAACTGATATTGTAGTCAAGGGAGTTTTGGCAAAGGCTGGATCCTTTGCTGCACTGACTTTGGAGAAGTTTCAGGTCATGACTGCTATCATGGCTGGCCGGAAGATGAACTGGAGAAACATCATATTCAACATCCTGAGAAACATGTTCCAAACTTCCAAGCAGTCAAAAGGTTTTGTAGTGCAGCTCAGCCATATGCTGAAATTTAAATAGGTGGTAACTGATGATTCTGAGAAATCATCAAAACTAAATATCTTCAATGCCAAATATGTTCAGCCTCCCAAGCAAAAATTGGACATAACTTTTGAAAAGTTTATTCAAGTGAAAAAGGAGATTGGGATGGAAGGAGCTCCCAAATCAGTTAAGAAAGCAAGGAAGGAGACTCAAAAGAAGACAATCAAGCGCAAACTGATTGTCAGTGAAACTGATTCTGAGAAGACTCCATCTCTCAAAGTCGTGAAGAAGCCACAAACATTGAATTTCAAGCTTGCTGCTGCAGTTGAGATCATTCCAACTGAAAGATTGTTGCAGTCAGGAGCCCAACAGCCTATCAAGGCTATTCCACTGAAAGCTGTTCCAACTGGACCCTCAACTGAGGATCAGTTGCCTCTATCTACAATTCTACCGAAGAAGAAGTTCACCGAATCTGGTGACAAGAAAAAACTTGATGGAGTTAAGGCTTCATTGATCACTATCACTGGCTATACTTCTCTACCTCTTGCCAGACCTAAGGGAATAGTGATCAGAGAGAAAATTGATGCAACTACAACTGGGTTGAGCATTCTTCATGTCCTAACTGACTCTAAGGGCAAAGGGAAGATGCAAGAAGAACCTAGACCAACTAATGCGATTCAAACGCACATTGATCTCATATGGCTAGAGATCAATGAATTTGCTGCAAACAAACTCAAGAACTACAATGAGTGGGTAAAGTTCAGAACTGAATTCATTCCCAAAAAACTTTAGTCGAAGTCTAAACTGAAGAAGTTTATTGAACTAGAGACTGCTGTTCTGAGAGTAGTCAAGGCTTCCACAATTGTTCAGGCTCTGGAACGCAAGAGTTATCTTTTTTATCAGCTGAGAGCCAAGAAGCTTCAAAAGATAGTTCCGGAATTGCGGCAGAATTTTGATCCTACAAGTCCAACTGCATTCAATGACACAACAGTGCATAATCAACTGGACTCGGATCTTCTCTGTTTGCAGATGCAAATCAAAAACTGGGATGGATCAAGAATTGATCATTCCAGCGGCTTCACAAGATTTATCAAGTGCAGAAGAGCCATCTGATCAGTCAGCTCAAGAGAACCCAAAGACTCAGCTGCTGAAGTTACTCCAAAGGCAACTGAACCTTCCACAACAGTTGCTCAAACATCTTCATCTTCAGCACCTCAATCATCGACTGCTGAATTATCTCTGGCCAATCTCGATGAGATCATCAAATCAGTAACCTCCCATATTCAGTTGGACGATTCAAGATCAGTCGAAGATGTGGTTGTGACTGACTAACCAGTTGTTCAAGCTGTCAATTTTGAAGAACCGGCCAAGGAGCCTATTTTTGAACTATTTGAAGAACCAGTTCAGTCACAAGCTGTGATTGAACAAGCAGTTTTGGAACAAACTGAACAGGCCGTTTCTCAACCAACTGCAGAGGCTCAGCTGCACTCAGTCTCAACTGAAGAAGTACCAGCTGTAGAGCTAGTTCTCCAATCAACTGAAGAGCCAGTTGTTGAACCAACTAAAGAAACAGTTGTTGAACCAACCGAAGAACCTACTTCTACTTCTGTCTTTCCAACTGTCTCATCTCCTCTCCAGGTCCCTACAACTGAAGATATTTCAGGAATAGCTGTGCATATAACAGAAACAACTGACGGTACGATGATTGTATTTGATCAACAAGAAAGGGAACAGATTCCAGAAACTTCCGGAGCCATGTCTCCTAAAACTTCAGACACTGATGCCCTATTTGAAGAACTTCAAACCGTTCAGTCGAACCTACTCAGTATGATGAATGTTATTTCTGCAATACAGTCAAATCAGCTCGCACACACTTTGAAGCTCAACTAGAATTATGAGTTTACATCGGACAGACTGCATCTACTCAATCAAAGTGTGACTTCTCTATACCTCCAGATGGAAGAAATAAAGAAATATAGGCTGTCGACTGAATCTCACTTCCAAACTCAAGCTTTAGTCGGCAGACGCTTTGACTTTCTGGAGAGTACTGTCAATAAAAGAATTGATATGTTGCAGAACATCGTGATGAATGTCATATCAGATATTGCAGCAGATGTTCGAGTTAACAAAGAAAGTGGATGTGCTTGACAAAAAGGGGGAAATTATTAGAGAGACAGAAGAAGAAAAAGGGAAGAAAAAGATATGAAGATCAACTGACTGACTTCAGTTAATGATTGAAGATCTAAAGATTCTTTATTCTTTATTCTTTGTACGAATCTGTACTTAAATTAGTTCCTGATTCTTTATTCTTTGTACAAATCTGTACATTAAAGAATTATTTTATCTACACTGCAATCGAAGATTATTTTAATTTCAGCTGATCAATTCAAATTTTACAAGTTTTTTCAAGCACCAAAAAGGAGGAAATTGTTGGAAACTTAATTTCGGTGGTTTGACAAACTAAGAGATTAAATCTATTGAACTAACTGATCAAGAACTGACAATTGCTTAACTGAAGATTAATGCGCAGGTTATTAAAGGCAAATGAAACCAGCCTAACTGAATCTAAAAAGTCAACTGACCGATCAGTTTGAAATTGATTAGTTGAGATATTCAGTTTTGTGGTTACCGGCGTCTACATATCTGCTGATCATTCAGCTCAACACATCATCAGTTGAAAAAGACATTCAACCGACAACATTACAAAGCATTCTCTCAAGCTTGCTGTTACCCTGCTGAATTTATTACTCTCTGATATAGGTGGAGTTTACTTGTTTTTCATGTCATGTTTTGTCGCATAGTGTTGCATTTATCGTTTAGATTGCATGCATTTTGTCATATTTTAGAATATATTATGTTTTATTATTAATCATGTGTCTCGGTGTGAAAGTGCAGGAGATTCATGCAAAAATGAAGAAAAAAAAAGAATTATTTTCGAAGGACTTCCGCCCGGGCACAAATTCACATCCGCCCGGGCGCCTGAGAGCTGGGGTAAAATCAATTTTTGCGAAATTTATCAGCCCAAGCGGACACTTTTGTCCGCCCGGGCGCGACAAAGAAGAAGAAAAAAATGAAATCTGCGCAAGCCATCTGCCCGGGCAGAAACTTATGTCCGCCCGAGCGCGCTCGTAATTTTGGAAAAAAATTGTGGACGATTCTTTTCCTTAGTTCGGGATATGAGCAATATGGTAAGGAGGAGTGGACATTTTTTGATTCATTCAGACTTCATTGGAGCAGCCGCGCAAGCTTTGGAGAGGAGTTTTGAGCTTGGATTGAAGATTCGAAGCTTTCCGGGCATTGTTCTTCACAATTACCGTCAAATCTAGTATTTCTAATTTAGTTTCTATCTTTTAACCATTGTTTTGCTGATTTCAAGCATGAATTCTAGTAGCTAAACATTATTATTTGTTGGGATTTAAGGGGATCCTACCCCAAACTTTGATCTAATTAATTTATATTTCGATTGTTGCTTTATTCTTGATTATACTACTATTTTATCGTGTTGTTAAAGCGTAGCTAACTTTGACAACGTTTTTATATTGCGAGTGAGTTCGAGAGAATAACTTGTGATAGGAAGTGAGTAGTATAATACGTGGATCTACAATTTACATAGACATATGAAATTGGATACGCGCCGATAGTCATAGTCCTAAGGGTCGAAAACTAGGGGATTTCATAGATCGAAATACGATTCACTCTTGATAAATAATTAAAGACATTTAATTATTTCAATGAGTAGAATTAGTTTGGCATAGCTCGAGAGAGTGTGTTCAATTGAATAGGAAATTATATCGGAAGCATACACTCATTATCAAACAAATTAATTAATTAACGAGGGGTAGGTTAACCGATATTCCCAACAAATTCATTTTTCATTGAATTTTACTCAACCATTTTAGATATTAATTCTCATTCTTTACTTATTGAATCATTTTATTTGCATATTTATTTGAGAATAGTAGCAATAAAACAATCATTCAAATTTTCGTTGCTAAAGATTTAATAACTGAAAATAATAATTGTCAAATACAGTCTTCAGTGGAACGATACTCGTACTCACATACATTATACTATTACTTGACATCGTGCACTTGCGATTAATTTTTGAGCATACAAAATCAGATTTTTATTGACGATTCCACAGTGCAAGTTTTGCTCGATCAAGTTTTTGGCGCCGTTGCCGGAGACTGTTAATTCACAATTTTATTTTTAGTTACTTTCTTTAGCATTGTTTCATTTTTATTAAATTAACACTGCATATTCTGTTACAGATATCTCGTCCAGTGCATGCCAAAGTCACTTGACGTAGAGCTTGAGCAATTCGACCCTGAAATTGAAAGAACTTTCCGCAGGAGAAGACAGCAGCAGAGACTGAAAGAACTGATGGAGAGGCATGAGAACGATCGTGAGGAGGAACAGCGTGAAGATAGACATGTTGAGATGCCACGCCGCATACCAATGCTAGAGTATGACCAGCCTTCTTTGGATGGTGCACGCCCTAGCATTGTGAGGCCTATTGTGCGGGCAAATCACTTTGAAATCAAGCCAGCTATAATTCAGATGATTCAGAACACAGTCCAATTTGGAGGATCTGCAGCAGATGACCCAAACACGCACATCGCAGATTTTCTTGAAATCTGCGATACTTTTAAATTTAATGGAGTTTCTGATGATGCTGTTAGGCTGCGTTTATTTCCTTTCTATTTATGTGATAAAGCTAAAACATGGTTTAACTGTTTGCCTATAGGTTCGATCACTACATGGGAGGACATGGCGAAAGCATTTCTCATTAAATATTTTCCTCCATCAAAGACCATGAAGCTGCGGGCAGACATTACAACATTTGCTCAATTCGATCAGGAGTCTTTGTATGAAGCATGGGAACGCTTCAAGGATCTACTACGAAGATGCCCTCATCACGAACTGCCACTTGGGTTAGTCGTTCAAACATTTTATTATGGTCTGCTTACTCCTAACCGTACTATGATAGATGCTGCTACTTGTGGAAACATCTTGAGAAAAACTGCGGAAGAATGATATGAGTTGTTGGAGGAGATGGCTGCTAGCAGTTATCATCCTCAATCTGACAGGAACAACCAGCGGAGAAGTGCAGGAGTTCATCAGGTAACTGATTTTTCTGCCATTACTGCACAACTTGATGTGTTGAACAGGAAACTGGACGGCTTGAACATGGGTGGCACAGCTATGCGTCTTCAAGAGATTCTGTGAGAAATATGGAGGTGAACACTATGTGAAAGACTGTGAAGATGGCAACCCCTTCTATGTGCAAAATGAGGCACCGGTGAATCAAGTGGGAGTCCAAAATCGCCCAAGGAATGACCCTTATTCGAACACATACAATCCTGGGTGGAGGCAACATCCAAACTTCTCATGGGGTGGTCAAAACATCCAGAATCGACCACAAGGAGGACAATCATATGGGAAACAACCGATGTATAGATCTGATCCTCCTAGAGAAGAGAAGTCCAACCTGGAGCAAATGATGTCTAAGTTTATTTCGTCCACTGAAACTAGACTTCAAAACTAAGATGCAAAAGGGCTCGAGAATCAAATTGGACAGTTGGCCAAGATGATAGCAAGTAGAGAGCCGGGAACCTTGCCAAGTAACACAGAGACAAATCCAAAAGAGCAAGTGAAGGCCATCGAGTTGAAGAGTGGGAAAGTTTTAGAGTCAAGAGAAAAAGAGATAACTCAAAAACTGGATGAGCATTCTGAAACCTCCAAAGGTAAGTCTTCTAACTCTACACCAGCACCCACTGCACAACCTAAAATTGTTATTCCTTCACCTCTTCCTGCAGCACTGAAAAAAGCAAAATTAGATGCACAATTCGGTAAGTTTCTTGAGGTATTCAAAAAATTGCATATCAATATTCCTTTTGCCGATGCTTTGATGCAAATGCCTAGTTATGCTAAATTTTTGAAAGATATATTGGCAAATAAGAGGAAGTTGGAGGATCAAATGACGATAAAATTGACTGAGAATTGCTTTGCATTGGTACAAAACCAGATCCCACCAAAGCTAAAGGATCCAGGGAGTTTTTATATCCCTTGCATGATTGGTGATGTTATTTTTTCTAAAGCTTTATGTGATCTTGGTGCGAGCATTAATCTTATGTCTTTATCTGTATTCAGGAAACTTGGATTGGGCGAGCCTAAACCGACACAGATGTCCTTGCAACTAGCTGACGGATCTGTGAAACTTTCACGAGGAGTCAAAGAAGATGTGTTGGAGAAAGTGGGAAAGTTTACATTTCCTACAGATTTTGTGGTGCTTGACATGGAAGAGGATAGGGAGATGCCTTTGATTTTAGGGAGACCGTTCCTTGCAACTGGCAAGGCCGTGATTGAAGTGCAAGAAGGGAAGTTGAGATTGAGAATGGGGAAGGAAGAAATCACTTTTAATGTTTTTTCGCTCTTAAGCACCCACTGCACACTAATGATTTTTTTATGGTTGATTCATCGGATTCACTTATGTGTCCATTTGTGCAGAATGCTATGAAGGACCCATTGGAAGCCAAGCTCACTACGGGATTGAAGGAAGATGAACTTGATGAAGAAAAATCTGCAATAGTGGCGGACTGTAACGCCAACCATCAATGGAAGCCAGAAGGGATGAAATTGGAGGACATGGGGGATCGAAGAGATTGGACCCCTCAGAAGTCAAGCATTGAGGAACCGCCAACACATGAGCTAAAACCACGGCCTCCACACCTGAAGTACGTGTACTTAGAGCGTACAAAGCTAGCACCTGACAAGCGCATCACGTCGAGAAAATTTAAAGAAGGCGAAGCGGTGCTCATGCACAACTCCAAGTTGCGCTTATTTCCTGGCAAGCGCAAGTCAAGATGGACGGGCCCTTACAAGATCACCAAAGTATTCCCCTCGGGAGTATTAACTTTGCGAGATGGGAAAAATGAGCCGTTCACAGTCCATGCTCAACGACTGAAGCATTATTTGGGTGGTGCAGTGGAGCCACAACTTGGAATCACCCGGTTCCAAGACAATCCGAACTGAAACTGACCGACAGTTCAGCTCTCGACTATAAATTGAGAACAACATCTCGTTCCCTTTTCTTGCATTTAATTCGATTTTTAGTTTGTGCTTTTATTATTTTATTTAAAAAATAGAAAAAAAAGAGGGAAAGCCGTGAAGCTTCCGCCCGGGCGCGTTCTTTTTCAACCAAATTTTTAAAAAAATGCCGTGAAGCCTCCTCCCGGGCGGACATTTACATCTGCCCGGGCGCGTCCCTTTTCAAAATTT
Source organism: Primulina tabacum (assembly GCF_025594145.1). Classification (NCBI taxonomy): domain Eukaryota; kingdom Viridiplantae; phylum Streptophyta; class Magnoliopsida; order Lamiales; family Gesneriaceae; genus Primulina; species Primulina tabacum. The sequence continues at coordinate 17,683,725 of NC_134550.1, forward strand.
ATTTTAAAAATTCGAGATTTATCCGCCCGGGCGGAAACTTATGCTCGCCCAAGCGGATCCCGCAGATTTAAAAATCTGCAGCTTTCCTTTCTTCTCACCATTCGAACCCTACTCCTCCCCCTTTGAATTTTCGCCCCTCCCCTCTCAATCTCACTCAATTCACTCCTTTTGTGCAAAATTTCAGGTACAATCTTGTCTCTCCACATTTCCCAAGCGTCAAGATGCGATTTTTCCCGTCAAGAACTGATTTTTTCAGGTCATCTCTGACACTTCCGGCCACCTGCTGCTCTCCTCCGACCGCCGCCACCGATTTCTGGCGAATCATTCTCCGGCGACACGCTTACTACTCCGGGTTGCTTGTGCTCTTCCCAAATAATCCACAATGGCACCTAAAAAAGCTCGGGTAAGTCACGGTGCGTCTTCTTCGTCGTCTCATATTTCCCAAGTATTTGTGAATCCTGCGGCTAGGGAACGATATGAGCATGCGAAAATACATCGCGCTCCGATTCGGGAGCGAGGTCTCCAGCTTGAGCAGAATATTCGTATTATTAGACAAACTGCGAGTAGAGGATGGGGTAAATTTTTTTCGCAACCGCAAGCCGCAGTGGCACCAGTGGTGCGAGAATTTTACGCCAATGCGGCTGAGCGGAGTGACAGCAAGGCGTTTGTGAGAGGAAAATTGGTGGATTTTAGTTCAACAGAAATTAATAGGGTGCTTGAGACAACGGCGGTGGACGATTCGTTGTATACGGCATGGGCGGCAGAACCCGATTTAGAGTTGATGATGCGCCGCATCTGCTATCCGGGATCTCCGTGGAAGACACCTGGATCGCACACCTGCTTCGCTGAAAAATATCTGCTAGTCCCGGCTGCAATGTGGTATGCTTTTCTGACCACACGATTGATGCTAGTCGGGCACACGAGTGACGTCCAGAGGGAAAGGGCATTGTTGATATATGCACTGATCACACATATGCCGCTCAACGCGCGAAAAATCATTCATTCACAGATCCAGCTGAGCATCCATAATCCAAATGTGGCGTTATTCTTTCCCCATATTATCACCGAACTATGTGCAAGCGCTGGGGTGGTTTTTCAGGACGAAGATGAGTGGCTGCCACCGACCAAGGCCCTCGATGACGCTAGCTAGCTACAGAAGACCGCAGTACTGGTGGAAGGCGTTCCCTCAGTTTGGCCCTGTCTGGGACAGCTTGACTTTTGATCCACTGCCAGAGCAGCCTCCACCACCGGCCCCGCGACCTAGACGTCGCCTTCTGCATGAGAGGATGGATGAATTCGCTGCATTTGCTGATCATCAGCTCCAGTGGCAGGCTGTGAGTCAGACGTATCAGACTGCCACTGATGCCATGCTGCGTCTATCCCTGAGTCACAGTGGCATCGACCCATCCCTTCTCCCACCACCCATGCTAGCTTTCCACCCGCCGTTCCATTTTCATTATGCCGATGCGCCAGAGCCAGATGCTGGCATCGTCCCCCGGAGGTGCACGAGGAGGAGGATCAGTGAGAGGGGAGTCACTTCTATCCCTTCTTTTCTTCATCGCATTTCGTTTCGTTCAGTTTATTTAGTTTCGTTTATTTCTATTTCTTTTGCATGCTTAAGTCATATTGCATCTGTTTTGTTATGCACTATCTGTCTCTGTTCTATCGTCTGTTGCATTGGGGACAATGCTCGGCTTTAGTATTGGGGGGTGGATGGGTGTTGTGTCGTCTCTGTCATGTTGGTGCTTTGTTCGTATTGTTCGTTGGCATGTCGTTTTAGTTGTTTTGCATATGTTTGTGTGTCAGCCGACAGTGTTTAGAGTAGTACATTGTTAACCAAGGATAATTAGGAAGTGATGAGACATGCCTTGTCTGTCGTGTATTCTCACATCTTTAGCACATACTATGGTAAAGACATAAAGTTTTATTTAAAACATTGAACTCTCTTTGCACAAATGTTAGAACTAGAAGCATGCATGATAAGATGGTGAAAATTTAAAAACTTAAGTGGGGAACGAAGACGTTTGAAGGTGTAAATTGATCTTGACGACATTCTCTTGAATCGAGGTATCTATCAGCATCGAAAGAAAAAAAAAGAAGAAAAAGAAAAAGATGAAGATGTAAGGTGTGGGGGAGCTGAATAAAGGAATGAAATCATATTCCTGGCTAAAATTGGAGATGTAAGGTGTTGAGGAGCCGAATAAAGGAATGAAATCCTATTCCTGGCTAAAAATGCAAAACACATGGATTTGAATCTGAAATGAAAAGTTCTAATATAGTCCTTTCATTACTCTATTCTTATTTAGAAAAAAAAAATAGTTGCTGATGGATACTGAGTGCAGAGGAATAAAGAAGAGTGATATTTACACTAACAGGCTGATTTAAATCTCTGACAATGGTTGAGAATCGATCCATCTATCATTTGTGATGCTAGGACTAACAACACACACACGTTCAGGCTTTATTTGAAACGATGTCTAGACCAAGGAAAGTGAGAAGAATTGTGCTTTTGTGTTGATTGACAAGGGAATATGTTGAGTTTCGCTGAGGCTAGTTGATGACTATGAATTCACTGTCGAGCTAATTTATGTCATGTTCCATTCTGTCTTGTCACCTATTTTGCTCGAGGGCGAGCAAAAGGTTAGTATTAGGGGGTTGATATAGGTGGAGTTTACTTGTTTTTCATGTCATGTTTTGTCGCATTGTGTTGCATTTATCGTTTAGATTGCATGCATTTTGTCATATTTAAGAATATATTATGTTTTATTATTAATCATGTGTCTCGGTGTGAAAGTGCAGGAGATTCATGCAAAAATGATGTAATGCCCAAGATTGTAGGTTGATCAAATGAAATTATGAAGTGTTGCATGAGGTATAGACCGCACCCGCACAGCAACAAATATCGCACCCGCGATCATTTACCCTGAATTTTGGAATGTGTTGCCGAAGAGGCACCGCACCAGCGCCTTGATACCGACCGCACCTGCGGTCGTCTCTTTTTGAAATCTGGATGGAATGCCGTGAGCTGAGCGCACCCGCGGTGAAAAGCTACCGCACCCGCGGTGCGACGTGTTGAGTGAAAAATAAAACATGTGTCCTTGCCATGCATTTAACATGTATGTGTCTTCATTTCCTCACTATTCCAGCATAAGAACCGAGAGCAATTCCAGAAAAGTTGCAAGGTTTCTTCCTAGCTTAAATTGTATGTTTTGCAAGATCCAACCAACCGAAATTGAATCCGAGCTTAGATTCTTGCTCCTCTTGACAAGGGCTTCGAAAGGGTATATATTTTAATGTTTTCCAGCATGTTTTGATATTCATGTGTTGAAGAAATTCATATATGCTTGATAGTATATGTTGTTGAGATGATGGAACACATATATGTGCTACCGGATTGAAAAACGGATAGGATATGAGATTATTGTGAAATTCCAGCAGGTATTGATTAAAGATTATGCAAATGTCAGCATGGTAAATTATGTTCTTGAGGAGTATGACTTGTTGAGATTATATTCAAATGGATATGTGAGTTATTGTCATTGATTAATGTTGTTTGAGTTGATCGGTATCGCAAGATTACGCCGTTATGCCGTCGAATCGTATCGAGATTGATTATTGATTCGTATATGTGTTGAATTGAGTTAGAGATTGATAGAATGCATCTTGAATGTATCATTTCAGAGTTGATATTGACAGATTCGACATCGAGACTTCGACTACGACAAAGACTTTGCAACGAAAGGTATAATTCATGTGAATTCGAGAAGATACAACTCGAATTAGATTTGATTTGAGTTTCCCAAAATCACATACTAGATTGTTGTTTATATCTTGTTATGTTTATGCTTTGTTTATAGATGTATATTCAAGCATTAAGATAGGAGAGTCATTGGCAGAATTGCCAAATTTCTAGATGTTCGGTGTTATTGGCGCATAGGAGCAGATTTACTCCGATTGTAGACATTCGATACAAACAGAACCGAAGTCTAGGAATAAGACGTATCGTCACCCTGATTGGGAGGGTAGGTGGCAGACTGTGACGTCTTATTCACACCGGGATCCCTAAAGTTAGATACGAGTCGAGTCCAAGATCTGAATTGATTTCAGTTGCATGCTTATATTGATTTGGTTTCATAGATTATGGAACCTATTACTATTGATTTTATTAATGATGGTATGTTTCATGATTTATATTGTGTATATGCATGTATACATGTCTTATACTGGGATTTGTTCTCACCGGAGTTTTCGGCTGTTGTTGTGTCTGTATGTGTGCATAACGATAGGTGGGACAGGATCTGGGACGCGACAAAGATGAGAGATTGAGATAGCGTGGAGATTACGGGCCAAGAAGAAGAACTAGTGATGTAATACTAGACATGTATTAGATCCTAAAAACTAGTAGAATACTTGTAGTTGAACATGTGAATGTTATTTGGAGTTCAATAATATGACAACATTGTGTATGGTGAATGATTTATATACATTAGTTTATAATGTTTAAAAGAAATTTTTTTTATGACCCACATTTTCTAGCAAAGATCCAATTAATCCCAAAAAGGAATTGAGTTAGAGCCCGGGTCCCCACAAATGATGAAAAAAAAGAATTATTTTCGATGGACTTCTGCCCGGACGCAAATTCACATCCTCCCGGGCGCCTGAGAGCTGGGGTAAAATCAATTTTTGCGAAAGTTATCCGCCCGGGCGCGCCAAAGAAGAAGAAAAAAATGAAATCTGCGCAAGCCATCCGCCCGGGCTTAAACTTATGTCCGCCCGAGCGCGCTCGTAATTTTGGAAAAAATTGTGGATGATTCCTTTCCTTAGTTCGGGATATGGGCAATATGGTAAGGAGGGGTGGACGTATTTTGATTCATTCAGACTTCATTGGAGCAGCCGTGCAAGCTTTGGAGAGGAGTTTTGAGCTTGGATTGAAGATTCGAAGCTTTCCGAGCATCGTTCTTCACAATTTCCGTCAAATCTAGTATTTCTAATTTAGTTTCTATCTTTTAACCATTGTTTTGCTGATTTTAATCATGAATTCTAGTAGCTAAACGTAATTATTTGTTGGGATTCAAGGGGATCCTACCCCAAACTTTGATCTAATTAATTTATATTTCGATTGTTGCTTTATTCTTGATTATACTACTATTTTATCGTGTTGTTAAAGCGTAGCTAACTTTGACAACGCTTTTATATTACGAGTGAGTTCGAGAGAATAACTTGTGATAGGAACGAGTAGTATAATTCGTGGATCTACAATTTACATAGACATATGAAATTGGATACGCGCCGATAGTCATAGTCCTAAGGGTCGAAATGTAATGCCTGAGATTTTAGTTTGATACTTTTGAGTTATCCTATATTATGAATAAGGGAATGGAAGAACAGACATGGAGAAGCGAAGTTGCAATTTGAGTTTAGTGGCAAAGAGACACTGCATCCGCGCCAGAAAAGCTACCGCACCCGCGGTGTGGGTACAGTAGAGTCAGCGCACCCGCGGTACAAAATGCTACGCACCCGCGGTCGCTTCTTCTGATTTTGTGGAAGTGTTACAGTATGCTCAGTGCACCCGCGGTCCAATGTGTAGCGCACCCGCGGTGAGACGTGTTTTATGAAGAATAAGCCACTTGCCCCATTTCATGCATAGTATATATATTAAGAAACGAGCATTTCCCTCAACATTCAGAAAGAGGAAAACGAGGTCAGCGAGAAGTTTGGATTCTTGATATTAGAATTCAATTTGCGAGAAATCCGTCCGTCTGATTTTGAATCCGACTTCAGTACTGTGCTCCTATCGACGCAGGCTACAACTGGACGTAATTTTTGTTACGTTTTGATATGTTTTGAAATCATGATGTTGTTGGAATCAAATACACTTTCATATATGATGTTCTTGGCATGTGAGACATCATAGAATCAAAGTCAGATTGAGAAACCGATTGATTATGGAATTGTTATGATTTTTTAGAATATATCGATTGATATTGAACAGATTTGGATTGTTGATTGATTACCGGTGGTATTGGATATTGGTTATCGATTTTAATTAATATCTGTTGAGATTTTATTGACCGGGATATCGGGATTGTGCCATTGTGCCGTTGATTTTGAATTAAGTCCAGATTAATCAGATTGGTATTGATTTGAACGGTATATTGATATTGTATTATTGATATTGTCCTTGCCAGAGTGAGGGTTGACAGATTTTGAACTCCAGACAGGAACGACGTCCGAACTGCAATAAAAGAAAAGTATAAGTCAATGTGGTATTGGGAGATCGACTCGAGTAGGATATACTTGAGTTTCCCTAAATCACATACTTCTTGTTATTATTTACCTTGATTTGAATTGATATGCTTGTTCTATTGATTTATAGAAGCATGTATTAGATGAGTATTAGACGAGTGATATTGTGACATAAGTGCCGATAGTGATGGAATCGTCACTGGCACATTGCACATTGTCATAAGATGGTGAATTGGCAATAGTGCCACAGTCTGTGACGGATAGGTCAAGACACCGAATGTTTGGTTATATCGAAGTGGATAGAATTGGAGTTTCTTCTATTACTGATGTTCGATATAGGAATGCCAACATCTGGAAACCGAGATCCCTATACTAGGATTGAGTCTAGTCTAAGCCGTGGAGTCACGAGTATGATTTACGATTTCATATTGATTATGTTTCAGATTTGATACATATTACTGATATTTGTTACATGCTTTTACATTGTTTATATGATTGCGTGTTTCATTGATTTATACTGGGATTTTATTCTCACCGGAGTTATCCGGCTGTTGTCGTGTTTGTATGTGTGCATGACAATAGGTGGGACAGGTTCAGGGTCGAGGAGATGAAAATAGATCGTGATTAGAGTGGAGACTACGGACTTGGATTAGAGATAGGGTTTGGACACTTGACATTTAGTTGTTAAACCTTAGTCGAATGATTGTATATATAGTACAAGACTTGTACTTTAATACTGATATGTATATTAGATTTAATCCCATTACATTCCGCATTTTAAAAAAAAAATTAGACCCTGTTTATTATAATTGATTAAATTGTCCTAATAATGATTTAGAGTATGATTGGAGTCCGGGTCCTCACAACAGGTGGTATCAGAGCGATAGATCCTTTAGACTGAGATAGGAGCTAGTGAGCGTGGTAGAATGAGTTTTCTTTCCTTGCTTTTGCCTGCTAGCATGATTTACTGCTTTAATACATGTCTACCTGATTTATCTGATTTTTATATGGTAAGATGTATTATTGAAAATGAATCAGAACCGATTCTTGATCAGCAATAAGATGATCCAGAGGAGGACTGAAACAGATTTATGGTATTTGGTTGCTAACCCTTTTGATAATCAGACATACCTCCTCGAAGAGTACCGGAATAGGGTAGCACTTCTAATCCTCCAATGGATGTGACAACAACTCCAATTGAGATATTGTTGAAGAGATTTCAGTCATTCCATCCACCTACATTGAAGGGTACTGAGACAGCAGTGGATTGTGAGAGTTGGCTGGATGATGTTGAGATGTTGTTGGAGTCATTGCACTACACTGATGAGCGGAGAGTGAAACTGATTGGGCACCAGTTGCATGATGTTGCAAAGAACTGGTGGATTACAACAAAAAGGGCCTTGGAGCATCGCGGTACGACTATTACCCGGAATGTCTTCAAAACTGAATTTTATCAGAGATTTTTCGCAGTGTCGTACAGAAAGGACAAGGGTGCGGAGTTTGCCAATTTGAGACAGGGACAGTTGAACATTGAGGAGTATGTGTCCAAGTTCTCTACATTATTGCGATTCACTCCACGCGTGGCCGAGAACGAAGAAGCTGTTGCTGATCAGTTCATCAATGGCCTGAATCCGGATATATTTACATTGGTGAACACCGGGCGACCGAACAACTTTGCTGATGCTCTGAATAGAGCAAAAGGAGCAGAAGCCGGTCTGATTAGACAGAGAGGAGCTTCGTATGTTGCCCCAGCACCGATACCACAGCAACCTACACCTAGATTTGAGAGTGGTAGTAGCAGTAGTGGAAGGAAAGATCAGTTGAAAGCTAGAGGGAAACAGTTCAAGAGATCTGGAAGCAGTTTATCCAGTTCTATTGGCTTACGACAGACTGCCAAGAGCTAGAGTTATACAGGAGCTTATTGCAGCACTTGTGGAGGGAGACATTCCACAGAGCAGTGCCGAGAAGTGTTTGGCAGTTGCCGTATTTGTAGACAGCAGGGACATTTTGCTAGAGTTTGTCCCCAGAAAGATTCTCAGAGATCACAGGGTGCCGAATCATCTGGATCAGCGGCACAGACTGAGAGACGATCAGCCGCTGTGCATTCATTCCAGCCAGCACCAATTCAGTCAGAACAGAGGCCAGGAAGTAGTCAGACAGTTAGCCAGCCTCCTAGACAGCAGGCCAGAGTCTTCGCTTTGACTGAGGAGCAGGCTCAGGATGCACCTGATGATGTTGTTGCAGGTAACTGTTTTATTTCTGGTTATCCTGCATATGTATTGATTGATACTGGTGCATCGCATACATTCATATCTGAGCGATTTGCATTGAGTCATGCATTGCCTATTGAGTCATTGTCTGCTGTAGTGTCTGTCTCTTCTCCGTTGGGGACAGGTTTGATATCAGTGAAGTCTGTTAAACATTGTATGCTACAGTACGATGGGCATGAGATTGAGATAGATTGTATTGTGCTTGGTTTGTCTGATTTTGACTGTATTATCGGTATCGATATGTTGACCAAGTACAGAGCTACTGTCGATTGCTTCCACAAGATTGTGAGATTCAGACCAGAGATGGCTGAGGAGTGGAAATTCTACGGTAAGGGTTCTCGATCTAGAATCCCTTTGATATCTGTATTGTCTATGACTCGATTGTTACAGAAAGGAGCGGAAGGATTCCTTGTCTATTTAGTTGATTTACTGAAATCGAGTCCATCATTGGCGGATTTGCCAGTGGTGTGTGAGTTTGCTGATGTCTTCCCAGATGAGATTCCTGGATTGCCTCCGATGCAAGAGATAGACTTCAGTATTGAGTTGATGCCAGGTACAGTTCCGATTTCGAAGGCTCCGTACAGAATGGCACCGATTGATTTGAAAGAATTGAAAGAGCAGTTGGAGGATTTGTTGGCCAAGGGGTATATCAGACCGAGTGTGTCTCCTTGGGGTGCTCCAGTACTGTTTGTGAGAAAGAAGGAACGGTTCGATGAGACTCTGTATCGACTACCGGCAACTGAACAAAGCAACGGTAGAGAATAAATATCACTTGCCTCGCATTGATGATTTGTTTGATCAGTTGCAGGGTTCATCCGTATATTCCAAGATCGATCTGAGATATGGATACCATTAGCTGAGAGTCAGGGATTCTGATAGTTCGAAGATTGCATTCAGAACCAGGTATGGACATTATGAGTTTATTGTCATGCCGTTTGGGTTGACGAATGCACCGGCTGTATTTATGGGGTTAATGAACCGTGTCTTTCAGAGGTATCTTGACGAGTTTTTGATCATTTTTATTGATGATATTCTGATTTATTCAAAGAATATGATTGAGCATGGTCATCTGAGAACTGTGTTGAAAATTCTGAGGGCTGAGAAATTGTATGCTAAACTGTCGAAATACGAGTTTTGGTTGAGATAGGTTGTATTTATGGGGCATATTATATCCGGAAACGGTATATCAGTTGATCCAAGTAAGGTTGAGGCAGTGATTTCTTGGCCGAGACCGACATCAGTGCCCGAGATTCGCAGTTTTATGGGTTTGGCAGGATATTATCGTCGATTCATCAACGATTTTTCCAGTATTGCCAAACCGATTACACAGTTGACTCAGAAGATTGCTCCATTTGTTTGGTCTGAGGAATGTGAGACCAGCTTTCTTGAATTGAAGAAAAGATTGACCAGTGCACCGATACTGACTATCCCATCAGGTACTGGTGATTTTGTGGTTTATTGTGATGCATCTCATCGAGGATTGGGGTGTATACTGATGCAGCGAGGCATGTCATTGCTTATGCCTCGAGACAGCTGAAACCACATGAGACTCGTTACCCAATTCATGATCTTGAATTGGCGGCCATTGTCTTTGCTTTGAAGATATGGCGACATTATCTGTACGGTGAAAAGTTTGAGATCTATTCTGATCATAAAAGCTTGAAGTATCTCTTTTCACAGTCAGAGCTGAATATGAGACAGCGAAGATGGCTTGATTTATTAAAAGACTTTGATTGTGAAATCAAGTACTATCCGGGGAAATCCAATGCAGCAGCAGATGCACTAAGTCGAAAGGTATGTTCTTTATCCTTATCGACGATTGGTGTTTCGAATTCGATAGAAAATTGCTGCTTGTCTGGATTAGCTTTTGAAACAGATTGTCAGCCTCTGAGATTATATACGATTCGAGCTGAACCAGAATTGATATTGAGAATCAAAGAGGCACAGAAAGTTGATCATAACGTACAGAATTCGATTGCTATGGTCAGAGCTGGACATCAATCGGAATATCAGGTTTGTGACGGTGTTTTGTATGTGAATAATCGTATGGTTGTGCCAAACGTTTCAGATTTGAGACAACGGATACTGACAGAAGCGCACAGCAGTCGTTTTAGCATTCATCCTGGTGGCAGGAAAATGTATAATGATTTGAAGACACAATATTGGTGGAAACAGATGAAATCTGATGTTACTGAATTTGTAGGCAAGTGTCTGAATTGCCAACAGGTGAAAGCTGAGAGGAAGAAACCAGGAGGATTGTTACAGAGTTTGTCCATTCTTGAATGGAAATGGGATCACATTTCCATGAATTTTGTGACGCAGTTACCACGTTCCTCCAGAGGGTGTGATGCGATTTGGGTCGTGATTGATCGATTGACCAAATCTGCATGCTTTATTCCATACAAAATGACATACAGATATGACCAGATGGCCGATATTTATGTCAGAGAGGTAGTCAGATTGCACGGAGTGCCGAAGTCGATTGTTTCAGACCGTGATCCTCGGTTTACTTCGCACTTCTGGCAGAGTTTACAGCAGGCTCTAGGTAGAAAGTTACATCTAAGTACCGCATATCATCCACAGACTGACGGACAGTCGGAGCGGACGATTCAGACATTGGAAGATATGTTGAGAGCTGTAATGCTTGATTTTAGCACTAATTGGCAAGATGCATTGCCTCTCTGTGAGTTTTCGTACAACAATAGCTATCAAACGAGTATTGAGATGGCACCATTTGAGGCGTTGTACGGAAAGAAGTGTCGATCCCCTTTGTATTGGGACGATATCTCTGAAGTTCCTGAGATTGGACCTGATATGATCAGAAATATGACTGAAAAAGTGAAGATGATTCAGAAAAGAATGAAGGCAGCACAGGACAGACAAGCCAAATATGCCAACATTCGACGTAGACCGTTGGTATTCGAGGCAGGAGACAGAGTATTTTTGAAGATTTCACCTTTCAGAGGAGTGGTCAGATTTGGCAAGAAAGGAAAGTTGTCTACACGATACGTTGGTCCATATGAGATTCTCGAAAAGATAGGAGATTGTGCCTATCGACTTGCATTACCGCCTTCATTATCAGGGATACATGACTTCTTTCATGTATCTATGCTGTGGAAGTATCTCCCTGATGATTCTCACATTATTCAGCCAGACGAGACCGAGTTTGACGAGACTTTGAGTTATGTCGAGAAACCGATCCAGATTATCGATCGTAAGAAAAAGCAACTCAGAACGAATATTATTCCTCTTGTGAAAGTGCAATGGACTCGTCATGGCATTGAAGAAGCAACTTGGGAGACAGAATCAGAGATGAGACAAAGATATCCAGAGTTATTTCCATCATGTGAGTATTTATTCAGCTTTTGATTATATTGTTTTTTTTACACGTTTTGATTGATTGCTTGCGAGTTCGAGGACGAACTCATATCTAAGAGGGGGAGAAATGTAATGCCCGAGATTTAATTTGATACTTTTGAGTTATCCTATATTATGAATAAGGGAATGGAAGAACAGACATGGAGAAGCGACATTGCAATTTGAGTTTAGTGTCAAAGAGACACTGCACCCGCGCCAGAAAAGCTACCGCACACGCGGTGTGGGTACAGTAGAGTCAGCGCACCCGCGGTACAAAATGCTCCGCACCCGCGGTCGTTTCTTCTGATTTTGTGGAAGTGTTACAGTATGCTCAGCGCACCCGTGGTCGAATGTGTAGCGCACCCGCGGTGAGACGTGTTTTATGAAGAATAAGCCACTTGCCCCTTTTCATGCATAGTATATATATCAAGAAACGGGCATTTCCCTCAACATTCAGAAAGAGGAAAACGAGGTCAGCGAGAATTTTGGATTCCTGGTATTAGAATTCAATTTGCGAGAAATCCGTCCGTCTGATTTTGAATCCGACTTCAGTATTCTGCTCCTATCGACGCAGGCTACAACTGGACGTAAGTTTTGTTACGTTTTGATATGTTTTGAAATTATGATGTTTTTGGAATCGAATACACTTCATATATGATGTTCTTGGCATGTGAGACATCAAAGAATCAAAGTCAGATTGAGAAACTGATTGATTATGGAATTGTTATAATTTTTCAGAATATATCGATTGATATTGAACAGATTTGGATTGTTGATTGATTACCAGTGGTATTGGATATTGGTTATCGATTTTAATTAATATCTGTTGAGATTGTATTGACCGGGATATCGGGATTGTGCCATTATGCCGTTGATTTTGAATTAAGTCCAGATTAATCAGATTGGTATTGATTTGAACGGTATATTGATATTGTATTATTCATATTGTCCTTGCCAGAGTGAGGGTTGACAGATTTTGAACTCCAGACAGGAACGACGTCCGAACTGCAGTAAAAGAAAAGTATAAGTCAATGTGGTTTTGGTAGATCGACTCGAGTAGGATATACTTGAGTTTCCCTAAATCACATACTTCTTGTTATTATTTACCTTGATTTGAATTGATATGCTTGTTCTATTGATTTATAGAAGCATGTATTAGAAGAGTATTAGACGAGTGATCTTGTGACATAAGTGCCGATAGTGATGGAATCATCACTGGCACATTGCACATTGTCATAAGATGGTGAATTGGCAATAGTGCCACAGTCTGTGACGGATAGGTCAAGACACCGGATGTTTAGTTATATCGAAGTGGATAGAATTGGAGTTTCTTCTATTACTGATGTTCGATATAGGAATGCCAACTTCTGGAAACCGAGATCCCTATACTAGGATTGAGTCTAGTCTAAGCTGTGGAGTCACGAGTATGATTTACGATTTCATATTGATTATGTTTAAGATTTGATACATATTACTGATATTTGTTACATGCTTTTACATTGTTTATATGATTGCATGTTTCATTGATTTATACTGGGATTTTATTCTCACCGGAGTTATCCGGCTGTTGTCGTGTTTGTATGTGTGCATGACAACAGGTGGGACAGGTTCAGGGTCGAGTAGATGAAGATAGATCGTGATTAGAGTGGAGACTACGGACTTGGATTAGAGATAGGGTTTGGACACTTGACATTTAGTTGTTAAACCTTAGTCGAATGATTGTATATATAGTACAAGACTTGTACTTTAATACTGATATGTATATTAGATTGAATCCCATTACATTCAGCATTTAAAAAAAAAATTAGACCCTGTTTATTATAATTGATTAAATTGTCCTAATAATGATTAAGAGTATGATTAGAGTCCGGGTCCTCACAACAGGTGGTATCAGAGCGATAGATCATTTAGACTGAGATAGGAGCTAGTGAGCGGGGTAGAATGAGTTTTCTTTCCTCGCTTTTGCCTGCTAGCATGATTTACTACTTTAATACATGTCTACCTGATTTATCTGATTTTGATATGGTAAGATGTATTATTGAAAATGAATCAGAATCGATTCTTGATCAGCAGTAAGATGATCCGGAGGAGGACTGAAACAGATTTATGGTATTTGGTTGCTAACCCTTTTGATAATCAGATATACCTCCTCGAAGAGTACCGGAACAGGGTAGAACTTCTAATCCTCCAATGGATGTGACAGCAACTCCAATTGAGATATTGTTGAAGAGATTTCAGTCATTCTATCCACCTACATTAAAGGGTACTGAGACAGCAGTGGATTGTGAGAGTTGGATGGATGATGTTGAGATGTTGTTCGAGTCGTTGGACTACACTGATGAGCGGAGAGTGACACTGATTGGGCACCAGTTGCATGATGTTGCAAAGAACTGGTAGATTACAACAAAAAGGCCCTTGGAGCATCGAGGTACGACTATTACCTGGAATGTCTTCAAAACTGAATTTTATCATAGATTTTTCCCAGTGTCGTACAGAAAGGACAAGGGTGCGGAGTTTGCCAATTTGAGACAGAGACAGTTGAACATTGAGGAGTATGTGTCCAAGTTCTCTACATTATTGCGATTCACTCCACGCGTGGCCGAGAACGAAGAAGCTGTTGCTGATCAGTTCATCAATGGCCTGAATCCGGATATATTTACATTGGTGAACACCGGGCGACCGAACAACTTTGCTGATGCTCTGAATAGAGCAAAGGGAGCAGAAGCCAGTCTGATTAGACAGAGAGGAGCTTCGTATGTTGCCCCAGCACCGATACCACATCAACCTACACCTAGATTTGAGAGTGGTAGAAGCAGTAATGGAAGGAAAGATCAACTGAAAGCTAGAGGGAAACAGTTCAAGAGATCTAGAAGCAGTTCATCCAGTTCTATTGGCTCACGACAGACTGTCCAGAGCTAGAGTTATACAGGAGCTTATTGCAGCACTTGTGGAGGGAGACATTCCACAGAGCAGTGCCAAGGAGTTTTTGGCAGTTGCCGTATTTGTAGATAGCAGGGACATTTTGCTAGAGTTTGTCCCCAGAAAGATTCTCAGAGATCACAGGGTGCTGAATCATCTGGATCAGCGGCACAGACTAAGAGATGATCAGCCGCTGTGCATTCATTCCAGCCAGCACCATCTCAAACACAACAGAGGCCAGGAAGTAGTCAGACAGTTAGCCAACCTCCTAGACAGCAGGCCAGAGTCTTCGCTTTGACTGAGGAGCAGGCTCAAGATGCACCTGATGATGTTGTTGCAGGTAACTGTTTTATTTCTGGTTATCCTGCATATGTATTGATTGATACTGGTGCATCGCATACATTCATATCTGAGCGATTTGCATTGAGTCATGCATTGCCTATTGAGTCATTGTCTGCTGTAGTGTCTGTCTCTTCTCCGTTGGGGACAGGTTTGATATCAGTGAAGCCTGTTAAACATTGTATGCTACAGTACGATGGGCATGAGATTGAGATAGATTTTATTGTGCTTGGGTTGTCTGATTTTGACTGTATTATCGGTATCGATATGTTGACCAAGTACAGAGCTACTGTCGATTGTTTCCACAAGATTGTGAGATTCAGACCTGAGATGGCTGATGAGTGGAAATTCTACGGTAAGGGTTCTCGATCTAGAATCCCTTTGATATCCGTATTGTCTATGACTCGATTGTTACAGAAAGGAGCGGAAGGATTCCTTGTCTATTCAGTTGATTTACTGAAATCGAGTCCATCATTGGCGGATTTGCCAGTGGTGCGTGAGTTTGCTGATGTCTTCCCAGATGAGATTCCTGGATTGCCTCCGATGCAAGAGATAGACTTCAGTATTGATTTGATGCCAGGTACAGTTCCGATTTCGAAGGCTCCGTACCGAATGGCACCGATTGAGTTGAAAGAATTGAAAGAACAGTTGGAGGATTTGTTGGCCAAGGGGTATATCAGACCGAGTGTGTCTCATTGGGGTGCTCCAGTACTGTTTGTGAGAAAGAAAGACGGTTCGATGAGACTCTGTATCGACTACCGGCAACTGAACAAAGCAACGGTAGAGAATAAATATCACTTGCCTCGCATTGATGATTTGTTTGATCAGTTGCAGGGTTCATCCGTATATTCCAAGATCGATCTGAGATATGGATACCATCAGCTGAGAGTCAGGGATTCTGATAGTTCGAAGACTGCATTCAGAACCAGGTATGGACATTATGAGTTTATTGTCATGCCGTTTGGGTTGACGAATGCACCGGCTGTATTTATGGGGTTAATGAACCGTGTCTTTCAGAGGTATCTTGACGAGTTTTTGATCATTTTTATTGATGATATTCTGATTTATTCAAAGAATATGATTGAGCATGGTCATCTGAGAACTGTGTTGAAAATTCTGAGGGCTGAGAAATTGTATGCTAAACTGTCGAAATACGAGTTTTGGTTGAGATAGGTTGTATTTATGGGGCATATTATATCCGGAAACGGTATATCAGTTGATCCAAGTAAGGTTGAGGCAGTGATTTCTTGGCCGAGACCGACATCAGTGCCCGAGATTCGCAGTTTTATGGGTTTGGCAGGATATTATCGTCGATTCATCAACGATTTTTCCAGTATTGCCAAACCGATTACACAGTTGACTCAGAAGATTGCTCCATTTGTTTGGTCTGAGGAATGTGAGACCAGCTTTCTTGAATTGAAGAAAAGATTGAGCAGTGCACCGATACTGACTATCCCATCAGGTACTTGTGATTTTGTGATTTATTGTGATGCATCTCATCGAGGATTGGGGTGTATAAAAGAAAGGTATAAGTCAATGTGGTATTGGGAGATCGACTCGAGTAGGATATACTTGAGTTTCCCTAAATCACATACTTCTTGTTATTATTTACCTTGATTTGAATTGATATGCTTGTTCTATTGACTTATAGAAGCATGTATTAGACGAGTATTAAACGAGTGATCTTGTGACATAAGTGCCGATAGTGATGTAATCGTCACTGGCACATTGCACATTGTCATAAGATGGTGAATTGGCAATAGTGCCACAGTCTGTGACGGATAGGTCAAGACACCGGATGTTTGGTTATATCGAAGTGGATAGAATTGGAGTTTCTTCTATTACTGATGTTCGATATAGGAATGCCAACATCAGGAAACCGAGATCCTTATACTAGGATTGAGTCTAGTCTAAGCCGTGGAGTCACGAGTATGGTTTACGATTTCATATTGATTATGTTTCAGATTTGATACATATTACTGATATTTGTTACATGCTTTTACATTGTTTATATGATTGCATGTTTCATTGATTTATACTGGGATTTTATTCTCACCGGAGTTATCTGGCTGTTATCGTGTTTGTATGTGTGCATGACAACAGGTGGGACAGGTTCAGGGTCGAGGAGATGAAGATAGATCATGATTAGAGTGGAGACTACGGACTTGGATTAGAGATAGGGTTTGGACACTTGACATTTAGTTGTTAAACCTTAGTCGAATGATTGTATATATAGTACAAGACTTGTACTTTAATACTGATATGTATATTAGATTTAATCTCATTACATTCCGCATTTTAAAAAAGAAAATTAGACCCTGTTTATTATAATTGATTAAATTGTCCTAATAATGATTAAGAGTATGATTAGCGTCCGGGTCCTCACACGAAAACTAGGGGATTTCATAGATCGAAATGCGATTCACTCTTGATAAATAATTAAAGACATTTAATTACTTCATTGAGTAGAATTAGTTTGGCATAGCTCGAGAGCGTGTGTTCAATTGAATAGGAAATCCTATCGGAAGCAATAACTCATTATCGAACAAATTAATTAATTAACGAGTGGTAGGTGAACCGATATTCCCAATAAATTCATTTCTCATTGATTACTCAACCATTTTAGATATTAATTCTCATTCTTTACTTATTGAATCATTTTATTTGCATATTTATTTGAGAATAGTAGCAATAAAACAATCATTCAAATTTTCGTTGCTAAAGATTTAATAACTGAAAATAATAATTGTCAAATACAGTCTTCAGTGGAAAGATACTCGTACTAACGTACATTATACTATTACTTGACATCGTGCACTTGCGATTAATTTTTGAGCATACAAAATCAGATTTTTATTGAGAATTCCACAGTGCAAGTTTTGCTCGATCACTCTCATTTGAGATTAAGAAAGCTCACACTTATCAGAATTATTCATAGCATTTAAGGCTACCTTTCGAGCTTACTAGCACAAACCATTGTATTATTTATTTGATCTAAACTAGATCAGTTGTGCTAAGTCCAGTCGAGAACTGTGAGAAATTTAGTAAACTAAGAGTTTCAGTCTTGGCAGTGTTAAGTCAAAACTGAAGTGGGTCTGTACAAGTTTTGTATTGATCAAATTCTTTTAGTGCATATCATATCCTTGTGATAGAAGGGGTGACGTAGGAGTTATTCAATCTCCGAACATCCATAAATCTTCGTGTCATTACTTCAGTCATTTATTCTATTTTTCAGTCAGTTTATTTCCGCAACTATATTCAGTTCAACTGATTGTCATCGACTGACAAGATTCCTAAGTTTTAGTTTATCACAAAACTGATACTTCATTCGAAAATATCATAAATTCGTGAGTGTTTATTCAACCCCTTTCTAAACACCTTTCAACAAATCAACCGATCCTAACAGTATCCTATATGATCTAATTAGTTAATGGTGCAAAGAATATCTGGTCAGAGTAATTGTTGTACTTTAGGAAAAATTGTTACCTGAGTTACACACAAGATGTCACTTTGATTACTCAAAGGTACATCACATCGTTATTTAATTTATATGCAACCCTTGATATACCAATATTTGCATATTCGATCGGGATATATTTGTCGAAGGGGCCGTACGCTAACCATATTCTATTGGCTCTTGTAGGCACTACTAATGATACCTAGGATATCATGGGGCGATGCTTCTAAACTCTTTTACCATGATCTGATGGAGGAGATCAGGTCTGAGTTCTGATATTCTTGTGATCAAGGGATTGATGCCACGAATGAAATTAATTAGAGTAAGCCCGTATAAGAGATATTTGTTATTTCGAATCACATGAGTTGAGTAAAGCCATTGTAATTAGCTATATCTCTGAACTATTGAGAGTCACACAAGTGTTAAATTATGTGTTTCCGTTGAGATAGTAGAATTCAAGTAGTTGAGTTTGATGACTTAGTTTGATGGAGATAAAAATATAGTTTATAAAGGGGTTTATAAGTACATTTCAAATATGAAATTTTTGAAATTAGCATGAATACTTATTTTGTGATGAGAATGCAACTGTCTAATTTAGCGAAAAAGTTCCGAAATAGGAAAGTGCAAAAAATGAATAGTGAAAAATTTTGAACTTCGAAATTTTCATTTTTTATTATATTAACGAGTTTTGGATCTTCTTTACATCGACGATGATATATTGTCTATTGGAATTATAATGAATGCATAATCATGAATTGTTTAATCAGTAAACAATGAAAAACCTAGTCAAAAGTTGATTAGAAAATTTTACCTTGTTAAAATACCAAAATATTCTAGAACAATCTAGAATTAATTAATTTAATTATGCTATGTATTGTCAAAAGTTTAAAAAAACTGCATAGTTAAATAATTATATCACGTACAGTCAAAAATTGAAAATACCACATGAAAATTTGACAAGGGAAAAATACATGATTCTAGAAGAGTTCTAGGAAGATTAGTAATTTAAAATTGAGATATAAAAATTGAGATTTAATAAATATGTATTATCAATAGTTGATGACACACAACACACTCTAAGAAAATCTATACAAGATCTTCTCTCTCCTCACTTGAAAAATTGGCCTTCACCTCCTAGTCAAGGAAGCACACAACCGACCACGACTAGACCAACGTGAGCCGCCGTAGCCAGCCACTGATTAGCCACACCGCCGCCCTCTTCCGATGATCCAATCTCAACGCAAAAATCTTTTAAGATTTCTATTGCAATCAGAACGAGAAATCCAGTGTTCGATCATGGCACTAATTAGACGCTTGAAAAATGAATACATAAGTTGATTATTCATAGAGAATTACAAAAAACACTACATCTGTTAATCCCGAAGTAGTTTTGTGTCAAAAATTTAGAACACAAGGTAATAAAATCTAAAAATAATATGTATTTAAAATATTGATTTTGCGTTAGTATTTGCAAATTAATTATTTTATGGTAAAAAATTAATTTTCACTTGGGATGATTTTGTTATATCATGCACCCATCTTGAGTTTATGGTAAAAAATTTAATTTTCATTTGGGATGATTTTGTTATGTCATGTACCCATTGTTGTTTTCTATGTTTCTATGTTAGACGATTTTAGTTGAGCTTTGTAATCCGAAATAGAAAAAAACACATAATACTGTATCAGAAGAACTGATTAATTTCTTTATAATGAGATATAAATATGTACAAAAAGTGATGAGGGGAAACTAAAGGATGAATCATTAATTGGGATCCCAACAGCTCAAATACATAACTTTCCTAAACAATTCCTCAGATTTCTTCATTCTTGCCTGGGTCATGATCTTAGAGAGCTTCTCAAGGTGAGGATGAATATAAGATCTGAGACGGTTCTTGGTGTGTTGTTGCAGAAGCCTGACTCGTCTCATATAAGTCAGATTTATTGGGTTTGAGTCATCTTAACATGAGGAAACTCACCTTTCAGCAGGCAGATTTTGGTAAAAAAATCAATTGGGAGCTGTAAGGTGAAAGTAGAAAAGGGATTTAAGGCCTTAAAGTGAAAGTGGAGAAGGTAATGCACGATTTCTCATCATATTGTAATAATAATAATTATTATTATTAATTTGTTTTTATTTATATAAGGCATAAGAAAACTTGAGAACCTTTAGGCTTATTGGATCAGGCCCGTCGGGTCGAGCCGGCCCGCCCCGCCATAAAAATTGAGCGGGTTGAGTTGATAAAATAGCAGCCCGTTTGGGTTGCGGGCCAAACGGGTTGAGCCCGTTTGGGTTGCGGGCTGACCCGCCAAATTAGGGTAGAATTTTATATTTTTAAGTTTTATATAAAAATTCCTATTTCCTCCTTATTTTTTCTCATGTGTCTAACTTCAATCACTCTGATAAAATCTCTATGCTTCTATTTTTTTTGAAGATGTTATACTCTCCAGTTTCCTCCCTTTTTTTAATGTTTAACTCGAACTAATCCAGAATTATCGAAATAATATAGTAAATAAAGTAATTATGTGTATTGTTGAACACATAATATTTTCTGAAATTTACAACCGTCTGTTTCCTCGACTTTCTGTTATCTTCCAATGTTTCTCATTTTTTAAGAAAATGTGGATGGTAAGAGTTAGGTGCCTTGTGCGGACAAATCCTTAAGATCGTTAATTTTTGTTTTCTTGTGAGGACAAACCCTTAAGAAACTGGAGAAAGTGTATACTAAAAAAAATTTGAAATTCACATTTAAAGATTTCATTGTATTTACGGTTGGTGATATTACACGAGTTAATTTTTAGTACATGTGTACGATGAAATCTTGTGTGAATTAGAATAAGCACTTTATTTTTTTATGGATTATGTTGATTGTTGTATGCTTTCAATGTCTTATTTCAATGTTTTTAAGTTTTTTATGAAACTATTTGACTGAAATATATTTTTCTTCTATGTTTATTTTAATATTGTTTAGTATTTTTTTACAAAAAAAATTATAAGACGGTTGGCCCGCCTAACCCGCGGCCCAAGGTGGGTTGGGTTGGGTTGGCCATTTAGAGATCCACCAAAATGGCGAGCTGGCCCGCCCCGCCCCGCCTAATGGCAGGTTGCGGCGATTGGCGGGCTGGCCCGTCCCGTCAGCCCATTTTGCATGTATAAGAACCTTAACAAAACATGACAAGTAAAGAAATTCGAAATAATTCAAGCAACACACCAAAATCAACATATTATATATCACTTAGGGCACCTCATCATTCATTAATAAAGGGTGTGTTTTACACATCTATATGACCTTATGCATTTGACTTGGATATTTAAGTTGAGGGTAGACATATTCCTCATCGATCCATAACTCCAATTTTTTTAACTATTATTTGTAATTCTAATTTGATAACGATTATTATATTTTTATTATTATTCTTCTATGATTTTCCGTAAACTCCTATTTTTTTACATAATTTATTTTTGAAATATTTTTCTAATTTTTTATTGTACTAAATTAATTTTTTTTATAATCACTTTCTTATCAAAATCATATGTAAATATATTGATAGCTATTATATAATTTATAGTGTATGTATACATGTTAGTTATTATATTTTTGAATAATTAAAGAAATATTTATGTCTACCAAATGATTTTTTTCTGGCTTTTTCCATGAAAAACTCCCCTTACAAACTTCGTAATTATATATATGCTGCTGAAAGAAATAGATCGAACCAAAGAAAATATCAGTTTTCCATTTTATATTGCAAAAATTTGGTGTTTCAGTTTTAGTTTTTTTTAAAAAATAATACAAAATAACCAACACTATTTGAAACAAGACTAAACCTTGGAATTTTCGAAAAATATTTCATCAATTTTTTTTTTCTGAATCCTTCCATACGAATATCATGTCTGAGTTTGAGAATCTGCTGGCGTGTTAAAATACAAAGGTAATGAATTTATGTGGTTTTTATTTTACAATATTAAAAAGAATAATACCTTTTTTCATTTATGTGACTTTCATTATTCCACAATTTAAGGTTTATTTTTCTGCACTTTATTTTTTTTATATCCAACTAGAGTATATAATTCAGTATAAATTTATGTAAAAATAAATAAAAAAATACATGAATTGAAATATAAATAATAATATTCTTAAATTAAGATGATATAAAATAAGAGCAAACGATTGTCGTTTTATAAAAAACAATCAGGTATAACATTATAACTTTAATCTTTCAAACTGTATAATAGTTTAAACGTTGTGCTTTAGTTACTCTCCTTACTAGCATAATTATCGATTCCCAACACGACATTAGTACACTATTTTTAATATAACCGCGCAAAAGACAACAACATCAGTTCAAAACAATAAAGCATACAAAAGAGAGTGCCTACACCAAAGTCTTTCTGATAAAAGCAATAAAAACAAATTGATTGCTATAACATAACTCGAGATGCCATACTTTTACGTATAAATTCAATAAAGCCAAGAGTTGTTAATGATTATGGCATTGAAAATTATCATATGATTTGCTATAATCAAATTAAGGCCATTTTCAATTATAATGTACAACATTGATTCGAAATTTTATATTTAGTCGACTATATAAATATTTAGTAGCATTTGATCGCGTCTTTTTGATCGATGTAGACTCCAAACAATTGATGTTTCAGGAGAAGATAACATGAAGACCATGACCGTGTAAGCGAGAGTGTGTAAATTAATTTTCTCAACAAAACTTGTTCGATGCTCAAGTCAGCAGCGTAAAAATTTAAGTGAATGTCGATGACCACTTGAGTACTACATTTGATGTACTATGCTGTTTAATTTATCAGTGACCGTCGTTTTCATTATGAAATATGTGCTTGTTTCCAATATTAATTTTCACCATTTTTCTCTCAAAATTTTCCAAATTTATTAGTGTTTTATCTTTATCTGATCTGATATAAATTAATCAACAAAACGATATAGTTATATACCGGATACAAGTTTTATCGTCACAAAAAAGTAAAAAAATAAAATGATATTGTCTAATTAATATATATAATATAAATGAATAAAAAGATAGGTCTAATTGTCATATTTAATATTCTAAAGATATGAACAGTGTCCAAAGGAGCTCTTAGCTTGTAACCTATGTCGTATTGACCATTGATGGACTATTAAATTACCAAGCATATTTCTCTCATCAGTTCATTTCATTTCACAACATTATGAATATCGAAGTGAAAGGTTTGAATAAAACATGGTTTGTGTATTACACATTATTAGGTGTAATAATTGTCTATATTGCGTAGAGCAATCGAAATGTAGTTCTTGAGCTACTACATGGTTTAAAATATTATAGTTACACCGTTACCACAAGCTATAGTTTTTGGTAAAGAGGCAAATGTTCTGTCCTACAATGGATATTAAAGTCAATGTCACATGTTCATTGATTACAAGGAGAATAATTATTAAGAGGGAGATTGTTGAGTAATAATTGTTCCTCATGGGTAGAGCGATTGAAACGCGGTACTTGAGCTGTTGTACGGTTTAAAAGATTAGAGTTGCACAGTTACCACCAGCTATAGTTTTTGGTAAAGCGACAAACATTCAGTCATACACATATATGTTGCATCATTACCACATCTTGTAGTAATAATAATGTTCTAAAACATTGTTTGTTAAAAAGAGCTTAAAATTACTCAAATTATTAATCATAATAAACAAATTAAATTTTATAGTTGTCTTAAAAAAATTGATTCTTATTCAAAATTATCGAATTTGAGCATGACCTTTTGAGCCAAATTCGAGTCAAAATTATTTAATTGATAATTTGTGAGACGCTCAAGATTTCTAATATTTTATTAATATAACACAATTATTTATTGAATGGATATAATTTGAATTTTTATTTCAAATTTTGAATCGAGTTAGAACTTGAGATGAAACTTTTTCTTGATATTTAACTAGATTCCATTAATTTAATTTAGGGCCTTACTTAAGAAGCCTTGGTATATCATCAACATAATTGATTTAATGAGAATTTAATGATGTAAATGGTGGGAAGTCATGTATTCCATTCAATGTATCATTCAAATTTTCATCGTGATAATAATTGAAAAAGATACAAAAATTTATCAAAATAATTTTCTCCATATATGAAGTGAGAGAACTTATCATGATTATAATATTTAAATATATTATAATATTAATTCAAATGCTAAAAGCTACCTTTGATGAATTGAAGTACATTAGTGAGTCTCACAGGAGTTTTTGTGTCTTCATATATCTCATGTCCTCGATATTATTTGATGAATTGATACAATCATAAAATTTTAGAAATTGCCTTATAAGTTGATTTATTTTAAATTTTGGTTATTGAAATAGTCAAAATTTGCTATTTTTACACTAAGTTCATGTCTTTGAATGTTTACTCAGTTCTCCGACGAAAAACACCTAATTAAAAGTAAATTAATATCTATTTATAACACAAAGATCAATTTTTTTTGGCGGCTTAAAATACATAAACCTGAAATATAGTAACTCACATGGTATTTGGGATTTTTTCCCCCGTGCCACTCATATTTGTACGAGTGTCAAAATTTTATCTCTTTTACATGGGATGAAATATTTTGGACAAAACATACTAAATGTAATGGTTTCATCTAGTGTTTTCAAAATCGGACAAGATTCATCGTCAGTTCGACCAAAAATCGGTCACGAGTCTGATCAAAAATACCCCAAAAGATCGTTTTAGCGATCAAACCTGATTTAAGCCCGTCAAAAACCGGCCGAACTGACTATGAACCGGAAAGCTGGTTTTTCGTTTTTTTTAAAGTAATTTTTTAAATGTTAAATTTTATATTTTGTTATATATATACATAATTATTTGTAATTTTGACTTCGTTAAAAATATTATTTTAATGATAATATAATATATTTAGTTTATTGTTTTTGTTTTTAAAATATATATAATTATAATTAATATTTTGAATATATGTGTATAGTTATTTAGTTTTCAAAATTTGGTAAATATATTTTTTATATATTCATATTCATCTTATATGTATGTTCATATTTCAAATTTGGATAAATTGTTTTTTTATTATTTATACACACATTTAACATCTTTATATTTAAAATATATTATTTATGATATGATATTATTATTTTTATAAATCATATTGTTAATGTTTTAAATATATTTATTTTGAGAATTTTAAATTATTTATTTTTAGTTAGGTTGAACCTTGTTGGATTTAGGTGTGTATATATATCCGCGCAACATTCATCATCCAATCAATATCAAGTCATTAGCATCAAAATGCCTTCTATTAAAAGCATCAAGTTTGCTTATCCATAATATTCTCCACCACCACCTTCGCCACCTCCTCCGTCGCCGTAGCTAGGTGTTCCATGTGAGCTACCTCCTCAACCGCCACATACTATCTTCACCACCCACACTGCGTCCACATGTTCCATCTAGCTCGCCACCACGTGACACACCACCGGTATCACCTTCTTCTCCGTCTCCACCATCGCCTCAACTTTGTCACGACAAATAACATTGTGGGTACTATCTGTTAGAGTAGATGTCTAGCGACACAACTTGTGACTTATGTTTTTTTACTCTTATGTAAAAAAAATCTTTATTTTAATAATATTTTAAAATTTTATCCAATTATGTCACTTAATATATATGTATATCCATGCAAACTGATTAAATATACATGATGTTAGAATTAAAGTTTCGGAGTTTGACAAATCAGCGCTTTTGAAGGTTGAAGAACTGATCGGTTCAACTGAACTTATTCGAACTGAAACTACTTTAGCTTCAGTTGCCCGAACTGATTATTAATGAGTTAAAAAATTCGAAGGCAATCAAACTGAATTTTTGAAAGTAACTGAACTATCAGTTGAAACTAAAGACAATCCAACTGATCGACTATCTAGTCAGCTGGAATTCAGGTTGACACTTCATCAGTTAAGCGCGGCTACCAACCGACAGATTGTACACGGCAGACCCTATCTGATAGTGGGAGCGCCGCATATCAGACTACAACAGTGTACTATTGTCACAATAATGTTGACACATGCAGAAATGACAAATCAACGGATATGAGTCATCATTTAATGCAAATAACGTGATCATTGGAAGCAAAGCCTATAAATAGCCGATAATTTCAGCTGAGACAAAAAACTTTTAGAAAAATACTCTGATCAATCTTTGAATTCATATATACTCTATAATTTATGATATTCATATAAAAAAGCTAACACTTCGCGGAAATATTCATAGTTTTCAGGCTATCACTTGAGCTAAAATTCTAAGCACATTACACTATTGTATTTGATCTTCTAAAGATTAGTTGTGCTAAGAAAGAGATTCAGTTGTATACTGAAAAGTTGTAAAAAACTAAAGGTTCAGTTTGGTAGTGTTTAAGTCCAAAATAAAGTGAGTTATTACAGATTTTGTATTTAATCAAAGTCTTTTAGTGAAAATCCTATACTTGTTATAGAAGAGGTGACGTAGGAGCATTTGAAGTTTTCGATCATCCATAAAATCTTTGTGTCCTTTATTTCAGTTATTCGCTCAGTTTTCAATCTATCAATTATTTTATTTCCGCACTTAAACCAAATTAACTTTCTGTTATTGACAACAAGATTCTTGAATTAGTTTATCACTAATCTGATTCAGTATTATCGAAAACAGTTAAAAATCCGTATATGTTTATTCAACCTCCCTTCTAAACACTTTGCCCCTGCAAACCGATCCTAACACATAACGTACATGAGGTCTCTCTCGCAACTTAAAATCATGAAAATGATTAGAAAGTGTACCATATCTTTCAAACATTAGAAGTCTATTGGCATAGTTAATGTAGTTCACACTTGGTGAATGGAAAGCTAATTGAAATTCACTTAAGTGCTGCTAAAAAAATGTGATGTTAAATTGCAGACATGTAAGTATGCTTTATGGTCAAGATGAATATCACGTGTTGGTTCCACATATATCTTTTGTGGTTCTCATTGAGATTGAATTATTGTATTAGTTGAACTATAATTAGTGTTAATTTTAACCCCTCAGTAAGCTACAAAGTTAAAAATTTAAACGAAAAATATGATGAAATTTGTAAAAGAAATCCATGAACAACATCTAATCTAATTATGTTATTATGAATTGAAATAACATTTTTACGACTATAAACATAAAAATTGTTAAGGAATATGCTAAGAAATTTACGATAAACTAAAAGGAATGAAGATAAAATCGAAATTTGCAGAAGCTTTTGTTTTAGATATTTTTGTGTTGATAAGTTTGTGTAGAGTCTGTTTTTTTAAATTCTTCTTTCTGCTTCTGTTCGATACTCATCAACGGTTGATGCTCGGTTTTTGCACGACCATGTACATGTGATAGTGGCCTCTTTCATGGCCCATAACTTAGTCAATCTTGCAACTCCTCAGAATTTCAGATGCCAACTCTCTTTTAACCTAATGGGCTGGAAATGTTTTCTTTCTAGTGGGCTTCTACTTCATATATTTCTTTGGATCATAGATTTTTATGTTATTTCATTTTTCAAGACAAACAAATGTACTCAATATCCAATTTGGTCACTAAACTACTTTGACTATTTATATAAGCCCAACCCTATTGTCACAACCCATTTACAAGTATTGGGCCCAAATTTTAAAAGACGAATGCTTTCTGGAAGAAGAGGGCAAGACAGATAAAATTGACCATTCCGCTTCTAAATCTTCGATAAAACAACATATAAAAAATTCACTTAATCTTCTTCCTCCAACTTGTCTAGGTAACAAATTCTACACAACACTGAATTTCCCATCAAATTTCCATCATCTATATATGCAAATTTTGTTTCTCTTCCTCAAATACACCTCATTCATGCAGCTAGTCATCGCTTTTCTTCACAAACCACTTGCCGCTGACGCTCATCGGGCCCATTTGCCGCTTTTCCCTTTGATTTGTGGTTTCTCTGATTCCGGCAATATGACATTTTTCTAATTCTTCAGAGCACAAATGATTTAAAGTTTATGTTGTCTTCATGCTCGTACTCAAGATGTTTGAGATTTAGTGTTGATGAGGTCTATGTGTTTAGCTTTATGATTTATTTTAGAATTTGTTGATTCAATAACTTTGAAACCTTGAACTCAAGGGAATGAATTACTTATTTACATCATTTTTCCTTGATTTTAATCTCTTTTGTATTTCTCTGAATCTGAAAGCATGTGTACGAAGAATGCGAAATATTTATTTTCAACAAAAATTCATACATGAATATCTGTTGATTTTCTCGAGCTCGTGGCATTTGCTGCTAATGTTCTGCTCAATAATGAACTTTATTATTGATCTCTTTGCGATCTTGCATCATGCACACCTAGAAAATTAGGCCAAAAATAATATTGAATAAATTTAAGTTAATTATTTGGCAACTTAATACAAATTTATGTTTATAGTATCCAAATATTTCAACTACTACACCATTCTTTGGTCATGTTTCATTTTTTTTTGTTTTCACTATTATTTAAGCATCTGTGTTGCCATTCCCTTGATTTCTCATCAAGTTCTAATATTATTTAGCAGGAATGACCAATTGGAAAAAGAGATGGTTTGACAATTTCAAAGGCCAATACAGAAAAATTACCTTAAAGACTAATAAAAATGAAAAAGCTTGTCTCATAGGAGTGTCACTGGCCAATTTCAAAGAAAATGATCAATCTTAGATGGAACTTGTTGGGATCGATTAAAGGGGGTAAATCGTTGAGCTACAATAGCTCGATTCTTGAAATTGAACACCGATGAATTAAATCGAGTTTGGTATTCAAACCAAGCAGAAGATACTCGAAATAATCCTTCGTATAAACCGATTAAATATTTTGTAAAACATTAAAAATATATGCGAGTTTAATGAGTAAAATATTTTGGTTGAAGCATTTTATCAAACACTTTATATACAATATTTTGGTATATGAAGAACACATAAAATGCTTCAACAATGCTTCTTTAAAAACAATGGAAATGATAAGTGAAGGATCGTGTGCTTGTGCCTTTGAAGGCATTTCAGACACAATATTTTCCAATGAGCTGCAATTGTTCGTGTTCTAAGAATGTTAACACCGATGAATTAAATAGAGTTTAGTTAAAAACCAAGCGGAAGAAACTCGAAGTAATCCTTCGTGAAGAAGACTGTTAAATTAGAAAACATTTTAACTTATGTAAACAGAATAAATGAAAAGTAGGGGATCAATTGTCGCATATATCAGTTCAGTTATGGCAAGAATTGAACTGACGGATGCTCTAACTGATCAAGTCAGTTTGAAAAATATCAGTTAACTAGTTAAATACACAAGATATGTTTATGGATGTTCGGAGACTTCAACTGCTTCTACGTCACCCCTTCTACCACCTCGGGTAGGATTCACTAGAAGACTTTGATTTATACAACTACTTATACAAACCCACTCAGCTTATGACTTACACTAGTGCCTCAACTGAACTCCTAGCCTAGACTGAAGCAGTACCTTTCGACCAACACTTCTTTAACGTCTATGTGAGAAAGACAACATACACAACTTTAACGTCTTTGTGCAAGACTATATTTGAGTGGTGGTGTGTGTGTGTGTGTGAGAACTGATTTCTGAGTACAACACGAAATTGTTCTCACACACTGAGAGAATTGTGCTTTTAATCTAAGCTGATAACACGATGAAGTGTTCCCTCTGGGCTGATTGCTTCTTGAAAGCTGATATGCAATATGCGTGCCCTTTTTCTCTATATCTTCACATAATTCATATGTTATTGCTCTTCACTGATCTTCTATTTATAGGCGGGAAACTGATCGTACAGTGAGACTCAATAATTGTATATGTTGCATCTTGAATTCGTTCCTTGGACTCTTTGTCTCGACTTTTCGACTGCCCTTCTGAAACGTTTGTCTTTAATGCTCTGATGCAACGTTCATTATTGTCCTTTGACTGGACAATTTCTTTGTACCATTGTGTTTAGCTGGAATCCACTGAATGAGTTTGTCTTCATCTACAACTGAAAGATTTTTAACTGACGCTTCGAACTAGTCAGCTGAACTGATCTTCAGTTGGGCTGGTAAAATCTGTTGACTCGTCAGTTGAACTGATTTCACTTTCATTCAGTTGAACTGATCAACTGGGTTTCTTCATCAGTTGAACACTCCTTCGGCAGGCCGGGCTTCTGAGGTTCTCCTGCTGAACTACCTATCAACTGGACAATCAGTTGAACTACTCATTTGACATATCAGTTCGCCTGATTCAGTTTGTGCGATCAGTTGGGTCTTCGGTTTGCAATGTAAACAGCTCGTAACTTATCTTAGCTTCTGCACACTAAGGTCAAACATTAGTAACACAAAATAACAAGTTTTGTTAACATCAAAATTAAGATTGAGAACTTGAAAATTTCCAACAACAAGTAATGAAATAAATAAATAGACACGAATTTGTTTATGGATGTTCGGAGATTAACAACTCTTACGTCACCCCTTCTTTCCCTTAGGAAGGATCCAATAGATGATCTTGATTTATACAACACCTTGTACAAACTCATTTCAACTTAGGACTTATCTATTGCCTAATTGAAACTCCTATCACACTCTCGATTGTAGGCCGCAACTTAAAAATCCGCATAATGTTTAACGTCTCTTATGCCAATACTACAAACAAAATCTTTAATGTCTTTGTGTGACGACTCACTCAACTAAACTTTGAAGTTCAACTCTCTTGTATATGTGAGTGATTGTGTGTGAGAAATTTATGCTTTAAAGTATACATCTTAAATGTATCCTCACACAAGGGCTTGTGCTCTCAAATATCAGATTTCTTCATGCTAGCTGGCCATGCTTTGAATCCGCCTCAAAAACTCTTGTTTGATCTTTAAGATGTTGTATTTATAGTCTCTAACAATGATATATATGTTAGACATGAGAATATGACCGTTTGAAAAGTTTATGTACTGTTTCTGAAATTGCAACGATCAAATTCGCTTTGCTGGACATTTTCCCGAGCTTAAACTGGTTGGTCAATAGTTCAAACTGGTCAGCGGCTAAAAACTGTTCAGCGGTTGAAAACTGGTCAACAGTTCAATCTATTCAGCATCTCAACCGCAGCTCAACTGGTGTGTTGTGAGAATCAGTAGCTTCATCGCCATGTATCATCATCTTAAGCTTCGATTCAGACTTTGACTTCTGAAGATGATTTGTATATCCTTGGCTTATCTTTCAAACACATACTGAATTGCTTCATTCCAATAAGCGAGCTGAGAGATATGGCCAAAATACCACAACTTCTCATACCAAACTGATTGTTGTTTTCGTGCAATCAGTTTGGTCATTCAGTAACCGGTTTGGCCTTGATACAATTCGATTTTGTTTGTGGATTATCATTTGAATCATCCAGCTGAGAGATATGGGCGAAATACTAACGCTGCTCATTTTGAACTATTTGGAGAATCCGAAATGTCTTGTCTGAACTTCAATCAGTGGTGTGACCTAGATAACATTCAAATTGGTCCGACCGGCCTGAGATATGACTTGCAGATAATTGAATTGGCTTTCCAACCGTTTTGGCCTTAGGTCATTTCGATCCTTGTTTTGTAAGATATGCTTAAAATACTGCACCTCGCCAGAATTCAACCGGTTGCGAAATTGAAGTTCCAACTTCCAACTTGATGTATCAATTTCACACTTGATTAAATATGTTAGAAACACAATAAAAAATTTTGTTATCATCAAAATCAAAATTTTTAGTGTTTTCTTAACCAACAGAACTTTTGCCAGTGACTGAGCACATACATGTGCAATGCCACACACACTGAGAATAAAAAACATAGACTATGAATAATAGTTGTATTAATACACAATCTTTTGTTTTCCTTTCAAGTCCCAAACTAGTTTTGAAGATATTTTTTGAGAGGGAATGCGGTCTTGCCAGACAGCAAACTAGTTGGGTTAGCTTCTAGATGGTGTTGAATTTCATTTCGTATTCTTGTACAAATATATTGGTCGTATCAATGAATGGTAGCTGCCCTTAGGCTTGATTTGTTAACGTCCACTACTCGTTTTCTTAAAAAGAACGAGAATTTTTTTTTCCTCCTAATATTCGGCCGAAATTAAAATCATACATACATATGTACTTTAAATGTAATGCCCCGAAAATTTTAAAGTCCACGCGAACCACATGCACGCAAGTTATTAAATTCCTTGTGTATTTCAATTAATTGTTTTAATTGAATAAATTAATTATGTTGTGCATGTTGACATATTTAAAATATACATTTCTACATAGATGCATCAAATGTATTTTTAAAGGTTATTCGAGTTGCGATCGAAAAACGGAGACCGTGGGCTGAAAAATAGAAAATGTTTTTATTAAATAATTGTTTTTAATTATTTAAAATATGATTGATGCTTTTAATTATTTTTGAAATAAGGGGTTTTGAGGTGATTTTATACGCCAAGACGTAAATTTTATCGGTGTTGGATTTTCAACAAAAATACGAATGTTTTGACAATCCAGCTAATAAATTCACAAACTTATTTAAACAAAATTATTTTTAATATTTTAAGTAAGCATTAATGAGCCTAATTAACTCCCTTAATGGGCCTAAGCTTTGTTAGTGGATTAATTAATATATAATATACTAAGTCCACCCCATAATTCTTCAAACCCCATGCCCCAATCTCCAAGGCAATACAAACTCGTTCTCCCTTGCAAAATCATACGGCACACACACTATCAAGAACAAGGAAGAGTTTTGAAAATTCTTCAAGGATTTTGAAGGGAAAAGGTTCGATTATTCATGAGGTTTTCAAGCCATCGGCTTTGTGTCGTCGTTCTTCAATCGTAAACGAATAATCATGTGTATAAAAGGCAAAGGCATGCCATATTATTTCTTTACTCATATCACACCATATTATATTTATGTTTGAAATTGCATGAAAAACAAGAGCACCTTGATATATTTTCGTACATCCATCTAGGGTGATTTTTAAACTCATGAATTTTTTTATCCAAAATCATGTTTTATGTTGTTCAAGGGGCTGCCAGGATTAGAATATGATCAAGCCTTGTTTCTACATTAGTTAAGGGTCCTAGAACACCACCCAAAAAAATGCACAACACGAAACAACAAGCTGGAACTGAAATCGGGAAAGGGTCGGTCATAGGGCTCGGTTTTCATGGTTTGATGGCTTAGCTTGGGTTCGCTTGGGACCAAGACTGGGCTAGGGCCATGTATGAGTTAGGGGTGGAGTCCTAGCCACGTTAGGACTCGAACACCAGGGGCTGGGAGGAGTCCTAACCAACTAGGACTCCAACCCCAGAGCCCAAGGAGAATCGCGCAGGGTTCAGCGGCTTGTGCAGTGTAGATGTCTCGGTCTGGAGACTTAGGGTTGGGCTAGGGTGAGTCCTTAGGGTTCTATAAAGGTGCAGGAGAGGCTGGTTCAGGGTCTGGTAGGGTGGGATAGGACCTAGCAACAAAAACATAGAGTCCATGCTAAGGTGGGAGTCTCGGCCACTTCTTGTTAGGGAGTTCGGTTTTTGAGTTTCGATTGAATCCTAAGGTTTATCTTGGGTCCAGTGGGTTCCTAATTGGTCTGGGAAGGGGTCGGCTCATGATGGTTTGAGCTTGGCTCGGTGGAAAACCAACATGGCTCGAAGATGGCTTGCACAGTAGGACTTAGGGTTTTTGTGTTATAAAATAAATCGAAACATGGCTCACGGGGGTCGAGTCGTGGTTCACGAGTACTAAAATAATATAAAAAGTCTAAGTTCTAAATTTATGAATTTTATATTATAGTTTGAAATTATTCGTGATTAAAACGCATTAAAAACGAATAATTAAAGAATAATTAAAAAGCCTAGTATTTATGCTAAATAAAATTATGAGAATTTTAATTTAGGCTTAAATAATTATTTGAGACATGTCAGAGTCAAGGAAATGAAGAAAAAGTCAAACTCGAGGAATCTTACGTCTAGAGGTAAAACGATAATTTTTCACCCGAAAATTAGTAAACGTCATGGCAGTGCCCTGAATGGTGTTTTAAATGCTAATATGATTATTTTAAATGTTTATGGATATTATTATGATTTAATATGCCAAAATGTTTATTTTAAAATGTTTTTGGAGGTTTGTATGTTAAAATGTTTATTTTAAAATGTTTATGGAATTGTTATGATTTAATATGTCAAAATGTTAATTTAAATGTATATGATTTAATATGTCAAAATATTAATTTAAATATTTACGATTTAATATGCTAAGAATGTCTATTTTTAAAATGTTTATGGAACTCTATATGATAAAAAAATTATTTTAACTGTTTAAGGATTTTTATATGTTAAAACGTTTATTTTAAATGTTTATGGGTTTTTACGATAAAAAGATGATGTTAAAAGATATGTTGCATATTTGTTTTTAAAATAAAAATGATATTAAATGCATGATTTTTATAAAGTGATGAAAATGTAAAACATTGGAGAAAGTGAAGTAATTGTGATTATTGAGGATATGAGGATATGAATGGGGATGTTGTGAGGGAAAAAGGCCCCGGAGAGAGCCCATTTATGGGAGAAGGCCTCAGAGGGAGCCCATTTATTGGAAAAAGCCCCACAGGGAGCCCATCTATGGGAGAAGGCCCCCGAGGGAGCCTCGACGATCGTATTTCCATTAGATGAGGATAGCCAAGGCTCAGTTGACGGGTGAGAGTGTCGCTGATATCCCCGCCGCCCAGTACTGTGGTTACATGTAGATGGATTCATCGACTTTATGATGATGAGAAAAGTCACAATTAACGATCTGAATTCAATAAAAAGAGAAAAAATATATATGCTCATGATGAAAGGATATATGATAAAAAAGAAAGGTTGATGTTTAAGTTATGCATGTTCATATGAATATGTTTATGATAAGAAAATGTTTTTGAAAAGTTTATGGAAATTTTTATGTTAAATTTGATGCATCATTATGAAAATATTTTTATTTAAAGCTTATGCATCATAAAATGTTTACGAAAAAGTTTATGTTTAAACTTTATGCATCTTCATGAAAACGATATTTTAAGTACAAGTATTTTACACTGTTGCATGTGATCTGTATACATATTATTTGTTATCAAGAATATGATGTGTTGAGTCTTTAGACTCACTAACTGTGATTGGTGCAGGTGATTATGATATTGTTTATGGAGGTCTTGATGGTTGACTTTGCTGGACTGAAGGTGCACATGATCCGAGGATCGACGCTAGTTTTCCTCTCTAGTTTATGAATTAAGATTTTAAGTTATGTTAAAGATATTTTTACGAATTTTTATTTATGATTATGAGTGGTTTTTGAGAGGTTATAGTACAGGCTATTTTTTTCAAATAATGTTTATAGGTTTGATAAAACGTTTGACGGATTTTATGCTTTAAACTATTTCCTTTGGGTTTTTAAATGGAAGTTTATTGTTTTATTTTAAAAATGGTATCAATGTATTTTAAAATATTTATATATATGTATTCGGCCTATTTAGTTAGAGGAAAAAAAATTTCTAATACTTTTTAAGAAAGCGAGTAGCAGACGTTTCAGTTGGTATCAGAGCAAAGGTCCTGTAAAGGGTTGTGCCACCATTAGTGCCGGGAAGCTAAGTCGTCAATCCTCAAATTGTAAGTTTACATGCTTTATATGATTTTATGATGTTACCTGCATAATTATATGAATTATATGTTTACGTCACACGTTTAATAGCTTTACAAGGATATATGTTTTATATGCTTTTGAAATTTTATACGTGATACGATATGAAATAAGAAATTATTTGATTTTAATGCATGTTAGCTTTGTGGTGGAATTGGACTATGTTGGTTTTTAGGTTTTAGTATTCACATTCTACTTTTTGGGCCATAAGTCAATCGTGAATATTATGAATGTTTTGGGACACGTAGGTTTTCTAAGAAAATATTTATGATTCGTGGTTACTAGTTGAATTAATTTTTGGGAATTACTCATAAGTAATAATGATTCGAAGACTGCGATTATCTTTGGAAATAAGAAAATGTATAAATTGAGATTTTAAGCTTGATGAAAAGTAAGATTGATTATAGCAATTTATTTTGAGTAAATAAGTTTAAATTTATCGAAATTTATGTTATGGGAAACCCGTAGAAGAGAATTAAGAATGCCAAGAACTTATGGGTTAATCGTAGGATTTTGAAATTACGGACCAATTAGGATAATTTTTGAGGAAATTAAGAATTTATTTTGCAATTGTTAAGGAATTTGGAGACTAGTTTAGCAATAAGTGAAAATTGAATGGTAAGAATTTTCGATGATTTAGACTTTTAAAAATATTTGGAACCTTGGAATATCTTGGTTATAATGTTATAAAGGAATGTTAATCAAGGGTTTTTAAGGATGAATCAATATTTGGCTTGAAAATCTAAGCGTTAGCGTATGCGTTTGAGATTTTAATGTTGAATTAAGATAAGTTGATGAACATTTTGGGTATAAAATAAGATAAATAATATACGATAAGTATGGCAATCCATCTTTTAATATTGGGAATTGTAAGAAAAGTGAAATTCGAGGTTATAATAACATAGCACTAAGTCATCATGGGTTGTTTTAAGTTGCGATTTGCAAACGAGGATTTAGAAGGAAAATTTAA
Organism: Primulina tabacum; assembly: GCF_025594145.1. Lineage (NCBI taxonomy): Eukaryota > Viridiplantae > Streptophyta > Magnoliopsida > Lamiales > Gesneriaceae > Primulina > Primulina tabacum. Next base: position 17,720,971 of record NC_134550.1, read on the forward strand.
TTGGGATCAAGGAGACGTAAGGACATTCTAGAACTTAAGTTTTATCAGAGTAGCGCAACGGAAACGTGGATTTTTATGGATACTAGAACTAATTCTAAACTTTGAGTGATTTAGGATAAGCGAATTTCGAGGACGAAATTCAATTTAAGGGGGGAAGATTGTAACGCCCCAAAAATTTTAAGGTCCACGCGAACCACATGCACGCAAGTTATTAAATTCCTTGTGTATTTCAATTAATTATTTTAATTACATAAATTAATTATGTTGCGCATGTTGACATGTTTAAAATATAATTTTCTACATAGTTGCATTAAAATGTATTTTTAAAGGTTATTCGAGTTGCGATCGAAAAACGGAGACCAAGGGCTGAAAAATAGAAAATGTTTTTATTAAATAATTATTTTTAATTACTTAAAATATGATTGATGCTTTTTATTATTTTTGAAATAAGGGGTTTTGAGGTGATTTTATACGCCGGGACGTAAATTTTATCGGTGTTGGATTTTCAATAAAAATACGAACGTTTTGACAATCCAGCTAATAAATTCACAAACTTATTTAAACAAATGTATTTTTAATATTTTAAGTAAGCATGAATGGGCCTAATTAACTCCTTTAATGGGACTAAGCCTTGTTAGTGGATTAATTAATATATAATATACTAAGTCCACCCCATAATTCTTCAAACCACACGCCCCAATCTCCAAGGCAATACAAACTCTTTCTCCCTTGCAAAATCATACGGCACACACACCATCAAGAACAAAAAAGAGTTTCGAAAATTCTTCATGGATTTTGAAGGGAAAAGCTTCGATTATTCATGAGGTTTTCATGCCATCGTCTTTGTGTCGTCGTCAACGAATAATCGTGCGTATAAAACGCAAAGGCACGCCATATTCTTTCTTTACTCATACCACACCATATTATATATTTATGTTTGAAATTGCATGAAAAACAAGAGCACCTTGATATATTTTCGTACATGCATCTAGGGTGATTTTTAAACTCATGAATTTTTTATCTGAAATCATGTTTTATGTTGTTCAAGGGGCTGCCATGATTAGTATATGATCAAGCCTTGTTTTTACATGAGTTAAAGGTCTTAGAACACCACCCAAAATGTGGCACAACACGAAACAACAAGCTGGAACTAAAATCGGAAAGGGGTTGGTCATAGGGCTCGGTTTTCATGGGTTCATGGCTTAGCTTCGGTTCGCTTGGGACCAAGACCAAGCTAGGACCATGTATGAGTCAGGGGTGGAGTCCTAGCCACGCTAGGACTTGAACACCAGGGGCTTGGAGGAGTCCTAACCAACTAGGACTCCAACCCGATAGCCCAAAGATAATCGCGCAGGGTTCGGCGGCTTGTGCAGGGTAGATGGCTCAGTCTGGGAACTTCGGGCTGTGCTAGGGTGAGTCCTTAGGCTCCTAGGAAGGTGCATGAGAGGCTGGTTCAGGGTTTGGTTGGGTGGGCTAGGACCTAGCAACAAAAACGTAGAGTCCATGCTAAGGTGGGAGTCTCGGCCACATCTTGTTAGGGGGTTCGGTTTTGGAGTTTGGATCGAATCCTAAGGTTTAGCTTGGGTCCGGTAGGTTCCTGAGTGGTTTGGAAGGGGTTGGCTCATGATGGTTCGATCTTGGCTCGGTGTAAAACCAACATGGCTCGAAGATGGCTTGAACCGTAGGACTTAGGGTTTTTGTGTTAGAAAATAAATCTAAACATGGCTCACGGGGGCGAGTCTTGGTTCACGAGGACTAAATTAATATAAAAAGTCTAAGTTCTGAATTTAGGAATTTTATATTAAAGTTTGAACTTATTCGGGATTAAAACGCATTAAAAACGAATAATTAAAGAATAATTAAAAAGCCTAGGATTTAAGCTAAATAAAATTATGAGAATTTTAATTTAGCCTAAATAATTATTTGGGACATGTTAGAGTCAAGGAATCGAAGAAAAAGTCAAACTCGATGAATGTTAAGTCTAAGGGTAAAACGGTAATTTTACACTCGAAAATTAGTAAAAGTCATGGCAGTACCCTGAATGTTATTTTATATGCTAATATGATTATTTTAAAATGTTTATGCAGGTTTGTATGTTAAAATGTTTATTTTAACATGTTTATGGAATTGTTATGATTTAATATGTCAAAATGTTATTTTAAATATATATGATTTAATATGTCAAAATGTTATTTTAAATGTTTACGATTTAATATGTTAAAATGTCTATTTTTAAAATGTTTACGGATCTCTATATGTTAAAATATTTATTTTAACTGTTTAAGGATTTTTATATGTTAAAACGTTTATTTTAGATGTTTATGGGTTTTTACGATAAAACAATAACGTTAAAAGATATATTGCATGCTTGTTTTTAAAATAAAAATGATACTAAATGCATTATTTCTATAAAGTGATGAAAATGTAAAACATTGGAGGAGGTGAAGTAATTGTGACTATTGAGGATATGAGGATATGAATAGGGATGTCGCGAGGGGAAAAGGCCCCAGAGAGAGCCTGTTTATGGGAGAAGGCCCCCGAGTGAGCTCCGAGATCGTATTTCCATTCGATGAGGATAGGCCAAGGCTCAGTTGACGGGTGAGAGTGTCGCTGATGTCCCCGTCGCCCAGTACTGTAGTTACATGTAGATGGATCCATCGACTTTATGAGGATGAAGAAAGTCACAATTAACGATCTGAATTCAATAAAAAGGGAAAAAATGTATATGCTCATGATGAAAGGTTATATGATAAAAAGGAAAAGGTTGATGTTTAAGTTATGCATGTTCATATGAATATGTTTATGATAATATGAAAATTTTTATGATAAGTTTATGGAAATGTTTATGTTGAAGTTGATGCATCATTATGAAAATATTTTTATTTAAAGTTTATGCATCATAAAATGTTTACGAAAAATTTTGTTTAAAGTTTATGCATCTTCAAGAAAACGATATTTTAAGTACAAGTATTTTAATTGTTGCATGTTATATGTATACGTATTATTTGTTATCAAGAATGTTAGACTTAATTTAATTGTGGTGATGAGAGTCAAAACCAGTAGGCCGTGATAGTAAAATCAGAAGATAGTATAATAAGCAGAAGCTCTCGTATCGTTTAAACAGAAGTACGTCAGAACTTAGAAAAGCAGAAGCAGAATCAGAACTTAGCTTAAACAAGAAGAACTTAAAGTCTTTTATTTTATAGTTACAAGTCTTAAATGTTACCGTTACTTTACGTAGTACTAGTATTAATTGCACCATTAATGTTGTACGAAGACATTTAACGCTCCTCACTAGTTTGGTATGAGACAAAGACTGATTATTCTGAAGCTTTCTGCAGGACCCTTTTTAAGTGATAAAGCTGATTTATTCCGAGTCAAAGAAGCCGTTTTGTTTATAGATGTTGGATTCAAAGCTTTCTATATATAAGGATGAACCCTATATAGAAAATCAAGATCATCATTTTTATCAAGCAACACATTATCTATCCAACGTCATTTTGAGCAAATCAAAGAACTACTCGTTATCTTAAAAGCTCAACATACGAAAAATCATTACACTCATTATAGCATTTATCTGATCTTCTAAGATCATATTGTGCTGCTGTTTCGTTATCTTTTCACAAGATATACACTTTACTACATCTTGTTGAGAATAGTCTGTAATCTAGGAAAGAGTCTTTTCCAGAAATTTGTTGTATTCATTATGCTGTGTTGTAAAGCTAAGAGTTTCAATAAACTAAGGATAAGTCCTACTGAAGTGGGTGGGTACAAAAGTTGTACTGTAATAGCCAAAGTCTTTTAGTGATACCTTCTGGAAACAGAAGAAGGGGAGACGTAGAAGATTTCATCTTCGAACTTCCAGAAACAACCATTGTCTACTGCCTACTGTTTATTGTTTTCACATTCATATCATCATCATTTCCGCACTTATTATTGTTATCTGCTGGATATTTATTCGAACAAGATAAATTATAATCTCTAACAAGATTCTAGCACCCTTTGCAAAAACGTCCAACAAAGGAACGAGTTTATTCATCCCCCCCCCCCCTCTACACTCGATATCGATCCCCAACAAAGAATATGATGTGTTGAGTCTTTAGACTCACTATGTGTGATTGATGCAGGTGATTATCATAATAATGTTTATGGAGGTCTTGATGATTGACTTTTCTGGACTGAAGGTGCACATAACCCGAGAACCGACGCTAGTTTTCCGTCCTAGTTTATGAATTAAGATTTTAAGTTATGTTAAAGATATTTTACGACTTTTTATTTATGATTATGAGTGGTTTTTGAGAGGTTATAGTATGGGCTATACTTTTCAAATAATGTTTATAGGTTTGGTAAAACGTTTGACGGATTTTAGGCTTTAAACTATTTCCTTTGGGTTTTTAAATGGTAGCTGATTGTTTTATTTTAAAAATGGTGTCAAGGTATTTTAAAGTATTTATATTTATGTATTCGGCTGATTTAGTAAGAGAAAAAAAAATCTAGTACTTTTTAAGAAAACGAGTAGAAAACTTTTCATTAAAATACCTTGCACCATTTTTAAAATAAAACCACCAACTATATTTGAAAATTCAAAGAAAATAATTTAAATCATAAAATCGTCAAAAGTTTTCAACTCTTAACTTAGCAATAAAGCTAAATCTATCAACCTCTCAAAAAGCACTTAAAAGCTTAATCAAAGTCGTAAAATTAACTTTAACATAATCTTAAAAATCATAACTCATAAACATAAGACTAGTGCGGAAAACTAGCGCCGGTCCTCATGTTATGTGCACCTTCAGTCCAACAAAGTCAACCATCAAGACCTCCATTATCATTATTATCATATCCACCTGCATCAATCACACCTAGTGAGTCTAAAGCTTCAACACACCATAATCTTGATAACGAGTAATACGTATACAACCACATGCAACAGTGAAAATACTTTACTCAACATATACATTTCATGAACATGCATAAACTTAAAACATTTTCCTTGTCAACATAACCATATTCATATTCATATCATCATAAACATATTCATATCATCATCAACATATTCGTATTCCTCATATTCATATACGTATTCATTTTCTTTGAATTCATATTGTTAATTGTGACTTTTGTATTCGTATTGAGGTGATGGATCCATCTACATGTAACCACAGTACTAGGCAGTGGGGACATCAGCGACACTCTCACCCGTCAACTGAGCCTTGGTCTTACGTATTAACATATAATTGTATCATCGTATTACTCACAATTACTGCACTTCTTTCAACATTTCATTTTCTCATCACTTAATAAAAATTAAACATGCATAAATCGTTTTTCTTTTAAACCAAGCATGCAACATATATTTTAAAGTTAACGTGTCATCAGGAAATTCCATAAACATTTAACATAATCATATTAACATATAAAACATCATTCAGAGCACTGCCGTGACGTCTACTTATTTTTGGGTGTAAAATTACCGTTTTACCCCTAGATGTAAAATTTCACGATTTTGACATTTTCATAATTTCGTTGACTCTAGATCATCCCAAATAATTATTTAAACTTACATTAAGTTTCTCGTATTTTCATTTAGCTCAAATCGATTACTTTTAATTTAATCTTTAATTATAACATATTAATACGTTTTAATCACAAATTAAATCAAAATTTATTATAAAGTTCCCAAACTTGAAACTTAAACTTTTAATATTTATTTATCCCTCGTGATACACGACTCGACCCCCGTTGAGCCATGTTTCAAACTTTAGTTCATAAAATCCCTAGTTCGAACCAAATCCTACAAACCCTCGAGCCATATTTGTTTTTCACCGAGCCACACCCGAGCCACCCTGAGCCAACTTAAAACCAGAACCCCTATGGACCCTACTGGACCCTTATAACCCCTAGGACTTGAACCCAAGCTCAAACCGAAGCCAAGAAATCAGAAGAAGCAATCGACCGAGACTTCTCTTGACATAGGACTCTACGTTTTATTGTCTTGCCTCTTAAACATCGAGCCAGCCCCTGACCCTGACCCTTGTGCACCATCTAATGACCCTAAGGACCTAACCTATCCCAGCCCGTAGCCCCCTGGCCGATCCCTTTTTCCTTGTGCGTCTGCTGCACATGCGTGCAGCCCTCTCGAGTGTTAGGACTCCTCCCCAGCCGCTTGACTCGAGTCCTAGCCTTGCTTAGACTCCTTCCCTGACACATACATGACCCTAGCCCAACACTGGTCCAGCCAAAGCCAAGCCATGAATCAATTTCCCATGAACCAGAACCCTTGACACACAAAAACGTGAATAAAGGTTCCAGCTTGTAACAATTCTTGTGCAGCCTGTTTTCGTGACTTAGGACTCCTCAAACTCGTGTAGAAACAACCCAAATTCAATCCCTAATCATGGAAGCCCCTTCATGTACATATACATCATGTTTGGAACATAAAATCATGAGTTTAGCACATGTATATGCATAATTACGAAAATATTAATGAAGAAATCATTCTTTCCACACAAACGTAATTTAAAATCATAATACAATGTGATAGAGAGAAAGAGGAGATGTATGGCGTGCCTTTGCATTATTAACGTATGAATTTTTGTTGACGAATCGAAGAACGACGACGAGGGGACATTGGCTGAATTTTTCCTTGCAAGAAACTTCCCTTGCTTTCCTTGTGTGTGCCGTGAGTTTGGGAGAAAAATAAGAGTCCTTGCAATTGTTGGGTTGGGGGAGGTGTGAGAATGGTTTGTTATGGGGTGGTTTTGTATTTTAAATACAAAATAAAACACTAATAATAACTTAGGCATATTAACAAGATTACTTAGGCCCTGAAGCCCATTAGTGCTTTAGATAATTATTTTGTTTAATAAATTTTGTTAAATTATTAGCCGGGTTGTCAAAACATTCGTCTTTTGTTGAAAATCGTATACCGATAAAATTACGTCCCGGCGTATAAAATCACCTCAAAACTCCTTATTTTAAAAAATAAGAAAAAGCATCAACCTTAATTAAATAATTAAAAAAATTATTAAATAAAAATATTTTCTATTTTTCAGCCATCAGTCTCTGTTCCTCGGTCGCAACTCGAATGACCTTCAAAATATATTTTAGTGCATTCATGCAGAAAAGTATATTTAAACATGTAAATATGCACAACATAATTAATTTATGAAATTAAAGCAATTAAAATACATAAGAAGTTGATAATCTTGCATGCATGTGGTTCATGTAGACCTTCGAATTTTCGGGACGTTACAATCTTCCCCTTTTAAATTTAATTTCGTCCCCGAAATTCGCTTATCCTCGATAATAAAAAAGTTTAGACTTAGTTCTAGTATCCCAATAATCCACGCTTCAGTTGCGGCGCTCTGATAAAAATTAAGTCTTAGGGTGTCCTTATGTCTCCGCAGTCCGAATTAAATCTACCTTCTAAATCTTTGTTTGTGAATCTCAACTTATAACGACCCATGGTGACCTAGTTCCATTTTTCTATAACCTCGAATTTTGAATTTCCTTACAATTCCCAATATTCAAAATGGATGACCACACTTATTGTATATTACTTTCCTTATATTATCCTCAAAATGTTCATCAACATATCATATTTCAACATTAAAATCCCAAACGCATCAACTAACTCTTAGATTTTCAAGTCTAATATTGATCCATCCTACAATGTCCTTGACTAACATTCCTTATAATATTATAACCAAGATATTCAAGTTTCTAGATATTCTTTCAAGCCTAAATTCTCGAAAATTTCTATCATTTAAACCATTCAATTCTCACTTATTGCTAAACTAGTCCCCAAATTCTTTAACAATTGCAAAATTAATTCCGAATTTCCTCCAAAATTATCCAATTGATCCTTAATTTCGAAAATCCTACAATTAACCCATACATTTTTGGCATTCTTAATTCCCTTTTACAAGTTTCCTATGACTTAATTTTCAATAATTTTAAGCTTATTAACCCAAAATCAATTCTCATAACCGATGTCACCTTTCTATCGAACCCTAACATCCCAATTTTAAATTTTCTTACTTATAATGATTATCTCAGTTTTCGAGTCATTAATCCTTACGTATAATTCCCAAAAATTATCGCAACTAGTACCCACCAAATCATCAGTATTTTCTTAGAAAATCTACATGTCCCATAGAGCATTTATAATCTTCACGATTAACTTATGACCCAAGAAGTAGAACATCAATACTAAATCCCAAAAATCAATAAAGTCCAATCATTTTCAACATTTCATAAGGTCCATTAACCAAATTCTTAAACATGTCCAATTCTACCACAAAGCCAGCATGCAAGGAAATCATATAATTTTTTATTTCATATCGTAACATTCGTAAAAATTCTGAAGCATATAATCTTTCAGCATAACAAAATCATGCAACCATGCAGGATTTTAAAAATCATTTATCATGTAGAATTAAATATAAATACCATTTAAATCAACGTTTTTAAATCATGTTGCAGCCCTCTCGGGTGAAGTCCTAGATTGCTAGGACTCCTACCCAGCGGCTTGACACGAGTCCTTGCATGGCTATGACTCCTTTCTTGACTCATACATGACCCAAGCCCAGCCCTGGTCCAACCAAAGCCAAACCATGCATCGATTTCCCATGAACCCGAACCCTTTACCCACAAAAACATGAATAATGGTTCCGGCTTGTAACAATTCATGTGCAGCTTGTTTACGTGACTTAGGACTCCTCAAACTCGTATAGAAACAACCCAAATTCAATCCCTAATCATGGAAGCCCCTTCATGAACTTATACATCATGTTTGGAACATAAAATCATGAGTTTAGCACCTGTATATGCATAATTACGAAAATATTAATGAATAAATCATGCTTTCCATACAAAAGTAATTTAAAACCATAATACAATGTGATAGAAGAGAAAAATGATATGTATGGCGTGCCTTTGCGTTATTAACGCACGGATTTTCGTTGACGAATCAAAGAACGACGACGAGGGGATGTTGGCTGAATTTTTCCTTGCTAATTTTCGAAACTTCCCTTGCTTTCCTTGTGTGTGCCGTGAGTTTGAGAGAAAAATAAGAGTCCTTGCAATTGTTGGGTTGGGGGAGGCGTGATAATGGTTTGTTATAGGGTGGTTTTGTATATAAAACACTAATAAAAGCTTAGGTGTTAGACTTAAATTAATTGTGGCGATAAGAATCAAAACCAGCAGGTTGTTAGTTAAAATCAGTAGGCAATATAAAATCAGTAGTCTTCGGAACTTAGAACACCAGAAGCAGAACTCCGCCTAAAATTAAGATAACTTAATGTCTTCTGTGCTAACGGAACTAGTCTTAAATGTTACCGTTACTTTATCGAGTACTAGTATTTATTGCACCATTAATGCTGTAAGAAGTTATTTATTACGACTTACCAGTTTTGGTATGAAACAAGACTGATTGTTCTGAAGCTTTTCTGCAGGACTTTTTCAGGTAATAAAGCTGATTTCATCAGAAGTCAAAGAAGCCGTTTTAATTATAGATGTTGGATTCAAGTAATCTATATATATGGATCAAATCCATTTGAAGAACAACGCTGATTAACTTTATTATCTATCCAACTGTTATATTGAGCAACCGCGAACAAATCGTTATCTTTCAAGCTCAACTTTCAGAAAAGCAGTACACGCTCATTATCTTATATCTGATCTTTTGAGATCATCTTGTACTGCTGTTTTTAATCTCTTCTAGTGAAACACCTTGTCATATAAACTGGAAAAGAGTCTGTAAACTGGAAAAGAGTCTTTTCCAGAACCTTGTCATATTGAATTATATTGTGTTGAGTTACTAAGAGTTTCAGTAGGCAAAGGATAAGACCTGTTGAAGTGGGTGTGTACGAGTGTTGTACTGTAAAATCCAAAGTCTTTTAGTGATACCTTTTGGAAACAGAAGAAGGGGAGACGTAGAAGATTTTATCTTCGAACTTACAGAAACAACTACTGTTGTATTGCCTACTGCTATTACTGTTTTTCACCCTACTCCATCGGATTGTTTCCGTACTTATTATTGTGATCTACTGGACGTAACCTTGAACAAGAACAGCTACAATTTCTAACAGGATTTTAGCACCTTTTGCAAAATCTATCAGTAAAGGAAAGAGTTTATTCACCCCCCTCTAAACTATTCATCGATCCCCAACAAGTGGTATAAGAGCAGATTTCTCTTGTTCTGAAATATTTACAAACAGTTATGACACATTTCAGCAAGGTTCCTATGTTCTCAAAAGAAGACTTTGATGATTGGAAGATCTGTATGCAAGCTCATCTTGCAGCCCAAGATGATGACATGTGGTATGTCATCACAGATGGTCCATTAAAAATCTTAAAGCCTAATACAGCTGTTGCTGTTACTGATGGTGCACCGCAAATGGTTGAAAAACAAAGAAGCAAATGGACTGGCGAAGATAAGAAGAAAGCCAATCTCGACAACGTCATGAAGGACATTCTTTATAAAACTCTTGATAAGAACACCTTTAGCAAAATCAAGATGTGTTCTACTGCGAAAGAAATATGGGAAAAGCTCATTCAAATTTGTGAAGGAAATGAGTAGACAAAGAAAAATAAACTGTCTGTAGCAATGCAGAAGTTTGAAAATCTGAAAATGAAGGCTGGTGAATCTCTAAATGAGTTTGATGAACGTTTCAGCAGCCTGGTTAATGAACTAGCCGCTCTTGGTAAAGAGCATGGCAACAGAGAAATAGCACTCAAGGTGATGAGAGCTTTACCCAGAGAATGGGACGTCAAAACAATGACAGTGAGAGTCTCTAAAGATCTAAAAAAGCTAGAACTACATGACTTGTTCGCTAACTTGAAGGCCTATGAGTTCGAATTGAAAGTAAGAAGCGGAGAAGAGCCCTCAACAAATCTTTCAACCAAGGCTCTTGCTGCTACTGCTGGTACTACTTCTACTGCTGCTGCTGCTGTAGTTATTCCACAAGCAGTACCTGCTACCATAATTGAGAGCACTTCTGAAAAAACTGCTGAAAAGATCAGCAATGATGCTATGTCACTCTCTGTGAAGAAATTCTCCAGATTTATGAAAAAGAATCACTGAGCTTACCAAAGTCCTAATCAAAACTTCAAGAAGGATTCACCACCTGGTGATATGGCGTGCTTCAACTGTGGAAAGATTGGTCACTTTATTTTTGATTGTCCGAATCCCAAGAAAGATGACCAGAAGAAAAAAGAATACAAAAGAAATGACAAGAAGTTCAGAAGAGACTGCAAAGCGATGATTGTTGAAGAAAGCAAGTCTAAATGGGCGGATTCCAGTTCTGAGTCATCTGACTCAGAAAGTCATTCCAGTGAAAGTGATGAAGAAGAGATCAAATGTCTTATGGCGGATATTGAACCAACCTCGACATCTGAAGAGGTACTTGACTTTGACTCTGACGAATTTACATGAACTGATTTGATTAAGGCATTGAATGACATGGTGAAAGAGTACTCAAGACTTTCTCAGTCATTCGAGGAAGTTAAGACTGAAAATCAAAATTTAAAAAATCAAGTCAGTAAGTTCACTTGTTTACAAGAGAATAGCAGGAATGATTTAAAAGTTGAGATAAGTAAGTTAAGAACTGAGAATGAAAAAGTAAATGCAGATTACCAGACAATGAAATCTGAAAATCAGAAGATGTCTGTTCTGAAAGATGCACGGAATAAGTTGTCTGTTTCTTTAGAGAAGATGCAAGAACTGCAGAAGCAATCTGGAGACAGAAGTGGTCTCGAATTCAGCAGAAATGAAGGCACTTCTGAAACCAGTACCAAGCTAGAACTGGATAAAGGCAAAGGAAAGTTCATTCATTTTGTCAAATACAGTGTGGTATATGAACCTTAATGTAATGCCCGGGAATTTTATTTGATAAATTGAGATTATTGATTTATAAATTACTGTTATTATGGACGGAAAGGATCGGACAGGAAAAGACGAGAAAATACAAGAAGTGAGGTGCGAGGACAGTACCATTCGCGCACATGCACGACAGAATGCGCGCACATTCGCGAAATGGGCAGAAGACCTCGCGCATATGCGCGAAGTGAGGGCGCGCATATGCACGAGCTATGCGAGAAGCCAAGTACAACTCCAGAGAACCTCGCGCATATGCGCTGAAGGATGACGAGCATATGCGTGAACTGCCGAGAAGAAATGTGCGGAGACCAGTAGGTCTCGCGCATATGCGTCGGTTAAGGTCGCGTATATGTGCGAGACGTGCAGCTTGAAGAGTGAGCCACGTTTCTTTGGACATGCATGAGATATATAATAACTTCACTTCTTCATAATTCAGAAAAGAAAAACCGGAAAAAATCCAGAGAATTGGCCAAATTCCTTAAATCGTAAATTTGCGATTTTTGCACGATCCAACCGTCAGAATTTCAATCTGACTTCAGTACTGTGTTCTTGTCAACAAGAGCTTCAATTGGACGTAAGTTTTATCACGTTTTGATATGATTTGAAATTGTGGTATTTCCAGAATCGGATATGATTTTTATATGGTGTTCTTGACATGTTAGACATCGTAGAATCGAAGTCAGATTGAAAAATAGATTGATTATGGAATTTTTATGGTTTTTCAGATTATATCGATTGGTATTGGATAGATGTGGATCATTAATTGATTACAGGTTATATTGGATATTGGTTATGGATTGTAATTAGTATCTGGTGATATTGTACTGACGGGGATATCAGGATTATACCGTTATGTCGTTGATTTTGAATTAGATTCAGATTGATCAGATTTGGTATTGATTGAGCAGTATATTGATATTGTACTTCTTGATATTGTCATTGCCAGATTGAGTATTGACAGGCTTCGAATTCCATACTTGAACATTGTCAGAACTGCAACTAAAGAAAGGTATAAGTCAATGTCGAACCGGGAGAATGACTCGAGTGTGAAATACTTGAGTTTCCCTAAACCACATACTGATTGTTATTGTATACATTGATTTGGATTAATATGCTTGTTCTATTGATTGATAGGAAGCATGTATTAGATGATTGTTCTTGTGACAGAAGGGTCTAATAGTGATGGAATCGTCATTGGCCCATTGCACATTGTCACAGGATAGTGATTGGCGGAAGTTGCCAAAGTCTTTGACGGATAGGTCAAGACACTGGATGTCTGGTCTATATCGATGTTTGATTAGAGGTGGATTTACTTCTTTTACTGAAATTCGATATAGGATGCCAACATCTCGAAACCGGGATCCCTAGACTAGGAATGAGTCTAGTCTTTGATATAGAGTCATGAGTTGACAATCAGATTTATATTGATTTATGTTTTCATATTTTGATACATATTACTGATATCTGTCTCATGCTTTATATTGATTATATGATTGCATGTATCGTTGATTTATACTGGGATATATTTCTCACCGGAGTTATCCGGCTATTGTCGTGTTTGTATGTGTGCATGGCAACAGGTGGGACAGGATCAGGGTCGAGGAGATGAAGAGAGATCGTGATTAGAGTGGAGACTACGGACCTGGATTTTTGATAGGGTTTGAACACTTGATATGTAGTCGTTAAACCTTAGTATCAATTGACTGTATGTGGTACAAGACTTGTACTTTGTTTCGATGTATATATTTGAATGAATTCCATTACGTTCCGCCTTTGATACTTGTATAAAAAAAAATTTAGACCTTGTTTAATATAATTGAATTAATTATTCCCACAGACGATTAAGAAAATGATTAGTGTCCGGGTCCCCACAACAGGTGGTAACAGAGCGATAGATCCTTTAGATTGAGATAGGAGCTAGGGAGCGGGGTAGATTGAGTTTTCTTTCTCGCTTTTGATTGCTTGCATGTTCTACTGCTTTATAATGCATGTTTATCTGTTTATCTGACTTGATTTGAAAACATGTGTTATTGAGAATGAATCAGAACCGATTCTTAATCAGCAGTAAGATGATCAGAGGAGGACTGAAATAGATCTGTTGTATTTGGTTGCTGACCCTTTTGATAATCAGATATGCCTCCTCGAAGAATATCGGAACAGGGTAGCACTTCGAATCCTCCAATGGATGTGACAGCAACACCGATGGAAACATTGCTGAAGAGGTTTCAGTCGTTCCATCCACCGACTCTGAAAGGTACCGAGACTTCAGTGGATTGTGAAAGTTGGCTAGATGACATTGAGATGCTGTTTGAATCCTTGGATTACACCGATGAGCGGAGAGTGAAATTGATCGGACACCAATTGCATGACGTTGCAAAGAATTGGTGGATTACGACGAAGAGAGCCTTGAAGCATCGAGGTACGACTATTACCTACAATGTCTTGAGAACTGAATTTTATCAGAGATTCTTTCCAGTGTCGTATCGGAAGGACAAAGGTGCAGAATTTGCAAATTTGAGACAGGGTCAGCTAAATATTGAGGAATATGTGGCCAAGTTCTCTACTTTGTTGCGTTTTGCTCCACATGTGGCTGAGAATGACGAAGCTATTGCTGATCAGTTCATTAATGGCCTGAATCCTGAAATATTTACATTGGTAAACACGGGGCGACCGAACAATTTTATTGATGCCCTGAATAGAGCTAAAGGAGCTAAAGCTGGTCTGATGAGACAGAAGGGAGCTTTGTTTGTACCTCCAGCACCGAGACCACAGCAACCACCTCCCCGGTTTGAGAGTTGCAGCAGCAGTGGCGGAAAGAAGGATTTCGTGAAAGCTAAAGGGAAGCAATTCAAGAAGTCAGGAAGCAGTTCTTCTAGCTCTGGGAGTTCCCGACAGAGCCAGAGCTATACCGGAGCCTATTGTGGCAATTGTGGAGGGAGACATGCCACAGAGCAGTGCTAAGGAGTGTTTGGCAGCTGCCGTATTTGTAGACAGCATGGACATTTTGCTAGAGTTCGTCCTCAGAGAGATTCTCAAAGTTCACAGGGTGCCGAATCATCTGGATCAGCGGCACAGATGGATAGACGATCCGCTGCTGTTCATTCGTTCCAGCCTGCCCCAGCTCAGTCACAGCAGAGGTCAGGAGGTAGCCAGACAGTGAGCCAGCCTCCTAGACAGCAGGCCAGAGTATTCGCTTTGACAGAGGAGCAGGTTCAGGAGGCACCAGATGATGTTGTTGCAGGTAACTGTTTTATTTCTAGTTATCCTACATATGTATTGATAGATACCGGTGCATTGCATACATTCTTATCTGAGCGATTTGCGTTGATGCATTCTTTGCCTATTGAGTCATTATCTGCTGTAGTGTCTGTCTCTTCTCCTTTGGGGACATG
Source organism: Primulina tabacum (assembly GCF_025594145.1). Taxonomy (NCBI): domain Eukaryota; kingdom Viridiplantae; phylum Streptophyta; class Magnoliopsida; order Lamiales; family Gesneriaceae; genus Primulina; species Primulina tabacum. The sequence goes on from NC_134550.1 coordinate 17,736,244, forward strand.
TTTGACATCAGTGCAGTCTGTAAAACATTGTATGCTACAGTATGATGGGCATGAGATTGAGTTAGACTGTATTGTGCTTGGGTTGTCTGATTTTGACTGTATTATCGGTATCGATATGCTGACCAAGTACAGAGCTACTGTTGATTGTTTTCACAAGATTGTGAGATTCAGACCTGAGATGGCTGATGAGTGGAAATTCTACGGTAAGGGTTCTCGAGCCAGAATTTCTTTGATATCTGCTATGAATATGACTCGATTATTACAGAAAAGAGCGGAGATATTCCTTGTCTATTCAGTTTATTTACTGAAATCGAGCCCATCATTGGCGGATTTGCCAGTGGTGTGTGAGTTTGCTGATGTCTTCCCAGATGAGATTCCTGGTTTTCCTCCGATTCGAGAGATAGACTTCAGTATTGAATTGATGCCAGGATCAGTTCCGATTTCGAGGGCTCCTTACCGAATGGCACCGATTGAATTGAAAGAGTTGAAAGAACAGTTGGAGGATTTATGGCCAAGGGGTATATCAGACCGAGCGTAACACCTTGGGGTGCTCCAGTACTATTTGTGAGGAAGAAAGATGGTTCAATGAGACTCTGCATTGACTACCGGCAACTGAACAAAGCAACGGTAAAGAATAAATAACCCTTGCCTCGCATTGATGATTTGTTTGATCAGTTGCAGGTTCTTCTGTATATACCAAGATCGATCTGAGATCTGGATATCATCAGCTGAGAGTCAGGGATTCTGATATCTTGAAGACAGCATTTAGAACCAGGTATGGACATTATGAGTTTATTGTCATTCCGTTCGTTTTGACTAATGCTCCAGCTGTATTTATGGGGTTGATGTACCGTGTCTTTCAGAGATAACTTGATGATTTTGTTATTATATTCATTGATGATATCTTGATTTATTCGAAGAATATGATTGATCATGCCGAGCATTTGAGAACTGTATTGAAAATTCTGAAGGCTGAGAAATTATATGCTAAACTGTCGAAATGCGAGTTTTGGTTGAGACAGGTGGTATTCTTTGGTCACATTATATCCGGAGACGGTATTTCCGTTGATCCCAGTAAAGTTGAGGCCGTGATCAGTTGGCCGAGACCGACTTCTGTACCCGAGATTCGCAGTTTTATGGGTTTGGCAGGATATTACCGTCGATTTATTAATGATTGTTCCAGCATTGCCAAGCCTATTACTCAGTTGACTCAGAAGAATGCTCCGTTTGTATGGTCTGAAGACTGTAAGTCAAGTTTTCTTGAGCTGAAGAAAAGACTGACCAGTGCACCTATATTGACTATCCTAACAGGTACTGGTGATTTTGTGGTTTATTGTGATGCATCTCATCGTGGATTGGGTTGTATTCTGATGCATCGAGGGCATGTTATTGCTTATGCCTCGAGACAGTTAAAGCCACACGAGACTCGTTACCCAATTCATGATCTTGAATTGGCAGCCATCGTATTTGCTTTGAAGATATGGCGACACTACTTATATGGTGATAAGTTCGAGATTTATTTTGATCATAAGAGTCTGAAATATCTGTTTTCACAGTCCGAATTGAATATGAGGCAGCGAAGATGGCTTGATTTATTGAAGGATTTCGATTGTGAAATCAAATATTATCCTGGAAAGTCCAATGCAGCAGCTGATGCACTGAGTCGAAAGGTATGTTCTTTATCTTTATCGACGATTGGTGTTTCGAACTTGATAGAAGACTGCTGTTGGTCGGGATTAGCTTTTGAAACAGATTGTCAGCCTCTGAGATTATGTGCTATTCGGGTTGAACCAGAACTGATAATGAGAATCAAAGAAGCACAGAAAGTTGATCAGAATGTACAGAATTCGATTGCTATGGTCAGAGCTGGACATCAATTTGAATATCAGGTTCATGATAGTGTTTTGTATGTGAATAACCATATTGTTGTGCCGAATGTTTCAGATTTGAGACAGCGGATACTGACAGTAGCGCACAGCAGTCGTTTCAGCATTCATCCTGGTGGCAGAAAGATGTACAATTATTTGAAGACACGATACTGATGGAAACAGATGAAAGCTGATATTGCTACATTTGTGTCCAAATGTCTGAATTGCCAACAGGTGAAAACCGAGAGGAAGAAACCAGGAGGTTTACTGCACAGTTTATCTATTCCTGAATGGAAATGAGATCACATTTCCATGGATTTTGTGACGCAGTTACCACGTTCCTCCAGAAGTTGTGATGCGATTTGGGTCGTGATTGACAGATTGACCAAATACGCATGTTTTATTCCATACAAGATGACGTACAGATATGACCAGATGGCTGATATTTATGTCAGAGAGGTGTTCAGATTGCACGGAGTGCCGAAATCGATTGTTTTAAACCGTGATCTCGGTTTACTTCACACTTCTGGCAGAGTTTGCAGCAGGCTCTAGGTACGAAGTTACATCGGAGTACCGCATATCATCCACAGACCGACGGACAGTCAGAACGGACTATCCAGACATTGGAAGATATGCTTAGAGCTGTAGTGCTTGATTTTAGCACTAGTTGGCAGAATGAATTGCCACTTTGTGAGTTCTCGTACAACAACAGCTATCAGACGAGTATTGAGATGGCTCTATTTGAAGCGTTGAACGGAAAGAAATGCAGATCCCCTCTGTATTGGGATGATATCTCTGAGGTTCCTGAGATTGGACCTGATATGATCAGAGATATGACAAAGAAAGTGAAGCTGATTCAGAAGATAATGAAGACAGCTCAGGACAGGCAGGCTAAATATGCCAATGTTCGACGTAGACCATTGGTATTTGAGGCAGGAGACCGAGAATTCTTGAAGATTTCACCTTTCAGAGGAGTTGTCAGATTTGGCAAGAAAGGGAAACTGTCTCCACGATATATTGGGCCGTATGAGATTCTCGAAAAAATAGGAAATCGTGCCTATCGACTAGCCCTTCCGCCTTCTTTATCAGGGATACATGATGTCTTTCATGTATCATTATTGCGGAAATATCTGTCTAATGCTTCACATATTATTCAGCCAGGCGAGGCCGAACTGGACGAGACACTGAGTTACTTCGAGAAACCGATTCAGATTCACGATCGAAAGGAAAAGCAACTCAGAACGAAGACTATTCCGCTTGTGAAAGTTCAGTGGAGTCGTCATGGCGTCGATGAAGCTACTTGGGAGGCAGAGTCAGACATGAGATAGAGATTCCCCGGGTTATTTCACTGATATAAGTTTTCTATTCAGTATTCTATTATATACCTTCTTATTGATATGATTTGATTGTCGGTGATTTCAGGGACGAAATCTTATCTTGGGGGGGAGAAATGTAATGCCCGGTAATTTTATTTGATAAATTGCGATTATTGATTTATAAATTACTGTTATTATGGACGGAAAGGATCGGACCGGAAAAGACGAGAAAATACAAGAAGTGAGGTGCGAGGACAGTACCATTCGCGCACATGCGCGATAGAATGCGCGTACATGCGCGAAATGGGCAGAAGACCTCGCGCATATGCGCGAAGTGAGGGCGCGCATATGCACGAGCTGTGCGAGAAGCCAAGTACAACTCCAGAGAACCTCGTGCATATGCGCCAAAGGATGATGCACATATGCGCGATCTGCTGAGAAGAAATGTGCGGAGAGCAGTAGGTCTCGCGCATATGCGCCGGTTGAGGTCGCGCATATGCGCGAGACGTGCAGCTTGAAGAGTGAGCCACATTTCTTTGGACATGCATGAGATATATAATAACTTCACTTCTTCATAATTCAGAAAAGAAAAATCGGAAAAACTCCAGAGAATTGGCCAAATTCCTTAAATCGAAGATTTGCGATTTTTGCACGATCCAACCGTCAGAATTTCAATCCGACTTCAGTATTGTGTTCTTGTCAACAAGAGCTTCAATTGAACGTAAGTTTTATTACGTTTTGATATGATTTGAAATTGCGGTATTGCCAGAATCGGATATGATTTATATATGGTGTTCTTGACATGTTAGACATCGTAGAATCGAAGTTAGATTGAAAAACAGATTGATAATGGAATTGTTATGGTTTTTCAGATTATATCGATTGGTATTGGATAGATGTGGATCATTAATTGATTACAGGTTATATTGAATATTGGTTATGGATTGTAACTAATATCTGGTGATATTGTACTGACGGGGATATCAGGATTATACCGTTATGCCGTTGATTTTGTATTAAATTTAGATTGATCAGATTCGGTATTGATTGAGCAGTATATTGATATTGTACTTCTTGATATTGTCATTGCCAGACTGAGTATTGACAGGCTTAGAATTCCAGACTTAAACGTTGTCAGAACTGCAACTAAAGAAAGGTATAAGTCAATGTCGAACCGGGAGAATGACTCGAGTGTGAAATACTTGAGTTTCCCTAAAACACATACTGATTGTTATTGTATACATTGATTTGAATTAATATGCTTGTTCTATTGATTGATAGGAAGCATGTATTAGATGAGTGGTCTTGTGACAGAAGGGTCTGATAGTGATGGAATCGTCACTGGCCCATTGCACATTGTCACAGGATAGTGATTGGCGGAAGTTGCCAAAGTCTTTGACGGATAGGTCAAGACACTGGATGTCTGGTCTATATCGATGTTTGATTAGAGGTGGATTTACTTCTTTTACTGAAATTCGATATAGGATGCCAACATCTTGAAACCGGGATCCCTAGACTATGAATGAGTCTAGTCTTTGATATAGAGTCATGAGTTGACAATCAGATTTATATTGATTTATGTTTTCAGATTTTGATACATATTACTGATATCTGTCTCATGCTTTATATTGATTATATGATTGCATGTATCGTTGATTTATACTGGGATATATTTTTCACCAGAGTTATCCGGCTGTTGTCGTGTTTGTATGTGTGCATGGCAGCAGGTGGGACAGGATCAGGGTCGAGGAGATGAAGAGAGATCGTGATTAGAGTGGAGACTACGGACCTGGATTTTTGATAGGGTTTGAACACTTGATATGTAGTCGTTAAACCTTAGTGTCAATTGACTGTATGTGGTACAAGACTTGTACTTTGTTTCGATGTATATATTTGAATGAATTCCATTACGTTCTGCCTTTGATACTTGTATAAAAAAAAATTAGACCCTGTTTATTATAATTGAATTATTTATTCCCATAGACGATAAAGAAAATGATTAGCGTCCGGGTCCCCACACTTATGTACCAACTGTTCGAGTTGAAAAGAAGGTAAATCAGATGAACAGAAGAAAGCGTTATTGTTTGGGTTATGTTGAACCTAAGGGGAGAGTTCACCAGAGTGCTGGATCCAGTAGAGGATTCAACTCAGGAGGACAATCCCCTATGAAGGTTAAAAACTACCAGTACTATAATTCTAGACCTGTTCAGAAGAGATACATGCCAGACAACACAAATAGAAGGGAAAGACAACATTCAAACATGCATACTGTTAGAAATAACAGACCTTTTGTTGCACACACCGCTTTGGATACTCGAAATACAAGGTCACCAAGAATTGTACAAATTTGGGTCCCTAAAGGACTGAAAAGGCTTGGACCCCAATAGATTTGGGTACCAGATACTAAAACTTGTGTTTGCAGGAACAGCAGAAGAAAATCAAAATCAGCAGCTCCACATGGTATCTGGATAGTGGATGTTCCGGACACATGACTGGACAGAAAAATCTGCTATCAGAAGTAATGAGTTGTACATGGACAAAGATAACTTTTAGGGACAACTCAAAAGGTAAAACCGTGGGTAAGGGTAAGATTATCCATGGTAACATAACTATCAATGATGTACTACTGGTTTAGAATCTCTGTTATAATTTGATTAGCATTATTTGACTGTGTGATAATGGCTATTCTGTAGCTTTTCAGAAGCACATATGCAAAGTTAAAGATTCTGCTGAGTCTACTGTATTAACTGGAAAGAGGGAAGGCAACACCTACAAAGTTTCATGGAACTTAGATCATGCTACTGTTCTTACATGTTTAGTTGCCTCTCTTACTGATAAGCATTGGCTCTGGCACAAGAGATTGAATCACATGAATTTCAAGTCAATCAATAATTTCAAGAAGCATAACATAGTTGATGGATTTCCCGACATCAACTTTGTTAAGAATCATGTGTGTTCTGCATGTCAACTTTGAAAGCAGGTAAGATCTAGCTTCAAGAATAAAGGTAGTAAATCAACTTCAAGGTGTTTGGAATTATTGCATATGGACTTATTTTCCAATCCCTATCATGAGCTGAGGGGGAATGAAGTATACACTTGTTGTTGTTGATGACTTTTCTAGATTTACATGGGTAATATTTCTTACTGGAAAAGATCAAACCAGCAATCTCCTGATCAAGCTTCTGCAAAGGATTCAAAATGAAAAATCTATTTCCATCATTAAAATCAGAAGTGATCGAGGTACTGAGTTTACGGACAAGATTCTTGAGTTGTACTTAGATGAATACGGTATTCATCATGAATATTCAGCTGCCAGAACACCTCAACAAAATGGAGTAGCTGAGAGGAGAAATAGAACTCTTAAGGAAGCTGCTAGAACGATGCTAGCAGATGAAGACATCTCTCAGCGCTTTTGGGCAGAAGCAATCAATACAGCATGCTACACAAAAAATAGAACCATGATCATTAAAAGGCACAATCAGACTCCATATGAAAATGGAGTAAGCTCATTTTGAATACATTTCGAACCTGATACTGCTCCAGATGAGCACATTTCGAATACATCAAACCAGGAAGAAATTTTGCTAAACCCTTTTGTTTGGAGGAAATCACATCCTCCATCCCTGGTTATTGGTAAACCTGCAGCTCCGTTAAGAACTAGAAGGAAAATGATAAATGAATATATGCATGATGCCTTTATATCCCAAGATGAACCAAAAAAAATTGAAGAAGCTCTTCTGGATCCCAGTTGGATAGAAGCTATGAAAGAAGAGCTGAATCAATTCAAGAGAAATGAAGTGTGGTTTCTTGTACCCAGACCATATCATCAAGCCGTTATTGGTACTCGGTGGGTATTCAGAAACAAACTAAATGAAGAAGGCAATGTGGTCAGAAATAAAACAAGACTGGTAGCTCAAGGTTTTAGACAAGAAGAAGGAATAGACTACGATGAAACCTTTGCACCAGTAGCAAGGCTTGAAGCCATCAGATTAATTTTTTGCCTTTTTTGCTTTCAAAAATATCAAAGTTTATCAAATGGACGTGAAAAACGCATTCCTGAATGGTCTACTGCAAGAAGAGTTCTACGTTGAACAACCTCCAGGTTTTATCGATCATTTCTTACCTCATCATGTATTCAAATTACACAAAGCCCTGTACGGTTTAAAACAGGCACCTAGAGTATGGTATGACACCCTCTCACATTTCCTTGTCAATCATGATTTTACAATCGGCACAATAGATAAAACTCTATTTACCCTAGTTAAGAATAAGCACATTTTGTTAGTACAGATTTATGTTGATGACATAATTTTTGGATCAACTAACCCCAAATTATGTGCAAAGTTTGCTAAGTTGATGCAGGATCAGTTTGAAATGAGCATGATGGGAGAACTAACATTCTTCCTAGGACTGCAGATCAAGCAACTCGATACTGGAATTTTCATAAATCAAGCTAAGTACACCATGGAGTTACTGAAAAAGTTTGGCATGGAAGCATGCTCTGATGCTTCCACTCCAATGAGCTCATCTACTAAACTTGATAAGGATGATAGTGGAACTCTAGTAGAGGTAACTCAGTATCGTGGTCTTATTGGTTCTCTGTTATATCTCACTGCCAATAGACCTGATATTATCTTTGCTGTTTGCATTTGTGCAAGATTTCAATCTAGCCCTAAGCAGTCACATTACATTGCTGCTAAACGTATTCTGAAGTACTTAAAGGGAACTCAAAATATTGGTTTATGGTATCCCAATGATTCATCTTTTAATCTTATTGGATATTCAGATGCTGATTATGCAGGTTGCAAGCTAGACAGGAAAAGCACAAGTGGTTTTTGTCAATTCCATGGTGATAGGCTGATCTCCTTGTTTAGTAAAAAGCAGACTTCCATAGCTACTTCTACTGCAGAAGCAGAATACATCGCTGCTGGAAGCTGCTGCTCCCAATTACTATGGATGCAGCAAAAACTTAAAGACTATGGAGTTCACGCCTCTGAATCACCTATCTTCTGTGACAACACCAGTGCCATTGCAATTACGCAAAATCCAGTACTTCATTCCAGAACAAAGCACATTGACATCAGACATCATTTTATTATAGATTATGTGTAGAAAAAGAATATTCTTCTGGAATACGTTTCTACTGATTTACAAGCAGCAGACATCTTTACTAAACCTCTGCCTGAGAATAAGTTTTCTTATTTCCGTAATATACTCTGCTTAATTGATTTAACTTGATTATTTTGGTAAAATCAATTATATGTTATTTGACTAATTTTGATTTATTTGCAGAAGAATAAAGAAACAACTTGTCACAACCATTGTTATTTTATTTAGAATGTAATCGAAACCAGGTTACACTGTCTAATTCATTTCCTACAGAGTCTTGCCACTCAGAAATCCAGTTATTCAACTCTTGTCTCCTAATCCTTTTAAAGGATTCTGCACTGGAAATCTTATCAAGCAGATGTCATTCCTTCTAAAGCATCATCTGAAGCAGGATTCTATCAGTAGCAAGCTCAGAAACTTGATCAACTTCAAACTCCCGTTTGTACTTCCTGGCTCTTGCTCTTTGAGCAGTATTAGAATCCAAACCATTTTGATACACATTTTGCAGCTCCTGCACTTTGAACCATACAGACATGACATTTATCCAGGCATATTCCTCAATGGTCCTCTTCAAAGCTTCCAGATGAGGAAGTGTCTCTGGTGTTACCCGGACATGAGTGCTGCTACAGGCATCCGAATTACTTGAGTTTGACATATCGAATTGTTATTTCCTTAACTTCTGTTATTATCTTATTTATAGACAGGTTGCATTTAATGATTGAAAAAGTAGAAGAGTCTCAAGTCAACCGAATCGTTCTACTGTTTTACACAGACTGAGTTTTTCTCATCCATTATTTATTTATTCAGTCAATAAAAGCAGTAGATAAACAAGACTTGACAAAATAAGATTTTTTCATTCATAAAACCAGAAGCATCAAATAATGTTTATCTATTACATTTGTTGATATCAGCAGTTTGAAGTACTTCAGTGAAAAGTATTTCAGCAGGAACCTATCTAAGGACTGCTGGGAACCCCTCTCCTTGAATGATTGTAATTGTGGAAGAGGTGATTCCACAGCCTAGTCCTAATAATTTTGAACAATCTTACTGATTGTTCATATTATAAACCGATGATTTTCTTCTCAGCCTTCATATCTTGAAAAAAGATGTCTTCAAACATTTGCTTACGAGAGGCTGGAAATTGTCTTTGGAATTCCTCTGCTGATTCAGACTCTGGAGAAGATTCCGAGAGATTACTTGTTCTACCCATTTGATTTGATAAACGTAAATGACTTAGCTTGTGATCTTGCAGGTACTTATATAGAATTCTGGAAAGCTAAAGAGACGGCTATCTGACTACTCGAATACCAAGAATCATCTGTCACTTCCCTCAGATTTTTGTATCTTTGCATTTATTAGTTGCATTAATTTAGGGGGAACAGTACCGTTTTCAAGTTGTCACTTCCGTACTTTGTCAGAAGCAGAAAGGATGTTTGTCTTTTCGATAAAACAAGTGTCTACTGGTTTTGTATTAAAGTGCTGGAAATATTTCAGCACCTTATGACTTCCAGTAGATATTATCATAAAACGACAAACCCTCTTCTGGTTATTTTTCAGTAACCAATTGGACAGCCCGCTCTTTTTATTACCTTTCAAATTTTGAAATCTTTAGTGTTTCTCTGACATACTCTGCATAACTTTTCAAATACTCAACCTTAAACATATTGACACGTGTCCTTGTGTTTACACTGACGTCTTTACATTTTCTTTTGAATTTTAACCGTTACTTATTTTCTTTTCTCCTTTACGTTTCTTTTTTTAGACTTCTGCTTTCTAGCTACTACTTTCTCTCATATTATTCATCGCATAATCTACTTCGAAGTTCTCTCATTTATAGGTGAAGAAATGGCTGGAGCTTATAATCTCAATGCTTATCAATTCAACTTTGCATCTGTGCTTACCATCAAGGATAAAGGACTTGTTCAGATGTTCAAAGCTGTTGAGAAATCAGGACTCAGAAAGTTTCTGAAAGAACCTGCTATTATCTATAAGACCGCACTTTTGGAATTCTTCGCCAAAGCAACTGTTCAAGATGGGAATATCATTCATTACCAGGGGGACACATCTATTTCCATTGATGCTACACTACTTGGTTCAACCTTCTTTCTTCCAATCTCAGGCACCTCTGATTTGTCAGGACTTACGAAGGAAGAAATTTCCATTGCTCTCTCTACCTTCTCAGCTTTTGGAGAGGAACTCTCTCGCTCTTGCTTCAAGAAGCTTCTGAAAATGGAGTACCAAGTACTCGCTTATATTGTGGCGAAGGTACTTCTTGTCAAAGCCGGTACTTTTGATCGTCTAACCAAGGAAAAGGTTCAGGTGATGGTAGCAATCACTTCTGATATTAAGGTAGATTGAAGTTGGTTTCTATTCAAAATCATGAGAGAAATGATTTCGCGGAAGAGTACTGGTTTTTCTGTTCAAATTAATCAGATGTTGAAGGATGCTGGTTTTCCGTTCACCACGGACCATGATGCTTCTTTTGTGACTATGGCCGATGCTGATAACGTGCTTGCTCTACGGCCTAATCCAACTGTGGCTGAATTTGTTTCAATGAAAAAGGAGATTGGGGATGCTCAAGCCGAGGGCCAAGCTCCTCAGAAGAAAATCAAAAGGAAGAGAGTAATTGTTTTGACTGATACAGAGAAGACTGTATCTGAAGAATCGGCTGCACCTACTCAAGCTTCTCTTCCAATAGCAACTTCGAGCAAAAGAAGCCCAGAACTACCATCTGTATCAAGAAAACAGCAGCCATTGCTGATTTGGATACTGTCCTGTTGAGACAAGTATTTCCACAAGCCACCCCATCCAAACCCAAGTCTGTTTCGGAACCAGTACTGACTCTTTCTCTATCTACAGTTGCTCCTACTGTTTCACAACCAAATGCTGCCTCCACCATCATCACACCAGCAGCTGATCTTGTAACACCAACATCAACTTCAGTGTCTACTCTCAGACCTGCTACTAGAGTTGTCTTTCGAGATTCATTAGCCGGATCCTCCACTACTCGGTCCGTGCTACCTATTCCTACTGGAAAAGGAAAAGGGAAGTTGTTTGAAGAGCCCCAAGCTCAACGCACCAAAAACACAGTGCAAACTGGCATTGAGCTCCACCTTGAGGAAATTGAAAAATCTGCCAAGGAAAATATGTTTTTCTTTGATAAAATGCTGAATATGAGAGTTTTTCACCCTCTCACTTACTTACGTACTGGTAACATACTTGCACAAATTGTGAAGCATGAGAAGAAAGTTTTTGCTACTGCAAAAACCAAAAATGTCATTGAAGCAATGAATCGCAGAAACTACATCCTTGATCAATTGAAGCAGAAGGAGATGGACTATGTGTTGAAGACTCTAAAGTTTAATTTTGTTCCAATGAGTCCTACTGCTTCTCATGATCAGGATGTTATCAAACTTATGACTGATCAGATGCATTTTTTGATTGAACAGATTCAAGCTCAAGAGCAGGTTTTTGCTAAGCCTCTTTCATACAGGTTTGGCATGGTTCCTGAACTTTTGCAGATACAGCCAGTTGAGGAAAGGACCACATCTCCCTTAAAAGCAAAGGTCTCGAGTACTCCTGCATCACCAGAATTGCCTACTCGATCATAGTCTTTGATCTCTGTTCAAGAGCTTGCCTCGGTGGATGAAGTCATTCAGTCCATTGTTCCTACTGCTGCTCCACCAAAATCAAATCAGGATGTGGTACTCTCAGAAACTCCACCCGAATCTCAACCCATGGAAGCATCAGATGATAACCCATTGCCAAATCTTGAGAAATTTTCTGCTGAACATCAAGCAGAAATGACAGCTCTATTGAATAGGTCATCTGAACCCATCCCTTTGGAGCAACCATTGGAGACCACTGAAGATGTTCACCAAGACGAGAATGCAGCTCCTGAACAAATTAATGTTTTTGAGGAAACTTCTACTGCTCTCTCTGCTGCTGAAGAAACTGTTGCAGCACCTCCTTTCTTTGCTGCTCCAAAAGAAAGCTCTGCTGAACCTGGTACTTCTACCGCTCTACCGGATGTGATCCCTCCTTCTGCTCCACCAAAGCTTACAACCTCTACTGCATTGGATGTGTTTGACTCTGACTCTGACTCAGCTGTTCATGTTGCTCATGTTGCTGAAATTAGGCAGCGTATGATCACAAAGACTCCATCTCCGAAACCAGAAATCATTAATATGGAATTTGAGATAGAAACTCAGCAAAGAAATCTCAACAATCTTTCGGAGATAGTAAAGCGGCTATCTCATGAACATGTCGCGGAAGTGAGCGGCTCAACGTTCTTCCGAGATCGTATATCTAAAAAATATTTTTCACGGCGGAATCTGTAGGAAAAATGCTTGCTGAGACCACTGTTTTCAGATAGGCTGTTTCCAGAAGCCAGAGTGCCATCATGCTCGGCCAAACTGACATTCTCCAACGACTCAATGAACATGATTATTTTATTCGTTCAGTATCCACCACAATCGAATCTATGGATGCCAAGATTGAATCTCAATCTCAATCTCTTAATGCTCTAAATGAACGAGTATCTCATCAAGCACCATATCTGGAGATGCTAAACAATGGAATTATGAATCTCTCTGGGCGTATGAACGACTTAATTGCTCGAGTTATGGCCGATGATGCCAAAAAAGGGGAAGAAACAGAACCAGAAGGAAGACAAGCAGAAGAAAGAAGAACTGGAGACATGGCAGAATCCTCTGCCAGAAGAGATCAAAATGCTGATGCTTAGAATGATGAAATTATTTTCAGGGACATTGGCACTGATAACTAAAATATTTTTGTTTAAATATATATTCGTTTTGTTTTGTTTTATATTGCCATTATCTATCTCTGCTAACGTCCAGGTTTTGGTATCACCACAAAGGGGAAAATTGTTAGACTTAAATTAATTGTGGCGATAAGAATCAAAACCAGCAGGTTGTTAGTTAAAATCAGTAGGCAATATAAAAGCAGTAGTCTTCAGAACTTAGAACACCAGAAGCAGAACTCGATCTAAAATTAAGATAACTTAATGTCGTCTGTGCTAACTGAACTAGTCTTAAATGTTAACGTTACTTTATCGAGTACTAGTATTTATTGCACCATTAATGATGTACGAAGTAATTTATTACGACTTACCAGTTTTGGTATGAAACAAGACTGATTGTTCTGAAACTTTTCTGCAGGACTTTTTCATGTAATAAAGCTGATTTCATCAAAAGTCAAAGAAGGCGTTTTAATTATAGATGTTGGATTCAAGTTATCTATATATATGGATCAAATCCATTTGAAGAACAACGCTGATTAACTTTATTATCTATCCAACGTTATATTGAGCAACCGCGAACAAATCGTTATCTTCGAAGCTTAACTTTCAGAAAAGCAGTACACGCTCATTATCTTATATCTGATCTTTTGAGATCATATTGTACTGCTGTTTCTAATCTCTTCTAGTGAAACACCTTTAGATAATCTTTTGAAGAAGAGTTTGTAAATTGGAAAATAGTCTTTTCCATAACCTTGTCATATTGAATTATATTGTGTTGAGTTACTAAGAGTTTCAGTAGGCAAAGAATAATTCTTGCTGAAGTGGGTGTGTACGAGTGTTGTACTGTAAAATCCAAAGTCTTTTAGTGATACCTTCTGGAAACAGAAGAAGAGAGACGTAGAAGATCTTATCTTCGAACTTCCAGAAACAACTACTGTTGTATTGCCTACTGCTATTACTTTTTTTCACCTTACTCCATCGGATTGTTTCCGTACTTATTATTGTGATCTGCGGGACGTAAACTTGAACGAGAATAGCTACAATCTCTAACAGGATTTTAGCATCCTTTGCAAAATCTATTAGTAAAGGAAAGAGTTTATTCACCCCCCTCTAAACTCTTCATCCATCCCCAACATTAAGCATATTAACAAGGTTAGTTAGGCCCAAAAAACCAATAGTGCTTTAGAAAATTATTTTGTTTAATAAATTTTGTTAAATTATTAGCCGGGTTGTCAAAACATTCGTCTTTTTGTTGAAAATCGTATACCGATAAAAATTACGTCCCGACTTATAAAATTACATCAAAAATCCTTATTTTCAAAAATAAGAAAAAGCATCAAACTTATTTTAAATAATTAAAACAATTATTAAATAAAAATATTTTCTATTTTTTTAGCCATCGGTCTTCGTTCCTCGATCGCAACTCGAATGACCTTTAAAATACATTTTAATGCATTCATGCAGAAAAGTACATTTAAACATATAAATATGCACATCATAATTAATTTATGAAATTAAAGCAATTAAAATACATAAGAAGTTGATAATCTTGCATGCATGTAGTTCATGTAGACCTTCGAATTTTCGGGACGTTACAATCTCCCCCCCTTAAATTGAATTTGGTCCTCGAAATTCGATTCTCCTCGATAATTAAAAAGTTTAGATTTAGTTTTAGTAGCCCAATAATCCAGCAAAAGCCAAGCCATGCATCGATTTCAATTGAACCCGAACCCTTGACCCACGAAAACGTGAATAATGGTTCCAGCTTGTAACAACTCGTGTGCAGCCTGTTTGCGTGACTTTGGACTCCTCAAACTCGTGTAGAAACAACCCAAATTCAATCCCTAATCATGGCAGCCCCTTCATGAACATATACATCATGTTTGGAACATAAAATCATGAGTTTAGCACATGTATATGCATAATTACGAAAATATTAATGAAGAAATCATGCTTTCCATGCAAACGTAATTTAAAACCATAATATGATGTGATTGACGAGAAAAAAGAGATATATGGTGTGCCTTTGCATTATTAACACACGAATTTTCGTGGACAAATCGAAGAACGAAGACGAGGGGACGCTTGCTGAATTTTTCCTTGCAATTTTTCGAAAACTCCCCTTGCTTACCTTATGTGTGCCGTGAGTTTGAGAGAAAAGTAAGAGTCCTTGCAATTTTTGGGTTGGGGGAGGCGTGAGAATGGTTTGTTATGGGGTGGTTTTGTGTTTTAAATACTAAATAAAACACTAATCATAGCTTTGGCCCATTAACAAGGTTAGTTAGGCCCAAAAGCCCTTTAGTGCTTTAGAAAATTATTTTGTTTAATAAATTTTGTTAAATTATTAGCCTGGTTGTCAAAACATTCGTATTTTTGTTGAAATTCGTATATCGATAAAAATTACATTCCGACGTATAAAATCACCTCAAAACTCATTATTTTCAAAAATAAGAAAAATCATCAACCTTATTTTAAATAATTAAAAACAATGAATAAATAAAAACATTTACCATTCTTCAGCCCTTGGTCTCTGTTCCTCGATCGCAACTCAAATGACTTTGAAAATACATTTTAATGCATTTATGCAAAAAAGTACATTTAAACATGTAAATATTTACATCATAATTAATTTATGAAATTAAAGCAATTAAAATATATAAGAAGTTGAAGCTTGCATGTGGTTCATGTGGATCTTCGAATTTTCGGGACGTTAGAATCTCCCCCCATTACATTGAATTTTGTCCCCGAAATTCGCTTATCCTCGATAATAAAAAATTTTAGACTTAGTTCTTGTATCCCAATAATCCACGCTTCTGTTCGATGCTCTGATAAAAATTAAGTCTTAGTTTGTCCTTATGTCTCTACAGTCCCAATTAAATCTACCTTCTAAATCTTTGTTTGTGAATCTCAACTTATAACGACCCATGGTGACCTAGTTCTATTTTTCTATAACCTCGAATTTCGAATTTCCTTACAATTCCCAATATTCAAAATGGATGACCACACTTATCATATATTACTTTCCTTATATTATCTTCAAAATGTTCATCAACCTATCATATTTCAACATTAAAATCCCAAACGCATCCACTAACTTTTAGATTTTCAAGCCTCATATTGATTCATCATACAATGTCCTTGACTAACATTCCTTATAATATTATAACCAATATATTCAAGTTTCTAGATATTTTTCAAGCCTAAATCCTCGAATATTTCTAACATTTAAACCATTCAATTCTCAATTATTGCTAAATTAGTCCCCAAATTCTTTAACAATTGCAAAATTAATTCCTAATTTCCTCAAAAATTATCCAATTGATCCTTAATTTCGTAAATCATACTATTAACCCATATGTTTTTGGCATTCTTAATTCCCTTTTACTGGTTTCCCATGACTTAATTTTCAATAATTTTAAGCTTATTAACCCAAAATCAATTCCCATAACCGATGTCACCTTTCTATCGAACCCTGACATCCCAAATTATACATTTTCTTAATTCTAATGATTATCGCAGTCTTCGAGTCATTAATCCTTACGTATAATTCCCAAAAATTAACTCAACTAGTACCCACCAAATCATCAGTATTTTCTTAGAAAATCTACATGTCCCATAAAGCGTTCATAATCTTCACGATTAACTTATGACCCAAGAAGTAGAACATCAATATTAAATCCCAAAAATCAATATAGTCCAGTCATTTTCAACCTTTCCTAAGGTCCACTAACCAAATTCTTAAACATATATAATTCCACCACAAAGCCAGCATACATGGAAATCATATAATTTCTTATTTAATATCGTAACATTCGTAAAAATTCTAAAGCATATAATCTTTTAGCATAACAAAATCATGCAACCATGAATGATTTTAAAAATCATTTATCATGTAAACTTAAATTTAAATGCCATTTAAATCAACGTTTTTAAATCATGCTGCATAAACTTAATCCATTTTTGAACAATTTTAGGCATATAAAACATATATTCTCATAAAGCTACTAAACATGTGACGCAAACATACAATTCACATAATCATGCAAGTAGCATCATAGAAATCATATAAAGCATATAAACTTACAAATTTGAGGTTTGACGACTAAGCTTCTCTGCACTGATGGTGGCACAACCCTTTACAGGAACATTGCACGGATACCAACTGAAACGTTCACTACTCGTTTTCTTTAAAAGTACTATAATTTTTTTTCCTCCTAATATTCGCTCGAAATTAAAATCATACATATATATGTACTTTAAAATACCTTGCATCATTATTAAAATAAAACCACCAACTATTTTAGAAAACTCAAAGGAAATAGTTTAAATCATAAAATCGTCAAACGTTTTCAACTCCTAACTTAGCAATAAAGCTAAATCTATCAACCTCTCAAAAACCACTCAAAAGCATAATCAAAGTCGTAAAAATATCTTTAACATAATCTTAAAAATCATAACTCATAAACATAAGACTAGTGCGAAAAACTTGCGCCGGTTCTCGGGTTATGTGCACCTTCAGTCCAGCAAAGTCAACCATCAAGACCTCCATTATCATTATTATCATATCCACCTGCATCAATCACACCTAGTGAGTCTAAAGTCTCAACACACCATAATCTTGATAACGAGTAATATGTATACAACCACATGCTACAGCGAAAATACTTTTACTCAACATATACATTTCATGAACATGCATAAACTTAAAACATTTTCCATGTCAACATAACCATATTCATATCATATCATCATCAACATATTCGTATTCATCATATTCATATACGTATTCATTTTCTTTAAATTCAGATTGTTAATTGTGACTTTCGTATTCGTATTCGTATTGGGGTGATGGATCCAGCTACATGTAACCACAGTACTGGGCGGCAGGGACATCAGCGACACTCTCACCTATCAACTGAACCTTGGCCTTATGTATTAACATATCATCGTATCATCGTATTACTCACAATTACTGCACTTCCTTCAACGTTTCATATTCTCATTACTTAATAAAAATTAAACATGCATAAATAATTTTTCTTTAAAACCAAGCATGAAACATATCTTTTAAAGTTAATGTATCATCATAAAATTCCATAAACATTTGACATAATCATATTAACATATAAAACAACATTCAAAGCATTGTCATGACGTCTATTAATTTTTTGGTGTAAAATTACTGTTTTATCCCTAGACGTAAAATTTCACGATTTTGACATTTTATTAATTCTGTTGACTCCAGACCATCTCAAACAATTATTTAAGCTTACAATAGTATTTAGCTTAAATCGATGACTTTCAATTTAATAATTAATTATAACATATTACTGCGTTTAAATCCCGGATTAAATCAAACTTTATTATAAAATTCCCAAACCTGAAACTTAGACTATTAATATTTATTTAGCCCTCGTGACCCACGACTCGACCCCCGTTGAGCCATGTTTCAAACTTTAGTTCATAAAAGCCCTAGTTCGAACCCAATCCTACCAACCCTCGAGCCATATTTGTTTTTCACCGAGCCACACTTGAACCATCCGGAGCCAACTTCGAACCAGACCGACTATGGGCCTTACTGGACACTTAGAACCCCTAGGACTTGAACCCAAGCTCAAATCGAAGCCACGAAATCAGAAGAAGCAATCGGCCGAGACTCTTCTTGACATAGGACTCTACGTTTTCTTGCCTAACCCCTTAACCATCGATCCAGCCCCTGAACCTGACCCTTGTGCACCCTCTTAGGACCCTAAGGACCTAACCTAGCTCAGTCCGTAGCCCCCTGGCCGAGCCATTTTTCCCTTCGCGGCTGCTGCACATGCGTGTAGCCCTCTCGGGTGGAGTCCTAGCTTGCTAGGACTCCTCCCCAGCCGCTTGAATTGAGTCCTAGCTGACTCCTTCCTTGACTCATACATGACCCTATCCCAGCCCTGGTCCAGCCAAATCCAAGCCATGCATCGATTTCCCATGAACCCGAACCCTTGACCTAGAAAAACGTGAATAATGGTTCCAGCATGTAACAATTCGTGTGCTGCCTGTTTTCATGACCTAGGACTCCTCAAAATCGTGTAGAAAACAACCCAAATTCAATCCCTAATCATGGCAGCCCCTTCATGAACATATAAATTATGTTTGGAACATAAAATCATGAGTTTAGCACATATATATGCATAATTACGAAAATATTAATGAAGAAATCATTATTTCCATACAAACGTAATTTAAAACCATAATACGATGTGATAGACAAGAAAAAAAGAGATGTATGGCGTGTCTTTGCATTATTAACGCACGAATTTTCGTGTACGAATCGAAGAACGACAGCGAGTGGACGTTGGCTGAATTTTTTTCCTTGCAAATTTTGAAACTCGCCTTGCTTTCCTTGTGTGTGCCGTGAGTTTGAGATAAAAGTAAGAGTCCTTGCAATTGTTGGGTTGGGGGAGGCGTGAGAATGGTTTGTTATGGGGTGGTTTTATATTTTAAATACTAAATAAAAAACTAATCATAGCTTAGGCCCATTAACAAGGTTAGTTAGGCCCAAAAGCCCATAAGTGCTTTATAAAATTATTTTGTTTAATAAAGTTTGTGAAATTATTAGCTGAGTTATCAAAACATTCGTATTTTTGTTGAAAATCGTATACCGATAAAAATTACGTCTCAGCGTATAAAATCACCTTAAAACTCCTTATTTTCGAAAATAAGAAAAAACATCAACCTTATTTTAAATAATTAAAAACCATTATTAAATAAAAACATTTACCATTTTTCAGCCCTTGGTCTCCGTTCCTCGATCGCAACTCGAATGATCTTTAAAATACATTTTAATACATTCATGCAGAAAATTACATTTAAACATGTAAATATGCACATCATAATTAATTTATGAAATTAAAGAAATTAAAATACATAAGAAGTTGATAATCTTGCATGCATATGGTTCATGTGGACCTTCGAATTTTCGGGACGTTACAGTTATGGAATCTCTTTTGACTTGTGTTGTTTAAAATAAAACTATCTTAGTTGTTGACATGAAAATTTATTACATTTGAGTTAATTAAGATCAATCAAAACCTTCTAATAGGAGGAAAGTAATTAAAGAATAATTTTTCCTATAATAAATTTAATAAATAAAATGGATTATTATTAAAAAATTTATGGAATATAAATTAAATACCCTGTGCACGAAAAGAATCATAAATTTTTTGGGGCATCTACAAGGCCGTTGTGATTTTAAGAATATTGTTGTTGACATTATGATTAATATGATATGTCTTCACTAATAATATATGAAAGAAAAATCAATATTATTTTAACTAAAACTATCATTATTACTATAATTATCGTTGAGTTAAGCGTGCATGAGTGAAAATAGTACTGTTGACGTTACGTCGTTTGATTTAGTTGCCTATGTGGACCATAAAAGAGTGACACAAGATCTTCACGGGTAATGCTGTCTCTGCAGGTTATAGGGCCGACATTTAGGAAATAAAGTTATGCATTGGCTAACAATTATAACTTTTGACCTAGTGGTAAACCTTGATTGTAACAAAGTACTTTTATTTCTATCACTTTTTATAATAACTTTCTACCGTTATTAATATTTTAATTAAAGCTTATAATAAAAAATTATTAATATTATTATTGAATTTATTAATGTATTGTTGTAGTTAATATTAATATTGTAAATATGATTGAAGATTATGAGTTTGACTAATATTAATATTATCATTATTAACTATATTTTTATTATTATTAATTTTATTAGAAACAATAATATCTATAAGCCTGCCCAATTTGTAAAGATAAACACCGATTATCTGTAATTCCCACATCGATGGTTGGAAACAGTAATTTGTTCTTTATAGTTCCGTTACCCGCACTCTTTATTTGCCGGGCCCAGTTGCGTGGGCCTGTGACCTTAGCAGGGGCAATAAAGGTTGAGAAAATTGAGTATCTTCCAACTTGGGTATGAGGCCACAACTCCGCTGGTCTACACCCCGATGACGTGCAGAGCAGCGGCTATCATGTTGTTCCCACCTCATTCCACCCGACTTTTTTGGTTTTACGATTTCGTGGGAAAAAAACTCATACACTAGAGATGGCAATTTCCTCCTAACCCGTTGGAGGATCCGATATCCGACCCAAATAGAAGACGGTATGAAGAGATTTTTAGACCCGACTAAATAATTGGGTAATCGGGTATAAAGATTTTTGGGTTCGAATATGGAGGCGGGTTTGATATAATCCGACCCACACCCGAATCCAAATAAATTGGTACTTTTTCTTTTCTCTTCCCTTTCACTTTCATGTTTCAAGGTTTTACCACTCTTTTATTTTTCATTCAATTTCTCATCTTCTCTACTGGTAAGTTTATTCCATGTTTGACTTCAAAAATCGATAAATACTTTATTTCTTGATTATGGTTCATTGTATTCCTTTTTTGTTTGCATATTTCCCAATTCATTTTAGGGTTTTTTTTAACCAATTAATTTTGAGAGTTTGGAATATACGTGACTTTGTTTTTTTATTGGTTTTGGTTTTGGTTTTTTTTTTTAAACTTGGGTTATTTTTAATATTTTGTTATTTTTTCTATAAAGTTTATTTTGCAAATTTTTATCATTAATAATTTTTCTTATGGTTCATTTAAATAATTTTTTAAATATTCATAACTTCATTGAAACAATTTAAATTTGAAAAAATTCAATTGTATATGATAATAGGGTATTTGGGTAGGGTATGAGTATCCGATAATCCGATGGGTATGGGGATGAGGATGAAATTCATTATCCGATGGATATGGGGATGAATTTATAGTATGAGGATGGATGTATGAAATCCGACTCATACCCTACCCATTGCCATCCCTACCATACACGGATCCACGCTTCTCTATGTTGCCTGCAAGAAGATTCCGTGTGAATCTTGATTTCCATTGTCTTCCAATCTTGATTGCATGTGTTTTGAATTTGGTTCCTTTTTTTAATATTTGATGGAGGAAAAAAATAAAATCCACGATGGAATGCATGCATGAGGGTGGGTTGTTCTCAAAAGAAGAAAATATTTGTTTTCCCTATATGCAAAGCCGAGGTTGGGTGGCTCTTACCCTTCCCGAGTTGAATTATTTTATTCCGGGAGCCAACACTACACAAGGCTCTCTCTTGGACATGCCATCTTTTTCATTGATCAAGTTTGCATACAAACACAATTTGTTTGTTATTGAAATTAGGCTCTTCGATTAATATGTAGTGGTTCTTATTACTAATGGTTTTATCTTTGCGAGATTTATTTCAAATATGCATATGTTGTAGTCCTTATTGCTAGCATATATCAAAGTTAGCGTTTGTCTATGAGATTTTAGATGTTTGGTAGGAAGATTCTTTTAAGATCCAATTTTGTAATACTGCAACTTTAAATCTATTTATATAAAAAATGTGTAATTCCTAAAATAGGTATGATTTCATTATAATTAGTGTTGGGGATCGATTTAGAGTTTAGAGGGGGAACGAATAAACTCGTTCATTTCTTTGACGTTTTTGCAAAATTGCTAGAATCATGTTAGAGATTATAGCTTATCTTGTTCGAATATATTTCCAGCATATCACGATAACTTGTGCGGAAACGATCTGATGGTTTGAGGTGAAAATAATAAAACAGTGGGCAGCAGACAATAGTTGTTTGTGGAAGTTCGAAAATGAAATCTTCTACGTCTCCCTTCTTCTGTTTCCAGAAAGTATCACTTAAAGACTTTGATTTTTATAGTACAACTCTTGTACACACACACACTTCAGTAGGACTTACCCTTCTCCCACTGAAACTCTTAGTTTCACAACACAATATAATGAATACAACAAGGTTCTAGAAAAAACTATTTTCCAGATTACAAACTCTTCTCAATAAGATGTAATAAGATGAATAGCTTGTGAAGAGATAAAGAAATAGCAGAACAAGACCATCTCAGAATATTAGATATCTGTTATAAAGATTGTGCTGCTTTTCTGTATGTTGAGCTTGAAGATAAAGAGTAGTTCTTGATTGCTCAAAACAATGTTGGAATGATAGACAGAGTTCTTTGTTAATAATAATCGTTGTTTTTTTTTATAAGATTGATCCTTTTAATATATAGAAACCTTGAATCCAACGTCTATAAACAAAACGACTTCTTTGACTCTGAGTGAATCAGCTTTATCACCGAAAAAGATCCTGCAGAAAGCTTCAGAATAATCAGTCTTTGATTTATACCAAAACTAGTAAGGCGTTTTAAATGTCTTCGTACAACATTAAATGGTACAATTAATACTAGTACTATGTAAAGTAACGGTAACAATTAAGACTTGTAACAAACAAAACAAAAGACGTTAAGTTCTGCTTCTGCTTTTGCTAATAAATACTCGATAAGTACTGCTTCAATTTTTGTGATACGAGCGCTTCTGCTATTTATATTTTGCTCTGTTTTTATTATTCACCACCTACTTGTTTTGACTCTCATCACCACAATTAAAATAAGTCTAACAAATTTCCCCCTTTGTGGTGATGCCAAAACCTAGATGTTAGTAAAGATATAGATCAACAGTTATAACGAAAAGCAAATAGATTTTCTCACACGATAATCGATAAGCTAATAAAACATAAAAAAGTATTCGAATTAAAAGAGCTTAATCGGTGCCAATGTCTCTGAAAATAATTTCCTCGTTCCGATGATCTTGATTTCTGAAAGATGACTCTGCATGAGGTCTGCTATCTCCAGTTCTGCCCACTGTTTTGCTTTCTGATTCCCCTTTTTTGGCATCATTAGCCTGAATTTGAGTGAGAAAATCATCCACCGGCTTGTAAGGGTATTAATTCCATCATTTAGCATCTCCAAATATGATGCTTGGTTGGAAACTCGTTAAGTAAGAGCATGAAGAGATTGAGATTGGGACTCAATCTTGGCATCAATAAGTTCGAGCTTCAAATCCATAGCTGTAACGTTGTTGGTTACAGAGAGAATAGAGGAATCATGGTCGGAGACAGTTTTGGTTATCTTAGTCTGACCGAGCAAAATGTTTCTTTGATTTGTGAAAACATATGTCCCGAAGATACTGGTTTCAACATGCATCTTGGCCAAAGATTCTGCCGTGCGAGTGACTTCCTTAGAGATGCGGCCACGGAAGAATTTAGTAGCACGTACTTCGCCAGAATGTTCACGAAACAACTGTATTACTATCTTTGTAATATCCAAGCTTGGTGAACGGTACGGTTTAAGATTTCTTATGTTTATGGACTATTTGGTCAAGTTTAAGTATAGTTTAGATGTTAAGAATTTGGATTTATGATTTATAGTATTGTTGTTATTAGATGGTGTGTAGTCTTATTGTAGTGGTGTTACGGTTTAATTCATGATAATTTGTATGTTGAGCCAATTGGTATGAGGCGAATTGGAGTGTTTAGATAAGTCATAGAGGTGCAACTTTCATGTTGAGAGTGTTGCCAAATTATGAGGAGAAGTGACGTTGCGATTCGATTTTAATTGCAAAGAGTATATTGTTGGCTATAGAGGAGAGTGCACCCGTGGTCCATTATGCAGTGCACCCGCGGTGTTTGGGCAGAATGGCCATCGCACCCGCGGTCGTTCCTTACGGATTTTTGGAGGTAGTACAGTACGTGTAGCGCACCCGCGGTGAGAGGGCTAGCGCACCCGCGATCGATGAACAGTAAAGTCGTGTTTTGAATATTTAAGTGATATAATACAAGAGTTGGCCCTCATTTCCCTCATTCTTTCTCCACTTCTCGGTTCTTCAGCTCAAGGAGAGCTAGGGTTCTTATTCCTTTCTTTTGTGCCTTTGAATTAAGCTCCTTGTTGGGTTTTTGAAGTGAGAACCAGATCATTTTGGGTTCAAGGAGCTAAGGTAATCTTATGGTTTAAGTTATTCTTAGATTATGGTGTTGGGAAAATCATGGAATGTTTGATGGTGTTGGTTTTATGGGTTTTATGGTATGGGTTTGTGATTAGTAAGTTGTTGATGGTTCAATACATGGTTTATTGTTGTAGGATTTGTACCAAGAGATTAGAATCAAGCTTTCCATTGGTTGTAAGTGTAATTCATTTCTTGTGCTCACATGAATTATATGTATTGTATTTCAATGGTTTTGACATGCTATTCCCTTCCACTTGATTCATGTTATGTATTGATACACTTTGTTGTATATTAGAGGCTTTTACATGTCTCAATTATATAAAAGGGAATGCAAATGAGAAGAGTCTTCAAAGTGTTTGATTTAATGTCCAAGAGAGAGTTCAAATGATTTATTGGATTGATAAATAGATAGTCAGAGATTGCATGCAATAAGTTGATCAACGACCATAGGCTTATATCCCAACAGAGTAATCGATTTATATCGATGGGATATAGGTACAGAGACAGAGATTCTATTTAGATATCAATCCATCAGAGAAAAGAGAAATATCATCGTTATTGTCATGTTATACTATGTTATTCATATTTTCAGAGTTAGATGGTATTTAATGATTTCAAAGTCATGTTTTACAGAGTATGATATGTATCCATTGTTATGTAAGAGTTTCACTTGCTGAGTTTTATACTCATTTCAGTTATTCATGTGATGCAGATAAGAGCGACGAGCCAGGACTTTGATTGGAGCCGAGGTCATATGCATACAAGAGATGGAAGGAAGAAAGATATTTTGCTAGCATTTTGACATGATCAAAAATGATCTTTTGTATTTTGATGCAATACTTGATTGATCATGTATATACTTTTGATTGTAAATATTTTTATGTCAAGAGAAGTTTTTAAATCCTTCTTTCCTCTAAGTAAATTATTTCTATTTCCGCTGTTATTTTATGAAATCGGTCAGAGGCGTTACAATCTTTGAGAGATTAATAAGATTTCTTTGCAGAACGTCTATCTCAAATTCAAGAGCAAATTCTTCTTCTGGAGATGGAGATTTCTCTTGAATACGCTGCTTGAAGTCTGCAATTTGTGCGAATCAGTAGCTCTTTCGGTGGTTTCCATGGGCTCAACAGCTGGATTTAGTTAAGATGGAACATTCAACAAATCTTCCATTTCTGCTTGATGTTATTCAGAAAATTTGTCCAAATCTGGTAGTGAAGAGGATGGATCAGAATCTAATTCTTTCATGGATTGTTCAGCTGGTTGTGCTTCTGGGTTTCCTTCTGGAAGTACCAAGTCGACAACCATAGATACTTCTGGTGCAGTAGGAGTTGGAACAATCGATTGAATTACTTCATCAACAGACGCCAGGTCATGAAAAAAAATTAATTATGAAGATTTAATAGGCATTGTCGGAGATGCAGGAGTACTGGAAACTTTAACTTCAGAAAGAGCTGTAGTCTTTTCCTCAACTGGTTTTATCTTGAGAATATATGGGACATGACCTACTCTGTATTGCAGAGGCTGTGCAAAAGCCTGTCCCTGAGCAAGAACTTGCTCATTCAGTAATCTCAACCGGGCAGTAAAAAGTTGGATGACATCTTAATCGTGAGCAGCAGTAGGATTCATGGAATCAAAATTTGACTTAAGAGTCTTCAGAAAAAAAATCCAGCTTCTGAAACTTGAGCTGATCAAGATTGTAGTTTCTTCTGTTTATGGCTTCAATGAAATTTATGGTCTTAGGAGAAGCAAAGACTTTCTTCTCATTCTTCACCATTTTGGCATAAGAAACTGGAGCTCTTAAATATGTGATGAGGTGGTAAACTCGAACCTTGAGCCAGTCATCGAGAAAATCATATCCTCACTGGCAGAGTTTTTGATTTCATCCAGGTGAATATCAAAATTTGTTTGAATAGAAGATTTGGCACCATGATCTTTTGGTTCTTCAACGAGTTTAGCTTTGCCTTTGTTTGAGGAAGCAGGTAGCACGAGTCGAAAAGCAGAAGACCCTGCGAGAGGTTATCTAATAACAACTCCAATAGTTGGTCTGAGGGTTTGAACCGAAGCTGAAGTAACGTAGGGATAGAGACCGATTTGGATGAGGTGACGGTTGTAAAAACTTGTCGCAAAGGAACAATATCAAGATCAGTAAGGGCTGATGTCTTCTTGATACGGATTGTGGTTCGTGGTTTTTTTTGGTTTGGAGTGGCTGGGAGTGAGGCTTTGGTGGGGGCAGCGGATTTTTCAGATATGGTTTTATCGGAATCAGTCATGACAACAACTCTTTTCCGCTTGACTTTCTTCTGAGGTTCTTGAGCCTCAGCTTGAGTATCACAAATCTCCTTTTTGAGGGCAACAAATTCTGCCACGGTTGGTTTTGGCCTTAAAGCGAGCACGTTGTCAGCATCGGCCAAGGTAACATACGATCCATCATGTTCCGACGTAAGCGGAAAACCAGCATCCTTCAGCAACTTGCTGATTTGGACAGCAAAACCAGTACCCTTTCTTAGAATCATGTCCTTCATGATTTTGAATAAGAAGCGACTCAAATCAACTTTTGCTTCAGAAGTGATGGCCATCATTAATTTAACCTTTTCCTTGGTCAATCTATCGAAAGTGCTAGCTTTTACCAGAATTGCCTTCACAACAATATCGGCGAGTACTTGGTACTCCATTTTCAGAAGCTTCTTAAAACAGGAGGATAAAGCTCCTCTCCAGAAGCCGAGAAGGTGGTAAGAGCAGTAGACATTACCTCATTAGTAATAACAGAACATTCAAAGTTTATCCCAGAAGTGCAGCATCGATGGTTATTGACGCATCTCCCTGAGAGTATACGATCTTTCCATCCTCAATGGTTGCTTTAGCATAGAAATCCAGGAAAGTGGTCTTGTAAATGATCGCAGGTGATTCAAGAAATTTTCTAAGACCAGATTTCTCAATGGCCTTGAACATTTTAACGAGATTATCATCCTTGATGGTGAGTACTGATGCGAAGTTAACTTAATAAGAATTGAGTTTATAGGCTCCAACCATTTTCCTGTAAGTAAGAAGGATTCGAAGAAGATTTTGTAGTAGAAAGAAATTTGAGGGAAAGAAGTAGCAAGTATGCAACAATCTGTAACGTAAAAATAAAATGAGAGAGAGAAGAGGCGGTTAAATTCAAAATGTACAGCCGTCGGTGAAAACATAGGGACACGTGTCAATATGTTTACGATGATATTAGAAAATTTAAAAGA
Source organism: Primulina tabacum (assembly GCF_025594145.1). Classification (NCBI taxonomy): domain Eukaryota; kingdom Viridiplantae; phylum Streptophyta; class Magnoliopsida; order Lamiales; family Gesneriaceae; genus Primulina; species Primulina tabacum. Next base: position 17,764,426 of record NC_134550.1, read on the forward strand.
TGAATGTCAGTGGAACCAATGATTTTAAAAATTAAAACTCAACAGAACCCAGGATGTCCAAAGCGGTTACTAAAAAATTCAGAAGAGGATTTGTCGTTTTATGATGATATCTACTGGAAGTGATAAAGTACTGAATAAATCCAGCACTTTTGACAAAGTCCAGTAGACACAATGTTTTATCGAAAAGACAAATCTCCTTCTGTATATGACTTGAAACGGAAATATCAGTCACAATAAAACAATGTCCCCCCTAAATTAATGCAAATAAACAAATATTAAATACGAAGATTGAAGATCGGAGGAAATAACAGATGACTCTTGATATTCTTCAATAGGAACACGCAGGAGGTGAATAGTCAAGTTGTGGGGACCCGGACACTAATTCATTTCTTAATCATCTTTTGGGAATGATTAGATCAATTAAATAAATAGGGTCTAATTTTTTTTTAAATACAAATGCGGAAACGTAATGTAATCAATCTGATATACATATCCAAAGTAAAGTACATGTCTTGTACTCAATACATTCCTGTAAAGCTAGGGTTCAACTACTATATATCAAGTGCTCAAGCCTATCTATTCCTGATCCGGATCTCCACGCTAACTTGTCCTCTCTCATCCTCTTCCTGACCCTGATCATGTCCCACCTATTGTCATGCACACATACAAACAAGACAACAGCCGAATAATTCCGGTAAGAACATAATCCTAGTATAAACAATCTGTACATGCAATCATATAAACAGATATAAAAGCACTGAAACAGGATATCAATAACATGTATCAAATCTGAAAACATGAATCGATATAAAGCTGTAAATAAACTCTGGACTCGTCATCTCATACTCGACTCATCTCTAATTTAGGGATCCCAGTTCCTGGATATTACAATATACCGAATCTCTGCAATAGAAGTCGATCCGCTCCTACGCAACATCGATATAAATCAAACATCCAGTGTCTTGGCATATCCGCCAAAGACTTGGCATTTCCGCCGATGACTAGGCATCTCCGCCCATGACTCAATACACGCTTTGCTATAAATCAATAGACTAAGCATATCAATCTCAGACATTGTAACATATCGAGGCAATTACAATTCAGTATGTGATTTTGGGAAACTCAAGTTGAATCCCACTCGAGTTGTGCAATCTCGGATCAACATTGATTTATACCTTTCTTTATGTTGATCTGACGAAGTCGATGTCCCGAATTCGAAGCCTGTCAATTACTCAATCTGGCAATGATAATATTGAGGGTATTGTATCAATACACCATTCCAATCAATACTGTATATAATCAGAACTTAATCAAATTCTGTTTCAACGGCATAACTGCACAATCTCAATATACCCAGTAATACAAATCAACAGATATCAATTCCCACAACTCATACTCGATAATAACAGAAATCTGATATCAAATCTCAATCAAATCTATTCCAAAAATCATAACAATTCCATACGGTATCTGTTTTTCAATCCGATTTCGATTATACGATGTCTAACATATCAAGAACACCATATATGAATCATGTCCGATTCCTTCAATATCATATTTTCAAATCATAAAGAAAATCAATAAAAATTATGTTCGGGTGAAGCGGCTAACACGAGGATCACAGAAATATATTCAGATCGAAATTCTGACGGACGGATTTTGCGTAACCTTCAAATTCCTAACATAAAATGCGTAAGGATTTCTGGCGGATTTTCTCGAGCTTCTTTTCGTCTGAATTGCTGAAGGAATGAGCATAAATATATCAAATTGCATGGGTAATGATACGTGTCTCTTTTTCCACCTATTTCAAGCGGCGCTCGGGCGGTTGTAATATGCCGCTCGGGCGTGGAATGTTCTGTCCAAGCCCTCATCTTATCATCCACTGGCGCTCGGGCGGTCAAAAACTACCGCTCGGGCGCCAGACGTTCTGTCTGAATGATAAAATTTTGGTGCACTAGCGCTCGGGCTGTCTTTTTCTACCGCTCGGACGCCAAATGTTCTGTCCAACATCTTGGCTTATAATGCAACGAAGCCCGACTTCTTCAATTGAGTTCCTAAAACCTCAATTCTGTCAATTAATCAATGTCTGATTACAGTGATTAAATCTCGGGCATTACACAAGTGACTATTCAACTAGCCCGAGGATAATTATTAATAACTGCAAGGACACAAACTAAGTCATTTAAAACATTTAAGAAATGGATAGTGCAAGCAGTTCATCAGAGTCTGCTCTGGAGTCGGATAAAGCCAGGGAGTTCCAAAGACAACTTGCGATGACCCATAAGAAGATGTTTCAGGACATCGTTCTACAGACTGAATAATCAGTGATTATTCTATATTATTAGATTTAAGCTGCGGAATCATCCCTTTCACAAACCACGATCTTGCGAAGAGAGGGGGTGATTCCAGTAGGTTCTAGTTAGGATTTCTACCGTAAATCTCAATACTGCTGATATCAACAATTTTAATTGCTTATCTAGTGTAATGCATATGATTTTATGAATGAAACAAATCATTTTGTTATATTTCTTGTACTACTTTTACTTACGTTATCTACTATTTCTATTTAATGCAATAAAAAAACAGAAGATAGTAATCAGTAGATACGACAAATCAATTAAACCAAGAACATTTCGAAAATAAGAAAACTTAGTCTCAGGAAGAGGTTTTGTAAATATATCTGTTGCTTGTTGATCAGTAGGAACATATTCCAGACGAATGTCCTTCTTCTGCACATAATCTCTAATAAAATGGTGTCTGATGTAAATGTGCTTCGTTCTTGAATTAAGTATTGGATTATATGTAATTGCTATAGCACTAGTATTGTCACATAATATAGTTGATTCAGAGGCTTGAATTCCATATTCCTTAAGTTTTTGTTGCATCCAAAGTAATTGAGAGCAGCAACTTCCACCAGTAAGATATTCTTCTTTGCAATAGACGTGGCTATGAAAGTCTGCTTTTTACTGAACCAGGAGATCAACCTATCACCAAAAAATTGAAAAAAACCACTAGTACTTTTTCTATCTAGTTTACAGCCTGCATAGTCAGCATCTGAATATCGAAAAATAATGAAAGAGAAATCCTTGGGATACCATAGGACGACATTTTGAGTACCCTTTAAATATTTCAAAATTCGTTTAGCAGCCATAAAATGCTGATTGCTTAGAGTTAGACAGAAATCTCATACAAATACAAACAGCAAACATAATATCAGGTCTACTGACAGTAAGATATATTAATGAGCCAATAAGACCACGATATTGAGTTACCTCTAATGAAATTCCCCTTTCATCTCTATCAAGTTTCGTAGATGAACTCATTGGAGTGGAAGCAGCAGATCATGTTACCATGCCAAACTTTTTCAGGAGTTCTTTTGTGTACTTAGCCTGATTTATGAAGATTCCTATATCAAGCTGCTTAATCTGCAGTCCTAGGAAGAATGTCAATTCTCCCATCATGCTCATTTCGAATTGTTCATGCGTTATCTTAGCAAACCTTTCACAAAATTTGGGGTTAGTTGACCCAAAGATAATATCATCAACATAAATCTGTACTAACAGAATGTGCTTATTTTTAACTAATGTGAATAAAGTCTTGTCCACGTTGCCGATGGTAAAATCATGATTGACAAGAAATTGTGAAAGAGTGTCATACCAAGCTCTAGGTGCCTGTTTCAAACCATACAAAGCTTTTTTGTAATTTAAAGACATGATGCGGTAAGAAATGATCAATAAAACCTGGAGGTTGTTCAACGTAAACTTCTTCTTGCAGTAGACCATTTAGGAATGCACTTTTTACATCCATCTGATAAACTTTGAAGTTCTTGAAAGCAGCAAAGGCTAAGAATATTCTGATTGCTTCAAGCCTTTCTACTGGTGCATTGGTCTCATCATAATCTATTCTTTCTTCTTGTCTGAAAACTTAAACCACCAGTCTTGCTTTATTTCTAAAAACAGTACCTTCTTCATTTAGCTTGTTTCTAAATAACCACCGAGTTCCAATAACTGCTTGATGAGATGGTCTAGGTACAAGAAACCATACTTCATTTCTTTTACATTGATTCAGCTCTTCTTACATAGCTTCAATCCAACTGGGATCAAGAAGAGCTTCTTACATCTTCTTTGGTTCATCCTGAGAAATAAAAGCAGCATGCATATATTCATTTATCATTTGCCTTTTGTTTCTTAATGGAGCTGCTGGATTTCCAATAACCAAAGATGGATGGTGAGATTTTCTCCAAACAAAAGGGTTTAGAGGGATTTCTCGTAACGTACCGTACTTTTAAACTATTTTAAAATTTTCGGAAAAATAAAAATTTTCTTAAATGAGTATTTATCATTCAATTTCGATAAAAATATACTGTTCATTCAAAATATTTGCGAAAAAAGATGACAAATAAAGTTTCCTAAAGTAATCGATAAACATCGTAAACAATCCCTTCAAATCCAAAGTATTTGAAACATGCATAAAAATCTTAAAACATGGGCGGTCCTCGAGTTTAGCCTCCCCGCGCAGTCCAAGCCGGCTCACTGGTCTCCACCCCTCGTCTCCTCAAGGTCATCCTCACTTGCATCGATCAAGTCTAGTGAGTCTAAAGACTCAACAAGTATAAACTGGATATAACAAGTAATACGTAATAAAACTACATGTATCTTTAAAGTAGGACATACATATTTGAAACTGGAACATAATTACATAAACATAGATGTGCCATCATCGTAAAACTTTTCATAGACATACTTGCATCATACATACTTGAACATGCATAAACTTCATCATTTTGCGTAGAGATATGTTTCAAAGCAAGTGACCCATACATAAATGCGTCTCATCAAACTAAACCATAGTACTGGGCTGACAGGGAAAATCCATTGCCACATACATGAGATCCCCGATCATGATTTACCAGGTGGATTGGTCCCTAGTCATGCTTTACCGCTTTCCAATCATGATCTAAACCCGGTCATGCTATACCATGGTGGAAAAGTCCTCGGCCACGTGAGCTGACTTCCAAACCCGTTCATAGTTGGAGAGGTCCCCGGACACGTTCTTCGGCTTCCACACCCGTTCATAATTGGTCCCAAGACATTTAGCATACCTCAAAAACTTAAAATATTTTCTTTTGTACGTCGAACATACTTACATAGCGTTAAGGGATGCGTTGGGTCTCGCTTGGGGCCATTGCTGCAAATACTAACATGAGTTCAAACACTTAACTTTCATAACTTTGACGTATTAGTCATGCTCACATCCAAAAATGACAAATTTTATTATGAGGTTCTAAATCTCCCGAGACTTGACCTCGTATAATCACCGTACTAAATCATAACATCAAACCCCACAACAATCCAATTTTTTTTTTTTTTTGGAAGACATGAACCCCATTGAAGGGTCCGGGTCCGTGCTTGTGTAGGCGTTGGAAATTCATATTTCGAAAGAAACAAGGGCACGTACCACGTGTAAGGGTCCGGATTTGGGTTCGTGTACCTGCGGGAAGGGTAAACCAATGAAAAAACACTACACTAGTGGCTTATTCCTCCTAGCTCAATCATACGGTCCATGAACCAACACCTCGAGACTCATCCTAGGATACTATGGCATTGACTCAAACCCGTACAAATATCCCAAACGATGACGCACACCAAACAATGCAACACAACCCGTAAACACGACATTTTGACACAAAAATGCATCCTACGACTTCTAATGCAATCAAGTGCTTATCGACGCGAACAGACACACCGAAAACCATCCCAACATCATACTCAACATACTTAAACGCAGCAGCAATCACCTGTCGATTCCCAATGACGCCTACAAGAATAAAACTTTAAGAACATGTCAAGAACACCTTTTAAGAAAATTGAAGTTTGAGCAGTCCCACAAAAACAATCATAACTCACTCATTTATTATCTAAAAATTTCGAATTTACTGTCAAATCGAAGTTATCAAAAAGTTCTATGGTTTTTATGTTGAAAGTTTTTCCAGAATATCGACCGAAAAGTCTCAGTATTTAAAATGACAGAAAATTTCGAGTTTTGATATCCAAAAATCATTTCAAAAGAGATCCAACCAATTTTTGCGCAAACTTTGCACAACATACATGAATATTTACACATAATAAACACAAGAACATATAATATAACAAGATTGATGCAGAAACAAAAGATTATACATGCTTTTTGATTTTTTTAAAGTTACCGAAGCGACGATACCGAAGCGGAACGAGTGCGAAGGTTGATTCGGAACGAATTTTTGCACGATTTTCTTGAAGAAAATTGGCGAGAATTGCAGGAAAAAAATACAGAGGAAAGGGTGGCTGCTATAATACTTGGAACCCTAGGTTTTACCTCTCAAAAATCTGAAATGAAAAGGTGAAGAAATGTGTGTGTGTGTGTTGTCGTGTGAGTGTGTGGGTTAAAGTGTGTGTGCTTGTGTTATAGAATAAATTAGGGAAATGATTTGCTTAATTACCCCATTAAAATGCTAAAAAAATACTAATTAAAATGCCAACTAAAATTGTTAATTCCCACTACTAAATAAGGTCTCTTAATTTAAAATAAAACACACAATAACTAAACTTTAAAAGTTTTAAAATTCTAAAATCACTAAATAAATAAATTAGGCATTAAAATGCTAAAACTAAGCAAATTATTTAAAATTCCCCAATTCTAACTTTAAAATAAAATACCACACTTTAAATCACCAACCTCGTCGCCGGTCTCTTTTCCTCGATCCCGCATCGAATAATCGCCTAAAACATGAAACTCAAGAAAACATTTTAACGTGCATCACCTAAACATAACTAATTTAAAATAATGCATTTGAATAAATCATGCATCGCTAAAAATCAATTTAACTTAAATAAACAATTTAAATAAATAAATGTGTTTTACGTGTACTGATTTTGGGCTCTTCAATTCCTCCCCCACTTAAATAAATTTCGTCCTCGAAATTAAGTGTTACCAAACAACTCCGGGTAGCGGTTTCTCATATCTGCTTCGGTCTCCCAAGTGGCCTCTTCCACTGCTTGGTTCAGCCACCGGACTTTGACCAACTTGGTCACTTTGTTCCGAAGTCTCCGCTCTTGTCTCTCTAAGATTTGGACAGGCCTTTCCTCATACGACAAATCTGGAGTCAACTGCAACGGATCAAAACTCAAAACGTGCGAAGGATTGGCTAGGTACTTCCTCAGCATCGAGGCGTGGAACACGTTGTGTACATCGGCCAGATTCGGCGGTAGAGCTACACGATAAGCTAGTGTCCTAACTCTGTCAAGAATCTCAAACGGTCCAATAAATCTCGGACTAAGCTTGCCTCTTTCCCAAATCTCATAACACCCTTCATAGGTGCTATCTTCACGAAGACGTGATCACCTACGGCAAACTCAAGATCTCTTCTTCTTTTGTCAGCATAACTCTTCTGGCAACTCTGGGCGGTCTTCATCCTGTCTCGGATCTTGACCACCATATCTGCAGTCTGCTGAACGATCTCCGAACCAAGTTCTGATCTCTCGCCGACTTCATCCCAATGAATCGTCGATCTGCTCTTTCTGCCATAAATTGCCTCGTAGGGAGCCATTCCTATAGACGATTGTAAACTGTTGTTGTAGGTAAACTCCACTAGAGGTAGCTTTGATTCCCAATTCCCGTGGAAATCGATCACACAAGCTCTCAACAAATCCTCCAAAATCTGAATCACTCGCTCAAACTGGCCATCTGTATGCGGGTGAAATGTTGTACTGAATAGCAACTTCGTCCCCATTGTTGCATGTAAACTCTTCTAGAAGGACGATGTGAATCTCGGGTCCCTGTTGGACACGATATAAACTGGGATTCCGTGCATTCTGACTATCTACCTGATATAGAGCTCTGCATACTGAGTCATGGAGAAAGTCGTATTCAATAGCAAAAAGTGTGCCGGCTTAGTAAGTCGATCCCTATAACACAGATGGCATTAGATCCTCTGACTGACCTCGGCAAACCAACAACGAAGTCCATGGTGATGTTCTCCCACTTCCACTCAGGGATAGGGAGTGGTTTAAGCATCCCTACTGGCCTCTGATGCTCTGCCTTCACCTGCTGACAAGTGATTCATTGAGACACAAATCGGCAGATGTCTCTCTTCATACCTGGCCACCAATACAGTATCTGCAAATCTTTGTACATCTTGGTACCTCCTGGATGAATGGAATCAGGAGATGCATGTGCCTCTATCAGAATATCATCTCTGATCGAATCAATACTAGGCACCCACATCCTTCCTCTGTACCTCACAATACCATCGGAAACTGTGTAGAGTACTCTGCCCTTGGCTTCATCCTTCAGTCTCCATTTATACAACTGTTCATCTGAAGGCTGACCTCTACGGATTCAGTCAAACAAAGAAGATTGGACTTTCCTATTAGACAGCTTATGAGATCTGTCATTAGGATAAACCTCTAACCCAAATATCTGAATCTCTGACTGAAGAGATCTCTGTACTGACAGCTATGCTACGATTGCAACTTTTCTGCTCAAAGCATCTGACACAACATTAGCTTTCCCTGGATGGTAGCTAATTTCCCAATCGTAGTCTTTCACTAACTATAACTATCGTCTTTGTCTCATATTCAGCTCTTTCTGCGTGAAGAAGTACTTGAGACTCTTGTGATCAGTAAATATCTTGCATTTCTCGCCGTACAGATAGTGTCTCCATATTTTCAACGCAAAGACAATGGCAGCTGACAGAAGATCATGAGTCGGGTAGTTCTTTGCATGCACTTTCAAGTGTCTGGAGGCATAAGCTATAATCCGACCATGCTGCATCAAAACTGCTCCTAAACCAAGCTTAGAAGCGTCGCTTGTAACGCACAAAATTGCCTTGCCTTGCTGGCATGGCTAACATTGGCACTGTTATAAGAGCTTTATTCAAAAGATCAAAGCTCTTCTGGCACTCTCCACTCCAAATAAATTTAGCATTCTTCTTAGTCAACGAAGTGAGAGGCACTGCAATCGAAGAAAATCCCTGAATAAATTTTTTGTAGTAGCCTGCAAGGCCTAGGAAACTGCGGATCTCTGAAGCATTCTTCGGCTCAAACGATTCCTTAACCGCTGTCACCTTAGCTGGATCCACCTCGACACCACTGCTAGATATTATATGACCCAAAAACGCTACCTTCTTCAACCAGAATTCACACTTACTGAATCTTGCAAACAACTTGCGACTCTGCAAGACCTACAAAACTGTACCCAAGTGTTCACTGTGCTCCTCATGGCTCTTCGAGTAGATGAGAATATCGTCAATGAACACTATGACGAACTGATCTAGGTAGGGCTGAAATACTCGATTCATCATAAAAATCGCTGGAGCATTTGTCAATCCAAACGGCATTACTAAGAACTCGTAGTCCCATACCTGGTTCTAAAGGCAGTCTTATGAACATCTGCATCCTTTACCTTCAGCTGATAATACCCTGATTATAGATCTATCTTAGAGAACACCGTAGCTCCCTGCAACTGATCGAACAAATCCTCGTTCCTTGCAAATGGGTATTTATTTTTGATCGTTACCTTCTGTTGTTCTCGGTGATCGATACACAACCTCATGCTCCCATCCTTCTTCTTTACGAATAGTACTGGTGCGCCCCATGGTGAGAAACTAGGGCAGATGAATTATTTATCTAGAAGATCCTGAATATGTTGTTTGAGTTCTAACATCTCAGCTGGAGGAAAATCTCTGACTACTGGTACATCAGATATCGACGGAGTGGGTACGTCAGGCGCTGAAACAATGATGGCCAAAAAAGCCTGACAACCCTTATGAATAAGTCTCCATGCCTGCATGCAAGAGATCATGCGAGGAAAACTCCTCCATCTATCCGGCTCAAAGAAAAACTGTTCCATTCCCAACGGTCTTACCAACACTGACCTTTTCTAGAAATCAATGAGAACTATGTTCTTCGTCAGCCAGTTCATTCCCTAGATAATATCAAATTCTGGCATCGACATACACTAGGTGGCCTTGCAGTTCGAGATCGATGTCTCTGACCACTCTAGTAGCTGACAATTCTTCCCCTAATGGGACTGTCACTGAGTAGCTCACGTCTAGCCCAATAGACTTGACATCCAGATGATTAGCGAACGTCTCTGAAATAAAAGAGTGAGTGGCCCCTGAATCTATCAAGGCCTTCATGGTTACTCTCTTTATAAAAATATTTTCTGAGAGACGTTGGTACAACACAAAAACTTATATCCAAAAAATTTTAATATAACCTCGTGCATAGTAGAAAAATCTCTACACAAGTCATCAAAAATACTACTAGCACACTAATAATCCCAAATAAAATTCGAAACACACATAGCAAAAATAATGCGGTGCTGAATTAAATAAGTTATCAGTCAAGAAGGTCGTATCTGAGTTTGCCTCCTCTGCTTGCATGGCGAACACTCTTCCCTGGCTTGGCTGCCTCAACTGCGGGCAGTCTCTGAGCATATGATCGTTGGCTACACATTTGAATCACTTGCTCGATCCCCATAAACACTGTCCCGGATGCTGGCGGTTGCACTTCGGGCACGCCGGGTGCTCTCTCGGCCTCTGAGGAGCCTTCTGATGAGGGATAGGACCCTTGCCTTTCGACGGTACTTGAAAAGGTCTCTTCCCCTGCTGTCCTGGGAAAGGCCTCTTAAACTGAGGTCGCTACTGCTGCTGTTGCTGAGGTGCCTGATAGGGCCTCTTGCCCTGCCTATCAACCTCTATGTCTCTCTGGTCCTGCTCTGCCGCCAAGGCTTTAGACATGGCAACGGCATATGTAATAGGACCAGCAACTCTCACATCGCTGCGCAAGATCGGTCGCAAACCATCCATAAATGCCTTAGCTTCTCCCGCGCATCATTTACATTTATGGGCACAAAGTTCCATCCCCTCTCGAACTTTCTCACAAACTCTGCAACGCTGCTGTCTCCATGTCGCAGCGTCATGAATTCCCTAGTCAATCTGGAGCGTACTTCCTCAGTGAAGTACTTGGAGTAGAAGACCTCCTTGAAACCTCCCAAGTAAGGGTCTGCAAATTTACCGATACAGAAGCGCTCTCCCACCACAATCTCGCGTCTCTTATCAGTAGAAAGGTGGCACATCTGACCTTGTCAGCGTCCTGCAACTCCATAAACGCAAAAATGAATTCGATGGACTTAACCCATCCTTCAGCTATCATCGGGTTAGTAGTTCCCGAGAACTCCTTCGGATCCATCCTCTTAAACCTCTCGTAGACTGCCTCTGGTCTGGGCCTTGCCCCTGTGTCAACTGCAGTCTGGTTCTCCGCAAACTGTGCGAAGAACTGAGTCATCCCTACAAGCATCTGAGCCTACATATCTGGGGATGGACGAGGAGGAGTGACCCTCTCCCAATCCTGAGGTTCTCTATCCTTGATGCGACTTTGATTGTTGCATTCCCAAAAGCAGGTTGTCCACAAGTAGTATAATTCGATGAGTCCGAATATCATATCCACGGGGAAGCTAAGGTAATTACAAGTCCACTACAATGTCTTTTTGTTTTTGTTTTTGTTTTTTCGTTTAATTGTTTGAATTTTTAATTGGTAATTTTTCATTTTTCAAATTTTAATTTAAGTAGTTGAGATAAAAGGATCCACTCTTGGTATTTTAATAAATATAATCATATTTATATTATGTTTTATATTATTATCTTATAAGTATATATACCAAAACTTATAAATATTTTCAAGTATTTATTGTGCTATATATATATATTTGTAAACACTAATTCAAGGTTCCCACTTAAAATGGTTGGTAAAACCAAATTAACATTTAAATGGTACCAACAAATTAATATTATGACATATTCATATATAATAAATCAAGGCATCCACTTTAAATGGTTGGTAAAACCAAACAAACATTTAAATGGTACTAAGAAATTAATATTATGATATATTTATATATAATAAATCAAGGCATCCACTTTAAATGGTTGGTAATACCAAACTAACATTTAAATTGTACCAAAAAATTAATGTAACATAAAGCAACAATAAATCAAAACTCCCACTTATAAGTAGGGTATAATAATGCTTAAAGAAATAAATATAACATAAACAATAAATAATGATTAAATAATATAAAATATAGATTCTTACCTTTTAATAACCTTATTATCATGCCAAGAGTTTCACATTTTCATCTCAACTTTGGGAAGTTAGCAACTCATTATTCAAAGTGTAAAACTTTGAATATGAAATTAACATGCTAATTATATTTAAATGAAGAAATAAAAGAAAAAGAAAAAGAGAAATATTATGAACTCAAAGGTTTGTTCATAAAATGAGGGATATCTCAATACATTACAATGCACCCCTATTTATAGCCAAATTTGGGGAGACAACCACAAATAAAATATGATTTTTTACACAAAAGTCTTCATTGGTGTCCCAAGAAATTATATTTTAATACACATCACTTTTGAAAATCTACATATCCGAATTTTTTTTTCCACATAAAACAAAACATGTAGATAATTGAGTTGTTTGAATTGTGATATTTTTTTCACTATTTGACCAAGTAATTTGAGAGATATGGTCAAAATGCTAGAGCATGATAAAACTGCCACTTCTTTGGTAACTTTATTTGTTGCTTAATTTGATCCCACTTGTGAGATGATTTTTATCTCATGCTTGCCACCAATATTGCAGATATTAACATCAAATTTCTACAGGTCCAAGAATCATCTTAATCCCTTCAAGGTTATTCTTGTTTTATCGAACCTGTAAAAATAGTAAAAACTTATAATTACACAACAACTTATATTTTATACAATTTATTATAAAACATATAATATTTAAACATTTAATAAAAAAAACTATAAATTTATATTATAAAACATTTAATTATTATACAATTTTTTATCTTTATCACACTCCTCAACCGGCTTATTGCTAGTCTCTAGAAATTTAAGCGTTAATAGCAACACAAAACATATTGATTAATTTAAATAGAAATGTAATTGGAACTATCCAAGTGTTTAAATTAAATTTGAAAACTGTCAAAGTTATATCAAGATCATTATAATTATAATTTATGAAATAATCTGAACTGATCAATTCAAAGCTTATTATCAGGTAGTTAAATGTACATGCCTTCAGAAATTCTTAGTAAGAGTCTCAACTCCATATCCTCGCAGGTTAATAAATGTTTCAATTTATGGGAACGATTTCTCCCATGAAATTGAAATACAGATAAATGCTCAGGAAAATGGTTTACAGAATGCAGACAGACAAACAAGCCAAACTAATCAAAAGATATGAAATCCATTGATTCAAAATCCAGTTGTTCTTATTATATAGTTTTTCCTGATGTTTCTTTTTTTTAATCATGGAATCAGACCAATTTTATGCTTCTTGACCACATATTTATTTAATTTATACAATATATTTCTCTCTTTCTTTTTTTTTTTTAATTTTTTTATTTTTATTTTTATGAGAGATTAATGGGTCGTAGCATATAACTTAAAAATTACATAGATCTTCAACTTTTTTTTCTCTTTTTTTCAGGAAATATCATTTTTTTTTCAAAATAAGAACTCAAGATCTAAACAATAGATAGCCTATCTGATGATCAATAAAGGCTCGCAAGCTGTTTTCTCAATCCTCTCCACTCACTCACAAAATATGTGTGAGTTTAAAAATTTTAGGCACTCTTAACAGGTTTATCTTGGGCCATATATTTTAATAACTGATTTTATCACAATGGTTAATCATTCAAAAAAGATTTCATAAATCATATTTTTATAGTGATCAGAATATTAAAATTGACTTTTTTTTCAAATAAAAATTTAAAAATCCTAAGATAGATTAATACATTTTCTAATTTAAACCTTTCAAACATGTAATGTAATGATATTTTTGCAAAAATTACTAAGATACAAACAATAAACATGGCTTTATTTTAAAATAATATTTTTAAATGTTTTTTTTAATTTTTTTTAAGTTTGTTCTCCCCCAATCAGAATATGACATTGTCCCTAATGTCAAAATAACTATTAATAAAGAGTACATAATGAAAGAGATATCACCTGAAATTTTATTGAAGATAACAAACTGAAACAAACGCAAACCAATCCACGACTTTTGAATCAATGATTCAACTTTCTTTTCTTACTGGTTGATTGCGACCAATTGATCTTTGTTATCATCGGATCAGGTTTATAAACAAAAGCCTCCAAATCATCAATTAATTGGTTAGCAAACGAAGCAGAGACGAGCATCCTTCGTGAATTTTTGGAAATGAAATTCTGTTCCACAGCCTTATCAAGAAATGTCAACAAACTGTCATAATAATTATTGATATTCAACAAGCCCACATGTATATTATGGATATTAAGTTGTGCCCAAGAAACAGTGTGAAAATTTTTTTCTAATGTACCAAAACCACCCGGTATTGCGATAAAAGCATCAGAATTTTCAATCATTTTGGTGATTCTTTCATACATAGAAGAAACTTTTAATTCCTCCCCAATCGTAACTCCTGTAATATTTCCTTCAGCTAAAGCTGTAGGAATAATACCCAAAACAGATCCCATTAACCCAATATTAATATACCAAGTGAATTTTTCTCTCAGCCAATATCTTTCCAAGATTATTCGCTGTTTCTACAAACACTTCATTTTTTCCAGGACTCGATCCACAAAATACAAAAATATTTTTCAATGTTTGTGCAGAGGATCCAGCCATGTTTTTACTTTCTTTTTGGTCTGCGAAAATAGAGAGAAAGATGAGAGATTTTATAAGGGTAATATGTTATCATGACAAAACTATGGGTCACAGCTGTAAACAGGATAAACAGTAAAAACAATAATGACAGAAATGCATATAAACAGTAGTGTGATTGTGGCTCACAATTTTCCTCCGGTTTTACGTCCAAAATCGGCTTCAACGCCTTCTATGAGTCGAGGATATGCTTTCCATCCAATTTTCTTATAAATTGGCAAACATGGTATTTTTTAGTTAGATTCCCAAGACTATGACGCTCATATTGGAATTGTTTTCATAAACAGAGAAGTTCAATATGCACGTGTCCACTAGAATGCGTCTCAAGAGTCAATAAGATGTTATCTAAAGACTTCTTACTCAGCCCATTCCTAATGAAACTAATTTTATCTTCTCTGTTATTGGAAACACATCTCAAAGATCTGCATCGTTTGTCACAGGTCCATCTTGCACACTTATGACAAACCACTAAACTTTTGGCCCTTCGTTTTTTGCATAAGTGCTTTTTCCTAATCCATGCAAATACCGAATGAGCAATGATTGTGGAACTTCTCCTCCTAATCGGACCTTAGCTTCTATTACAAGACGAATATCTTCTCGAATTGCTTTTTGCATTAGCAATCTCAATCTTTCACACCTACCTGCATAAATTTTTCTTAGAACATTTTTAGAAATAGAGGGAAAATATTTACAAATTTTTGAGAGAATTCCATCAATTTTGAAAAGAAAATAATTTTTTTTAAATTTTTGTATTAGCAATTGTGGGAAACTAATTTAACCGACTAGGAGAGTCACGGAGTACCGTTATCCGCCATTTAACCGGGAAAAAAAAAAGATTAAGGAAACCTCAAATAAAAACAAACAAAAGTAAATACAACAAAAAAATTCAAGGATCAGAAAGGGAAATAAACTCTTCTTGAAAGATTCCATTTTCTAAAAATATTTTAAGCCTTTGTCCATTTACTTTAAAAACATCACCGTTTTTACGATTTTCAATGTCCACAGCTCCATAAGGATATACATGCTTTACAACATATGGACATGTCCATCTTGATCTTAATTTTCTTGGGAATATGTGAAGTCGAGAATTATAAATCAAAACTTTTTTACCAATCTCAAAAGATTTTCTAAGAATTGTTTTATCATGAAATGATTTGATTTTTGCTTTATAAATCCTTGAATTCTCATATGCTTCATTTCTAAGTTCATCAAGTTCATTATGTTGTAATTTACGCAAGTTGTTGCAATCATCCATGCTTGAATTAAAAGTTTTGATCGCCCAATAAGCTTTATGTTCCAATTCCACAGGCAAATGACAATGTTTTCCGTAAACCAACCTATAGGGAGACATATTCAATGATGTTTTAAAAGCTGTTCGATATGCCCAAAGTGCATCATTAAGTCGCAGAAACCAATCTTTTCTATTTGGGTTAACAGTTTTTTCCAAAATTTGCTTTATCTCCCTATTAGCTAATTCAATATGTCCATTTGTTTGAGGATGATAAGGAGTAGTTACTTTGTGAGTAATACCATATTTTTTCATTAATGAAGCAAATGACTTATTAACAAAGTGAGTTCCCCCATCATTTATCATGGCTCGAGGAATTCCAAATCTACTAAAAATATTTTCTTCCGAAAATTTGATGACGATTTTATGATCATTTGTTCGACATGGAATTGCCTCTATCCATTTAGAAACATAATCAACTGCATCTAAAATATACAAGTATCCAAACGATGGTGGAAAAGTCCCATAAAATCAATTCCCCAACAGTCAAAGATTTCAATTTCAATTATAGAATTCAAAGGCATCATGTTTCTTTTTGAAATCGCACCCAATTTTTGACAATTTTCACAAATCTTGCAGATTTCGTAAGTGTCTTTAAACAAATTGGGCCAATAAAATCCACATTGCAAGATTTTTGCAGCCGTTTTCTTTGAAGAAAAATGTCAACCGCATGCTTCCTAATGACAAAATTTAATGACACTACTTACCTCATTGTCGGGTATGAAACGTCGAAAAATTTGATCTGGACAATACTTGAACAGATACGGATCATCCCAATAAAATTTTTTTACCTCATTCAAATTTTTTTTTTATCTTGGGAACTCCATTGCGCTGGCATTTTTCCTGTCACAAGAAAATTTATTATGTTAGCAAACCAAGGTGTAGTAGTAACTGAAAATAGATGTTCATCATGAAAATTATCGTTAATTGGTGTCATTTCACAAGATGATCCTGTTACTAGTCTCGATAAATGATCGGCTACAATATTCTCGGTTCTTTTTTTTTATCTTTGATCACAATGTCAAATTCTTGGAGCAACAAAATCCATCGTATCAGTTGTGGCTTTGCATCCTGTTTGGTCAACAAATATCTAATAGCAGAATGATCAGTAAATACAATAGTTGTTGATCCAATAAAATAAAAATGAAATTTATCTAATGCAAATAAGCAAGTAGTTCTTTTTTAGTTGTGGAGTAATTCATTTGAGCATTGTTTAAAGTTCTACTTGCATAATATATCACATAAGGCTTACCGTTTCTTCTTTGACCCAACACTGCACCGACTGCATAATCACTCGCGTCACACATGATTTCAAATGGTAAAGATCAATCAGGAGGTTGCATGATAGGAGCTGATGTTAAATGTCGAATGATTTTATCAAAAGCATTTTGACATTCTTGAGTCCATTCAAATGCAGTGTCTTTTGTTAAGAAGGTTACAAATGGGTTTAGAGATTGAACTAAAGTCCTTTATAAACCTCCTATAAAATCCAGCATGTCCCAAAAATAAACGAATTTCTTTAATGGTTTTTGGAGGGGGTAAATTGGAAATGACATCAACTTTGGCTTTATCAACTTCAATTCCATGAGATGACACAACATGTCCCAAAACAATCCCAGAAGTAATCATGTAATGACAATTTTCTCAATTTAAAATAAGACATTTTTCCTCGCATCTTTTTAAAACTTTTTTCCAAATTTTCAAGACAATTATCAAATGTATTCCCAAAAACAGTTAGATCATCCATAAAAATCTCCAAACAATTTTCAACCATGTCGCTAAAAATGCTTAGCATACATCTTTGAAATGTTGTTGGGGCATTGCATAATCTCAATGGCATCTTTCTGAATGCAAATGTTCCAAAAGGACATGTGAATGTAGTTTTATGTTGATCTTCGAGTGCAATGAGAATTTGATAATAGCCTGAATATCCATCAAGAAAACAATAGTAGGGATGACCTGCTACTCTTTCTAAAATTTGATTAAAAAATGGTAATGGAAAATGATCTTTTCTAGTGGCGTCATTTAATTTTCTATAATCAATACACATCCGCCAACTAGATGGGACTCGACTTGTTAACAATTCACCTTTTACATTTTTTATCACTGTGATGCCAGATTTTTTTGGAACTACTTGTGTTGGGCTTACCCACTTATTATCAGAAATAGGGTAGATAATCCCAACATCAAGTAGTTTGAGAACTTCAGTTTTCACAACATCTTTCATTTGTGGATTTAATCTTCTTTGTGGTTGTTGAGATATTTTAGCATTTTCTTCTAAATGAATTTTTTGAGTGTAAATTAGTGGATTAATGCCCTTGAGATCTTTTAGTGTCCAACCAATTGTATTTTTATGTCTTTTAAGCATATCAACTAATTTATCTTCTTGATGACTTGCTAGTTTGGAAGAAATTACCACCGGATATGTTTCATCTTCTCCAAGAAATGCATACTTCAATTCTTTTGGCAAGGGTTTTAACTCCAATATGGGTGGTTTGTTCTCATATTTTGCCTCAAATTCTTTCTCTGATCCTTGTAACGAGTGATACCTGGTAAAATCATCAAGATCAATTTTAATATTTTCTTTAATAGTTTCAATTGAAAAAATATCTAATTAGTCACGAGTACTCTCTTCTTGAATGTTTTCTTCCACAAGAGTTTCGATAAAATTTTCATCTTCACTTTCATCTCCTTTGTCATGTGGTTGCTTACAAAGATTAAAAACATTAAGCCCCAATGTCATGTTACCAAATGACAACCTCATTATTCCATTCCTGAAATTTATAAGAGCATTAGAAATTGCTAAAAATGGACGACCCAAAATTACAAGAATTGCATTACAAGCTTCGATAGGTTGTGTATCTAAAACAATGAAATCGACAGGATATACAAAATTATCAACTTGGACGATACCTCTTGGCACTTTAACAGATCTATCGACAAGTAAAACTGTTATCGAAGTAGGTTTTAACTCGCTTAGATTGAGTTATTTATAAACTCAATATGGAAGTAAATTCACACTAGCTCTAAGATCAAGAAAGATTTTTTTAATCTTTCGTTCTCCAATAATACATGAAATAGTAGCACAACCAGGGTCATTGTATTTCAAGGTATTATTATTTTGAATGATTGCACTTACTTGTTCGGCTAAAAATGCTTTCTTTTTCACATTCAATTTTCTTTTCACAGTGCACAAGTCTTTCAAAAATTTGGCATATGATAGTACCTGCTTTATTGCATCTAATAAAGGAATATTAACTTTTACTTTTTTAAAAATATCATATATATCAAAATTCAAATTTGATTTTTTTGTATTTTTCAATCCACGAGGGAATGGTGGTGACACTGTCTGTTGATCCTCTTCTTCGCAAGTTATGAGTTCCACTTCCTTACCCTTTGGAGTTGATTTATCATCATCTTCAAAATGTTCAAGAATGGATTTTTCCATAACCTTACCACTGCGAAGGGTAATAACAGATTTTACCTGATCCATTGGTTGAGTTCCAGAAGTTCCAGTTTGTGAATGATGATCCTTTGGATTAGGCTGTGGTTGTGAAAGAAATTTACCTTTTTCATTAACATTAAGTGCAGATGCAAATTTAGCAAGAGTATATTTCAAATCTGTCATGGTTTGAGCAATTTGAGTATTGATAGACTCTTGCTTTGCAATGAAAGAATTCAATATATCTTCCAAGTTCCTTTTAAGTGGAGGAACATAAGGTGCATAATTTTGAAAATTTTGTTGATTTTTGAAATGTGGTTGTGAAAATTGTGCAGTATTATCATTCCTCCAACTAAAATTTGGATGATTTCGCCAACCTGGATTGTAATTTTGAGAAAATGGTTCAAAATTTGACCTTTCGAAATTGTTCAAAACATTGACTTGTTCATGGAGACATTCTTTAAAAGAGGGCAAAGTAGGACAATCTTTTGTAGAATGATCACTTGTATCACAGATGTGACATGCAATTTCTTGAACATATTTTAATTGACCATTCTTTTTCAATTCAAGTGCCTCAAATTTTCTTGCCAAAGAGGTAAATCTAGCTTGGAGATCATGTTCATCTTTAAGGGTGTACATACCTCCACCAGATGTGGGAGATTGAATCTTTTTTGATGGTTCGATTGTACTTATAGTGTCCCAATTTTGAGCATTTTCAGCTAATGAGTCGAGATACTCAATTTCATCGTTTGGATCTTTATCTTCAAATGTTCAATTACACATAAATTCAACCATTTGCATATCTTTAGGTGTTAAGCCTTCATAAAACTTAGAAACAACTCTCCAAATTTCAAAACCATGATGTGGACAAAGATTAAGCAATTCTTTGTATCTATCCCAACACTGATAAAAAGTTTCTCCTTATTTTTGAGTGAAAATGATGATTTGCCTTTTGAAAGAATTTGTTCTATGAGATGGAAAAAAGGTTTTCAAAAATTATTGTTGCAATTCATCCCAAGTTCGAATGGATCCCTGATCTAAGATTTTGTAGCCAAGTTTTAGATTTATCTTTTAAAGAAAAAGGAAAAAAAGCTTAAGTCGAATGATGTTCATGCTATAATTTAGATCATTATATGTGTTGCACACTTCTTCAAACTCTCGTAAATGCATGTATGGATTTTCAGAATCTAAGCCATGAAAGGTGGGTAAAAGTTGGATAACACCAGGCTTAAAATAAAAATGAGATGCATCAGGGGGAAAAACTAGACATGAAGGTGCACTGGTACGTGTAGGATTCATGTGATCTCTAAGTGTTCTTCGTCTATCATGATCATGTTGAGATTGAATTTCATCTTCATTTTCTTGGATGGGTTCTTCCGCCATGTTTTGTAAAAATAAAGGGTTATTTCGAATGAGTCGACCACTAAGTGTTCGTGACCAAATGCTCATGAAAATGCAAAGGAAAAACACACAAAAGCAATAAAAATTCAAAGAATGAAAAATAAACTATAAACAAAATAAAATAGACTTGAAATTAAATTATATTTCCCCGGCAACGACGCCAAAAACTTGATGCGACTTTGATTGTTACACTCCCAAGAGCAGGTTGTCCACAAGTAATATAATTCGGTGAGTCCGAATATCGTATCCACGGGAAAGTTCATGTAATTACAAGTCCACTACAATGTCTTTTTGTTTTTGTTTTTTCGTTTAATTTTTGAATCTTTAATTGATAATTTTTAATTGTTCAAATTTTAATTTAAGTAGTTGAGATTAAAGGATCCACTCTTGGTATTTTAATAAAGTTTAACATTAATGAATATTATTTAAATCCACTTAATAAAATTGTTCCAATATATTAAATAATCATATTTATATTATGTTATATATTATTATCTTCTAAGTAAATATATCAAAACTTATAAATGTTGTCAAGTATTTATTGTGCTATATATATATATTTGTAAACACTAAATCAAGGTTCCCACTTTAAATGGTTGGTAAAACCAAACTAACATTTAAATGATACCAATAAATTAATATTATGATATATTCATATATAATAAATCAAGGCATACACTTTAAGTAGTTGGTAAAACCAAACAAACATTTAAATGGTATCAAGAAATTAATATTATGATATATTCATATATAATAAATCAATGCATCCACTGTAAATGGTTGGTAATACCAAACTAACATTTAAATGGTACCAAGAAATTAATGTAACATATAGCAACAATAAATCAAAAATCTCACTTATAAATAGGGTATAATAATGCTTAAAGAAATAAATATAACATAAACAATAAATAATGATTAAATAATATAAAATATAGATTCTTACCTTTTAATAACCTTATTATCATGCCAAGAGTTTCACATTTTCATCTCAACTTTGGGAAGTTAGCTACTCATTATTCAAAGTGTAACACTTTGAATATGAAATTAACATGCTAATTATATTTAAATGAAGAAATAAAAGAAAAACAAAGAGAGAAATATTATGAACTCAAAGGTTTGTTCATAAAATGAGAGATATCTCAATACATTACAATGCACCCCTATTTATAGCCAAATTTGGGGAGACAACCACAAATAAAATATTATTTTTTACACAAAAGTCGTCATTGGTGTTCCAAGAAATTATATTTTAATACACATCACTTTTGAAAATCTTCACATCCGAATTTTATTTTCCACATAAAACAAAACATGTAGATAATTGAGTTGTTTGAATTGTGGTATTTTTTTCACCATTTGACCAAGTAATTTAAGAGATATGATCAAAATGCTAGAGCATGGTAAAATTGCCACTTCTTTGGTAACTTTATTTTTTGCTTAATTTGATCCCACTTGTAAGAAGATTTTTATCTCATGCTCGCCACCAATATTCTAGATATTAACATCAACTTTCTACAGGTCTAAGAATCATCTTAATCCCATTTGCAACGCCAATGTTATTCTTGTTTTATATAACCTGTAAAAATAGTAAAAACTTATAATTACACAACAACTTATATTTTATACAATTTATTATAAAACATATAATATTTAAACATTTAATAAAACAAAAACTATAAATTTATATTATAAAACATTTAATTAATATACAATTTTTTATCTTTATCAGTCCTCATCGCCTGCTCCACGCACAATCCTACATCTGGGAGGCATACTGCTCCAAAATTTGCCCAACATGTAAACCCAATATGCATGAACATAATATTAATATCATAAGATGCACGAAATTTTGAAATAAAACATGTACATGTTGAAATCATGACTTAATGCTTAATACATGAAAGACTTTAAAACTTACAGACTTGATGTGTGACTTCGTGAGCTTCTCGCAAATGGCAGTAGGCATAACCCTTAACAAGAACACCGCTCTGATACCAACTGTAACGTACCGTACTTTTAAACTATTTTAAAATTTACGGAAAATTAAATATTTTCTTAAATGAGTAATCATCATTCAATTTGGATAAAAATATACTGTTCATCCAAAATATTTGCGACAAAAGATGACAAATAAAGTTTGCTAAAGTAATCGATAAACATCGTAAACAATCCCCTCAAAATCCAGAGTATTTGAAACATGTATAAAATCTCAAAACATGGGCGGTCCTCAGGTTTAGCCTCTCGCGCAGTCAGAGCAGGCTCACTGGTCCCCACCCCTCGTCTCCTCAAGGTCATCATCACCTGCATCGATCAAGTCTAGTGAGTCTAAAGACTCAACAAGTATGAGCTGGATATAACAAGTAATACGTAATAAAACCACATGCATCTTAAAGTAGGACGTAAATACTTGAAACTTGAACGTAATTACATAAACATAGATGTGCCATCATCGTAAAATTTTTCATAAACTCACTTGCATCATACATACTTGAACATGCATAAACTTCATCATTTTGCGTAGAGATATGTTTTAAAGCAAGTGACCCATACATAAATGCGTCTGATCAGACTAACCACAGTACTGAGCTGATAGGGAAAATCCACTGCCACATACATGAGATCCCCAATCATTCTTTACCAGGTGGATTGTTCCCTGGTCATGCTTTACTGCTTTCCAATCCTGATCTAAACCCGGTCATGCTTTACCGGGGTGGAGAGTTCCTCGCCCATGTTCACTGACTTCCAAACCCGTTCTTAGTTGGAGAGATCTCCGGACACATTCTCCGGCTTCCAAACCTGTTAATAATTGGTCACAAAACATTTAGCATACCTCAAAAAACATAAAATATTTTCTTTTGCACGTCGAACATACTTACATAGCGTTAAGGGATGTGTGGGGTCTCGCTTGGGGCCACTGCTGCACATACTAACATGAGTTCAAACACTTATCTTTCATAACTTCGACGTATTAGTCATGCCCACACTAAAAAATGACAAATTTCCTTATGACGTTCTAAATCTCTCGCAACTTGACTTCGTATAATCATCGTACTAAATCATGACATCAAATCCCAAAAAAATTAATTTTTTTATTTTTATTTTTGAAAGATATGGACCCCGTGTAAGGGTCCGGGTCCGTGTAGGTGCTAGAAATTCACATTTCCAAAGAAACAAGGGCACAGACCCCGTGTAAGGGTCCGGCTTTGGGTCCGTGTACCTGCGGGAAGGGTAAACCAATGGAAAAACACTACACTAGTGGCTTATTCCTCCTAACTCAATCATACGGTCCGTGAACCAACACCTCGAGACTCATCCTACGATACTATGGCATTGACTCAAACCCGTACAAACATCCCAAACGATGACGCACACCAAACAAGGCAACACAACCTGTAAACACGACATTTTGACACCAAAACGCATCCTACGACTTCTAATGCAATCAAGTGCCTATCTACGTGAACCGACACATCAAAAACCATCTCAACATCATACTAAACATATTTAAATGCAGCAGCGATCACCCGTCGAGCCCCAACAAAGCCTGAAACAATAAAACTTCAAGAACATGTCAAGAACACCTTTTCAAAAAATTACAGTTTGAGCAGTCCCACGAAAACGATCATAACTCACTCATTTCGTATCCAAAATTTCGAATTTACTGTCAAATCGAAAGTATTGAAAAGTTAGACGTTTTTTTATTGAAAGTTTTTCCTGAAAATCGATTGAAAAGTCGCGGTATTTAAAATGACAGCAAATTTTGAGTTTTGAGATCGAAAAATCATTTCAAAAGCGATCTAACCATTTTTTGCTCAAACTTTGCACAACATACATGAATTTTTACACATAATAAACATAAGAACATATAGTATAACAAGATCGACGTAGAAACAAAAGATTATACATGCTTTTTGATTTTTTTAAAGTTACCGAAGCAGAACGAGTGCGAAGGTTGATCCGAAACGAATTGTGGCTCGATTTTCTTGAAGAAAAGGGGAGAGAATTGCAGGAAAAAAATACAGAGGAAAGGGCGGCTGCTATAATACTTAGAACCCGAGGTTTTACCTTACAAAAACCAAAAATGAAAAGGTGAAGAAATGTGTGTGTGTGTTGTCGTGTAAGTGTGTGGGTTAAAGTGTGTGTGCGTGTGTCATAGAATAAATTAGGGAAATGATTTGCTTAATTACCCCATTAAAATGGTAATAAAAAACTAATTAAAATGCCAAATAAAATTGTTAATTCTCACTACTAAACAAGGTCTCTTAATTTAAAATAAAACGCACAATAGCTAAACTTTAAAATTTTTAAAATTCTAAAATCTTTGAATAAATAAGTAATGTTTTAAAATGCTAAAACTAAGTAAATTATTTAAAATGCCCCAATTCTAATTTTAAAATAAAATATCACATTTTAAATCGTCAAATTTTTCGCCGGTCTCTTTTCCTCGATCCTGCATCGAATAATCGTCTGAAACATGAAACTCAAGAAAATATTTTAACGTGCATCACCTAAACATAACTAATTTAAAATAATGAATTTGAATAAATCATGCATCACTAAAATTCAATTTAACTTAAATAAACAGTTTAAATAAATACATGAGTTTTACGTGTACTGATTTTGGGCTCTACAACTCTTCCTGATTTAATGGATTTGGATCATGCTCAGGTAAAGCAGTAGTAGGTTCTGGAATGTCCGCTGCTAGTTCTGGTACATCCTATGTCTGTACAGTTGGTTCTACCATAGGAATGTCTGGTTCTGGATTTTGAGCATCTTTTACATTTGGTTCTGCATCATCTTCACTATCAAGTTCCAGATGAATTCTGTCTAATTTGTTACTTAGATTTGACATGTTAGAAATTTCAAGAGCACTGGTATCTTCATCAAAGACGACATGAATAGATTCTTCAACATTAAGAGTTCTATTATTGAAAATTCTACATGATTTGCTTACTACTGAATATCCAAGAACAGTTCAACGTCTGATTTTGAATCAAATGCTGATAAATAATTTTTACCATTATTATGCACAAAATATCTACAACCAAAGACATGAAAATAAGATACATTTGGCTTACTCCCTTTCGATATCCCATATGAAGTCTGATTATGCCTTTTGTTGATCATGGTTCTGTTTTGTGTATAACACGCTGTGTTGATTGCTTCTGCTCAGAATCGCTGAAAGATGTCTGCATCTGCTATCATTGTTCTAGCAGCTTCTTTAAGAGTTTTGTTTCTCCTCTCAGCTACTCCATTTTGTTGAGGCGTTCTGGCAGCTGAATATTCATGATGAATACCCTGTTGATCCAAATATAACTCAACAATTTTGTTAGTAAATTCGGTTCCCCGATCACTTCTGATTTTAATGACAGAAACTGATTTTTCATTTTGAATCTTTTTCAATTGCTTGATCAGGAGGCCACTGGTTTGATCTTTTCCAGCAAGAAAGATTACCAAAGTAAATCTAGAAAAGTCATCAACAACAACAAGTGTAAGGGCATCTTAGCACTTATTTTATCGGAGTAACGCAGCGGAAGCAGTGAATTATTGGGATACTAGAATTAAGAATCTACACTTTTTGTTTACCGTCGATGAGTGAATTTTGAGGACAAAATTCAATTGAAGGAGAGTAGATTGTAACGTCCCGAAAATTGAAGGTCCACTTGAATCACATGCATGCAATTTATTAATTTTTTTATATTTTATTAAATTGTTTTAAAGCATTAAATGCGTGTTTATTTCATTAATTATGTGTTTAATTATTTTTATGCATTATTCTTGCATGATAAAATTTATTTCATGAAATTTTAAAGGTTCTTGCATTAAAGATTTTTAAGTTGCATTTCACACTCGAACGAGGAACGGAGACCGGGAAATTATCAAGAAAATTATTTTAATTACACGATTAATTTTTATTAATTAATAAAAGGTGTTTTAAAGGTATTTTTCAAAAATGGGCTTTTTTGGGTATTTTATCCGCATGATTTTGTTTTTATCCGGTACGCAGATTTTATCGAATCAGGAGACTTTTTGAGGGTTTGGCTAATATTTTCAAAAACTTTCCAACACGAAATATTTTTCGGGAATGTGTTGGATTTAATGAACCTACTTTTAAGCTTATTGGGCCTAAAACTCATTTTTAAAGTTTTGAATAACAACCAGGGCCTATTAGCTAATTTTTATCTATATATTCAACACTTTATTATTCCCCTAAACACTCAACTTAACCTAATCATTCTACATCAGCCGCCCACCTCCTCCACTCACAAACCTCCTCGTGATTTTCTGTTGTAAAGAATTCGGTGCCTCCATTTCCATTCAAGCTAGAACTCCCTTCGGCCGTGTGTTCTATTGCATCTATTGTTCACAAAATAAAATCAGCAGGCACACTAAGTACTTTCATTCTGCATCTTATACGCCATATATATACTGATGTGTGCTTAATATTTTGTGAAAGTCTCGATCTAGTTTCATGCATGGAGGTTATTCGGTTTGTTTCAAGTTTATGCATTACTTTCATCAACTTACGGTTTTCTTTTGAATCTGTTGCAAGGGGGCTGCTATAGTGTGTTGTCGAGGGCCTGTTGTCATCGAGAAAGAAAAGGTTTTAAGCTGGAGTCGTGACCTTGTTGATTTGGGAGGTAGAAGAGCGAATTCCTTGATGCTTTGGATCGTTGGTGAGGAGATCAGCGGATTTGCTCAAACCGACTCTGCTGGGGCCGAACCAAGCCATGGATCAGACCCTGGTGGGTCTGAGCCACGGCCTATTAAGGCCAGACCATAGCTGGAACGAGCCTTGTGGCCGATGGAGCGTGGGGTGCGTTAAGGGCGATCTCCGATCGAGTGAGCGGTGCTTCGTGCATGGGGCCGAGTTGGTGCGTTCAAGGGGTTCAGAGGGGTCCTAGGGTTGTCCAAGAGAGGTAGGTCAGTAGCTGGTCCCGTCGGTTGTAGGATAGGAGCGATTTAGGGGAAGGGTGTCGCGTAGAGCTTTGGTGGTGAACGGCAAGAAAAAAAAGAAAAAATTTGTTCCAGAAACTTTCAAGGTATGACCAAGGGGTCTAGGAAGCTAGTCTTGTTGGTTTTAAGGTCTTTTAGATGTTTATTAAATGTGGTAAAAAGTTGGGAAAAGTTTGATTACGTTTCGAGTCGATTCCGGTTAAAACCGGGACCCCGGTCCAAGTTTTAAAACGAATCGGTTGAGTTGTAAAATGGGCTTGTGTTTACGTCTAGGAATGCTTATAAATATTTTTTTGGACATTTTAAGAAGTTTGGTAAGCTTCGGGTCAATTTTAGAGGTCTAGGGGTAAAATGGTAATTTTGGGTTTTCAGGGGCAAATTGGTCATTTTGCACCTGGGGTGAGATTTTGGTCATGGCAGTGCCCCGAACAAAAATTTAATATATTTTAAATGTTTATGCATCATGATCACGATTTTAAGATTTTATGAAAATATACGTCGTATGCTTTTATTTAAGAAAAATTGCATTTGTGCATGATTTTTATAAGTGATGTAAAAGATGAAGTTTTGAATGATGTGAATTAGTTGTGGCTATCGAGGTATATGTAAATGTTTAATACGTATATGTAAATGCTAATGATGAGGCCTAAGCGCAGTGGATGAGTAATCCTGTCACTGATGTCCGACAGCCGCCGGATACCGCGGTTCTATGTATGATAGATCCATCGTAAATGATGATGTACGATAGTCACCTCTAATGAACTTAATTCACCAATGATGAATGATGAATGGCGATTAACGATGAGCTGTTTTGCCACGTCACGATTGCATATGACACGTTTACACTAAGCTTTTAAAGTTCATGAAAGATATGTTGATTATGATATTTTTCACTGTTGTGTGCTATGTATAGGTAATTTTTATTTATGGTAGGGGTGTGTTGAGTCTTTAGAATAACTAGGCGCGTGTGATGCAGGTGAGTTCGATGTCGAGGGGACTAGAGGTGCTGAACTCTGAGTTGTCAGACCTGATGGGCGACACGACCCGATGACCTTATTATTTTCCGCACATTTATGATTTTATGTTATTGAGAGGATACGAGGAATAATTCCAAACATCTTGATGTTGATTTACTACCTTTATTCTTAAAGCTAGATCTTACTTGTTTACCAGGTTGACATGCAGAACATACATGATTCTTAACGAAACTAATATCAAGTAAACCATCAACTATATTATGCTTCTTGAGATTATTGATTGACTTGAAGTTAAGATGATTCAATATCTTGTGCCATAACCAATGTTTATCTCTTAGAGAGGCAACTAAACATGTAGGAACAATATTAGAGCTAATAAGTAGCTATTGTGGTTTAATATAATTATTTCTTTTGACTTTTAGATAATTTTGGAAAATAATAATGATATTATTATGCCTAAAGAATTTAATAATTTTTTATGTTTGAAATATATTATTTCAATCATGCTAACTTGAATGGTTCAAGACGTATACCTAGTTAAGTTAAAAGAGTGATTCTTATAGATAGGGATGGCAACTTTCCCCACGGGTTTGGGGTCCCGCGGGGAAAACCCGAAACGGGGATGGGGATCCCCGATTTTTTCGGGTTTGGGTTCGGTTTCGGGGATTTTTATAAATCCCCGATGTAATTCGGGACGGGTATGAGATTACTATCTCCATCCCCGAAATCCCCGAATCCGCCCCGAAAATAATATCAATAATAAAATAATAGTATTATTAATATTAATAATATAATAATCATATTATTTTTTAAAATATTAATAATCTTATAATTATTAATATTGATATTGATATTAATATTAATATTGTCTCTAATAATAATAGATAATAATAACTTTTGGTTTGAGAAAATCTCCGAATTCGTCATCGTCTTGTCATATTATTATTTTTGAAATGGGGATGGGGACGGGGATGGGATGTTGATCCCCGAAGTTTCGGGTTTGGGGATTCCCCGAACCCGAAAAAGCGGGGATCGGGGCGGGTATGGGGGTGGGGATGTAATTCGGGGATGAGGATGGTAATAGCAAACACGCCCTCGCCCCGGCCCATTGCCATCCCTACTTATAGAAAATATAAATTCTATATTTAATGAAATGAACTACGAATTATGACAGAGATAAATGATTTTGTGAAACTCTTGTAGAGTTCAGCCAAGATGGGCTCATTCCTAGATGTGATCCCACACAATTCAATGAAGCATTATCAGATAATGATTCATCCAAATGACTTGAAGCCATGCAGTAGGAGACAGACTCTATGTATTCAAACCAATTATGGTTTTTAGTAGATACACTTGAAGAAATTGTTCACATAAGAAGAAAATAAATTTAAAAAAGGAAGTTAGGGGCGGTTGGGAAGGTAACGACTTTCAAACCAATATTAGTAGCAAAAAGATATACTCAAAGACAAAGTATTGACTATAAGAAAACATTTTCTTTGGTCGCAATGTTCAAGTCTATTAGGATATTGCTAGCAATAGCAATATGACATGACTATTAAATATGACAGATGAATATGAAGACAACGTTCATTAATGGTGACATTAAGGCGGTGATTTACATGACTCAACCTGAATGATTCACATCAGTAGGAAGTGAGCATAAAATATGTAAACTTCAGGGATCCATTTATAGACGCAAACATGCATTAATGAGCTGGAACCTCATATTTTACCATACCATCAAAGATTTTGATTTTGCCAAGAAGGTTAGTGGGAGTGTAGTAACATTCTTAATACTTTATGTTGATGACATAATACTAATTATAATAATGTAGAGATGTTGCAGTCAATTAAATTATAATAAGAACTAAATTGGGTCAAGTCCAAACATTTACAGGTTATGACTGCATTTGATTTTACGTGGGAAAAAATCCAAAAAAAATGTTGTCATCCCCAAGATTAGTCTTACTAAACCAAGTAACTAGGTTACTCATAAAATAATTGTAAGGACATTTATAGCAAAAAATGAATATATAATATTTGTCTTCACCATATCGTTTTAGAATCGAGGGTTAAACAATGGATTCACCCACCATACCAGAGTTTGAAATATCCAATTAAATCGTCTAATAAACGTTTTATACTAATACACCTATTAAAGGTAACCAAAGAAAATTAATAAAAGAAATTAAATTTTTTTAGATATAAGTAATGATAAAAATAAGACGTTCAAGTTCCTATATATAATTTGAACATCAACATATTTTGTAGCATTATATTTTATCTATTTTTGAGAATGCAACCGAAGTCTAAAATTAGAAATAAATGAGAATCACGAGTTTATAAAATCAAAAGATATATTAATTGGTATGTCGTCTTTTGGGTAAGGTCCAAAGAAAATCCATAAGGCTTAGGCCTAAAGTCGACAATATTATACCATTGATGAGATATGTGAATTCATTGTACAACAAGTGGCAAGAGCCATGGTCTAGATCAAGCCATATGGGTGGAATCTTCAGATACTTAAACGAAGAACAAGTGGTATTAGAAATACATACGAACATAATATGTATTAAAATACAAGTCTATTGGGATAGATCAAAGAGGATGCTAGGGTAGCCAATCCAATTATATCAATGTCATATATCTCAATGTGTCATGGTGTGACTCTATCGAACTCTATATGCCCTAAGACTGATAAGGAGGAAAAAAACCATTACTCGCTCTCCATATGCATATGCCATTGGCAGAATCATCCATGGTATGATATCTACTCAACCTGATATTGTCTTTGCACTGAGTGTTGCAAGCAGATATCAGTCGAATCCAGGTCCATTGCATTGGAAGTCCGTGAAGGATATTCTTAAATACTTGAGAATGATTAAGAATTTGTTCATGGTTTACGGGAGTGGAGAATTAAAATTGAAAGGTTATACCGATTATAAATTCCTATCAGATGTGGAAAATTCAAAATCAATATTTAGATTTGTATTCAAACTCAATGATGGTGTTGTCTCTTGGAAAAGTTCTAAGAACGACACCACATCAGATTCAACTATTGAAACCGAATACATAACTGCATCAATTGCAGCAAAGGAGTAAGTTTGGATAATAATTTCGTTCAAGAGTTGGGTTTCATTCCTCAAAGGGTTGATCCAGACCCGGTCTATTTCGAAAACATTGGTGCCATTGTTCAAGCAAAGGAACGGAGGTCTTATTAGTGATCCAAACATATATTGAGAAAGTTCCCGGGAGATTGTGGGAAATGAGACATATTCTTAGATATATTCGCCTCTGCAAATAAAGTTCTTGATCGACTGAAAAAGCCATTGCCAGGACCATTAATGTTTGAAAAGCATATGTTTGAGTTCTATGTGTAGTAGTCGGGCAAGTGAGAGATTGTACCTAGGGATCCAACTTGTGGCTCGAACTTTATTGATTCTTATATAAAAATAATTTTTATTTTAATAAAATTTATTATTTTATTCAATTATAATATTTACTTTATATGTATACACATGCAAGCTGAATAGATAAAGTTTTTGAATATACAATAAGTACCATTAGGTTTGTCTATGAACGTAAGGTCATTAATATTATTAGGAAACATACTATATACTATAAACTAGTTCCTAGTCGATTAAGCCATCTAAAACAAGGATAAAGGTCGCTCGAGCTTCAGAATAACATATGTGGTGCAAATACCATGTTTAATTAGTAAGGGTATAAAGATTCTCATTCATACAAATAGATGATCATTTGATGATGCAGTGAAAATCTCTCCCGTGAGCATTCCAAATAGTTATCACTTATCAAGTGGAATAGTTAGCGGTTATAGTTTACACCATTAGATTTTTTACCTGGGGGCAACATGGAGGCTCTATGTACTAGCATGCACTTTGATCCGTTCACTGACTCCATTGCGGTTCATCAGGTGGCGAGGTTGGTGTAGTTTAGAAATATGTAAGAGTCAATCCATTGTAGTATAGGATTCACCGCTCACCTACAGGTGATGATATCCTATGTGATCTGATGAGTTAATAGTACAATAAATCTCTAGTCAGAGTATGACCTACATTTTGGAAAGGTGTTTCCTCAGCTGCACATACCATGTCACTTTTATTACTCAATGATAACTCTCATCATTATCAAATTCATTTGCAACTCTCGATATACCAATGGTTTCAGATTCGATCGGGATATATAACTTTAAGAAACAGTACTGTATGCTAACCATAACTTGAGGTTCTTGCATGCACTATCAGTGATACATAGGGGATCATGTGACAATGCTTCTAGACGCTCTTACCATGATCCGATGGGTGCAACTAGACTTGAGTTCTGACGTTCTTGATCAAATGGTTTATGAAAAGACTAGGGCTAATAAGGGTGAGTCTGAATAAGAAAAATGTTGTTCTGAATCACATGAAGTTGTGAACATATTACTAGGTGTAACCCTAAACCATTAATACTGAAGGATCGTGTGCTGGGCACCTTCAAGGTGCTACAAACACAATATTCTCCATTAGCTGCAATAGCTCGTGTTATAAGAATGTTAACACCGATGAATTAAATCGAATTTGGTTAAACACCAAGTGGAAAATACTCGAAATAATCCTTCGTGAAGAAAGCTCTTATATTTGAAATCTTTTTGACTTATGTAAACCTAATAACTGAAAAACAGGGGACCAGTTCTGGCATATATCAGTTTAGTTATGGTGAGAACTGAACTGATAATACTTTGAACTGATCAAATCAGTTTGAAAACAATAGTTAATCAGTTAAGTACACAAGATATGTTTATGTATGTTCGGAGACTTCAAATTATCTTACGTCACTCATTCTACCACCTTGGGTAGGTTCCACTAGAAAACTTAGATTTATACAAACCGTTGTACAAATCCTACACATCTTAAGACTTATTCTACTGCCTAACTGAACTCCTAGTCTAAACTGAAGGCAGCACCTTTCAGTCAACACTTGTTTAACATCTGTGTGTCAAAGACTACATACACAAATTTATTGATTTTGTGCAAGACTGTATTTGAGTGGTGGTGTGTGTGTGCGTGAGAACTGAACAATGAATACACCGGGAAGGTGTTCTCACACACACTGAGGGCAATGAGCTTCTAAACTAAGCTGATATGACTTGAGTATTCCATCTGGGCTGATTGCTTCTTGTAGGATGATAAGCAATAAGCGTGCCCTTTCTTTTTCCACACTTCTCTATTGTTGATGATCTTAGTCTGGTATTTATAGATGCATTGAGACCGTACACCAAGACTCATCACATGTGATCGTTGTAGCTTGAATGTGTTCCTTGAACTTTGTGTCTCGACTTTTCCGAAAGCTCTTCTGGAACATTTTGTCTTTAAGCTTTGCTCACTACAACAAATTTTTTATTCAACAATTGTCAAACAACGGTTTTATTGGAAAATCGTTGTAATTTATATTTTAACAATGGTTTTAACAAAAACCGTTGTTTATTAGCGGTTTTTTCGAAGCTACGACAACAGTAGATGAGAAACTGTTGTAGTTTTGCTTGTTTTTTCGTAGTTACAACAACGAGTTTTCAGAAACCATTGTATTATTATTTATAAAACAACGGTTTATAAAACCGTTGTCTATTAGCGTGTTTTTTTAGACAAACTTTAACGGTTTTAGAAAACAGTTGTGGATTAGCGTGTTTTTCTGACAAACAACAACGGATTTGGGTAACCGTTATTTATTAGCGTGTTTTTTTGGAAAACAACAACGTTGTTAGAAAACCGTTGTTGATTAGTGGAAAACAACAACGGTTTTAGCTAACTGTTGTTGATTAGTGTGTTTTTTTGGAGAAACGACAACGTTTTTAACGAACCATTGTTAATTAGAATGTTTGTTTGTGTGGGGCCCCGGGTCCGACATCTAATACTAATAATTATAATTGTAACAAACCAAATGATTGAATAAAATACATAATTTGTGGTTCACAAATCCACATAAACATCGTCAAAATAATTTAAAGGTCACAAATGTTTGAAATATAAATTTTAACATGCCAAAATAAAGTAGTGAATCAAAGTAATCCAAACATCATCAAATAGCTCCTAAGACCCGAGAATCCCACTCTAACTCGTGTCTCCTCACCTGGAACTGGACTCTGGCATCCCAAGCCTCGCCTCGCCTACCGTCAAGCACTTGAAAACAAGAGGTAGCCGACATGCCGGTGAATATAAACCCAGTATTATACAATCAATAACATATGAGAATTTAATTTTCAAAATTGTTCATATAAATTCATGAAGATGCAATATAATGAAATGCATGATCAGAAGCTGTGAGCTATCAATAAATCTCAAGATCAAGTGAATCATCTGGTCATAAGGTACCCAAGGAAAGAGAATCCCCCAGCAACATCCACCGACTCATCCGCTCGGGGTGGGGTGCTGTGTTCTACAATCCCAGGACTATGGTGCGCTTATAGAGAGTGTTCAGGCCATAGCAGCGACCTCCGCATACACTATGCCAACTCAACTATAGCCCCATACGTCCAACAAATCAATAAATCAAGGCGACCTCCGCCATATCAAATCTGAATCAAAAAATGGCTCAATATGCAATGAAATGATTCATTTCAATCTCATCAAGTAAATATCATAATAAGCTCATCTCAAAAGATCAATCATCAACAAATCACAAGTAATTCATCAAGCTATCGAATTTAAATTTAAAATAAAAATGATACTTTTACCTCGTATGTTACCGACCGTAACATACCTTTCGAATATTACCAATTGAAGATCGAAATGTGTAGTTGAGAACTCTTGAACCTCTGAATACTACTATAACTCAAGAACTCGGATCATTTATCAAAACAGAGCAGTTTCTGTACAAAATTCATAATTAATACAATACTACTTCTAATCAAGATCCGAAATTTTATATGCCAGAAAACTCAAATCCGAACAATTCTTCTTCACAAACTTTGTCAAATAAAGTCATTTGCTCAGTCGTTCATAATATGAAACATACAACATAATTTTCGAAATCCTGCATCAGTACAAATCTGGTATAGTTTAGTATTAAGAGCATAACACCCTCAATACTCAATGGAATCAAGCCCATTTTATATCATTACGAAGACAAGACAATGTTCTATAACTTTCATATGAACACCAAATTCAGAATCCCAACCAATAAATCCCAGAATTCGGATAAACAGAAGACATGTACAGAAATCTGCACTAACTTGGATTTCCAGACCAGGTTTAGTAAAAATCACATATCTCTCTCATTTCTTCATGGCATTGAGTAATTCAAGAACCAAATCGAAGCTTACTCGATGATTTACAAGTTTTATGAAGACCATAACATCAAAATCCGAATAGAACTGTCCCATATACCCGAAATACAGTAGGCATAAAAACTGATCTTGCATAGAAACAAGAAATCATGCTCATATCCATTTTAAATTAAAACCAACACAAATATAACATCTCCAACATCTCAACATCTCAAATATCAACTCAAATATCAATTCTAAACTTCAACCCATTTCCAAACTTGAATAACAATGGGAAATACTTGCATCCTCGTGAAGCCCGTGACGAGAGGATCACAAATCTAACTTCATTTCATAATTTTCTTGAACAAATCTCCCATAGATTGAAGAAAGAAATGTAGAAAATGGAAGGAAAGAGGTTTCGGTGGAGAAGAAGGAGGAGAAATGATTGGAGGAGGTGAAAGTTGACTTAAATATTTATTTTTCACGTCTATAGCGCTGCATCGCCACTTTTCAGCGCCTCAGTGCCAAATTTGCACAAAACTAGCGCCTAGGCGCTACTATTCTAGCGCCGCAGCGCTTGAATAGTGCCGATGAACAATATATATTTTTTTAAAAAAAAATTCGGGCATTACAATTTCTCCCCTCTAAAAATAGATTTCATCCTCGAAATCAAATCATCAATTTCAAGTCTACGATATAATGATCAATACTGAAAATAAGACCGAGAATAGAAGCGTACTTCATTTGAATAACTTTGGATATTTACGTCTCATGTTGTCTTCTAATTCCCAAGTTTCCTCCTCGACACTATGTCTATTCCACTGTAGTTTAATCAACGGTATCAATTTATTTCTGAGTTGCTTATCTTTTCTGTCTAGAATCTGAATCGGTCTCCCAATATAGCTCAAAATCTGATCTAACTCAACCTCGTCAGGTGGAATTACATGAGAAGGATCTGGATGATATTTCCTCAACATAGACACATGAAAAACATCATGAACACCTGATAAAGCAGGAGGAAGAGCTAATCTATAAGCCAAATCACCAACACATTCCAAAATCTCATACGGACTTATGAATCTCGGTGATAATTTACCCTTCTTTCCAAATCTAACTGTACCACGGAAAGGAGATATTTTCAGAAAAACTCTGTCACCTTTCTCAAAAATCAACGGTCTTCTCCTGATGTTCGCATACTTAGCCTGCCTATCCTGAGCAGCTCGCATACGACTATGAATCAATTTCACCTTCTCTGTCATATCTCTTATCATATCAGGTCCTAAAATTGGTGCTTCAGATAAATCGTCCCAATACAAAGGAGATCGACAATTCCTGCCATATAGTGCTTCAAATGGTGACATTCCAATGCTCGCTTGATAACTGTTGTTATAAGAAAACTCGACAAGTGGTAACAGATCCTACCTACCAATACAAAAATCCATCACTACAGCTCTCAGCATATCCTCTAATGTCTGAATAGTAGGTTCTTACTGTCCTTCTGTCTGAGGATGATATGTTGTACTCAAATGCAAACGAGTACCAAGGGCCTCTTGTAAACTCTGCCAAAAATGAGAAGAAAATCTGGGATCACGATCAGGCACAATGGACTTAGGCACACCATGCAATCTCAAAACTTCTCTGATTTACAATCTGGACATCTGATCATGCCTATATGTCACCTGATAAAGAATGAAACAAGAAAACTTGGTTATTCTGTCAACGATAACCCAAATTGAATCGCAACCCCTCGACGACCTCGGAAATTTCGTGACAAAGTCCATGGTGATATAGTCCCACTTCCATTCTGGAACCTTAAGGCTATGAAAAAGACCTCCTGGTCGCTTCCTTTCTGCTTTACTTGTTGAAAATTCAAACAACGAGATACAAATTCAGCTATGTCAGATTTCATTCTTTTCCACCAAAATTGTTTCATCAAATCATTGTACATCTTTTTAATTCCAGTGTGTACACTGAATTTACTGCAATGAGAATCATGCAAAATATGTATCCTAAAATCTGAAATATTAGGAACTACAATGCGATCATTCACAAACAAAATACCCTCATTACTGACCTGAAATTCTGATCGATGTCCTGATCTGATGAGTTCAACTGATTTCTGAATGCTTTGATCTAACTTTAGGGCCTCTCTAATTTTGACAAACAACTCGGGTTCTGCCTGAATCATAAATACTCTTATAGGTTGAGTATCTACCACAAAATCCAAACCAGAAAGACAACAGTCTTCTACTAGATCAGATACACTGCTAGTTATCAAGGACATATTGCATAGTTTTATGCTCAAAGCATCGGCTGCTGCATTAGACTTTCCTGGATAATATTTTATTTCGCAATCATAATCTTTCAACAAGTCTAACCAACGCCTCTGTCTCATGTTTAACTCCGCTTGTGAAAAGAGTTATTTCAAACTCTTATGATCAGTGAATATCTCAAATGTCTCCCCATACAAGTAGCGACGCCAAATCTTTAAGGAAAAAACCATTGTTGCTAGTTCCAAGTTATGCACTGGGTATCTAGACTCATGTGGCTTCAACTGTCTTGAAGCATAGGCAACCACACGACCATGGTGCATTAATACACAACCCAGTCCTTGATGTGAAGCATCAGTGTGCACTGTAAATCTTCCTGCACCTGATGGGATAGTCAGAACCGGAGCACTAGTCAGTCTCTTCTTAAGATTAACAAAACTAGCCTCACATGCCGGTGACCAAATAAATGGTACATTCTTTTGTGTCAGCTGGGTAATTGGCCTCGCAATCTGTGAGAATCCTTCAATAAATCTGCGATAATATCCTGCAAACCCATAAAACTACGTACCTCAGGAACTGATGTCGGTCTAGACCAATTGATGACTGCCTCAACTTTACTTGGATCAACTGATATACCAGCACTCGAAATCAAATGTCCAAGGAAAACCACTCTATCCAACCAAAACTCGCATTTGGATAATTTAACATACAACTTTTCAGTTCTCAAAATTTGCAAAACAGCTCTCAAGTGTTCAACATGCTCAATTTTAGATTTTGAATAAATAAGAATATCATCAATGAAGATCACAAAAAATTGATCTATATATCGTTGAAACACACGGTTCATCAAATCCATAAATACCGCAGGCGCATTGGTCAACCCAAAAGGCATAACCAAAAATTCAAAATGCCCATACCTGGTACGAAAAGCATTCTTAGGCACATCTGCCTCTCTAACTCTTAACTGATGATATCCAGATCATAATTCAATCTTAGAATATACTGAAAAACCCTGCAACTGGTCAAAAAGATCATCAATCCTTGGCAAAGGATACATATTCTTTAATGTGGATTTATTCAACTGTCTATAATCACAAGCCTCATAGACCCATCTTTCTTCTTCACGAATAAAACCGAAGCACCCCAAAGTGAAACACTTGGTCTTATATATCCTTTAGCCAATAGATCCTCAAGTTGTTCCTTTAGTTCCTTCAGTTCAATTGGCGCCATTCTATAAGGAGCTCTAGAAATAGGCTGTGTACCTGGCATCAACTCAATGTTGAAATAAATCTCTCGGACTGGAGGAAATCCTGGAATTTCATCTGGAAATACATCTGAAAATTCACTAACAAGTGGAATATCTTCCAATTTAGGTACTGACCTTGAAATATCAATTCCATAAACCAAGAAACATTCTGCTTCTTTCTGCAACAAACGAGTCATGGACAAAACAGATATCAAAGGAATCTTAGCTCGAGAACCCTTACCATAAAACGTCCAGTGATCTGTCATATAAGGCCTGACAATCTTCTGAAAACAATCTACAGTATCCCTGTATCTTGTCAACATGTCAATGCCAACTATGCAGTCAAAATCAGACATCTCCAACACAATGCAATCAAGCTCAATGACATTATCCTCATAACGAAATTCACAACCACTTATCATCTCAGCTGACCTCATCACTTTGCCCAGTGGAGTGGAAATAGATAATGTAGATGATAATGGCATAGAATGCAACGAATGCAATGTGACAAAGTGCTCAGATATGAAAGGATGTGATGCACCGTTATCCATCAAAACATAAGCAGGATAACCAGAGAGAAAACAATTACCTGCAATGACATTATCTGGAGCATTATGTGCCTCATCCTCAGTGAGTGCAAAAACTAGGGCCTACTGTCTAGGTGGCTGTCCTGCCCTGTGGCTACCACTCTGTTTATTCTGATACGACCGGTTTGACTGCTGATAGGAATGAACTGCAGGGGTCTGATGATTCTGGTGAGATTTCTGTCTCGATGATCCCCCCACTTTGAGATATATCACTGCCACGGTTAGGACACACTCGAGCATAGTGTCCCACCTGGTTACACAAGTGGCAAGCTCCCGAGACTCCTCTACACTGATCGGTATAATCTCTGCCACAAAACTGACCACAAGTTGGGCCTGAATAACCAGTGCTCTGAACTGAACCAGATTGTCTCGATCCACTAGAACTCGAAAGATTACTACCATGCCTCTTAAATTGCTTGCATCTATCCCTAAACTGCTCTCTTATGTTGCCACTATTACCGCTACTATTACCCTATCTGAACTGTTGTCGGAACTGTGGTTGTTGGGGTAATTGCGTATACTGAGGACCTCTCTGTATAATGATCTCGGTTTCAGCTCCCTTTGCTCGATCAAGAGCCTCAGCAAAATTGTTAGGCCTTCCAATATTAACCAAGGTAAACATATCAGGGTTAAGACCATTTATGAAGTGATCGGCCTTAGCTTCTTCATCGAAAGCTACATGAGGTGCAAATCTCAGTAAATTTGAGAACTTAGCAACATAGTCCTCAACATTCAGATTTCCTTGCTTTAAATTTGCAAACTCGGCTCCCCTATCTTTCCTGTAAGATGTAGCAAAGAAACTCTGATAAAATTCAGATTTAAAAATATCCTAGGTAACAATCGTACATCGACCCTCTAAAGCTTTCTTTGTCATGATCCACCAACTCTTAGCAACATCTAATAACTGATGAACAAATAACTTGATTTTACGATCATCTGGATACTCAAGAGATTAAAATAACTGATCCATATTCTCCAACCAGTTCTCACACTCTAATGCATTCTCGGTACCCTTCAACATCGGTGGGTGCAAAGACTGAAATCTGGCTAACAGTATCTCCATCGGAGTCGGAGTTATATCCATCTGAGTATGAGTAGCACTGCCTTGATCTTGTGCCACTGGTATGTTCTGTCCAGGTCTACCACGACCTCTACCTCGAGTAGCCATGTCTGATATACAATAGAGCAACACATATATAATCACAATATCATAATCATCTCAATCTTGTATCAATCATCTTTGGCTTTCGAGACTGAATAATCTCAAAATCTCGAATAAAGTTCAACAATATAATATCTCAATTATAATAATGTATTTCGCGTTATGCCACAGTGAAAATGCAAGCAAATATATCATATGATCAAGCAATTCGAACTGACTCGATCTACCCTGTTCCCAAATATCTTACGCTCTGATATCACCTAATGTGGGGCCCCGGATCCGACATCTAATATTAATGATTATAAAAATAACAAACCCAAATGATTGAGTAAAATACATAATTTGTGGTTCACAAATCCACATAAACATCGTCAAATAATTTAAAGGTCACAAATGTTTGAAATATAAATTTTAACATGCCAAAATAAACTTGTAAGCCAAGGTAATCCCAACATCATAAAATAGCTCCTAAGACCCGAGAATCCCACTCTAACTCGTATCTCCTCACCTGGAGCTAGACTCTGGCATCCCAAGCCTCGCCTCACCTACCGTCAAGCACATGAAAAATAAGAGGCAGCCGACGTGCCGATGAGTATAAACCCAGTACGATACAATCAATAACATGTGAATTTAATTTTCAAAATAGTTCATATAAATTCATAATGATGCAATATAATGCAATGCATGACCAGAAGCTGTGGGCTATTAATAAATCTCAAGATCAAGTGAATCATATGGTCATAAGGTACCCAAGGAAAGAGAATCCCCCAGCAACATCCTCCGACTCATCCGCTCGGGGTGGGGTGCTGTGTTCTACAATCCCAGGAATATGGTGCGCTTATAGAGAGTGTTCAGGCCATAGCAGCGACCTCCGCATACAATATGCCAACTCAACTATAGCCTCATACGTCCAACAAATCAATAAATCAAGGCGACCTCCGCCATATCAAATCTGAATCGAAAAATGGCTCAATATGCAATGCAATGATGCATTTCAATCTCATCAAATCAATATCATAATAAGCTCATCTCAAAAGATCAATCATCAACAAATCACAAGTAATTCATCAAGCCATCGAATTTTCAATTTAAAATAAAAATGATACTTTTACCTCGTATGTTACCGACCGTAACATA
This sequence comes from Primulina tabacum, assembly GCF_025594145.1. Taxonomy (NCBI): domain Eukaryota; kingdom Viridiplantae; phylum Streptophyta; class Magnoliopsida; order Lamiales; family Gesneriaceae; genus Primulina; species Primulina tabacum. The sequence goes on from NC_134550.1 coordinate 17,806,922, forward strand.
CCTTTCGAATATTACCAAATGAAGATCGAAATGTGTAGTTGAGAAGTCTTGAACCTGTGAATTCTACTTTAACTCGAGAACTCGGATCATTTATCAAAACTGATCAGTTTCTGTACAAAATGCATAATTAATACGATACTACTTCTAATCAAGATCCGAAAATTGGATATGCCTGAAAACTCAAATCCCAACAATTCTTCTTCACAAACTTTTGTCAAATAAATATATTTACTCAGTCGTTCATAATTTGAAACATACAAAATAATTTTCGAAATCCTGCATCAGTACAAATCTGGCATAGTTTAGTATTTGGAGCATAACACCCTCAATACTAAATGGAATCAAGCCATTTTATATCATTTCGAAGACAAGACAATGTTCTATAACATTCATTGGAACACCAAATTCAGAATCCCAACCAATAAATCCCAGAATTCGGATAAACAGAAGACACTGTACACAAATCTGCACTAACTCGGATTTCCAGACCAGGTTTAGTAAAAATCACATATCTCTCTCATTTCTTCATGGAATTGAGTGATTCAAGAACCAAATAGATGTTAACTCGATGATTTACAAGTTTGATGAAGACCATAACATCAAAATCCAAATAGAACTGTCCCATATACCCGAAATACAGTAGGTATAAAAACTGATCTTGCATAGAAACAAGAAATCATGCTCATATCCATTTTAAATTAAAACCAACACAAATATAACATCTCCAACATCTCAACATCTCAAATATCAACTCAAATATCAATTCTAAACTTCAACCCATTTCCAAACTTGAATAACAATGGGAAATACTTACATCCTCGTGAAGCCCGTGACGAGAGGATCACAAATCTAACTTCATTTCATAATTTTCTTGAACAAATCTCCCATAGATTGAAGAAAAAAATGTAGAAATTAAAATGGAAGGAATGAGGGTTTCGGTGGAGAAAGAAGGAGGAGAAATGATTGGAAGAGGTGAAAGTTGACTTAAATATTGATTTTTCGCGTCTGTAGCGTCGCAGCGCCGCTTTTCAGCGCCTCAGCACCAAATTTGCGCAAAACTAACGCCTAGGCGCTACTATTCTAGCGCCGCGCGCTTGAATAGTGCCGATAAACAGTAAATTTTTTTTTAATTTTTTAAAATTCGGGCATTACAGTTTGGAAAAGACAATGATGTTACATAACCGTTGTTGATTAGTGATTTAAAATTTTGTTAAAATATATATTGTTAAATACATATTTAGTTATAACCATCAATTTAGATTGTGCTCGTGGAGTCAGGCCATTCCGCCACATAATTTAAGTGAGTTGGGTCAAAAAAAATTTCAACCCAAAAAAAAGCGGGCCTAAGCTGGTAAACCACGCGGGACTAGGCGGGCTAACCCAAGCGGTCCGTGGACCTGGAAAAAATAAATTTTTTGTATTTTTTATATTATATAATAATTATTTTTTAATGAAATTTTTGAATATTTTTGTATTAATTACTTTGTGTAAAATAAACAAGTATCAAATCAATAAGTAAAAATTTTATTGGTTTTTTTCCCATAAATGTTTATTTATTAAATGAAAATTTAGATATATTATAATGGTTTATTATTTTATTTTTTTCTTTTATTTTTTTTGTCTGATCTGCGGGTTGTCTCGTCTGACCAACAATTCACCTTGGGTTGGGTTTGGTTGAAGATTTCCATCCGGTCAGGATTGTGGGCCGACCCATCCTACCCCGCCAAATGACTGGTTTTTTTGCAGGCTGACCCGTCTCGTCTTGGATTGGTCCGTCTGTAGCTCTATATATAATTGTAATTAATTATCTGTTAACTTTGTTATTTTAAAATTATTATTGATATGTTAGATTAAAATAATTATTTATATCTAAAAAAATTAAAAATATATTAAAGTGTGTATTTTATAATATCAAATATTAAAATGGTATCAAATACATTCGAAATTTAAATAATATTATGTTTTTAAATTATCAAGATCAGATTAAAAGAGAGACTTAATTAAGCCCAATTATTTGTGTGAATGTAAACCTACAGCTGATGTGTTCAACGAAGAAAAAGAAAAAACGAATTGCTTCATTACCTCTTCGTTCATCTCTCTCGTCATCTCGTCGCCGCGCCTCCTGTAATTGTAGCTCCGACCACCCCTCTTAGCTAGACGAAGACGTCACCAACCTGAAGCAACTTTAACAGAAGGAAAACAGGCCTGAATCTATCAACCGCGATTCCAACATATTTTAGGTGAGTTTGTGCTTCGATTTCTTGGGAGTTTTGTGTTTAGTTGAGGTTTTGCTTCAATTTTTTGGGTTTTTCATTGAATTAAACCTTTGTATATTTCATGATATCAATATTGCAGAAGCTCATATCCTTTTCCCATGTCTCTGAACCTTCACTGTTAGGAACATATAACATTACTGTGTTGGTTCAGATTGTGAAGTAATAGAGACCGAAATTCCAGAAATTGGGGGCTGGCTCTGTAAAGGGTTTCCTATGGTTCGGGAAGAGGAGGAACCTTTGTAAGACTAAGCCATTGGAGAAGGACCATGATGTCTTGAAAAGCCAATTTGAAGAACTGAAATCGGATAACATTGCCTTCTAGTTTCAAAACAAGAAACTTCAATCACAGGACAATTCATTTAATCATTTAATTTTCACTTCTTCTTTAAGTGTTCTTTAACTTGTCAATGTTGAATTTGGTAAATAACCCCATAATGTATTCAGCCATAGGATCTTTAATTGTTGAGCAAGTTGATTAAACCAAGTTGGTAATTTGAATAGTTTTTATTGTTTGATTGCAGTTATTTTGACTAGTATTTACTGCGACATACCAATTTCAAAGGTGGCAATCCATCAGGAGCAAGCTTCTTTGATGAGGATTTTAGCGGTAATTCATTTGTTATGGTTGTTTTTCAAGTGTAGTTGTGTCACGTGATGGGCCTGATATGAATTTTTCATGCTTTATGTGCACAAAATTGAAGGTGACAGTAGGGTAGGAAATTTGCTTTCATTCAAGTTTACAGTCGGTAAAAAAGCTGCGGCGGTGGTTTCTTGTAGGTATGTTTATGCATATTTACGAATTAAAATAATGTCATTGTTGATAAAGTCATCGCCACAAAAATACAGCAAATGAAGCTATGTAACACAACCATTGTTGATAGATTTATCACGACATTGATGTCTAATTTTGTTGTTTACAACTATTTTGAACACCAACCTAGCAGTATTTTTACAACTGTTTTGAAGGATTTGACTAATTGTTGGTTGGTTAGTTGTACGTATAATGGACAAAGAGTGGATGTCAAAGAATAGATTGTCACATGAATATGAGGTTGGGGTGGAGTATTTCTTGTAGTTTGCATCGTGAAATGCTTACAATCCGAATGCAATGCCTTGCCCATGTGAAAAATGTGGTAATCTAAATACAAAAGATATTGACACTATAAGGGCTCATTTGTGTTGTAATCGTATAGATTTAACATATCATACATGGATTCGGCATGGTGAAAGATTTAAGTTCGGGAACTCAATGAATGATAGTGATCGAGTAGGGCAAGATGAACGCAAATATTTTACCGAGGAACCTATAAATATGGTACATGATGCATATGATAGTTATGCTGAGAATCCAAACCAATTCCATAAGCTGCTTGAAGATGCCGAGAAACCTTTATATCCTAGATGTGTTAAAATTTACAAAGTTATCTGCACTTGTGAAATTATAAAACTTGAAGGCAAAATATAGTTGGAGTGATAAAAGTTACACTGATTTACTTAATCTGTTTTGGCAAATGCTTCCAGATGACAATGAATTGCCTTATCTTTGTATGATGCAAAGAAAAGCTTATGTGCTTTAGGGATGGATTATGTGAAAATTCATGCTTGTCCTAATGATTGTATCTTATACCGGAAGGAGTATGAGGATTTTACCAGTTGTCCTATTTGCGGGATGTCAAGGTGGAAGTTGGGTAAAGAAATCTCTGGTCAGAGTATGACCTGCATTTTGGAAAGGTGTTTCCTTAGTTGCACATACCATGTCACTTTTATTACTCAATGATAAATCTCATCATTATAATATTCATTTTAAGCTTTCGATATACCAATGGTTTCAGATTCGATCAGGATATATAAGTTTAAGAAACAGTACTGTATGCTAACCATAACTAAAGGTTCTTGCATGCACTATCAGTGATACCTAGGGGATCATGTGACAATGCTTCTAGACGCTCTTACCATGATCCGATGGGTGCAATCAGACTTGAGTTCTGACATTCTTGATCAAATGGTTTATGAAAAGACTGGGGCTAATAAGGTTGAGCTCGAATAAGAACAAATGTTGTTTTGAATTACATGAAGATGTGAACATATTACTAGTTGTAACCCTAAACCATTAATATTGAAGGATCGTGTGTTGGGCACCTTCAAGGTGCTGAAACATAATATTCTCCATTAGCTGCAATAGCTCGTGTTCTAAGAATGTTAACACCGATGAATTAAATCGAGTTTGGTTAAACACTAAGCAGAAAATACTCGAAGTAATCCTTCGTGAAGAAAGCTGTTATATTTGAAATCATTTTAACTTATGTAAACTGAAAAACAGGGGATCAGTTCTTGCATATATCAGTTCAGTTATAGTGAAAACTGAATTGATAATACTTAGAACTGATCAAATCAGTTTGAAAATAATAGTTCATCAGTTAAGTACACAAGATATGTATAGGTATGTTCGGAGACTTCAACTTCTTCTACGTCACCTTTTAGGTTCCATGTGGGGACCCGGACGCTAATTCATTCCTTAATCGTCTTTAGGAATAATTCAAAACAATTATAATAAACAGGGTCTAATTTTTTTTTTAAATACAAAGCGAAAACGTAATGTAATTCAATTCAAATTACATATTAAACATAAACATACAAATCTTGTATTGTCTACAAGAATTCAACTAGGTTCAACTATATTACAGTGCTGAATCCTAAGTTGCTTCGAAGCCCTGATCTCATGCTATCTAATCCAGCCTCGTTCTCTTCTGGACCCTGATCCTATCCCACCTGTTGCCATGCACACATACAAACAAGACAACAGCCGGATAACTCCGGTGAGAATTACATTCTCAGTATAAATCATGTATACATGCAATCATAAAAACAATATAAAAGCATATAACAGATATGTCTAACATGTATTCAAATCAGAATATAAATCCATATCAAGAATAAATCCTATTCTAAACATGTACCATCATCAGGAACATAATTCATCATGTACCATATTCAGGAACATAATCAACATAACTCGATATAAACTGTCAATTAGACTCATGACTTCACATTTAAGACTAGACTCAATCCTAGTCTGGGGAACCCGATTTCCAGATGTGGGTATTCCCATATCGACCAACAGTAATAGAAAAGACTCCAGTTCTATCCACGTCGATAGGGTATCGATCACTAGCAATAGAAGAAGCTCGGATTCTATCCACATCAGTATAGTATCGATCACCAGTAATAGAAGAAACTCCGATTCTATCCACATCGATATAATATCGATCATCAGTAATAGAAGAAGTTATAATTCTATCCACATCGATACGGTACCGATCACCAGTAATAGAAGAAGCTACAATTCTATCCACATCGATAGCCAAACATCCGGTGACAGACTTTGGCACAATCGCCAATACACTATCTTGTGACATTGTGCAATGGGCCCGTGGCGATCCCACCACTATCAGGCACTTCTGTCACAAGATTACTCGTCTAATACCTGCTGTCTATAAATCAAGAGAACAAGTACGTCAATCAAATCAATACAATAAGGTAAAGTATATGATTTAGGGAAACTCGAGCCAAACCTCACTCGAGTTGTGCAATCCCAACCTCAACATTAATTTATACCTTTATCTTCTCGGTCCGACGAAGACGAAGTATTGAAGTCAACTCTGTCCATACCCAATCTGATAATGACAATCGAATAGATACAATCTCAGTATATAACTCAGTTCAAAACCTGTTCTGATTAATACTCAAATCAAAACATAATCTGATCAATGCCAATCGACATATGATATCACAATACCATCTAAATCAATATCGAATTTGATCAATATCAATCAACTGATGTTTCGACGGTATAACAATACTAGTCTCGATAACCCCGTCAATTCCAACACCATAGATATAATACCAGAACTCATAATCAATATCGGTGCAACTCATAATTTCCATAATAATACAAATCTGATATCGAATCTCAATTAATCAATTCCAAAAATCATAACAATTACATAACCAGTCTGTTCTTTAATCTGACTTCGATTATACGATGTCCACTGTATCAGAAACACCATATATGATTCCTATTCAATTCTGACAACATCATATTTTTAAATCATGTTCAAACGTAACAAAACTTACGTCCAGTTGTAGCTGTCGTCGCTAGGAACTCGGTGCTGAAGTCAGATTGAAAATCAAATGGACGGATCAAAATATAAAGGCGTAAGGATTTTTAGCAAACTTCCTCGACCCTTTTCTCGTTTCTTCTGAATTATGAAACAATTCATGATATATATATATATATATATATATATATATATATATATATATCTCGTGCATGTTCAAGGGGCAGGTGGCTTATTTTCGTGTTGCATGTCGCGTGCATATGCGCGCACAAGGCCGCGCATATGCGCCGGAAGCCTTATCCGAACTACTGGACTGCTTGCGCATATGCGCGAGACCTACTGTCTCGTGCCTTCACCATTCGCGCATATGCGCGCCTTCTGCCGCGCATGTGCGCCGAACTCTCTGGACGTTCCGCGCATGTGCGCGTATTGAGTTCGCGCATGTGCGCCCAACTCTCTGGACCTCTCGCGCATATGCGCGAATCTAAGTCGCGCATGGTTCTGTCATCCTCGCGCATGTGCGCCCATACACGTCGCGCATATGCTCCGAACTCTTCTTGCACAAAATGTCAAATCTTCTTTCGCTTCTCCCGGTCTGATCCGTTTCATCCATAATCATCTCAATTAATCAATAATTCATTTCAGATTAATCTCAGATTACGGTAATAAAATCTCGGGCCTTACATTCCACAAGAAGACTTAGATTTATACAAACCCTTGTACAAATCCTACACCTCTTAAGACTAACTCTACTGCCTAACTGAACTCCTAGTCTAAACTGAATACAACATTTTTCAGCCAACACTTGTTTAACGTCTGTGTGTCAAAGACTACATACACAAGTTTATTGACTTTGTGCAAGAATGTATTTGAGTGGTGGTGTGTTTGCGTATGTGTGAGAACTGAACAATGAATACACCGGGAAGGTGTTCTCACACACACTGAGCGAAATGAGCTTCTAAACTAAGCTGATATGACTTGAGTATTCCCTCTCGGCTGATTGCTTCTTGTAAGCTGATAAGCAATAAGCTTGCCCTTTCTTTTCCACACTTCTTTATTGTTGAATTATCTTGGTCTGGTATTTATAGATGCATTGAGACCGTACACCAAGACTCATCACATGTGATCGTTGTAGCTTGAATGTGTTCCTTGAACTTTGTTTCTCGACTTTTCCGACAGCTCTTCTGGAAAATTTTGTCTTTAGGCTTTGCTCACTACAACAAATTTTTTATTCAACAACTGTCAAACAATGGTTTTATTGGAAAATTGTTGTAATTTATATTTGAACAGTTGGTTTTAACAAAAACCATTGTGTATTAGCGGTTTTTTCAAAGCTACGACAACGGTAGATGAGAAACTGTTGTAGTTTTACGTGTTTTTTCATAGTTACAACAACGGGTTTTCAGAAACCGTTGTCTTATTATTTAAAAAACAACGATTTTATATACAGTTGTCTATTAACGTGTTTTTTTAGACAAACTTTAATGGTTTTAGAAAACCGTTGGGGATTAGGGTGTTTTTTGGACAAGCAACAACGGTTTTGGCTAACCGTTATTGATTAGCGTGTTTTTTTGGTAAACAAAAATGATGTTAGAAAACCGTTGTTGATTAGTGGAAAACAACAACGGTTTTAGCTAACCGTTGTTGATTAGTGTGTTTTTTTGGATAAACGACAATATTTTTAGCGAAGCGTTGTTAATTAGCATGCTTGTTTGGAAAAAACAACGATGTTATATAACCGTTGTTGATTAGCGATTTAAAATTTTGTTAAAATATATATTAATAAATACATATTTAGTTAGAACCGTCAATTTAAATTGTGCTTGTGGAGTCAGCCCACTCCGCCACATAATTTAAGTGAGTTGGGTTAAAAAAATTTCAACCCAAAAAAGGCGGTCTAGGCTGGTCAACCGCGCGGGACTAGGCGGGCCAACAAAAGCGGTCCGTGGATCTGGAAAAATTAAATTTTTTTTTATTTTTTATATATGATAATAAGTTTTTTTTAATGAAATTTTTTAATATTTTTGTATTAATTACTTTTTATAAAATATACAAGTATGAAATCAATAATTAAAAATTTTATTGATAATTTTTTTCCATAAATGTTTATTTATGAAATGAAAATTTAGATATATTGTAATGGTTTCTTTTTTATTTTTTTTTGTTTTATTTTTTGTGGTCTGATCTGTGGGTTGTCTCGTTTGACCCAGAATTCACCTTGGGTTGGGTTGGGTTGGGTTGAAGATTTCCATCCGGTCGGGATTGTGGGCCGGCCCACCCTACCCCGCCAAATGACTGATTTTTTGCGGTCTGACCCGTCTCGTCTTGGATTGACCTGTCTGATTGCTCTATATATAATTGTAATTAATTATCTGTTAATTTTGTTATTTTAAAATTATTATTGATATGTTAGATTAAAATAATAATTTATATCTAAAAAAATTAAAAATATATTCAAGTGTGTATTTTATAATATCAAATATTAAAATGGTATCAAATACATTTGAAATTTAAATAGTATTATGTTTTTAAATTATCAAGATCGGATTAAAAAAGAGACTTAATTAAGCTCAATTATTGGTGTGAATATAAACCTACAGCTGATGTGTTCAACGAAGAAAAAGAAAAACCTAATTGCTTCATTCCCTCGTCGTTCATCTCTCTCACCATCTCGTCGTTGCGCCTCCTGTATCATAGCTCCGACCACCCCTCTCAGCTAGATGAAGACGTCACCAACTCGAAGCAACTTTAACAGAAGGAAAACAAGCCCGAATCTAGCAAGCACGATTCCAACATATTTTATGTGAGTTTTTGCTTTGATTTCTTGGGAGTTTTGTGTTTAGTTGAGGTTGTGCTTCGATTTTTTGGGTTTTTCATTTTATTAAACCTCTGTATATTTCATGAGATTGCGACTAACTATATTGCAGAAGCTCATATCCTTTCCCATGTCTCTGAACCTTCACTGTTAGGAACATATATCATTAATGTGTTGGTTCAGATTGTGAAGTAATAGAGAGAGAAATTCCAGAAATTGGGGGCTGGCTCTCTGAAGGGTTCGTATGGTTCGGGAAGAGGAGGAACCTTTGTAAGACTAAGCCATTGGAGAAGGACTATGATGTCTTTAAAAGATAATTTGAAGAACTGAAATCGGATAACAATGCCTTCTAGTTTCAAAACAAGAAACTTCAATCACATGACAATTCATTTAATCATTTAATATTCACTTCTTCTTTAAGTGTTCTTTAACTTGTCAATGTTTAATTTGGTAAATAACCTCATAATGTAATCAGCCATAGGATCTTTAATTGTTGAGCAAGTTGATTAAACCAAGTTGGTAATTTGAATAGTTTTTAGTGTTTGATTGCAGTTATTTTGACTAGTATTTACTGCGATAGACCAATTTCAAAGGTGGCAAGCTATCAGGAGCAAGCTTCTTTGATGCGAATTTTAGCGGTAATTCATTTCTTATGGTTGTTTTTCTAGTGTAGTTGTGTCACGTGATGGGCCTGATATGAATTTTTCATGCTTTATGTGAACAAAATTGAAGGTGACAGTAGGGTAGGAAATTTGCTTACTTTCAAGTTTACAATTGGTAAAAAAGCTTCTGCGGCGGTTTCTTGTAGGTATGTTTATGCATATTTACGAATTAAAAATATGTCATTGTTGATAAAGTCATCGTCACAAAAATACAGCAAATGAAGCTATGTAACACAACCATTGTTGATAGATTTATCACGACATTGATGTCTAATTTTATTGTTTACAACTATTTTGAACACCAACCTAGCAGTATTTTTACAACTGTTTGAAAATGTGTATCTATCGCTCATAACGAAGGGTTGAGAGGATTGGCTCAGCAACTAACATTGTCGCCACTTCACTCGACTCTGAGCTTTGGGGCTTTAATCAGCCTGCAGGGTTATGAGATTTACCTGTCAAGATGCACAGCTAAATTGCTCAGTGAACAAGGTTTCAGTTACAAATCCTTCCAGATCAGCTGTTCTTCAGACGAAACTCATCCATGCTGGGATGTTGGTTGATTTAATCACCAGCTGTCACTACAAGAAAAATGATTTTCCGCAGCACGTCATTAACAGCGTGCTTTTACACGCTGCGAATACTACTTTTCACGGCGTGCACCCATATGTGCGCTGTTAATAGTGTTGCACTTGATAGTATTAACGGCGTGCAATAAAAGCATGCTGCGAATATTACTATTGACGGCGTGCATTAAAAGCACGCTGCGAATAGTAACTTGATACTATTAACGGCACGCTGCAGATATTACTATTAACGACGTGCATTAAATCAGCGATGGTTTACAATAACCGTCGTTAATAGGCGTACATCGGCGACGGTTTATTATTAAACCGTCGCTAAAAAATCGCAAATTCTCTATTTATATCCCATTTCCGTTCCATTTTCCTTCACAACACTTAAAATTTTTCTCTACTTATACGATTTTAGTTTCAATTTAGATATGTGTTTTTATTTCAATTTTTGGTTAATTTTTTAACTGTTAATTAAGAGAATGAGTATTATTATTATAGTTGTATTGTAGTTTTTATAAAAATTTATTAAATTATAAAAGTAAATTTTTTTTTGTTTTTTCGCAAAAATAAGCGACGGTTTTGGAACTGTCGCGAAATTATAAAACTGTTGCTAAATTTAAGGCCCTCGCTAAATTAGCGACGATTTTGCGGTGTTTGACCGTCGCAAATTTTACGGTTTTATGACTTTTAACGGCGTGCATTTCACGCTGCAGAAAGTTGTATTAACAGCGTACATATGCACGCCGTTGATAATAGTATTAACAGCGTGCACATGTACGCCGCGGATAATCTTGAGCTTTTAACCGCTTGCAACTTTGCAACGTGCAATGCGCACTGCGGAAAGCCCATATGCGCGCTGCGAAAAGCCATTTTTGTTGTAGTGTGTATTCCGCTTGAGCCCAGTTTGAGTTAGCTCGACCGGTTGGGTAGTACAGAGATCAAGTTTAAGGAAAATTAGCTCGTTTCTCTAGCAAATTAGACTAACAAACAATGCAGCGTTTCAAGCAGTCAAGACAATCAGTTGTTGGTATATCTAGTTCTGTTATACATAAATCGACTGATAACCGATGTTATTTAAGATGTGCTATTGTAGTAGCAATTTTCCTTACAACTGATGTATATACTCAAATGTATAATACAAGGAAGTTCATTTGATTTAATAAACATCATGTTTATCCAGTTGTGTTTCGTTGTGACTGAATGGATATTTTCAAAATTTTTGTCTACATTGCTTGAATGATTATAAACTCTGACTGAGTGCTTAGTTAACTTTTTCAAATAAGAGTTTTATATTCAGTTGTTGAGAGAGAGTTTTCTTACCCTCAAACTGAAGTTGATTTTAAAATTTTCTTAAATTCAGTTCTTTAGGGGGAGCATTTAACGACGTTTAAATGTTTTAACCCTTGAACTTTAAAAGTGTTTTAAAGTGTTTTAATTTGGCTTTACAGCTTTAACTGTTCAAGTTTTGTGATCATCAAAAAGGGGGAGATTGTTGGAAAATTTCATGTTCGCAATCTTGATTTTGATGTTAACAAAACTTGTTATTTTGTTACTAATGGTTTATCGTAGTGCGCAGGATATTGTAACTGATCTGAAGCCGAACTGATCAGTTATCTCGCCTAACTAAAGCTTTCGAGAACGCCAACTGATAGTGCCAATTGATTTCCCAAGCTGAATCAGTCCAACTAACTTATCGAGAACAGTTCAACCGATTGATTAGTTGTTAGGTAATTTAGCAGAAGACAATCAGAAGCCCGGCTAACAGATGAAGTTCTCAACTGATTGAAAGTCAAACTGACCAGTTCGACTGAAGCAGTGTAACCAGTTAAGCTGACGAGCCAACTGATTTCGCAAGACCAATTCAAGATCATTTCAACGGACCAGTTCAAAGTATCAGTCAGGAATCAATCAGTATGGAGAACACGCCAAGCTTATTCAACGGAATTCAGCTGTGCGCACTGGGTAAAAAAAAGTACTATCAGTTATACAATTAATGAACGTCGAGCAAAGTGTTGGCCGAGTGTTCACAATGAAACTCTATGTATAAACACTCTTTATTTTAATAATATTTGAAATTATTATTTTGGCACTTCTTTATCTGTATACACATGCTAGTTGCATAGATAAAGCCCTTGAATATAAAAATAGTAGAAAGAATATTAGATGCTAATATGATGAGTATCATGAAACTCATATTTGGAATACTGTATATTCTAAACAGTTCCTAGTCGATTCAGCCGCCGCTAAGAAGGATATAGGACGCTCGAGTTCGAGACTAGTATCTGCGATGTGAGTACCATGTTTCATTGGTAGGGGATATTGTGATGTCCGAACATGCAGATAGGTGCTCCTTGTAGAGTGCACTGAACAACCCTCCATAAAGGACTTTCCAAGTGGTTCTCACTTATCGAGTGGAAACATCCTAGTTTATGGTTGTACACCATTAGTTCTTATGACCCGAGACAACATTGAGACTCTATATGCTAGCGTTGTACTTTGACTTGTTTACCGACTCATATGGGGTCATCAGGTGGCAAGGTTGGGTGCTTTGTCGAAACATATAGGAGTCGATGCATTGTAGTTGGGGATTCACCGCTTACCTTCGGGTATGGATATCCTATGTGAAATCATGTGTACGTAGTATGAAATCTCTGATCAGAGTATGGTGGTAATTATGAAAGGGGTTTCATAGATTACACCATTGATGCAACTACGACATGACACATAGTCTCGATTCATTGACAACTCTCGATATACCAATGGTTGTCGAATCGGTCGGGATATATGAGTTGAAGGGACCGTACTGTACGCTAACCATAATTGAATGGTTCTTGCATGCACTATCATTTGATACCTAGGGAATCATGTAAGCGATGCTGCTAGGCGTTTAACATGATTGGTTGGGTGCTATCAGCCTTGAGTTCTGACGTTCTTGTTATCAAGGAGTTGATAATTAAGAATGGAGCAATTGGGGTATGTTCGCATAAGGACATGTTTAGTCCGAATCACATGTTGATGTGAACCCACGGCTAGTTGTATCAATGAACCATTGAGGGTCACACAAGTGCTAACTTTCTAGATCCCGTTGAGAAGTAAAATAGTTCAATGTGTTGAACGGCTTATAAAGTAAATAAAAATAGAATTATGACTTCTATAAGGAGAATGTAACTTTTAATTCGAGTAAGTGTTCCTAAATTAAAAGTTGACCAAACGAGTAATTTATTTGAAAATTGTGATTTTCATATACATTATTATGGACTAAAATAAATTAATTCAAGTGTTGAATTAATTAAACACTAGTGGACCTAGTAGAGTCCAAATAATTAAATTAATTCAAGTGTTGGATTAGTTAAATAACATTTGGGCCTTGTAGAGCCCAATTAGAAATAATTATTAAACTAGTGGGCTTGAGTAAAATCAAGTAAAGGTTAAATGGTCTCAAATGTGTTTGAGACATTTAAATAAAAGTCCATGGGCTTTATAATTGTTATAAACCCAAATAGAAATGCATGCATGGGAGATGAAGAGTTGGGAGGCTACTTTTTCAACATCCAAGGCAAGGCATGGCATGCACATGCTCACTTTTACTTTTTCATACACCAAGAAAAACACTCCACTCTCTCTCCTCCAAGGCACTTGGACGAAAATTCAAGTAGAATTCTCCTTAATTTTTGTTCTTCAATTGTTGAGGAATTCTTACACTTTTCAAAGAAAAATGCTCTAATTTTTCTAGTGCAAAATTGAGTGGATTTAGCTTGTTGGTGGTGATCTAATTTTGAAGGAAAGATTCAAGAACAAAGGAAGCTTGTAGAGGGTCTTGCCTTTGAAGAGCTTAGTTATTTGACAACTAAGTTGGAACCATAATCAATCTTTCAAGATTGATAGGTATATTTCTTTAAAACACCTTATGTATGACATTTTGTGTTTTTCGTATTTGCTACACATTATAGGATTAGGGTGCTCGATTTTCTTGTTGAAAAACAATTTCTTAAAAACTTCCGTTGCGCATTAGAGCACCTTAATCGATCCCCTTTCAGTTTAGGCCCATTAAACACACAAATTAAGCTCATTAGTCTTAATTAAGATTTAATTAAAATATGAAAATAGTTTTGTTAAAATAAGTTTGTGAATTTATTAGCCGGGTTGCCATAAAGTTCGTATTTTTGTTGAAAAATCAATATCGATAAAATTACTTCCCAACGTAAAAATTCACCAAAAAAACCCTTTATTTTCAAAATACTAAAAAAAAACATCATTCATATTTTAAATAATTAAAAACAAGTATTTAATAAAAAAATTTTCTATTTTCCAGCCCTCGGTCTCCGTTCCTCGATCGCAACTCGACTAACCTTTAAAAATACATTTTAATGCAACCATGTAGAAAAATATATTTTATACATGTCAATATGCACAAAATAATTAATTAATTCAATTAAAACAATTAATTAAAATAAAAAAATTTAATAATTGCATGCATGTGATTCGCGTGGACTTTTAAATTTTCGGGGCGTTACATCATCAGCCAGTAATACTGAGCAAAATGATTCGTTATACAATGAATTTCCAGAATTCTTGAAGCATAAACATAGAAATAATACAGATTCTCAGTCTCAATAATCATATGCTAATATTATTAAAGATGATGAAGGTGATTCAGCTCTTTATATAAAGACAAAATATAGAGATTTAATTCTTCTCAGAGAAGAAAAAGATATTCAATAGGAAAAACTCTATAGATTATCATGTAAAGATATTGAACCAATACATTATATGTGTATGGTTCTTACAAACAAAGAGGAATTTATGAAAATCTTCTATTATCAACAAAAAATGTTGAAATAACTCACTTCTATAGTAATACTCAACAGAAAGAAAGTTATAACTTCTCAAAGTTTATCATCAAAAAGATTATTTCTATTGAAGAATATGATATATCGACATTAGTTGAAAAAGACTTTTATTCCCAAAATCATCAAATGAATTTTAAATTTAATTTTTGGTATTATGTTGAGAGTTTTAAAAAAACTCTATTTTATGAAAACGAAAAAAGAAAGCATACATGGTTTCTAAAAATATGTTAAAATATTTTTCATTATCCAATTCCAAATTGTTTTTTCTTATGTTGGAAAATATTTGGACCATCATCAAAAATTTGTCGGAGGTTTTCATAAAACCAATGAATACTTGGTTAAATATTTTCCCAAGTATTAAACAATCTTTTTCTGAAGATTGGATTGATGGAAAGACTTTATGTCTGTTCTTTAAGGAATTTGGAATTTCATGGATATGGCGATGACGACCAAAGTTTGGTTATACTGATGAAGGTATTCCCTGCTTATGGAGGGTTAGTTCCACAAAATTTTGGGACAAATTATTGAGAGATGATCCTGAAACAGGATAACCCTTCAAAATATGGAGGAAAATATTTATTTATATCAGAAAGATTTTAATAAACAACAAGAGAAAGAACATGATTCAATGAGTCCTTGCAAGATTCTGACTCGGAAATATTCTGATATATATTCTAAAGACAAAATGATTGAAGTCTACATTGAAGAGATGAAGAAAGATCTTTATAAGAATATTGGATGTTCAGACTCCAAATCAGATAATTATACGGTGTATGATTCAAGTGAATATCAATTCATCCATTTAATGCAAATGCAGGATGCTAAAGATCCAGAGGAAGATATTCCTAATTTTTCTCATATTAGTGATATTTTTGAAAATTTAAAAAATTAAATCAAAGATAATATTAAAAGTGATTAAACGTTAGTGGAGTTGGTGGAATATCCACTACAACAAAAATGGCTTTCCGCAGCACGCATTGCATGCTGCAAAGTTGCAAGCGGTTAAAAGCTCAAGATTATCCGCGGCGTACATGTGCACGCTATTAATACTATTATCAACGGCGTGCATATGTACGCTGTTAATACAACTTTCCGCAGTACATATGCACGCCGTTAAAAGTCATAAAAAATAAAATATTAGCGACGGTTTTGTGAAAAACCGTCGCCAATTTGCGATGGTCAAACACCGCAAAACTAGCGACGGTCCTTAAATTTAGCGACAGTTTTATAATTTCGCAACAGTTCCAACATCGTCGCTAATTTTTGCGAAAAAACAAAAAAAAATTTACTTTTATAATTTAATATATTTTTATAAAAACTACAATACAACTATAATAATAATAATCATTCTCTTAATTAACAATTAAAAAATTAACCAAAAATTGAAACAAAAAATCACATCTAAATTGAAACTAAAATCGTATAAGTAGAGAAAAATTTTAAGTGTTGTGAAGGAAAATGGAACGGAAATAGGATATAAATAGAGAATTTGCGATTAATAAACCGTCGCCGATGTACGCCTATTAGCGACGGTTATTGCAAATCGTCGCCGATTTAGTGCACGCCGTTAATAGTAATATCCGCAGCGTGGTTTTAATGGACGCCGTTAATAGTATCAAGTTACTATTCGCAGCGTGCTTTTAATGCACGCCGTCAATAGTAATATCCGTAGCGTGCTTTTAATGCACGCCGTTAATAGTATCAAGTGCAACACTATTAACAGCGCACATATGGGTGCACGCTGTGAAAAGTAGTATTCGCAGCGTGCTTATAATGCACGCTGTTAATGACGTGCTGCGGAAAATCATTTTTCTTGTAGTGATCACTATAGTGGAATTTCACTATAAACTTTTGACTTCTGTAACCAAGTTACTATTTGCTTTTATAAAACATTGTACTGTTTATATTTTTAGTTGGAATCCGGGGTTTTATGTCGGCTCTTCCATCAAGTTCAGCTTCAATTTTTTATTACAATTTTGTAAGTTTAACTTTCATTTATTTTTTGTTTTTATTTATTTTTAAAATTTATTATATAGATTAAGCCTGAATGACATGCTAAAATATTTGTGCTAAATTATTACCTTGCTATAAAATGATCTATATTTATTTGTAACTTAGAATTAAATTGAGATAATAAAAGATTTATTTGAATTCTGGAATCTTATTGTATATAATAGTTTTTGGTTGAACAAAAGGTAAGATATGAACCAGGAAATAATTAATACAAGGTTCGAGTTTAACCAGAAAATCATAATGTTGTAGTCCTTTAGCCTGCTTAGCCGAGAGATAGTGTTTAAAGTGTTTATGGGTGATTTTTTAGGAATTTATGTTTTTATGGTAGAACTTGGTAAAATCTTCTGTTATTAAATTTTTTTGATATATTTTCTATAAATCCTTTATGTTTTGTAAAAATTCCATATATGAACCTTATATCAATTATTATCCAAGATTCAAATTTCTCATTTTTTTAACTCAGTTTTTTAAAATGGTATATCGGCTGGAAACCTTACGTAGTTGTATGTCTTTAGACTATATGTCTTAAAGAACATGCTCAATATGTCTAACAATACCACGTATCAAATTCAATGAATTCCAAGCCTCGGATGGTTTAATATTAATATTGTAAATATGATTGATGATTATGAGTTTTACTAATATTAATATTAGCATTATTAACTATATTAATAATATAATTTAATTAGAAACTATAATATCTATTTGTAAAGATAGGGTTACACCGCTTTACGTTCACAGTAATTCCCATGTCGATTATTGAAAACAGTGATTTGTTCTTTACAATTCCGTTTCCCGTAAGTTAACTTTCCCGGGCTCAGTAGCACGGGCCTCTAACCTCAGCAGGGGCAATAAAGGTCGAGGAAAATGAATTGATGGGCATCATCTTGCAACTGCTCTATTGTTTAGATGGCCTTCTAACCCCGATGACATGCTCGGTGTGTAGTTGGTGACGGAGTCTTCCGTTGTTCAGACTTTGATTGATTGGCCGTTGGTCGATCGTCAAGTCTGAATAGCTGACTTGACAGAGCAGTAGGTGGTATCACTAAAATCTTAGTTATGGTGTTCCACCTCATTCCATCACGATCGTTTTGGTTTTACAATTTCTTGGGAAAAAAACCCATCCACGGGTAGACGCTCCTCTATGTTGCTTGCAAGATGATTCTGTGTGAATCTTGATTTCCATTGTCATGTGTTTTGAATTTGGTTCTTTCTTTTTATATGTGATGGAGGAAAGAAAGTCAAATCCACGATGGACTCCATGCACGAGGGTGGGTTCTGCTCAAAAGGAGAAAATATTTGTTTTCCTTTATATGCAAAGTCGAGGTTGGGTGCCTCTTACCCTTCCCAAGTTGGATTATTTTATTCGGGGAACCAACACTACACAAGACTCTCTCTTGGGTATATTATATAAAATATAAAATTATAAAAATTTAAAATATGCATATAAATAATAAAAAAAATATTTATTTATCCAAATTTAAATATAAACATACATATAATATGTATATAATATACGAAAAAATATGTTCACTAAAATTTAAAAATTAAATAACTATATACTTAAATTTAAAATACCAATTATATTTATATATTTTATAAAAATAAAAAAATTATATTATTACTAAATAATATTTTTAAAAAAAATTTAAATTTCAAATAATCGTGTATATATATAATAAAATATTAGATATAAGATTTAAAAATAGGTTTTAAGATGTTTCGGATCGGATCCATGATTGGTTCGATCCAATTCTGAAAATACTTCTCTAAAATAATAAAGTATCCTTGGTCATAAATATTTTCTACTATAGATTATTTTTTCCATCATGATAAATATTAGTGTAATTTTTTCTACATTTTTTGTGTTATTCTATTGTGCATAATAAATAGGGACAATATTATCAAAACAAATAACAATTTAATTCATTATGTGGATTATATTTTCTTCTGTAGTTACCACTAGATTTATCGAACAATTATCTCAACCAATCAATAAGTATCATATTCAAATCTAGAGAAATCTATAATATATGTGCAAAAATATATATTTGGTAGAATATTATGTTTTTTTTCCCAAAATCAATATTCAATACTTCAACTTTAAATATATTTACATAAAAAATGTGTAATACCTAAAATAGGTTGTTAAAGAAATTATTATCCAAAAATTTTGGTAATCGACAAAATCAAAATAGTACTTCACTATTTCAGGAAACAGTCGCATATCTTTTACGTAACAGATATTAGCTCAACCGCCCAGCTCTGCAACCGGACTGCTTCTCAACCGGCTTAAGCCAAAAAAGTTCTAACCGCTCTAACAATGGATGAACTAGAGAAACCTGACCGCCTGACTTTAAGACAGTCAATAAATATAAATGCTCAGAGTAAAAGAAGATGAAACTCTCAACCGGTTGATTGAAAGACATCATTAAACAAGGTTATTTATTGCCTACACAATAAATGACATTCTCTGATCGGTTTAGGACATTCAAGAGCTTGCACGGTTTCAAAATCAACGTATTCCTACATCATTCCCGAGATCGATCTGCATTTATATCACTATCCCAAAAAGTAAAGATCATTTATCTTTAAAAGTTCTGTGGATAAAAGCAGTTACTGTAAAAGGTAACTCTGTAGCAAACTCTTCAGAACGGGACTCAAGGCAAATGTCATCAAAGAGAACATTTAATGCTTATCTGAAGAACATTAAATGCGGTTGCAACTGATGGTGACACAACCTTTTCTATTACAAGTTAACGTTACTCAATCTTTTCGACCGTTGGAACTATCGCCTATATTAACAGAGAAGGAAGTCTGCAAGAAATAGTGTTCAATACATAATCAAATTCACAGGAGTAAAATCATCACTAGCTTGCATACTTCAAAGATTCATAGCGCACTCAAAAGCTTGCTTACTTCATCGCTCATAAGCACGCACTGAACAACAAGATATCTGATCATTCTAGGATCATCTTCGTCCTACCGAAATCAATTTACTTGTATCAGTAACCTTTCAGTTATTTAGATTAAGTTGTGGTGTCTAGTGAATCGAGTGTTCTTAAAATCTAGAACTGTAAAGTGATCACTAAGAGTTCCAAACACAGGCAGTGTGATAAGTCTTGATTGGAGTGGGCTGTTACAAAGGGTTTTTGTAAAGCCAAAATCTTTTAGTGGAATCCTTCCTATAAAAGAAGAAGGGGTGACATAGGATTATTTATCTCTGAACATCCATACAAACCTTGTGTCTTTACTTCCAGCAAGCACTTACCTTTCACACTACATCTCATTGATAAGCTTGCCAACAAGTTTTAAGTTATTATTAGAAATCTTGAACCGTCTTCCGCACTCTGCAGTGGTTCATATTTCTGACAAGTTTTAGAAGAATTCTCAACCGCCTCAAAACGGTTGAAAAATCAGTTTTAGAAAACAAATTTTGAAAGAGTTCATTTACCCTCCCTGTAAACTCTTTCCCGATCCTAACATAGGTGTAATTTAATTATAATTAGGATGCATTATACAGGCCGATCTAGTAAGAGGGAGAAAAAAATCTAAGTACGTTTTAAGAAAACGAATAGCAGACATTTCAGTTGGTAACATAGTAATGGTTCTGTAAAAAGTTGTGCCACCATCAGTGCCGGGAATCTCAGTCGTGAAGCCTCAATTTGTAAGTTTACATGCTTTATATGATTTATATGTTGTTACCTGCATGACTACATGAATTACATGTTTACTTCACGTGTTAAATAGTTTTATGATGATATATGATTTATATGCTTTAGAAATTTTATACGTGATAAGATATGAAATTAAAAATTATATGATTTCAATGCATGTTGGCATTGTGATGGAATTGGACTATGTTGATTTTTGGGTTTTAGTATTGATGTTCTACTTTTTGGGTCATAAGTCAATCGTGAATATTATGAATGTTTTGGGACACGTAGATTTTCTAAGAAAATATTTATGATTCGTGCTTACTAGTTGAATTAATTTTTGGGAATTACTCATAAGTACTAATGATTCGAAGACGGCGATTATCTTAGGAAGTAAGAAAATGTATAAATTGAGATTTTAAGCTTGATTAAAGGTAAGATTGGTTATAGGAATTGATTTTGGGTAAATAAGTTTAAATTTATCGAAATTTATGTTATGAGAAACTCGTAGAAGAGAATTAAGAATGCCAAGAATTTTATGGGTTAATCGTAGGGTTTTGAAATAAAGGATCAATTAGGATAATTTTTGAGGAAATTAAGAATTTATTTTGCAATTGTTAAGGAATTTGGGGACTAGTTTAGCAATAAGTGAAAATTGAATTTCGATGATTTACACTTTTAAGAATATTTGGAACCTTGAGATATCTTGGTTATAATGTTATAAGGAATGTTAATCAAGGGTTTTTAAGGATGAATCGATATTAGGCTTGAAAATTTAAGCGTTAGCGGATGCATTTGATATTTTAATGTTGAAATAGGATAAGTTGATGAACATTATGGGTATAAAATAAGAAAATAATATACGATAAGTATGATCATCCATCTTTTGATATTGATAATTGTAAGAAAAGTTGAAATTCGAGGTTATAATAATATATCATTAAGTCATCAAGGATCTTTTTAAGTTGCGAAATGCAAACGAGGATTTAGAAGGTAAATTTAATTGGGATCCAGGAGACGTAAGGACATTCTAGAACTTAATTTTTATCAGAGTGGCGCAACGTAAGCGTGGATTTTTGGGATACTAGAACTAAGTCTAAAATTTTGATTATCAAGGATGAGTGAATTTCGAGGACGAAATTCAATTTAAGGGGGGAAGATTATACTAGACCTTCAAATTTTCGGGGCGTTACAAAAACAATTTCGCTCTACCTTTAAGAACAAATGAAGAAACTCATCAGCAAGATACTTGGAACTTCTCCACATGGACTTGTTTGGACTTATACCAGTAATGAGCTTAGGGGGAAAGAAATATACCCTGGTGGTAATAGATGACTTCTCCAGATTCACATGGGTAATATTTTTAAGCTTCAAAGATCAAACCACGACTCAACTAATCAAGCTCCTCAAAAGACTTCTAAATGAGAAAACTACAACAGTAGACAGAATCAGAAGTGATAGAGGAACATAATTTCTGAACCAAGTCCTATCATCCTATCTTGAAGATTAAAGCATAAACATGAGCTGTCAGCTGCAAGATCACCTCAATAAAATGGAGTAGCTGAAAGAAGGAACGGCACACTAAAAGAAGCAGCTGCGGTTTTGGGCGGAGGCTATCAATACAGCCTGCTACACTCATAACCGGTCCATGATCAATAAAAATCATGAAAAAACTCCATATGAGATCTGGACCGACAAGCAGCCAGATGTGGGATACTTCCGCATTTTTGGTTGTAAGTGTTTCATTCATAATAGTGGAAAGAAACATCTAACCGCATTTGACGTAAAATCTGATAATGGTGACTTCTTGGGATATTCATCAGTAAGCAAAGCATACAAAGTTTATAATTAGAGAACTCTCACTGTTGAAGAATCCATGCATATTGTATTCGA
Source organism: Primulina tabacum (assembly GCF_025594145.1). Taxonomy (NCBI): domain Eukaryota; kingdom Viridiplantae; phylum Streptophyta; class Magnoliopsida; order Lamiales; family Gesneriaceae; genus Primulina; species Primulina tabacum. The sequence continues at coordinate 17,829,780 of NC_134550.1, forward strand.
TAAATCATCTATATGTCACGACAACAGCAATAGCATCATTCATGATCTAATTAATAAACTTGATGCTACTAACTTTGAATCAAGCAGTGATGACGAAATAAACTTGAGAGAATTAGGTGAACATAGCTTGGAGCAAAGTCCAACCATTCAAGAACAGACTCATCAAAAAAATGAACTAGAGAACAATCATCAACCTAAAATTGTTCAAATGAAGAAGATTCGCTGGAACAAGAAAATAACATCACACAACCAATCGAGCCAAATTCATATGGATCATGTCTCCAGTGGAAAAAGATCATCCACTCGAGCTGGTCATCGGTAACCCTAATGCTCCTCTTAGAACCAGAAATCATATGATTAATGAATTTATGTGTGCTGCTTTTGTCTCCCAATTAGAACCTAAGAAGATTGATGATGCACTGCATGATATCTACTGGATAGAAGCTATGCAGAAAGAACTCAATCAATTTGAAAGAAGCAAAGTCTGGAATCTAGTTCCTCGTCCTGATAATGTACATGTTATTGGTACTAGATGGGTGTTTTGGAACAAAATGGATGAAAAAGGTTCGATAATCAGAAATAAAGCTAGTTTAGTGGCTCAATGCTATAAACATGAGGAAGGAATAGACTTTGATGTATCTTTTGCCCCTGTAGCAAGGCTAGAAGCCATTAGAATATTTTTGGCCTTTGCTGCATTTAAAGATTTTAAGGTATACCAGATGGATGTTAAATCTGCATTTTTAAATGGCTTGCTAAATGAAGAAGTTTATGTAGAGCAACCACCAGGCTTTACTAATCACGTTCATCCTAATCATGTTTAGAAACTAGATAAAACTTTGTATGGACTAAAACAAGCCCCAAGAGCATGGTATGACACGTTAACTAAATTATTGCTTGAACATGGCTTTTCAACTAGAACAGTAGACAAAACTCTGTTTAAATTTTCAAAGGACGGTAACTCGTTATTTGTGCAGATATATGTGGATAATATTATATTCGGATCAATTAATCCTAAATTATGCTAGAGATTCTCTAAGATAATGCTGGAGCAGTTATAAATTAGCATGATGGGAAAGCTTAATTTCTTTCTAGGGCTGCAAGTCAAGCAGTCAAAGGATGACACTTTCATAAATCAAGCCAAAATATATAAGAGATACGTTAAAAAAATTTGAAATGGAGAATTGCTCTCTAGCCACTACCCCAATGAGCTCATCAATCAAACTGGACAAAGATGAAGGGGAATCTATGTGGACACAAAAATGTACAGAGGATTAATCGGTTCATTATTATATCTAACCGCCAGTCGTCCAGATATAATGTTTGTTTTTTGTTTATGCGCACGATCTAAATCTAATCCAATGCAATCTCATTTTAATGCCATTAAACGAATCCTTAAATATCTTAAGGGGGCTATTAATGTGTGTCTTTGGTACCCCAAAGATTCAAGTGTTCATCTTGTAGGATATTCAGACGCAGACTATGCCGGTTGCAAAACTGACAGGAAAAGTACTAGCGGTTCATGTCAGTTTCTGGGGGATAGACTAATATCATGGTTTAGCAAGAAACAAACGTCTATCGCCACATCAATCACTGAAGCGGAGTACCTTGTGACAATACTAGTTCAATCGCAATCACATATAATCTGGTTATGAACTCTCGGAAAAATCATATTGACATCAGACACAATTTTATTCGAGAACATGTCATGAAGAAAGAGATTCGGCATGAATATGTGCATACAGATCAACAAGCGGCTGATATTTTCACAAAACTGTTAACAGAGGCTAAGTTTTCTTATTTCCAAAATACACTTGGTTTAATCGATTTATCTTAGTCATTCATTTAACACTCTTAGTTGATTGAGTTATTACTAAGCTGATATTGCAGGAAATGAAGGAAATAGACAAACAACAAGCGATTAAAACATAATAATACTTCATTAATTTAGGCGAGCCCTTACAACAACAATTTTATTTTTCACTTAACTCCTCCAGAAAGCCAACAAAGTAGTCAGCCCTCCGATAGAGGTGCGAATAAAGTGCTCCGAGAAGGAAATCCTTCTCAAAGCCATCTGCTCCTTCAGGAGCATGAGGAGGTAAACACCTTCATCGGAGAAGATTTCATTTGTATCAGCGACGCGGAGGCGCCGCTGATACTTCTTCAGTGTTGCCACCCCCTTGGGTGTGGCAAAAAGTCCTCTCCCGAAGGAGGATTAAAGATCCTGGACTTTCATCTAGGTTGATAACGTCTTCTTACAGACTCTATCATCCATGGCAGCCTTCCTCGCCGTGACTATCTCCCGCATGTATTCTTCAGCAAGATCCGGCTCACTTGAACTATCTATGATATTCATTCTCTCTTATCTTGCTCTGCACTTGAAAATAATTTTGTGACTAACCCCTTTGGTTGTATTTATAGATAAGAACCATACGACAAGTCACCATCATAATTACCGTCAGGAGGATATGAGTAGTTTCCTGTCAAACAACTGTCGTTTAATTACCCGAGGATAAGATTATTCGATGCACTTATTTAGGGAGAACACCGGTTTAGTCAATAAATATGACTCAATTGCCTCCTCTCTAATCATATAAAACGGTTCAGTTCATCATATTGGGCACAATCTGATTTCCACGTCATTTCGTACAAAATACTCAACTATTACATATGCACTATTTTGATGTGACAACTACTTTCTCAAAATTCAAAATCAATCATTTTATCGCCGTCTAAATTTTTTCAAAATCTTAAAAAAAAATCATCCACTAACTGTTCTCCACGTTGACTGAGTTGTGACTTTTTGAATCGGACATACATACACAAATACATTATCATTATTATCTTTCATTTTTTGTAATCATATGCAATTATTCTGAAAAATTGTTTCTGAGAATCTCTTCCAGGTGTGCATTTCCAATTTTCCAAGACGAACTTTAACATGGCTGCATCAATTGCTCAAAACACAATCTCCATCAACTTCCCATCCGTACTTTCTATGACCAACAAGCCTATGAAGGCCATGTTTCAATTGTTTGAATCATATGGGCTTCGTTCATTTCTGGGTTGCAGTGAGAAGTACTTTGAGATTCTAGTGAAGGAATTCTTTGATTCAGGATACATGAAAAACAGAGAAATTAAAGGGAAAAATTTTAATTTCACCCAGAAAATGTTTGCTGAATTGTTTAAACTACCAGCATCCGGAATCACCTGACTTCACTACACTTCCAGAAGGCAATATTGAGCTTTGTAAAAGCAAATTCTCCATCACTGGATCTCCTATTTCCTCTCCAACCTGTCAAAAACGCGATTTAAAGATTGAATTCAGATTGTTGGCCGATATCGTAGAAAATAGAATCCTCGCCAAGGCTAGTGCATATGACAAGATAACTTTGGAAAAATTTCTTGTCATGGCCACCATTTCATCAAATTTGAAAGTCAATTGGTCTGACATTCTGTACAAAACACTGATAGGTATGATAAAGAAGGACAACCAATCTCAAGGATTTTCGGTTCAAATATGTCATATGCTATTTGATGTTGGAGCTCAACCGGTGGCTATGACTAAAGTTGGAAAGACCAAGCTGTTCAACTGGCCGATGGTTGAAAACTTTATCAACAAAAATCGACCAACTGATGAGTAAATAATCACTATCAAAACAGAGACAGGGGTTGAATTTGTAAAACAAAAGAAGCCCGATTCAACTCCCAAAGGCACAAAGAGAAAGCTGGTCCTAAAATCCAGCTCTGTTGATGAATCTAGGGACTATGTCCCTCTCTCAAGTTTTTAAGAAGAAACGGTCAGAAAAACCCAAAACAACGAAGATCAAGCTGATTAAACATCTTTCTGTGCCACTGATCCCTCCCCTGATCCCCGCAATCCCTGCCACAATGCTCAAAGAAATTCAAATTACTGAAACAGAAATCGAGTCTTCCTACTCAGGAGTTCCTATCATTCTTTCGACAGACAAGGGAAAACAAGTCATGATCAAAAATCCACCAAAAACAAACTCAGTCCATAGCGTCATTGTTCTTTCCAGCGAACGAGTCAATGAGACCGTTCAGAAGAAGATGAAAATTTTTGATCAATAGGTTCAATTTTGAACCGTCATAACCTTTAACTCATTGATTGAAACCGGTAAGATCAAAGCCGCTGCCAAGCTTGAACGGTCTATCTTGGAATGGACAGAAACATCCGATATTCCAACTACTCAATGTATTCGAGACTTCTTGGAACTTCAGATGAAAGAAAGTGCTCTCCGAGCACTCATTCAATTGAGAGGGAACAATTTTGATCCCACCTGCCCTACTGCAAAGGATGACTCAACCGTTATCTCCTAACTTGAAATGGATGCTTTATCGCTTGCTATGAATGTTGCTCAAATGCGACAGGACCTTCACCTTCCAGCAATTGCAAAAAAGAGTAAGCTTGACTCTGCACTGGAACTACATGGAGAACTGAGCTCTGAGACGCTCAAAGACCAATCCACAATTCAGGATCATCCATCTTCATCATCCGGTGAGCTTGTTAAATCTTCCTCGCCAGAAGTGCCGGTCGAAACTTCTCTAATGAATAATGAAGAAAACATTCTTCCCCCAACTGAGATACTCATGCCAGAGAATGATCTCATTACTGAACAACTCTGCCCCCAGGATGTCTCAGACTCTCTGCCTTCTTCCCACACGATCTATGAGATTGATATACCTAATCAACAAAACCATGTCAGCATCTCTGAAGTTCAACCTCTAACTTTTGAGGAGGCAGCGCAATTTTTATCTGATTTTTATGACATCGCAACCTACAAAGAAAAATCCCCGTCTCCAAAATCCCTCCCTGTTACTTATCTTCATCCAGATGCTCTCCAAGAACCGTCGATATCATCTCCCAAAGATCCCCAGAATTATGAGGTAACTATAACTTGCATACACACAGATTGTCCTACATCTGCGTTTCCAGATGCAAAGGTAGGCACCAGCAACATACCCTCTGCCTCATATGCTGATATTGACAAAATAATTGAAGACATAACTTCTGAGCTAGATGAGCCTCAGCCATCGAAATTTGTTTGTAAAACATCATCTTCTCAACTGGCATCTTTCAAGGCCACATTACTTTCTGATGGAGCTGCCTCTGAAGAGGAAGATAGGTCAGAAGAAGATGGCCAAAAAGAGATTCTGACAAGACTTGTCAGTTTAGACCACTCAATCCTTGCTCTTATCCACAATCATTTTGATCTAAAAGATGCTTTTCAAATGATGAAGTCGGATATTTGCAAAGACTTTTCCGTCATGACTACAAGTTTCTCCCTACAACAAGAAAAGCATAATTCTGCACATCTAAACATGTGTATTGAGCTCTCAGGCCAAATAAATCATCTACAAGATCATTTGACCAACGAATGAATGCCCAAGGAGCTCAACTGTCAGAAATTATGGAATTTCTGGTTCATGGTGATATCAAAAAGGGGGAAAGAGAAAGGCAAAAAGTCATCCAGCAAACTGAAATTTCAGTCATGAAAGAACTAAGAGAAAGGGCAGAAGTTGAACGAGCAGGTCAAAAGTAAAGTATTATTAATATCTGTTTTTTTTAAACTATTTAGTTGTGCTATAGAATATAATTTCATCTACCCAATGAAATACAATTTTTATATATTATGTCTTAATTCTTGCCTGCCATTACTATACGTAAAAAATTGCATAGCTTTGCATCTGGATTTTGCCATCACCAAAAAGAGGAAAATTGTTAAAGAAATTATTACTCAAAAGTTTTGGTGATCGACAAAATCAAAATAACACTTCACTATTTCAGGAAACAGCCGCATATCTTTCATGTAACAGATATTAGCACAACCGCCCAGCTATGAAACCGGACTGTTTCTCAACCGACTTAAGCCAAAAGAGTTCTAACCTCTCTAACAAAGAATGAACTAGAGAAACCTGACCGCCTGACTTTAAGACCGTTAGTAAATTAAACTGCTCAGAGTAAAAGAAGATGAAACTCTCAACCGGTTGATTGAAAGACATAATTAAAGAAGGTTATTTATTGCCTACATAATAAATGAAATTCTCTGATCGGTTCAGGACATTCAAGAGCTTGCACCGTTTCAAAATCAACGCATTCCTACATCATTCCCGAGAGCGATCTGCATTTATATCACTATCCCAGAAAGTAAAGATCATTTATCTTTAAAGTTCTGTGGATAAAAGCAGTTACCGTAAAAGGTAACTCTGTAGCAAACTCTTCAGAACGGGACTCAAGGCAAATGCCGGCAAAGAAAACATTTAATGCTTATCTGAAGAACATTAAATGATGTTGCAGCTGATAGTGACACAGCCTTTCTCTATTACAAGTTAACGTTACTCAATCTTGTCGACCGTCGGAACTATCGCCTATATTAACAGAGAAGGAAGTCTGCAAGACACAGTGTGCAATACATTATCAAATTCACAGGAGTAAGATCATCACAAGCTTGCATACTTCAAAGATTCAGAGTGCACTCAAAAGCTTACTTACTTCATCGCTCATAAGCACGCACTGAACAAAAAGATATCTGATCATTCTAGGATCATCTTCGTGCTACCAAAATCAACTTACTTGTATCAATAACCTTTCGGTTATTTAGATTAAGTTGTGGTGTCTGGTGAACCGATTGTTCTCAAAATCCAGAACCGTAAAGTGATCACTAAGAGTTCCAAAACAGGCAGTGTGATAAGTCGTGATTGGAGTGGGCTATTAGAAAGAGTTTTTGTAAAGTCAAAGTCTTTTAGTAGAATCCTTCCTTAAAAGGAAGAAGGGTCGACGTAGGATTATTTATCTCTGAACATCCATAAAAAACCTTGTGTCTTTACTTTCAGCAACATTTACCTTTCACACTAGATCTCATTGATAAGCTTGCCAACAAGTTTTAAGTTATTATTAGAAATTTTGAACCGTCTTCTGCACTCTACAGTGGTTCATATTTCTAACAAGTTTGAGAAGAATTGTCAACAGCCTCAAAACGGTTGAAAAATCAGTTTTACAAAGCAAATTTTGAAAGAATTCATTCACCCCCCTCTAAACTCTTTCACGATCCTAACATAGGTGTAATTTAATTATAATTAGGATGCATAATACATATAAAATCATATTCAACAAAAAAATATTGAAATTTAACGTAATTCAATATTTCATTTACAAATTTAATGTGTAACTCTATTTTAATTTTTAAAATTGATAATTGGGATACTAGTTTGAACTTTTTTATGTGTAGCATGTGAATGTTTTAATGTGAACATCTTTTAAATAGTTAAAAGTGGGTATATAGACGTCAATTGGATGTGGAAATAATATACAAAAAAATTATTGTTCCCACATGGAGAGTTTGATCAATAATTTGTTCTTTATATATCACTTCCACGCACTATTGTTTGCTACGTGTGGTCGAGAGGGCCTTGAACCTTAGCAGGGACAATAAAGTTGAGTGAATTAAAACGTGGGCACAATCCTCCAAGGGTTGGGGTTTATTTGCTTCTCAAAACATTTGAGATGGCGTAGGATTCTGCCCGATAAATGGTGATTAGAGATGTTAATAGGGTATGGCTAGTCATTTAGCCATCTCAAGACTCCGTCATTATGAAATATGACCTATTATCAGCCTCATTTCAGTAAATATTCTTCGGACCCGTTCTACCACAGATACAAAACGTGGTTGGTTAGACCTTTTTTAACCCACCCCACCCCGAATACAAAACTGTGGCCTGTTAGACCCTTGAGACTCGATTTTTTTAAAATCAAAACAGTAATTTTCTTCTCATATGACTGAATTATAAAACAAACAAGCCTCTAAATATAATACAATAGAAAACTAATTCATGTTTTCGATCATACTTAATAATGACAAACAAAGTATCTTCATGACATAATGAATTACATAAAAAAGAGTTACTAGCTCTGCAAAAAAAATATTGACATCCCCAAATAGATATTAATAAAACTAAAACCCTAGAGTATCTATATACACATATATGAGTCGGGTATAGGCTGCGTATTATAGAACCCGAGACCCATCCTATTACCTATTTAATATGCCCAAACCCGCCCCGTCCATTGCGGGTTTGGGTAAAACTTGGACCCATTGACATTTCTAATGGTGATGGCACCCACCGTGTACGAGGTGTTAATTAATAACATTTCGATTGCCGACTCGACAGAGCAGTAACCCATCAGTTACTAATCTATCTTGTAGATGGTGTTTCCACCTCATTCTGACTTTGAACCTTTTGGCTATATTTTCGTTCAACACCTAGCTATCTTGTTCTGGCAAAACCCATCCGACCCGATGATCGATCGATGCTCCACTCCTAATTATATATGATCAAAATATGCTATAAGCTTTGATAAATGTTGCTTTGAAGCTGATTCGTTTGATTTTTTACCAGAAAACTCTAAACGTATTTTTCATTATATTGATATCATTGTCGCTCAAAAGCTTGTTCTTGTAAGATCTTTCATTTTCTCTGAACTCTTCTGGATTACTTTATGCTATAAACTTTGATTTATTTTAGTCTTTGGTTGTGTGCGCTTTTGGTGCTCTCTTTCATTTTTTTAACAGTAAAATAAAATAATAAGGTACCATTTGGTTTGCCTTGCTGTGAGTGTTTTGGCCAATTCACAGAGTTAGCTTATTGCTTCTGGACGAACGCTCTTGTTACTCCCCACTCGTGATCACGAAGCACACACACAAAGAAAAAATAAAAATTGCACGAGACAGAAAAGATTTACGTGGTTCGGCCTTGAATGACCTATATCCACGGGAAGAAAGAAGACTGATTTCTTTATTGAATCACCAGGGAGTAATTACCAATACAATGATTAACCATAGCACTACAGAAAATTTCTTTCAAGCTTTTTCTCCTTGATCTCTTCCTTTCTGATGTGTATCTACTATCACGTATTCTCCATTGTATATCTTTTTTTTTCTATCAGCAGGGAGTTGCCGTATATATAGAACGAGCTGGCCTCTGTTTCTGTTTTCCCACAGCTTATCCTAACTCCCCTCAGTAACGGCTCTCAACTCCCCTAATAGAATATAACCGATTGGTCCAAATCAATGTTTTAAACTCCCATTGACTTATATTGCAGCATGTCTTTGAGAGACACCCAACCTATACCCAACAACCTCCACCTTGTCTCACGAAGAACTCGTTTTCTTCCTTCCAACTCCCTTATGGGATTATTTCACTGTCACCAGGCTTACCAAGTCCAAGCATTGCTTGAACTTAGCTTGTGGCAGCCCTTTTGTTAACATATAAGCTGGATTATCATGTGTTGAAATCTTTTCCACCTTGATATCCCTTTTTGCAATGACATCTCTTATAAAATGTAACTTCACATCAATATGTTTACACCGTTCATGGAATACAAGATGTTTGGTTAGGTGAATTGCACTTTGGCTATCACAATGCACTGATACACTCTCTTGCTTAACTCCAAGCTCTGTCAGAATTCCCCTAAGCCACATTGCCTCCTTTACTCCCTCAGTTAAGGCTATGTATTCTGCTTCGGTAGTGGACAATGCCACCACAGACTGAAGAGATGCTTTCCAGCTTATGGCAGTTCCATGCAATGTGAAGATGAATCCAGTCATGGACTTCCTTGTATCCAAGTTTCCAGCGTAGTCAGAGTCAACATACCCGACCAAAGGCTGAGACAATTCAGTTCCTTTCTTGAACAACAATCCTATATCTGGCAGTCCCTTCAATTATCTCATAGTCCACTTCAAGGCTTCCCAACGAGTGCTCCCAGGATTTGACATAAATCTAGAGACCACACTCACGGCATATGATAGATCCGGTCTAGTACAAACCATTCCATACATCAAACTCCCCACCCCACTAGAATAGGGCACACTTTCCATGAGTCTCTTTTCTTCATTTTCTGTGGGACATTGATCACTGGACAATTTGAAATGTTGTCCTAAGGGAGTATTGACTTTCTTAGCTTCATGCATTTTAAACCGTTGGAGAACCTTCTTGATATACAAGTTTTGACTAAGAAAAAGTGTTCCTCTTTCTCGATCTCTGCTTATTTCCATCCCAAGCATTTTCTTTGCTTCACCCAGTTCCTTCATATCAAACTCAGAACTCAACTGCCTTTTAAGAGATTCCAGATCTTCTCCTTTCTTGCTTGCTATTAACATGTCATCAACGTATATTAGCAAGAATGTATGTGGGTGAGGACCATCTTCATTCATGTATATGCAGCTATCAAATTTGCTTCTTGTGAAATGTATATGTGACATAAACTCATCAAACCTTTTGTACCATTGCCTCGGACTCTGCTTGAGACCATATAGGGACTTCTTCAACAAGCACACTTTGTTTATTTTCGTTGAGTAACCTTCAGGTTGGTCCATGAATATAGTTTCCTCAAGTTCACCATGGAGGAAGGCCATTTTAACATCAAGTTGTTCCAATTCTAAGTCCAAATGATTGACAAGGGCTAACATGAGTCTAATGGAACCATGTTTAACAACTGGAGAGAAGATTTCTTGGAAATCAATTCCTTCTAGTTGCGTATAGCCCTTTGCCACTAGTCTCGCATTATATCTTGCATTAGAATTGTCTGGACCGCCTTCTTTTACCTTAAAAATCCATTTACAGCCTACCACTCTCTGCCCTTTTGGTCTATCAACAAGTTCCCAAGTTTTGTTTTTGATCAGAGATTCCATTTCCTCCTCCATTGCTTCCAGCCATTTACTTCTGTCTTTACTCTTCATGGCTTCATTGAATGTTGCAGGTTCAGTGGACTCCACCTGCTCAGCTATTGTAAGTGCATATGATATCATATCGGCTTGGGCAAATCTCTGATGTGGTTTGATCTGTCTCCTTTGTCTGTCTCTTGCTAACATGTATTGGTTTTCATCTACTTCAGATTCAGGTTCTTGTTCCCGATCTGATACTCTTTGATCTATATCAGTTTGGCCCTGAGGTAGTCTCTCAGACTCCCCGACATTCTCCACCTCAACTTGGGAAATGGAGGTGAGACTTTCGGTTGTAGTAATGATGCCTCTGATATGTGAGTATCCCATCTTGGTTTCATCAAAATTAGCATCTCTTGTGATAATACACCTTGGGCCAACTTGTTCTAGGTTCCAAAACTTGTATCCTTTAACTCCCGGGGGATAGCCTATGAATATACATCTGAGAGCTCTTGATTCTAGTTTATCTTGCTTGACATGTGCATATGCCAAGCACCCAAATACTTTTAGGTCCGAGTAATCTGTTGGTTTACCATACCAGTTCTCCATAGGTGTTTTGAACTTCAAAGCACTAGATGGGCTTCTATTGATCAAGTAACAAGCAGTGGCTACTGCCTCTCCCCATAAAGCTTTTGGTAGACCAGCATTTAAAATCATGGACCTTACCCTTTCAAGCAGAGTTCTATTCATTCGTTCTGCCAAACCATTTTGCTGTGGAGTTCCAGGAGCAGTCTTGTGCCTTACAATGCCCTTCTATTGACAGAACTGATTGAATTGTTCAGAGCAATACTCAAGGCCATTGTTTGTCCTTAAGTGTTTTAGCCTTTTATCTAACTGATTTTCAGTCAGTATTACCCATTCTTTAAACTTTAAGAATGCTTCGTCCTTGAACTTCAGTACATAAACCCATAGCCTTCTCGAGTAGTCATCCAATATTGTCATAAAATACCTTCCACCTCCATGTGTGACTGTCCTTGAGGGTCCCCACACATCTGAGTGTACATACTCAAATGGTCTGGATGTAGTGTGACTTCCTACCCCAAAACTTACTCGCTTTGCTTTCCCAAGGATGCAGTACTCACATGTTTCCAGACCATGGATCTTGTCTCCACAGAGAAGGTTTTGTCTTGACAATTCAATTAGCCCTGTTCCACTTAAGTGACCAAGTCTTAAGAGCCAAAGTTTAGGCCTGATGTCCTGGTTTTCAATGTTAGCTGCTCCACCTAGGACTGTATTCCCTAAGAGAATGTACAGAGAGTTCTTTCTTGCAGCTCTCATTACCACAAGAGACCCTTTGAGGACTTTCAATTTTCCGTTTTCAGATTTAAAGGAATATCCATTGGACTCAAGTGTGCCTAATGATATGAGATTCCTTTTGAGTTCAGGGACATACCTCACTTGTTGTAATACTCTGTCCACTCCATCATGCATCCTAAGCCTTACATTTCCAATACCCTTTACTCTGCATGACTTATTATTCCCCATGATAACCAGTCCTAAGTCTGATTCTTCCAAGGATTCAAACCAGGACTTTGAAGGGCACATGTGGAATGTGCACCCTGAGTCTAGTATCCACTCGTTCATTGTATCTTGATCTGAAATTGTAAGGGCTTCAGCCGATCCATATCCTTCAGAAGCCACAGATGCTTCACCATCATCATTGGTTCTTTCTTGGCCCTTTTTCTTCCTTTCTGGACAGTCACGCTTAAAATGTCCTTCTTTGTGGCATATATAGCACTTAAATCTTGTGTGGCTTTTGGATCTTGATCTGCCTCTTTTGTCCTTATAGTGTTTTCTTTCAGTCCTTCCCCGAGTGTTCAGACTCTCCCCATGAGCGTGTCCAATATGAGTGTGTCCCTGTGACTGAATTCTCTTCTGTAATTCTTTGGCTTTCAATGCAGATTGTACCTCTTCAAGGGTGATTGATTGTTCCCTTCCATACAATAAGGCATCTCTAAAATGTTCATAAGAGCTCGGAAGGGAGTTTAGCAATATCAGGGCCTTATCCTCTTCTTCCAGCTTTACTTCGATATTTTCAAGATCATCAAGAATCTTGGTGCATCCATCTGATCAGAGATTCCCTTGCCTTCTTCGATTTTGTATGAATACAATCTTTGTTTCAGATACAGTCTATTAGCAAGAGACTTGGTCATATACAACTTCTCGAGTTTTCCCCACATGGCAGCAGCTCTGGTTTCTTTTGAGACCTCACGAAGGGGTTTATCACCCAAGCACAGAATTATAGCACTTTGTGCCTTGGCTGCATTGATCATCTTCTCCTTCGAGTCTTCATGTGATGAATCTTCTTCCTTCAAAGATTCGATAAGTCCTTGCTGAATTAGGATGGCACGCATCTTGATTCTCCATAACCCAAAATCATTGTTTTTTGTGAATTTTTCAATGTCGTATTTCATTGATCCCATCTTCTTGATTTATCGATCAATCATGGATTGGTTTCCCACACACGGTGCTACTTGTTGTGAGTGTTTTGGCCAATTCACAGAGTTAGCTTATTGCTTCTGGACGAACTCTCTTGTTATTCCCCACTCGTGATCACGAAGCACACACACAAAGAAAAAATAAAAATTGCACGAGACAGAAAAGATTTACGTGGTTCGGCCTTGAATGACCTACATCCACGGGAAGAAAGAAGACTGATTTCTTTATTGAATCACCAGGGAGTAATTACCAATACAATGATTAACCATAGCACTACAGAAGATTTCTTTCAAGCTTTTTCTCCTTGTTCTCTTCCTTCCTGATGTGTATCTACTGTCACGTATTCTCCATTGTATATCTTTTTTTTTTCTATCAGCAAGGAGTTGCCGTATATATAGAACGAGCTGGCCTCTGTTTCTGTTTTCCCACAGCTTATCCCAACTCCCCTCAGTAACGGCTCTCAACTCCCCTAACAGAATATAATCGGTTGGTCCAAATCAATGTTTTAAACTCCCATTGACTTATATTGCAGCATGTCTTTGAGAGACACCCAACCTATACCCAACAGCTACATTATTTATCCATATTTTTATCCAATCTAATATCATGTTTCATGCATCATATTATTAATCCATCTACCAATCATTTATCTAACATCAATCAAATCATTGAATTGAAATTAAAATATTACTGTTAATAAATAATATTATAAATATTTTATTAATATTTTCAAAAAGACAAAATGACAATATCACATTATCTCAAAGTTAATTAAATTAATCAATCAAATCAAACATTATATCAAATATCATTTTTATGTATTTTATTATTAAAAAATATTACTTTATCTCCATACTATTTCTCTCATATCACGAAACAAACAGTACCTAAATGCATAGATTGATAGTGTTCAATACAAATACATGTCATCACTGGACAAAGTCATGTTTGATTATATGAAAATTGAGGAAAGTCAAGTTAATAAAATTATAAAAACTAATTATTATTATGATAATTATATTATTATTTTTATTATTATTGTCATTATTCTTATTATTACAAAAAACTATTGTGGGCAGATCTCCAACGACTCATCTCATTAAAAAAAATTATATCAAAATATTATTTTTCATGATAAATATGAGTTGGGTCGACTCGTCTCATGGATATAGATCTGTGAGACGGTCTCACAAAAGACCTTCTAATTTTAAAATATCGATAAAAATAGGATTGAAGATTTAAAAAGAAAGACTACTTCATAAAAAAAACTTCTATAAAGTTATATAATTATGGTATATTAGGATCGAGTTTAGAGATTAGAGAGGGTGAATAAAATCTTGATTCTCTTTTCAAATTATTTTAGCTTGAGATGATTTTAAAACCAGACTCAAAAAAAATTTAATTGTAAAAGTCGTTTTCTTGACAAGACAGATGCGGTTGAACACCTTAAAATTGATTTTTAAAGTGCAAAAAGATCCGGTTGAATCTGGATAATAATATAATCAAATTACTAAATGAAGTGCTCTTTCGTTCCAAGAAAATCTCCAAATCGATTAGTTTGATTTTCTTGGATTTTCGTAATAATATTCAAAGATATATGTAATTTCTAGAAGCATATTTTAGATTTTTATTGAAGTTTAGAAATCAGAAAAAGAAAGTAATTACGAACTTACATGGATCATTAGGATGTTCAACTTATCCAATAATTATTATAATTTATAGCGATAAATATTACCATTCAAAGGTAAATTAACCAGCTTAATGAATCAGTGGAACAGCTTTTCCAAAACCAAAGCAAATATCAAATTGAAGAGCAGACATTATTATAAAAAAAACAAATAGATTTTTTCTGATATTCCTAACAAAATTATCATACACAACAATTATATATCATGACATACGTATCTGGACTATGGACTATGTGCCGGGCTACTGTTTTTCTCACCCAAGATGCACGGTAAGTTTAAAATTTATAGTTTCGACGCTCAACCCCTTAGCACTCAAGTAGGTGCACTCAGCGCTGTCACAAATATAATGAAATAAAGTTATGTAATAACTAACAATTATAGTTTTTGACCTCATGGTGAACACTTGATCGATGGGTTGGCAGAACAATAGGTGGTATCAGCAAATCTTATTCATGGTGTTCCACTGTTGGATCTCGGTTTTCTCGTGCCCAAAACGCAGCGGAAGTTTAAAAATTTTAATTTATTTTGACAATCAAAATACATTTGTGTTTGGACACTTGTATGGTTTATGTTGAAACTAAATTCCGGCGTTTGACAAAATATGAACCAACTAAAAATACGAACCAACTGATCGAGTAAACTGAACTCTGCAACTGAAATTAGCTGATCTAATAAAGAAGACTGATCAGTTGGAAACTGATCAGTTGATATATTCAGTCGTATGCTTAGCACCCTTCAACTGAACATGTCTCGGGAAAGAACATTCAACCGTCAAGAGACATAGAAGATTGCAACGCCGCACTTCAATCAATACAGCTTAGAAAAACGCATTTTGACGAAAGCAATTAAGACGCCGCATCACAATAAATGAAGCAAACAATGTCCAAGGAATAATCAAGTAGAAATCAACGGATACAAAGATTCAAATTCATCTCATGTTACCGTTGGAGAAAAGAAGCTTATAAATATCACAGAAGAACAGCTGAAGAAAAAAAGAGTCAACACTATTCAAAAGCTTGCTGTTCCTCTGTCAAAATCTTAGCTCACTCTTACTTGATATATTCGTAGCAGTTAAGGCTACAATTTGAGCTCACTAGCAAACTGTAATAATCGTTGAAATTCGATAGTGCTAAGATCAGTTACGCACTGAGAACATTCTGTTAAACTAAGAGTTTCAGTTTTTGGCAGTGTTAAGTCCAAACTGAAGAGGGTCAGTACAACTCTTGTATTTGATCAAAGTCTTTTAGTGGATCTCCTATCCTTGAGATAGAAGGGGTGACGTAGGAGTAATTAAATTCTCCGAACATCCAGAAACAACCCTTGCCTACTTTATTTCAGTTTCGTATTCTATCTTTCAGTCAGTTATTTTCCGCAACTACTTTAGTTTAACTGATTGTCATTGACCAACAAGATTCCGAGAATCAGTTTGTCACCAAACTGAACTCAAAATTAGAATAGACCAGTTTTAACTGTGAGTGTTTATTCAACCTCCCCTTCTAAACACTCTTGATACGTTAATCGATCCTATCAAGTTGTATCAGAGCAGTTGAATCTTGTTCTTGAATACTTTTGATCTAAAAACTTGGCCAGCATGACTTCATTCAACAAAATTCCCATGTTCTCCAGAGAAGAATTTGATGATTGAAAAATCAAAATGCAGGCCCATTTGGCTGCACAAGATGATGACATGTGGTATGTCATAACTGATGGACCCATGAAGATTCTAAAAACAAATACAGCAGTTGCCATTACAGAAGGCGCACCACAAAGAATAGAAAAGCCCAGAGATGAATGGACAACTGAAGATAAAAGGAAAGCAAATCTTAATAATGTGACTAAAGACATTCTGTACAAAACGCTGGACAAAGTAACCTTCAGCAAAATAAAAATGTGTAAGACAGCCAAAGAAATTTGGAAAAAGCTGATCCAGCTGTGTGAAGGAAATGATCAAACCAAAGAAAATAAACTTTCTGTTGCAGTGCAAAAGTTTGATAACATCAAAATGAAAGCAGGAGAATCGATGCACGAGTATGATGAAAGAGTAAGCAGTATCATCAATGAGCTAAATGCGCTTGGAAAAGTGTATACCAACAAAGAGATTGCACTGAAGGTAATAAGAGGTCTTCCCAAGGAATGGGATGTCAAGACCATTGCAATGAGGGAGTCCAAAGATCTGAACCAAATCGAACTTCATGATCTGTTTGCTGATTTAAAGGCCTATGAATTTGAGCTGCAGACCAGAGAAGGAGAATCATCTTTCTCTGCAGCCACAACTGCTCTAGCTGCTGTCAGAACTGAACAATTAGTTCAATCGAAAAATCTGCTGATCAGTTGAGTAATGATGCTATGTCATTGTTCATCAAAAAATTTGAAAGGTTCATGAGAAAGAATCAAGGGAACTTCCAGAAGCCATACCAAAGGAACAATTCCAAAGATGAACCAAATGCCTGCTATAACTGTGGCAAATCAGGTCACTTCATTGCTGATTGTCCTAAACCCAAGAAGGACAGTCAAGGATCAACTGATAGAATAAAGAAATCATATGAACCCAAAAAAAGACCCAAGGAAGATAAGAAGGTCTTCAGAAAGAAACATGAGGTACTCTTAGCTGAAGAAATCAAATCTAAATGGGCAGAAACTGACAGTGAAGAGTCGGAACCAGAAAGCTCATGCAGTTCTAGTGATGATGAGGAAGTAAAGTGCTTGATGGCTAATGATGCAGCAGAAGAATCATCTAGCCAACAGGTATTTGATTTCAGCACAACTGATTTCACACGAGAAGAACTCATTCTAACACTACATGACATGGTAAATGGGTATCAAAAGCTTGCATCATCATTTGAAGAAATCAAAGCAAAGCAAACTGATCTCAAAGACAATAAAACCAAAACTGATGAATCAGTCGATGGGTTGAGTCTAAAAAGGGAAATTGCTGAGTTAAAAGCAGAAAGAAACAAAAATCAGTCATTAATACAGAAGTTGATGCTTGAAAACTCAAAACAAACTGAGCTTATTCAGTCTTGGAACAAATCATCTACTGCACTAAATGAGATGCAGATTTCACAAAAATCAGTTTATGATAAAACTGGTTTAGGGTTCAACATTCAAGGAGAAATGTATCCAAATGATACTCAACCAAAGCTAACAATAGACAAAGGGAAATACATTCACTTTGTCAAATCAGCAGTGGTACAAGAACAAATTGAGCCCAGTAAACTGATTGAGCAACCTGCTGAGAATATGAACAAGGCTAGAAGATATGTGATTGATTATAGTCAAAAATTCTCAACTGATTCACAAAGTCAGTCATCAAAGAGATTTTACAAAAACTATTCGAAGGGCTATTCCAATTACTATAACTGCAAGCCAGTTCAGAAGAGATATAGACTGAACAATCAGTTGAATAAAGCTAAAACACATATTGTATCATCCGTACATTACACAAGCACACAAAAGCCGAGAAAAACCATTTGGAATACAGCTACTGGAAAGTCTGTTAGACTAATCCAAGTATGGGTTCCAAAAGGACTAATTAGTTCAGGACCCAAATAAATATGGGTACCAAATTATATTATGTGTGTGACTGCAGGTAACAGGTACAAACAAAGACTCAATATGGTATTTGGACAGTGGATGTTCGCGACATATGACAGGAGATGCAAGTATGTTATCTCAAATGATCAAATACAGTGGTCCAAATATCAGTTTTGGGGACAATTCCAAAGGTAGAACTGTGGGTAAGGGTAAGCTTATCCATGGTAATTTCACTTTTAAAGATGTTCTATTAGTAGAAAACCTGAAGTATAACTTGATCAGCATCAGTCAGTTATGCGACAGTGGATTCTCAGTACATTTTGACAAAAACTCATGTTTAGTCAAAACTTCAACTGATGAAATCATACTAACTGGCAAACGTTGTAGAAACACATATAAAATCAGTTGGAATGATCAAACTTATGCACCAGTTTGTTTTATTGCTTCCAAATTATCTAAAAATTGGTTATGGCATAAGAGACTAAACCATTTAAACTTTAAAACCATTGCCTATCTGAGTAAACATGAACTTGTAACTGGTTTGCCCAAAATAGACTTTTCAAAAGAAAAACTTTGTTCAGCATGTCAGTATGGTAAACAAGTACGATCTTCTTTTAAAAAAAAGGGTTGTAAATTTTCATCCCAATGCTTAGAACGGTTGCACATGGATCTCTTTGGTCCTATACCAGTCATGAGCTTAGGGGGAATGAAATACACCTTGGTAGTCGTAGATGATTTTTCAAGATTTACTTGGGTTATTTTTCTCAAATCTAAAGACCATACTGCTTCACAACTGATAAAGCTCTTCAAAAGACTTTTAAATGAAAAATCAGTTGGAATTGATCGAATCAGATCAGATCGAGGAACTGAATTCATCAATCAAACTCTTTCAAATTTTCTAGAGAATGCTGGAATTAAGCATGAGCTCTCAGCAGCCAGAACTCCTCAGCAAAATGGTGTAGCTGAGAGAAGAAATCGGACCCTTAAAGAAGCTTCTAGAACAATGCTTGCTGATTTTGGTATTTCTCAAAGGTTTTGGGCAAAGGCAGTAAACACTGCGTGTTATACTCAGAACAGATCAATGATTAATAAAAATCATATGAAAACACCATATGAGATCTGACATGGAAGAAAAAGTATAATTACTTATTTCAAAATATTCGGCTGTAGATGTTTTATCCTTGATAATGGTAAATATTATTTAAAAGCGTTTGATGCTAAATCTGCAGAGGGAATATTTCTTGGATAATCATCAGTTAGTATAGCTTATAGAGTCTTCAACAAGAAAACCCTAAATGTTGAAGAATCAGCTCCTGCTGATTTCGATGAAACTGAACTAACTGATAAGCCAACTGATCAAGTTGAGCTAGTTGATCGATTTACAGATATCAGTTTGGAAGATGATGACAAAAATGAATGTCATAATAATCAAAACATATTTCAAACACCTGAACCAGAAGTACTAGATAAATAAGATGCACAGGAAGTCGTTGCTAATGATCAGTTGATAGAGCGTAATGATAACATTCAAATACCAGTTGACGAAGCACCAACTGAGACTGAAAACTGTATTCAGTTACCAACTGAAGAAATTTCTGATACAACAAATACTGAGTACAGATAGAGAAAATCACATCCACCTGAGCTAGTAATAGGAAATCCATCTGATCCAGTACGAACTCGCAATCAAATGCTAAATTTATTTATCTATTCAGCTTTTGTCTCACAACTAGAACCAAAGAAAACTGATGAAGCTCTTGCTGATCCTAACTGGGTAAATGCAATGCAAGAAGAGCTAAATCAGTTCACTTATAACAATGTCTGGAACTTAGTTCCAAGACAAATTTCAAAAACTATTATAGGGACAAAATGGGTATACAAAAATAAACTGAACGAGGATGGTTCAGTTGTGCGCAATAAAGCGAGACTGGTAGCACAAGGATATAGACAAGAGGAAGGAATTGATTACGATGAAACATATGCACCAGTTGCAAGACTGGAGGCAATCAGAATATTCCTTGCCTATGCTTCATTCAAGAACTTCAAAGTTTATCAAATGGATGTAAAAAGTGCATTCCTAAATGGCCAGCTACAAGAGGAAGTATATGTTAAACAACCCCCAGGTTTTGTAAATTGAAACGTCTGCTTATTCGTTTTCTTAAAAAGTACTAGAATTTTTTTTTTAAAATCTCACTTAGCATCGGCCGAACCATAAAATATTTTTTTACATCATTTTAAAAATAAACATCCAACTGCCATTTAAAAATCCAAAGGAAAATATTTTAAAGCATAAAATCGTCAAACATTTTACCAACCTAAAAACATTATTCGAAAATTATAGCCCATACTATAACCTCTCAAAAATCTCTCATAACAAAAATAAAAGACGTAAAAATATTTTTAACATATCTTGAAATCATAAATCATAACTAGTGCGGAAAACTAGCGTCGGTCCTCGGGTTATGTGCACCTCCAGTCCAGTCAGATCAACCATCAAGACCTCCATGAACATTATCATAATCACCTGCATCAATCACACCTGGTGAGTCTAAAGACTCAACACGTCATATCCTTGATAACAAGTAATACGTAATACAGTTAACATATAACAGTGAAAAATAATTGTACTTAAAATATTGTTTCATGAAGATGCATAAACTTAAACATAAACATTTTCGTAAACTTTTTCATGATGCATAAAAACATTTTCATAAAAACATAAACATACTCATATTAATATTCGTATTCATATTCATATGCATATCCATATTCGTATCCATATTCATAATCGTATTCATGTTCATGTTCGTGTTTGTTGAATTCAGATCGTGATTGTGACTCGTATTCTTGATCGTATTGGGCGATGGATCCATCTAAAAAACCACAGTACTGGGCGACGTTGATACCAGCAACACTCTCACCGGTCAACTGGGCCTTGGCCTACGTATTAACATATTCGTATTCGTATCACGTATTCGTATCAACGGAAACACGATCGTCGGGCTCCCACTAGGACCATGACCCTCACGATATTTCCAACATATTCAGTAGTCACAATCCCTTCACTTCCTTCAACATGTTATCAACACTTAATAATAATATGCATATAATATCATTTTTATTTTGAAACCAAGCATGCAACATATCTTTTAAATGTCCAATTTAACCCTTAAAATAATAGACATTTAAAAATCATAATTTAACATATTAAAATCATAAATATCCATAAACATTTTAAAATTGACATATTAACATATAAACATCCATAATCATTGAAAATAATCATACTAGCACATAAAACAGCATTCAGGACACTGCCATGACGTTTACTAATTTCTAGGTGTAAAAAGACCGTTTTACCCCTGGATGTATAATTTCACGTTTTGACATTATTCTTAATTTCATTGGCTCTAACATGTCCCAAATAATTATTTAAGCTTACATGAATTTTTTATATTTTTATTTGGCTTAAATCGATGACTTTTAATTTAATCTTTAAATGTGACGTATTAATGCGTTTTAATCTCGAATTAAACCAAACCTTAATAGAAAATTCCTAAATTAAAAACTTAGACTTATAATAATTATTTAAGCTTAAACCTAATTTTTCATAATTTTATAAAGCTTAAAACTAGGCTTTTCAATTATCTCGTTAATTAGCGTTTCGTGCGGCGATTAAATCCCGAATAAATCCAAAACTCGTTATTTTGATCCCAAATTTTAAACATGGCATTTTTAATATTTATTCTACCCTTCCAAGTCATGAGCCACCCCCGTGGACCCATGGATTTAATTTTATCTTTATTATTTTCGTTTTTGACACATTATCGCACACCGAGCCATTTCCTAATTTACTCGAGCCATGCCCGAGCCGCCTTGAGCCAAAACCTAGCCAACTCATCTAGAGACCCTACTGTGCAAGCCCAGCACGTAAAACAAGCCCTAGCCCGCTCAAAACCTTCCTGAAACTTGACCCAAAATCTGTACATGTGTGTGTGAGGTGTTCTAGTTGCACTAGGACTCCTAGCTAGCTTAGGACACTTCCAACCAAGCCCCCACCGAGCCAACCTCACCCTAACCACCCCGGACCCCGCCTAGACCCCACCCAGACCTAGCCCAGCCCCTGAACCCCCACAGCGAGCCGCCCCAAACAGCACAGCAGATCTCGCGTGTGGCTGGCTTCTCTTACGTTTCATCATGTTCCTTCGAGCCACAGCCTACCCACTTGCACCGACCCCTGACCCGACCCCTACCCATGACCCTAGGACCCTTATGGACCAGCCTGGATCGCGCCCAGGCCAGCCGCAAGCCGCTACTTCCAGCTGTCACACCTACAGCTCGCGTGAGGAGTCGAAGCTCTTCGGGACTCCTCCAACTCTGCGAGCAAGGGGTCCTAGCACCTTCCTGACCCTGACCCACGTCCAGCCCAGGCCTCAACCCATGCCCTGGCTCAGCCGTGAGTCCCCATGCAAAGAAACGAACCAACAAAATCTTGTGCAACCCAAGTGAAACACACGGTCCTACCTCCTTTAATTTCTACGGTTCCAGCTGATTTTATTCACGTTGTGCAGTATATTGGGGTGATTTAGGACTCTCTAAAACATGTAAAAACATCCCTTAACCCTTTCCTAATCATGGCAGCCCCTTTAACACATATAAAACATGATTTTGGAAATAAAAACACAAGTTTGGAACACATAGACATGTAGTTACGAAAATTCAACTTGTGTGCTATGTTTTTCTTTAAAAATTATGCATAAACAATTACTATGGTGTGATGATGAGTAAAAAGAGAATATGGCGTGCCTTTGCGTTTTAAACGCACGATTTTACGCCGACGAATCGAAGAACGATGGCACGAAGAACCCTTGAAAACCTTGAAGAATTTGATGCTTTTTCCCTTCAAAATTTAGTGTGTGCCGTGAATATGAGTTGGGAGAGAATTTGTAAATTGTAGGGGAGGTGGGGCGTGTGAATTGTTTTGATATGGGGTAGGTTTCCGGTTTTAAATAGTTAATTAAAATACTAACTACTAGCTTAGGCCCATTAACAAGTTAATTAGGCCCATTTAGCCCATTCATGTTTAATTAAAAATATTAAAATAATTTTGTTTAAATAAGTTTGTGAATTTATTAGCCGGGTAGTCAAAACGTTCGTATTTTTGTCGAAAAACCAACACCGATAAAAATTACTTCCCGGCGTATAAAATCAGCTCAAAACTCTTTTTTTCAAAAATAAGAAAAAGTATCACCCTTAATTTAAATAATTAAAAACAATTGTTTAATAAAAACATTTTCTATTTTTCAGCCCTCAGTCTTCGTTCGTCGATCGCAACTCGAATAACCTTTAAAAATACATTTTTATGCAACAATGTAGAAAAATATATTTTAAACATGTAAATATGCACAACATAATTAATTCATGCAATTAAAATATTTAATTAAAATACAGGAGAATTTAATAATTCAAATGCATGTGGTTCACGTGGACCTTTAAATTTTCGGGGCGTTACATAAATCACAACTTTCATGATCATGTATATCATTTGAACAAAGCATTATATGGTCTTAAACAAGCTCCCAGAGCTTGGTACGAAACTCTCTCAAAATTTCTAACTGATCATGATTTTTCTATTGGATCAGTTGATAAAACCTTGTTCAAATTTACTAAGAATAATCACATTTTATTAGTTCAAATTTATGTTGATGATATCATATTTGGGTCAATAAACCCCAAATTATGCGAAAATTTTGCTAAGCTGATGCAGGATAAGTTTGAAATGAGCATGATGGGTGAACTGATATTCTTTCTTGGACTGCAAGTGAAGCAACTGGAGACTGGCATATTCATCAGTCAGACTAAATATACAAAGGAGCTGCTGAAGAAATTTGGCATGGAATCATGTTCAGCTGCAAATACTCTCATGAGCTCATCAGTAAAATTGGACATTGATCAAGGGGGAATATCAGTTGAGGCGACATTATATCGAGGTTTAATAGGGTCATTGTTATATCTAACTGCCAGTTGCCATGATATTGTATTTGCTGTGGGTATGTGTGCTAGATTTCAAGCAAATCCTAAGTAATCACATTTCTCAGCTGCTAAAAGAATTTTGAAATATCTTAAGGGTACACAAAATGTTGGGTTATGGTATTCTAAAGACTCTACTTTCAATTTAGTTGGATATTCAGATGCAGATTATGCAGGATGTAAGCTTGATTGTAAAAGTACAAGTGAATCTTGTCAGTTTCTAGGAGACAGGCTGATCTCTTGGTTCAGCAAGAAGCAGACATCTATAGCTACCTCAACAACTGAAGCAGAATATCTTGCTGCTAGTAGTTGCTGTGCACAACTGATCTGGATCCAGCAACAACTGAGAGATTATGGAGTAATTACAAATAATTCGCCCATATTTTGTGACAATACGAGTACAATTGCCATCACCTATAATCCAATTCTTCACTCAAGGACAAAGCATATAGATGTCAGACACCACTTCATTAG
This sequence comes from Primulina tabacum, assembly GCF_025594145.1. Classification (NCBI taxonomy): domain Eukaryota; kingdom Viridiplantae; phylum Streptophyta; class Magnoliopsida; order Lamiales; family Gesneriaceae; genus Primulina; species Primulina tabacum. The sequence goes on from NC_134550.1 coordinate 17,854,681, forward strand.
AGATCATGCTTTGAAGAAGGACATTAGACTGGAGTATATATCAACTGAGCAACAAGCAGCTGACATCTTCACCAAACCATTACCCGAGACTAAGTTTTTTTTTCTTTCACAATATTTTTGGTTTAATTGATCTGTCTTAAAATTATTACTAATGTTGCTTTACTAAAAGAATTATCTGCAGAAAATAAGAACACAACAAATTGAAAATAATAGTTTATTAAGAATATCATCGATCCCAGTTTACAGAAGATATCATAGAACCAACTGAATCCTGCCATTCTCTAATCCAATTATTCAACTCATAAATTTGGATTCTAGAAAATGACCTAGTTGTAGAAATCTTCTCAACCACATGCCATTCCTTCCATAACATTGCTTCTAACATACATTTGTCATCAATCAGATCTGTAACATGCCTAACTTCAAAACGATCAATGTATTTTCTTGCTGTTGCTGCTTGAGCACGAGTAGGAACAACACCACTACTACTTACCCTCTGCAAATCATGAATCTTGAACCATGTTGACATCACTTTCATCAAGACATATTCTTCCATTGTCTTCTTCAATTCTTCTAAATAAGGACTTAATTGCTCATTAACTTGAATATGCGAACTACTGCATGCATCAGAGTTACTTGAATCCGACATATTGAACTGTTATTGTCTCACATTCTATCATCTTATTTGTAGACAGATGAAATTTAAATGTTGAAGAAACTAAAGAGACTCAAATCAACCGAAGCGTCTTTCTCATTTACCGAGGCTTCTTAACTATCAGTTGTTCAGTATCAACTGATATCAGTTTGACACTTATTACTTAACGCTTAACCAGTCATCAGTTCATCTGTTTATGATCGTAATTCATATATATAATAACTAATGAAACTTATTATTTGAAGGAAAAAGAAAAACAAAGTTAAGCCAAAATAAATGTTTCATTCAACCATAAATATTTGCTTGGATTACATCATTATATTTCTCTTCTACAACAATTATCCACATCTTCAACCAAGCAGATAAAGGTCCAGTAGATGTCTTGGAAAAGCTGTGAGAACCAGCTATGCGCCTAAGGAACTTCAGCTCCTTTCGAAGCATCAGCTGATAGATATGACCATCTGTAAAGATATCCACCCACATAGCTATGTGCAAGTGCTCCCGCACTTTTCTCAACTCTGCCATCAGCTCGGGAGTGGTAGCCTCGCCAGTATTATACAGGAACTCAAGCTTCTGAAGCTTCTCCCAGTAGTGAAGACTCTCATAGAAGATTTTATCTTCTATCACAGCCTTCCTAGTCTCCGAAGAAAATGGCGAAGCACTCGAGCTACTAGCATCTGCCATTCTTTTTACTTTGAATATGTTTTTCAATATGACTGAAACTAACCATGTCACTTCTACTTATAGCCAAGAGTCATGGAAGATGAAGAGTCGTCAACGCTTCAGCAAACGATAATCTTTCTGACCTTTAAATTTATTTTATATCGTCGCTTTAATTATTTTATGCATCGATTAAGGGGGAATATTAGTTTTGAAGAGGTTAACTGAGAAGACAATTGTTTGTGAACTCTCAACTGAAATGAATCAGTTTCCCAACTGATCGTTCAGCTGGATATTTTACAAATCTTCTCACATAAGTTAACAAACTTAAAACTTATTATATTCCAAATCAACTGACGTGACTGCAGATTCATAACGTGGCTTATTTAAAACCGATCATCTTTTTCACAAACGCCCACAGCACACGTACACATAGTTTTACTCAAAATTTTTAATGGACTGACACGTGTCCCGAATTTGAACAGTCACGAACAACAGTACTAAGCCCGCTTCAATTCATTTCTCTTCTTACGCATACAATCAGTTTCTAATAGCATACTAATTTCAGAGCTTATCGTTTACGAATTTCAGATCATTTTATCTGTCGAAATGGCGAATCAAATCCCAGCTTACATGTTGAACGCTATGGCCATTGATTTTGACTCAGTTTTATCAGTTCAAGAAGCTGATGGTAAGAATGTTTTTCTGAAGATTGAATCTGCTGGTCTCAGAATGTTTTTGGGAAAATCTTCGCAGGAAATATACCCCAAGGAAGTAAATGAATTCTATATGAATGGGTTTGTCACTGCTGATGGAAGCATCTCTGTAACTGTCAAAAATCAGCTGTTGATCCTATCTGAAGAAACCTTCGGAGAAATTTTCTCTCTGCCAACTGATGGCTACGTCAACGTCTCTGAAATCAAAACATCTGACATTGAGGAAATGCAATCTTTGCTATCTGCTGATAGACGGAAAATCAAAGTTTTCGATCCAAAGAAAGAGCTGAAACCAGAAATACAATTATTAGCCGACATTGTGGCGAAGGGCATATTGGCTAAGGCCGGATCTTATGCTGCCCTTACACTTGAGAAATTCCAGGTGATGACCATCATCATGGCAGAAAAGAAAGCCAACTGGAGACATATTATTTTCAATACTCTGAAGAATATGCTTCAATCAACCAAACAGTCAAGAGGCTTTGCCATCCCAATCAGTTATCTTTTGAGACTAAAGGGATTGGTAGCTGACAATGCTGGAACATCATCAAAGTTCAAAGTCTTCACTGCTAAAAACATCTTGCCGCCAAAAACCAAACAGGAGATTGGATCGCAATCACCTGCTCCAAAATCAGCTAAGAAGGCCAAAACTTTGGCCCAACTGAAAACTGCAAAACGAAAATTGATTCTCAGTGAATCAGATTCGGAGAAAACTCCTTCTCCTAAGCTTGTCAAGAGACCGAGGACGCAAAGAACTAAACCAATAATAGCGGTGGAAGTCATTCCAACTGAGAAAATTACTCAATCAGCTGCCCAACAGCCTATTCAGGCTATCCCTTTGCAGGTAGTCCCACCTGATGATTCAGTTCCTAAAGAAAAGGCACCCGCTAAGGTAAGAGCCCCTTTGACTCATGTAAATCGACCTACCGTTTTGCCTCGGGCCAGATCTAAAGGTGTTATATTGGGGGAACCAGTGGAAACCACTCACTCTGGTTTGGATATTCCTCACATTCTCACAACTGAAAAAGGAAAGGGCAAGCTAGTTGAAGAACCATGGCCATCTAATACCATCCAAACTCACATTGACCTGGTTTGGGAACACGTCAACGCATTTGCCACTTCGAAATTAAAATCTTTTGATAATTGGAAAAGTTTTAGGACTGAGATTTTTGCCAAAGAGTTGAAGCACAAATCCCAACTGAAAAAGTTTATTAAACTTGAAGCAATTGTGCTGAAAATAATCAAAGCTGCTACTATTGGCCAGGCATTGGAAAGACAAAAATATTTCTTTGATCAAATTCGAGTCAAAAAGCTGACTAGAATGGTTGCAAAGCTGAAATCCAACTACAATCCCACAGGTCCAACTGTATATAATGATAGAGCTGTGATCACCCAACTGGACACGGGTCTCAGTGGTCTACAAGGTGAAATCAGATTTTGGGAACAGGATCAGAAATTGGTTCTTCTTGACAAATCCTCCAATTCAAATGCAGAAAAAGATTCATCCTCCTCCCAACAGAACGAGCCATCTCCACAACCGACTGCTGAAGAACAAGTTCAGGATATGCCTCAATCTTCTCAGGTTGAACATCAGCTGTATTCTGAAACTGAACTATCTTTTGCAAACATTGATGAAATCATTTAGGCTGTAGCTCTGGAAGCTCAGCTAGAAGAAATACATTCTGAATCAGTTTCTCATTCAACTGAACAACCAGAACAAGAAGTTCAGATACCATTTGAAGAACTAGTTGAACCACTTGCTGCAGAAGAGCCAGTCCCAGATTCAATGCAAGAACAACAAGAAGCACCAGTCCAGCCAGAAATCTCTGCTGAACAAGTCACTCAAACTGATGAACTAGAAAAATCTCCAGGTCAAGCAGTTGCTGAAAATGTGGTGAGTCGATTGCTCATTCAAACAAAGGAGCTAGAACCAAGTTCAGTAAACTCTCAACAAGAGGCACCAGTGGAAACTGACCAAGCGTTATCTGTTGATCAAAATCCACTTTCACCACCACAAATTCATGAAGAAATTGCTGCAACAGACATTCTAACTCAGACTGTTTCTGAAACGATATTATCTGATAGGACCATGGTGGTCTTTGATCAAGTCTCACATGAACCAAGAACATCTAATCAGTCACCTCATTTTCAATCCACAGAAATGGATCTTGTTCTTGAAGAAATCCAGAATATGCAGCAGATTATTACTGAAATCAAGAAAATTCAATCCACACAATTGTCTCATACTGTCAAATTGGATTCTTCAATTGAATCTGATTCAGCAAAACTGAAAGACATTCAAGCAAACATGGATTCTCTTACCCGAACTGTACTTGAGATGAAGAATAACAGAGGTCTAGCTCAAAGTCTCTATACAACTCAGGATATAATCAGTCAACGAGTTGAGCGATTGGAAACTTTTGTTTCTAATAAAATGGAATTGTTGCAGACTTGTTTACAAACTACTGTCTCAAGTATCTCCGCAGATGTCAAAATTTTTTCCACTGACGTTCGAAAATTATCTGAGAAGATGGATTTGTTTGAAAAAAAGGGGGAAGAAATCAAAGATCAAAGAGCATCTTGAGAAATAGCAGAAGCAGTTAATCAGATTATTAGATTAAGCTGTTATTAAATCAAGATCCCTTTCAGTTCAAGAAATTCAATCTCTTATTTTATCTACAATGAGCTCAGATGTTCAGTTATTATTTACTCAGTTTTGTCAAACACCATAAAGGAGAAAATTGTTGGAAACTAAATTCCGGCGTTTGACAAAATATGAACCAACTGAAAATACGAACCAACTGATCGTGTAAACTGAACTCAGCAACTGGACTTAACAACTAAAATCAGCTGATCTAATAAAGAAGACTGATCAGTTGGAAACTGATCAGTTGATATATTCAGCCGTATGCTTAGCATCCTTCAACTGAACATGTCTCGGGAAAGAACATTCAACTGTCAAGAGACATAGAAGATTGCAACGCCGCACTTCAATCAATACATCTTAGAAAAACGCATTTCGGCGAAAGCAATTAAGACGCCGCATCACAATAAATGAAGCAAACAATGTCCAAGGAATAATCAAGTAGAAATCAACGGATACAAAGATTCAAATTCATCTCATGTTACCGTTGGAGAAAAGAAGCTTATAAATATCACAGAAGAATAGCTGAAGAAAAAAGGAGTCAATACTATTCAAAAGCTTGCTGTTGCTCTGTCAAAATCTTAGCTCACTCTTACTTGATATATTCGTAGCAGTTAAGGCTACAATTTGAGCTCACTAGCAAGTTGTAATAATCGTTGAAATTTGATAGTGCTAAGATCAGTTACACACTGAGAACATTCTGTTAAACTAAGAGTTTCAGTTTTTGGCAGTGTTAAGTCCAAACTGAAGTGGATCAGTACAATTCTTGTATTTGATCAAAGTCTTTTAGTGGATATCCTATCTTTGAGATAGAAGGGGTGACGTAGGAGTAATTAAATTCTTCGAACATCCAGAAACAACCCTTGCCTACTTTATTTCAGTTTCGTATTCTATCTTTCAGTCAGTTATTTTCCGCAACTACTTTAGTTTAACTGATTGTCATTGACCAACAAGATTCCGAGAATCAGTTTGTCACCAAACTGAACTCAAAATTAGAAAAGACCAGTTCGAACTGTGAGTGTTTATTCAACCCCACCTTCTAAACACTCTTGATACGTTAATCGATCCTATCAGTTTATATATTCAAACATTCATAGGGCGTTATAACTTTATACCTTTGGTGAATAAATCACTTTGCTCCAACTAATCCGATTATAGGCGGATATAGCTCTTGATGAATCCCTGCGAACATTCTTCAGAAACTCCTTTCTTTATTATTCTAATCAAGTCCACTGACTATATGATTTGTTCCTCTTATAATTTGCACTAGAAAAATTAGAAGAGATTTTACGTCGGAGATCAAATTTTGAGAGACGGCTCAAACTTTTCACCAAAGAGAAGTGGCCGAAATTTGGAGAGGAGAAGGAGAGTGATTTTCGAAAATCACCATGTGTTATGGAGGCTAGGTTAGGTCTCCAACTTAAATAAAACTTCCATGATCTAATTACCATAATATAATAATTGGGCCTATTTAATTAACATTAATGGGCTTTGTTGGAGATCGATGTAGAGTTTAGAAGGGGGGTGAATAAACTCTTTCCTTTGAAGATAGTTTTTGCAAAGGGTGCTAGAATCCTGTTAGAGATTGTAGCTGTTTTTGTTCAAGCGTAAGTCCAGCAGATCACAAATATAAGTGCGGAAACAATCCGATGGACTAAGGTGAAAACAGTAATAACAGTAGGCAGTAGAAGAGTAGTTGTTTCTGGAATTTCGAAGATAAAATCTTCTACGTCTCCCCTTCTTCTGTTTCCAGAAGGTATCACTAAAAGACTTTGGATTTTACAGTACTCACTTGTACACACCATCTTCGGCAGGACTTATCTTTTGCCTACTAAAACTCATAGTAACTCAACACAATATAATTCAATACAACAAGGTTCTGGAAAAGACTCTTTTCCAGATTTCAAACTCTTCTTCGAAAATTATCGTAAAGTGTTTTGCTTGAAGAGTTGAAGAAACAGCAGTACAAAATGATCTCAAAAGATCAGATGTAAGATATGAAGCGTGTACTGCTTTTCTGCAAGTTGAGCTTGGAAGATAACGATTGGTTCGCGGTTGCTCAAAGTAACGTTGGATAGATAATATGTTTCTTGATAAAATAATCAGCGTTGTTCTTTAAATGGGTTTGATCCTTATATATAGATTACTTGAATCCAACGTCTATAATTAAAACGGCTTCTTTGACTTCTGATGAAACAGATTTATTGCTTAAAAAGTTTCCTGCAAAAAGACTACAAAACAATCAGTCTTGTTTCATACCAAAATAGGTAATGCGTATTAAATGACTTTGTTCAGCATTAATGAAACATTTAATACTCGTACTTGGTAAAGTAATGGTAACATTTAAGATTGAAACAATCAAGTAAAAGCCGTTAAGTACTGTTCTAGTGAAGCCAAGTTCTGTTTCTGTTTTTCTAAGTCGTTGAGTACTAACTACAATACTGCTTTAAAGCAAATCGATAGCTTCTGCTTTGTATTGACTTCTGGTAATTGTTATTCCTACTTATTTTGATTCTCATCACCACAACTAAATTAAGTCTATCAATTTCCCCCTTGTGGTGATGCCAAAACCTAGAAGTTAGTAGCGATGAATAATAAAGCAAAAAGCAATTAAAACCAGATGATTAATAAGTAAATAAACAGTTGAACAAGGTTCATAAAGCGGATGATTAATAAGTAAATAAGTAAATAAATTTTAGTCACCTGTTCCAATATCTAGGAACAAAGAATCCTCATCCTGAGGATCTTGATTTCTGAAGGATGATTCTACTTGATACCCTCCAGTTCTTCCTTCTTCTGACCTCCTTCCTTCTGCTTCTGCTTCTGTTCTCTGTTTCCCCCTTTTTGGCATCAGCAACCTGCACTCGAGTGAGTAAGAAATCCACTCGTCCAGTATGAGAAACAATGTCATTGTGCAGTATCTCCAGAAGTGGTGTTTGACTCTAAACTTGTTCATTCACAGCCTGAATCGATTGAGAAATTGACTCAATCTGAGTGTTGATAGTTTCGAGTCTAGAGTCCATAGATTAAACTTTGGTAGAGACGGAGTGAAGAGACACGTCATGAGTAGAGATTCTACGAAGAACATCAGATTGACCAAGCACGAGGTCAGCGTGGCTTTTCAGGACATTAGTTCTGAAAAGATCGGATCCAACCTCAAGTTTTGCCAATGATTCTGCTGTGTTGATAACATACTTCGTGACTCGTTCTCTGAAATTTTTGGTGGCATAGACCTCACCAGCATGTGCATGAGATAACTGCTTGACGATCTCTGAGATTCTTTCAATGTTCCGTATGAGTGTGTCAATTTCAAACTCAAGATTGAATTGTTCTTCCTATGGAGATGGGCTTCTGGCGAGCATTCGTTCTTTGATTTCAGTAAGATGCGCAATATGAGCAATTTGAGAGGGTGAGTAAATAGGAAGGATAACTAAGGCAGTAGAAGAAACAGGATCTGGTGGAGCAGTAGTGATAGCAGTAGACTGTTCAGCAAAAGATCTTTCAGCAGCAGAGGATTCAGGAAGTGTTCTTTCTTCTAGTTGCTTGGCTTCTATGGCCTCCAACTGTTCAGCGGCTGGAATTTGATCATTCAAGATTGCTACCATTTTTTCTTGATGTTCAGAGGAGAAGATCTCCAAATTCGGCAGTGATGGAGATTGAGCAGCATCTGATTCTGCTAATTGTTGAGCTGCTGGAGAAGTTTCCGGTTGGACCATGTCATCAGCCCGGGCTGCTTCTGTTGCAGCAGAGATATCAACAGCAATAGATTGAACAACTTCATCCACTGAAGCCAGTTCACGGACAGAGATGAGAGGAGAGGATTGAGTAGGCAACTTGGGGGAGGCAGGAGTACTAGAAACCTTAGCTTCTGGAGGAGCTATAGTTCTTTCCTCAAATGGCTTAGTCTGAGCAAGTTCTGGAATGAAGCCTACTGAATACGGTACATAATCTTCAAAAGTCTGTTCCTGAGCAAGAAGTTGCTCATTCATCATTCTTAATCGGTCAGTTAGAATACGGATCACAGTCTGATCCTGAGCAGCAGTGGGAATCAAGGCATCAAAATTTGACTGAAGAGTCTTCAACACTGATTCCAGCTTCTTTCGTTTAAGCTGCTCAAGAATGAAACTTCGGCTTCTCATTGCTTCAATCACATTTTCAGTCTTGGAAAGAGCAAATACTTTCTCTTCATTCTTTACCATTTTACCAAATGCACCTGATTTTCTACAGAATGTGAGAGGATGGAATACTCTAACCTTGTGCCAATCATCAAAGAAAGTCATTTCTTCATTGGCAGATTTCTCAATTTCTTCCAAATGAAGATCAATACCAGTTGAAACAAATTATTTGGCGGCGTGAAGTGGTGGTTCTTCAATGAGTTTTCCTTTGCCTTTACCCGAAGATAAAGCAGGCAACACGGGTCTAAAAACAGAAGAACCTGCAGTAGACTAACGAATAATAATTCCAGACAAAGGTCTGAGAGTTGGAGCAGTAGAGGTAGTGGTAACAGAAGTAGCAGCTGGGTTAGAGACAGAGGTGGTTACTGGTACAGAAGAAACGGCTTCTGGAAACACTTGTTGCAATGGGACAGTGTCTAAATCAGCAATTGCTGTTGTTTTCTTGATGCGAAGGAGAGTGCGAGCCTTATTTTAAATTGGAGTTGCTGGTAGAGATGCCTTGATGGGAGCAGCAGACTTCTCAGATACTGTTTTGTCAGAATTAGTTGAGATAACCACTCTTTTCCTTTTATTTTCTTCTGAGGTTCTTGAGCCTCAGTTTGTGCATCTCCAACCTCTTTTTTCATAGAAATAAATTCAGCCACCGTTGGATTTGGCCTTAGCGCAAGCACATTGTCAGCATCAGCCATTGTGACGTAGGAGGCGTCCTGTTCAGTAGTAAAAGCAAAACCAGCATCCTTGAGCATTGTGCTGATCTGCACGGTAAAACCAGAACTTTTTCGAACAATCATATCCGTCAGGATTTTGAAAAGAAAACGACTCCAGTCCACCTTATACCCAGAAGTGATGGCAATCATCACCTGAAATTTTTCCTTGGTTAGCCGATCAAACGTTCCTGCTTTCACCAACAGTGGTTTTGCGACAATGTCAGTGAGCACTTGAAATTCCATCTTCAAAAGCCTCTTGAAACAGGATGGAGAGAGTTCATCTCCAGAAGCTGAGAAATTGAGTAGGTCAGTAGAAATTTCCTCCTTAAAAATGCCAGAAAGTTCCGAGAAACCAGAACAAGGCAGAAAGAAAGTAGATCCCAATAATGCACCGTCGATGGAAATAGATGCGTTCCCTTGAGAATAGATGATTTTTCTTTCTTGTACAGTTGCCTTGGAATAGAAATCCAAAAGAGCAGTTTTATAGATAACGGCAGGTGCTTCCAAAAATTTTCTGAGACCGGATTTCTCAATAGCTTGAAACATCTTGACAAGATGTTCATCCTTGATAGTTATGACGGAAGCAAAGTTAACTTGATAAGAGTTCAAAGTGTAAGCTCCGGCCATTTCTGTAAACAAGAAAAAATTGAAGTAAGATCTCTAAGAGAAATGTGAGCAAGAGAAATCAGTAGCTGGTAGGCAAAAGTCTGGAAGCGAAAAAGTAAGAGGAAATGAAAGAGGCGGTTAATATTCAAAAATGTACAGCCGTCAGTGAAACATAAAGACACGTGTCAATATGTTTGCGGTTGAGTATTTGAAAAGTTAAACAGAGGGTGTCAGAGAGACTAATGCTTTTAAAACTTTGAAAGGTAAATAATAGAGCGGGCTGTCCAATTTTTTACTGAAAATATCCAGAAGAGGGTTTGTCGTTTAATGATAATATCTACTGGAAGTCATAAGGTGCTGAAGTATTTCCAGCACTTGGATACAAAACCAGTAGACACATTGTTTTATTGAAAAGACAAACACCCTTTCTGCTTCTGACAAAGCACGAAAATATAAGTCTGATAACGATACTGTTCTCCCATAATTAATGCAACTAATAAATGTGAAGATACGAAATCTGAGGGAATGATAGATGATTCTTGGTATTCGTGTACGTGGATGGATGTCTCTTCAGCTTCCCGAGACTCTATATAAGTGCCTACAATTTCACAAACTAAGTCATTTATACTTTTATCAAATCAAATGGGTAGAACAAGTAATCTCTCGGAGTCTGAATCAGCAGAGGAGATCCAGAGGCGATTTCCAGCGTCTCGTAAGAAGATGTTTGAAGACATCCTTTTTCAAGATATGAAGACTTGGAAGAAATTCCTCGGTTTATAATATGAACAATCAGTTAGATTGTTCGAAATTATTAGGACTAAGCTGTGGAATCATCTCTTCCACAACCACAATCATTCGAAGAGAGGTGATCCCAACACTCCTTACTTAGGTTTCTGCTGAAGTACTTTGCAGTACTTCAAACTGCTGAAATCAACAAATGTAGTAGATAAACATATTGTAACGCATCTGGTTTTATGAATGAAAAGCTCATTTTGTCATGTCTTTGTTTATCTACTGCTTTTATTGAAATGTAAATGTAAATGTAAATAAGGGATAAGAAAAACTCAGTCTGAATAAATCAGAAAACGTTTTGGTTGACTTGCGATTCTTCAACTTCTTCAATATTAAATGTGACCTGTCTATATGATAACAACAAGTGTTAAATAACACCAATTCGATATGTCTGTTTCAAGAAATTTCAGTAGTTACACGATGTTGTCTCCTTACTCTTCTGCAAATAAATCAATGTTAGTCGAATAACATAATATTGATAATATTTAACAGGATGGTAACACCAATATAATCAAGTTAAATCAGTTAAACCGAGTATAATTCAAAAATAAGAAAACTTATTCTCAGGCAGAGGTTTTGTAAAGATGTCTGCTGCCGGTAAATCAGTAGAAACGTATTCCAGACGAATGTCCTTCTTCTGCACATGATCTCTAATAAAATGATGTCTGATGTCAATGTGCTTTGTTCTGGAATGAAGTACTAGATTTTGCGTGATTGCAATATCACCGGTATTGTCACAGAAGATAGGTGATTCAGAGGCTTGAACTCCATAGTCTTTGAGTTGTTGCATCCACAGTATTTGTTAACAGCAGCTTCCAGCAGCAAGGTATTCTGCTTCTGCAGTAGATGTAGCTATGGAAGTCTGCTTTTTACTAAACCAGGAGATTAGCCTATCACCAAGAAACTGACAAAAACCACGTGTTCTTTTCCTGTCTAGTTTGCTACTTGCATAATCAGCATCTGAATATCCAATAAGTTTGAAAGATGAATCATTGGGATACCATAAGCCGACATTTTGAGTTCCCTTTAAGTACTTCAGTATACGTTTCGCAGCAATATAATGAGATTGCTTGGGGTTTGATTGAAATCTTGCACAAATGCAAACAACAAATAAAATATCAGGTCTACTGGCAGTAAGATACAATAGTGAGCCAATAAGACCACAATACTGAGTTACCTCTACTGGAATTCCACTTTCATCCTTATCAAGCTTGGTAGATGAGCTCATTGGAGGGGAAGCAGCAGAGCATGCTTCAATACCAAACTTTTTCGGTAGCTCCTTGGTATACTTAGCTTGACTTATGAAAATTCCAGTATCAAGTTGTTTGATCTGTAGTCATAGGAAGAATGTTAATTCCCCTATCATACTCATTTCGAATTGTTCCTGCATCAATTTGGCAAACTTTGTCACAGTTTGAGGTTAGTTGACCCAAAGATAATGTCATCAACATAAATCTGCACTAATAGAATGTGCTTATTCTTGATTAAAGTGAACAAAGTCTTGTCTACTGTGCCAATTGTAAAATCATGATTGACAAGGAATTGTGAGAGAGTGTCGTACCACGCTCTAGGTGCCTGTTTTAAACCATACAGGGCTTTGTGTAATTTGAATACATGATGTGGTGAGAAATGATCAATAAAATCTGGAGGTTGTTCGACGTAGACCTCTTCTTGTAGTAGACCATTTAGGAATGCACTCTTCACATCCATTTGTTAAACTTTGAAATTCTTAAAAGCAGCAAATGCTAAAAATATTTTGATAGCTTCAAGCCTTGCTACTGGTGCATAGGTTTCATCATAGTCTATTCCTTCTTCTTGTCTGAAACATTGGGCCACCAGTCTTGCTTTATTTCTAATCACAGTGCATTCTTCATTTAGTTTGTTTCTAAATACCCACCAGGTTCCAATTACAGCTTGGTTAGATGGTCTAGGTACTAGAAACCAAACTTCATTCCTTTTAAATTGATTCAGTTCTTCATGCATGGCTTCGATCCAGCTTGGATCCAGAAGAGCTTCTTCAATTTTCTTCGGTTCATCTTGAGAATTGAAAGCAGCATGCATATATTCATTAATAATTTGCCTTTTGGTTCTCAAAGGAGCGGCTGGATTTCCAATAACCAAGGATGGAGGATGTGATTTTCTCCAAACGAAAGGGTTTAAAGAAATTTCTTCCTGATTTGATGTATTAGAAATAGGCTCAGCCAAAGCAGTAGCAGGTTCTGGAATGTTCACTTCTGGTTCTGGTAAATCTTGTGTCTGAACAATTGGTTCTACCAGAGGAATGTCTGGTTCTGGATTTTGGGTGTTTTGATTTTTGGTTCTGCATCGTCTTCACTATCCAGTTCCAGATGAATCATGTCTAATCTGTTACTCAAATTAGACATATTAGAAATTTCAGGAGCACTACTGTCTTCATCGAAGACATCATGAACAGATTCTTCAACATTGAGAGTTCTATTATTGAAGATTCTGAAAGCTTTGCTTACTGCAGAATAACCAAGAAAAAGTCCAGCATCTGATTTTGAATCAAATACAGTCAAATAGTTTTTACCATTATTGTGCACAAAGCATTTGCAACAAAATACATGAAAGTAAGATACACTGGGCTTACTCCCTTTCCAGATTTCATATGGAGTCTGATTGTGCCTCTTGTTGACCATGGTTCTGTTTTGTGTATAGCATGCGGTGTTAATTGCTTCTGCCCAGAAGCGCTAAGAGATGTCTGCATCTGCTAGCATTGTTCTAGCAGCTTCTTTAAGAGTTATGTTTATCCTTTCAGCTACTCCATTTTGTTGAGGTGTTCTGGCAGCTGAATATTCATGATGAATGCCATGTTCATCTAAATACAACTCAAGAATCTTGTTAGTAAACTCAGTACCCCGATCACTTCTGATTTTAATGATGGAAATTGATTTTTCATTTTGAATCTTTTTCAGAAGCTTGATCAGGAGGCTACTGGTTTGATCTTTTCCAGTAAGAAATATTACCCATGTAAATCTAGAAAAGTCATCAACAACAACAAGTGTATACTTCATTCCCCCTAAGCTCATGATAGGGATTGGACCAAACAAGTCCATATGCAATAATTCCAAACACCTTGAAGTTGATTTACTACCTTTGTTCTTGAAGCTAGATCTCACCTTCTTGCCAAGTTGACATGCAGAACAAACATGATTCTTAACAAAGTTAAAATCAGGCAAACCGTCAACTATATTTTGCTTCTTGAGATTGTTGATTGACTTGAAATTCAGGTAATTCAATCTCTTGTGCCATAGCCAATGTTTATCACTAAGAGAGGCAACTAAACACGTAGGAACATTAATAGGATCTGTATTCCAAGAAACTTTGCATGTGTTGCCTTCTCTTTTTCAAGTTAACACAGTAGATTCATCAGCATTTTTAATTGTCCATGTGTGCTTCTGAAAAGCCACAGAATAACCATTATCACATAGTTGACTAATGCTAATCAAATTATAACAAAGATTCTCAACCAAGAGTATACCATTAATAGTTATGTTATCATGGATAATCTTACACTTACCCACGGTTTTATCTTTTGACTTGTCCCCAAAAGTTATCTTTGGTCCAGCACAACTCATTACTTCTGAAAGTAGACCCATTTGTCCAGTCATATGTCTGGAACAACCACTGTCCAGGTACCATGTAGAATTGCTGATGTTGGTTTTCTTATCCTGTTTCTGCAAACTCAAGTTTTAGTATCTGGTACCCATATCTATTTGGGTCCAAGCCTTATCAGTCCTTTAGGGACCCACATTTGTACAATTCTTGGTGACCTTGTACTTCGGGTATCCAAAGAGGTGTGTGCAACAGAAGGCCTGTTATTTCTAACAGTATGCATCTTGGAATGTTGTTCTTCCCTTCTGTTTGTGTTGTCTGGCCTGTATCTCTTTTGAACAAGTGTAGAATTATAGTACTGGTAGTTTTTAACCTTCATAGAGGGTTGTCCTCCTGAGTTGAATCCTCTACTGGATTCAGAAATCTGGTGAACTCTTCCCTTAGGTTCAACATAACCCATACCATAATGCTTCCTTCTGTTCATCTGATTTACATTCCTTTCAACTCGAACAGTTGGTACTTCTAGTTCATATACCACACTGGATTTAACAAAACTAATGTATTTTCCTTTGCTTTTATATAGTTTTGGCTTGGTATTGGTTTCAGAAGTGCTTTCATTATTGCTGAATTTGAGACCACTTCTGTCTCCGGTTGCTTCTGCAATTCTTGCATCTTTTCCAATGAAACAGACGACTTATTCCATGAATTTACCAAAACAGACAGCTTCTGATTTTCAGATCTCATTGTCTAGTAATATGCATTTACTCTTTCATTCTCAGTTCTCAACTTCCTCATCTCAACTTTTAAATCATTGCAGCTGTTCTCTTGTAAACAAGTAAACTTACTGACTTGATCCTTTAGGTTTAGATTTTCAATCTTAACTTCTTCGAATGATTGAGAAAGTCTCGAGTACTCTCCCACCATGTCATGCAGTGCTTTAATTAAATCAGTTCGTGTAAATTCGTCAGAGTCAAAGTCTAGTACCTCTCCAGATGTCGAGGTTGGTTCGATATCCGCCATAAGACATTTGATCTTTTCTGCATCACTTTCGCTAAAATGACTTTCTGAGTCAGAGGACTCAAAACTAGAATCCACCCATTTAGACTTGCTTTCCTCAGCAATCATCGCTTTGCGGTCTCTTCTGAATTTCTTTTCATTCCTCTTGTATTCCTTCTTCTTCTGGTAATCATTTTTAGGCTTTGGACAATCAGCAATAAAGTAACCAATCTTTCCACTGTTAAAGCACGCCATCTCACCAGGTGGTGAATCCTTCTTGAAGTTTCGATTAGGGCTTTGGTAAGCTCGGTGATTCTTCTTCATGAATCTGGAGAACTTTTTCACAATGAGAGACATAGCATCATTGCTGATCTTTCAGCAGTATTTTCAAAAGTGCTCTCAATAATGGAAGAAGGTGATGCTAATGGAACAGATGTAGCAGCAGCAGCAACAATAGCAACAGTAGTAGTAGTAGCAACAAGAGCCTTGGTTGGTAGATTTGTGGAGGGCTCTTCTCCTCTTCTCACTTCTAGCTCAAACTCATAGGCTTTCAAGTCAGCAAACAAGTCGTGTAGCTCCAACTTTTTTAGATCTTTAGAGACTCTCATGGCCATTGTTTTAACGTCTCATTCTCTGGGCAAAGCTCTCATTACTTTGAGTTCTATTTCCCTATTGCCATACTCTTTCCGAAGGGCTGCTAGTTCATTAACCAGGCTGCTAAACCGTTCATCAAACTCATTTAGAGTTTCTCCAGCTTTCATTTTCAGATTTTCAAACTTCTGCATTGCTACAGACAATTTATTTTCCTTCGTCTTCTCATTTTCTTCCCATATTTGAATGAGCTTTTCCCAAATTTCTTTCGCGGTAGAACACATCTTGATCTTGCTGAAGGTGTTCTTATCAAGAGTTTTATAAAGAATGTCCTTCTCGACGTTGTCGAGATTGGCTTTCTTTTTATCTTCGCCAGTCCATTCGCTTCTTGGTTTTTCAACCATTTGCGGCGCACCATTAGTAACAGCAACAGCTGTATTAGGCTTTAAAATCTTTAATGGACCATCTGTGATGACATACCACATGTCATCATCTTAAGTTGCAAGGTGAGCTTGCATCCAGATCTTCCAGTCATCAAAGTTTTATTTTGAGAACATCGGAACCTTGCTAAAATGTGCCATAACTGTTGTAAATTTTTAAGAACAAGAGAAATCTGCTCTGATACCACTTGTTGGGGATCGATGTAGAGTTTAGAGGGGGGAGGGTGAATAAACTCTTTCCTTTGAAGATATTTTTTGCAAAGGGTGCTACAATCCTGTTAGAGATTGTAGCTGTTCTTGTTCAAGCTTAAGTCCAACAGATTACAAATATAAGTGTGGAAACGATCCGATGGAGTAAGGTGAAAACAGTAATAACAGTAGGCAGTAGAAGAGTAGTTGTTTCTGGAAGTTTGAAGATAAAATCTTCTACGTCTCCCCTTCTTCTCTTTCCAGAAGGTTTGACTAAAAGACTTTGAATTTTACAGTACTCACTTGTACACACCCACTTCAGCAAGACTTATCTTTTGCCTACTGAAATTCTTAATAACTCAACAAAATATAATTCAATACAAAAAGGTTCTGGAAAAGACTCTTTTCCAGATTACAAACTCTTCTTCGAAAATTATCGTAAAGTGTTTCGCTTGAAAAGGTGAAGAAACAGCAGTACAAAATGATCTCCAAAGATCAGATGTAAGATATGAAGTGTGTACTAGTTTTCTGCAAGTTGAACTTGGAAGATAACGATTGGTTCGCGGTTGCTCACAATAACGTTGGATAGATAATATGTTTCTTGATAAAATAATCAGCATTGTTCTTTAAATGGGTTTGATCCATATATATAGATAACTTGAATCCAACGTCTATAATTAAAACTGCTTCTTTGACTTCTGATAGAAACAGCTTTATTGCTTAAAAAGGTTCCTGCAAAAAGACTACAAAACAATCAGTCTTGTTTCATACCAAAATAGGTAATGTGTATTAAATGACTTTGTTCAGCATTAATGAAGAATTTAATACTCGTACTTGGTAAAGTAACGGTAACATTGAAGATTGAAACAATCAAGTAAAAGCCGTTAAGTACTGTTCTAGTGAAGCCAAGTTCTGCTTCTATTTTTATAAGACGTTGAGTACTAACTAAAGTACTGCTTTAAAGCGAATCGATAGCTTCTGTTTTGTATTGACTTTTGGTAATTGCTATTCCTACTGATTTTGATTCTCATCACCATAACTAAATTAAGTCTATCAGGCTTGATTAATTAATTGGACTAGTCCAACTAGTTTAATTAATTAATCAATGTCCATTAAAACTTTAATTATTTAGTATGTTGGATTTGTACTTTTACAAGCCCATTAAACACACTTCTCACTATATTTAATTTAATATTTAATAAACTCAACTTTTGAGTTTAATAAAATAAATCAATTATAAATTCAACATTTGAATTTAATATTTAAATTATAAATTCAACTCCTTGAATTTATCACCTCCAAAATTTAATATTTAATAAACCCAACTTTTGAGTTTAACAAATTAAATTCTCAAATTTTATAAATTCAACTCCTTGAATTTATTCTCTCCAAATTTTATAAATTCATAAATTCAACTTCTTGAATTTACTATCTTATAAATTCAACTCCTTGAATTTTTTTCTCAAAATTTAATTATCATAAATTCAACTCCTTGAATTTACTATATCATAATATAAATTCAACTCCATGAATTTATTCTCTCAACGGGAACAAACGATCCAGTGCTTGTCTGACCCTCAATGATTCAGGGATACAGCTAGCCGTGAGTTCACAACTCCTTGTGATTCAGGACATAATCCTTTATGCGAGCTTACCCTTATTTGTCCCATTCTATGTATCAACAATTGTTCATGAGAATGTCAGAAATCATATTTCTTATTAAACCCATCGAACCATGGTAAGAGCGTCTAGTATCATCGCCCCATGATTCCCTAGGTATCACCGATAGTGCCTGCAAGAACCAGTCGATTATGATTAACGTACAGTACGGTTTCTTCATCTCATATATCCCGATCGAATCTGCACCATTGGTTCATCGAGGGTTGCATAATAATTCGATAACTATGTGATACATATAAATAGTGGCATCGCATGTACCATTGGAGAACTCTTTCTCCAATGTACATCTCATACTCTGGCAAGAGATTCAAAGCACTATTATTTCATCAGATCACATAGGATATCCACACCAGTAGGTGAGCGGTGAATCCCCAACTACAATGCACTGGCTCCTATATTTGTCGCAACTGTACCCAACCTCGCCACCTGATGACTCTCCTGGAGCCGGTAAACGAGTCAAAGCACAGCCCTAGCATAAAGAGCCTCAGTGTTGTCCCGGGTCTTAAGGACTAATGGTGTACAATCACAACCACAGACTTATCCTCTCGATGAATGATAACCACTTCGAAAGTCTGAGGGAGGGTTGTTCGGTATAATCATCATATGACAACCCATCTGCATGTTTGGACATCTTTATGCCCTTACCAAGAAACGTGGTACACAACATCACAGATGCTATTCTCGAGCTCAAGCGACCTTCATCCATGTTTTAGGCGGCTGAATCGACTAGGAACGAATTTAGATCATACAGTGTTTACAAATGAGTTTCAACATCGAATTACGATTCATTTGTATTAAAGTATAATCAAGGTCTTTATCTATGTTGTTCACATGGGTATACAGATAAAGAAATAACAAATCATGAAATAATGAATTATATTAAAATAAAGTTTGTTTATTACAAGTGATTCAATAAAATCCCTAACCAACAGTTGATTTGCAGGGCATCTACTCTAACAGTCTCCTACGTGCCCTAGAGCCAACAACCCATAAACCTTAATCCCATTGCTTCGCGATGCTTTTCAAACAATGGTCCTCGCAAGGGCTTTGTAGGTGGATCAGCAATATTATCTGTAGAGGGGACTCTTTCGACCGATATATCTCCTCTTCCCACAATCTCCCGAATGATGTGGAACTTCCTCAGTACATGTTTGGATCGCTGATGAGACCTTGGTTCCTTTACTTACGCAACGACACCAGTGTTTTTGCAGTACACCGGGACTGGATAAACTCCATTAGGAATAACGCCCAACTCTTGGACAAAATTCCTCATCCAACCTGCCTCTTTGGCTGTAGCAGATGCAGCAATGTATTCAGCTTCAGTGGTTGAATCCGCAACGGTGTCTTGCTTGGAACTTTTGCAAGAGACAGTCGCACCATTAAGCATGAATACAAAACTAGAGGTTGATTTTGAATCATCTACATCACATTGGAAGCTAAAATATGTGTAGCCTTCCAATTTTAATTCTCCACCCCCATAGACCATGAACAAGTTCTTAGTCCTTCTCAAGTACTTAAGAATATCTTTCACGGCCTTCCAATGCATTGGACCGAGGTTCGCCTGATATCTGCTTGTAACACTCAGAGCGTAAGCAACATCGGGACGTGTCGATATCATACCATACATGATACTACCAATGGCTGACGCATATAAAATACGTGTCATCATCTCTATCTCTTCATCAGTTTCGGGACACATAGCTTTAGATAGAGTAACACCATGACACATTGGTAAGTATCCTCTCTTGGACTCTTCCATAAAGAATCGCTTCAAAATGATATCGATATAAGTGGCTTGTGTGGGGCCCTTAGCTCCTAATCGTTATTACAATGCAATCTGATTAGGGTTAACTAATTACAGCGGAAAACGAGTTTAAAATTTCTTTACAATGAGCCCAAAAATATCTCGTATATAATTTGAATACTGAAAATAGTATTTAATCTCACGTCATAAACACGCCCACACGTAATCAACACCAATCATGTACAAACAACTCATATCCTCGGGGCATGCCTCGGTATATAGATACATATACATATATACTTGGAACAAAACATAAACCTCAACTCAAACTGTGACTCCCTCCAGAAGTACCATCTCCGGTCTCCTGATATCCTGGAGTACCTGCCATTGTCCACACACAAAGACAACAACAGCCCCCCTTTGGGGGTGAGCAAAGCTCCGTATGGAACAACCAATCATATATACCACAAGTATCTAAACAATGATATATGGTATGCAATGCATGTATGTCGTGGAGGTATCAGGTCAAATGCCCATCCACTGAGCACATGTCAGAACCAATCGAATCGCTATCAAATCAATGCTCGAGCTGGCACACCGGCCAATATGGGATACTCGTATGATAGCGTCGGCAAAGCGCCATCAAATCCCAAATCTCATATCCAATCATATTGGGCCACAATTGTCTATGCTTTACGGGTCATATAATACCGGCATAGCGATTGTGTTCACAAACCCCGGAATCCAATCCAATCATATCAAAGTATCCAAGGATCATAGCTCAACGTGCATGTCATGTATCGATGTATGCATAAAATGATGTGTGTTAACAAAACATTTATTTTATACATCGATATCTCAATCTCAATGTCATGTATGCCACATCAATCAACAAATAAGGCATATAGACACATAATCTCATTCCAATCAATCAAATCAATCCGACATATATCATATAATACAGATACCTGTCGTATGTTACCCGGTCGCAACATACCTCAATTCTTCATTTCCAGTTGATGTAGCCTGAAGATATTGATATTACACTTTATCTACATCAATAACATACTCATTCAAATCAATAACATACTCCAAAATCATTAATATGAGTTTCAAATATCATTTGAAACTTCAAAAATTCATATCAAATCAAATTCATATCATAATTCAATTCCGACTTCGAATATAAGTTTCTTGTCGGTTATTCTACTACATATAGGAAATTCAACTTCAAATACATGTTATTCCAGTACTTTTATATTTAGAGCTGCTGGAACTAGAAGAAAATTACCTCAGTCAGAAGCCCTCGACGCGAGGATCACAAATATATAATTTGTTTCGCGTTTAGACAGCGTTTTGAAGTCGATTTGGAAGAAAGAATTTCGAATTCCTTCAACTTTCTCTCGAGATTATCAGATGAAAATGACAAAAGAGAAGAAATAAATTCATTCTTATCCTTACCACACTCGCGCTCGGGCGGTAGAATTCTCGCGCCCGAGCGCGAGACATTCTGCCCCCGGATTTTACTTGTGCCGCGATCGGGCGGTCAAAAATTACCGCTCGGGCGCGGTGTGTTCTGCCCGAACACTAAAATTTCTACCTTGGCGCTCGGGCAGTCACTTTCTACCGCCCGGGCGCCACATCTTTTGTACAAATATTTATGTTTGTACTATATTGGCGTCCGGCTTCTCCACTCGAGCTCTTACAACGTCAACTCATATTCAATATTCATTTTCTCAATTTCATTGTCATAATATACATCAAATGTATAATCACATATCAAATTCATGAATTATCGATAATCATATAGAATTTACGATAATCATACAGCTTGGGTGAATCCTAGCATCCTTTTTGATCTATCTCTATAGATTTGTATTCCTAATACATAGGATGCTTCACCCATGTCTGTCATGGATAATTTACTTGCTAACCATACTTTAGTTGATTGCAGTAATCCTACATCATTCCCAATGAGTAGGATGTCATCAACATAAAGTACTAGGAATGTCATTACACTCCCACTAACTTTCTTGTACACGCATGATTCCTCGGGATTCTTAGCAAAACCAAACTCTTTGATAATGCTATCAAATCTGAGGTTCCAACTCCTTGACGCCTGCTTGAGACCATTTATTGATCTCTGAAGTTTGCATACCTTATGCTCACTTCCTACTGATGTGTATCCCTCAGGTTGAGACATAAATTTTTTCTTTGATGTCTCCATTGAGGAATGCAGTCTTTACATTCGTTTGCCATAGCTCATAGTCATACCATGCTGTTATGGCTAGTAGTATTCTAATGGACTTAAACATATCAACTGGTGAAAAATTTTAATCATAGTCAATTCCTTGCCTTTGAGTATAACCTTTTGCAACAAGTCTTGCTTTGAAGGTCACTACCTTCCCATCCGTCCCAAGATTTATTTTGTAGATCCATTTGCATCCTATGGGAACGATTCCCTCAGGTGGATCCACCAATGTCTAGACTTGGTTTGAATACATAGAGTCCATTTCAGACTGCTTGGCTTCAAGCCATTTGTTTGAATCAGTATCAGATATTGCTTCTTTGAAATTCATTGGATCACATCCAACACAATGCTCATCACGACTTTGTTCATGAAGAAGCGTATATCTTGCAGGTGGTCTAATAATCCTATCAGACCTTCTAGGAGATTATACTTCAACTATTGGTTGTTGGGAAATAGGTTCAACTTCTATAGTTGAGGGATTATCTTGAATTTCTTCAAATTCTATCATCTTACCTTTTCTATCTAACAGAAATTCTTTTTCCAAAAAGGTGGCATTTCTTGAAACAAACACTTTTGCTTTATTAGGATGATAAAAATAATACCCAACAGAATTCTTTGTATATCCTACAAAGTAGCACAAAGTGGATCTACTATCCAATTTGTCTCCCACTGTCTGTTTCACGTAAGTAGGACATCCCCATATTCTCATGTAAGAATATTTTGGAGTTTTTTCCATCCATATCCCATATGGTGTTTTATCCACTGCTTTAGTATGAACATTATTCAACAGCATTGCCGCAGTTTCAAGCGCAAAGCCCCAAAACGATATTGGCAATTCAGTGAATCACATCATGGATCGAACCATGTCCATCAAGGTTCGATTTCGACGTTCAAAAACATCATTTAATTGTGGTGTTGCTGGTGGAGTCCACTGTGAGAGAATCGCATTCTCTTTTAGATAACCAAAAAATTCAGCACATAAGTATTCTCCACCTCGATCAGATTGAAGTGCCTTAATACTTCTTTCTAGCTGGTTTTCTAATTCAGATATGAATTCTTTGAACCTTTCAAATACTTCAGATTTGTTTGTCATCAAATAAATATACATATACCTCGAATGGTCATCAATAAGGATAATGAAGCAGGATTGCCGATATTTTGTGCTAACACTTAGCAGGCCAAAAACGTCTGTATGGATCAAATTCAGTAGATCATGCGCACGTTCCACGTTTCTATTGAATGGAGTCTTTGTCATTTTTATTTTTAGACAGGGTTTACAAATAGGTAGAGAATTTATGTCTGACAAGTCAAACATGCCTTCTCCCCCTAGTTTGTGCATCCTTCTTTGGGAAATGTGACATAGTCTAGCGTGTCATATTTGTGTGGAATTTAGATCATCTAACTTTCTTTTGTTTGTTGTTGAAATTTTACTTGGACATTCACTTATCATTTTCAGAACATTTCTGGCACATATAATTTATTATGTCCGGACTTCTTGCAGTGAAATAAATATGTTCTGACTTATCGGGCTTTGTAGACCTTTTAAGTGTTCTTCAGAGTTTGCCTCTTTTTGGGTTTGTTTTTCTTGTGAGGAACAGAACATTTCTTTCCCTTACCTTGTGGGCCATTTTTCGTCTGACAAGAGGCCCATTAGAAAAACAACAATTTCCTGTTTTATGGTGATCTCATAAGTTATAAGCCTATTGACTAGCTCTTCAAGGCTATCATCTGTCTTATTCAAATTGAAGTTCACCATAACCCCGTCAAATTAGAAAGAGAAAAACAACAAATTGATGTTATCTAGTAACTTGTTAGGAATCGCATATTCCAGGCCCACCACATTCTCAATAAGCCCAGTCATACGTACACCATGCTCATGGGCCAAAGGTCCATCTTGCATACGTATAGTCATGAGCTCCTTGAAAGTAATGTGCATCATTGTATGAGTTTCATGCAACTCTTGCACGTGCATTTGAATGTCAGCAGCATTCAACATTTCCTCAAACTGTCCATACAGTTCATTTGACATAGAAACGAGCATGTTACACTTTAGCTTGCATACTATGGTCCTACCATCTTGCATGCTTTGTCAGTTCAGCAGGACTGACAATAGTGTGTTTTCTCCGAATTCAGAACAATTTTCCCAACCAGACTTGAAAATTAGATTCGATTAGCTTGTTAATAATAAAAATGTATTACGTGACGAAATCGAAAATATACTGATACGGAAACAGAATAATGGTTGCTGTTAATTTTAAAATAATTCCAAGATATAAAATATGGATTTTATTTTACAAATCTCCCTCCCACTATTTTGACATTTCCACCACACTCTGATGAAAAAGGGAAATTGTATTTCTTTACTGGGCACGTAGAGTCCAATTAGCCAATTATAATCCTGAATAATATCAGCCAATTATAATTTCTAAAAGGTAGAATCCAATTGCATCCCTATGCAATCTCCGCGTTTTTTGCCTCATGTTTAATAAGGACCCAATAATATGACGCCGTCTATTTTCGCGTATCAAACCGATCCATCAATGTTGAATTGTATTAAACGGTCGCCATGAGTTCTCCCAATAATATGAGCCGAAGTTGTCACGCCCCGAGTCCGAAGCGTCGGTGACATCCGGCATTGTTTAACAATTTATTGAAAACAATTAAGCCTCGTATCGAAATGCCAAAACCAGTCTTTTTCATAATTAAACATTGTCTTTACATCGACAATAGAAATAAAAATACATCAGAGTTGCAAATGCGGAAACTGAACAAAAGAAAAATAGAGTCTAAATTCTTGAACTTTTCTTTCGATCACCATCCCCAGAACGCATCATGCTCATCCTCATTCAGTTGTTCTTCACTTTTATCTGAAATTTGTAAGGGGTGAGTGTTTTGGGAAACACTCAGCAAGTGGGGGTCGATCGATTCCAAAGATATATATAGAACTTAGTTTTCTTAAAACGTCCTTTTAACAGACTTTCAAAACTTAATATTCTTAACTTATCATGACAGAAGCAAATCGAATAAATGACAGAAGTTATCAGATGATTCAGAGCAATTCAGAAACAGATAAAATCAAACGGACACAACACTGTTACTCATCTCATTTCCATGGTCAAATTGTCCCCAATATGTTAGTCCTCTAAGGGGTGAGGCCAGAACATGGTTTTATACTCACCAATGGGGGCCAGAACAGAACATGATTTTATACCCACCAATGGGGGCCAGAACAGAGCTACAATTCTCGTCCCATTTCAAATTCGAATCGTAACAGTGCAAGAGAATTCAGAAGTAACATGTAGAACTTTTCAGATTTTCAGATTTCAGAGTTTTCATACAGACACAGCTGAACCAAAGATTTCGAAGCATAGAAGAGAACATGAATCGATCGAAATTTTAAACAGAACAGATAGCAACTTTCGAAAATGAAGACACACATACATGCATGTCATGATATACATATTCAAGTTTTAAAAATACAAACGAATATATATCAAAAGCTCACTTATTTTATATTGAAGGTAGATCCGAATTTATTTGTAAACTTTGGCACCTTGCCTCTCGAAATTTCTGCAGCACTTCGACGTATTTTTCACAAATACTGTCTTCACTCCGGCAGCACCTCGACATAGGATGGCAACTCGGGACTGCACGAAAAATCCTTCCTTCTTCTTCTTTGAGTTACGGCTGAATGGTTTTGGGTTAGGGGAGAGGCGAAGTTCTTGCTTGTTTTTCATTTTTTGTTGAAAGGATTTGCAATACATGGAGTTTCATATTTATAGGAGAATTATGCCCTTTCCCTTAACTAGTGTCCAACCCCTTGGAGTGCAAGCAATGGAGTAATGGTGCTCTTAATGGTGGTCAAGGGTATGCCAAGCACCAAGGGTCACTTCCTGCATAATAAAGATGTCCTAGCCCTTAGCTTCCTCCCGCAGCTCCTTCATGGGTTAACGCAAAGGTTATTTCCTGCACATTTAACTTGTCCAAACTCTTGGCTCAACTTATAGCTCCATTTTTGGTCTTGTTAGGACAAACTTGGTTGAGCTTCTTTGAGCTGAAGGATCGAGTCCTTGAGCTGGGGTTTTACTCCTACCGTGACAATACTTCGATTGATGCGGCTATTTGCAGCTTGGCCTCCTGTTGAGCTAATCCCCGAGCTTTGAAGTTACTTCCTCGAGTAAAATTTGATGAAAATCTAAGTTAAAATTTAAGTTATCTAGTTGGAATGAAATTTTTTCTTTGAGCTTAGTTTGAGTTAAACTTCCATTTCGTATTACTTACTTGATTTGCTTTGGATCGAAAATCTCTGGTTCTCACATCCCTCCCTTGTTATTGAAAGTTTCGTCCTCGAAACTTGCATTAACTTGATCTTTCGAACAGATGAGGGTACTGTGCTTGTATATTCTTTTTGAGTTCCCAAGTGGCCTCTCTTTCGATATGATTTGACCACTGCACTTTGACGTATGGGATTGTCTGATGTCTCAACACTTGGTCTTTTGTGTCCACTATTCGGATAGGGAGTTCTTCGTATTTGAGTTCTTCATTAAGGTTTCCTTCAATCATCAGTGGTGCAAATTGAGTACGTGACTAGGGTCTGGGATATACATCCTCAGCTGTGAGATGTGGAAAACATTATGTATTATGGACATATCAGGCGGTAAAGCCAGACGGTAAGCTAAGGTTCCCACTTTCTCCAGTATCTCGAACGGTCCCACATATCTCGGATTTAGCTTTCCGGATTTACTGAGCCGAACTAATCCTTTCATGGTGGAGACCTTGACGTAAGCTTTTTCACCAATTTCCAACTGTAAGGGTCTTCTCTTTAGATCGGCCCAACTCTTCTGTCTATCTTGTGCTGCTTTGAGTCTTTCCTTGATTATGACTACTTTATCTACGGTTAATTGAACAATTTTTGGTCTGGTAACAGCTTTTTCTCCGACTTCGTCCCAATATAGGAGCGACCTACACTTTCTTCCATACAAAGCCTCATACGGAGCCATCTCGATGCTACTATGATAGCAGTTGTTATATGCGAATTCGCTCAGGGATAACTGTTCACTCCAATTTCCAGAAAAATCCAGTGCACATGCCCTCAGCATATCCTCGAGGGTTTGAATTGTCCTTTAGGTTTGACCATCCGTCTGAGGATGATAGGCCGTGTTGAGAGTAACCTTGGTCCTCATAGCCTTTTGAAAACTTTTCCAAAAGCTTGATACAAATCTTGGATCTCTATCAGACAGTATACTTGTCGGTACTCCGTGTAGCCTCACTATGTTGTCCATATACAAGGTAGCGAGCTTATCCAGGTTGTAAGTCATCCGCACCGGTAAGAAATGTGCCGACTTAGTCAATCTGTCAACGATTACCCAGATTTCATCATGACCTTGTCTTGATTTTGGTAGCCCGACTACAAAGTCCATGGAGATATTGTCCCACTTCCATGTTGGTATTTCCAATGGGTGTAAAAGTATGCCAGGCCGTTGATGCTCTGCCTTGACTTGTTGACAGGTTAGGTACTTGGAAACAAAGACATCCACGTCTTTCTTCATTCCGTTCCACCAGTAATTATCTTTCAGATCTCTATACATTTTGGTGCTTCCTTGGATGTACCGAAAATCTTGATTTATGTGCCTCGGTCATGACTTCTTCTCGAATTCCGTTGATATCGGGCACATACAACCGTCCTTTCATCCAAAGGATACCCTTCTCATCATTTTGAAATTCTGGAACTTTTCCTTCTTGGATTTGTTCTTTAATTTTAAGGATGGAGGTGTCTTGACTCTGCTTCAATTTGATGGTCTCTCGGAAACCTGATTGTACTGATAGTGAAGATAAACTTACCTTCCCGAGGTTCCTTCGGCTCAACGCATCTGCTACCTTATTTGCCTTACCCGGATGGTAATTGATTGACAAATCATAGTCCTTGAGAAGTTCCATCCACCTTCTTTACCTCATATTTAATTCCTTTTGGGTGAAAATGTACTTGAGGCTCTGGTGATCAGTAAACACCTCACATTTTACTCCATAAAGATAGTTCCTCCAGATCTTGAGCGCAAACACAACTGCAGCTAACTCCAGGTCATGAGCGGGGTAATTCTGCTCATACGGTTTTAACTGCCATGAAGCATAAGCAATTACCTGACCCTCTTGCATAAGCACACACCATAATCCTCCCATTGAAGCGTCACTGTATATAGTGAAATTCTTACCATCCTCAGGAAGAATTAGTACTGGTGTGGATGCGAGTTTTGTCTTCAGGGTCTCAAAACTTCTTTCACATGCTTCATTCCAAATGAATTTCGAATTTTTCTGAGTAAGTTTGGTGAGTCGAATGGCTATCGAAGAAAATCCTTCCACAAATTTTCTATAGTAGCCTGCTAAACCCAGAAAACTCCTTACTTCAGTCACTGTCTTTGGTTGTGGTCAATCCTTGATTTCCTCCACCTTCTTAGGGTCTACTAACACCCCATATTCAGAAATTATATGACCTAGGAACGCCACACTTTTCAACCAAAATTAACACTTCTTGAATTTGGCATATAGTTCCTTTTCCCGTAGTGTCTGCAAAGTGAGACGCAGATGTTCTCTGTGTTCTTCTTCACTTGGTGAGTACACAAGGATATCATCTATGAAGACAACCACAAACTTGTCGAGGTATGGTTTGAATACCCGATTCATCAGGTCCATGAATGCTGCAGGAGCATTTGTGAGGCCAAAAGGAATTACTGTGAATTCGTAATGTCCATATATTGTCCTAAAAGCAGTTTTAGGGATATCCTCAGTTTTGACTTTCAGCTGGTGATAGCCAGATCTTAGATTGAGTTTTGAGAAAACTTTGGCTCCTTTTAACTGGTCAAAAAGATCGTCAATTCTCGGGAGTGGATACTTATTCTTTATGGTTATCTTGTTTAACTCCCGGTAATTAATACATAGCCTCATGCTTCCGTCCTTTTTCTTTACAAAAAGCACTGGGGCTCCCAACGGAGATGCACTAGGGCAGACCTGTTTCTTGTCCAGTAATTCCTGTAGTTGCTCTTTTAACTCCTTTAATTCAGCTCGAGCCATTCAGTATGGTGCCTTTGAGATTGGTGCAGCACCAGGGACCACATTAATTTCAAATTCTACTTCCATGTCGGGTATCTCACCCGGTAAATCCTCGGGAAAAACATCTGGAAATTCTTGAACAATTGGAATATCTTCCAACTTTGGGACCTCTTCTACTTTGATCTCATCGATCATTGCCAGATAAATTTCTTCTCCTCCTTTTATGGCCTTCCAGACTTGTGAGGCAGATAACAGAGTTTTTCTTTCTTTGGATTTTCCGTGATATATGACTTCTTCTTTAGTCGGAGTCTGAAGTCTAATATCTTTCTTTTGACAGTCTACTATGGCATGATTTTTAGCTAACCAATCCATTCCAAGAATGACGTCAAACTCAACCATATTGAGCTGGATCAATTCCACTTCAAAAGTTTGTTTGCTGATACAAATTTTACCATTTCGATACACTTTGTGGGTTTCAATTGTTTTGCTGGCAGGTGTTGCTACTCTTAACGGTTCACTAAGAATATCATGCTCAAGTCTAAGCTTCTTAGCAAATCTTCTAGACACAAATGAATGTGTGGCACCACAAATTTTGGTTGACCAACAGTCTTTTATTCTTGTTTTCATCTTCACGGCGCTTAATATCTGTTTCCGCACTCATTGCCGCGCCCATCAAATCAGCAAAGTTGTTTGGTTTGAACACCACCAAAGCCGATTGAATCCGGCTGTTTAGTCCTCTCTTAAAACGATGCATCTTCAAGGTTTCATCAGACATAACTGTTGGGACGTAGGTTCCCAGATCATTAAACCTTGAGGTATATTCCAGTACTGTCATATCCGGTGTCTGCCTGAAAGTTTCAAATTCATTCAGCTTCTGCAGACGAAATTCGGCAGGATAGTATTGTTTCAGAAATTCTCTCTTAAAAATCATCCACGTGATATCTTCCACTTTGGCTAGAGATGGTGACACGGTTTCCCACCATTTTCGTGCTCTATCCTCAAGAAACGGTGTTATAACCTCTACTCTCAATTCTTCAGGCACTTCAATTAGGTGTAATTGCGATTCGACATTTTTGAGCCAATTATGACTGACTTCCGGGTCTGGGTTCCCGTCGAAATTTGGAACTCGATTTCTTCGGAGGGATTCATAATGGTATTTAATCCCACGCGGTTGTGGTTCTTGAGGTGGTTGGATGGCGTTAGCCAATGGGTTCACGAACCCTTGCGATGTTGTAGCCACAATAGTAGCTATTGCCATCATATTTTCTTGACTGAGATTTACTCTCGGTGGTGGTGGTGGGTTTTAATCTTGGTTGGCGCCACGAGGGTTACGATTGTTTCGGGGTGGTCTGCCTTCCATTTCCTATAAATATGTATTTTATTAATTTGTTTGCCACAATATTTAGTCAAAGAAATAATTTCATTAAATATATTAAAGATTTTTTTTAATACAACCGATCTTTTCAAAACAAAGGATTAATCAAATATTTCTAGATACAATCGAAGCCTATTCTAGAACTCTCTCTCTCTACTCGTCTATTACTTCTCCGTCCCCTACTGCTTCATTAATTTCTTTTTCCACAGGTTTTCTTCCAGTTGTTCCACGAGTTCTTCCATATTGATCATCTCATTTTGTAGATGCTCGATGTAATTCTGCAATTGTGTGTTGTGGTGATCAAGTTTGTTTACTTGATCCTGTAGTTCTTGTATTGTTGATTGGCTTACTTTTTCATCGATTTCTTGTTCATCGATTCGTTCCTGAAGACGGCGCTGAGTTTTGAAAAGGCTATCATCCCGGATTTGGAGCGTTACCACCTTATCCTGAGCTTTGTTCAATTCTTTTTTGGTTATTTTGTGCTGTCGTTCACACTCTAGGTGGTAGGCAGCATAGCGCCTAACGTCGTCGCACAGTCTTTTCTCTTCCACTCTTGCCTCACGAAGATCCTTCATCATGCATACGTTATTTCCATTCAACTGGTAGTTATCTCTCTCGAGTTTTTCATTTTTTTCTTTCAATATTTTAATCTCCGCCTCCTTTTCATAGAGCTGTTTTTGAAGTTCAGTTATAATCCTTTGATGATCCATGTTTGCTTTCCTATAAAAGTTAAAAGAAATTAATTTCTTACAGACAGATTTATAAAATACTTTATCAATTTTGTAAATTCAATAATTTAAAGATAAATTTTCATTTAGGAATAAGGTGATACACTTAGTACTTTTTCCATCATAATTTTTTTATTACAATCCTCATACTAATTTAGTCGATCATATCTCCACCGTCGTTGTCGCTG
Source organism: Primulina tabacum (assembly GCF_025594145.1). Lineage (NCBI taxonomy): Eukaryota > Viridiplantae > Streptophyta > Magnoliopsida > Lamiales > Gesneriaceae > Primulina > Primulina tabacum. The sequence goes on from NC_134550.1 coordinate 17,886,438, forward strand.
TCACTGTTGCTGTCGTCATCGGCCACCTCTATCGGTGCTTCCTCCTATTCCTTCATGTTCTCGATCACTAGATGCAGGTAGTTATTCTGATCTTGAAGTCTGTCCATAGTGTCGTGGAGCTTCGAAATGTACCGATCTTGCTTGGTGCTGAACTCCTCTTGGCGCTGACGGGCCTGTGTAGCACGTCCTTGCTCTATCTCTACTCTCTCCAGTAACTCTCTGTTGAGTGAAGCTAAGCGTACGATGCGAGCTGAATCAGTTGGTATATGTAGAAGTTGGCTCTCAGCCAAATCCAGATGGTGAGTAAGCCGCTGCACGTCGGTCTCCAGTATGTGCCTGATTTCACTAAGCTCCTGATTTTCCAGTTTCTCCCTAGCCAGTTGCGCCTTCAGAGTCGCAATCTCCCTAGCTTGATTATCTATGGTAAGCTGACGCATACGAAGAGCAGCCTGAGAGCGAGTACGTGGAGCAGCCATTTCCTAGGATAAAATGGAAGTAAAGCATCAGAATCGTATAAAGGATAGAAAGGCACAAATAACAAAGTTGTCGTGGAAAATTTTCGATACTAAGGATTTTCGGAACGATTGAAGGTATAGATTTTCGAATTTCTCAAGGAAAATTTTCGGAAAGGATGAATGTTGGATTTAGATAGGCACTAGGCTTTTGCCAAAATTTGACTTCGTCAAATTTTGTCGGTCAAAATCCCAGCGAGATTATGAACCTGGCGGCTCTGATACCATTTAAATGTCACGTCCCGAGTCCGAAGCGTCGGTGACATCCGGCATTGTTTAATCAATTTCTTGAAAACAATTAAGCCTCGTATCGAAATGCCAAAACCAGTCTTTTTCATAAATTAAACATTGTTTTTACATCGACAATAGAAATAAAAATACATCAGAGTTGCAAATGTGGAAACTGAACAAAAGAAAAATAGATTCTAAATTCTTGAACTTGTTTTTCGATCACCATCCCCAGAACGCATCATGCTCCTCCTCATTCAGTTGTTCTTCACTTTTATCTGAAATTTGTAAGGGGTGAGTGTTTTGGGAAACACTCAGCAAGTGGGGGTCGATCGATTCCAAAGATACATATAGAACTTAGTTTTCTTAAAACGTCCTTTTAACAGACCTTCAAAACTTAATATTCTTAACTTATCATGACAGAAGCAAATCGAATAAATGACAGAAGTTATCAGATGATTCAGAGCAATTCAGAAACAGATAAAATCAAACGGACACAATACTGTTACTCATCTCATTTCAATGGTCAAATTATCCCCAATATGTTAGTTCTCTAAGGGGTGAGGCCAGAACATGGTTTTATACCCACCAATGGGGGCAAGAACAGAACATAGTTTTATATCCACCAATGGGGGCCAGAACAGAACTACAATTCTCGTCCCATTTCAAATTCGAATCGTAACAGTGCAAGAGAATTCAGAAGTAACAGATAGAACTTTTCAGATTTTCAGATTTCAGAGTTTTCATACAGACACAGCGGAACCAAAGATTTCGAAGCATAGAAGAGAACACGTAATCGATCGAAATTTTAAACAGAACAGATACCAACTTTCGAAAATGAAGACATACATACATGCATGTCATGATATACATATTCAAGTTTTAAAAATACAAACGAATATATATCAAAAGCCCACTTACTTTATATTGAAGATAGATCCGAATTTATTTGTAAACTTTGGCACCTTGCCTCTCGAAATTTCTGCAGCACTTCGACGTATTTTTCACAAATAGTGTCTTCACTCCGGCAGCACCTCGACACAGGATGGCAACTCGGGACTGCACGAAAAATCCTTCCTTCTTCTTCTTTGAGTTCGGCCGAATGGTTTTGGGTGAGGGGAGAGCCGAAGTTCTTGCTTGTTTTTCTTTTTTTGTTGAAAGAATTTGCAATACATGGAGTCTCATATTTATAGGAGAATTATGCCCTTTTCCCTACCTAGTGGCCGACCCCTTGGAGTGCAAGCAATGGAGTAATGATGCTCTTAATGGTGGTCAAGGGTATGCCAAGCACCAAGGGTCACTTCCTGCATAATAAAGATGTCCTAGCCCTTAGCTCCTCCCGCAGCTCCTTCATGGGTTAACGCAAAGGTTATTTCCTGCACATTTAACTTGTCCAAACTCTTGGCTCAACTTATAGCTCCATTTTTGGTCTTGTTAGGACAAGCTTGGTTGAGCTTCTTTGAGCTGAAGGATCGAGTCCTTGAGCTGGGGTTTTACTCCTCCCGTGACAATACTTCGATTGATGCGGCTATTTGCTGCTTGGCCTCCTGTTGAGCTAATCCCCGAGCTTTGAAGTTACTTCCTCGAGTTAAATTTGATGAAAATCTAAGTTAAAATTTAAGTTATCTAGTTGGAATGAAATTTTTTCTTTGAGCTTAGTTTGAGTTAAACTTCCAGTTCGTATTACTTACTTGATTTGCTTTGGATCGAAAATCTCTGGTTCTCACAGAAGTCATGGGAATTCTACTCAATTCACATCATATGTCCGGTGGAAGTCACAGCTTTCCGGCATCCAGGCCTCCCCAATAATATGAGCCAGACACTGTCCGCGGGTAGCAATCAACGTGCAACCACGGATGATGGAAGACAAGAAAAAATTAAACTCTTTTAATTTTTACTTTTTCGGTTTGATATAAATTTTGAATCACATTCAAAATGAAGGATTTTAATTAAAAATTGTCTCATCATTTTAATTTAAAAATCATGTGTCATGTTTGTATATTTTACGAATTCATGCAACTATATTATTTAATAATATACATACATGCATACTACAATATATCGCATATATCTTAATATGACATTAACAATAAATAAGGATGATCGATCGCCAACACAATTAGATCCATGTGAGCCAAACATGGATCCAAGTCCAAAACCTAGGTGAATGCAAGGATGCAAATGCAACTATTACAAAAGCTTCCAATATTTTACATGTTTTCATCTTGTTCTTTGGGCCCACCATCTTCGAGTCTAGATCTCCCACTATTTCTAATAATTACATTTAAATAGTCATGGCACATAAGGGATACATCTCATAGGGGTGGGAACGGGCCATAAACCAGGCACACTTTAATAATATCAAATATTAACAAAATGAATAAAACAGTAAAATATTCTAACATATACCTAACACATTGGTCAAGACACTAGATCATCCTTCATGCATTTTAAAATCAAATATTAACATCAATTTAATTAAACAAATTTAATTAATTGATAAATCATATATCTAATAATTATATCACTAACCACCATAATTATTAAAGAATTTAATAAATTAAATAAACACCTTTATTTAATTTCCAATTAAATCGATAATAATTGATTTCTTGTAAAACTCATTTTATCATAAATAACTAAAATCATGTTCTAATTATCATTTTACAAGAAAATTATTCATTTTGTAAAATTTAATTTTCCAAAAGAAAAATTAAACCAATTTTCAAAAATATCAAATTTACCCAAAATTTTGAAAAATCAAAAAATTGCACCCTAGGCCCAAACAATTCAAGCTCATCATACATCACGCTTCCCGAGACACTCCTGGGCAGCCGCCCCTGCTGCCCGCCCGCTGCCCAAACGTTCGGGCAGTGGCGGGTCTCCTGTGCGCGCAGGGCGCGCAGCACGGCGCGGCGCTGGGCTCTGCGCGCACGGTCTGCCTGGAACAGTTCCGGGAAGACCCTAAAAAATTTTTTTTTCCGAAAAATAATTTTTGTGGTGCCATAATTTTCTGAAAAATTTTCTTGTGTAGTTAGAAAATAAATTATTCAATATCAAAATCATACGATCTAGAAAAACCTTGGCTCTGATACCACGGTTGGATATCGGTTTTCTCGTGCCCAAAACGCAGCGAAAGTTTAAAAATTTTAATTTATTTTGACAATCAAAATATATTTGTGTTTGGGCACTTGTATGGTTTATATATTCAAACATTCATAGAGCGTTAGAATTTTATAACTTTAGTGAATAAATCACTTGGCTCCAACCGATTATAAGCGGATATAGATTTTGATGAATCCCTGCGAACGTTCTTCAGAAACTCCTTTCTTTATTCTTTTAATCAGGTCCAAGACTAGATGATTTGTTCCTCTTCTAATTTGCACTAGAAAAATTAGAAGAGATTTTACGTCGGAGATCAAATTTTGAGAGACGACTTAAATTTTCCCCAAAGAGAAGTGGCCGAAATTTGGAGAGGAGGAGAGTGATTTTCGAAAATCACTATGTGTTATGGAGGCTAGGGTTAAGTCTCCTACTTAAATAAAACCTCCATGATCTAATTACCAAAATATAATAATTGGGCCTATTTAATTAACATTAATGGACTTGATTAATTAATTGGACTAGTCCAACTATTTTAATTAATTAATCAATGTCCATTAAAATTTTAATTATTTAGTATGTTGGACTTATACTCTTACAAGCCCATTAAACACACTTCCCACTATATTTAATTTAATATTTAAGAAACTCAACTTTTGAGTTTAATAAATTAAATCAATTATAAATTCAACATTTGAATTTAATATTTAAATTATAAATTCAACTCCTTGAATTTAATCACCGCCAAAATTTAATATTTAATAAACTCAACTTTTGAGTTTAATAAATAAAATTATCAAATTTTATATATTCAACTTTTTGAATTTATTCTCTCAAAATTTAATTATCATAAATTCAACTGCTTGAATTTACTATATCATAATATAAATTCAACTTCTTGAATTTATTCTCTCAACGGGAACAAACGATCCAGTGCTTGTGTGATCCTCAATGGTTCAGGGATACAGCTAGCCGTGGGTTCACAACTCCTTGTGATTCAGGACATAATCCTTTATGCGGGATTACCCTTATTTGCCACATTCTATGTATCAACAATTATTCATGAGAATGTCAGAAATCATTTTTCTGATTAAACTCATCGAACCATGGTAAGAGCGTCTAATATCATCGCCTCATGATTCCCTAGGTATCACTGATAGTGCCTGCAAGAACCAGTCGATTATGATTAGCGTACAGTACGGTCCCTTCATCTCATATATCTCGATCGAATCTGCAACCATTGGTTCATCGAGGGTTGCATAATAATTCGATAACTATGTGATACATATAAATAGTGGCATCGCATATACCATTGGAGAACTCCTTCTCCAATGTACATCTCATATTCTGGCCAGAGATTCAACGCACTATTATTTCATCATATCACATAGGATATCCACACCCGTAGATGAGCGGTGAATCCCCGACTACAATGCACTGGCTCCTATATATGTCGCAATTGTACCCAACCTCGCCATCTGATGACTCTCCTGGAGCCGGTAAACGAGTCAAAGCATAGCCCTAGCATATAGAGCCTCAGTGTTGTCCCGGGTCGTAAGGACCAATGGTATACAATCACAACCATGGACTTATCCTCTCGATAAATGATAACCACTTGAAAAGTTCGAGGGAGGTTGTTCGGTATAATCATCATATGACTACCCATCTGCATGTTTGGACATCTCTATGCCCTTACCAAAAAACGCGGCACACAACATCACATATGCTAGTCTCGAGCTCAAGCGACCTTTATCCATGTTTTAGGCGGCTGAATCGACTAGGAACGAATTTATATCATACAGTGTTTACAAATGAGTCTCAACATCGAATTACGATTCATTTGTATTAAAGTATAATCAAGGTCTTTATCTATGTTGTACACATGGGTATACATATAAATAAATAAATAACAAACCATGAAATAATGAATTATATTAAAATAAATATTGTTTATTACAACTGAGTCAATAAAATCTCTATCCAACAGTTGGCTTATAGGGCATTTACTCTTACATCCACCTCATTCCACCAGGACCTTTTTGGTGATCGACGCTCCTCTATGTTGCTTGCGAGCAGATTCTATGTGAATCTTGATATTTTACACAAAATCTTGATTCTCATTGTCCTCCAATCTTGATTGCGTGTGTTTTGAATTTGGTTCATTCTTTTTATATGTGGAGGAAAGAAAGTCAAATTCACGATGGTCTGCATGCAAGAGTGGGTTCTTCTCAAAATATATGTTTTCCCTATATGCAAATCCGAGGTTTGGGTGCCTCTTACCCTTCCCGAGTTGGATTATTTTACTCTGGGAACCAACACTAAACAAGGCTCTCTCTTGGGTATGCCATCTTTTTCATTGATCAAGTTTGCAGACAAACACAATTTGTTTGTTATTGAAATTAGGCTCTTCGATTTATACGTAGTGGTTCTTGTGACTCATGGTTTTATCTTTGCGAGTTTTACTTCGAATGTACATTTGTTGTTGTCGTTGTTGCTAACATATATCAAAGTTACTGTTTGTGTACGAGATATTAGCTTTTTGGTAGTGAAATTGTTTTGAGACCCAATTTTTTAAAATTTGATTCAGACCCTAAAATTCTAAGGTACACTGAATATGAGACAAAATTCCTTTCTTATTGTAACTTATATCCTAACCACGAAATCTCTAAAACAATATTTTCATAACAGGATTGGTGATCAAACCAGTTTACCTTGGTTGTACCGACGATCGGACTGAGAAACAGTTATATTATATAATATAATAATATAATATCATAATTAATTTATTTTAAAATTTTAAATTTTAAAATGTGTATATAAATAATAAAAAATATATATTTTTCCAAATTTAAAATCTAAAAGTATATATAAGATGAAAAAAAAAATATTTACCAAAATTTAAAAACTAAGTAACAATATGCATATATTCAAAATACCAATTATAGTTATATATTTTTTAAAATAAAAACAATAAATAAAATAAATTATATTATTACTCAAATAATATTTTTAATGAAATTCAAATTTCAAATAATCATGTAAATTAGGAAAATAGGTTCAACCGTTTCAAATAATCATGAAATTCAAATTTAAGATTCAAAAAATTTCTTTTTTCATAAAAAAAAAATCAGAAAATAGGTTCAACCGTTTGAACCTGTTTTGTTTAAGGTTTTTAGGACCAGACTCGCGACTTGTTCTTGGTTGAACCGGCCCATCCAGTCCAGTTCTGAAAATATTGCTCTAAAATAATAAACCATCTATCATGATCAATATTTTCTACTATAGATGATTATTTTCATCATGATAAATATTAGCGTAATTTTTCTAATTTTTTGTGTTATCCATTGTGCATAATAAATAGGGACAATATTCTCAAAATAAATAACAATTTAATTCATTAATTGGATTATCTTTTCTTCTCCTAGCTACCACTAAATTTAAAGAACCATTATCTCAACCAGTCAATAACTACCATATTCAAACCTATCGAAATCTATAATATAAATATTATAAGTGCAAAAATTTATCTTGTGGTAGAATATTATGTTTTTTTTCCCAAAATCAATTTTCAATACTTCAACTTTAAATCTATTTATATAAAAAATTACATAGTACCTAAAATAGGTGTGATTTATTTTATATTTAGGATAAAATACGTATAAAATCATATTCAACAAAAAAAATATTGAAATTTAACATAATTAAATATTTCATTTACAAATTTAATGTGTAACTCTATTTTAATTTTTTAAATAAATAATTGGGATACTAGTTTGAACACAACATATGCGTTGCATGTGGACGTTTTAATTAGAAGATCTTTTAAAGAGTAAAAACTGGCTATATGAACATCAATTGAATGAGGAAATAATGTATAAAAAATTATTGTTCCTACAAATGTATCAATGAGTTGTGAGCTAAAGATTGCGATTTGCAAACTGAATAGAAACTTGAAAGTAAATCGCAACTGACTGAAAAATTGATTGATCTTGTATTTCGTTACTGACTGTTGTTTTTCACTTACTTCACTAACTTCTTCATGAACGAATTTCTCAGCTATTTATAATCTTCGACCCCAAAGGTCACATTCAATGCATTAATTAATGATATCCATTGAGTCATCTTTTATTCCACGTAGACAACTTTTTTCTGACAGATGTACGATGTATCAGACTATTATGCTTCGTCTGTTTTGCTCTGGTACGAAGTGTCAGTTTGTTTGCTGAAATTCAAATTGCAGCTGATGACGTGGCTAACTGATCACGAGTTAAATTGGTCTGTTGATCAGTTCAGATGATCTCTATCTATTCCAACTGATGTCCTTTCAGTTTGAACATTCTGCTATCAGTTCAATTTTGATTGTTTTAGATTAGCTATATCAGTTCTGCGAATAATATTATCAGTTCTAGTCTTCAGTTCTAATATCTGATCTTTTTGTCAATCTCCGATTCATCAGTTTGAGACTTATTAATACTTTATGAGAACTTAAGTTTATTTACTTCAGTTCTTGATCCGTTTGAGTCTGGTAAGTCTCCTTCAGTTATGAGATCAGTTGCATTCTTTCAGTCCAGTTACTGTTTCAGTTTGTCAAACTCTGAAACTTATAAAATCCAACAGTTTTATTAAAATCAAAAGAATTTGTAAAATAATTCTCGAGTCAAAATATCGGATTCTTGTTCATCATTTGTTTCACTAAAATCAAAGAAGTCCTGAAATAATTCTCGTGTTCATGTTTGGAACTTGACAATCTTTTGGAGCATTTAATACGCTCTTTTAATAGAAGTTGTGTCTTTCTGATTATAGAACTGCTAGAAGTACTAGTGTTTTGTGATCTAATTCATTTTTTGTAAACCATAATTTAAAATATTTCCTTTATAAATTTCATACGAACAGTTTCTAACTCGACCTATTATCTAAGAAAGATTAGGTGAAAATTAATTTTTAATAAGAATTAATGCGTCATAATACATTGTTAACATTTCAATCAAAACATCTAATTTGCATCTGGTATCTAAAACGAAAGCAACTAAGAAAACTTCAGTAACATGATAAAGTATTTCTCTCATTTAAATTTCATTTTTTCCACTGGAAACCCGATCATTCATTAGTAATATATTCATAAAAGAAAATAGTGTATATTGGAGCAATTTACTAGAACTAGATGAGTGGTAGGATAATAAATTCCAAATAATTGTTCAGTTGCATTATTAAATGCCTCTTAAATTTCACAAATTGCCTTACATATGTTCCATTGATCCGATAATAGATAAAAACTAGAATTTCCACGATGTTGTGCAAAAAATAAACACAATTAGTCCTTGTATTCAAATGAATCTTGTAGTAATTTATATGTCAAGTTCCAACGACATGGTATATCTCGTTGGAACTTTCTAGATTGCATGCCATTAGCCGTACATAATATGCCCCACTGTTTCATTATATTTGGATGAGCCCATGAATAATACAAAGACGATTTAATTGGTTTAATGTGTGTATCTAATGATTTTAATTCATCTTGACACATAAATTCAAAACATGACAAATGCATGGAATATGAAAAAATAAACCACCAAGTACAAGTTCACATACTTTTTTAAGTTCATCGGTACTCAAATATTAGAACTAGCATTATCAAATGATACAAAAAAATCATCTTTGAAGTTAAACCATATTCTTCAAAAATATAACATATCAATTGAGAAATGTTTTTGGCAGTATGTGTTTCATCAAACACTCGAAATGAAATTAATTTTTTTTAATTGACCATGAACTATCAATCCAATGACAAGTAACTCCCATATAAAAATGAGTTTGCCAATGGTCACTCCAAATATCGAAACATATAGAAACCTTATTTTTTAAATTAGAAAATTCTTTAATTAGTTCTTTCTTTTTTTCATGAACTAATCTCTTAAGTGTTTGAGTTAGCGTAGTTCGTGGAACACGATTTGCATCAGGTTATAGGACGCAAGACATAAATCTTCAAAACTAAATATAGATGCAATACTAAAAGAAAGATGTTCTACGGAAACAAATCTAGCCATTGATTCTCTTAATTGTGCATTCGAGTATTTAAGTAGTTGACAGTTGATACCTCTATCAGAAGAAGCTAATCTTGATAGTTGTTTTTGAGAAAGATCATTACCAAATTCCATTGGATGCTCCGTCTTTATATGTCGGTGAAACGAACCATAACCACCACCTCTTTGATATCTATACGTAAGAGAGCAATATTTGCATTGTGCACGCGTTTCTCCGGATGGAAGCGTAACCTTATGGAAATGCTTAGTGAAAATCGGTCATTTAAGTGGAGGAGTAGATCTAAACTTTGGTGTTTGCACACTCTATTGGGTATCAAATATAGCAAATGGATCCTTGTTATTAAACTCGATATCGTTGATATTGATATCAAGAATTGTCACCTTATTCTTACCCTTACCATTGCGTGATGCACTTGAACCTTCTATTAAATATTTTGTAAAGAAAAAGAATTCTAATAGGAAACAGAAAAATTATGAATATATGATTTTTTGAAGATTAAAACATGTATTGTATGTAATTAAATAAAATGATACTTAGAAATTTAAATAGAGATATAAAGTTGTATATTTGGAGAATGGATATTAGAGAAGTATTTGATGAAAAATGAATTAAGTGTATATATGTTTATAGATGTGAAAAATACTGATAATATAATTTAAACATTCAAATTTGAATTTGAATTGCATGTAATAATTTAACTTTTCAGAGGAGTGTGTGTGCGTATACCGGTTGGAATATGGACGTCTGCAGCTTCCATCCCATTACAGAATTCTGAAATTGCCAATCCAATTGATGCATTCTGAAATTGTTAAAACTGATTGATTTTGGCAAATAAAAGATTTTTTTTTTATTTTGAAAACATATGTATATATAATATATAGTCTAGTGGTTAAGAACTTGAGGCATGTTAAATACTATAGGTTCGAATTCCATATCCAGCCATTTATATTTTAGCTCGTGAACCGGCGGTATATCCTGCGATTAATGGGGTTTCCTCTGTCACAAACCGGAACAGGCCAGCATATACACGGGCCAGTTCCAGTTCAAGCACGTCGAATTGGGTCAACGGTTAACTGACCTGTAGACCCGTTTACGATTCCGCGCAGGGTCACGGTTAATTGTAACCCAAGGACATTTTGCTATTTTTTTTAATAAAACAACATAGTTTTGTAGAATCAAATTAAGTTTATTTCGTAAATATTTTTTATGCATTTTAAAATCTCATAAAAATTCTCATATTTTACAACCTGCTTGTCCTTATGCCATGAAATTTTTTACAAGCTAATAAATTTCATAGAAAAAAGAAAATATTTTAATAATTAAATATGTTATATACAAATAACACGTGTTTCTCACACTAGTGGCTATATTTTTTTCATTTTTTTTATAAAGAAAATAACACACATTCTTTCTTAACTCTCAATTCTATTTTAAAGAAGAAATATTAGTTTTTTTTTCCAAAATTACTTAAAATAATCCATTATTTTTAAAATTTAGTATAGTTTTCTTCTAATATATATGTTTTTAACTAAAAAAAAATTATTTTAGTCTAACTAGTAAAATATATAACCATCACATATGAATTGATTATGGAAAAAACTTGTGTGAGACGGTCTCACGGATCGTATTTGTCAGACGGATATCTTACTTGAGTTATCCCTGAAAAAGTATTATTTTTTATGCTAAGAGTATTACTTTTTATTGTGAATATAGGTAGGATTGACCCGTCTCACATATTATGCTCCGTGAGACGGTCTCACATTAGATTCATTCATTGATTATATGATTATCTACTATTTTGCAAAGACAACTTGAAATGGTATTTAATAATTTATCTCACATTAGATTCATTCATTGATTATATGATTATCTACTATTTTGCAAAGACAACTTGAAATGGTATTTAATAATTTATCTCACATTAGATTCATTCATTGATTATATGATTATCTACTATTTTGCAAAGACAACTTGAAATGGTATTTAATAATTTAATCATTTTAATGGTATATAAGACATTTTTATAAAATAATATGATATAAATAGTTAGAACATAGTAGAATTGTAAATTGTTTGGAGACTGACAAAAAACAATTATTATATTGGGACGTTAAACAATTGGGGAAAAAAATTGTTTTAGTATTGCATCCAAATATCACCCCACCTTTCATTTACATTACTAAATAGCAAACAAACAGTTTTCTAAAATCTTGATTGAGTTTCGTTTAATCTCGCTTAAGCTTGAAATTTTCCGCTCCGCTTTGGCCAAAATGGTCAAACATAGGTAAACCATATTAATCATCAATAAATAAGTTTAAGTGCGATTTTTAAACAAAAATGAAATTGATTAATATTAAGAAGAAGAGAGCACACAAGTTAGCGATTTTATTACTAAGTGATACTAATAATGTACAATCGTGTTTAATAACGATGAAGTGATTTTTTAAAAAAGATTGATGAACAAGAAAAAGATACACATTTGCAAATTTTACTAGCAAGTAATGGTAGTAATATAAAATTTTGGATTGTTAAGTACTATAGCAATGATGAATATGAGGTAGATATTGACACTTTATAACCTACCCAATATATTGAATGTCATAAGTTCATTGCCTAATGAACCAGAAATAACGAAAAAACTTTCTTAGTATTATATGTTTGCATTATGCTCCTTGCCAAAATAATACATGAGAATCTTAATTATTATTCGAATTTGACAAGAAAATGATCTAGCAGCCGATTGGGACAACCTATATTGCATGTCTGTCGAGTTAGCTCAATCTAAAACAACTCAATTTTTCAAAAGCAGGAAACGAGTCAGTGACAGTTGGTCTTCTAAAACTAGTTATCAAAATAGATAATTTGAATTCAAGATTATAGTAAAAAATAAAGTAAAGAAAAAATGTGAGTCAAACTTGAGATCTCAAGGCTCGGATTATAGGGGCTCAAAGTTGGATAGAAAATTAAAGAGTTAAGCTCGACTAGAATCAAGCTTTGACCAACTCACGAGCAATTTATTCATGGTATGCCCGTGAAGGAAAAAATAATAATCGAGGGAATGGAAACCACTCGATATTTTTAATCACGTTAAAGTTCAATAACATTGGAAAAAGAATGAGGTGGTGGAACCTTATAGCATCCGCTGCTATATATATATATATGTATGTATGTATATGTATGTATGTATGTATATGTATGTATGTATGTATGTATGGAATATTTCATGTTCGCAATCTTAATTTTAATGTTAAAAAACTTGCTATTTTGTTTCTAATGATTTACTTTAATGCGCAGGTAGCTGGAACTGATCATGCTTCGAACTGATCAGTTAAGCGAGGTAAAACTGAAGCTATCGAGACGTTAATTGAAAACACCAACCGATCGACCTAATTGAATCAGTTCAACTGACATATCAAAGAACAATTTAATTGACTGATCAGCTGATGGATGATTCTGCAGAGGACCTTCAGAAGCCCGGCCAGCTGATGAAGAGTTCAACTAATGAAGAACACAGCTGACCAGTTCAACTGAGAGAGTGAAATTGGTTCAACTGACGAGTCAACTGATTTCACCAGCCCAACTGAAGATCAGTTCAGATGACCAGTTAGGAACATCAGTTAGGATTCATTCAGTTTCAGATCAAGACAAGCTTATCTAAGTGGATTCTAGCTACGCACAAAGATACAAATATCTATACGATCAAAGGTACAATAATAGACGTTGCAGCAAAGATTAAAGCCGAGAGACTCCTGGAGGCATGTCAGAAAAGTCAAGACACATCTACCAAGGAACGCATTCAAAGCTGCAACGATCACATGTGATGAGTCTTGAAGTACAGTCTCAATGCCTCTATATATGCAAGCTCAAGACCATCAGCAAAACAAAGAGAGAGAGCACATACTAGAATGTGTGAAGATAAAAAGAAAGGGCACGCTTATTTACTTATAGGCTTACAAGAAGCAATCAGCCCAAAGGGAACACTCCAACGTGTTATCAGCTTAGTTTCGAAGCATATTTCCCTCAGTGTGTGAGAACACTTTCGGGTAGTTTTCAGAGATCATTTCTCACACACACACACCCCATTAATCAAATACAGTCTTGCACAAAGACAATAAACTTGTGTATGTAATCTTTGACACACAAACGTTAAACAAGTGTTGATTGGAAGGTGCTGCTTTCAGTCTAGTCTAGGAGTTCAGTTAGCCAGTAAGCAAGTCCTAAGCTGGGTGGGTTATTACACTTGCTGTAATTAATCAAAGTCTTCTAGTGAATCGTATTTGAGGTGGTAGAAGAGGTGACGTAGGAGCAGTTGAAGTCTCCGAACATCAATAAACATATATTATATATTTAACTGTTTAACTATTGTTTTCAAACTAATTTGACCAGGTAGAGCATCCGTCGGTTCAGTTCTCACCATAACTGAACTGATCAATGCAAAAACTAATTTATTCTTTTTCAGTTATTCAGTTACACATGATATATAAATATATCAGTGTTTCTTAACGAAGGATTATTTCGAGTGTTTTCCGCTTGGTTCTATACCAAACTCGATCTAATTAATCGGTGTATACTATTCTTAGAACACGAGCTATTGCAGCTCGTGGAGAATATTTTGTTTGAAGCACCTCAAGGTGCTCTGCAAACGATCTTTCATATATATATATATATATATATATTTGATTGCAAGCCACAAAAGTGTGTGGAACTTTCTGAATACACTCTTTGTACATAGCAATAGATTGAGAAAGAATTTGAGAGGAAAACTTACGTGAGAACACACCAGAGTGGCTCTTAAAGTCTCATTATCGTGTACCTTGTGTTTGATTCTAGTGAAATTTTTATGGCTTGTGCTCCATCCGATATATAATCTCTATATGTAATCTTATTATCTCAGTGGATTCATTACCATTCTTGGTTTCTTATTTGCTCGTTGTTGCGTATCATAACAAACTTGTATCAGAGCCCGACTTCTTGGCAAGAATGGGAATATCGAAAGTTGCGATCGAAAGATTCCATGGCTAGAGTTATTCACATGCACAAACTGAATCCACTATCCATAAAATAAAAAATAAAAAAATTTAAAAATCAGCATGCTACTATCCAAAAATTTCGAATCATGTATCCCAAATTCTAATAAATTATAATGTGTTGAATTAATATTAATACCTGTAAGGAGAATATTGACGAGTTTGCCTCCTCGGCATGCATAGCAAAGACTCGCCATTGAGTCGTCTCCTTCAATTTTGGGAAATATTTTAGAATATGACCAAGAGCTCCTCACTTAAAGCATTTGTCTGTCCCCCATAAGCAAGCTCTTTCATGTTGGCGATTGCACTTCGGGCACACGGGATAGTCATTTAGCTTCTGAGTAGCCTTCTTCTGGGGTTGCAGTCCCTTGCCCTTGAATGGTCCCTAAAATGGTGTCACGTCCTGAGACCAGGGTTAATCGATTCGGGCGTTGTTTAGCAATCACGTAATTGAAAACTAACAAGCCTCGTAGTATAATATAAACCAAAGAATCTTTCATGTATAAAAACTTTTTTTATGCATAAATATCATCAAAAAACAATATACAACAAGATTATTTCATAAAAAAAATTTTAGAACATGTCTTTGCGTATAAACGCTCGAATAAACGATCATCGACGTGAGGGAACGTGGAGGATGAACGGGGAACAATTGCTAAACGATTTCCTTGACAAAAATATGCGAAAATCTCACCAAAGTATGGAGTGGTGGTGGCTGCTAGGGAGCCAAACCCTAAAATTTTTTTGTGTGTGCGTGTGTACATGCGTGCGTTTCAACTATTTTTTTTAAAAAAAAACTTTGCAAATTAAATACTAACTAAACAATTTAATTAAGGCTCAAAATAATTAATAAATAATTAAAAACCATGTTTTAGATTTAAATCTCCTAATTTTGAAATTTGCTAATAGAATGCTTTAAAAAAATTAATTCACCTAAAATTTAAATTTGACTTTAAAATGATAAAATTCATAAATCATTTAAATTAACTAATTTCTTGGCTTAAAAATAAAACTTGACGTTTAATTTTATCACATTAATCGTCTGAAAACTCAACTCAAAAAATACAATTAAATCCCATAAAATACACATGTAAATATTTAAAATAAATTAAACATGTTGAATGCATCATTTAATTCATTCAAATTAATTAACTTATTAAATTATGCATGTGGCATACGTATACTGGTTTTGGACACTACACATTGCCGTCACATAGCTGAGCCAACTTCTCTCGTATCCCCTTTGTGGTTTATCACATTTTGATCTTGCTAAACATGTTCTTGTATAGCATCTTGTATAGGATATCTTTTGCTACAATGTCCAGGTTGGCTTTATTTTTTTCATCTGTTGTCTACTCTGACTGGTGCTTTATTACCATATGTGCTCCACCTTTGGTGATTGCAATGGTTGTATTGGCTTTATGGATCTTCATTGGTCATTCAGCGATGAAATTCCACATGTCAGCATCCTAGGCAAATAAATTTAATTGCGTATGAATTTTTCAGTCATCATAATATTCTTTTGCAAAAATTAGAATCTTGTTAAAATAAGTCATGAATATATATTTTATCAAGGTTGAGAAAAGCCCGTTCTGATATTACTTATTAGGATCGGAAATGTGTTTGGAGGTGAGTGAATAAATGATTTAAAATTCTTTTCCAAATGTTTAAACACAACGAGGTATTCGAACCAGACTAAAAAATTGTTAACTGCTTAAGTGTTATTCTCAATCGGACATATGCTACTGGACCACTTTAAAGTATATTTAAAGTACGGAAATGACGCAACTGGATCTTGATATCAATATAAGAATCTTTTAACAGTGAAATCAGATAAAGTAAAATGCGGTTGAAAGTAAATAACACAAGAGTTTATGGAAGTTTAAAGGCAAACTAATTCTATGCCCCTTCTTCTACTCAGGAAGAAATTCACTACAAGACTTTGGTTTTACAACTTGTGTTCAAACTCACTTCAATCTAGGACTTATCATTTGCCTAAGTTAAAACCCCTAGTATACACCACAACAAATATAGTTACAGAAATGATAGTAGTAGGTGAATCCTAAGATTCAATGTCTTCAATAACTTATGGTTGGGCTTGTTAGATCCAGTGTAAGAAGTTGTTGACCTGCCTTTGGTGATCCTTAATGATATGAATTAAAATGTTAAGCGTGGGAAACATGATCAGTTTTAGATATTTCAAATAAGTTTCCTTAAGATCTTTGAGAGAGTTTGAAGTCTTGTAGAGTGCAATGTTCACCAGATATCTTCAACGACTTGCACTATCTCAATTTATATTTTCCTTCAATCTGCATCGTTCAAAAAACTTGTAAGATGAGACTTTTGCTTCATCTGATAAATGTGTAGCTTTGTAATCGTCCTAAGCACTCAGCATTTAATGATTGTTGTCATCTTTCCAAAAATGGCAACAACCGGTTCTAAAATGTCGATGCTTTAGAGAGAGAATACTGTAACAATTCTTTTGTTTTTTAGGATATATTATGTAACGTACCGTACTTCTGAACTATTTTAAAATTTGCGGAAAAATAAAATTTTTCTTAAATTCCAATAAACTTTCAAACTGTGATCATAAATGAACTGTCCAATCAAAAGCATTTGCAACAGAATGAACACAATTAAAGTTGCTAAAGAAAAATACGTGTTTAAACATTGTAATCAAAACGTGAAATCAGAGTATTTTGAACACTTCATAAAAACTTAAAATATTGCGGTCCTCGGGTTTAGCCTCCTGCTCAGTCCAAGCATGCTCGCTGGTCCTCACCTCTCATCTCTTAAACTCATCCTTAACTGCATTGATCAAGTCTAGTGAGTCTAAAGACTCAGCATGTATAAACTAGAAGTAACAAGTAATACATAATAAAATCACATGCAACTTTAAAATAGAACGTACATACATGAACTTGAACGTGCATATAAAAGCTTGAACATACATACATATCATAGACGTGCCATAAACGTAAAACTTTTCTTAAACATGCTTGCATCATACATACTTGAAATTACATGAACTTCATCATTTTGCGTAGAGGAATGTTTCAAAGCAAGTGACCCATACATAAATACGCCTGATCAGACTAAAGCACAATACTAGGCTGACAGGAAAGATCCACTGCCACATACGTGAGATCCCCATTCATACTTTAACGGGTGGATTGGTCCCTGGTCATACTTTACCGCTTTCCAATCCTGATCTAACCCGTTCATGCTTTAACGGAGTGAATTGGTCCCTGGTCATGCTTTACCGCTTTCCAATCCCATACATAATTTGGTCAAAAGACATTTAGCATACCTCAAAAACTTGAAATATTTTCCTTTGCACGTCGAACATACTTACTTGGCGTTGAAGGATTCGTTGGATCTCGCTTGGGACCACTGCTGCACATACTATCATGAGTTCAAACACTTATCTTGCATAACTTAGACGTAGGTACTCGGGCTCGCCACCGAAGTAAATAAATAGCTTATGACATTCTAAATCACTCGGGACTTGACCTCGTTTAATCATCATACTAAACCATGACATAGAACCTTAAAACAAATCATATATTTAATATTCATACCCACAAAACAAATCCTATACTTTATATTCATATTTGGAAAAAAAATTTTAAAGTGGGTACACGGACCCCGTGTAACGGTCCAGGTAGGCACTGGAATTTTGTATTTTTTGAAGGAAAAAGGACACAGTCTCCGTGTCGGGGTCCGGGTAGCCTCGGGACATGGAAATTCACGAAAATTAGCTATCTTATTCATTCACACTTTCAATCCAAGCCTAAGGACCATGAACCAACACCTCGAGACTCATCCTAGGATGCTATTACATTGATTAAAACCCGTACAAACACCCCAAATGTCCCCAAGCATCGACAAGCAACTTCAATACAACAATAACCTGTAATTCGACATCGTTTCGCTTCCTACAACTTCTATTACATCCCAAGCCAATCCCGACACAAACGAACCACCAAATAACACCTAAATACATCCAATAACATATCTAAATACAATAGCACAAGCTTGGCGATGCCCAACGATGCATGCAACAAATAACTTCAAGAACATGTCAAGAACACATTTTCATAAAAGTCGCAGTTTGAGCAGTCCCACAAAAACAATCATAACTCACTCATTTCTTATCAAAATATTTCAAATTTACTGTCAAATCGAAGGTATCGAAAATTTATATTTTCCAAAAACTCGACCGAAAAATCGCAGTAATTCAAATGATATCGAATTACGAGTTTTAGATCTTAAAACGTTTCAAAAATCGATCCAACAATTTTCTGCTCAAACTTTGCACATCACACATGGATTTTTACGTATAATAAACAACACAATGCATAATACGACGAGATCGACGCAGGAAAAATAGAATAAACATGCCTTTAAATTTTTAACGTTGTCGAAACGACGGCACCAAAGTGGGAAGGAAGCGAGGGTTGATCCGGGACGATCGTGTAACGATTTTCTTGCAACGAAAGTGACGAAAACATGCTGGAAATCGTGGGGAATAGGGGCGAGTGCTCTTCCTTCTAAGAACCCTAGGTTTTGTTCTAAAAATAAAAATCTGAATTGTGGAATAAAATGTGTGTGCGTGATATCGTGAGTGAGTGTGTGTAAAAGTATGTGTGTGCGTGAGTTTGATAGTAATTATGGGAAAATTTTTGTTTAATTAATAATTAACAGCTAATTAAAAATACTAACCCTCCTCTAATTATAATAAAATCTCCAAATTTAAAATAACCTGCACAAGTGTCATAACTTTAAAAGTTTTAAAATTCTAACATCACTTAAATAAATAATTTAGGCTTTTTAAAATACTAAAACTTATAAATC
The DNA here is from genome assembly GCF_025594145.1 of Primulina tabacum. Taxonomy (NCBI): domain Eukaryota; kingdom Viridiplantae; phylum Streptophyta; class Magnoliopsida; order Lamiales; family Gesneriaceae; genus Primulina; species Primulina tabacum. The sequence continues at coordinate 17,906,206 of NC_134550.1, forward strand.
ACTTAAAATGCTCCCAATCTAAACTTAAAAATAATTTACTACATTTTAAAATTGCCAAAATCGTCACCGATCTCTTCTCCTCGATCCTGCATCGAATAATCGCCTGAAACATGAAACTCGAGAAAACTTTTTACGTGCATCACATAAACATAATAATTTGAAATAATGCACTTTCATAAGTTATGCATCTCTAAAAAAATCATTTTCAACTTAAATAAATGATTTAACAATTTAATAAATGCGTGAGTTATACGTGTACTGAATTCGGGCTCTATAGTTCCTCCCCCACTTATATAAATTTCTTCCTCGAAATTAAATCTTACCAAACAACTTCGGGTAGCGGCTTCTCATATCTGCTTCGGTCTCCCAAGTGGCCTCCTCCACTGATTGATTCAGCCAATTGACATTGACCAACTTGGTTACTTTGTTCTGAAGTCTCCATTCTTGTCTGTCTAAGATTTGAATAGGCTTTTTCTCATACGAGAGGTCTAGGGCAGCTGCAACGCCTCATAAATCAATACATGTGAAGGATTAGCTAGGTACTTCCTCAGCATTGAGGCATGGAACACATTGTGTACCCCGGCCAGATTTGGCGGGAGGGCAACACGATAAGCTAGTGTCCCAACTCTGTCAAGAATTTCAAACGATCCAATAAACCTCGGACTAAGTTTGCTTCTCTTCCCAAATCTCATAACACCCTTCATAGGTGCTATCTTTACAAAAACGTGGTCACCTACGGAAAACTCTAGATCCCTTTTTCTCTTGTCAGCATAACTCTTTTGACGACTCTGGGCAGTCTTCATCCTGTCTTGGATCTTAACCACCACATCTGCAGTCTGCTGAACAATCTATGGTCCAAGTTCTGATCTCTCACTTACTTCGTCCCAATGAATCAGCGATCTGCACTTCCTCTCATACAATGCCTCGTAGGGAGCCATACCAATCGATGATTGGAAACTGTTGTTGTAGGTAAACTCCACTAGAGGTAGCTTAGATTCCCAAGTCCCATGGAAATTTATTATACAGGCTCGCAATAAATCCTCCAAAATCTAAATCACTCGCTCAGACTGGCCATCTGTCTCAGGGTGGAAAGCCGGGCCGAATAGTAGCTTCGTCCCCATGGTTGCATGCAAACTCTTCCAAAAGGACGATGTAAACCTCGGGTCCCTGTCGGACACAAGAGAAACTGGGATTCCGTGCAATCGGACTATCTCTCGGATATAGAGCTCCGCGTACTGTGTCCTGGAGAAAGCTGTCTTCACTGGCAAGAAATGTGCCGACTTAGTTAGTCGGTCCACTATAACCCAAATAGCATTGGATCCCCTGACTGACCTCGGCAATCCAACAACAAAGTCCATGGTGATATTCTCCCATTTTCACTCGAGGATAGGGAGTGGCTTAAGCATCCCTACTGGCCTCTGATGCTCTGCCTTCACCTGCTGACAAATGAGAATTTCAGACACAAATCGACGGATATCTCGCTTCATACCTGGCCACCAATACAGAATCTGCAAATCTTTGTACATCTTGGTACCTCCTGGATGAATGGAATACGAAGATGCATATGCCTCTGACAAGATATCCTCTCTGATCGAATCAACACTAGGCATCCACATTCTACCTTTGTATCTCACAATACCATCAGACACTGAGTAGAGTACAATGCCCTTGGCCTAATCCTTCAGTCTCCATTTCTGTAACTGCTCATCTGAAGACTGATCTGCACGGATTCGGTCTAGCAAAGAAGACTGGACTATTAGATTAGACAGCTTAGGAGCTCTGCCCTTATGATAAACCTATAACCCAAATCTCTGAATCTCTGACTGAAGAGATCTCTGTACTGACAGCTATGCTACGACTGCAACCTTTCGGCTCAAGGCATCTGCCACAACATAGGCTTTCCCCGGATGGTAGCTAATTTCACAATCTTAGTCTTTTACCAACTCCAACCACCATCTTTGTCTCATATTCAATTCTTTCTGCGTGAAGAAATACTTGAGACTCTTGTAATCAGTGAATATCTGGTATTTATCGTCGTACAAATAATGTCTCCATATCTTCAACGCAAAGACAACGGCAGCTAACTCAAGATCATGAGTAGAGTAGTTCTTCTCATGCAACTTCAACTGCCTGGAAGCATAAGCTATATCCCGACCATGCTGCATCAACACTGCGCCTAACCCGAGCTTAGATGCATCGGTGTATAACACAAAATCTCCTTGCCTTGATGGCATGGCTAACACTGACGCTGAAATAAGAGCTTGCTTCAAAGTATTGAAGCTCTTCTAACATTCATCACTACATACAAATTTAGCATTCTTCTTAGTCAATGAAGTGAGTGGAACTGCTATCGAAAAAAATCCCTGAATAAATTTCCTGTAGTAGCCTGTTAGGCCTAGGAAACTGCGAATCTCTGACGCATTCTTCGGCTCAACCCATTCCTTGACAGCTGCTACCTTAGCTGGATCCACCTCAATACCACTGCTAGATATTATATGACCCAAAAATGCTACCTTCTCCAACCAGAATTCACACTTACTGAATTTTGCAAACAACTTGCGACTCTGCAAGACATCCAAAACTGTACTCAAGTGCTGATCGTGCTCCTCATGGCTCTTAGAGTAGATAAGGATGTCATCATTGAATACAATGATGAACTGATCTAGGTAGGGCAGAAATACTCGATTCATCAAGTCCATAAAAATTGCTGGAGCATTCGTCAGTTCGAATGACATCACTAAGAACTCGTAATGCCATACCTGGTTCTGAAGGCTGTCTTATGAACATCTGCATCCTTCAACTTCAGCAGATGATACCCCGATCGAAGATCTATCTTAGAGAACACTGTAGCTCCCTGCAACTGATCGAACAAGTCCTCGATCCTTGGAAGTGGGTATTTATTCTTGATCGTTACCTTGTTCAGTTCTCAGTAATCGATACACAGCCTCATGCTCCCATCTTTCTACTTTACGAAGAGCACTGGTGCGCCCCATGGTGAGAAACTAGGGCTAATGAATTCTTTGTCTAGGAGCTCCTAAATCTGCTGCTTGAGCTCTAACATCTCAGTTGGACATAACCGGTACGGTGCCTTAGAGATTGGCACTGGTGCCAGGCAAAAGATCAATTGAAAACGCCACCTCTCTCTCTGGTGGAAGGCCCGTGACGTCATCTGGAAAGACGTCAGGAAAATCACTGACTACTGGCACATCAGTTAATGACGGAGTGGGTACGTTAGGTGCAAAACTAACGCTGGCCAAGAAAGCCTGACACCCTTCGTGAATGAGTCTCCGCGCCTGCATGCAAGAGATCATGCGAAGGGAACTCCTCCATTTAGCTGGCTCAAAGAGGAACTGCTCCATACCCAAAGGTCTTATTAACACTGACCTTTTCTGAAAATCAATAAGAACTCTATTCTTCGTCAGCCAGTCCATTCCCAAAATGATATCAAACTCTGGCATTGGCAGCACAATCAAATCGGCCTACACTAGGTGGCCTTGCAGTTCCAGATCGATGTCTCTGACCACACTAGTAGCTGATAATTCTTCCCCTGATGGGACTGTTACTGAATAGCTCACGTCGAGTCCAATAGACTTAATGTCCAAATGATTAGCGAACGTCTCTGAGATAAAAGAGTGGGTGGCCCCTGAATCTATCAAGGCCTTCGTGGCGACTCTTTTTATGAAAATATTTCCTGAGAGACGTTGGTACAACACAAAGACATATCCCAAAAATTCTAATCTTAGCCTCAAGCACAGTAGAAATTTATATCCCAAGTCACCAAAATTACTAACAAGCACACTAATAATCCCAAAACCAAATTCAAAACATGCATGGCAAAATAATACGGTGCTTAACTAAATGAGTTTACCGGTAAATAATGTAGTGTCTGGGTTCGCCTCCTGAGTATGCATGGCGAATACCCTTCCCTGGGTCGGCTGCTTCCATTGTGGGCACTCCTTTAACATGTGATCGCTGGCTCCGCACTTAAAGCACTTGCCTGATCCCTATAAACACTGTCCTTGATGCTGTCGGTGGGACTTCGGGCACACCGGGTGCTCACCAGGCCTCTGGGGCGCCTTCTGCTGAGGAACAGGACCCTTGCCATTCGGTGGTCCCTGAAATGGATTCTTCCCTGGCTGTCCCTGGAATGGCCTCTTGAACTGAGGTCGCTGTTGCTGCTGCTGCGGTGCCTGATAGGGCCTCTTGCCCTGCCTATCAACCTCAATGTCTCTTTGATCTTGCTCTGCCGCCAAGGCTCCAGATACGACAACGACATAGGTAGTAGGACCAGCAACCCTCACATCACGGCGCAAGATCGGCCGTAAACCGTCCATAAAATGCCTCAACTTCCCTTGGGCATCATTAGCTATCAGGGGCACAAAGTGACACCCACTTTCAAACTTTCTGACAATGTTTGCCACGCTGGTGTCTCCCTGTTGTAGCGTCATGAACTCCCTAGTCAATCTGGATCGTACTTCTTCAGTGAAGTACTTGGAGTAGAATACCTCTTTAAACCCATTCCACGTCAGTGTTTGCAAGTTAATTGACACCGACGCACTATCCCACCACAGTCTAGCGTCCCTTGCCAGAAGGAATGTGGCACACCTGACTCTATCTGCATCATGCAGCTCCATAAAAGCGAAGATCACCTCGATGGACTTAATCCATCCTTCAGCTATCATCAGGTCAGTAGTCCCCGAGAACTCCTTAGGATTCATCCTCCTAAACATTTCGTACACAGCTTCTAGCCTGGGCCTCGCCCCCATGTCCACTACTGCCTGGTTCCCCGCAAAATGTGCGAAGAACTGAGTCATACCTGCAAGCATTTATGCCTGCATATCTGGTGGTGGAGGAGGAGGAGCGTCTCTCCCCTCCTCTCGAGCCTCTCTGTCCTCATCCCTTGCTTTCCGGTTAATCATGCGTCTAGGAGGCATACTGTTCCAACAATTTACCCAACACGTAAACCCAGTGTGCATGCATGTAATATCAATAGCATAAGATGGACGTAATTTGAACTTAAAACATGGACATGCTAAAATCATGGCTTAATGCTTAATACATCGAATAATTCAAAACCTTAAAACTTACAGACTTGAGGTGTGGCTTCGTGAGCTTCTCGCAACTGGCAGTAGGCATAAACCTTTACAAGAACACCGCTTTGATACGAACTGTAACATACTTTCTTAAATACCAATAAACTTTCAAATTGTGATCATAAATGAACTGTCCAACCAAAAGAATTTGCCACAAAGTGAACACAATTAAAGTTGCTAAAGAAAAATACTTGTTTAAACATTGTAATCAAAACGTGAAATCAGATTATTTTGAACACTTCATAAAAACTTAAAATATGGCGGTCCTCGGTTTTATCCTCCCGCTCAGTCCAAGCCAGCTCGCTGGTCCTCACCTCTCGTCTCTTCAAACTCATCCTTACCTGCATCGATCAAGTCTAGTGAGTCTAAAGACTCAGCATATATAAACTAGAAGTAACAAGTAATACGTAATAAAATCACATGCAACTTTAAAATAGAACGTACATACTTGAACTTGAACGTGCATATAAAAGCTTGAACATACATACATATCATAGACGTGCCATAAACGTAAAACTTTTCTTAAACATTCTTGTATCGTACATACTTGAACATACATGAACTTCATCATTTTTCGTATAGGCATGTTTCAAAGCAAGTGACCCATACATAAATACGTCTGATCAGACTACACCACAATACTGGGCTAACAGGGAAGATCCACTGCCACATACGTCAGATCCCTGTTCATGCTTTAACGGGTGGATTGGTCCCTGGTCATGCTTTACCGCTTTTCAATCCTGATCTAAACCCGTTCATGATTTAACGGGTGGATTGGTCCCTGGTCATTCTTTACCGCTTTTCCAATCCCATACATAATTTGGTCACAAGACATTTAGCATACCTCAAAAAATTGAAATATTTTCTTTTGCACGTCCAACATACTTACTTGGCGTTGAAAGATTCGTTGGATCTCGCTTGGGACCACTGCTGCACATACTATCATGAGTTCAAACAATTATATTGCATAACTTAGACGTAGGTACTCGGGCTCGCCACCGAAGTAAATAAATAGCTTATGACATTCTAAATCACTCGGGACTTGATCTCGTTTAATCATCGTATTAAACCATGACATAGAACCCCAAAACAAATCATATATTTTATATTCATACCCACAAAACAAATCATATACTTTATATTCATATTTTAAAAAAAAAATTGTTAAAGAAGGGTACACGAACCCCATGTAGGGGTCCGGGTAGGCACTGGAATTTCGTATTTTTGAAGAAAAAAGGACACGAACTCCGTGTCAGGGTCCGGGTAGCCTCTGGACATGGAAATTCACGAAAATTCACTATCTTATTCATTCACTCTTTCAATTCAAGCCTATGGACCATGAACCAACTCCTCGAGACTCATCCTAGGATGCTATTACATTGATTCAAACCCGTACAAACATACTAAAAGTCCCCAAGCATCGACAAGCAACTTCAGTACAACAATAACCCGTAATTCGACATCGTTTCGCTTCCTACAACTTCAATTACATCCCAAGGCAATCCTGACCCAAACGAACCACCAAATAACACCTAAATACATCTCATAACATATCTAAATGCAGTAGCACAAGCCCGGTGATGCCCAACGAAGCCTGCAACAAATAACTTCAAGAACATGTTAAGAACACATTTTCATAAAAGTCGCAAGTTTGAGCAGTCCCACGAAAATGATCATAATTCACTCATTTCTTATCCAAATATTTCGAATTTACTGTCAAATCAAAGGTATCAAAAATTTATATTTTTCGTATGTTGAAAGTTTTTCCAGAAACTCGACCGAAAAATCGCAGCAATTCAAATGACAGCAAATTACGAGTTTTAGATCTAAAAAAGTTTCCAAAATCGATCCAACAATTTTCTGCTCAAACTTTGCACATCACACATGGATTTTTACGCACAATAAGCAACACAACGCATAATATGACGAGATCGACGCAGGAAAAATAGAATATACATGCCTTTAAATCTTTAACGTTACGAAACGACGACACCGAAGCAGGGAAGGAAGCGAGGGTTGATCCGGAACGATTCTGTAACGATTTTCTTGCAACGAAAGTGACGAAAACTTGCTGGAAATCATGGGGAATAGGGGCGGCTGCTCTTCCTTCTAAGAACCCTATGTTTTGTTCTAAAAATAAAAATCTGAATTTTAGAATAAAATTTGTGTGTGTGATATCGTGAGTGAGAGTGTGTAAAAGTGTGTGTGTGCGTGAGTTTGATAGTAATTAAGAGAAAAGTTTTGCTTAATTAATAATTAACACCTAATTAAAAATACTAACTCTCCTCTAATTATAATTAAATCTCTAAATTTAAAATAACTTACACAAGTGTCATAATTTTAAAAGTTTTAAAATTCTAACATCACTTAAATAAATAATTTAGGCTTTTAAAATACTAAAACTTATAAATCACTTAAAATGCTCCCAATGAAAAATTTTTTTTACCACATTTTAAAATTGTCAAAATCGTCACCGATCTCTTCTCCTCGATCCCGCATCGAATAATCTCCTGAAACATTAAACTCGAGAAAACTTTTAACGTGCATCACATAAACATAATAATTTGAAATAATGCAGTTTCATAAGTTATGCATCTATAGAAAAATCATTTTCAACTTAAATAAATGATTTAACAATTAAATAAATGTGTGGGTTATATGTGTACTGAATTCGGGCTCTACATATTATGATATTCTCATAACCTTGTTTCTCATGTTTGATTGGTCGAATATATTTGGTAGGTAGGATTGCCTTGATCCGCGAGATGTTCGGTTTGATCGGCGAAAAACACTAGCCTTCACACTAGCCTTCACGAAGTTCAGTTGGGCTTAATTCTATCCGGTTGTAAAACTTAGATGATCCGGTCTTGAGCAAGATCCGGCTATGAAAATCATCAGATAGAATGTGCGATGATCCAGCTAAGAGGAGTCTGATTGCCCCTAATGTTGTTAGACACTTTGGACAAAACTTAGGAATTAGAAAATCTCGTGTCATTATAAATTTTTGAATATTTAAAAAATTGGTTTTTTGTGTTTGGATAATTGGTTTGATCTATTCGCATGGATTTATTTGGTTTGTTGATCCCTAAAATTTTATATATTTTATTATAGATTTATTTGTCTCCCTCGATTCGAAGTCTGGACCTCTCACAAGTGAGAATAATACCACTAGAACAAATGCCCTTGTTCAACACAAAACTCGGGGTTTTTAAACTTCTTTGTAAAATTGAAACTGTATTCTAAATCCATGATCAAGTTCTATTCAGATAGCACTGCAAGATTATGTTTCTTTAATATTGGGCTAAGATAATCACACATATTTTTATATTCTATTTTAGTTTTAAATACTAAAAACTGTTGGTCCCAATTGCGAAAATTTGAGATAATAATATGAAAATAAAGAATAAATCAATCGCCGAGATTTACGTGGAAAACCCCTAAAAATTATTAAGGTAAAAACCACGGGTAAGATGAAAAGAATTTCACTATAATATTTTATGGTGTACAACCACTCACTATGTTTCCAAAGAGAACACACTCTCTTAATAAAGGAAAACAAAACACCTCACAAATATTATAGAACTAAGCACTTAAATGCTATAAGATGAAAGAAATATTCGAGAATAAGATGATCTCAACCGATGGAGGAGAGCTATATTTATATAGCTCCTCTGGCTTGTGAACGCGAGAAGACAAATATCAATTGTATTTGCCTTCACCCAAATTTGACAACGCTTGAAAAATATGCCTTTAATTTTTCAACAAATCCTGCACATTCAATGCCATATGTCAATTTGTCTCCAAATTTAATGTTATCTGCAATTTTGTTGACATTTCTCCCACTTGGAGATTTGAATAATAATCAAATACATCTCCACAATCTTACCATTTCCTGCTGCTTCACATTTCTGCTTGGCCACTTGTGGATCTACACCACTCTAACTTTTCAATGTTCACTAGCTTGGTAAAAAAATCAGCTATGTTTTCATTTGTATGGATTTTCTACATATTCATGCTTCCTTCTTCTACTAATTCTCGAACAAAGTGAAATTGAACTCCAATGTGTTTAGTCCTTAAATGAAAGGCTGGATTCCTTGCAATGTGCAAGGCACTCTGACTGTCACAAAACAAAGGAACATTCTCTTGTTTGTGCCCGATCTCCTCCAATAACCTTTTAATCCATATTGCCTCCTTGCAAACTTGAGTAACTGCAATGTATTCTGCCTCTGTTGTAGATAATACCACAACTGTCTGCAGTTTTGAAACCCAGCTTACAGCTCCTCCTACAAGTGTAAACATATACACAGTAGTAGGTTTTCTCTTATCAGGATCTCCTGCATAATCTGAATCGACATAGTCCCTGAGTGTAAAATCTGATCCTCCAAAACATAAAGCAGCATTTGAGATACCCTTAATTTATCTAAGGATCCTCTTAATAGTACACCAATGCTCTCGTACAGGATTATCGATATACCGACTAACTGCTTCTACTGCTTGAGCAATGTCCGGTCTTGTACAGATAATGGCGAACATAAAACTCCCACTGTTGATGCATATGATACTCGATACATCTCCATCCTCTCTGCTTCACTCCTAGGACATATCTCTGAGGATAACTTGAAGTTAACATGAAGAGAGATAGAAATTGGCTTACTATCTTGCATGATGAAGCGTTGCAAGATTTTCTTCAAATAGTTTTTCTGGGAAAGCCAAATCTTTCTTTTAGTTCTATCTCGGTGAACTTGCATCCCCAGAATCTTGTATGCTGGTCCCAAGTCCTTGTATCAAATTCCCTAGCCAACTGTGCCTTCAATCCTTGGACCTGATCTTTGTTGGAGCCTGCTACGAACATGTACATGTCGTCTTCATACAACAGCAAAATAATATAATCATCACTAGACCTCTTGAAATACTTACAAGGGTCTGTACTCAATCTGTTGTACCCAAGGCTCATGATATAGGAATCAAATCTCTTGTACCAACACTTCGACGCCTGTTTGAGACGGTACATATATTTTTTCAACCGCAAACCAAGTTTTCTTTGCCTTTTTGCGCAAAAACTTCTGGCTGAAGCATATAGATTTCTTCTTCAAGATCTCCATGAAGAAACTCCGTTTTAATATCTAGTTGTTCTAGATGTAGTCAAACACTGCACACAATTTCAACACTACTCTGACTGTTGTAAGCTGGACCAGAGGAGAAAATATCTCATTGAAGTTAATGCATTCTTTTTGAGCATATCCTTTTACCACCAATCTAGCATGATACCGCTCCACTTGGTTATTGTCATCACGCTTGATCTTATAGATCCATCTGTTACCAATGTCTTTTCTCCTTCTTGGTAGTGTAACAAGATCCCAAATTTTATTCTTGTCTAATGCCTCCAAATCTTCTTCTATTGCTATCATCCACAAGGATACATATGAGCTTTGAGTAGCCTCGTGTTGAGTAGCCTCGTGGAAACTCGATAGCTCATCATCTGATAATAGACAATATGCAATATTTTTTTCAGTGACATAATCTGAAATCCAACATGGTGGTCTTCTGTCTCGAGTTGACTACCCCACATTAAAAATCTCAGACTCAACATGTTCTTGTTCTTCGTGCTCTGGTACTGCTTCACAAGAAATTTGTCGTTCGTCCGTCTTATTTTCCACCCGAAATATAGTAGTTTCTGAATTCAGTGAGATGATAACATCTATGCTGATGACAAGCTTGTGAACAGTAGGATACCACAAGCGAAACTCCTTTACTCCATCAACATAACCCAAGAAGATATATTTTCTGGATTTCGAATCCAACTTCGATCTTTCTTGCTCATTGTACAGAATGTACAAAGAACTTCCAAATGCATGCAAATAGGAATAATCTGTCGGTTTTCCGGTCCACATCTCCATCGGAGTCTTCAAGTCAATCGCCACTGAAGGATAACTATTGATAATATAACAAGCGGTTTTGATTGCTTCAACCCAAAATGGCTTGTCTAGACCCGCAATCCTCAACATATCTCTTGTTCTGTCCAACAAGGTTCTATTCATCTGCTCTGCCACTCCATTCTGTTGAGGTGTGTAAGCCGTCATGAATTGTCTTTTGATGCCTTCATGTTGACAATATGCATCAAATTCGTCACTGGTAGATTCTCCTCCATTGTCAGTTCTTAGACACTTAATTTTCTTTTCAGAATCAAGTTCAACCAGCGCTTTGAAATCTTTGAAGATCTGGAAAACATCTGATTTCTTCTTGATTGGATACACCCAACATCTCCTAGAAAAATCATCAATGAACGAGAAAAAGTATCTCGCTCCTCCTAGGGATACAATCGGTGCTTGCAAAACATCCGAATGAATCAACTCCAATATGCTTTTGCTTTTGACAGTAGAAGTACCAAACTTTAATCTGTGTTGTTTACTGGTAACACAATAGTCACAAAATGGTAGTGACACTTTTGTAAGTCCCGGCAGGAACTTCCGCTCTGAGAGAATTTTCAACCCCTGTTCTGACATATGCCCGAGCTTTTTATGCCATAACACTCTTAATTATGCTCCTAAACCAATTGATGCAACAGCTAGTTTTGCCTCTTTGTGTGTTTCTCCCAAAAGTACATATAGATTTGCAACAATTTTTTTCGCCTTCATAGCCACAAGCGTACTCGATACGTGTTTTGCACCCGATATCATCCAATTGCCCCAAGGAAAAAATATTTTTTGTCGGCCCCTCCACGTATCGTACCTCCTGTATGGTGCCATAAAAAATTTTAATTTTGATAGTACCGGCCCCAGCGAATTCCAAGACATGATCCCATGAATATTGATCCACCTTATACTTGTTCATAACGATCAAACCATTGTCTTCGAGAAGTCATGTGCCACGTCGCTCCTGAATCCATAATCCATGTTTCACAAAATTTGTGCATGCCTTCTGCAACTGTTGTCGCTTCGCTGAATAAGATTTCACCACCACCTGAAGTACTGACCACATTTCCTTGAGAATTTTTTCGATACTCGTACACTCTTTCTTGAAGTGCCTTTTACCGCCACATTTAAAGCAGTAAATATTTTTTTTATTACTTCTCGACTTTGATCTACCTCGTCTTTGGCTTCCACTGGAGGCACGATCCATAAATCTTCATCTTATCATTGGTAAAGCATCTGTCTGCTTTGATGTTACCAACCTATTTTCCTTATTCTTGCGCTGGCTTTCTTCTCCGAGAACCGCAGTTAAGACATCGTCGAATTTTAGAAAGCCCATAAGAATATTGTTGGTTATGTTGATGATAAGTTGATCATATAAATCTGGTAAATTTTGAAGTAGAAGCTCTTCATTTTCCCTTATTTTATGCCCAATTGAAGTAAGTTGAGCAAATAAAATATTTAATGTGTTGATATGGTCGGTCATCGATGAGGATTTCTCCATCCGAAGAGTATAAAACATTCTCTTTAGGAAAATCATGTTGTGCAGGGACTTGACCTCGTACATCTTTGTCAGAGTATCCCCGATAACTTTTGTTGTTTTTATCTCAGAGATACTTGACAATACTTCGTCTGCTATTGCCAAGTGTAGATTGACAATATCATTATCATTCATCTCATTCCACTTTACATCGTCCGTAATTTCCACCGGTCTATCTTCAATAGCCGTCAATCAATTCTCCTTTCTTAAAACTGCTTATATCATTATTTTTCACAGCATAAAATTATTTTCATTGAACTTTTTTATCTCGTACCTGCCCGCCATTATGTCTACAACAATTTTAGTAGACAGGAAAAAATAATCCTGCCTTGATAAAAAAAATCTCAAAAAATCTTTTCTGATGTGAAAGATCAGTCTAGGCAGCAACCACAAAGTATACTCAAAATTTTAAATCAAAGCTCTGATACCACTTGTTGGCCCCACTAGAAGAAATTTAAGATAAAAATAGAAAATAAAGAATAAATCGGACACTGAGATTTACGTGAAAAACCCCTAAAAATTATTATGGTAAAAACCACAGGCAAGATGAAAAGGATTTCAGTAAAATATTTTATGATATAAAACCACTCACTGTGTTTCCAGAGAAAACACACATACATGATAACAAAACACCTCACAAATATTATAGAACTAAGTACTTAAATGCTATAATATGAGAGAAATATTCGAGAATGAGATGATCTCAACTGATGCAGGAGAGCTCTAACGCGAGAATGCAAATATCAATTGTATTTGTCTTCATCCAAATTTGACAACGCTTGAAAAATATGACTTTTATTTTTCAACAAATCCTGCACATTCAATGCCATCTGTCAATTTGTCTCCACATTTAATGTTATCTGCAATTTTGTGGACAAAAATGTCATAAATAATAATACCGATGATGATGAAATTTGATTATTTACATTATTGATATAATCATAATTAATTCAAAAATGAACACCACAAGACATTGCCATACAAAAAAATATTCTATAGATTTATAGGTTCTACAAGATTCTACCACCAAGCTTTTATAGATAAAGTGTCAAATACATTTTCTTGAAATCTTAGATCTAATCGTTTTCATTGAAAACAATAAAAATCGAAGTACTAAAGATCTCGAAGATAATCGAATCTATTGAAATGCATTAATCGATCAAGCTATCAAGAATTTACGCAAGTCTTCAAATGTATTATGGTCTCAAAAGTTTATCTCATACATCATTCATTGAAAGAAATATTCTAATTATGAAAGACTATTCAATGCCACAAACTGACGTTCTATTATTCAGCGTTACAAGCTAATGAGTAATGAGAGAAGCAATTTGGTGTTGTAAAAGTGATCTATGGCTAGTTTTTCAAGTGACGGATACAATATCTAACTTCGAACATCTATAAATATATGTGTAATTTGATGCTACACACAAATGAGTTTACCCATTAAGTTGGCATATTTCATCGTGTTCTACCGATTAAAGATTGTTTGCATCGGAGGATTTGTTTTCATCACTTTGTCTATTCTACAATCATTTTGAGGATATTAATTTACCATGGAATATAGAAAAACGAATTGCAAATATCATCACCAAAGTCGACGTCTCGAGTTCGAGATTTATTTCATCCCTTCTCGTAATATCAATAATATAATAAAAAGAATTGCAAATATCACGTCAATTGATGTTAATAATGTTATTTTTATGGATAAAAGGGAAAAGTCAATTACTAAAAAAAACAAACATTGAGTTCACATGAAAGCTCGGAACTTGCCATGTGGAGATTCTTGTGCCTTCCATGTTTTTCTCATCCATATTTTGTTCATTTAATTTTTGTACTAATTAATGATTTGACTATTATTGAAATTTGTATTACTAGTATCTTCCATGCATGTACAATTGGGTTTTTGGTTTGATGAGATATGTGATTGTTTTGTTATAATTTTAATTATTATTTGTATAACCCTATTACAACAATATTAAATATGTAATTTGGAAGAAGTAATAGTGAATATTTGAATTTTTCAAAATATATATTAAATGAAAAAATATTATTTTTTCTAAGATGATGAATGTATTTCGTAAAAATCGGTTAATGTCACAAAATTCTGTGTTAGTCGTGTAGCGCATATGCCCAATTATTTGGAATATTCCCCGTCACAATGCATGTCCCATTATAATGAAACAAAACTGGTTTGGATAACATCAATTGTCCAAATTTTGTTTGAAATAAATTAAAATTGTTTTGTCCTCATCATATAGAAGCCACCCACTCCATATCCACACCAATTTCAAATTCCTTGGAAAACTGGTTCTCGTTGACGATTGCGAAGAACGACGATGACAACCTTGGATTAAATTCCTCCTTGAAACTTTCGAAATTTTTCTTTCAAATATGGTGTGTGTGCGCCGTCTGATTTGTTGGAGAGAAGAGTTTGTGTTGCACAAGGAAGTGGCGTGCATAATGAAGGTTTGGGGGTGGGGTTTGACTATTAATACTAAATAAACTATTAACAAGCCTTGGGCCCATTAAGAAGGTAATCTAGGCCCGTTAGTGCTTCATTAAAATATTAAAAATAATTTTGTTTAAATAAGTTTGTGAATTTATTAGTCGGGTTGCTTAAACGTTTTTATTTTTGTTGAAAAACCAACACCGATAAAAATTACGTCCCGGCGTATAAAATCACATCAAAACATTTTATTTTCAAAAGTATGCAAAGCATCAACCATAATTAAAATAATTAAAAACAATTATTTAATAAAAACAATTTCTATTTCTTCAGGCCCTCGCTCTCCATTCCTCGATCGCAACTCGAATAATCCTTAAAAATACAGTTTTATACAGCATGACAATAAAATCATATTTAACATATAATCATGCATGTCGCATAATCAATTAAGCAATTAAAATCAATTAATTAGCAAATTTTCATATTTACTAGATTTGCATGCAGTTGGATTACGTCTTCTTAATTTTGGACCTTACAGTGTTAATGTATTCGTATAAGTCACAACCAACTCTCTTCCTTCAAAAACATGTTTCATAATCATCACTTAATAAAACATGCATATATATAAACTTTTCCTTAAAATCAAGCATGCAATGTAATTTTTTGTATTTACATAAAAATTCGTATCCATATAATCATGAACGTATAAAACATGCAAAATCGTGTTTAGGGCGCTGCCAATGCTGCTAACTCTACCCGAAGATGACCACGCCTAAATCATAATTCAAGGGTTCCTAATCAAGCTTCGCATGACCTAATCCAATCCTCACTAAACTCGGTCATAAGAACGTACCAATACCCAAATGAACCAATGGTGCTTAAACAAAGAGTTCCTCAAACCCTGGACCATCACCTAGGCGTTGACACTGTGGCGCTGCGGCGCTTGGTTAGCACCTAGGCACCCGATGTCAGCGATGCAGTGCTGCCTAATTCGAAGCACAGGCGCTGCGGCGCCTAAAGGGCAGTGCCGCGGCGCTAACCCTACGATAGAAAAGTTCCCAAACACTTCAATGACAACATCTACCCTACGTAGGTCCAACCCGAGCCAGCCTCAAATCAACACTTCCTAGCCAACCTTTGGACCCTTCCTAGACCAATCTAACTAATAACCCTAGCCCATGCACGCTGCAAGGCGCAACAACCTGAGAATCACCCCCAAAGAACTCCAACCGAGACCAACCTCAACCAAACACCTTTGATCGACTCCAAGACCATCACCAGCTGTTCATAGCCCTCTCCCAACCCTGTCACGGACCCAAGAGGGACAGATTCTTGGATGGAATCGAGCCATGCACGGCTGCAACTCCCTAACCTCTCCATCTAGCCATAGCCGAGACATACACCCAAGGAAACCGATCGGCTATCACAAAATATCGAACTCCGACAATTTCCACCCCCTTGAGTCCTTACTTCTCGACATATGCAGCCCCCTAGGACCCTTACTCGGCAGCCCCTTGCACATGGTAAACAAAAACGTGAGTTGTACACAAGATAAATGCATGTTCATGTCAAAACCTTTGCAAAAATGTTGTTAGATGATAGACCAACGAATTTTCACGCAAAAACGTATACAACAACATATAAATTGTGTAAATGATGATACAAGGCGTGCCTTAACGTGTATATGCTCGAAAACTCGAAGATATGCTCGTTGGGCTAGCACTGGAGGAGCGGGGAGGAAGCTTTCTTGAAAACTGTGGAGGAAATCGAGGGCTGCTGCTATTTTTCTCTCAAATATGGAGGTTGTTGAATGGGGGAGGGAGGGGCTGCTGCTAGGTTTAGGGTTAGGGTTTAGTTTAGAATTGTTTAAGTAGAAAATTAACACACTAATGGGCGCTAATTAAAATTTAAAATGATTTTGGGCCAATTAAGCACTAAAATAAACCCATCAAGCACAATAGCACTCTCGAAAAATATTCTGTTTAGGTACGTTTTTGAAAATATTGCCCGAACCCTCAACAAGTCCTCCGAATCGATAAAATTTACGTACCGGTTTAAAATAAGGCCCGACAAATAAAATAGCCAACCAAGGAACATTTTCGAAATTCTCCCTTAAATACACCTTATATTAAATAATTAAAAATAAATATTCAATAAAAAAATATTTTTCCTGATTATCCCCGATCTCTGTTACTCGTTCGAGCGTAAAATATAATTTAAAACCCTAATGCATGAAACTTAAACAACAAATGAAATACTTAATCATTTAATAATCATGCAATAAAATGCATAAAAATACACATATTTAAAATAGATTGCATGCAGTCAGGTTAGGTAGTTCGAATTTCCTAGACCTTGCATTGTTGGTCTCAGTTTTTTATTGGAATTAAATAGACTAGGTTTGTCTAATAGACTGGGTTTGTCTATTTCAAAATCTTGGATATTTTTAAGAAGGTCCAAGTTAATAAGGTTCACCTTAAGGGCTGCTTCTGTTTCTTGAAATTTTTCCATCACTTCCTTAATTTTATCAAACATTAATGATTTAGAATAATTTAGATTTTTAAATAGTTACAAAATTGAATATCTGTTTGAAAATCTTTTTTAGGAATTTCAAAAAAACTCTTTTTTGGAAAACTATTTTCATTGCCTAAATTTTTACCATAATTCTTTTGGATATTTATTTTTTTGCTAACTGGATAACCAATAAAGTAATTTGGACCAATACAATAGTTGGCTGATTCTAGAACTTCAGGAAGGGTTTTAAAACTTTTATATAAAGGATTTTGTTCATTTTTAATTACTTCATCCACTCGCGTCCAGTGGTTGTAGATTCCTGTCATCTTCTCTTGATAAACAACATAATATAATAACTTTTCTGAATCAGCTTCATGTGTTGGTTGGGAAGAAAGATTTATTTGACTGAAATAATAGGTCAATGCATTTAGGACTATGACTTTTTGATTGGAATCGTTTGGTTAGACGTTTCATATTGAATTTAATAAAGTTTTTTCGGATTATTCTAGATTAAATGCTCTTGAAGTCCTGAAACATTTTTGTGAGTTTTCTGGATAAACAAAGAGATTGATATCTCCAGAAGAAAATAATTATGTGGGGGATTTTTGTAGGGAATAATCAAATTTGCTTGATGATGCCATTTTACTGGATAGATCAAATAAATTTGTTAGAATTTTTTTATAATCCTTTTAATATCCATAAGTTTCTATTCTTTTTGGAGAAATATAATTTTTAAGATTATTTAGATGAAATTTTTTTCATTGGATTATTACATTAATACTATTTTCATATATAGAATATGCTTTTATTAAATTAATATTTTTTGTATGAGGTTTTTCTAAGAATTCAAATTTTAATTTTTGTAATTATTTTTAAAAGAGATGGAATTATTATTTATTCTATATGTAATAATTAATCCTATAAAAAGTGCTCGTAGGATTACGGTATGATGTATATAATTAACTCGAACAAATGTAATTTTAATTAAAAAAATCCATTGTTTAATATTGATGTTTTTGTTTTTCAATTAACATTTAATTTAGAATTGTTAGCAGCTAAATATTTTTCATTGTTATTTTCTTAAAAAAATTTAGGTACTATTCTTGATTTTATAAAATTTAAATCAGCACCAATATCAAAATGAGCTATTGTATTAATTTTAAAATTTTCTGAAAATATTAGATTTATTTTTAGCATTTATTTTCTAAGAGTTATTTATCTTAATACAAAGAGAAAGTCTTTTGGAATTTTGCCAAGGTTTCATTGTTTTTAATTTCATTATCTTTAGATTATTCAGAATTTTCAGTATTAATATTATTTAATATTTCGTTTATTATTTCAGAATATTTCTTTTGTTTTTCTTTTAATTTTTTTAGCTCTAGTTTTATTTCTTTTATATCTTTTGTAAATCTTGGATTGTTATCTCCATTTTTTTTATTTTCTTTCTTTTTTCTAAATTATTGTTTAAGTCGTAAGTATTTTAAGAAGTATTTGGTAAATTAATATTTTTTTTATTTGATTTTTCTTCTTTATTTTCTTTGAGAGATTTTAAAATTTTATCATGATAATCCTTTTGAATATTGAGATCATTTATGTTTTTTAGAATATCAAAAAGGAATTATTGATATTTTGAAAGGAAATTAATTTGTTTTTTAGATTTGTTACTAGATGTAATTAATTCATCTATTTGTAAATATTCATTTTCATATTTAGATTTAGAAGAAAAATTTTCAAATTATGAATCATATATAAGACTAAGAAAAATCAATTAAGAGATTAGAAATTTTATTTAATATTTTTTATTTAATTCTCATTTATTTAATGGTTTATTTAATCTACAATAATTATTAGTAAACCCTTTTTTATGACATTTATAACATTCAAAATCTTTAAAGGATTTTTTATGATTTTGTTTGGAATTTTTAATTTTCTTATTAGGTTTCTTATAAAATTTTCTTTTGATTTAGAATTTTTCTTATTGTATTTTAAAAAATTTCCATATGGTTTTTTACGAGATTCACTACAGTTTAATAGGCATTTAGAATGAGATGGCTTATTAGGATTTATATAGAATTGTTGACAGAAAGTTCCTAGTTATTGTTTTGTTCTTTTCATTTCCCATTTTAAATGTTTTTGTAATTTTAAATCTTGATATATTTTTAAACTTTCTCATTGAGTTAGACTAATTAATTGACTATAAGTAAATTCATCATAAGGAATTATTTGTTTTTCACATGATTTCCTAATTTTATTTCTAACATTTTCTCCTAAAAGAATTGGTAATTTGTGCAGGCTTATACCCAACGTAATCTGTGGGACTATCCAAATGTTGAAGTTGAAAATGATGTTGGCACAACTACTAGTATATGTTGGGGATTGATGTAGAGTTTAGAAGGGGTGAATAAACTCTTTCCTTTGCCGATAGATTTTGCAAAGGGTGCTAGAATCTTGTTAGAGATTGTAGCTGTTCTTGTTCAAGATTACGTCCAGCAAATCACAATAATAAGTGCGAAAACAATCCGATGGAGTAGGGTGAAAAACAATAGTAACAATAGGCAATACAACAGTAGTTGTTTCTAGAAGTTCGAAGATAAAATCTTCTACGTCTCCCCTTCTTCTGTTTCCAAAATGTTTCACTAAAAGACTTTGGATTTTACAGTACAACACTCGCACACACCCACTTCAGCATGAATTATCCTTTGCCTACTGAAACTCTTAGTAACTCAACACAATATGATTCAATATGTTAAGGTTCTGGAAAAGACTCTTTTCCAGTTTACAAACTCTTCTTCAAAGGAATATCGTAAGGCGTTTTACTAGAAGAGGTGAAGAAACAGTAGTACCAAGTGATCTCCAAAGATCAGATGTAAGATATTAAGCGTGTACTGCTTTTCTACAAATTGAGCTTGAAGATAACGATTGGTTCACGGTTGCTCAAAGTAACGTTAGATAGATAGTATGTTTCTTGATAAAGAATCAGCAATGTTGTCTAAATGGGTTTGATCCATATATATAGATAACGTGATTCCAACGTCTATAATCAAAACGGCTTCTTTGATTTCTGATAGAAACAGCTTTATTGCCAACAATAGGTTTTGCAAAAAGGCTTCAGAACAATCAGTCTTGTTACATACTAAAATAGGTAATGCGTATTAAATGACTTTGTTCAGCATTAATGAAGCATTTAATACTCGTACTTGGTAAAGTAAGGGTAACATTTAATATATCAAGGATAGGTTCTGTTTCTATTAGTGAGTCAAGTTCTGCCTCTGTTTTCTAAACTGATAAGTACTCGAAGAGTACTGCTTAGTTAAGGCGACATGAAAACTTATGTTTTTATAGTTTTCTGGTTTCACTTAACGAGAACTACTGGTTTTGTATATCATCACCGCAATTAAATTAAGTCTATCAATTTTCTCCTTTGCGGTGATGCCAAAACCTAGAAGTGAGTAAGAAGAGAGCAGTTAAATCACAAGAGATAACAATTATAAACTGAAGGGTAAGTAAATAGTAAATCAGAGTTAAAAGAAAAAAATTAATCATCTGTTTCAATGTCTCTGAAAAGTGTGTCATCGTCATCCAGAGGTTCCTGGCTTCTGAGGGATGATTCTGCTAGATGATGTCTTTCCGATCTACCTTCCTCTGTTCTTACTTCGCTTTCCCCTTTTTGGCATCAAGGCGAGTGAGCACTTCATCCATTCGACCTGACAGACTGATAATGCTATCATTCATCATTTCCAAAAATGAGACTTGATTCGAAACACGATCATTCATAATCTGAATAGATTGAGATTGGGACTCAACCTTGGTGTCAATGGATTCCAGTTTCAAATCAATAGCCTCCATTTTAGTCGAAATTGATCAAAGAGATTACTCATGATCAGCAACTGTTCGTAGAACATCGGATTGTCCAAGAACTGTGTTGGCGTGACTGGTCAAAACATTCTTCCTGAAGAGTTCAGATTCAACCTCAAGCTTAGCTAACAATTCTGCCGTTTTAATGACATTACTCGTTATGTGATCTTGGAAGAATTTGGTGGCGTTGACTTCACCAGCATGTTCAAAAGACATCTTTTTGATGATCTCTGAGATTCTTTCAATATCCGTTTAAGCGAATCAATCTCAAATTCAAGATCAAAATGTTCTTCATCGGAGGATGGAATTTTAGCAAGCATGCGCGCAGATATTTCAGCTAGATGCGCAATGTGAGCAGTGCGAGTAGGTGACTCAGTAAGAAGAACAACTAAGGCAGTAGAGGTAGTGGGATCTGATGGACCAGTAGAGACAGCAGGAATCTGTTCAGTAGAGGATCCTGGAAATTGGCTTTCTTCTGGTTGCATGGCTTCGATGGCCTCCGACTGTTCAGCAACTGTATTTTTATCAGTCAAGATAGCTACCATTTCTCTTCAATGTTCAGAGGAGAAGATTTCCAAATTTGGCAGTGACGGAGATTTGGCAGCATCTGATTCTACTAATGGTTGAGCTACTGGAGAAGTTATCGGTTGGACCATGTCATTAGCCATGGCCGCTTCTGGTGCAGCAGAGATATCAACAACAATGGATTGAATGACTTCATCCACTGAAGCCAGTTCGCGGACAGAGATGAGAGAAGAAGAGTGAGTAGGCAATTTGGGAGAGGCAGGAGTACTAGAGACTTTAGCTTTTGGAGAAGCCATGGTTCTTTCCTCAACTGGCTTTTTCTGAGCAAATTCTGGAACAAAGCCTACTGAATATTGGACAGGCTCACCAAACGACTATTCTTGAGCAAGAAGTTTCTCATTCATCAATATCAAGTGTTCAGAGAGAATATGAATCACGTTCTGATCCTGAGCAGCAGTTGGAATCTTGGCATCAAAGTTAGATTGAAGAGTCTTTAAAACTGATTCCAGTTTTTGTCGCTTAAGCTGCTCCCGAACCTTGTGCCAGTCATTAAAGAAGGTCATTTCTTCATTTGCAGAAATTTCAATATCTTCCTGATGAAGATCAACGCCAGTAGAAACAAATGATTTGACGGCGTGAACCGGCGGTTCTTCAACAAGTTTACCTTTGCCTTTTCCTGAAGATAAGACAGTCAATACGGGTCGAAAAGCAGAAGATCCTGCAGTAGATTCACGAATGACCACTCCAAATGAGGGTCTGAGAATAGGAACAGAAGAGGTGGTGGCAACAGGGACAGCAACTGGTTTAGAGACCGAGGTGACTTCTGGTACAGAAGACACGGCTGCTGGAAAAACTTGTCGCAGTGGGACAACGTCTAAATCAGCAATTGCTGCTGTTTTCTTGATGCGAAGGAGAGTGCAGGCTTTCTTCTTGCAAGGGGTGGCAGGGACAGATGCTCGAATAGGAGCAGCAGAATCCTCAGAGACTGTTTTATCAGAATCCGTGGAGATCACCACTCTCTTTCTCTTTATCTTCTTCTGAGGTGCTTGAGCCTCAGTTTGCGCATCTCCAACCTCCTTTTTCATGGAAATAAATTCAGCTACAGTTGGCTTTGGCCTTAGCGCAAGCACGTTGTCAGCATCAGCCATTGTGACGTAGGAGGCGTCCTGATCAGTAGTAAAAGCAAAGCCAGCATCCTTGAGCATTGTGCTAATTTGAACCGCAAAACCAGAAATTTTCCGTAGCACCATATCCTTCATTACTCGAAATAGGAAAGAACTCCAATCCACTTTGTACTCAGAAGTGATGGCAATCATCACTTGAACCTTTTCTTTAGTCAGCCAATCAAACATTCCGGCCTTCACCAGCAGTGCTTTTGCTACAATGTCAGCGAGCACTTGAAATTCCATCTTCAAAAGCTTCTTAAACAGGATGGAGAGAGTTCCTCTCCAGAAGCTGAGAAACCAAGTAGAGCAACAGACATTTCCTCTTTAGAAATGCTAGAAAATTCAGAAAGACCAGAACAAGGTAGGAAGAAAGTTGATCCCAAAAGGACACCGTCGATGGAGATAGACGCGTTCCCCTGAGAATAGGTGATTTTTCCTTCTTGTATGGTTGCCTTGGCATAGAAATCCAGAAGAGCAGTTTTGTAAATAACGGCAGGTGTTTCCAAAAATTTACTGAGCCAGGATTTCTCAATAGATTGAAACATTTTGACAAGTTATTCATCCTTGATAGTTAGGACGGAGGCAAAGTTAACTTGATAAGCGTTCAAGGTGTAAGCTCCGGCCATTTCTGTAATCAAGACAAATTTTAGATAAGATCTGTAAGAGAGATAAGCAAAAGAAATCAGTAGCTAGTAGGCAAGATTCTAGAAACGTTAAAAGTGAAAGGAAATGAAAGGAGCGGTTAATAATCAAAAAGTGTACACCCGTCAGTGAAACATAAGGACACGTTTCAATATGTTTGCGGTTGAGTATTTGAAAAGTTAAACAGAGGATGTTAGAGAAAAACTAATGATTTCAAAAATTTGAAAAGTAATATAAAAAGAGCGGGCTGTCAATTGGTTACTGAAAATAACCAGAAGAGGGTTTGTCGTTTGATGATAATATCTACTGGAAGTCATAAGGTGCTGAAATATTTCCAGCACTTTAATACAAAATCAGTAGACGCATTGTTTTATCGAAAAGACAAACATCTTTTCTGCTTCTGAAAAAATACGAAAGTGACAGTCTGAAAACGATACTGTTCCCCCTAAATTAATGCAACTAATAAATGTGAAGAAACGAAATATGGGGAAGTGACAGATGATTCTTGATATTCGAGTAGTCAGATAGCCGTCTCTTCATCTCTTCAAGATTCTATATAAATGCCTGTAAGTTCACAAACTAAGTCATTTACTTTTATCAATACAAATAGGTAGAACAAGTAATCTCTCGGAGTCTTCTCCAGAGTCTGAATCAACAGAGGATTTCCAGAAGCAACTTCCAGCGTCTCGTAAGAAGATATTTGAAGACATTCTTTTTCAAGATATGAGGGCTGGGAAGAAAATCCTCAGTTTATAATATGAACAATCAGTAAGATTGTTCAAAATTATTAGGACTAGGCTGTGGAATCACCTCTTCCACAACCACAATCATTCAAGGAGAGGGGTTCCCAGCAGTCCTTAGATAGGTTCCTGCTGAAGTACTTTACACTGAAGTACTTCAAGCTGCTGATATCATCAAATGTAGTAGATAAACATTATGTAATGCTTCTGGTTTTATGAATGAAAAATCTCATTTTATTATGTCTTGTTTATCTACTGCTTTTATTGACTGAATAAGTAAATAAATGATAAGAAAAACTCAGTTTGTGTAAATCAGTAGAACAGTTCGGTTGACTTGAGACTATTCAACTTCTTCAACATTAAATGCAACTTGTCTATAAATAAGATACAAAAAATGTTATCGAAATAACAATTCGATATGTCGGACTCAAGCAATTCGGATGCCTGTAGCAGTACTCATGTCTTGGTAACACCAGAGACACTTCCTCATCTGGAGGCTTTGAAGAAGACCAATGAAGAATATATCTGGATAAAGGTCATGTCTTCATGATTCAAGGTGTAGGATCTTCATAATATGTATCAAAATGGTTTGGCTTCTACTACTGCCCAAAGAGCTACAGCAAGGAAGTACAAACGGGAGTTTGAAGTTGATCATGTTTCTGAGCTTGCTACTGATAGAGTTCTGCTACAATTGATGCTTTGGAAGGAATGGCATCAGCTAGAAAATATTTCCAGTGCATAATCTTTTAAAAGGATTAGGAGTCAAGAGTTGAATAACTGGATTTCTGAGTGGAAAGACTATGTAGGAAATGAATTAGATAGTATAACCTGGTTTCGATTAAATTCTAAATAAAATAACAATAGTTGTGACATGTTGTCTTTGTACTCTTCTGCAAATAAATCAATATTAGTCGAATAATATATAATTGATTTTACCAAAATAATCAAGTTAAATTAATTAAGCCGAGTATATTACGGAAATAAGAAAACTTATTCTCAGGCAGAGGTTTTGTAAAGATATCTGCTGCTTTTAAATCAGTAGAAACGTATTCCAGACGAATGTTCTTCTTCTGCACATGATCTTAATAAAATGATGTCTAATGTGGATGTGCTTTGTTCTAGAATTAAGTACTGGATTTTGCATAATTGCAATGGCACTGGTATTGTCACAGAAGTTAGGTGATTCAGAAGCATGAACTCCATTATCTTTAAGTTGTTATTTTATCCATAGTATTTGTGAACAGCAGCTTCCAGCAGCGAGGTATTCTGCTTCTGCAGTAGACGTAGCTATGGAAGTCTGCTTTTTACTAAAACAGGAGATCAGGCTATCACCAAGGAATTGACAAAAACCACTTGTGCTTTTCCTGTCTAGCTTGCAACCTGCATAATCAGCATCTGAATATCCAATAAGATTAAAAGATGAATCATTGGGATACAATAAGCCGACATTTTGAGTTCCCTTTAAGTACTTCAGAATACGTTTAGCAGCAATGTAATGTGACTGCTTAGGGTTAGATTGAAATCTTGCACAAATGCAAACTGCAAACATGATATTTGGTCTACTGGCAGTAAGATATAACATAGAACCAATACAACCACGATACTGAGTTACTTCTACTGGAGTTCCACTATCATCCTTATCAAGTTTAGTAGATGAGCTTATTGGAGTGGAAGCAGTAGAGCATGCTTCCATGCCAAACTTTTTCAGTAGCTCCTTGGTGTACTTAGCTTGATTTATGAAAGTTCCAGTATCAAGTTGCTTGATCTGCAGTCCTAGGAAGAATATTAATTCTCTCATCATGCTCATTTCAAACTGATCCTACATTAACTTAGCATAAATTTGCACATAATTTGGGGTTAGTTGACCCAAAAATTATGTCATCAACATAAATCAGTACTAACAAAATGTGTTTATTCTTAACTAGAGTAAATAGAGTCTTATCTACTGTGCCGATTGTAAAATCATGATTGACAAGGAATTGTGAGAGGGTGTAATACCATACTCTAGGTGCCTGTTTTAAACCATACAGGGCTTTGTGTAATTTAAATACATGATGAGGTGAGAAATGATCGATAAAACCATGAGGTTGTTCAACGTAGACCTCTTCTTGCAGTAGACCATTTAGGAATGCGCTTTTCACGTCCATTTGATAAACCTTGATATTTTTGAAAGCAGCAAAGGTCAAAAATATTCAGATGGCTTCAAGCCTTGCTACTGGTGCAAAGGTTTCATCGTAGTCTATTCCTTCTTCTTGTTTAAAACCTTGAGCTACCAATCTTGCTTTATTTCTGACCACAGTGCCTTCTTCATTTAGTTTGTTTCTGAATACCCACCGAGTTCCAATAACGGCTTGATGAGATGGTCTGGGTACAAGAAATCACACTTTATTTCTCTTAAATTGATTCAGCTCTTCTTACATTGCTTCTATCCAACTGGGATCCAGAAGAGCTTCTTCAATTTTCTTTGGTTCATCCTGGGAGATAAAAGCAGCATGTATATATTCATTAATCATTTGCCTTCTAATTCTTAACGGAGCTGCAGGATTACCAATAACCAGAGATGGAGGATGTGATTTCCTCCAAACAAAAGGGTTTAAAGAGATTTCTTCCTGGTTTGATATATTCGAAATAGGCTCAGCTGGAGCAGTAGCAGGTTCTGGAATGTTCACTTCTGGTTCTGATAAATCTTGTGCATGAACAAATGGTTCTACCAGAGGAATGTCTGGTTCTGGATTTTGAGTATCTTTAACTCTAGGTTCTGCATCATCTTCACTGTCCAGTTCCAGATGAATCCTGCCTAACCTATTACTTAGATTTGATGCGTTAGAGATTCCAGGAGCACTGCTATCCTCATCAAAGACAACATGAATAGATTCTTCAACATTAAGAGTTCTATTGTTAAAAATTCTAAAAGCTTTGCTTACTGTTGAATAATCAAGAAATAGTCCAGCATCTGATTTTGAATCAAACGCAGATAAATAATTTTTACCGTTGTTGTGAACAAAGCATATGCAACCAAATACATGAAAATATGATACGTTTGGCTTACTCCCTTTCCATATTTCATAAGGAGTCAGATTGTGCCTTTTGTTGATCATGGTTCTGTTTCGTGTGTAGTATGTTGTGTTGATTGCTTCTGCCCAGAAGCGCTGAGAGATGTCTGCATCTGCTAGCATTGTTCTAGCAGCTTCCTTAAGAGTTCTGTTTCTCCTCTCAGCCACTTCATTTTGTTGAGGCGTTCTGGCAGCTGAATATTCATGATGTATACCCTGTTCATCTAAGTATAGCTCAAGAATCTTGTTAGTAAACTCAGTACCCGGATCACTTTTGATTTTAATGATGGAAATAGATTTTTCATTTTGAATCTTTTTCAGAAGCTTGATCAGGAGACTACTGGTTTGATCTTTTCCAGTAAGAAATATTACCCATGTAAATCTAGAAAAGCCATCAATAACAACAAGTGTATACTTCATTCCCCCTATGCTCATGATAGGGATTGGACCAAACAGGTCCATATGCAATAATTCCAAACACCTTGAAGTTGAATTACTACCTTTATTCTTGAAGCTAGATCTCACATGCT
This sequence comes from Primulina tabacum, assembly GCF_025594145.1. Taxonomy (NCBI): domain Eukaryota; kingdom Viridiplantae; phylum Streptophyta; class Magnoliopsida; order Lamiales; family Gesneriaceae; genus Primulina; species Primulina tabacum. The sequence continues at coordinate 17,934,219 of NC_134550.1, forward strand.
TCCCAAGTTGACATGCAGAACATACATGATTTTTAACAAAGTTAATATCGGGCAGTCCATCAACTATGTTCTGCTTCTTGAGATTATTGATTGACTTGAAATTCAGGTGATTCAATCTCTTGTGCAAGAGCCAATGCTTATCAGCAACAGAGGCAACTAAAGATGTAGGAACAATAGCATGATCTAAGTTCCATGAAACTTTGTAGGTGTTGTCTTCCCTCTTTCCAGTTAATACAGTAGACTCAGCAGAATCTTTAACTGTACATATGTGCTTCTGAAAAGCTACAGAATAACCATTATCACACAGTTGACTAATGCTAATCAAATTATAACAGAGATTCTCAACCAGTAGTACATCATTGATAGTTATGTTACCATGAATAATCTTACCATTACCTTTTGAGTTGTCCCCAAAGGTTATCTCTGGTCCAGTACAACTCATTACTTTTGATAGCAGATGTTTCTGTCCAGTCATGTGTCTGGAGCATCCACTATCCAGATACCATGTGGAGCTGCTGATTTTGATTTTCTTCTGTTGTTCCTGCAAACACAAGTTTTAGTATCTGGTACCCAAATCTATTTGGGTCCAAGCCTTATCAGTCTTTTTGTGACACCCTGTCTTGAAACTAGACCTCAAGGAATGCCACATTCCCTAATAATACCTCATAAGAGAATTATGTATCTTTAGAAGTATCACAGGCAGTAATAAGAACTATCAAAGAACTTTATTAGCGGAAGCGAAACGTACAAGTACTAGTAAATTACGATAAAGTTTTACATGTCCAAACTAACATAGACGGTAAGAGTGACAATGACGTAAACATTTCAGACAAACTGACTCATAGACTAAATGACTTATTGTGCCTTCCAGCAATTTATTCCAGACAAAAACTGGCGGATCATACATCGACATTTCTCTCTTTATCCAAATCCTGGTTACCTGGCTCTGGAAATTACAATAGATAAAGAAAAATAGAGATGTTAAGTCTTTAAGAACTTAGTGAGATTTAAATAAAGGTAAATATGATACTCAAATTCGAAAGATGGATACAATGGATAAAGGATCAACATCCGGTTATATGAGTACACATAAATAATAATTAGTAAAGAATAACGAGCCAGGTGAACTAATATACCCGGACCAAAGTCACGTTGTTCAATGGACTCAATCTCCAGACCATATTCCGTTGTCCAGGGCTCTGTTTTGGTCAATCACCTTATCATTCAGTCATTCATTCATTTATTCGATGATTAACCAAAACTTCATTCAGTGGAAGCTTGATAAGAGTCACATCTAGTATGATGATATTACAATGAGAATGTTACATTGAAGCATTCACTCATTTCGGAAAGGTAGTAGCGGCATGAATAAAGAGTCAGTAAGATATAAAAGAACATTCAGGATGGGGCATATTTAATATGCATCAACGCGATTCAAAGATACAAAATTTATGCACAAGCGTAAGAAATCAATAATCCGTAGTGAATATCATTAAAGAATATAATATCATATCATAATTTCCAGGCCAATTGCCAAGGGCTATATAAGAAGAACGATAAAGAATTTCTTCACCTTGAGACTTACTATAGATGAGAGTGAGAGTTCCAAGTTCAAGTCAATCCTATTGACCAATGTGATTTATCATTAGTATAGTAAACATATTTTTTGATATAGATTATCCCTAAATTTTTACCAAAATAAAGAATATAACTTTATAAACTTTATTTATTGATTAAAAGTTCATAAAAAAATTATTTTATTTAATTAATATTTCTTTGTCAAAATTATTTTCTAATACTCAAAAATATCTTTAAAATTTACAATAATTAATATTTGACTCCAAAAAATTATAATATTTCCTATAACAACTCTTATTATAATATTAACTGGAAAAAGAATTCAAAATAGGTAATATTTGAAATTATTTTATCATTAATCGATATATATAACATTTAATATATAACTCACAAAAATCATAATAAATAACTTGTGAGTCGAAAAATTATCAAACTTCATAGCTACTTCCAATGATATATTTTTCAAGTATTGAAGGCTATGAATACTTATACAAAGGTTTATATAATCATATAGATAGTATATCATATCCGAAAATCATAGTATTTTCCTTTAAAAATTTACAGTAAATACAATACTCATCCAAAATTTATGAAACTTGTACAGCAGCCTGGAATCATACAGAGAATGCTTCGGAAAATAAAATTTTCATTTTTCGTCGGCGCGTGTGTTACATGCGTCGGTTCCGTCGGCGCGTGGCCGGCGTCCAGCCACCACGCGCGGCTACTCTTTTTCCAGCAAACGTAAAATATGATTTCCTACAACTCTTATGTTAAATGATTTCTGAAATTCCAGAAGTGAAGGGTGCATTTTATAGGCAATGATCAAGCCTTATCTCCAATCTATGATTAACAAATCTTGATCACCGGTTGGGCAAGAAGGGAGGTGGTGTGTTGGTTAAGCAACTATGATGATGGTATGTAGGTATGTATGCATGTATGAATGTGTGTATATAAATATAATATATTAGTTATTTCATTCATTTATATATATATTTAAAATATAATAATTAATAAAATTTAGTAATTATAATATATGCAAATACCATTTAAGTTATGGGGTGCTACAATCTCCCCACCTTCAAGGAATCTGGTCTCCAGATTCGAATAGCTCTGGGTATTGTTGTCTAATATCCTCTTCTTTCTCCCATGTGGCTTCCTCAATGTTTTGGTTCCTCCAGAGTACTTTGACGAGTTGAACTTGTCTATTGCGAAGTTCTTTGATTCTCTGGTCAAGTATCCGAACAGGTTGTTCCTCGTATGTCAAATCTCCTTCTAGGGTTAAATGTGCAGGGTCCTCTATGGGTGTTGAGTCAGTGAAGCATTTTCTTAATTGGGATACATGAAACACGTTATGTATTCCAGATAGTGTCTTAGGTAGCTGGAGTTGGTAGGCTGCAGATCCTATTCTTTTCAGAATTTCAAAGGGCCCTACAAATCGAGGTTGTAACTTTCCCTTTTTTCCTGCCCTTCGGATTCCTTTCCTTGGAGATATTTTGAGGAGTACTTGATCTCCCACAGCAAATACTAAGTCCTTTATTCTTTTATCAGCATAGCTCTTTTGTCGACTTTGATCTGATTGTATCATTTGCTTGATGATGTGTACTTTATCAATTGCTTCTTCTATAATATTTGGCTTTATAGAGCGAGTTTTCCAATCCTTAGTGCACCGCCATTCTTCAAGATCCCAGTTCAGAGGGGAACGACATTTTCGTCCGTATAAAGCTTCATAAGGAGCCATTTGAATTGTAGCCTGGTAGCTATTATTATATGCAAATTCTATGAGGGGTAGATGATTTCCCCAGCTGTCTCCAAAATCTAAAATACAGATGCGGAGCATATCTTCCAAGGTCTGGATATTTCTTTCAGATTGTCCGTCTGTCTCAGGGTGAGATGATGTGCTGAAATTTAACTTTGTCCCAAGGCATTCCAGAAGCTTCTTCCACAATCTGGAGGTAAATTTTAGATCTCGGTCTGAAACAATTGTTGAGGGTATCCCATGCAAACGAATGATTTCTTTTTGGTATAGACCAGCTAGTTTTCCACTCCATATTTACTACTCACTGGAATGATGTGAGCGGATTTTGTTAAACGGTCTACCACAACCCAGATACTATCAAAGCCTCCTTTCATAAGAGGTAACCCTAACACAAAATCCATGGTTACATGATCCCATTTCCACTCAGGAATTGGGAGAGGTTGTAAAAGCCCTGATGGTCTTTGATGCTTTGCCTTCACCATTTGACATGTAAGGCATTTCCTTACGAAATCTGCAACATCTCGTTTCATGCCTTTCCACCAAAAGTTTTGTTTTAAGTCTTGGTACATTTTGGCTCCTCCAGGATCGTTGGTGAATCGAGATCTATGAGATTCTTCCAAAACTTCCTCTTTTAATGAGACGGGTACATAAATCCGTTTACGATAGCAAAATATACCCTGAGGGTTAGTGGTGAAATCAGAATCTTGCCCTCCTTTGGTCTCTTTTAGCTTAATTACATCGGGATCAATGTCCTTACTTTGCTTGATTCTGGAGTTGAATTCTGGTTCGACTCTTAGTCCTGCTAGATGACCACGTTAATGTATGTGTAACAAGTTTTTTGACTTGACTTGGTTAGTTTCTCTTCCTCCAAGATGGGCTATACTAGCTCTACTCAAAGCATCTGCCACCGCGTTGGCCTTCCCTGGATGGTATAGTATAGAGCAATCATAATCTTCTAGGAATTCCATCCACCGACGTTGTCTCATATTTAACTCCTTTTGAGTAAATAAATACTTCAAACTCTTGTGGTCAGTATAAATGTCAAATGTCGCACCGTATAAATAATGCCGCCATTTTGCTAGGGCAAATACTATTGCACCCAACTCCAAATCATGAGTCAGATAGTTATTCTCATGAATCTTTAACTTCCTTGAAGCATAGGCAATGACCTTCCCATTTTGCATCAATACACATCCCAATCCTTCTTTGGAGGCATAAGTGTAAACCGTGAACCCTTCTGTTCCTTCTGGTAGGGTTAAGACTGGGGCGCTAGTAAGCATCTTTTTTAGTACCTGAAAGCTTTCTTCACACCTTTGGTTCCATTGGAATGTATTATCTTTGCGAGTAAGTTGGGTTAGTGGGGCTGCAATTTTTGCAAAGTCTTGGATGAATCTACGATAGTACCCTGCTAAGCCAAGAAAGCTTCGAACTTCGGTTACATTGCTTGGTTGTCTCCACTACATTATTGCATCTATCTTTGTAAGATCTACTTCAAGACAATTTTCTGAAATTATGTGGCCTAAGAATGTCACCTTTTCCAACCAAAACTCGCATTTGCTGAGTTTTGCATATAACTGATTTTCTTTTAGTGCCTGGAGAACTGTCCTTAGATGATGTGCGTGCTCTTCCTTGCTTTTCGAGTAAACAAGGATGTCATTGATGAAAATGACTACGAACTTGTCTAAATATGGTTGGAAGACTCGATGCATCAGATCCATGAAAGCAGCTGGCGCATTTGTCAATCCGAACGGCATCACTGCAAATTCGTAGTGGCCATACCGAGTGTTAAAAGCGTCTTGGGTATATCTTCTTCTCGGATTCGCAGCTGGTAGTATCCTTGCCTTAGGTCCATCTTCGAATAAACTCTAGATCCTTGGAGTGCATCGAACAATTCGTCAATTCGTGGCAGTGGATATTTGTTTTTTATAGTCACATTATTTAGATCTCGATAGTCGATGCATAGCCTTAGCGTTCCATCTTTTTTCTTTACGAAAACACCGGGGCAACCCATTGTGATGAGCTGGGTCGTATGTATTTTCTTTCAATAATCTCTTTTAATTGGATCTTTAATTCTTTTAATTCTGCAGGTGCCATTCGGTACAAGGTTTCGGACTTGGGCATTGCTCCGGGTGTTAGCTTATAGAGAACTCAATCTCTCTTTGTGGAGGCAAGGAATTGATTTCTTCGGGAAAGATTTCGGGAAAGTTTTGAACAACAGGGATTTCAGATACCTTGTGTTGATCGTGCGGCTTGTTGATCAAATATGCTAGAAATCCTTTCCCTCCCTTTTTATTTATAGTCTGGGATTCTTTGGCAGATATTGATGTTACGGGGAAAGACTCCTCCTTGCGGTTTCCAAATTTTCTGTTTCCCAAATTTGAGAGTTTTACCTTTTTGGAGTAACAATCTAATTGTGCCTGGTGTCTAAACAACCAATCCATCCCTAATATGACATCATAACCTTGAATAGGGAGCTCAATTAAATCGGCCATATATGTTTCCCCATCAATTTCTAGAGGACAGCCTTTGTAGAGAACTTCACTAAGTAACTTATTTCCCATTGGTGAACTAACTTCCAAGATATAAGGTATTTTTACAGATGTTGTTTCTAGATTGTGAACAAAAGTGCTAGAAACAAATGAGTGTGTCGCTCCAGGATCAAATAAAGCTTTTCCAATTTTTGAAAGGAGAATAATCGTACCTTCAACTACAGCAGTGGGATCGATATCATCTTCATTTCCTGTGAGTGCAAAAACTCGGGCTGGAATCTTGGGTTTTTGAGCAGTTTTTGCTGGTATGAGCTGAGATTTCTGTGGACATTCCTGAATGCGATGTTGATCTCTTCCACAAACCAAGCATTTTCCATTCTTTCTCCAGCCTTTTTCTTCGTTATGGTTAGCTAACCCACAGTAACCACATCTTTGCTTGTTAGCTCCTCCTTGAAAATTTTGTTTTGATGTACCTTCTTTCTTGTCAAGCTGAATCTCACTTCCATACTTCCTCTTCTTTTGGCTGACTTCAGTGAAATTCGGGTTACGTGATCTTTTTTCTGATTCTTCTCGCTTAAGGAGTGTTTTGATTTCCGATTCCACTCGTAGAGCCTGGTTGACTGCGATATTATAATCAGTTACTTCTGAGGATAGCGTTGACCAGCGAATTTCTAGTTTTAACCCTTCTACGAACTTTCTCGTCTTCCTTGGTTCGTCTTCCAGGAATTGAGGGGCATAGTGGATTAAGCGGTGAAACTCAGCCTCGTACTGAGCTACTGTCAGAGATCCTTGAACCAGGTCCATAAACTTCTTTTCTCGAGCGTTTCGTACAACTTGGGTAATATATTTTCATTCGAATTCTTTTGTGAAGTTCTCCCGTGTTCTGGGGTATTGTTTCGGTTCCACTGATGATCTGTGACTCTCCACCAATTGTATGCAGCATCCTCGAATTGGTAGGTAGATAGATTTATTTTTTGTTCATCAGAGAAGTTATGAACGGAAAATATCTTCTTGATCTTGGTCAGCCAAGACTCAGCTTGGGTTGCATCCGGGGTCCCTTGGAACCTTGGAGGATTGAATTGAAGGAAATGTTCAAAGGTCCGATCGCCCGTATCCTGGTTCCTTGGTGGATTCTGGCAATACTGAAAGAATTGCTGCATCATTTCGAGTATATGGCGAGGATTAGGTTCTTCTTGTGGTATGCGCTCCTCTCTACGTGGATTATTTTTCTCTTCTTGTCTCCGCTTGGTTGCTTCCATTCGAAGATGCCATGAAGTTGCTATAGTGAGAATTTTCTTTCATAAATAAGAATTTGTGCAATAACAGTTTAAGCTAATCAATAACATATACCATGATATAATTATCTTACTACAAAAGCAGTCATCATTTATAGAGAAAAATCGATAACTACTAGAGAATTTACCATCAAGTCAGAAAAGTTATCACATCAAATAATTTACTAGACCTACTAATACGAGATATCGTTAATTGATAAAAAAACAAAAGGTGATGATTTTTTTTTTAACAATACAACTAATAATCAAAGTCTAGAACAACTCCTCAGTAATAAAAGTCGACTCGGCGACGGATGCAACCTCATCATCTGATATCTCGATGATAACCTCATCAGCAATATCTCCAAGCAAAGGTAAAGGGTCCTCTCCCCAAAATGGTCCTAGCTGCACTATCAATGGCGGCTCCTCAGAAAACTTCTCCAGGTCAGACTCGTACTCGGGGTCTGTCAGCCACCCATCCTCCTCTAAAGCTGGTGGTAATGGGGGTAACTCGGGCTCCTGAAGTGGAAGAACTGGTGGATCAGAAAGAGGGACAACTGGTGGGTCAGCAAATGGAATGACTGGTGGATCAACTGGTGGGACTACTGGTGGATCAACTGCTAGGTGCTCGGTAGGAATGTTGCTAGGTCCTGCTCCATCTCGAAGGCTGGTAATACTTGCTAACACTGGCTCTAATCCATAAATAGCATAGTCGAACATAGTACGAACCTGAGTAAGAATATAATCAAAATGAATCTCAGAGTAATACTCCGCTCTCTGCAGGGCTCTCACCTCTCGATCAACAAACTCGTGTAACTCAGACAGGCTCAAGATCATCCGATCTCTCTCATACACCGCTCGACCTATGTCACCCCTATAGGGTGGAATCTGTCTCATCAGCGCATCCTCCAAGGGAGTGGGATAATACTCCGTAATCCCCATGGCATCAATGTGCCATCTATAAATAGCTAACTGGTTCCTCATGTCTTGATTCTCTTGAGTTAAGCGATAAATCTCCACTTCAATAAGACTCTATCAGTCGCCCTAGCGGCCCTCACTCTATCACGATCCTCAGCAATCTGAAGAGTAACATGGTCAGGATAATACGATAAACCTCGAACTCCAGGTGTGAAAGTCAAGGTCGGGGAATCTGTGCGGACAAAAATAGTGTCTAAATGACCTCCCTGGCTACTGGTAGAGTCGGACATCCTGTGATAAATTAATAAATTTCTGGAAACAATAATGAGTAATTAGCATATATTAAAAGAATCATAATATTTTTTTTTTATTTTTAATTTTAACATTTCTAGGTAACCTATCCTAGCATGATGCTGGCTCTGATACCACCTCTGTGACACCCTGTCTTGAAACTAGACCTCAAGGAATGCCACATTCCCTAATAATACCTCATAAGAGAATTATGTCTCTTTAGAAGTATCACAGGCAATAATAAGAACTATCAAAGAACTTTATTAGCGGAAGCGAAACGTACAAGTACTAATAAATTACGATAAAGTTTTACATGTCCAAACTAACATAGACGGTAAAAGTGACAATGACGTAAACATTTCAGACAAACTGACTCATAGACTAAATGACTTATTATGCCTTCCAGCAATTTATTCCAGACAACAACTGGCGGATCATACATCGACATTTCTCTCTTTATCCAAATCCTGGTTACCTGGCTCTGGAAATTACAATAGATAAAGAAAAATAGAGAGGTTAAGTCTTTAAGAACTTAGTGAGATTTAAATAAATGTAAATATGATACTCAAATTCGAAAGATGGATACAATGGACAAAGGATCAACATCCGGTTATATGAGTACACATAAATAATAATTAGTAAAGAATAACGAGCCAGGTGAACTAATATACCCGGACCAAAGTCACGTTGTTCAATGGACTCAATCTCCAGACCAAAGTCCGTTGTCCAGGGCTCTGTTTTGGTCAATCACCTTATCATTCAGTCATTCATTCATTTATTTGATGATTAACCAAAACTTCATTCAATGGAAGCTTGATAAGAGTCACATCTAGTATGATGATATTACAATGAGAATGTTACATTGAAGCATTCACTCATTTCAGAAAGGTAGTACCGGCATGAATAAAGAGTCAGTAAGATAGAAAAGGATATTCAGGATGGGGCATATTTCATATGCATCAATGCGATTCAAAGATACAAAATTTATGCACAAGCGTAAGAAATCAATAATCCGTAGTGAATATCATTAAAGAATATAATATATCATATCATAATTTCCAGGCCAATTGCCAAGGGCTATATAAGAAGAACGATAAAGAATTTCCTCACCTTGAGACTTACTATAGATGAGAGTGAGAGTTCAAAGTTCAAGTCAATCCTATTGACCAATATGATTATCATTAGTATAGTAAACATTTTTTTTGATATAGATTATCCCTAAATTTTTACCAAAATAAAGAATATAACTTTATAAACTTTATTTATTGACTAAAAGTTCATAAAAAAATTATTTTATTTAATTAATATTTCTTTGTCAAAATTATTTTCTAATACTCAAAAATATCTTTAAAATTTACAATAATTAATATTTGACTCCAAAAAATTATAATATTTTCTATAACAACTCTTATTATAATATTAACTGGAAAAAAAATTCAAAATAGGTAATATTTGAAATTATTTTATCATTAATCGATATATATAACATTTAATAGATAACTCACAAAAATCATAATAAATAACTTGTGAGTCGAAAAATTATCAAACTTCATAGCTACTTCCAATGATATATTTTTCAAGTATTGAAGGCTATGAACATTTATACAAAGGTCTATATAATCATATAAATAGTATATCATATCCGAAAATCATAGTATTTTCCTTTAAAAATTTATAGTAAATACAATACTCATTCAAAATTTATGAAACTTGTACAGCAGCCTGGAATCATACAGAGCATGCTTCGGAAAATAAAATTTTCATTTTTCGCCGGTGCGTGTCGGTTCTGTCTGCGCGTGGCCGGCGTCCGGCCACCACGCGCGGCCACTCTTTTTCCAGCAAACGTAAAATACGATTTCATACAACTCTTATGTTAAATGTTTTCTGAAATTCTTGAAGTGAAGAGTGCATTTTATAGACAATGATCAAACCTTATCTCCAGTCTATGATGAACAAATCTTGATCACCGGTTGGGCAAGAAGGGAGGTGGTGTGTTGGTTAAGCAATTATGATGATGGTATGCAGGTATGTATGCATGTATGAATGTGTGTATATAAATATAATATATTAGTTATTTCATTCATTTATATATATATTTAAAATATAATAATTAATAAAATTTAGTAATTATAATATATGCAAATACCATTTAAGTTATGGGGTGCTACAATTTTAGGGACCCACATTTGTACAATTCTTGGTGACCTTGTACTTCGGGTATCCAAAACGTTGTGTGCAACAGAAGGTCTATTATTTCTAACAGTATGCATATTGGAATGTTGTTCTTCCCTTTTGTTTGTGTTGTCTGGTCTGTATCTCTTCTGAACAGGTCTAGAATTATAGTACTGGTAGTTTTTAATCTTCATAGAGTGTTGTTTTCCTGAGTTGAATCCTCCACTGGATCCAGCACTCTGGTGAACTCTCCCCTTAGGTTCAACATAACCCAGACCATAATGCTTTCTTCTGTTCATCTGATTTACATTCCTTTCAACTCGAACAGTTGGTACTTCAGGTTCATATACCACACTGGATTTGACAAAGTGAATAAATTTCCCTTTGCCTTTATCCAGTTCTGGCTTGGTACTCGTTTCAGAAGTGCTTTTATTATTGCTGAATCCGAGACCACTTCTGTCACCGGATTGCTTCTGCAATTCTTGCATCTTTTCCAATGAAACAGACGACTTATTCCATGCATTTACCAGAACAGACATCTTCTGATTTTCAGACCTCATTGTCTGGTAATATGCATTTACTCTTTCATTCTCAGTTCTCAACTTACTTTTCTCGACTTTTAAATCATTGCAGCTATTCTCTTGTAAACAAGTGAACTTACTGACTTGATTTTTTAAGTTTTGATTTTCAGTCTTAACTTCCTCGAATGACTGAGAAAGTTTTGAGTACTCTTCCACCATGTCATGCAGTGCTTTAATCAAATCAGTTCGTGTAAATTCGTCAGATTCAAAGTCAAGTATCTCTCCAGATATCGAGGTTGGTTCGATATCCGCCATAAGACACTTGATCTCTTCTGCATCACTTTCGCTAGAATGACTTTCTAAGTCAGAAGATTCAGAACTAGAATCCGCCCATTTAGACTTGCTTTCCTCAGCAATCATTGCTTTGCGGTCTCTTCTGAATTTATTGTCATTCCTTTTGTATTCCTTCTTCTTCTGGTCATCCTTCTTAGGTTTTGGACAATCAGCAATAAAGTGACTGATCTTTCCATAGTTAAAGCACACCATATCACCAGGTGGTGAATCCTTCTTGAAATTTTGATTAGGATTTTGGTATGCTCGATGATTCTTTTTCATAAATCTGGAGAATTTCTTCACAAAGAGAGACATAGTATCATTTTTGATCTTTTCAGCAGTCTTTTCAGAAGTGCTCTCAATGATAGTAGCAGGTACTGCTTGTGGAATAACTACAGCAGCAGCAGTAGAAGTAGTAGCAGCAGTAGCAGCAAGAGCCTTGGTTGGCAAATTTGTTGAGGGCTCTTCTCCGCTTCTCACTTCTAGCTCGAACTAATAAGCCTTCAAGTCAGCGAACAAGTCATATAGCTCCAACTTGTTTAGATCTTTAGAGACTCTCATAGCCATTGTTTTGACGTCTCATTCCCTGGGTATAGCTCTCATCACCTTGAGTGCTATTTCTCTGTTGTCATGCTCTTTACCAAGAGCAAGTTCATTAACCAGGCTGCTGAAACATTCATCAAACTCATTTAAAGTTTCACCGGCCTTAATTTTCATATTTTCAAACTTCTGCATTGCTACAGACAGTTTATTTTCCTTTGTCTGCTCATTTTCTTCACATATTTGAATGAGCTTTTCCCAAATTTTTTTCGCAGTAGAGCACATCTTGATTTTGCTAAATGTATTTTTATCAAGAGTTTTATAAAAAACGTCCTTTGAGACGTTTTCGAGATTTGCTTTCTTTTGATATTCACCAGTCCATTCGCTTTTTGGTTTTTCAACCATTTGCGGTGCACCATCAATAACAGCAATAGCTGTATTATGCTTTAAAATCTTTAATTGATCATCTGTGATGACATACCACATGTCATCATCTTGGGCTACAAGATGAGCTTGCATACGGATCTTCCAATCATCAAAATATTCTTTTGAGAACATAGGAACCTTGCTGAAATGTGCCATAACTGTTTGTAAATATTTCAGAACAAGAGAAATCTGCTCTGATACCACTTGTTGGGGATAGATGTAGAGTTTAGAAGGGAGGTGAATAAACTCTTTCCTTTGCCGATAGATTTTGCAAAGGATGCTAGAATCCTGTCAGAGATTGTAGCAGTTCTTGTTCAAGATTATGTCCAGCATATAACAATAATAAATGCGGAAACAATCCAATGGAGTAGGATGAAAAACAATAATAACAGTAGGCAATACAACAGTAGTTGTTTCTGGAAGTTCGAAGATAAAATCTTCTACTTCTCCCTTTCTTCTGTTTCTAGAAGGTATCACTAAAAGAATTTGGATTTTACAGTACAACACTCGTACACACCCACTTCAGCAGGAGTTATCATTTGCCTACTGAAACTCTTAGTAACTCAACACAATATGATTCAATATGACAAGGTTCTGGAAAAGACTCTTTTCCAGTTTACAAACTCTTCTTCAAAGGAATATCGTAAGGCGTTTTACTAGAAGAGGTGAAGAAACAGCAGTACCAAATGATCTCCAAAGATTAAATGTAAGATATTAAGCGTGTACTGCTTTTCTATAAATTGAGCTTGAAGATAATGATTGGTTCGCGGTTGCTCAAAGTAACGTTGGATAGATAGTATGTTTCTTGATAAAGAATCAGCGTTGTTGTCTAAATGGGTTTGATCCATATATATAGATAACTTGATTCCAACGTCTATAATCAAAACGGCTTCTTTGATTTCTGATAGAAATTGCTTTATTGCCAAAAAAAGTTCCTGCAAAAAGGCTTCAGAACAATCAGTCTTGTTACATACTAAAATAGGTAATGCGTATTAAATGACTTTGTTCAGCATTAATGAAGCATTTAATACTCGTACTTTGTAAAGAACGGTAACATTTAATATATCAAGGATAGGTTCTGTTTCTATCAGTGAGTCAAGTTCTGCTTCTGTTTTCTAAACTGATAAGTACTCGAAGAGTACTGCTTAGTTAAGGCGACGAGAGAACTTCTGTTTTTATAGTCTTCTGGTTTCACTTAACGAGATCTACTAGTTTTGACTATCATCACCGCAATTAAATTAAGTCTATCAGTATATATTCTCACGTAGTGCATGAGATTAATTCACAATCACTGCAATTGGTGGTAGAATTACCGGTGTTAGAGAATGTCAGCTTCCATCGTGATGATGTTGAACCAACCAAGGTTATGAATATCGATCGTTTGTTGCACAACATAGGTGATTTTGTAGCTGATGATGATGCTTTTGAAGACGACACATTAGAAGAATATGATGAACCAGATGATGGTACTGTTGAAATTGACGAGGTTGATAGTATATAAAATGAAAATAACGACACAATGTCTGAAGAAGTAAGAAATATATATTTCATATTACTCTTGGTTTATCGATTCTTTATATAATTGTCCATTTATTCCATGATTTATGATGCCATTCATTTATTCGTATTATTAGTTTTTCTTATTTTTTTTACAGGATGTCAAGTTTGAATGCTAGTGATTCTGGTACTGGAGAGGGTGATCTTGGAGGAGATGGAGGAGGCAGAAAAACAACATGGAGAAGACAATCTTGTAGTAAAGTTCTCGAGAAGGCGAAAACAAGATAAATTGGAAGTTGAGTTTGAGAGTATACAGGAGGTGGTGTTGGAGAAATATAAATGCATCACCAAAATCGGAAGAACCATAAATTTGGTTTTTTATGTTTATCTCTTTGCGATGTTGCTTCTTTGTGTTGTCAAGTTTAAGTTTTAGCATAATATTTAGGTTTTTTGCAATTTTAATATTTTTTCATGTATCCTCTTCCATATAAAAAATGATCAAAATTGCAGAAATAACTATATCATATTAGATATCAATTTTGATAATATAGAACATCAAAATTGCAAAAAATAAACATAAAGATGGGAAAAAACAATTTTTCCCACAAAAATGTGAACATGAACTAATAAGTTATTATCGAAAAACTACATCAAAATACATCAGCAATGGCATACGATCATACAATGGGAAAAGTTTAACGAAATGGAAAACAGAACTAGTTTTTTGACATTCTTTAACATGCATAATTGCATAAACTGTTTATTTTATTTTATTTTACTGGTTTAATAAATTAATTGTATTGTAATAATTTTTTCTAAAAGTAATTGTTTGGTAATATTAATGGAATCAAACCGTCAAATTTTCGAAGTTCTCGGCCTTTTTCTTTTGAGTCACCTGTTTTGAAGAAAAGTAGCAATACAGCTTCCTTGACAAGTCCTACGACAGCCCATAACTCAACAAAAGTGTAACTTAATAATGTGATGATAAATTAAAGATTCTCAATCTTTTTGCTTGCTCAATATTTTATCTTACCTTATGTGTAATTGAAATCCATCACAATTATTATTGAAATTCAATAACTTGATCAGAGTAAATTTGAAATTCAGTTATTTTTCTCATCCAAGAAATTTAGTGAAATTGAAATTCATCGTAGGATTTAGAATTCTGATCATGACTCAATTCTTCTTTACTTCTACGTTTAAATTGAATTTTTTGGTTCAGATGCAATTGTCTCTTTTATTAATTTCGTTTTCAATATATGATTATTACTTCATGCCATGTTTTCTTAATTAAATTTTTATATATATATATATGATTATTATTTCATGCTAGGAATGCTTAACGGACCGGTTCGGAACTGGAACCGATCCGAAACCGGTCCGTTATGCCCAGAACCGGATCCAGTAAGGACGAAGCGACCTAAAACCATGTACAATTCATTGTTTGGTGGTTTGAACCTGTTCTGCATGTTCTGAACCGGTTCAATCGGTTTCGGATCCGGTTTCGAACCTATTCCGGTCTGTAATCGGATCCAACCCGGAATCGGACCCAGAACTCGAAATTTTTTTTAAAAAAAACCCCTTTGGGCCGAGGGCCTTATTGCAAATATATATATATATATATTAAACCTCAAAAATCACTTATAAATAGATGTCATTTTTTATATTTCATACATCAACTTCCTAAAAATTTTACATTTCTCTACAATCAATATCTTTCTTTGCTATAACTTCTCTAAATATATTCAATAATTGTGTTATTATTTTATCTATAATCAATATTTTTTTATTATTATTTATTTACTATTTCGCAATTTACTCATATAAATAATTTGAATTTCAATATCATCTTCAAACCGTGGTGGTGGTGGGGGCGAATACGCTTCCGACTTTGGTGAACATTTTGGCTACATCCCCGACTTTGATGAAGTCGAACCTGGCCACGAGGATGAAGAAGCCATGGAATTCCCCAACAAAGATGTAGTGACGACATCGTCTACCCGAGAAAGCAACACAATGTCAACCAGCACGATGACAGCCCGTGCAAAGCGAAGCAAAGTTTGGGATCACTTCGATATTGAACAACAAGGTACGAATAACTCTTTTGTCGTATGTAAAATTTTCAAAACGAGATATTCTTACAAAACGGGTGGTGGTTCCGGGGGGAACCAACACAACAACAAATTAATCTTTCAAGTGGTAAAGATTTTACAATTACAAAAGAAATTTCTCGAAAAGTCATCGTAAAGTTTGTTACCAAATGTTGTCAACCTTTTATAATTGCTGAACAAGAAGGTTTTGTTGAATTTACTAATACTATTCAACCTGGTTTCACTATATTTCAAGGCACACACTTAAAAAATATTGTCTTGATATTTATAAAGCATATAAAGAAACACTAAAATCGCATCTTTCAAATATTTCTTGCAGAGTTAGTTTGAAAATTGATATTTGGACTAATTTAAAATATGAATCTTATCTTGCTGTTACATGTCATTGGATTGACAAAACTTGTACTATTCAAAAAAGAATTTTAGCGCTAGATTATTTAGAATTAGCACACAATGCATACACTATAGCTAGATATGTTTTAAATGTTGTTAAGATTTATGACATACAAAATAAAATAATGTCGATCACGTTTGATAATGCGAGTGCCAATACTATTGCAATTAAATATCTTAAAGATTCACTAAAACCAATTTTAGATGGTAATTTGCTTCATGTTAGATGTGCATGTCATATTATCAATTTATGTGTTAAATGTGCATGTGATGAGCATATTTCCATTGTAATAGAAAAATTCAAATTATGTGGGAAATTATTACGTGAAAGAAGATATGGACGTGACTGGAAAACAATAGTCGAATTAAACGGAATTAAATTTAAAAAATTTCCTCTTTCTGTTGAAACTAGATGGAATTCTTTATATCACTTGCTTAATACTTTATTACGTTTTCAAGATTTAGTTACTCTATATTACAATAATATTGTGGTAGAATCTTTAATGCTAACTGACGATGATTGGAATATTTTGAGTAAATGTGTATCTTTGTTAGAAATTTTTAAAGAAGCAACCGAGAAATTTTTTGGCGTTAACTACCCTACTTTTACCATGTTTCTACATTTGCTTCTCAATATGTTTTATAAATTTATTGAATATCGTGATGATTCTGTTATGCGTGATTTTGTTTCAAATATGGAAAAAAAATTTTAAAAATTTGGGAAACTATCCCAATTGTGCATGGTTTAGAAACATTACTTGAGCCTACAAAAAATCAAGGAGAGTTATACATGATTTTTGAATATTATGCTTAATTTCTTCGGAAGAATGTTGACGATCAAAAGAAGTCAATCATGCATTCTCTCCAAGAATTGTTTGATTTGTATGCTAGTGAACGATGTGATGAGCCGAGTGCGCAACCAGAGGAGATGCCGACATATAAAAGCAAAAGTGGAGCACTGAACATCTTTCAGAGTTTGAAACGACAAAAGTTCAAAGGAAAATCGAAGACAACAACCAATTACAATGAGATCCAAATTTATCTAAGCCAATATATTGAGACTACGGATAATTTCGATGTTTTTGATTGGTGAAAAGTAAATTCTAAATTTTATCCAGTGTTAGCTGCAATTGCAAGAGATGTCCTACCAATTCAAAGTTCAAGTGTTGCTTCTGAATCAGCATTTTCAGTATGTGGAAGGATCATTGATAAACAAAGAACTAAATTAAAGCCAGAAACACTTTCCATGCTAACATTCCTACAAGATTGGTTGGCAGCAGAAAAAAATAATAGGACCGCTGGAGTGATCGACGAATTTCAAAGCTCAAGCTCCGACGAAGATCCAGTATTCAAAATATATTTTAATAAATCGAGATGAATTTTAGATGTTCAATTGTAAAAATAAATGTTTAAGTTATTTTGTTATAGTTTTTTTTATGTAATGACAATTATTTGCAATCAAAATACTAAATAAAAAATTGTCCATTAATATTACTAATTTTAATTATATAGTAAAATATACTAAATTAGAGTTCGGAACCGGTTCGACCCGAACCGGAACCCGTTTATTAACAGTCGAACCGGTCAAGGGTTTCGATTGGTTCCAAGTATTTCAACTTGGAACCGGAACCGGTTCGGGACCGGTTCCTAACCGGTTCAGACCGGTCCGAAACTCATCCGACCCAGAACCGGTCCGAAACCGATTCGATGGAACCGTTAAGCTTGCCTACTTCATGCTGGTTATTACCTTTAATTAATTTCGTTTTCTATATGTGATTATTACTTCATTTCTATATATTATTATTACTTCATGCTGGTTATTACCTTTAAGTAATTTCGTTTTCTATATATGATAATTATTTCTTGTTCATTATTTCTGTATATTATTATTACTTCATGCTGGTTATGACTTCATGTCAACATGAAGTAATAATCATATATAGAAAACGAAATTAATTAAAGAGACAATTGTAAAATGCAAATTGAAATGATTATTACTTCATGCTGGTTATTACTTCATGCCATTTTGTAATAAAAAAACTTGTCTCTCAATTTCAATTTACATTTTGTAATTTTCTCTTTATATATATATATATAGAGTATATATGTATGTATTTAATATAGTGGCTATATATATATATATATACACCATAATCTTTTCTTCACAAAAAAAACTACCATTATTTTATTCATCAGTATGTCTTTCCAATGTGTATTAAAATAATTACATAATGAGGAGTGTAGCGTACCGTATTTTTATTACTAAAAAATTTGCGGAAAAATTAAAAATTTTCTTAAATAAACGCGAACATTCAAATTCGATAAAAGGAATAAACTGTACGTCTCACAAGTTGTTGCAACCAAAAGATTTGAAATTTAAAGTTTGACAAAAGTATAAAATGTTTTTATAAAACTTAAAACATGGCGGTCCTCGGGTTTAGCCTTCCGCTCAGTCCAAGCCTGCTCCTCGGTCCCCACCTTCAGTCTCCTCATATACATCCTCACCTGCATCGATGAAACCTAGTGAGTCTAAAGACTCAACACGTATAAATCGGAAGTAACAAGTACTAAATAATAAAATCGCATGCAACTTTAAAATAGAACATACATACTTAAAACTTGAATTTGCATATTAAAAACTTGAACATACGTACATAAATACTTAGACGTGCCATCAGCATAAACTTTTCTTAAACGTGCTTGCATACTAGAACATACTTGAACATACATAACTTCATCATTTTGCGTAGAGGCATGTTTCAAAGCAAGTGACCCCATAACATAATCGCCTAATCAGACTAAACCACAGTACTGGGATGACAGGGACGTATCCATTGCCACATACATGAGATCCCCGTTCATAATTTAACGGGCGGATTGATCCCCGTTCATAATTTAACGCTTTCCAATCCTGATCTAAACTCGTTCATAATTTAACGGGCAGATTGGTCCCCGTTCATAATTTAACGCTTTTCAATCCTAAATATAATTTAGTCACAAGACATTTAGCATACCTCAAAAACTTAAAATATTTTCTTGCACGTCAAACATACTTACTTGGCGTTGAGGGATTCGTTGGACTTCGAATGGGGCCGTTGCTGCACATACTAACATGAATTCAAATGATTAACTTGCATAACTTAGACGTAGGTATTCGTGCTCACCACCGAATTAAATAAATAACTTAAGACTTTCTAAAACACTCGTGACTTGACCTCATATAATCTTTGCGTTGAACCATGATATGAAAACCCAAGAGCACAATAAAGTTTTCCCAAAACAGGTGCTACACGGACCCCCTGCCCAGGTTCGGCTACGGGTCCGTGTAGGTTCGCTAAAAGACCTACCGAAAAGAGTGAAGGACACGGATCCCGTGCTAGGGTCCGTGTAGGGGTTCGGGTAGCCTCGCAAATTTGACACCGAAAAGAAACAAAGGCACGGACCCCGTGCCCTGGTCCGTGTGGGGGTCCGTGTCAGCTCGCAAAAAGGACAGTCAAGAAGAAACAAAGACACGTACCCTGTACCCTCGTTGGACGCGAACTCGCGAAAATTCTATACATGCCATGATTATTATCCTAGACTCGATTATACAGACCATGAACCGACACCCCGATACCCATCCTAATATTCCATAACATCGAACCAAACTCGTACAATGCCCCAAAGCAACGACGTTCACCCTACGACACATACGACACAAAAATACGACAAATGACATCAAATCGTTTCCTACAACTTCTATCTAATCCCAGTGCCTATCGACATGAAACGAAACCTCAATAATACTCCCAACATCATTACCAATATACCTATATGCAGCAACGATCATCCGTCGATCCCCAACGAAGCCTGCAACATTAAAACTTCAAGAACGCAGCAATATCATAATTTTCTTAAAACGCAGTTTGAGCAGTCCCACGAAAAACACCATAACTCACTCAATTTTCATCCAAAAATTCGAATCTTAAATCAAATCGAAGGTATTGAAAAGTTCTACGTTTTTTGAATTGAAAGTTTTCTCAGAATCACGACCGAAAAATCGCAGTTTTACAAATGACGGCAAAACGTAAATTTGTGATCCAAAAACGGTTTCAAAAGTGATCTAAACATGATTGCTCAAACTTCTACATATCACACGTGTATTTTTACGCATAAATAACAACGCAACGCATAATATGATGAGATCGATACAGAAACGAAAGAATATACGTGCCTTGATATTTAAAAATACCGTAACGACGATATCGAAGCGGAGATGACGTGAGGATTGATCCGGGACGAACCTGGTTCGATTTTTCTTGAATAAAAGTAGCGAAATTTACTGAAATCTATGTAGGAAGGGGGCGGCTGCTGAGTGACTCCAAGAACCCTAGTATTTGCTATTAAAAATGTGTAATTGAGAATGAATGTGTAAGTGTGTGTTGTAGCGTGAGTTTTAGTGTGTGAAAAAATGTGTTTTGTTGACAAACGTGTGTGTGTGTTTTAATTAGGGGTATATAATTTGCTTAATGATCCTAATTACCAAAATAAAATACACCATGCTAATTTTAAAAGCTTTAAAAATTCAAAAATCACTAAATACAATAAAAAGGCTTTTAAAATGCTAAACTAAATAAATTATTTAAAATGCCACATCCTCAACTTAAAATAAAATACTGTATTTTAAATATCCAAGACCGTCACCGGTCTCTTTTCCTCGATCCCGCTTCGAATAATCGCCTGAAACATGAAACTCGAAAAAAACATTTTAACGTGCATCACATAAACATGAATAATTTAAAATAATGTATTTTCATAAATCATGCACTGCCAAAATCAATTTAAAATTAGTTAAATGATTAAATAATTAAATAAATACATGGTTATACGTGTACTGAATTCGGGCACTACAAGGAGGTTTAGAGAAAATTAAATATTTTTTGTTGATATTGGAAGAATTTTATAAATCAAATGACAAATAATAAATAATCCATCATTATTATTATTTTCACATTGAGAACCCGTATCCGATATTTTTTTATGCACTCTAGATTAAACCCAAAAAGATAATGCAATAACATGAAAATGACGAAATATAAACACTTTCTATGCTACGTTGTTATATAATAATATAGCATCGATCATTTCACTCGATATATAATCATGATCTATAACTAACCGTTTAACCAAAAAACACACACACTAAACAAAAAAAATGTTACATAGAAAAACACATGCATAACCGAAATCCCACATATGTGCTCATTTCCGAGCGTCAATTTTTTTGGGGGGTTTATTTTTTTATATAATTTATATAATATTCTTTTATTCTAAAATCGAATTTATAATATATTTAATCAGAACAAAACGACGTCGCTGCCATGAAAATCACGTGAATTCTCCATATATAGACTCCTGGGACCACGAGTCGCGAAGCCATTTTAGCAGCATTTGCGCCTTTCGCTTAGCTCTCACCGTGCAATCGCTCTGCACCAGCATCAGCACCAGCACCAGCACCAGCAGCTGAGTCAAAACGCCGGCTGCCAACTCATTCTTCTGGGCCTTCTCCGACGCCGAGTACAGCGAGAGCAGAGCTCCGGCTGCATACTCGGTGGCGCGATCTGAGACCTTCAAGATGATTTTCAGCAGTAAGGGGACCACCATGGCGTGCGAGACGAATGCCGCGCAACCTGATTGGATCCGACATAAAAGTTCCACCTTCGCTAGTGCTCTCTCGGTGTCGCACATATGACATATGGAACTCCACCAACCTGTCGACCAGCGCCTCCATCCGCACCTGCCGCAATAGCCTTGTGCCTGTGCTGCATCGCGAGGCACAATGCGAATAGAGATTTGATTCCGATCTTCAAAGCACTGGGGTATATTTCAAAATGCCAACAATTCCATCAAAAACTCCTTCGACGCCGCTTATTTGTGCTCGGAGCTCAGGCAACCTTATCCCTGCCACGACACTCTCAATCATTGCAGCGAAGTTTACTCGAACGTCGATAGAGGAATGGAGCAGTAAATTCACCAAATAATGAATCCGATTCCGGTCAGCTGCCACGTACATACAATTCTTTTAACACTCGGGTATGCAAATTTAGCGCATTATATTTTTTCCTCTAGTTTGGATCATAAAAAATGTATATGCATTATTCCTTCACATTTTAGTTAAACCTTTTT
Organism: Primulina tabacum; assembly: GCF_025594145.1. Classification (NCBI taxonomy): domain Eukaryota; kingdom Viridiplantae; phylum Streptophyta; class Magnoliopsida; order Lamiales; family Gesneriaceae; genus Primulina; species Primulina tabacum. The sequence goes on from NC_134550.1 coordinate 17,956,683, forward strand.
CAACGTGACTCTCTTAATTTTTATTTTTAAAAAACATAAAATTAATAATCTAGTCACATATAAATTGGACATTATCATTTTATTCTAACTTTTGATATAATATGTTAAATTATTATTACCTTAAAAAACTCCAAATTGCTATATATGTATATAGCTATAACATATATGTATATATTGCTATATATAGGCGTTATATATATATGGCTATATATAGCCATATATATATATATATGTAGATATATATATCGCTATATATACATATATATATATAGCCATATATGTATTATATATATTACTTGTCTCTCAATCACCACAACTATATAATACTTGGCTCTCGGTCACTTCTACTACCGTGAGTAGTTCACCCATAATTTGGTTTTCACTTCTTCGTCAGGTAAGATCTCTTGTAGTGCTCGCATACATGATGTTATATATTAATATATTTACATAATTTGCTGCATATATATATATACTAGCTGATCTTCATATATTTTAAGTTGAAATGTTTCGATTATCTGCACCATTTCAATTTAGATGAACATACTACAATTACTGCTTAGCTTGATAGGAATTTTTTTTTTTGGCTTTCTTCTCCGGGGAAGGGATTTTAAGTAACAGAAAAAAGTAAGTTAAAGCAGTATCAATGACCTAATTTAACTTAACGAGGAGCATAAATAAGAGATGAAAAGAAAATGTGATAATCTGAACCATTTACCTCAAGAGGCCGTTCATTTCTAAGGAGACTCTTCACCTTGTATAGTTGATTTTCTATCAAATATTCATGTCTCAAAAGTTTGGGATCTCTGGTTAAGAGAACCCGCTTCTGTTTTAGTGCTTGATCTATCGAATCTCTGAAGAAATTTAGTTCCAGGTTAGTTAATCAAGCTTCCGTCATTTCATGATACAAACTAATAAGATACTAACTCTCAACAGTACCTGTCTGCGAACATAAATATGCCACCTAAAGAAAAGTGATTATATAGGGTACCTGGCATCAGGCCTCTTCGAATATGGAACTATAGCATCTACCCCCAACACATCGCAAATGCTTCGCCAAGCCTTCAACCTGAGGGAACCAAAATAGAAAATTCATCCATCTCAAATAACCAGCTACCAAACTAAGCTACAGAAATTTCAGCCAAAAGAAAATCTTGTAAAGGAAGTTAATTCTTTAACCATTATCTGATAAACATACCATCAACTCACATAAAAACTTAGGGAATCCGTCACCACCCAAGGAGGGATCCCACGGAGGGGGGCCATGCTGACTATCTACTATTTCTAGGGTATTTTGCTTGCACTCCAGTACTGTATAGGACTTTTTGGTTTTCTTTTTTGATCTGTGATTTCTATCGGAGTCCTTCAACAAGATTCTATCACCGTACTTCCTAAATATCCACAAGAGAATGCTATCCACTTCTTTGTTGATTTTACACGAGTTAGAGGAATCCACCTTGTTGGAAACTAAATTTCAGTGATTTTACAAACTAAGCATCGAATTTATTGGATTAACTGATCAAGTTACCAGGCTTCGCAAATCGACTATCACTTGCCTAACTGATGATTAATGTGCTTAATATTAAAGGCAACTGATACCAACGCAACTGATTTGCGCAACTGAATGAGGAGTCAACCAATTGATCAGTCGTAAACTTATCAGTCGATATATTCAGCCGAAAACACTCAAGCTATTATCCTTCAGTTGATCTCTCAGTTGTACACGTCACCAGTTGAGAACGACAACCAACAAATAGTACAACAGACTGCAACTTGTAGTGGAACGCCGCATTTCAGAGATTGCAGTGTACGAATGTCAGAGAATATTGACGTGGCAATCAACGGATATATGGATTCAAACGTTATTTATTATTACCGTTGAGAGGGAAGCCTATAAATAGGTGAAGAGGGCAACTGAGAAGAGAACACGAACTACTATTCTATTCAAGCTTGTTGTTACTATGCTAAAATCATAACTCGTACTCAAATATTGCAAGCTCACTCTTATCAGATATATCAGTAGCAATAAAGGCTACATTTACGAGCTTATTAGCACTTTGAAATCTTTGTTAGATTCATTCAGTCGTGTAATATTTCAGTCACGCACTGTAAAAGTTTTTGTGAACTAAGAGTTTCAATTTTGGCAGTGTTAAGTCCAAACTGAAGTGGGTCAGTACAACTTTTGTATTCGATCAAAGTCTTTTAGTGGAAATCCTATCTTCGTGATAGAAAGGGTGACGTAGGAGTTATTGATAAGTGCAAGATTTGCACTTAATTTATATAAGAATCCATATTGAATTATGTTAGTTTCGAACGAAATTATGCGTTTTTGTTCATTTTGTTGTCATTGCAGGAGTGAGAAAAATAGTGCAAAATTAGCAAGAAAACACACCAAGCATAGCAGTGCTTGCACTTCTCGGCAAGAGGTGCGCGCGCGGCCGCGCGATCTCACGCGCTACCGCGCGCACACTTGCAGCTCACTGACCAGAGGCGCGCGCGCTGTCGCGCCACTTCACGCGCAACCGCGTGCGCACAGAAGCAACAGAAAACCCGAGAGGCGCACGCGACCGCGGAACTTCACGCGCAGCCGCGCGCGCACAAATGAAGAACGAAGACCAGAGGCGCGCGCCGCGGCCGCGCCACTTCACGCGCAGCTGTGCACGCGCAGACAAGCAACCAAGGCAGAAGCTTGCGCGCGGCCGCGCGACTTCATGCGCGACCGCGCGCACACATACATGGGCCAGCGAGAGGAAAGGCGCGCGCGGTCGCGCCACTTCACACGCAATCGCTCGCGCCGAGCGTCCAGAATCTTATAAAATGCGTGAGTTATGTCAGAAAAAAGGGCAGCCACCTTGGGAAAGAACTATACGAGAAATACATCAGTGCTAGGCGAAGAAACATACGGCGCAGCCGTTTTCGAGAGAAAAGACGCGAGGGAACAAGATCAAAGACGAAGAACGACAAATCTGGGGACAGAGACGACACTTCCGATTTGTTATCTGATTCTTTTGTCTTTATTTTCTATTGTGTCGATGTCTAAATATTCAAACATGTTTTGCTTTTATTTAGAATTCGTCATGAACTAATTTTCTAGTCTAGAGAATGACGTAACTTTGTGGATACGATGATCTAACGAAGTTGTTTATTTGATTGAATTCCGCTTTTGTTTAATTGTGTTCTCTGTATTCATTTCACTGCAATTTACTGGCCATAAATTGTTCGTTGTTTTATTAATTCTATAACTCGGGAGAGGGACTAGGATTATAGATCATTAGAGACACATCGTTGAATGTTTATAGTGTTCGTAAGGCGTATAACTATAGCGATGCTTAGATAAGAACATCGTTTGCATTTATCAATTAAACTTAGATTTTCTTTGGAATAATTGAATCGAAGTTTGATTGAGACATCTTATTCGTTACTTGGGAAAAGGGGAATAAAATAATTAAGTGTTCTTGGCCATTAAATAATTGAAATTCAGGAATATAAATTTAACTGGGAATAATCGTCGTGGAAACTTGGTGAAAATCATTTCTCTAGATATTTTCTCTAATTGTTATTCATCAATTCGGTGATTAGATTAATCCTTTGTTTTTAATTAATTCGTTCAAACAAACCAATCTTTTAATCGATTATTCTAAATAAAATTTAAACTATTTTAATTACAAGAACTGATATACATTTTTATACACACTCCTCGTGGGATCGATATCTGTACTCTAACCAGTACTAAAACTTGACACCGTACACTTGCGGTAGTGAAATTACGCAACAAGTTTTTGGCGCCGTTGCCGGGAGTGTTAAAATTTGAATTTATATCAGTATTGTTACCAATCAGTCTAGATTTTAATTTAGAGTTTTTTTATTTTTATTTAGTGATTCATTCATTTTTCTCTGTGTGACAGTGCATGCTAAGATCGCAAAGCCCTGACTTGCTCATCTTTGATCCAGAAATCGAAAGGACTGCTCGGAGGCTAAGAAAAGCTAGAAAGGAAGAAATCGAAGCAATTGCTGATAACAGAGAGGACGACAGACACATTCCGCCAGAGGCGATATCCATCAGGGATCACTTCCGACCAGTGATCAACACTCATTATTCTGGCATAGCTCGAGGAACCATAAATGCCAATAATTTCGAGCTGAATCCTGCCCTGATCAATAGGGTTCAACAAAATCAGTTCGCTGGAACTGCCACTTCTTATCCTCACGTTCATTTGAGGACATTCCTGGAGATAACGGATACAGTAAAAATTAATAATGTTCCTGATGATATTATTAGACTGCATTTGTTTCCGTTTTCTCTCAGGGACCAAGCAAGAGGATGGCTCCAATCAGTACCGTTAGGGAGCATCACGACATGGCAGGAACTGGCGACGAAGTTCCTTTCTAAATATTTTCCCCCTGCGAAGTCTGCACAATTGAAGATTGAGATCAGCACTTTTAGACAAACTGACTTCGAACAGTTGTATGAAGCATGGGAAAGGTATAAAGAGTTGTTGCGGAGGTGCCCAAATCATGGTTTTGAAGACTGGGTACAGATTGAGCTTTTCTATAACGGACTGAATGGTCAGACACGGACAATAGTGGATGCAGCGGCAGGTGGCACAATCTTTGCCAAGTCTCCTGCTCAAGCCTATGATTTGCTTGAGCAGATGACTATTAATAGCTACCAATGGCCATCTGAAAGGTCAGGAGTAAAGACGACAGCTGGAGTTTATGCCGTGGATCCTATCACATCACTCACAACGCAAGTCTCAGCGTTGACTACACAGATAGCAACCAGGAATAAAGTGAGTACATCAAACACTGAGGGACCACCGCTTGTTGTTGAAGAACCACAGTTTCTTGAAGAAGTTCAATACATCAACAACAAAAACTTTGAAGGCTATGGAGGATATCAAGGTAACCCTCCCCCGAATACTTATCACCCTGGATTGAGAAATCATGAGAATTTTTCATATATAAATAATAAGAATGTATTGAATCCTCCACCAGGGTTCAATACATCCAATGGGGGAGGGAAGCCATCATTTGAGGACTTGGTTGGGACATTCGTTTCTGAATCTTGTAAGAGGATGGCTAGGACTGAGTCTAGGCTTGATAACCTAGAAACCCACATGGCAAGTATTGGCGAGACCTTGAAAATCCTTGAATCGCAAGTGTGGCAGATAACAAAGCAACTCACGTCTCAACCGTCAGGCGCAATCCAAAAGACTGCAGACTTAAATCTGAGAGAAGTGAATGCCATTTTTATACAGCATGAAGAGTTTGGTGTTGTAGGAAGAGAAGAAAAGGAGGTTGAACCCACACCTGTTCGGGATGAAAAGCCAACTCCAACCAAAAGAGCCCGAGGTAAGAAATTTGAGAGGTATGATTTAAATCAATGCATTGATATTTCTTTACCTCCCTACCCCCTAGAGATTTTTACAATTACAAGCTGAATTTCAAAAGAAGCAAGGTCTTGAAAATCTCAAGAACCTACACACTAATAATGAGTCTGCAGATCAGATGGAAGGTGAATTCACCGAAGAAACACAAAGAAATCGTCTTCAGAAGTTGCTAGATCCTGATGAATTTATCATGCCATGTGAAATAGGGGGTCATTTAGTAGAAAAAGCTATCTGTGACTCAGGAGAGAGCATAAATATAATGCAAGTTCTCTCTACGAGAAACTTGGATTGAGCAGGATGAGGCCCACAGGACTAATCTTACAGCTGGCAGATAAATCGATCAGGACACCGTTGGGTATTGTGGAAGATGTTGAACTTCGGATCGACAAATTGAAGGTTTTAGCTGAGTTCGTGGTACTTGACATGGAAAATATTCAGAACGTTCACGTCATTCTAGGACGACCATTATTGGCTGCTGTTGGAGCCATCATTGACGTGAACGAGGAAAGTTGACCATGGAAGTTGAAGTTCAAATAGTGGCAATAAAGGCATCCAAAAAATCATACGACCCACCTTGAGCAGTCTAGTGTCAGTCGGGCTGACGACGTTACACCAAGCGCTGTGTGGGAGGCAACCCACAATTTTTTATTTTTTAGCATTCAATTTGTTTTTATGTTATTTTACTCCCTTAGTTGTTAATTTTTACCCACCACCAGATCTACCGCCGCAACACATGGACGAGGATGATGAAGATGCTGCGGACGAAAACTTGAGCAACGAGTTCTGACACTTGTGTATGAGGTATGTGTTGTCAGGTTTATCATTTAAATTTTACATTGAGGACAATGCATAATGTAAGTTTTGTGGGGGTCAATTGTTTAGTTGTTAATTCATTGTTAGTTTAGTTATTTTCTGCATAGTAGCTAGAATTTCGTATTTCGCAGTAGCTCTAAAAAAAAAGAATTTATTTATTTATTGCTTGCTAGATTTGTTAGGAAGAGTCATGGATAAGTAAAATGTGTGACCGATGATGAAAATTGAATTGCGGTCATGAAATATATATGTGTTCATGATAACTTAGGAGTCACAATTATTTTGCAATGTCGTGTTTGTTGATACTATCGTTGCTTAGAGACAAGTTGCATGCCTGTGATGCTAAATAGATGAGGGAGATATGATTTTTGGTAATTTTTGCATGACATTGATTGACACTTCTGCAAACATAGAAATGATCTAGGAAATTTTTTTCACAATATCTTTGGGCCTTTGTTCTTTGTTTACTATCAATTGTAGCCCTTTGAGTTTCGAACTAATTGAGATGCTTAGAATTTCTTTTGTACCTACCTCGTATATCATTTTTGGTTGAACAAATGCATGTGATTAGTTTATATGAGTTGACTAATGGATTGACGGAAATCTAGAACTTGTTTGAACATTTTTTGAGGCGAAATACAAATAAAATGTGGCATATGAATGATTTAGGCGATCTTTGGAGCCGTTTTGAGCCTTTGAATCTACCAAATAAACATGAAATATCCCTAGTGTCCCATTTTGAGCCTACTAAAAAATCAAGTGGTGTATGTCAATGACATACAATTAGCCCCCACTTGTATCTATTCTACATCCCACAACGACTACCTAATGAAGCTTATACACTTATTGTCCTACCTAATTTTGAGAGAAATAAGTTCATGGGTGTTGTAATGATTCAAATACTCCTTGAAAAGAAAAGAAAAAGTTAAATGTGTTCAAAGGAGTTGACAAAAAAAATAAAAAATAAATAAATAAATGAATCAAAAGTGGTGAAAAAGAAAGGAAAATATGGGAGATGAAGGATATGATTGGGAAGAAAATAATAAAGTGATGGTGAATGAAATGAGGATGAGAATTATGAAAATTCAATTATTTCTCTCAAATCTTGATCTCCATACCTTTATTGTAGCCATGAGCCGTAGCCTAACGTTACAAGCCTACAAGACCTATTAACCTTGTCACAGTTATCCAATATACTAGTGGAGAAAAGTTGTTCAAGTCAAGCCTATGGATACCTGAAAAACATTGTTATCAAGTATAGACTTTAATCACTTGCTTGCAGGCATCTCATTGTGTGATTTCATCTGTGGCGTACTTATTTTAACTATCTTTTGAGCCAAATAATCATCGATAAAGGCCTATGTGATCTGTGAATGCAAATTTATATGTTGATGAAGTGTGAGTTGAACTGAACTGAAGATTTCTTTATTCTGTAAGGCGGATGGGTATTACAACTATATTTGAGCATTCGATTGGGTAAATGAACATTGACATATCACACACGCACGTGACTCTTGGGAAATCGTGAATTACATGAAATTAGACACGTCGGAGGCCAATATCACCTTTTGCATATCCATGACTGTAGTCGTTAGCGTTAATTTTTCCTTGATTATTTGCTTTTATTTTATTTTGCTCGGGACTAGCAAAAGTTCAAGTTTGGGGGGTTTGATAAGTGCAAGATTTGCACTAAATTTATATAATAATATATATTGAATTATGTTAGTTTCGAACGGAATTATGCGTTTTTGTTCGTTTTGTTGTCATTGCAGGAGTGAGAAAAATAGTGCAAAATTAGCAAGAAAACACACCAAGAATAGCAGTGCAAGCACGTCTCGGCAAGAGGTGCGCGCGCGGCCGCGCGATCTCACGCACTACCGCGCACACACATGCAGCTCACTGACAAGAGGAAGTAACAGAAAACCCGAGAGGCGCGCCCGAGAGCCGCGCGCGCACAAATGAAGAACGAAGACCAGAGACGCTCGCGCGGGCGCGCCACTTCACGTGCAGCCGTGCGCGCGCAGACAAGCAACCAAGGCAGAAGCTTGCGCGCGGCCGCGCGACTTCATGCGCGACCACGCGCACACATACATGGGCCAGCGAGAAGAAAGGCGCGTGCGGTCGCGCCACTTCACACGCAACCGCTCGCGCCGAGCGTCCAGAATCTTATAAAATGAGTGAGTTATGTCAGAAAAAAGGCAGCCACCTTGGGAAAGAACTATACGAGAAATTCATCCGTTCTAGGCGAAGAAACATACGGCGCAGCCGTTTTCGAGAGAAAAGACGCGAGGGAACAAGATCAAAGACGGAGAACGATGAATCTGGGGACAGAGACGACACTTCCGATTTGTTATCTGATTCTTTTGTCTTTATTTTCTATTGTGTCGATGTCTAAATATTCAAACATGTTTTGCTTTTATTTAAAATTCATCATGAACTAATTTTCTAGTCTAGAGAATGACGTAACTTTGTGGATACGATGATCTAACGAAGTTTTTTATTTGATTGAATTCTTCTTTTGTTTAATTGTGTTCTCTGTATTCATTTCACTGCAATTTATTGGCCATAAATTGTTCGTTGTTTGATTAATTCTATAACTCGGGAGAGGGACTAAGATTATAGATTATTAGAGACATATCGTTGAATGTTTATAGTGTTCGGAAGGCGTATAACTTTAGCGAGGCTTAGATAAGAACATCGTTTGCATTTATCAATTAAACTTAGATTTTCTTAGGAATAATTGAATCGAAGTTTGATTGAGACATCTTATTCGTCACTTGGGAAAGGGGGAATAAAATAATTAAGTGTTCTTGGCCATTAACTAATTGGAATTCAGGAATATAAATTTAACTGGGAATAATTGTCGTGGAAACTTGGTGAAAATTATTTCTCTAGATATTTTCTCTAATTGTTATTCTTCAATTCGGTGATTAGATTAATCCATTGTTTTTAATTAATTCGTTCAAACAAACCAATCTATTAATCGATTATTCTAAATAAAATTGAAACTATTTTAATTACAAGAACTGATATACATTTTTATACACACTCCTCGTGGGATCGATAACTATATTCTAACCAGTACTAAAACTTGACATCGTACACTTGCAGTGGTGAAATTACGCAACAATTATTCTATTCTCTGAACATCCAGAAACAAACCGTGTGCATTTTCATTTCAGTTATTACTTTCAGTTAGTTATTCTATCTATCAGTCAGTTTACTTCTGCAACTGTTTTTCTCAGTTAAACTGATTGTTATCGACTGATGAGATACCGAGGGTCAGTTTGTCACTAAATTGAACTCTACATTCGAAAAGAATACAAAATACGTGAGTGTTTATTCAACCCCCTTCCCCCCTTCTAAACACTTATCACCTTTTAATCGATCCTTTCAAGTGGTATCAGAGCACAATTGTATCTCGTCTCAGAATATTTCTACTCAAACTGATTATCATGGCATCCTTTAACAAGATCCCAATGTTTTCCAGAGAAGACTTCAATGATTGAAAAATCAGGATGCAGACTCACTTAGCTGCACAAGACGATGATATGTGGTACGTCATCACTGACGGACCAATGAAGATTCTGAAAGCCAACACAGCAGTTGCAATCACCGATGGGGCACCTCACAGAATTAAAAAGCCCAGAGATGAATGGACTGCCGAGGATAAAAGAAAAGCAAATTTGGACAATGTGGCAAAGGATATACTGTACAAAACGCTGGATAAAATAACTTTCAGCAAGATCAAAATATGTAAGACAGCTAAAGAAATTTGGGAAAAGCTTATCCAGCTTTCTGAAGGAAATGAACAAACCAAAGAAAATAAACTTTCTGTTGCTGTTCAGAAGTTTGACAACATAAAGATGAGAACTGGAGAATCTATGCATGAGTATGATGAAAGAGTCAGCTGTATCATCAATGAACTTAATGCACTTGGAAAAGTGTATACCAACAAAGAAGTTGCCTTAAAAGTGATCAGAGGTCTTCCCAAGGAGTGGGACGTTAAGACCATGGCAATGAGGGAATCCAAGGATCTAAACAAGGTTGAGCTTCATGATCTATTTTCTTATCTGAAGGCCTATGAGTTTGAGCTGCAAACTCGAGAAGGAGAACCATCTACTCCAGCAGCCACAACTGCCTTAGCTGCTGTCAAAACAGAACCAACTGGTTCAGTCGAGAAGGTTGCTGATCAACTGAGCAATGATGCTATGTCATTGTTCATCAAGAAATTTGGAAGGTTCATGAGTAAGAATCAAGGGAACTACCAGAAGCATTATCTGAGAAACAATTCTAAAGAGGAATCAAATGCTTGCAACAACTGTGGCAAATCTGGTCACTTCATTGCTGACTGTACCAAACCCAAGAAGGACAGTCAAGGTTCGACTGAAAGAAAGAAGAAGTCATATGAGCACAAGAGGAGATCCAAGGATGATAAGAAATCTTTCAGGAAGAAGCATGAGGTACTCTTAGCTGAAGAGAGTTAAATGGGCAGAAACTGACAGTGAAAAGTCAGAGCCAGAAACCTCATGCAGTTCCAGTGATGGTGAAGAGGAAGTGAAGTGTCTGATGGCTGGTGATACAGAAGTGGAGTCAAGCAGTCAATAGGTATTTGACTTCACCTCAACTGATTTAACTGGAGAAGAACTTATTTCAACTCTTCATGACATGGTAAATGAGTACCAAAAGCTTGCCTTATCTTTTGAAAAGGCCAGAGCAAAGGAAATTGATCCCATAGACAATAAAACTAAAACTGATGAATCAGTTGATGAGTTGAGTCTAAAAAGGGAGATTTCTGAGCTCAATGCTGAAAGAAGCAGGAATCAATCAATGATTCAGAAGTTGATGCTTGAAAATTCAAAGCAAACTGAGCTTATTCAGGCTTGGAACAAATCATCTGCTGCATTAACTGATATACAGAACTCTCAGAAATCAGTTACTGATAAAACTAGTTTAGGATTCAGTAACCAAGATGAAATGTCTTCCAATGATACTCAACCAAAACTGAATATGATCAAAGGGAAATACATTCACTTTGTCAAATCAGTTATGGTACAAGAACAACCTGAGCCAAGTAAACTGGTTGAACAGCCTACTTAAAGTACGAACAAGGCTAGAAGATATGGTATTTTTTATAGCCCAAAAGTTTTAACTGACTCACGCAGTCAGTCGTCAAAAAGATTCAGCAGGAATTATTCAAATGGCTACTCCAATTACTATAACAACAAGCCAGTTCAGAAAAGATATCGGCTGAACAATCAGTTGAACAAAGCTAAATCACATGTTGTCTCATCTGCACACTACACACCTAGCATACATAAATCGAGAAAGACCATCTGGAATACAGCAACTGGACAGTCAGTTAGACTGATCCAAGTCTGGATTCCTAAAGGACTAATCAGTGTAGAACCCAAATAACTAAGGGTACCAAAATTATATCTTGTCTGTGATTGCAGGTAACAGGTACAAAGCAAGGAATCAATCTGGTACTTGGATAGTGGATGCTCACTGACACATGACGAGAGATGCAAACTTGTTATCTCAACTGATCAAGTACACTGGACCAAACATCAGTTTCGGAGATAATTCCAAAGGTAAAATTGTGGGTAAGTGTAAGCTTATCCATGGTAACTTTATCATTAATGATGTTTTATTAGTTGAGAATCTCAAGTATAATCTGATTAGCATTAGTCAGTTATGCGATAATGGATTCTCAGTTCAGTTTGACAAACATTCGTGTTCAGTCAAAGACTCAACTGATGAGGTCATCCTAAATGGCAAACGGTGTGGAAGCACTTACAAAGTCAGTTGGAATGATCAACCTTATGCACCAGTATGTTTTATTGCTTCAAAATCTTCTAAAAACTGGATATGGCATAAGAGATTAAACCACCTGAACTTTAAATCCATTGCATATCTGAGTAATCACGATCTTGTCACTGGTTTGCCCAAAATGGATTTTACCAAAGATAAAATTTGTTCAGCATGTCAGTTTGGTAAACAAGTTAAATCTTCTTTTAAAAACAAGGGCAGTAAATCTTCTTCCCGATGCTTAGAGCTGTTACATATGGATCTATTTGGTCCAATACAAGTCATGAGCTTAGGGAGAATGAAATACACCTTGGTAGTTGTGGATGCTTTTTCAAGATTTACTTAGGTTATTTTTCTAAAATCCAAAGACTACACAACTGGTTAAGCTTTTCAAAAGACTATTAAATGAGAAATCAGTTGGAATTGATAGAATCAGATCCGATCGAGGAACTGAATTCATCAATCAAATTCTTTCAAATTTTTTAGAAAATTCTGGAATTAAGCATGAGCTCTCAGCAGCTAGAACTCCTCAGAAAAATTGTGTAGCTGAAAGGAGAAATCGGACCCTCAAAGAATCTGCTAGAACAATGCTTGCTGATTCTGGCATTTCTCAAAGGTTTTGGGCAGAGGTAGTAAACAATGCGTGTTACACTCAGAACAGATCGATGATTAATAAAAATCATTTGAAAACACCTTATGAGATCTTGCATGGACGAAAAAGTGTGGTTTCTTACTTCAAAATATTCGGCTGCAGATGTTTTATTCATTGACAATGGCAAAAATCAATTAAAAGCCTTGGATGCTAAATTTGCAGAGGGAATATTTTTGGGTTATTCATCAGTCAGCAAAGCTTATAGAGTGTTTAACAAGAGCACACTAAATGTTGAAGAGTCTATATATGTTGTTTTTGATGAAATTGTACTAACTAACAAGCCAACTGATCAAGTTGAGCTAGTGGATAGATTTACAGATATCAGTTTAGAGGATGATCATGAAGAAGAAAATCACATCAATCGAAACATCCTTCAAACACAAGAACCTGAAATTGTGGATCAATCAGTTGAACAGGAAGCTCTTCTGATAATCAGTTGGCAGAGCCTATTGAGGATATTCAATTACCAACTGATGCAGCAGCAACTGAAACTGAAGAAAACACCCAGTTGCAAACTGAAGCATTTGCTGACATGGATACAACAAATGCTGAATACAGATGGAAGAAATCACATCCTCCAGAATTGGTAATAGGTAACCCATCTAATCCGGTGAGAACTAGAAATCAGATGCTCAACTTATTTATTAATTCAGCTTTCGTATCGCAATTGGAACCGAAGAAAACTGATGAAGCTCTTGCTGATCAAAACTGGACAAACGCAATGCAAGAGAAGCTGAATCAGTTTACACATAACAATGTCTGGAACCTAGTTCCAAGACCCGTTTCAAAAACTGTTATAGGTACAAAATGGGTGTACAGGAATAAACTGAACGAAGATGGTTCAGTTGTGCGCAACAAGGTGAGACTGGTAGCACAAGGGTACAGGAAAGAAGAAAGAATTGATTATTATGAAACATATGCACCAGTTGCAAGACTGGAAGCTATAAGAATATTCCTTGCCTATGCTTCATTCAAGAATTTCAAAGTCTACCAGATGGATGTAAAGAGTGCTTTCCTAAATGGTCAGTTGCAAGAGGAATTCTACGTTGAATAACCTCCAGGTCTGATCACGATTTTTCTGTTGGATCAGTTGATAAGACATTGTTCAAATTATCTAAGAATGATCATATTTTACTCGTTCAAATTTATGTTGATGACATTATATTTGGGTCAACTAACCCCAAATTATGCGAGAAGTTTGCTAAGTTGATTACAGGATAAATTTGAAATGAGCATGATGGGTGAACTGACATTTTTTCTTGGACTGCAAGTGAAGCAACTGGAGACAGGGACTTTTATCAGTCAGACTAAATACACCAAGGAGTTGGTGAAGAAATTTTGCATTGAATCGTGTTCAGCTACAAGTACTCCCATGAACTCATCAGTTAAACTAGACACTGATCAAGGGGAGAATATCAGTTGAGGCGACACTTTACAGAGGTTTAATAGGTTCATTATTGTACTTAACTGCTAGTCGCCCTGATATTGTATTTGCTGTCTGTATGTGTGCCAGATTTCAAGCAAACCCTAAGCAATCACATTTTTCAGCTGCCAAACGTATTTTAAAATATTTGAAAGGCACTCAAAAGTTGGGTTATGGTATTCTAAAGACTCCTCTATCAATCTAGTTGGCTATTCAGATACAGATTATGCAGGGTGTAAGCTTGATCGAAAAAAGTACAAGTGGATCATGTCAGTTTCTAGGAGACAGACCGATCTCTTGGTTCAGCAAGAAGCAGACATTCATTGCTACTTCCAAAACTGAAGCAGAATATCTTGCTGCTGGAAGTTGCTGTGCTCAACTGCTCTGGATTCATCAACAACTGAGAGACTATGGAGTCATCGCCAAAGAATCGCCCATATTTTGTGACAACACAAGCACGATTGCTATTACCTACAATCCAGTTCTTCACTCTAGGACCAAGCACATAGATGTCAGGCATCACTTCATCAGAGATCATGCCTTGAAGAAGGACATAAGATTGGAATATGTCTCAACCGAACAACAAGCAGCTGACATCTTCACCAAACCGTTGCCTGAGACTAAGTTTTCTCACTTTCGCAATATACTTGGATTAATTATTTATCATAATCAGTTTTATTGCTAATATGTCAGTTGTCGATTAACTTGTGTTATATATCAGTTCTTACTTTCTAACTGATGTCAGTTTGTTTTTTTGTCATTTATTATGTTAAATTCGTGATTTATTCATCAACTGCTGAGATTAATCTTTGCAGGAAAATAAAAGACAAAGATAAACTGATAAAAAAAATTTTCATCGAAAGAAATTAGTACGGATTACATCGAAGTATTCCTCTTCAACAAAAGACCTCCACTTGGTCAACCAACGAGTTAACTCTCCGCTGGAAGTCTTCAGGAAGCTATCTGAGTCAGCTATATGCTCTAGGATCCTCCGTTCCTTTTGGAGCATTAGCTGGTAGACATATCCATCTTCGAAGAGGTCCACCGTATCAGCAACGTGCAAGCGTTCTCGATATTTCTTATTTTTGCCAACAGTCTGGGAGTTGTAGCCTCTCCACACTCATAGAGGAACTGGAGTCCTTGTAGCTCCTCCCAGTATCGAAGGATTTTATGGAAGACTTCATCTTCCATAGCAGCCTTTCGTTTCTCCAATTCTGCGTCCATAAACTCCTTGGCAATATCAGGAATATTCGAACTAATTGCACCTACCATTTTAGATTTTGATTGTTATTTGGTGATATGATTGAAACTAACCGAGTTATTCTTATTTATAGCCCATGGTCAAGGAAACTGAAAGGACAAAGTCATTACGGCAGAAGATTAACCTTCTAAGCATAAGATTTTATTTGATTCGTCTTGCTTAAATTCTCGTAACCTTTATTTGCATTTATTAAGGGGGAATATTGGTTTAAAAAGTTAACTGAGAAGACAGCAGTTAGTTAATCTTCAACTGAAAAGACACAGTTTTACAACTGATCGTTCAACTGATTATTTCACTAATCTTCTCACATAAGTTAACAAATTAACCATTTTTTTATTCCAAATTTAGTGACGTGACTGATTATCCAAGCATTAAATGCTATCTTTCAACAAATGACAGGATGAGACGTGGATCTTTTTAATCCATGTATTTTCAACACATGATTTTATCACACGTACACACGTATTTTAAATCAAAATTTTCTGGACTAACACGTGTCAAAGAATTTAAACAGTCACGTACATAAGTACTTTGCCCGCTCCATTTCAGTTCTTATTCCCTACTCTTACCTAAAATTCTAAGAGCAAAAGCAAATTCAAGCTTTCTTTTTCGCAGAAAATCATTCAGTTCTAATGGCAAATCAAATTGCCGCTCACATGTTGAATGCTATGGCTATTCAATTTTGAATCAGTTCTATCAGTCGGCGAGGCCGATGTCAAGAACGTCTTTCTGAAGCTAGAATCAGCTGGGCTGAGGACATTTTTGGGGCAATCTTCACAAGAGATCTACCCGAAGGAACTTCAGGATTTCTACTCTAATGGAAATATCAATTCTGATGGAAGCAACTCACTACTGTCAATGGTCAGTTGTTGACCATTTCTGAAGAATCGTTTGGAGAAATGTTCTTATTGCCTTCTGATGGGCTGGCAAACCTTGCTGACGTTAAAGCATCTGATGTCGAAGAGATGCAAACTCTTCTTTCTGCTGATGGACGGAAAATCAAAGTTTCCGATCCAAAGAAGGAACTGAAGCACGAAGTTCAGTTGCTGGCTGATATTGTAGCCAAGGGGCTATTAGCAAAGGCAAGATCATTTGCTGCCCTAACCTTGGAGAAATTTCAAGCCATCACTGTTATTATGGCTAGTCGACGACTGAACTGGAAACACCTTATTTTCAATATCTTGAAAAATATGTTTCAATCCACCAAGCAATCCAAAGGATTCGCAGTTCAGCTAAGCTATTTGATGAAAGTCAAAGGACTGGTGGCTGATGATTCAGAGAGATCATCAAAATTCAAAGTCTTCCACGCCAAGAATGTTCAGCCGCCAAAAACTAAACTGGACATTTCTCCTGATCAGTTTGTGAAGATCAAAAAGGAGATTGGGACGCAACAGGATGCTCCCAAATCAGTAAAGAAGGAAAAAACTTTGGCTCAACTGAAACCAATCAAGAGAAAACTGATTGTCAGTGGATCAGATTCTGAGGAAACACTTGTTCAGTTGATTACAAAGAAACAAAGGACTCAAAAAACCAAGCCAGATAGCAACGTTGGCTTCTTTGCCAGCTGATAGATTGAACCAATCAGACGCTCAACAGCCTATTCAGGCTATTCCTTTAAAAGCCGTTTCAGCTGATGTTTCAGCTAAAGATCAGTTACCTCCACCAACTGATCAACTCAAAAAGGTCATCAGTAATGCTGGTAAAAAGAAAGAATCAACAAAAGTTTCAGCTCCTTCGATCAAAATCAATCGACCTATAATCCTTGCTTCTGCTCGACCCAAAGGAATCAAAATTCAGAAGCTAGCGGATGCTACTCACTCTGGACTGAGCAATCCACACATTCTTTCTGATGAGAAAGGCAAGGGCAAGTTGATCGAAGAGCCCAGGCCATCAAATGCCATTCAGACTCACATTGACCTTATATGGGAACAGGTCAACACATTTGCTGAATCCAAATTGGAAGTTTATAATGCTTGGACGAGATTCAAAACACATACTTTTGCCAAACAGTTGAAAAAGAAGTCTAAACTGGATACATTCATCAAATTGGAAGCAACTGTTCTCAAAATGGTCAAAGCTGCTACAATTGTTCAGGCATTGGGGAGAAAGAATTATTTCTTTGATCAAATAAAAGCCAAAAAGTTGGGCCAACTGATTGAAAAGCTCAAAAGCAACTACATTCCCACAAGTCTAACTGCTTACAATGATCGAGCTGTGCTCACTCAGTTGGACACAGATCTTATTGCTCTGCAATCGCAGATAAAATTTTGGGAAATAGATCAGGAATTGGTCATTTATGAAGGCTCTTCCGAAGATGAAGAAGCTGAATCGACATCTCAGCACAAAGATTCATCCCCAAAACAAGCTGCTGCTACAACAGTAGAGCCAATTCAGGATGTGCCACCATCTTCTTCTGTTGCTGATCCTCAACCTTACTCAGACGCTGACTTGACTCTTGCTGATATCGATGAAATCATTTAGTCAGTAGCCCGAGAATTTCAAACAAATGTGCCTTCAGCTGAAGCAGTTGATCTTCCAACAGATCAAGCAGTTACAGATGCTGATATCCCTGTCTCTGCTGAACAAGATGTTCAAACTGAAGTACCTATTCACTCAACTGTTGAATCAAACATAGTGAATGTTGTCACTGAGGAAGGCTCAGTTGCATGTTGACGAAGCGCAACAAGTGTCAGATGATCAACCATCCGAACCACCTGTCACTGATCCTCCAACTAAAATTTCCACAGCTCATCAAATTAATCAGTAGGACAGTTCATCTGCTGATCCAAATCAATCTTCTTCTCCTCCTATTCAACAAGAAGTCAGCATACAAGACGTTACAGAACTGACACATGCTGAAACAGAGGTTTCTGACCGGACTTTGGTGATATTTGATCAATCTACCAAGGAACAAGGACCAGGGCCGTCTGGACCTGTATCTCCTCATCCATAATCAGACATGGATTTAGTCCTTGAAGAGATTCAGGACATTCAGCTCAACATGTCAAAGATAATGCACGAAATAAAGGAGATTCAACGCACTCAGCTTGCTCACTCTCTGAAGCTGAACTCTTCCAGTGAATACAACTCAGAAAAACTGAAATCTATTCAAACAGCTGTGACCTCCATCTCTTTTGTGATCGACGAGCTTAAAAAGAACAGAGGCTTAGCTGAAAGTCTCTCACTTACTCAAGACTTAATCATCAAGCGAGTAGAATCTATGGAAACATCTGTCTCAAAGAAAATCGACTTGCTGCAAATCACTGTGTTGACTGCCGTCAAAGATATTGCAGCTGATGTTAGGATTTTATCTCTCAAAGTCGACGTGCTTGACAAAAAGGGGAAAGCAGCTAGATTGATAAAGGAATAAGAGAGGATTCAACTGAAGAGACAACTATTATTAGTTGAAGATTATTTGTTTTCTTTGTACGAATCTATACACTAGAAAAATTATTTTATCTACTAGGATTCTCTTTACTTCAGCTGATCAGTTTATTAAATTCCAAGTTTTTTCAATCACCAAAAATGGAAAAATTATTGGAAACTAAATTTCAGTGATTTGACAAACTAAGCATCGAATTTATTAGACCAACTGATCAAGTTACCAGGCTTCGCAAATCGACTATCACTTGCCTAACTGATGATTAATGTGCTTAATATTAAAGGCAACTGATACCAACGCAACTGATCTACGCAACTGAATGAGCAGTCAACCGACTTGTAACGTACCGTACTTTTAAACTACTTGAAATTTGCGGAAAAATAAAAATTTTCTTAAATACAAAATAAACTTTCAAATTTGCATTAAAATAAATTTCTCGTCTAAAACATTTGCAATAAAAACAACTACAACCAAATTTGCCAAAAGTAATAATCGTTTAAACATCATAAACACTTCATAAAAATCATAGTATTTGAAACAACATGCATAAAAGTATTCATAAAAACATGGGCGGTCCTCGGGTTTAGCCTCCCGCTCATCCAAGCCAGCTCACTGGTCCTCACCCCTCGTCTCCTCAAATGCATCTTCACCTGCATCGATCAAGTCTAGTGAGTCTAAAGACTCAACATGTATAAACCGGGAGTAACGAGTAATACATAATAAAATCACATGAAACTTTAAAATAGAGTGTACGTACTTGATATTTGAACTTGCATACTTAAAAGCCTGAACGTAACATACTTGAAACTTGTGCATACATACAAAAACATAGATGTGCCATCATCATAAGACTTTTCTTAAACATGCTTGCATACTTGTACATACTTGAACATTCATAAACTTCATCATTTTTGCGTAGAGGCATGTTTCAAAGCAAGTGACCCATACATAAATACGCCTGATCAGACTAAACCACAGTACTGGGCTGACAGGGAAGATCCACTGTCACATACATGAGATCCCCGTTCATGCTTTAACGGGTGGATTGGTCCCCGTTCATGCTTTAACGCTTCCCAATCCTGATCTAAACCCGTTCATGCTTTAACGGGGTGGAGAGGTCCTCGGCCACGTTCACCGACTTCCAAACCCATTCATAATTTGGTCACGAGACATTTAGCATACCTCAAAAACTTAAAATATTTTCTTTTGCACGTCGAACATACTTACTTGGCGTTGAGGGATTCGTTGGATCTCGCTTGGGGCCGCTGCTGCAACATACTAACATGAGTTCAAACACTTATCTTTCATAGCTTAGACGTAGGTACTCGTGCTCGGCACTAAAGTAAATAAAAAGCTTATGACATTCTAGATCACTCGAGACTTGACCTTGTTTAATAATCGTACTAAGCCATGATATAGAACCCCAAAACAAATCCTATATTTTTACATAAATAAATTTAAACCATCGTACTAAACCACGATATAGAACCCCGAAGAAAATCAAAAAAGAAATAAAAAAAAATTTAAAAAAATTGTTTTTAGAGGGGGTACACGGACCCCGTGTACGGGTCCGGGTATGGGTCCGGGTAGGCTCAAAAATTTCGTATTTCTGAAGGAAAATGGACACGGACTCCGTGTCGAGGTCCGGGAAGGGATCCGTGTAGCCTCTGGACGTGGAAATTCACTACCTTAATGATTCATTCTTCCAACCCAAGCCTAAGGACCATGAACTAACACCTCAAGACTCATCCTAGGATGCTATTACATTAATTCGAACCCGTACAAACACCCCAAACATCCCCAACCATCGTCAAACAACTTCAATACACAATAACCTGTAATTCGACATCGTTTCGCTTCTTACGACTCCTATTACATCCCAAGCCAATCCCGACCCAAACGAACCACCAAATAACACCTAAACACATCCCATAACATATCTAAATGCAGTAACACAAGCCCGACGATGTCCAACGAAGCCTGCAACAAATAACTTCAAGAACATGTCAAGAACACATTTTCATAAAAGTCGCAGTTTGAGCAGTCCCACGAAAACAATCATAACTCACTTATTTCTTATCCAAATATTTCGAATTTTATATCAAATCGAAGGTATTGAAAAGTTATACGTTTAATACGTTGAAAGTTTTTCCAGAAAACCGACCGAAAAATCGCAGTAATTAAAAAGACAGCAAATTCGAGTTTTCAGAACCAAAAACCGTTTCAAAAGTGATCCAACCATATTTGCTCAAACTCTTACATAACATATACATGATTTTCATACAATAAACATCAAAATATTTACTATGACAAGATCGATGTAGAAACGAAAGAATATACATGCCTTTGGTCTTGAAACGTAGGAAATCTCGCAAATCTCGACAATCCGGACACGAGGAAGAAATTTGGAGCTTCTTGATATTCTCTAATGGTAGAATAAATGGAAATGAGAACACTTGAGGAGAGAAGGGAAATAAATGAGGGGAAATGGAGGAGAATTGATGGGAATGAATTTTCTTCCGGAGAAGACTTGGACAAAGTCTTGCAATTGGAGGCAAGTGGAATGGATTTAGGGTAATTTAGGAATAATTTAAATATATTGATTAGGTTTAAACTAATTACTCGATATATGTTGTAGTCCAAATAAAATTTAGACTACTCGGGGCTTGAAAACAAATACATAAAATATTCCTAAATTTACAAAAGTTGCACCACAATTAAGGGAAAATAAAATATTAATTGTCATAGAATAAAATACTCCATAATTTAAAAATTCCTTTTAAACTTAAATAAATATTTTTTTAATTTAAATAAATGCACGTGTTTTACGTATACTGATTTTGGGCTCTACACGACTGATCAGTCGTAAACTTATCAGTCGATATATTCAGCCGAAAACACTCAAGCTATTATACTTCAGCTGATCTCTCAGTTGTTCACGTCACCAGTTGAGAACGGCAACCGACAAATAGTACAACAGACTGCAACTAGTAGTGGAACGCCGCATTTCAGAGATTGCAGTGTACGAATGTCAGAGAATATTGACGTGGCAATCAACAGATATATGGATTCAAATGTTATTTAATATTACCGTTGAGAGGGAAGCCTATAAATAGGTGAAGAGGGCAGCTAAGAAGAGAACACGAACTACTATTCTATTAAAGCTTGATGTTACTCTGCTAAAATCACAACTCGTATTCAAACATCGAAAGCTCACTCTGATCAGATATATCAGTAGCAATCAAGGCTACATTTACGAGCTTGTTAGCACTTTGAAATCTTTGTTAGATTCATTCAGTCGTGTAAGATTCAAGCCACGCACTGTAAAAGTCTTTGTGAACTAAGAGTTTCAGTTTTGGCAGTGTTAATTCCAAACTGAAGTGGGTCAGTACAACTTTTGTATTCGATCAAAGTCTTTTAGTGGAAATCCTATCTTCGTGATAGAAAGGGTGACGTAGGAGTTATCCTATTCTCCGAACATCCAGAAACAAACCGTGTGCATTTTCATTTCAGTTATTACTTTCAGTTAGTTATTCTATCTCTCAGTCAATTTACTTTCGCAACTGTTTTTCTCAGATAAACTGATTGTTATCGACTGACGAGATACCGAGGGTCAGTTTGTCACTAAACTGAACTCTACATTCGAAAAGAATACAAAATACGTGAGTGTTTATTCAACCCCCTTCTAAACACTTATCACCTTTTAACCGATCCTTTCACACCTCCTTAGTTTTCTCTATGCTGCCACACAATTCTGGAATAGTTGTGCAGACCACATTTGAAGCTTCAACGAATTTGGTACTTCCCACCAGACTACAATCATCAGAATTCTCAAAGCTCTTCAACCCAGAATAATTAAATCCGAAAAACTTTAACTAAACTAAAAGGAGACCTTTAAAATCTAATCATTTAGCCATCTAAATAAAGAACATCAAACCTTCTCTGACAATCTTGTCTTGGAAGACATTAAATATGTCAACCAAACAATGAGCATCTGCAGCTGCATATATCTTCTGCTCTTCTGTCAAGGGACGCTTAGACCAATTACCACACTGAAGTTCCTAATATAATTATATAAATTTTAAAATCCATTTCAGAAATATAACTAAGATGGCAAGAATTAAATACCTTTTGTGATCAGGTGAAATTGGCACTTAATAATTCATAGGATGCACACCTTTGACAGCAAAATGCCCAAAACTTCCTCGCATACTATTGCTAAGCTATCAGTTTGTTTTGGTACCCTTTGTCTAGGTACTTTGGGTTGTAAATAGTTGTATATGGCTTAAATATCAACAAAATGTTCAACCTAATCGAGAAAATTTGACAAAAGCACGTTCCGAAAACAATTTAACAGTGAACTCTAGACTTTCTTTCATCACAATGTGTTTGAATCCAAAAATTGGGCTTAGAATGAGCATAAAGGTAATTCCAAGTTCAAGCTTTATGCTAAGTCAGAATACTTGAACCGCTGTCAACATTCAGCCACCAAAAGGGAAAAAACACACAAAAACAAGCACAACAAAGCAACTTAATCTAACTGATCTCTCTCCGTGCTCATGAGCATAAATTGCACATATTGTAATATAAGGCAAGCAAAATTTACAAATATGTGAAATTGTAAGTTGTGCTTGATGTTTCTACCTATCACATATATAATGATTTGGGCACACCAATCAAACTCAACATAAAATTTGAAATTAAAAACAGAGATATTGTTAACAAATTTCCACATTTCTACTTATTGCATCTCATAAATCATAATAATATAAGAGTCGATAATCCTTGATATCCCACACGTTTTCATCCATCAAGTTCGGTACTTTTTATTATTGAGAATATGACAATGGCAATTCGACCAAAATAAACATGAGAAATATCGGGAATACGTATGTCATTTTCATGCAGCTCGTAACAAAGACATGATCACCGGTAAAAACCGAAACTGAGTGAACTCCTTGCGTAATCTTCCTGCAGTCTCAATTGTCTCTGAAAATTCCAATTAGAAAGTCAAAATTTCGCTCGATAAACGACTGCAAATTCACCAGAAAATGGCCTTTTCCGACCTAAAAAATGGCAGATAACATGACTCTTAATGATTCAGACCATCCGACAGAATAAAAACATTATTCCCTACCATATTCATTCAAACAAAGTCGACCATCACCTCGTTCGTCCCCAAATCCACATAGATGAATAAATTGAAGAGATTTTAGATCCTTCGATCAACTTCATGAAAATGTATGACTCACAAATTCGAAGAGTTATGAATTCAGAAATATGTACCATGTTTTTAATGCTCTGGCGGCTTCACATAGTGGGTTAAGAACCAGTTGTCGCGTAGTTTGTAAGTGTAGTGATCTGTTTCATTGTTTCGATTTACACCAAACATTAGTCATTTTTGCTATAAAAAAAACATTTAGGGAAAGAAGAAAGAATGTTTTATAACATACTGAGAAGCAAACAAAAAAATAAACATGTATGTTTTAAATTTCATTAATGAATACATGAAAAGCAAACAAAAAAATAAAATGTATTAATGATTATTATTAAATGAATAGATGAATGAAGGTAAGGACATTTACGTAATTCACAATTCACATTCATATAATGATTATTAACATTAATATAATGATTATTATTAAATGAAGATAAGGACATTTATGTAAATTCACAATTTAAATATTAGATGAATGATTATTATTAAATGATTATTATTAAATGAATAAATGAAAAACAAACAAAAAAATAAACATGTATTAATAATTATTATTAAATGAAGAATGAAGATAAGGACATTTACGTAAATTCACAAATCAAACTTATATATTTATATTAATATAGATATAGATAGATATACTCTGTTTAAGAAACAAGATGAGGCAGTGGGATTGCGAAGATTTCTTGTGATATTTTTTTTTTTGGGTTGGAGGATGATTTTTTATTAATAATAACCTTGAATCAAACTTTTTAATATTAAAAAAAAAACATAAGAGCAGAATACTAGATAAATTTTTCTCTTTTAGAAAAGAGAAGTCTCTTTTCTCCTCCCTCATCCTCCACACAGGGGCCAGATATGGCAAAATGATGCAAAACTAGTTTTTCCTAGGCTAATATTGTTTCAGAACTTGAATTTTTTTTAAGATTCCCATGGCATCTTGCAAATTTTTATTCATTGTGTTCCTTGTGCAGAATGTTATCTTGAATGTGCATACTACTTCAGGTAATTTATGGGTTTGTACAATTACCTTCTTGGACTGTTGGTTTATTCTTCGTCCATTAGTTTATTCTTTCTCAATTGCAGGAGAGCCACATTGGTGTAATACAATGCCTCTTATCCCGCTATAGGCGGTTCTCTTAGAACTGCAAAATATATGCATCAATGGCAAAGAAAGTTCTTGCTTTGATATCCAACAGAATGGCCGATGTTTTTTAGAAGGGGATGATTATAGACGTTCTTCGTACGTCTTCAATTCAATTTTTCAGAGGGATCTGTCCCCAGATAATTGCACCTTTAGGGGCCTTGGTTTTCTATCAATAGTAGATCCAAGTGATTTTATTGTTATTAATTTTAATAATTTGCTATACTGTGGAATTTAGATGACGTTTAATGTTTAAACCGCATGTGATGGATCTTGTGTTTTCCCGTCATCCAAGCTGGACGTGGCATCTGCCCCTCCTGCCACCCCCACCTCCAACTCCACCGCATATAGATTTTGGATCTCAGTTGCTGAAATTGTAACTGCATTAGTATCTCTAGGCATAGGAGCATGGGGAATTCAAAGATTTTATCAGAATGTAAACATAAATATGAACATGTAACGTACCGTACTTTTTACTACTTGAAATTTGCGGAAAAAATTTAAAATTTTCTTAACAGAGTAATCAAACTTCAATTTCGATAACGTAAACCGTACGTCCAAAAGTACTTGCAACAAAATATCTAAAAATAAAGTTTGAAAAAAATATTAGTTTGAAATCTCATAACCAGTAGCGTGAAATCAGAGTATTTGACATTTCATAAAAACTTAAAAACTTGGGCGGTCCTCGGGTCTAGCCTCCCGCTCAGTCCAAGCCAGCTCCTTGGTCCCCACCCCTAGTCTCCTCAAAATCATCCTCACCTGCATCGATCAAGTCTAGTGAGTCTAAAGACTCAACATGTATAAACTAGAAGTAACAAGTAATACGTAATAAAATCACAAGCAACTTTAAAATTGGAAGTACATACTGAAACTTGAACTTGCATATCAAAAGCTTGAACATACGTACATATATACATAGACGTGCCATTGTCATAAAACTTTTCTTAAACATGCTTGCATACTTGAACATACATAACTTCATCATTTAGCGTAGATGCATGTTTCAAAGCAAGTGACCCATAACATAATTCACCTGATCAGACTAAACCACTGTATTGGGCTGACAGGGACGAATCCACTGCCACATACATGAGATCCCCGTTCATGCTTTAACGGGTGGATTGGTACCCGTTTATGCTTTAACGCTTTCTAATCCTGATCTAAACTCGTTCATGATTTAACGGGGTGGATTGGTCCCTAGTCATGCTTTACCGCTTTCCAATCCCATACATGAATTGGTCACAAGACATTTAGCATACCTCAAAAACTTGAAATATTTTCTTTGCACGTCAAACATACTTACTTGGCGTTGAGGGATTCGTTGGATCTCATTTAGGGTCGCTGCTGCAACTTACTAACAAGAGTTCAAGCACTTAATTTCCGTACTTAGACATAATGATCGTGCTCACCACCCAAAATGGCAACTTTCTTATGACGTTCTAAATTGCTCGACACTAGACCTCCTTTAATCATTGTACTAAGCCATGACATCAACTCCCGAAACAAATCCTAACATGATGTGTGAAAATTTCCCAAAACATAGAAGACATGAGCCTAAAATAGTGTTTTAAAAAGTCATGGACGTGCGCCTAGGCGCTGGACAGTGATGTGCTGCTAGGCGCTAGGCACTAGCGCCGCGGCGCTAGCAATGCCGAAGGCTAGAGATGCGGCGCCACAAGGGCAGCGCCGCGGTGCCTGGCGAGCGCTGTGGCGCTAATCCTGCGCACAACCAACCCAAAATAACACATTTTGATGCAATTTTAAAAGTCACGCTTAAACGACTCGAACCGATGCAACGAGACTCATCTTAGGACATTATGACAAGTATTCAACTCAAACAAATGTCCCCAAAACAACGACGCACAACAACTATGCAACATAATCCGTAAACATGAATTTTGACATCAAAATACTTTCTACGACTTCTAATGTAACCAAGTGTCTATCGACCCGAGACGAAACACCAAACATCAACCCCACATCATACTCACCATTCTTAAACACAACAGTAGTCACCCAATGTTCCGAACGAAGCCTGCAACAATTAAACTTCAAGGATACATCAATAACAAAATTTTCCAGAAAACGCAGTTTGTGCAGTCCCACGAAAAACACCACAACTCACTCAATTTTTATCCAAAATTTTCGAGTTTACTGTCAAATCAAAGGTATCAAAAAGTTCTACGTTTTATATGTTGAAAGTTTTTCCAAAAAGTTGATTGAAAGTCGCAGTATTTAATTTGACAGCAAAATTCGAGTTTTAGATCTAAAATTATTTCGAAAACGATCCAACCATGTTTGCTCAAACTGCTTCATAACATCCACATGTTTTTCATACAATAAACATAAAAATCATTACTATGACAAGATCGATGCAGAAACGAAAGAATATACATGCCTTTAGATCTTTAACGTTACCGAAACGACGACTTCGACTCGGGAAGGAAGCGAGGATTGATCCGGGACGATCGTGCAACGATTTTCTTTAAATAAAATTCATGAAAATCTGCTGGAACGCCAAAGGGAATGGGGCGGCTACTCTCCCTTTTAGAACCCTAAGTTTTTCTATTAAAATTGTGCAATTGAAATGTGTATGTGTGTGTTGTGTGTTTAGCGTGTATATGTGTGTGTTAAAAGTGTGAGTGTGTGAGTTTAGTGGTTAATGAGGGGAATTAAATGGCTAAATTAATAACTTAAAAATGTTAAATAAAAGTTAATCAACACTAACTTCTACTGTAACGTCCCGGAAATTTAAAGGTTCACGCAAACCTCATTCATGCAATTATTAAATTCTCTTGCATTTTAATTATTTGTTTTAATTACATTAATTAATTATGTTGTGCATATTTACATGTTAAATATGATTTTATTATCATCATGCATAAAATTGTATTTTTAAGGAATATTCAAGTGACGATCGAGGAACGGGGACCGAGGACTGAAAAAACGTAAAATGTTTTTATTAAATAATTATTTTTAATTATTTAAAATATGATTGAGAGGCTTTTTATATTTTTGAAAATAAGAGGTTTTAAGGTGATTTTATACGCCGGGATGTAAATTTTATCGGTGTTGGTTTTCAACTAAAATACGAGATTTTTGGCATCCCGGCTAATAAATTCACAAATTTATTTTAACAAAAACTTTGTTAATATTTTATTTAAATCATATTTGAGACTAATGGGCTTAATTTAAGTGACTTAATAGGCCTAGCCTAATTAGCGAATTATATTAGCTATTTAAAAGTTTTTAATCACCCAAAACCCTATTAAAAGTTAATATTTTATTTAAATCATATTGCGTCCCGTTCTTCGTCGTCAACGTTTATTCGAGCGTATAAAATGCAAATGCACGCCATACTTCTTCCTTCTTCTCATCTTTCACACCATAATAATTATTTATTTTGCATGAAAAACAAGGAGCACTTGGAGATATTTTCGCTTTTCAAGCTTATGTGATTTTTAAAGCATGGGTTTTGATCCAAAAATCATGAAATTCATGTACCTAAGGGGCTGCCGTGATTAGGAATTAAAAAGGGATGTTTTTACATGTTATAGAGAGTTCTAGACCACACCAATATGCTGCACACGTGAATAGGGCAAAGCTGGAACCAATTGTTTAATATTGTAGCATGTGATCGGTACAAGGGAAAAATTGAGGCATGGCCTAGCTTGGGTCATAGCTGGGTCTCGGATAGGGGCTAGGAAGGAGTCCTAGCCATGCTAGGACTCGAAATCAAGGGCTGGGGAGGAGTCCTAGCAAGCTAGGACTCCACCCGAGAGCCCAAAGGAAAATAGCGCAGGTGAGCTGCTCATGCAGGGAAAAGAGAGGGCTCGGCCAAGGGCTTAAGGCTGGGCTAGGCTAGGTCCTAAGGGTCCTAAGGGGGTGCACAAGGGTCTGGGCAGGGGCTGGTATGGGTGGTCAGTAGTTAGATGTTTGGAAGAGTCCTAGGCAACTAGGAAATATAACACAAGCGGGAAAGCACTCACACACACATGCAGAATATTGGCTCAAGTTTCAGCAGGTTTTGGGAGCGGGCCAGGGCTGTTTTTTGACCTGGGCTTGCACAGTAGGGTCCCTAGATGGGTTGGCTAGGTTTTGGCTCGAGGTGGCTCGGGCGTGGCTCGAGTAAATCGGGAGTTGGCTCAGGTGGTTTGTTAATGTGTCAAAAACGAGATTTTAAAGGTAAAAATTGATTCCATGGGTTCACGGGGGTGGCTCATGACTTGGAAGGGTAGTATAAATCTTAAAAATATTATGTTTAATATTTGGGATCAAAATAACGAGTTTTGGATTTATTGGGGATTTAATCGCCATACGAAACGCTAATTAACGAATTAATTGAAAAGCCTAGTTTTAAGATTTATAAAATCATGAAAATTTGTATTTAAGATCAAATAATTATTATAAGTCTAAGTTTTTAATTTGGGAATTTTATATTAAGGTTTGGTTTAATTCGGGATTAAAACGCAGTAATACGTCTTGTTTGAAGATTAAATTAAAAGTCCTAGATTTAGGCTAAATAAAATTATGGGAAAATTCATGTAAGCTTAAATAATTATTTGGGACATGTTAGAGTCAATGAAATTAAGAAAATGTCAAAAACGTGAAATTTTACGTCTAGGGGTAAAACAGTATTTTTACACCTAAAAATTAGTAAACGTCATGGCAGTGCCCTAAATGCTATTTTTATGATATCATGACTATTTTGAATGTTTATGAGATGTTCATGATTAATTATGATTTTTAAATGTCTAAGAAATTTTTATGATTTAAGGAAGACATTTAAAAGACATGTTGCTTGCTTGGTTTCAAAAACAAAATGTTATGTTATGCATGATTTTTATAAAGTGATGAGAATGTAAATGTTGAAGGAAGTGAAGTGATTGTGACTAATTCGTTAATGTTGGCGACGTCGTGAGGGTTATGGTCCCAGTGGGAGCCCGACGATCGTGTTTCCATTATTACGAATATGAGGTTATGAGGTTATGAGGTTTGAGGTAAGAATGGGAATACCGTGAGGGGGGAAGGCCCCAGAGGGAGCCCATTTATGGGAGAAGGCCCCAGAGGGAGCTCCGACGATCGTATTTCTATTCGAATCATGATAGGTCAATGCTCAGTTGACCGGTGAGAGTGTTGCTGATGTCCCCGCCCCCCAGTACTTTGGTTTCACGTAGATGGATCCATCGATTTTTCATGTTCATGTCATGTCAGGAAAGTCACAATTAACGATCTGAATTCAACAAAAAGGAAAAGGAAAATTTTCATGCTTATGTTAAAGGTTTTATGTCATGATGAGGAAAAAGGAAAAGGTTAAGGATTATGTTTGCATGTCATGAAAAAGTATTTTTCGAAAATGTTCATGTTTGAAGTTTATGCATCCTCATGAAAACGATATTTTAAGTACAATTATTTTTCACTGTTATATGTTGACTGTATTACATATTATTCGTTATTAAGATTATGGTGTGTTGAGTCTTTAGACTCACTAGGTGTGATGGATGCAGGTGGTTTGGAGGGAGGACTTGATGGGTGATTTTGCTGGACTGTCGGTGCACAGAACCCGAGGACCAGCGCATCTATTTTTCCGCATTTACGTTTATGATTCATGATTTAAGCTAAAGATTTTTAGGCTATTTATTTATGCTTTTGAGAGATTTTTGAGAGGTTTAGTATGATATATTCTTTTCAAACTATTGCTTGTTAAGTATGGTAAAACAGTAGACGATTTCATTTTTATGACTATTTCGCTTGATTTTTAAAATGCTAGTGGGATGATATTTTATAATCAAGGCCGAAAATTTAGAGAAAAAAATTTTTCTAGTACTTTTAAAGCAATAAAAAGGGTAGACGTTTCATCTACAAATCCTCTAATTAAAAATAACAAGATGCACACTCACTAACTTTAAAAGTTTTAAAATTTCTAAAATCACTAAATACATAATTTAGGCTTTTAAAATGCTAAACTAAATAAATTATTTAAAATCCTTAATTAAAAATAAAATTCCATCTTTTAAAATTGTCAAAATCGTCGCCGGTCTCTTCTCCTCGATCCCGCATCGAATAATCGCCTGAAACATGAAACTCGAAAAACATTTTTAACGTGCATCACATAAACATGAATAATTTAAAATAATTAAATTTGAATAAATAATGCATCATTAAAATAACTTTTAAATTTTAAATAATGATTTAACCATTAAATAAATGCATGGAATTTACTTGTACTGATTTTGGGCACTGCAGAACATCTGCATGTAAATTTTAATTATTTGAATTTGATTTAAGCTTGATTATAAAACATGTTGCGAGGTCCCATAATAAGATTATTGTCAATTATATAATCATGAGTTTCAAAATGAATCTATAATTTACTTGTAAATTTGTCCTAAGAACTAAAATTTTTAACTACGTCCATGGAAGAAAAAGATTTATATTTTGTCAAATTTAGTATTTTTACAAGTATTGCACTATCCTTAAAAATTTATTATGTATATGATGATTAACTTGAAAGAAATGAAATCTCATATCCAATGTTGAGGCATGCATGTACACGTGATCTCCAACGGTTAAGAATCATTTTCAAAAGTAGAGAAAAGAAACGAAACACTAGACAAAAAAAGTCATGAAGAGAGGAAGTCTAATTGGTTCCGTCAGTTTGAAGTTATAATATGGATCAGTCCGTGAGCCTTTTACTTCTATGAAGTACAAAAATGAATTAGACAAAGTGATAATAATAATAACTGCCTTAACAATTATCAGAGGTGTAAAAGGATGCTTATACTATTTCTCGGTTTTATGGAAACCTTCAAATAAAGCAAATAAAAAACTATCAGTCCATTATATTATTTTCGAAACCGATTCCAGTAACGTTTGCAACCTCTAAAGTTAAGTGATTATTGATATTTTTTTCTTTATGGGTTTCCTAGGATATGTAAGAAAGAAAATACTAGGGGGCATCTCTTTTTTTTATAGATGAGGAAGTCATTTCATTGGTAAGTGCTACAAGATCTCACACATTTTAGTTTAATGTTTTTATTCAGTGGATCAAATCCAATCCATATTGTCTGAGGATTGACATTTCGCTCGTCGCTACTACGGGAATCGTCCATTCAACATTAATTCCGAAAGGGTTCATTCATGCTAGATTTTAGCAGATTACTGCTACGGTTGATGGCGAACTTTCTTAAGAAGACAAAAAATATATATATTTGAGAAGGCCGTGAATCAAATAAGAAACGATATTTTTTTTACTTCAATAGGGACGTATGGGCGATCCTTTTTCCGGAAATGATGAATGGAAGCTCTTGATTTCTTTCTTATGCTTCGTTTAATATTTTGTTAAGAAAAAAATAATAATAACTTAATTTTAGAGGTTTCAATCAATTTTTTTTATCACTTAATTTTAGAGATTGCAAACACTACCTAAACTCTAAACCGATTGTATGTGGAATCACATTCCTCAAGATGTGAACTACACATTAATTATTGTAAGTTCTCTTGACACCTTGATGCTTTATATATTGATTTTGATGTTTATAAGGAGGTTATTCAGCCCTTGAACAAATTATAGACTTGTTCAGAAAGTCCAAGTTAATATGGATTGCATGACTGTTTCTTGGTCATTAATGAGTGCAAGATTAATAAAATTATTCCTACCGTAGATTTAGTTACTGATTCAAGGAATGGGGAATTAGAACTCTCGTTTTGCCTCACTTAAAGTAGCAAGAAACTTGTGAATACTAAGACTAATGAAGAATCATATTATGTAATACAAAAGTAACATACGTATATGTTGTTAGAAAGAACATATGAGAGATTAAAATATATTGTCCTAATTGGTTCTACTTTGAAAACCTAACATATTTTGTGTTCCTATTTGTTTCTATGAATAAACTGGAAAATACCTCAATTGACTTGTAATCGGAATTAAGAGCAAATGTAATGGAATACAAGACTTACGATTTGAGACTTAAATTGGATATTTTTATTTTGGTTAGACGCATCAATACCACTGAACATATCATATTGAACATTTATGTCATTGAAATCCGGTTATATTTCGGTTGAGATACATTATAAATGATGTGGTATAGTGTTGTGGAGATTTTTTAACACCTATCTGGCTTAGGTAGTTTCTAGATTCGAGAGTGGAGCCATATCCACATACACAATTCACTGAGTTGTGGACAAGTTCGAGGATATTATATATGATATTTGATATTGTTTCTTTAATTTCAGATATCCTGATATCTGGAAATTGTTCATGCATTGCATTATGCATAATATAGTTTCATTTCTATGTCATATATCCTGGTTTCTTGATATCTGGTACTAGGGTTCTGAGTCCTGAGGAGGTTTTCGTGTGTTTTGTCTGTGGACACGATAGGTTACACTGGTGGTTCAACTTCAGTTGCTCGAGAGAAAGTATCAGGAAGTACCAGAGCTCCATGATACTGCGGTCGATCATATTGAAGTACTTTATATGGATATCACATAGAGTTATACTTTTATCGAAAGATGCCTTGAGTAGTTTTACTATTTTATTTAGAGTATTGTTAGGATCAGTTGGGTGTGATAAAGTGTTTAGGATGGAGGTTGAATAAACATTTACAATTTTCACAACTTCTTTGATGAATGAATCAGTTTAGCGATAAACTGAATTCACGAATCTTGTTGTCAATGTCGATCAGTTAACTAAAATAGTGTAGAAATAACTGAAAGACTGATAGAATAAAACTGATAAGAGAGGACACACGATTTGTGGATGTTCGAAGATTTTAAATACTCCTATGTCACCCCTTCTATCTCAAAGATAGGATATTCACTAAAATATTTTGATATATACAATGATTTGTACAAACCCACTTCAGTTTGGACTTAACACTGTCAAGACTGAAACTCTTAGTATCAATACAATTTTATCAGTACTCGACTGATGTAAATTCAAAGCTCAACTATTCTCTAAAAGATTGAATATAATTACAGTGAGTTTTTATGTTTAAGCTCAATGTATAGCCTGAAAGCTATGAATATGTATGATAAGCGTGAGCTTCTGTAAGACTGAGCTTTGGAAGAATACTTAGGCTTCGGTAGTGAGGTTTCAATAAAATAGACAACTTCGTAACTTAGTAACCTACGTAAATAAGGTAACCTTTCCTCAGCTGATCTTCTCGGCTATTTATAGGCTTTACTTTCAACAGTAACAATGAATGCATTTTGAATCTTTATATCCGTTGAATGCAATGTCAACATTCTTCGGACAGTCGTACACTGTAGCTTATCTAAAATGCGGCATTTCTGCTGCTTTTGTACAAACTATCGGGTGTTGGCTACGTCCTTTTAACTGATGAAGTGTAAAGCTGATAAATCAGTTTACTCTTTTTATCCGATATGATAAAATGATTGTTGTGTAACCAATCAGTCTTAACTGATCGTTGTGTAATTGATCAGCCTTAACTGAACGTTCAGTTGATTGCACAACTTCACTTAGCCTTGATCAGCTCAGTTGCCTTTCATTATATACGCATTAATCTTCAGTTCGGACAACTATCAGCTATGAGTTTTCAGTTCAGTCACCTTCAGTTTACTTGATCAGTTGTTCGCATAAATTGTCAAACTCCGAAATTAAGTTTCCAACAATTTTCCCCTTTTAGGTGTTTGAAAAAACTTATAATTTATGAACGGATCAAACTGAACTCTTGTAGATAAAACAATCTTTTATTGATAACTCTTTCAATGTACACATTTGTACAAAAAAATGAAAAAATAAAAGAATTTATGATTAGAATAAAATAATCTTCTATTGACTGACTCAAAATCTACCAAAACTCTCAACTGAATATAGAGGCAGTCTTCTAACTGATCTAGACTTCTTCATTTATTTGCTCTTTTGTCAGCTGGTCCTTAATCAGTCGGTTGATTGGGTCTCTTCTTGGATAGATGCTGCTGTTGTTGTTCCTCTTCCTCCTTTTTTGTCAAACCCATCAACCTTGCTAAATAATGCACGTACCTCTGAGGTGACACTCGATATGGCATTCATTATTTGTTCTTGCATCAGATCCATTCTCTTTGTCATTACTGTTGCAAAAAAGCAACATGATTTTTGAACATGTCTTGAGTCTGGAAATGTGCTTGAACTGTCACTCGGTTTTCCTTAATTGATCTAGTTGGAGAATAAAGAAGTGATATCCTTTGTAACCTGGTGTAGGTTCTTCATTGTATTCTCCTTCATAGAATCAATCTTTAATGTGTGCAGCAATTGGGTTGACTTCATATCAGAGATAGTTGAAATCAAATTGTGGAGGTTGGACTGAATGTCTTCTATCATAGTATTAGTAGTCCTTGGTATCTGAGGAGACATGGCTTCAGATTATTCTGGTTCTTGCTCCTTGTCTGCTTCATTAAAAATTACCAAGGCCCTATTTGTTGATTCAGTTACAGCCGTAACCATTTCTTGAAAAATTTCTTCAACTACCTCATGTTGAGGTTCTTGAGGTGGAGTGGAAGTCTGAGCAGCAGTAGAGCTGGTAGACTCTTCAGTTGGTTTATCTGCTGACATTTCAGTTGGATTTTCAGTTGGCACCTCTTCAGTTGGTTTAGAGTGCAACTGAGCCGTGCCAGCTTCAGTTTGAACTACTTATTCAGTTGTGGCAGGCGACTGAACTAGTTTCTCAACTTCTTGTACAATAGCCTCTGAGGCCATCTGATCAGTTTTTCTCTGATCTTCAACTGTTTCTTCAGTTAAAACTTTCAACTGGATGTCAGCGACAACTGATTGTTTCACTTCATCGACATTTGCCAGTGACAACTCAGCATCTGTATAAAGTTTAAGACCTGCTGGAGAAGATGGAGGAGCAGAAGGGGATGGTTGAGAATCCTTGGAAGAAAGATCAGTTGTTTGCTGAGATTGTTCAGCAAATGCTTCCTTGGATGGCTGTGGCTGATGAGTTGACGGTTCAGCCTGCTCTCCTGAAGTTGGGCTTTGGGAATCTGTTGGAATATATAATTGTTGACCCATTTCCCAGTATTTGATTTTCATCTGTAATGTGAGAAGATTCATGTCCAACTGGTCATAAACTGCTTTGTCATTAAGGCAGTTGGACTGGTAGGATCAAAATTTATGCGTAGCTGAGCTATGATTTGAGCTATCTTTCTGGCACGCATCAGATCAAAAAAATAAGTCTTCCTCTCCAGCGCTTGAGCAATTGTGACAGCTTTGACTAATTTGAGAACTGTTGTTTCCAAAGCGATGAATTTATTCAAAAAAATTTCCTTCTGCAATCGCTAGGCAAACACTTCAGTTCTAAATCTGACCCATTCAGCGTATACTTTCAATTTCGATTCAGAAAACTCATTAATTTCTTTCCATATCAAATCAATATGAGTCTGAATCGAGTCGGTCAGTCTGGGCTCTTCAATCAACTTGCCCTTTCCTTTGGGATCAGTAAGGGCATGAGTAAGGCTCAGCCCTGAAATTGTTGAATCCACCTACTCACGTATCACCAAGCCCTTTGGTTGGGCAAAAGGCATTGGAGATGGACAATCGATAGTGATCAGTGGTTCTATCATTCCAACTTGCTTTGGTTTATCACCAGATTCGATGATAATCTTCTTGGAGGGACCAGTTGGAGGAGGTTGCTGAGGTTCAGTTGATGAAGCAACTGGAATTGCTCTTATTGGTATTGCACTGATGGGCTGTTGGGCTCCAGTTGGCCTAAATCTCTCAGCTGGGATAGCTTCCACAACAGCAGCTGGATTGGTTTTCTGAGTGCTTGGATTTTCAAGATTTTCGGAGAGGGATTTTTCTCCGTTTCAGTTTCAGTTACAATTTCACTCACAATCAATTTCCTTTCGATTGTTTTGTTTTGCTTAGCCAAGTCCTTTGTCTTCTTGATTGATTTGGGAGATGCCTGCGTCCCAATCTCTTTCTTGACTTTCAAGAACTGCTCGGGAGAGATGTCCAGCTTTGTCTTCGGCGGTTGAACACTCTTAGCAGTGAAGACTTTGTATTTGAATGACTTGTCAGACGAGTCATCCACCAAATCTTTGCTTTTCAAGATGAAGCTGATAGGAACATCATAGACTTTGGAGTGTTTGGTTGACTGAACCATGTTCTTCAAGATATTGAACAAGATGGCTGACCAGTTCAGTCTTCGTCCGTTTACCAAAGCAGCCATTATTTGAAATTTTTCAAGGGTCGGGGCAAAAAAGATCTTGCCTTAGCTAGAACAACCTTGGCCACAATATTAGCCAATAACTGATATTCATAAGCTCCTTCTTGGGATCAGAAACTTTTATCTTCTTGCCATCAGGAGATAAAAGTGTGAGCATCTCCTCAACATCAGCAACTTTCACTTCTGAAAAGTGAGAAAGACCATCTGAAGGCAGTTGGAAGAATGTGCTGAAAGATTCTTCATCAATAATCAGCAATTTGCTGCTGATAGTCGTCGTGATCTTTCCATCGGCAAAGACGAAGTTGTTATTGTAGAAGTCTTGAATCTCCTTTGAATAAATTTCTTGATTTGATGACCCAAGAAATTTCGTTAGTCCAGCGGCTTCCAGCTTCAGAAAGACGCTTCAAATGGATTCATCCTTAACAGAAAGGACTGAATCGAAATCAATAGCCATAGCATTTAGCATGTAAGCGGAGATTTGAATTGTCATTTTCTGAGTTGTTTTGAGGATATGCACAAGAGAGAAAGCTTTAGTAGTTTGATATGCTCTGTAAATCAAAATTTTCCTAAGAAACTCAAATGAAGCGGGTTCATTTCTTATGTTGGTTACTGTTCGAATTTTTTGACACGTATCAGTCCAAGATGAATTGAGTTAAAAACGTGTGTACGATGTGTGTAATCGTGAATGAGAAATGCTTGAACTACGTGAGGCCACGTGTTTAATTACTATTCAATGAAAGACATGATTAAATGCGTAATCTTATCAGTCCCATCATTTAACATGGAATTTTTATCGCTAATCAGTCAACTTATGGATAAGATCAGTTAGGTCAATAACTAAATGATCAGTTGAGAACTGAATCAGTTTAGTTGAAGACCAACTGACTATTGTCTTATCATTTAACCAAATAAATAATGACATTCCCCCTAAATAAATGCATATAAGAAAAGAGAGTAAGAGAATCTCATCCTCAATGAATTAATTGCAACCAATTGACCGATGTCTCTTCGTCTTCTTTAGTTTCTTGAATTAAAATATGTCTATAAATAAGATCGAATTTATCAGACTCAAAACATTTCGACAGATAAAATTAATCAAATGCAGATGGACAAGGCAAGCAGTTCCACGAGGCCCAATTCTTCAGAATGGCTTGCATTCGTGGAAACTAAAAAGAAAGATATCGAAGATTTCGTCTTTCATAATGTAATGTCTACCTGGACAAAGATTCATGATTTGCAGACTATCCAGATAGATAGATTGTTTTCCACTGAAGAACAAAAGGCAACTGAAATCAACTACAAGCGCTGTCTCTCTATCATTCATACATCTGACCTCGTAACTGATGAAGGTCTCTACTACTTGATGCTCAGCAAGGAGTATAGTGTTCTGGCCAAAATTTCCTTCGTAAATAATTTTAGGATAATGTCCGAGGAAATGTCCCTGTGGTTATCTCTTTGGCTAGATGCAGTAGAAATGGAATTAAACCATGTAATAGCAGAGAGATATTATCAATAAAATTTATATTTCAATTCATTGCTATTAATCAGTTTTACTGATATGTTCTCTTTGCAAGCTAACTGATAACCAGTTGACTAACAATACTAATTGACATAATAATGATGCAAATAGTATAAAGTTAAGTCAACGATTTTCCATTAAATATATTGCACAAATATAAGAAAATTCATATCCTTGGAAGCTGAATAGTCGGAGATAACACATGTGTCTCTTCAGATGACCCGAAGCTTATCTATAAATAAGAATGAAATGGTTAGTCACAATATCAGTTAAATATTTCAGTAGATAACACATCATAAAACAACAGCAAATGGATGCATCAAGCAGTTCTCAGCAACCGGATATGGCTGAAGAGTTCCAGCAATCCATTGAAGCTGCTCGAAAGCTGAAAATAGAGGACCTTGTCTTTGAGACGACATTGTCAACCTAGACCAAGATCCAGGAGATGCAGTCCTCCCATGAGGACGGACTGGTTGTCACTGGAAAGCGAGTGGCAACTGAAAATAAGTATATGTGGCGTCTCAACGTCACTCAAGCTACATACATCTTCACAGATGAAGATGTCTTCCATCTGATGCTTCTCAAGGAACAGAGGACTCTGAAAAACATTTCTTTTTCAGATGAGTTCACGAAAGCTACCATCGACAAGTTATCCGCATGGATAAACTCAAGGCTAAATGCAGTAGAAAAATAAATAGACAATGTAATAGCTAGTCGTTTCCATTAATAAAAAGCTTATTTTAATCAATGTTTGTCTATTCTTTACTGTCTTATTTACTTTTGCATTCTAACTTATACTAACTGAAAAACAATTAATAACAACTGAATATCTATTGACTAATCAACACTAGCTGACAAAATATTGCAATTAAGACAAATCAATTAAACCAAAAATATTACAAAAGTAAGAAATCTAAGTCTCGGTAATGGTTTGGTGAAGATGTCAGCCGCTTATTGTTCAGTTGAAATGTATTACAGCCTTATTGCCTTCTTTAGAGCATGGTCTCAGATGAAGTGATGTCTGACATCAATATATTTAGTCCTGGAGTGAAGAACTAGATTGTATGTGATCGCAATCGTGCTTGTATTATCACAGAAGAATGGTGATTCTTCTGCAATGACTCCATAGTCTTTCAGATGTTGCTGAATCCAGAGCAGTTGAGTGCAGCAGCTTCCAGCAGCTAAATATTCTGCTTCAGTTGTGGAAGTTGCTATGGATGTTTGCTTCTTGCTGAACCATGAGATCAGTCTGTCTCCTAGAAACAAACATAATCAACTGGTGCTTTTACTATCAAGCTTACATCCTGCATAATCTGCATCTGAATAACCAACTAAATTGAAAGATGAGTCCTTAGTATACCATAAGCCCACATTTTGTGAATATTTTAGATATTTCAATATACTTTTGGCAGCTGAATAATGCGATTGCTTGGGATCAGCTTGAATTCTAGCACACATGCAAACGGAAAATACAATATCATGACGACTAGAAGTTATGTATAATAAGGAACCTATTAAGCCTCTGTAGAGTGTCGTCTCAACTGATATTTCCCCTTCGTCTTTGTCTAATTTAATCGATGAGCTCATGGGAGTATTTGCAGCTGAACATGTTTCCATGCCAAATTTATTAAGCAGTTCCTTCGTGTATTTCGTCTGACTGATAAAACTACCAGCATCCAGTTGCTTCACTTGCAGTCCAAGAAAGAATGTCAGTTCACCCATCATACTCATCTCGAACTTTTTCTACATTAACTTGGCAAATTTCTCACACAATTTGGGGTTAGTTGACCCAAAAATAATATCATCAACATATATTTTTACAAGTAAAATGTGATTATCCTTTGAAAATTTTGAACAAAGTTTAGTCAACTGTTCCAACTGAAAAATCGTGATCAGTTAAGTATTTTGACAAAGTCTCATACCAAGCTCGAGGAGCTTGTTTAAGACCATACAAAGCTTTGTTGAAGTGATAAACATGATCAGGAAGTGAGTGATTAATAAAACCTGGTGGTTGTTTAACATACACTTCTTCTTGCAACTGACCATTCAAGAATGCACTCTTGGCATCTATTTGGTAGACTTTGAAGTCTTTGTGTGAGGCATAAGCAAGGAACATTCTGATTGCTTCCAGTCTTGCAACCGGTGCATATGTTTCGTCAAAATCAATTACTTCTTCTTGCCTATATCCTTGTGCTACAAGCCTCGCTTTATTGCGCACAACTGAACTA
Source organism: Primulina tabacum (assembly GCF_025594145.1). Taxonomy (NCBI): domain Eukaryota; kingdom Viridiplantae; phylum Streptophyta; class Magnoliopsida; order Lamiales; family Gesneriaceae; genus Primulina; species Primulina tabacum. The sequence continues at coordinate 17,997,697 of NC_134550.1, forward strand.
TCTTCGTTCAGTTTATTTCTGCAGACCCACTTTTTACCGAATCAGATGGATTACCTATCACCAATTCTAGTGGATGTGATTTCTTCCATCTGTATTCAACATTGGTTGGGTCGATTTCAGCAACTGTTTCAGTTGGTAACTGGATGTTCTCTTCAGTTTCAGTTGTTGCTGCTTCAGTTGGTATTTGAATATCATCATTTTGTTCTACCAACTGATTATCAGGAACAATTTCTTGTTCAACTGATTGATCCAGCACTTCTGGTTCAGGTGTTTGAAGGAGATTTCGATTGATATGAACTTCTTATTCACTATCATCCTTAAAACTTATATATGTAAAGCGATCAACTAGCTCAACTGGATCAGTTGGTTTATCAGTTAGTGTCTATTCGTCAAATACAACATGAATCGATTCTTTTACATTCAAAGTACATTTATTAAAGACTCTGTAAGCTTTACTAACTGATGAATAACCCAAAAATATTCCTTCTTCAGATTTTGCATCAAATTCTTTCAAATGTTTTTTACCATTATCGTGAATAAAACATCTGCAGCCGAATATTCTGAAATATGACACCACATTTTTATTTCCATGCCAAATGTCATATGGCATTTTTCAAATTATTTTTATTAATCATTGATCTGTTCTGAGTGTAATATGCAGTGTTTACTGCTTCTGCCCAAAATCTTTGAGATATACCAGAATCAGCAAGATTTGTTCTAGCAGCTTCTTTAAGAGTTCAATTTCTTCTCTCAGCTACACCATTTTGCTGAGGAGTTCTAGCTGCTGATAACTCATGCTTGATTCCAGTATTTTCTAAAAATTGATAAAGATTTTGATTGACAAATTCAGTCCCTCGATCAGGCCTTATTCTGTCAATTCCAACTGATTTTTCATTTAATAATCTTTTGAAAAGCTTAATCAGTTGTGCAGCAGTTTGGTCTTTTGATTTAAGAAACATAATCCAAGTAAATCTTGAAAAATTATCAAAAATTACCAAGGTGTATTTCATTTTCCTTAAACTCATGACTGGTATTGGATCAAAAAGATCCATATGCAGCAATTCTAGGCATCTGGAGGAAGATTTACTACTCTTGTTTTTGAATGAAGTTCTTACTTGTTTACCAAACTGACATGCTGACCATATTTTGTCTTTTGGAAAATCTATTTTAGACAGACCAGTTACAAGATCATGATTACTCAGATGAGCAATAGACTTAAAGTTTAGGTGGTTGAACATCTTATGCCACAACCAGTTTTTGGAAGATTTTGAAGCTACAAAACATACTGGTGCATAAGGTTGATTAGTCCAACTTACTTTATAAGTGTTTCCACAATGATCACCTATTATGATTATTTCATCAGTTGAGCTCCTAACTGTGCACATGTGTTTGTTGAACTGAACTGAGAAATTATTGTCGCTTAACTGACTGATGCTAATCATGTTATACTTTAAATTATCAACCGGTAGGACATATTTAATGATAATATTACCATGGATAAGTTTACCCTTACCCACAGTTCTACCTTTAGAGTTGTCTCCAAAACTGATGTTTGGACCAGTGTATTTGATCAGTTGGGATATCAAATTTGCATCCCCTATCATGTGTCACGAGCAACCACTATCCAAATACCAAATTGATTATTTTGTTGTACATGTTACCTGCAATCACACACAATATATAATCTTGGTATCCACATCTATTTGGGTCCTAAATTGATTAGTCATTTAGGAATCCAGACTTGGATTAGTCTAACTAACTTTTCAGTTGTTGTGTTCCAAATAACTTTTCTCTATTTGTGTGTGTTAGGTGTGTGGTGTGTGGATGATACAGTATGATTGTTTACCTTTTTATCTGCTTGTTCACCCGATATCTCCTATGAGCTGGATTACAGTTATAGTAATTGTAATAGCCATCCTTAGTGTTTTGATTTTTGTAGCTGAACCTTTTAGGTGTCCAGCTTTTTGAATCAGTTGAACTCTTCGGGCTATGCTCAATTCCAAACCGTTTAGCTTTGTTCTTTGGTTCAATCGGTTGGACAGTTGGTTTACCTTGGTTCAAAGATTTCTTGTACCACTGTTGATTTCACAAGGTTAATGTATTTACCTTTATGCTCATTCAACTTGGGCATTGTATCACTTACAAATATTTCTTCAATGCTATTGAAGCCTAAACCAGTTGTATCAGTAACTGATTTTTGCAAACTCTGCATTTCAGTCAGCGTGACTGATGACTAATTCCAAGCTTGAATCAAGTCAGTTTGTTTTGAAATTTAGTTTTTCAACTGATGAATCAAAGATTGGCTCTTTCTCATTTCAGCTTTTGCTTGACAATCTCACTTCTTAGACTCAACAATTCAACTGACTCGTCAGTTTTAGTTTTGTTGTCTCTGATATCAGTTTGATCAGCTTTGACTTTTTCGAAAGAACGAGCAAGCTTGTGATACTCATTAACCATGTCATGCAAAGTGTCAATGAGTTTTCTCGTGTAAAATCTGTAAAGCTGAAGTCAAATACATGTTCACTTGTTGACTCCAGTTCTGCTTCACTTGCCATCAATCACTTAACTTATTCTTCATCGTCACTAGGATCTCATCGAGCTCTCTGACTCTGAATTTTCACCGTTAGTCTCTGCCCATTTAGATTTGCTTTCCTCAGCAAGCAGGACTTCATGTTTCTTTTTGAATGATCTTTTATCGTTCATGTCTCTTCTCTTGTATTCAACTGATTTCTTCCCTTTATCAATTTAATGTATGCTGTCCTTCTTTGGTTTTGGACAGTCAGCAATGAAGTGTCCTTGCTTTCCATAGTTGAAGCAAGAGTTTTGTTCTTCCTTTGAGCAAAATTCATGAGCAAACGACTTTTCGTTTTCGTCAAGTCTAGTATTTCTAGTTTAGAACTTCTTGTTTAAACATTGTTTTGCTTATTTTTATCATGAATTCTAAGAGCTAACTTTTCATATTTGTTGGGATTCAAGGGGATCTTACCCCAAAACCGTGTTTAGTTAATTTACTTCTCGAAGTTTGATTTATTCTTGAATATGCTATTTTTTTTCATTGCATTATTAAAGCATAGGTAACTTTAATAATAATCTCATATTGCGAGTGATTTCGAGAGAATAGCTTGTGATAGGAACGAGTAGCATAGTTCGTGGATTTACAATTTGCATAGAGATATGATGTAGAGCCCAAAATCAGTACAGATAAAACCCATGCATTTATTTAATTGTTATATTTTTTAAATAAAGTTTAAAATGATTTTTTTTAGATGCATGATTTATGAAATTACATTATTTTAAATTATTTATTTTTATGTGATTCACGTTAAAATATTTCTCGAGTTTCATGTTTCATGCAATTATTCGATGTTGGATCCAGGAAAAGAGACCGGCGACGATTTTGACAATTTTAAAAATATTGTATTTTATTTTAAATTAGGATTGGGGCATTTTAAATGTTTTATTAAGTTTTTAGCCTTTTTAAAGCCTAATTTAATTATTTAGTGATTTTAAGATTTTTAAAACCTTTAAAGTTTAGCAATTATGTATTTTATTTTGTTAATTAGAGAATTTTATAAAATTAGTATGTATTTTATTTTAGTTAAAGATTTTTGTTAAAGTTAATGTGGGTTAACTTTTAATTAATATTTTTAACCCTTAAATTAAACAACTTTTCTACTCTTTATACACACACACGTTCTCTAGACACACTTGCACACACACTTATTAATTTCATTTTTTTAAGAAAATACTAGGGTTCTTGTTATTCTCTCTAGCCGCCACCATCTCCTTCGAATTTTACCAGAAACTTAAGGTGATTTTGTTGCAAGAAATCGTGCCACATTCGTCCCGTATCAACCCTCGCACCGTTTCTGATTCGGTATCGTCGTATCGTAAGTTTTAAATATTAAAAGACATGTATAATCTTTTGTTTCTACATCGATCTTGTTATATTATATGTTCGTATGTTTATTATGCGTAAAAATCCATGTAAGTTTTAAAAATTTTGAGCAAAAATTTATTGGATCGGTTTTGAAACGATTTTAGATCTGAAAACTCAAATTTTGATGTCATTTTAAATACTTCAACTTTTTCGGTAGATTTTCTGGAAAAACTTTCAACATATAAAACATAAAACGTTTTGATACATTCGATTTAACAATAAATTCGAAATATTTAGATAAGAAATGAGTGAGTTATGATCGTTTTGTGGGACTGCTCAAACTGAGTTTTCTGAAAATGCGTTCTTGATGTGTTCTTGAAGTTTTATTGTTGCAGGCTTCGTTGGGCATCGCCGGTCTTGTGCTACTGTATTTAGATATGTTATGGGATGTATTTAGTTGTTATTTGGTGGTTCGTTTGGGTCGGGAATGGCTTGGGATGTAATAGAAGTCGTAGGAAGCAAAATGATGTCGAATTACGGGTTATTGTCGTATTGAAGTTTCTTGTCGATGTTTGAGGACGTTTGGGGTGTTTGTACGGGTTTGAATCAATGTAATAGCATCCTAGGATGAGTCTCGAGGTGTTAGTTCATGGTCCCTAGGCTTGGATTGGGAGAATGAATCAATAAGTTAGTGAATTTTCGCGAGTTTGCAAGTTCAGAGGCTACCCGGACCCCGAACACGGAGTCCGTGCACTTTTTTCTTCAATATTCTAATTTCCAGCACCTACCCGGACCCATACACGGGGTCCGTGTACCCCTTTAAAAAAATTATATTTTTTTTATATATATATGAATATAAAATGTAGGATTTGGTTTGAGGTTTTATGTCATTATTTAGTACGATGATTAAACGAGATCAAGTCCCGGGAGATTTAGAACGTCATAAGGAAATTTGTCATTTTTGGGTGTGAGCATGGCTATACGTCTAATCTATGAAAGATAAGTGTTTGAACTCATGTTAGTATGTGCAGCAGTTGCCCAAACGAGATCCAACGAATCCCTCAACGCCAAGTAAGTATGTTCGACGTGAAAAAGAGAATATTTTTATGTTTTTGAGGTATGCTAAATGTCTTGTGACCAAATTATGAACGGGTTTGGAAGTCGTTGAACATGGCCGAGGACCTCTCCACCCCGGTAAAGTATGATCGGGTTTAGATCAGGATTTGAAAGCGGCAAAGCATGACCAGGGACCAATCCACCCGGTAAAGTATGACCGGTGATCTTATGTATGTGGTAGTAGACATCTCTGCACCCCAGTACTGTGGTTTAGTCTAATCAGGCACATTTATGTTTGGGTCACTTGCATTGAAACATATCTCTACGCAAAATGATGTTACGTATGTTCAAGTATGTATGATGCAAGCATTTTTAAGAAAAGTTCTATGTTGATGGCATGTCTATGTTATGTATGTATGTTCAAGCCTTTGTATGTGTGTTCAGGTTTTAAGTATGTATGCTCTATTTTAAATATGCATGTGGTTTTATTACATATTACTTGTTATCTCCAATTTATATTTATTGAGTCTTTAGACTCACTAGACTTGATCGATGCAGGTGAGGAAGATGTTGAGGAGACGAGGGGTGGGGACCAATGAGCTGACTTGGATTGCGCAGGAGGCTAAACCCAAGTACCGCTGATAAGTGCAATTTATTGCACTTTTCTTACTTGTTTCTGAATTGGAATTCTATGATTCTTGAGCAGGTTTTATGTGATTTGTTGTTGTTTTTGTTGTTATAGTTTTGAAGCTTAGAATGAGAGTGTGGAGTATTAAAGTGTTGAATTGGAAAAAGTGCAAAAGATAAAAAAATACAGCAGAAACAGTGCACCCGCACTCAAAAATACAGTGCACCTGCACTCTCACAGTGCACCCGCACTCAAAAATGCACCGCACCCGCACTCTCACACCAGAAGAAGGAGCGCACCAGCGGTCTGTTCTTCACCGCACCCGCGGTCTTCGAAAAACAGAATGCGGAAAATCTGTAACTTTGTGTGCTGCGCGTGGAAGTCTGAGAATTTGGTGTGCTACGACTTCTAGCTTGTCTGGACTATAAAAAGACATCATTTTCTTACCATCTAGGTTATTGGAGAGCCAAGGAAAGAGTGAAGTAGGCTACTACTAGATTGAAGATCAAATTCATCAAGTTTGGAAGAAATCTTTTGTACAACTCTGGGAACGGAATCAGCTCTTCAAACTCTTGTTCTAAGTTCTTCTTTTCTTTGTTTTTCATTTGTTATGTCTTATTTTAAAACTATGTTGTGTTGTTTTGATTGTGTTATTATGAACTAAGTTTTAATTCTAGAGGAATGATGGAACAAAACTAGAAACCATGTGTTAGAAGTTATAAATTAAGTTATTTAAGTTCTTCATATTGTTAATTTGTATTGTTCTAATCTTAATGCTTTCAATTTATTGGCCATATTTTGAATGATTTATATGTTTACAATTTATCACTCGGAAGAGGAAGTTATAAACAAGAAAAAGATCAAATACATCAATGGTATTTATAGAGTTCGGAAGGCTTATAATGCTATCGAAGCCTATAGAGAATTTATTGCTTGTTGTGTTATTTAATTGTAAATTGTTGATGGGAATTTCACAATTCATTTTTAGATAACAAATATCTACTTATTACTTGGAAGAGGGACTAGATAATAATAGGATTCTTTGCTTATGAATAAAAAAGGACTTTTATAACAAACTAATAAGAATTACACATGGTGGATATTTGCGTGAAATCAGACCTCTAGAACTTTTATCTCATTGTTATTTGCTAAAATTATTTGCTAAAATTTGGTGTTCTATATATCTATATTTAATTATTTTTAAATCCATTTTCAATTTAGTCATTCATAAAATCAAATTCTTAAATTGATTTTTCTAAATAAAGTCAAGATTATTTTAATCACAAGCATTAATATACGTTTATATACACACTCCTCGTGGCATCGACACTTGTACTCGAAAATATATTTTACTGTAACTTGACGTCGTGCGCTTGCGAGCAATTAAGAAAACACGCAACAAGTTTTTGGCGCCGTTGCCGGGGAGTGTTTATTTTAAATTTATATTAGTATTGTTACCAATTAGTCTTGATTTTAATTTAGAGTTGTTTTTATTGTATTACATTAAATATTGATTTGTTTCTTATCCTTGTTTGACAGTGCATGCGAAGATCGCAAAATCTTGACTTGCTTATCTTTGATCCTGAGATCGAAAGAACCGCAAGAAGATTAAGAAAGGCAGGAAGAGAAGAGATTCAAGCAATGGCTGACAACAGAGATAATGAAAATCCACCCCCTGCAATACCCATCAGAGATCATTTTAGGCCGGTATTAAATACTCATTATTCAGGAATAGCACGAGGGACTATTAATGTAAACAACTTTGAACTCAAGCCTGCATTAATAAACATGGTTCAACAGAACCAGTTTGGGGGAGCCGCTACTGCAGATTCTCATCTACATCTCAGAACATTCCTTGAAATCATTGACACAGGTAAAAATAAATGGTGTTTCTGATGATATAATTCGATTGCGTTTGTTTTCTTTTTCTCTTAGGGACCAAGCAAGAGGATGGCTCCAATCGCTTCCTTTGGGGAGTATCACTACATGGCAAGAGTTAGCAACCAAGTTCCTTGCTAAATATTTTCCACCTGAAAAGTCTGCACAATTGAAAATTGAGATAAGTACCTTTAGGCAAACTGACTTTGAGCAATTATATGAGGCATGGGAACGGTATAAGGAGTTGTTGAGGAGGTGTCCAAACCATGGTTTTGAAGATTGGGTACAGATTGAATTGTTTTACAATGGTTTGAATGGACAAACAAGAGGCACTGTGGATGCAGCAGCTGGTGGCACGATATTTTTTCCAAATCACCTGATCAAGCGTATGATTTGCTTGAACAGATGACCATTAACAGTTATCAGTGGCCGTCTGAGAGGTCAGGAAGTAAAGAAACCAGCTGGAATTTATGCCGTAGATCCTATTACATCACTCACCGCTCAAGTTTCAGCTTTAACAACTCAAATTGCAGCTATGAATAAGGCTAGTACAGCTAGAGGTTGAAAATGCATCGGTTGTTATTGAAGAACCACATATTTCATGATGAGGCTCATTATATCAACAATAGGAATTTTGGTGGCTACGGAGGATATCGAGGTAACCTCCCCCCCCCCCCTAACACTTATCATCCTAGTTTGAGAAATGATGAGAATTTTTCATATGCTAATAATAAGAATGTGTTGAATCCTCCACCGGGGCTCAATACATCAAATGGGGAAGGGAAACCATCATTTGAGGATTTGGTTGGAACATTTGTTGCTGAATCTGGCAAGAGAATGGCTAGGACTGAGTCTAGACTTGACAACCTTAAGACAGACATGGCGAATATTGGTGCTTCTTTGAAAATCCTGGAGTCGCAAGTTGGGCAAATAACGAAGCAACTCATGTCTCAATCATCAGGTGCATTACCAAGAACTGCAGATCCAAATATGAAAGAAGTGAATGCGGTTTTCATACAACATGAGGGGGTTGAAATAATAGAAGTAGAAGAGAAAAAAGTGGATCATAAACCTAGGTGGGAAGATATGCCGACTCCAAGCAAAGGAAATCGAGGTAAGAAAAGTAAGAGTTATGATTTTGATCAATGCATTGATATTTCTTTACTTCCCTATCCCCAAAGATTTTTACAATTGAAAGCTGAGTTTCAAAAGAAAAAAGGTCTTGAAGATCTCAAGAACCTACACTCTAACATTCAGTCTGTAGAAAAGAAACATGTGGCTTTTACTGGAGGAGATGATAAGGGGAGGCAAGGAGATATTCTTCGGAAGCTGCAAGACCCCGGGGAATTCGTTGTACCATGTGAAATAGGGGGTCAGTTAGTGGAAAAAGCTATATGTGACTCAGGAGCGGGCGTAAATATAATGCCAAGTTCTCTCTACGAGAAACTTGGATTGAGCATGATGAAGCCCACAGAACTAAGTTTACAAATGGCAGATAAATCAATCAGGACACCATTGGGCATTGTGGAAGATGTTGAACTTAAGATTGATAAATTGAGACTTCCAGCAGATTTCGTGGTGCTTGACATGGAGAACAGTCAGAATGTTCGTATTATTCTAGGACGACCTTTCTTGGCTAGTGCTGGCGCCGTCATTGACTTGAAGCAAGAAAAATTAACCATGGAGGTTGAAGGTCAGAGGCTGGAAATCAAGGCATTAAAGGGATCACATGACCCACCATGAATAAGATTGGTATAGTCGGGCTGACGACGTTAAACCAAGCGCTTTTTGGGAGGCAACCCAAATTTTTTGTTTCTTTATTGCATTCCGTTTTCGGTTTTGCTATTACTCTTGTATTCTTACTTTAGGTTTTGTATTTTTGGTATAATGTGTTCTTGTATTTCCCCCAAATCTTATGAATCCCAATTGTGTTTTTCAGGATAAAAATTGGAGGAGAAAACAATTTCTATGACTGCACCTGCGCTGCAAATGTATCGCTCCTGCAGTAGTTTAAAGACAGAAAATTAAAAATTCCAGTAGCCATACCGCACCCGCGGTAGTTTATGGAGCGCACTTGCAATATTTTTCCAGAACCTTTATCGCACCCGCGGTAGAATATTCACCGCACTCGCGGCAACTGAAGGTCGAACATTCAAAAATTTCCAGTAGCTACACCGCACCCGCGGTATGTTCTAGACCGCACCTGCGGTTGATGATTTTAAAACAGAAAGGGGCAGAAATTAAGCATCAACGAAGAAAAGTTCTCCAAAATTCTAGACCGCACCTGCGGTTGATGATTTTAAAACAGAAAGGGGCAAAAATTAAGCATCAACGAAGAACAGTTCTCCAAAATTCTCCTTCAATTCGAAATACTATCCGTCGGAGTACCACCCACCACAGGAAGGCGCAAATGATGAGGATGGCAACGACCACTGACGATCGTTGCCCGAGGTATGTGTATTCCTCTAATTTTCATGATCATTTACATCGAGGACGATGCACATATTTAAGTTTGGGGGAGATGTATTTGTTATTATTTTATTTTGTGTGTTATTTTATTTTGTGTGTTGTTCATTTTATTTAGTTTAATTTGAGTATTTTATTTATTCTTGTGAGTTATGTGCTTGTGTGTTTGTAGTGTCTTAGTCATGAAAATTTTTGAATTGGCCAATGATGAACAAAATTTGTGTATTGAGAAGAAAGGTCATGCATTTCATTAATGTTCATAAATCAATTTGAAAAATTTAGAGAACAATCATCAGATTTGGTAAATTTGAAACTTATAATATCTATACAACTTTGTGATTTTCATTTGACATTGAAATAAATTTTTGTAAACACATATATGATTGAGGCAATCTTTGATTTTATTTGGGCCTATTTATATTGTTCATAAATATTCATTTGATGCCCTCTTGAGCCTATATGAGAAAAAGAATTGTTTTCTTGAAATTTCTTTGAAGCCAAACACTTTTCTTTTTGAATATATATGTATTTGGTTGGTGCATTGAGATATTATTTTTTTCACGAAGATTAGATTCTACTTGGTGTTGGTGAATTGAGATTTTGTCTAGAACTATCCAAACAACACTCGAGGCGAAATACGAACAAACTATGATTTAGGAATGATTTAGGTGATTTTTTGGATCGATTGAGCCTTTCAGGCTACCAAATAAAATTTTTATCATTTGTCACCTCTTTGTAGCTTATATGAATTCGAATGGCACACGTTAATATGTGTAAAAGACCCTCATTCGATATCCTTTCTAATAGCCCACATTTACCAACCCTTTGAATATCTTATACAATTATTTCTTACCTTCTCAAGGGAGTAATAATTCAAAAGATTAAAAAAAGTGATATTATCCTACAAAAGAAAAGAAAAGAAAAATGATGAATGATGTTTGATTGAAGAAGTTGGAGAAAAAGGGGAGAAAAATAAATGAAATGAATAAAAACTGGAGATAAAAGAAAAAGTGGAGTATGCAAAAGAGCTAAAAAATTCCATTTACTCCCTTATTTGAATTCCTAATCTTATTTGTAGCTATAAATTAAGGCCTAACATTACAACCATTGAAAATCCTATTAACCTAGTAATAGTTGTCCAATATACTAGTGGAGAGGGATTGGGAGGATTTAGCCTATAGACAATCGATAAACACTTCCATTGAGTATTTATCTTGATCAATTTTACACACACCTCATTGCATCAAATATTTATTGGGTATTCCTTTCTTGAATGAATATTGCTTTGAACCCAATATTTACCCGAAAAGACCTCTTGATTTGTGTTTGTAAAAATTGAAATCGATTGAGAATGTTTTGAAACATGAGTTGAAGAGAATAGAAGTTAAGAAAATTAACCGATTTCATGATTATATCCGGATAAAAAAAATTTTGGTTGGATTGAATTAATTTGTGAATGCATGAAAATTTAGTTAAATTATCTTGAGGCCAAGTTCTTTTAAAAATATTTCATGACTTATTTGTTTGTGTGTTTTTATTTTTGCTCGTGAATAGCAAAATCCTAAGTTTAGGGGAGTTTGATAAGTGCAATTTATTGCACTTTTATTACTTGTTTTTAAATTGGAATTCTGTGATTTTTGAGCAGTTTTATGTGATTTGTTGTTGTTTTTGTTGTTATAGTTTTGAAGCTTAGAATGAGAGTGTGGAGTATTAAAGTGTTGAATTGTAAAAAGTGCAAAAGATAAAAAAATACAGCAGAAACAGTGCTCCCGTACTCAAAAATACAGTGCACTTGCACTCTCACAGTGCACCCGCACTCAAAAATGCACCGCACCCGCACTCTCACACTTGAAGAAGGAGCGCACCCGCACTCAAAAATGCACCGCACCCGCACTCTCACACTTGAAGAAGGAGCGCACCCGCACTCAAAAATGCACCGCACCCGCACTCTCACACCAGAAGAAGGAGCGCACCCGCGGTCTGTTCTTCACCGCACCCGCGGTCTTCGAAAAACAGAATCCAGAAAATCTGTAACTTTGTGTGCTGCGCGTGGAAGTCTGAGAATTTGGTGTGCTACGACTTCTAGCTTGTCTGGACTATAAAAAGACATCATTTTCTTACCATCTAGGGTATTGGGGAGGCAAGGAAAGAGTGAAGGAGGCTACTACTAGATTGAAGATCAAATTCATCAAGTTTAGAAGAAATCTTTTGTACAACTCCGGGAATGGAATCGGCTCTTCAAACTCTTGTTCTAAGTTCTTCTTTCCTTTGTTTTTCATTTGTTATGTCTTATTTTAAAACTATGTTGTGTTGTTTTGATTGTGTTATTATGAACTAAGTTTTAATTCTAGAGGAATGATGAAACAAAACTAGAAACCATGTGTTAGAAGTTATAAATTAAGTTATTTAATTCTTCATATTGTTAATTTGTATTGTTCTAATCTTAATGCTTTCGATTTATTGGCCATATTTTGAATGATTTAAATGTTTACAATTTATCACTCGGAAGAGGAATTTATAAACAAGAAAAAGATCAAATACATCAATGGTATTTATAGAGTTCGGAAGGCCTATAATGCTATCGAAGCCTATAGAGAATTTATTGCTTGTTGTGTTATTTAATTGTAAATTGTTGATGGGAATGTCACAATTCATTTTTAGATAACAAATATCTACTTATTACTTGGAAGAGGGAGTAGATAATAATAGGATTCTTTGCTAATGAATAAAAAAGAACTTTTATAACAAACTAATAAGAATTACACATGGTGGATAGTTGCGTGAAATCGGACCTCTAGATCTTTTATCTCATTGTTATTTGCTAAAATTATTTGCTAAAATTTGGTGTTCTATATATCTAAATTTAATTATTTTTAAATCCATTTTCAATTTAGTCATTCATAAAATCAAATCCTTAAATTGATTTTTCTAAATAAAGTCAAGATTATTTTAATCACAAGAATTAATATACGTTTATATACACACTCCTCGTGGGATCGACACTTGTACTCGAAAATATATTTTACTATAACTTGACGTTGTGCGCTTGCGAGCAATCAAGAAAACACGCAACAACAGCCCATGTTTTAAAATTTTAAGCATGAAAATTTCCAAACTCTGATTTCACGTTTTGGTTTACGATGTTTAAACAAGTATTTTTCTTTAGCAAACCTTATTTGTGATCTCTTGAACTGTAGAGCCCAAAATCAGTACACGTAAAACTCATGTATTTATTTAATTGTTAAATTTTTTGAATCAAGTTTGTAATGATTTTTTTTAGATGCATGATTTATTAAATTACATTATTTTAAATTATTTATGTTTATATGATGTACGTTAAAATATTTCTCGAGTTTCATGTTTCATGCAATTATTCGATGGGGGATCGAGGAAAAGAGATACACGACGATTTTGGCAATTTTAAAAATATTTTATTTTATTTTAAATTAGGATTGTGACATTTTAAATGATTTATTAAGTTTTTAGCTTTTTTAAAGACTAATTTATTTATTTAGTAATTTTAAAATTTTTAAAACCTTTAAAGTTTAGCAATTGTGTATTTTATTTTGTTGATTAGAGAATTTTATAAAATTAGTGTGTATTTTATTTTAATTAAGGATTTTTGTTAAAGTTAGTGTTGGTTAACTTTTAATTAATATTTTTAACCCTTAAATTAAACAACTTTTCTACTTCTTATTCACACACACACGTTCTCTACACACACTTGCACACACACATTCATTTCATTTTTTTAAGAAAAACCTAGGGTTCTTGTTATTCTCTCCACCCGCAACCATCTCCTTCGAATGTTTCCAGCAACTTTACGTGATTTTGTTGCAAGAAATCGTGCCACATTCGTCTCGGATCAACCCTCGCACCGTTTCCGCTTCGGTATCGCCGTATCGTGAGTTTTAAATATCAAATGACATGTATAAATTTTTGTTTCTGCATCGATCTTGTTATATATATGTTCTTATGTTTATTATACGTGAAAATCCATGTATGTTGTAAAACGTTTGAGTAATAATTTGTTGGATCGGTTTTGAAACGATTTTAGATCTGAAAACTCAAAATTTGCTGTCATTTTACTGCGACTTTTCGGTTAATTTTCTGGAAAAACTTTCAACATATAAAACGTAGAACGTTTTGATAAATTCGATTTAACAGTAAATTCGAAATATTTCGATAAGAAATGAGTGAGTTATGATCGTTTTCGTGGGACTACTCAAACTGCGTTTTCTGAAAATGCGTTCTTGATGTGTTCTTGAAGTTTTATTGTTGCAGGCTTCATTGGGCATCGCCAGGCTGATGCTACTGCATTTAGATATGTTATGGGATGTATTTAGGTATTATTTGGTGGTTCGTTTGGGTCGGGAATGGCTTGGGATGTAATAGAAGTCAGAGGAAGCGAAATGATGTCGAATTACGGGTTATTGTCGCATTGAAGTTGCTTGTCGATGCTTGGGGACGTTTGAGGTGTTTGTACGAGTTTGAATCAGTCTAATAGCATCCTAGGATGAGTCTCGAGGTGTTAGTTCATGGTCCCTAGGCTTGGATTGGAAGAATTCGAAGGAGATGGTGGCGGCTGGAGAGAATAACAAGAACCCTAGGTTTTTCTTAAAAATATGAAATGAATAAGTGTGTGTGCAAGTGTGTGTAGAGAATGTGTGTGTGTGAGTATAAGGAGTAGAAAATTTGTTTAATTTAAGTGTTAAAAATATTAATTAAAAGTTAACCCAGACTAACTTTAACAAAAATCCTTAATTAAAATAAAATACTTACTAATTTTATAAAATTCTCTAATCAACAAAATAAAATACACAATTGCTAAACTTTAAATATTTAAAAAATCTTAAAATCACTAAATAAATAAATTAAGCTTTAAAAATGCTAAAAACTTAATAAATCATTTAAAATGCCCCAATCCTAATTTAAAATAAAATACCACATTTTTAAAATTTCCAAAATCGTCGTCGGTCTCTTTTCCTCGATCCCACATCGAATAATCGCCTGAAACATGAAACTCGAGAAACATTTTAACGTGTATCACATAAACATAAATAATTTAAAATAATTTAATTTCATAAATCATGCATCTAAAAAAAATCATTTTAAACTTGATTAAAAAAATTTAACAATTAAATAAATGCATGGGTTTTACGCGTTCTGATTTTGGGCTCCATAGTTCCTCCCCCATTTATATAAATTTCGTCCTCGAAATTTAATATTACAAAACAATTCTTGGTAGAGGTTCCTCATATCTGCCTCGGTCTCCCAAGTGGCCTACTCCATTGATATATTTAGCCATCGGACTTTGACCAGCTTGGTTACTTTATTATGGAGTCTCCGTTCCTGTCGGTCTAGGATTTGGACAGGTTTTTCCTCATATGACAGATCTGGATCCAACTGCAGCGGCTCAAAACTCAAAACGTGCGAAGGATTCGCTAGGTACTTCCTCAGCATCAAGACGTCGAACACATTGTGTACACCGGCCAGATTAGGCGGTAGGACTACACGATAAGCTAGTGTCCCAACTCTGTCAAGAATCTCGAACGGCCCAATAAACCTCGGACTACGCTTGCCTCTCTTCCAAAATCTCATAACACCCTTCATGGGTGCTATCTTCACGAAAACGTGATCACCTCCGGCAAATTCTAGATCCCTCTTCTCTTGTCAGCATAACTCTTTTGACGACTCTAGGCGATCTTCATCCTGTCTCGGATCTTGACCACCACGTCTGCAGTCTCCTGGACAATCTCTGGACCAAGTTCTGATCTCTCACCGACTTTATCCCAATGAATCGGTGATCTGCACTTCCTTCCATATAGTGCCACATAGGGAGCTATACTTATCGATGATTGAAAACTGTTGTTGTAGGTAAACTCCACTAGAGGTAGCTTTGATTCCCAATTCCCATGGAAATCAATCACAAAAGCTCTCAACAAATCCTCTAAAATCTGAATCACTCGCTCAGACTGGCCATCTGTCTGAGGGTAAAATGCTGTACTGAATAGCAACTTCGTCTCCATGGCTGTATGTAAACTCTTCCAAAAGGACGATGTGAACTTCGGGTCCCTGTCGGACACAATAGTAACTGGAATCCCGTGCAATCGAACTATCTCCCTGATATAGAGCTCTGCATACTGCATCACAGAGAAAGTTGTCTTCACTGGCAAGAAGTGCGTTGACTTAGTGAGTCGATCCAATATAACCCAAATGGCATTGAATTCTCTAACTGACCTCGGTAAATCAATAACGAAATCCATGGTGATATTCTCCTATTTCCACTCGGGGATAGGGAGTGGCTTAAGTATTCCTGCTGGCCTCTGATGCTCTGCCTTCACTTGCTGACAAGTGAGGCATTCAGACACAAATCTGCGGATGTCTCGCTTCATACCTGACCACCAATAAAAAATATGCAGGTCCTTGTACATCTTGGTACCTCTTGGGTGGATAGAATACGGAGATGCATGTGCCTCTGACAAAACGTCCTCTCTGATCGAATCAACATTAGGCACCCACATCCTTCCTCTGTATCTCACAATACCATCAGACACTGTGTAGAGTACACTGCCCTTGGCTTCATCCTTAAGTTTACATTTCTGCAACTACCCATCTGAAGGCTAACCTTTACGGATTCGGTCAAACAAAGAAGACTGGACTGTCAAATTAGACAGCTTAGGAACTCTGCCCATATGATAAACCTCTAACCCAAATCTCTGAATCTCTGCACTGACAACTGTGCTACGACGGCAACTTTTCTACTCAAAGCATCTGCCACAACATTAGATTTCCCTGGATGGTAGCTAATCTCACAATCATAGTCTTTCACTAACTCTAACAACCGTCTTTTTCTCATGTTCAACTCTTTCTGCGTGAAGAAATACTTGAGCCTCTTGTGATCAGTGAATATCTGGCATTTCTTGCCGTACAAGTAATGTCTTCATATCTTCAACGCAAAGACAACAGCGGCTAACTCAAGATCATGAGTCGGGTAGTTCTTTTCATTCACCTTCAACCGTCTGGTAGCATAAGCTATAACCCGATCATGCTGCATTAAAATTGCACCTAAACCGAGCTTAGAAGCATTGGTGTACAACACGAAATTACCTTGCCCTGCTGGCATGGCTAAAATTGACGCTGAAATAAGAACTTGCTTCAAAGTGTCAAAGCTCTTCTGACATTCATCAATCCACACGAATTTGGCATTCTTCTTGGTCAATGAAGTGAGTGGCACTGCCATCGAAGAAAATCCCTGAATAAATTTCCTGTAGTAGCCTGCTAAGCCTAGGAAACTGCGGATCTCTGAAACATTTTTCGGTTCAACCCATTCCTTAACTACTGCTACCTTAGCTGGATCCACCTCGATACCACTGCTATATATTACATGACCCAAAAACGCTACCTTCTCCATCACGCAATATGCGGAGCTCTATATCAGGGAGATAGTTCGATTGCGCGGAATTCCAATTTCTATTTTGTCCGACAGGGACCCGAGGTTCACATCGTCCTTTTGGAAGATTTTGCACGCAGCCATGGGGACGAAGTTGCTATTCAGTACAGCTTTCCACCCTCAGACAGATGGCCAGTCTGAGCATGTGATTTAGATTTTGGAAGACTTGTTGCGATCCTGTGTGATTGATTTCTATGAGAATTGGGAATCGAAGCTACCTCTTGTGGAGTTTATCTACAACAACATTTTCCAATCATCTATAGGTATGGCTCCCTACGAGGCATTGTATGGGAGGAAGTGCAGATCGCCGATTCATTGGGATGAAGTCGGTGAGAGATCAGAACTTGGTCCAGAGATTGTTCAGAAGACTGCAGATGTGGTGGTTAAGATCGGAAACAGGATGAAGACTGCCCAGAGTTGTCAAAATATTTATGCTGACAAGAGGAGAAGAGATCTTGAGTTTTCCGTAGGCGATCATGTTTTCGTAAAGATAGCACCTATGAAGGGTGTTATGAGGCTTGGGAAGATAGGCAAGTTTAGTCCGAGATTTATTGGACCGTTCGAGATTCTTGACAAGGTTGGGACACTCGCTTATCGTGTTGTCCTCCCGCCGAATCTGGCCGGGGTATACAATGTGTTCCATGTCTCGATGCTGAGAACGTACCTAGCAAATCCTTCGCATGTTTTGAGCTTTGAGCTATTGCAGTTGGCTCCATATCTGTCATATGAGGAAAGACCTGTCCAAATCCTAACCAGACAGGAGCGAAGGTTTCGGAACAAGGTAACCAAGTTGGTCAAAGTCCGGTGGCTAAATCAATCATTGGAGGAGGCCACTTGGGAAACCGAAGCAGATATGAGGAGTCGCTATCCAGAACTATTTGGTAAGATTTAATTTCTAGGACAAAATTTATTTAAGTGGAGGAGGAACTGTAGAGCCCAAAATCAGTACACGTAAATCTAATGTATTTATTTAATTATTAATTTATTTAATCAAATTTCAAATGATTTTTGAGATGCATGATTTATGAAAATTGCATTATTTTAAATAAGTTATGTTTATGTGATGCACGTTAAAATTTTTTCTTGAGTGTCATATTTCAGGCGATTATTCGATGCGAGATCGAGGAAAAGAGACCGACGACGATTTGGCAATTTTATAATACGGTATTTTATTTTAAGTTAGTAAGGGGCATTTTAAATGATTTATGAGTTTTTAGCATTTCAAAAACCTAATTTAATTATTAGGTGATTTATGATTTTAAACTTTTAAAGATTTAGTTCGGGTGTGCTTTTATTTTAAATTAGGGGATTAGTGTAATTAGTGTGGGTTAACTTTTTAATTAATATTTTAACCCTTAATTAAGCAACTTTTCTACTCCTAACACACACACGTTCTCTACACAAACTTGCACACACACTTATTCATTTCATTTTGTTTAACTAAAACCTAGGGTTCTTATTATTCTCTCCAAGCGTCACCCCCCCTTCGAATATTTCCAGCAAATTTACGTTGATTTTGTTACAAGAAAATCGTTCCACGATCGTCCCGGATCAACCTTCGCACCGTTTCTGCTTCAGTATCGCCGTATTGTGAGTTTTAAATATCAAAAGGCATGTTTAATCTTTTGTTTCTGCATCGATCTTATTATATTATATGTTCTTATGTTTATTATGCGTAAAAATCCATGTATGTTGTAAAATATTTGAGCAAAAATTTGTTAGATCGGTTTTGAAACGATTTTAGATATGAAAGCTCGAAATTTACTGTCATTTTAAATACTGCGACTTTTCGGTTGATTTTCTTGAGAAACTTTCAACATATAAAACATAGAAATTTTTTATACCTTCGATTTGAAAGTAAATTTGAAATATTTGGATAAGCAATGAGTGAGATATGATCGTTTTCGTGGGACTGCTCAAACTGCGTTTTCTGAAAATGCGTTCTTGATGTGTTCTTGAAGTTTTATTGTTGCAGGCTTCGTTGGACACCACCGGGCTTGTGCTACTACATTTAGATATGTTATGGGATGTATTTAGGTGTTATTTTGGTGATTCGTTTGGGTCGGGAATGGCTTGGGATGTAATAGAAGTCGTAGGAAGCTAAATGATGTCGAATTACGGGTTATTGTTGTATTGAAGTTGCTTGTCGATGTTTAGGGACGTTTGGGGTGTTTGTACGGGTTCGAATCAACGTAATAGCATCCTAGTATGAGTCTCGAGATTTTAGTTCATGGTCCCTAGGCTTGGATTGGAAGAATGAATCAATAAGTTAGTGAATTTTCGCGAGTTTGCAAGTCCAGAGGCTACCCGGACCCCTTCCTGGACCCCGACACGAGTCCGTGCACTTTTTCCTTTAAAATTCGAATTTAGATCACCTACACAGACCCCGACACATACCCTTACATGGGGTTCGTGTCCTTTCAAAAAAAATTTAAAAATTTATTTTATTTTATTTTTTTTAGGGATTGTTTTGGGGTTTTGATGTCATTATTTAGCACGATGATTAAAGGAGGTCGAGTCCCGAGAGATTTAGAATGTCATAAAGAAATTTGTTATTTTTGGGTATGAGCATGACTATACGTCTAAGTTATGCAAGGTAGGTATTCAAACTCATGTTAGTATGTGCAGTAGTGGCCCCAAGCGAGATCCAACGAATCCCTCAACGCCATGTAAGTATGTTCGACGTGCAAAAAGAAGATATTTTTACGTTTTTTAGGCATGTTAAATTTCTTGTGACCAAATTATGAATGAGTTTGGTAGTCGGTGCACGTGGCCGATGACCTCTCCACCACGGTAAAGCATGATCGGGTTTAGATCAGGATTGGAAAGCGGTAAAGCATGACCAGGGACCAATCCACCCGTTAAAGCATGAACGGGGATCTCATGCATATGGTAATGGACTTTCCCTGCCAGCCCAGTACTGTGGTTTAGTCTGATCAGGCACTTTTATGTATGGGTCACTTTCTTTGGAATATATCTCTATGCAAAATGATGTTATGTATGCTCAAGTATGTATGATGCAAGTATGTTTAAGAAAAGTCTTATGATGATGGCACGTCTACGTTTATGCTACTACGTTTAAGTTTAAAGTACGTTTATGCTACTACGTTCAAGTTTCAAGTATGTAAGCCCTAATTTAAAGATGCATGTGGTTTTATTATGTAGTACTTGCTATCTCCAGTTTATATATGTTGAATCTTTACTTACTAGACTTGATCGATGTAGGTGAGGATGACTTTGAGGAGACGAGGGGTGGGGGCCAATGAGCCGGCTTGGACTGCGCAGGAGGCTAAATCCGAGGACCGCCCATGTTTTAAGATTTTATGCATGACGATTTTTTTATACTCTGATTTCATGAAGTGGTTTATGATGTTTAAACGATCATTACTTTTGGCAAACTTGGTTTTGGTTGTTTTTATTGCAAATATTTTTAGACGAGCAAGTTATTTTAATGCAAATTTGAAAGTTTACTTTGTATTTAAGAAAATTTTTATTTTTCCGCAAATTTTAAATTGTTTAAAAGTACGGTACGTTATAGTTGGTAAATGTTTTCTTGAGTTTCATTTTCAGGCGATTATTCGATGCGGGATCAAAGAAAAGAGAACGGCGACGATTTTTGGCAATTTTAAAATATGTTATTTTATTTTTAGTTAAGATTGGGGTATTTTAAATGATTTATTAAGTTTTAAGCTTTTCAAAGCCTAATTTATTTATTTAGTGATTTTAGAATTTAAAAACTTTTAAAGTTAGAATTTGTGTGTTTTATTTTGTTAATTAGGGGATTTTGTAAAAATAGGGAGGATTAACTTTTTAATTAACACTTTTATTTTTAATTAAGCATTTTATTACCCCTAATTAAATCTAAACACACGCACATGCTTACACGAAAACACACAACACACACATACACATTTCATTTTCATATTTTTAGAGGTAAAACTAGGGTTCTTAGTACAAAAGCATCCGCCCCTCCTCTGAATATTTTCCAGCACGTTTTCGTTAGTTTTATTCAAGAAAATAGTGCCACATTCGTCCCGGATCGTCTCTCGCATCTTTCCTGCTTCGGTATCGTCGTTACGGTATTTTTAAATATCAAAAGGCATTTATAATCTTTTGTTTCTGCATCGATCTTGTTATATTATATGTTATTATTTTTATTATGCGTAAAAATCCATGTATCTTGTAAAAAGTTTGAGAAAAAATTTGTTGGATTGGTTTTGAAACGATTTTAGATCTGAAAACTCGAAATTTGCTGTCATTTTAAATACTGCGACTTTTCGGTCGATTTTCTGGAAAAACGTTCAACAAATAAAACATAGAACTTTTTGATACATTGGATTCGACAGTAAATTCAAAATATTTGGATAAGAAATAAGTGAGTTATGATCGTTTTCGTGGGATTGCTCAAACTGTGATTTTTTGAAAATGCGTTCTTGAAGTTTTATTGTTGCAGGCTTTGTTGGAGATCGACGGGTGATCGCTGCTGCATTTAAGTACATCGAGAATGATGTTGGGATGATTGTTGGTGTTTCGTTTCGTGTCGTTAGGCACTTGGTTGAATTAGAAGTTGTAGGAATTGATTTGTCGTCAATTGTCGTGTTCACGGATTGGGTTGCGTTGTTTGTGATGCGTGGTTGTTTTGAGGCGTTTGTTAGAGTTTTATTAAGTGCCATAGCATCCTAGGATGGGTCTCGAGGCATAGGTTCATGGTCAGTATGACCGAGTTAGGAGGAATAAGCCTTAGGTGTAGTGATTTCTCGTTAGTTCGCGTTCTAGAGATTTAGAACGTCATAAGGAAATTTGTCATTATTGGGTGTGAGCATGGCTATACGTCTAAGCTATGAAAGATAAGTGTTTGAACTCATGTTAGTATGCGCAGCAGTGGCCCCAAGCGAAATCCAACGAATCCCTCAACGCCAAGTAAGTATGTTCGACCTGCAAAAAAAAATATTTTTAATGTTTTTTAGGTATGCTAAATGTCTTGTGACCAAATTATGAACGGGTTTGGAAGTCGGTGAACGTGAACGAGGACCTATCCACCCCGGTAAAGTATGATCGGGTTTAGATCAAGATTGAAAAGCGGTAAAGCATGACCAGAGACCAATCCACCCGGTAAAGTATGACCGGGGATCTCATGTATGTGACAGTGGATTTTTCCTGTCAGCCCAATACTGTGATATAGTCTGATCAGGCACATTTATGTATGGGTCACTTGCAACTGTAATGTACCATACTTTTAACTATTTTAAAATTTGCGGAAAAATTAAAATTTTTCTTAAATACAAATAAACTTTCAAATTTGCATTAAAATAACTTGCTTGTCTACAAACATTTGCAATAAAACAACCACAACCAAGTTTTCCAAAAGTAATAATCGTTTAAACATCATAAACCATTTCATAAAAATCAGAGTATTAAAATTGTCATGCATCAAATTTTAAAACATTGGTGGTCCTCGAGTTTAGCCTCATGCGCAGTCCAAGCTAGCTCATTGGTCCCCACCCTTCGTCTCCTCAAATTCATCCTCACCTGCATCGATCAAGTCTAGTGAGTCTAAAGACTCAACTTGTATAAACTCGAAATAACAAGTAATACTTAATAAAACCACATGTATCTTTAAAATAGAGTGTACATACTTAAAACTTAAACATTAATAGCATAAAAATACTTGAAACTTGAACGCAGCAGCATAAACGAAGACGTGCCATCATCAAAAATATTTTCTTAAACATACTTGTATCATACATACTTGAGCGTACATAACATCATTTTGCGTAAAGATATGTTTCAAAGCAAGTGACTCATGCATAAATGTGCCTGATCAGACTAAACCGCAGTACTGCGCTGACAGAGAAAATCCAATGCCACATACATGAGATCCCCGGTCATACTTTACCGGGTTGATTGGTCATTGGTCATGCTTTACCGTTTTCCAATCCTGATCTAAAACCGTTCATACTTTACCGGGGTGAAGAGGTCATCGGCCACGTTCACCGACTTCCAAACCCGTTCATAATTTTGTCGCAAGACATTTGGCATACCTCAAAAACATTAAAAATATTTTTTTTTCCACGTCGAACATACTTACTTGGCGTTGAGGGATTCGTTGGATCTCGCTTGGGGCCATTGTTGCACATACTAACATGAGTTCAACACTTATCATTCATAGCTTAGACGTATAGCCATTCTCACACCCAAAAATGACAAATTTCCTTTTGACGTTCTAAATCTCTCGGTACTTGATCTCGTTTAATCATCGTAATAAATCATGACATAAAACCCCAAACCAAATCCTACATTTTATATTCATATATATAAAAAAATAAAAATATTTTTTTTAAGAGGGGTACACGGACCCTGTGTTAGGGTCCGGGTAGGTGATGGAAATTCGAATTTTGAAGGAAAATATGCACGGGCCCCATGCCAGGGTCCCGCTACGGGTCCGGGTAGGTGCTGGAAATGCGAACTAACGGGAAATAACTACACCTAAGGCTTATTCCTCCTAATTCGATCATGTAGACCATGAATCAATGCCTCGATACCCATCCTAGGATGCTATGGCACTAAATAAAACTCCAACAAACACCTCAAAACAACTACGCATCACAAACGACGCAACCCAATCCGCGAACACAACATTTGACGCCAAAACAATTCTTACGACTTGTAATTCAACCAAGTGCCTAACTACGAAACGAAACACCAAAAATCATCCCAACATCATTCTCAAAGTATTTAAACGCAGCAGCGTTCACTTGTCGATCCCCAACGAAGCCTGAAACAATAAAACTTCAAGAACACATCAAGAACGCATTTTCAGCAAACGAAGTTTGAGCAATTTTTATTCCCTAATTACTACCTAACACATACGCACACACTTTAACACACACACTTACATGATATCACACACACACACACATTTTATTCCACCAATTCAGAAATTTTTTAGAGCAAAAACCTAGGGTTCCTAGTGCAAGAGTAGCCTCCCCTCCACTGAATATTTTCCAGAAAGTTTTCGTGATTTTTCTTCAAGAAATCGAGCCACAAATCGTTCCGGATCAGCCTTCGAATCTTCCCCGCTTTGGTGTCTTTGTTTCGGTAACGTTAAATATCAAAAGGCATGTATATTCTGTTATTCATGCGTCGATCTCGTCATATTATGTGTTGTGATGTTTATTATGCGTAAAAAATCCATGTATGTTGTGAAAAGTTTGAGCAAAAATTTGTTGGATCGGTTTTGAAACCCTTTTGGATCTAAAAACTCGACATCTTTTGTCATTTTAATTACTGCGACTTTTCGGTCGATTTTCTGGAAACACTTTCAACATATATAACGTAGAACTTTTTGATACCTTATATTTGACAGTAAATTCGAAATATTTGGATAAGAAATGAGTGAGTAATGATCATTTTCGTAGGACTGCTCAAACTGTGTTTTTTGAAAATGCGTTCTTGATGTGTTCTTGAAGATTTATTGTTGTAGGCTTCGTTGGGGATCGACGGATAATCGCTGCTGCATTTAAGTACATTGAGAATGATGTTGGGATGATTGTTGGCATTTCGTCTCGTGTCTTTAGGCATTTGGTTGAATTAGAAGTTGTAGGAATTCTTTTGGCGTCAAATGTCGTGTTCACGGATTGGATTGCGTCGTTTGTGATGCCTAGTTGTTTTGAGGTGTTTGTTGGAGTTTTATTTAGTTCCATAGCATCCTAGGATGGGTCTCGAGGCATTGGTTCATGGTCCGTATGATCGAGTTAGGAGGAATAAGCCTTATGTGTAGTGATTTCCCATTAGTTCGCGTTTCCAGCACCTACACGGACCCGTGTGGTAATTTTGGCAATTTTAAAACGTGGTAATTTATTTTAAGGAATAAACCTTAGGTGTAGTGATTTTGGCAATTTTAAAACGTGGTAATTTATTTTAACTTAGGGTTGGGGCATTTTAAAAGATTTATTTAATTTTTAGCACTTTAAAGGCCTAATTTATCTATTAGGTGAATTTTATGATTTTAAACTTTTAAAGATTTAGTACATGTGCATTTTATTTAATTAAGGGATTTTTACTAAAGTTAATGTTTGATTAACATTTAATTAGTGGGTAATTTTTAATTAAGTAATTTTTATTCCCTAATTACTACCTAACACACGCACGCACACACTTACACGATATCACACACACACACATATTTTATTCCACCAATTAAAGAAATTTATGAGAGAAAAAACCTAGGGTTATTGTTATTCTCTCCCGCCGCCACCATCTCCTTTGAATTTTTCCGGCAACTTTACATGATTTTGTTGCAAGAAATCGTACCACATACGTCCCGGATCAACCCTCGCACCATTTCCGCTTTGGTATCGCCGTATCATGAGTTTTAAATATCAAAAGACATGTATAACTTTTTTTTTCTACATCGATCTTGTTATATTATATGTTCTTATGTTTATTATGCGTAAAAATCCATGTATGTTGTAAAATGTTTGAGCAAAAATTTGTTTGACCGGTTTTGAAACGATTTTAGATCTGAAAACTCAAAATTTGCTGTTATTTTAAATAGTGCGTCTTTTCAGTCGATTTTCTGGAAAAACGTTCGACATATAAAACGTAGAAATTTTTTATACCTTCGATTTGAGAGTAAATTCGAAATATTTGGATATGAATTGAGTGAGTTATGATCGTTTTTGTGGGACTGCTCAAACAACGTTTTCTGAAAATGCGTTCTTGATGTTTTCTTGAAGTTTTATTGTTGCATGCTTCGTTGGGCATCGCCGGGCTTGTGCTACTATATATAGATATGTTATGGGATGTATTTAGGTGTTATTTGATGGTTCGATTGTGTCGGGAATTGTAATTCCCGAGATTTTGATTATTGTAATCGGAAATGATTTGTTGATTATTGAGGTGATTATAGACGGAAAGGATCGGACCGAGAAAGACAAAAGAAGATTGAATTATGTGCGAGGACTGAGCCCCTCGCGCATATGCGCGACCCAGCCGGGCGCATATGCGCGAGGTAGGCAGAGAACCTCGCGCATATGCGCGGCAGGACCCGCGCATATGCGCGAGATTGGCAGAGAACCTCGCGCATATGCGCCGGGAGAGGGCTCGCATATGCGCGAGCTGCCGAGAAGACACGCGCCGAGACAGAATGTCTCGCGCATATGCGCCGAGGAAGGTCGCGCAGATGCGCGAGACGTGCAGCACAAAGAAATGAGCCACGTTTCTTTACCATGCAACATATATGTAAAATAACTTCATTTCTTCGAATTCATCAGAAAGAGGCATCGAGGAAGCTCTGAGAATCCTTACGCCTTTGTACTTCATAGAATTGAGATTAACGCAAGATCCGTTATCCGATTTTCAATCCGACTTCACTACCGTGTTCCAATCGGCAAGAGCTTCAACTGGACGTAAGTTTTATTGATTTCTATTATGATTTGAAAATATAATATTGAAGAAATCAGATATGATTCATAAATTATGTTTCTGAGATTATTGTCATTGTATAATCGAAACCGGATTCAAGAACGGATATCGTATGGAATTGTTATCATTTTCAGATTGAATTTTATTGAGATTATACAGATTTGATATCATATTGTGTTTATTGATCGATTATGAGTTGATATTGGTGTCTGTTGATATCTGTATTGCTGGATATATTGAGATTGTGCCGTTATGCCGTTAAAACCGAATTAGACTGAGTTCTGATTATATCGGGTATTGATTGAGGTATATGTTGATATTGTATTCCTTGATTTTGTTATACCAGATTGATATTGAAGATTTGAAATATAGATCAGAGGCGAACTCCAACTAAAGAATGATATAAATCAATGTTAACGGGAGATATGACTCGAGTTAGATTTGACTTGAGTTTCCCTAAACCACATACTTGTTTGTTATTGTTTTACTACCTTGTATTACTTGAATGTATATGCTTATTCTATTGACTTATAGAAAAGCAGAGAATAGAAGATAGATTACGAGAACGAGTCATTGGCAGAGGTGCCAAGTCTTGGGCAGAGGTGCCTAGACATTGGATGTTCGGTTTATATCGATGTTGCTTAGGACTAGATCGAATTCTATTGCTGAGATTCGATATAATATACCAACGTCCGGGAACCGGGATCCCTAGACTAGACTAGATCAGAGTCGAGTCAGAGACGATGAGTCAAAGAGTTTGATTTACTGTTTTATATCATTTAATGTTTTCAGACTTGATACATGTTATTGATAACTTTATATGCTTTTGCATTTGCTTATATGATTGCATGTATACTTTGTTTATACTGGGATTATATTCTCACCGGAGTTATCCGGCTGTTGTTGTGTTTGTATGTGTGCATGACAACATGTGGGACAGGATCAGGGTAACGAAGAGGATGAGAGATTCAAGATTAGCATGGAGATCCGAACTTAGAGTGGATTGATTTTCAGTACTTGATGTAGTGACTGAACTTTAAGTTATGATAAACCTATGTTGTACAAGACTCGTACTTTATTGTTGATATTTATATCAGATTGATTATCTTATGTTTTGCATTTATGTATGTTAAAAAAAAATTTAGATCCAGATTAATTAAATGATCCTAATAATGATTAAGAAGATGAATTAGGTTCGGGTCCCCACAGCAGGTGGTATCAGAGCAGTAGGTTCCTTAGACTGAGATAGAAGATAGTGAGCGGGGTAGAATGAGTTTTCTTCCTTGATTTTGATTGCTAACATGTTTTACAGCGTTAAAATGCATGTTTACCTGATTATCTGATTTGATTGGAAACATGTGTTATTGAGAATAAATTAGAAATGATTCTTGATCAGCAGTAAGATGATCAGAGGAAGACTGAAAAATGTTGGTTGTATTTAGTTACTAACCCTTTTGATAATCAGATATGTCTCCTCGAAGAGTACCAGAACAGGGTAGTACTTCTGCGAATCCGATGGATGTGACAGCTACACCGATGGAAACACTACTGAAGAGGTTTCAGTCGTTCAAACCGCCGACTTTGAAGGGTACAGAGAATTCTGTTGAGTGCGAGAGTTGGCTCGATGACATAGAGATGCTGTTTGATTCGTTGGATTACACAGATGAGCGCAGAGTCAGACTGATTGGGCACCAATTGCATGACGTTGCAAAGAATTGGTAGCTCACGACCAAGAGAGCATTGGAGCATCGAGGTACGACTATTACTTGGAACATCTTTAAGACTGAATTTTATCAAAGAATTTTCCAGTGTCGTACAGAAAAGACAAGGGTGCAGAGTTCGAAAATTTGAGATAGGGTCGGTTGAATATAGAAGAGTATGTGGCCAAGTTTTCTACCTTGTTGCGTTTTGCTCCCCATGTTGCTGAGAATGACGAAGTTGTTGCTGATCAGTTCATCAATGGGCTGAATCCTGAGATCTTTTCATTGGTAAACACCGGGCGATCGAATAATTTTGCTGATACGCTGTATAGAGCCAAGGCAGCTGAAGCGGGACTGATTAGGCAGAAAGGAGCTTCGTATGTTCCTCCAGCACCGAGACCACAGCAGCAAACTTTTACTCCATCCCAGCAACCCCCTCCCAGATTTGAGAGTGGCAGTAGCAGTGGTGGAAAGAAAGACTTCTTGAAAGCCAGAGGAAAACAGTTTAAGAAGTCTGGCAGCAGTTCTTCTAGCTCCAGTGGTTCCCGACAGGGTTATACCAGAGCTTATTGCAGAACTTGCGGAGGGACAAATCCCACAGAGCGATGCCAAGGAGTGTTGGGTATTTGCAATATCTGCAGACAGCAGGGACATTTTGCTATAGTCTGTCCATATAGAGGTTCCCAAAGATCCCAGGAAGCTGAATCATCTGGATCAGTGGCTCAGATTGACAGACGATCATCAGCTGTTCAGTCCTTCCAGCCACCATCGACTCCTCAGTCATAGCAGAGGCCAGGAGGAAGCCAGACAGTCAGCCAGCCTCCTAGACAGCAGGCCAGAGTATTTGATTTGACTGAAGAACAGGCCCAGGAAGCATCAGATGATGTTGTTGCAGGTAACTGTTCTTTATGTGGTTGTCCTGCTTACGTATTGATTGATACGGGTGCATCCCATACATTTATTTCTGAGCGATTTGCATTGATTCATGCATTGCCTGTTGAGTCTTTATCATCTGTAGTATCTGTCTCTTCACCGTTGGGGAGAGGTCTTATATCACTGAATTCTGTAAAACATTGTATGCTACAGTATGACGAGCATGAGATTGAGTTAGACTGTATTGTACTTGGGTTGTCTGATTTTGACTGTATTATCGGTATTGATATGCTGACCAAGTACAGAGCTACCGTTGATCGTTTCCATAAGATTGTGAAATTCAGACCTGAGATGGCTGAAGAGTGGAAATTTTACGGTAACGGTTCTAGATCAAGAATTCCTTTGATATCTGCTATGTCTATGACTCGATTATTACAGAAAACAGCAGAAAGATTCTTTGTATATTCAGTTGACTTACTGAAATCGAGCCCATCATTGGCTGATTTGCCAGTGGTATGTGAGTTTTCTGATGTCTTCCCAGATAGGATTCTGGGTTTGCCTCCGATTCGAGAAATAGACTACATCATTGAATTGGTACCAGGTACAGTTCCGATTTCTAGAGCTCCGTACAAAATGGCACAGATTGAGTTGAAAGAGTTGAAAGATCAGTTGGAAGATTTACTGGCCAAGGGTTACATCAAACCGAGTGTTTCGTCTTGGGGTGCTCCAGTATTGTTTGTGAGAAAGAAAGACGGTTCAATGAGACTTTGCATTGACTACCGGCAACTGAACAAGGCTACGGTAAGAAAAAATACCCTTTGCCTCGCATTGATGATTTATTTGATCAGTTGCAGGGTTCTTCTGTATATTTCAAGATCGATCTGAGATCTGGATATCATCAACTGAGAGTCAGAGATTATGATATCTCGAAGACAGCTTTCAGAACCAGGTATGGCTACTATGAGTTTATAGTCATACCGTTTGGTTTAACGAATGCTCCAGCTGTATTTATGGGTCTGATGAACCGCATATTTCAGAAATTTCTCGATGATTTCGTGATTATTTTTATCGATGATATTCTGATTTATTCGAAGAATATGATTGATCATGCTGAGCATTTGAGAACTGTATTAAGAATTCTGAGAAAAGAGAAATTGTATGCAAAGCTGTCAAAATGTGAGTTTTGGCTGAGACATGTTGTATTTCTAGGGCATATTATATC
Organism: Primulina tabacum; assembly: GCF_025594145.1. Taxonomy (NCBI): domain Eukaryota; kingdom Viridiplantae; phylum Streptophyta; class Magnoliopsida; order Lamiales; family Gesneriaceae; genus Primulina; species Primulina tabacum. Next base: position 18,028,279 of record NC_134550.1, read on the forward strand.
TGAGAACGGTATTTCTGTTGATCCTAGCAAGGTTGAGGCCGTGAACAGTTGGCCTAGACCGACTTCTGTGCCAGAGATACGCAGTTTTATGGGTTTGGCAGGCTACTTCCGTCGATTTATTAAAGATTTCTCCAGTATTGCTAAACCTATTACTCAATTAACACAGAAGAATGCTCCACTTGTATGGTATGAAGAATGTGAATCCAGTTTCCTTGAGTTGAAGAAGAGATTGACCAGTTCTCCGATCTTGACTATTCCATCAGATACTGGTGACTTTGTCGTTTATTGTGATGCTTCTTACAAAGGATTGGGTTGTGTTTTGATGCAACGAGGACGTGTTATTGCCTATGCCTCGAGGACAACTGAAACCACATGAGTCTCACTACCCAATTCATGATCTTTAATTGGCAGCCATTGTATTTGCACTGAAGATATGGCGACACTATCTATACGGTGAGAAGTTTGAGATTTATTCTGATCACAAGAGTCATGAAATATCTATTTTCACAGTCGGAACTGAATATGAGGCAGCGAAGATGGCTTGATTTACTGAAAGATTTTGATTGTGAAATCAAATACTATCCGGGAAAATCGAATGCAGCAGCTGATGCACTGAGTCGAAAGGTATGTTCTCTATCCTTATCGACGATTGGTGTTTCGAATTTGATTGAAGACTGCTGTTTGTCTGGATTAGCATTTGAAACAGATTGTAGACCGCTGAGACTTTATGCTGTTCAAGTCGAACCAGAGCTAATTTTGAGAATTAAAGCGGCTCAGAAAGTTGATCAGAATGTGCAGAATTCGATATCGATGGTCAGAGCAGGGCATCGATCAGAGTATCAGGTACGTGATCAGGTATTGCATGTGAATAATTGTCTTGTTGTGCCAGATGTTTCAGATTTGAAACGACAGATATTGTCTGAAGCGCATAGCAGTCGATTCAGTATTCATCCTGGTGGCAGAAAGATGTATAATGATTTGAAAAGACAGTTTTGGTGGAAACAGATGAAAGCAGATATTGCTGAATTTGTATCCAAGTGTCTGAATTGCCAACAAGTAAAAGCAGAAAGAAAGAAACCAGAAGGTCTATTACAGAGTTTATCCATTCTTGAATGTAAATGGGATCACATTTCCATATACTTCGTGGCGAAGTTACCGCGTTCCTCCCGAGGTTGTGATGTGATTTGGGTTGCGATTGACAGATTGACCAAATCAGCATGCTTCATTCCGTATAAGATGACAGAGATCTATGTCAGAGAAGTGGCCAGATTGCATGGAGTGCCGAAGTCGATTGTATCAGACCGTGATCCTCGGTTTACTTCGCACTTTTGGCACAGTCTGCAGCAAGCTCTAGGTACGAAGTTACATCTGAGTATCGCATATCATCCATAGACTGACGGACAGTCAGAGCGGACTATCAGACATTGGAAGATATGCTGAGAGCTGTAGTGCTAGATTTTGGCACTAGTTGGCAAGAATCTTTGACAGTTTGTGAGTTTTCGTACAACAACAGCTATCAGACGAGTATAGTGATGGCACCGTTTGAAGCATTGTATGGTAAGAAGTGCAGATCCCATCTGTATTGGGATGATATCTCTGAGGTACCTGAGATTGGATCTGACATGATTCGAGAAATGACTGAGAAAGTGAAGCTGATTCAGAAAAGAATGAAGACAGCTCAAGATAGACAAGCCAAATATGCCAATGTTCGACGTAGACCGTTGGTATTTGAGGCAGGAGATAGAGTATTTTTGAAGATTTCTCCTTTCAGAGGCGTTGTCAGATTTGGCAAGAAAGGGAAATTGTTTCCACGATATATCGGTCCATACGAGATTCTCGAGAAGATAGGAGATCGTGCCTATCGACTTGCCTTACCGCCTTCTCTATCTGGAATACACGATGTCTTTCATGTATCTCTATTACGGAAGTATCTCCCTGATGCATCTCATATTATTCAGCCAGAAGAGGCCGAACTTGATGAGACACTGAGTTATTTTGAAAAGCCGATCCAGATTCTTGATCGTAAAGAAAAGCAACTCAGAACGAAGACTATTCCGCTTGTGAAGATTCAGTGGAGTCGACATGGCATTGAAGAAGCTACGTGGAAAACTGAATCAGATATGGGACAGAAATTCTCAGAGTTATTTCACTGATGTGAGTTTTCTTATTTAGCTTCTATTCTCCAGTCCTTATTGTATGTAATTGACTATCTGATTTGATTCCTTGTGATTTCGGGGACGAAATCAGATTTTAGAAGGGGAGAAATGTAATGCCCGAGATTTTGATTATTGTAACCGGAAATGATTTGTTGATAATTGAGGTGATTATAGACGGAAAGGATCGGACCGAGAAATACAAAAGAAGATTGAATTAAATGCGAGGACTGAGCCCTTCGCGCATGTGCGCGACCCAGCCGTGAGCATATGCGCGAGGTAGGCAAAGAACCTCACGCATATGTGCGACAGGACCCGCGCATATGCGCGAGATTGGAAGAGAACCTCCCGCATATGCAGTCGGGAGAGGGCACGCATATGCGCGAGCTGCCGAGAAGACACGCGCCAAGACAGAATGTCTCGCGCATATGCGCCGCGGAAGGTCTCGCATATGCGCGCGGCGCATATGCGCGAGACGTGCAGCACAAAGAAATGAGCCACGTTTCTTTACCATGCTACATATATGTAAAATAGCTTCATTTCTTCGAATTCATCAGAAAGAGGCATCGAGGAAGCTCTGAGAATCCTTACGCCTTTGTACTTCATAGAATTGAGATTTACGCAAGATCCGTCCATCCGATTTTCAATCCGACTTCAGTACCATGTTCCTATCGACAAGAGCTTCAACTGGACGTAAGTTTTATTGATTTATATTATGATTTGAAAATATGATATTGAAGAAATCAGATATGATTCATATATGGTGTTCCTGAGATTATTGTCATTGTATAATTGAAACCGGATTCAAGAACGAATATCGTATGGAATTGTTATCATTTTCAGATTGAATTTGATTGAGATTATACAGATTTGATATCAGATTGTGTTTATTGATCGATTATGAGTTGATATTGGTGTCTGTTGATATCTGTATTGCTGGATATATTGAGATTGTGTCGTTATGCCGTTAAAACAGAATTAGACTGAGTTCTGATTATATCGGGTATTGATTGGGGTATATGTTGATATTGTATTCCTCGATTTGTTATACCAGATTGATATTGAAGATTTAAAAGATAGATCAGAGCCGAACCCCAACAAAAGAAAGGTATAAATCAATGTTAACGAGAGATATGACTCGAGTTAGATTTGACTTGAGTTTCCCTAAACCACATACTTGTTTTTTATTGTTTTACTACCTTGTATTACTTGAATGTATATGCTTACTCTATTGACTTATAGAATAGCAGAGAATAGAAGATAGATTACGAGAACGAGTCATTGGCAGAGGTGCCAAGTCTTGGGCAGAGGTGCCTAGACATTGGATGTTCGGTTTATATCGATGTTGCTTAGGACTAGATCGAATTCTATTGCTGAGATTCGATATAATATACCAACGTCCGGGAACCGGGATCCCTAGACTAGACTAGATCAGAGTCGAGTCAGAGACGATGAGTCAAAGAGTTTATATCAGATTGATTATCTTATGTTCCGCATTTATGTATGTTAAAAAAAAATTTAGACCAGATAAATTAATTGATCCTAATAATGATTAAGAAGATGAGTTAGGTTCGGGTCCCCACGGGAATAGCTTGGGATGTAATAGAAGTCGTAGGAAGCGAAATGATATCGAATTACGGGTTATTATCTTATTGAAGTTGCTTGTCGATGCTTGGGGACGTTTGGGGTATTAGCATCCTAGGATGAGTCTTGAGGTGTTAGTTCATGGTCCCTAGGCTTGGATTGGAAGAATGAATCAATAGGTTAGTGAATTTTCGCGAGTTTGCAAGTTCAAAGGCTGCCCGGACCAAGACACGGAGTCCGTGTACATTTTTCCTTCAAAATGCGAATTTTCAGCATCTACACCAACCCTGACACGGACCCTTACATGGGGTCCGTGACCTTTTTTAAAAAAAAATTTAAATAATTTTTATTATTTTTTTAAGGATTTTTTTGGGTTTTGATGTCATGATTTAGTACGATGATTAAACGATGTCAAGTCCCGAGAGATTAAGAACGTTTTTTCATTTTTGGGTGTGAGCATGACTATACGTCTAAGTTATGCAAGATAGGTATTCGAACTCTTGTTAGTATGTGCAGCAGTGGCCTCAAGCAGATCCAAAGAATCCCTCAATGCCAAGTAAGTATGTTCGACGTGCAAAAGTTTTATGTTTTTGAGGTATGCTAAATATTTTGTGACCAAATTATGAACGGGTTTGAAAGTCGGTGAACGTGACCAAGGACCTCTCCACCCCGGTAAAGTATGACCGGGTTTTGATCAAGATTGAAAAGCGGTAAAGTATGACCAAGGACCAATCCACCCGGTAAAGTATGACCGGGGATCTTATGTATGTGGTAGTGGACATCCCTGCCAGCCCAGTACTGTGGTTTAGTGTTATTAGGCACATTTATATATGGGTCACTTGCTTTGAAACATATCTCTACGCAAAATGATGTTATGTATGTCCAAGTATGTATGATGCAAGCATGTTTAAGAAAAGTTCTACGTTGATGGCACGTCTATGTTATGTATGTTCAAGCTTTTGTATGTGTGTTCAGGTTTTAAGTATATATGCTCTATTTTAAAGATGCATGTGGTTTTATTACGTATTACTTGTTATCTCCAGTTTATACATGTTGAGTTCTTAGATTCACTAGACTTGATCGATTCAGGTGAGGAAGATGTTGAGGAGACGAGGGGTGGGGACCAATGAGCCGACTTGGACTGCGCAGGGGGCTAAACCCGAGGACCGCCCATGTTTTAAAATTTTAAGCATGAAAATTTCCGTACTCTGATTTCACGTTTTGGTTTACAATGTTTAAACAAGTATTTTTCTTTTGCAAACCTTATTTGTGATATCTTTTATAGCAAATATTTTTGGATGGACAGTTTATTTATGATCAGAATTTGAAAGTTTATTGGTATTTAAGAAAATTTTTAATTTTTTCGCAAATTTTAAAATAGTTAAAAGTACGGTACGTTATTTAATTGTTAAATTTTTTTAATCAATTTTAAATGATTTTTTTTAGATGAATGATTTATGAAATTACATTATTTAAAATTATTTATATTTATGTGATGCACGTTAAAATGTTTCTCGAATTTCTTGTTTCAGGCGATTATTCGATGTGGGATCGAGGAAAAGAGACCGGCGACGATTTTGTCAATTTTAAAAATGTGGTATTTTATTTTAAATTAGTATTGGGGCATTTTAAATGATTTATTAAGTTTTTAGTATTTTTAAAGCCTAATTTATTTATTTAGTGATTTTAAGATTTTTAAAACCTATAAAATTTAGCAATTGTGTATTTTATTTTATTAATTAGAAAATTTTATAAAATTAGTGTGTATTTTATTTAATTAAGGATTTTTGTTAAAGTTAGTGTGGGTAACTTTTAATTAATATTTTTAACCCTTAAATTAAACAACTTTTCTACTCCTTACACACACACACACACACGTTCTCTACACACACTTATTCATTTCATTTTTTTAAGAAAAACCTAGGGTTCTTGTTATTCACTCCAGCCGCCACCATCTCCTTCGAATTTTTCCAGCAACTTTACGTGATTTTGTTCCAAGAAATCGTGCCACATTCGTCCCGAATCAAACCTCGCACCGTTTCCGCTTCGATATCGTCGTATCGTGAGCTTTAGATATCAAAAGGCATATATAATCTTTTGTTTCTACATCGATCTTGTTATATTATATGTTCTTATGTTTATTATGCGTAAAAATCCATGTATGTTGTAAAAAGTTTGAGCAAAAATTTGTTGAATCGGTTTTGAAACGATTTTAGATCTGAAAACTCGAAATTTGATGTCATTTTAAATATTACGACTTTTCGATCGATTTTCTGGAATATCTTTCAACATATAAAACATAGAACTTTTTGATACCTTCGATTTGACAGTAAATTCGAAATATTTGGATATGAAATGAGTGAATTATGATTGTTTTCGTGGGACTGCTCAAACTGCGTTTTCTGAAAATACGTTCTTGATTTGTTCTTGAAGTTTTATTGTTGCATGCTTCGTTAGGGCATCGTCGGGCTTGTGATACTGCATTTAGATATGTTATGAGATGTATTTAGGTATTATTTGGTGGTTTGTGGACGTTTGGGGTGTTTGTACGGGTTTGAATCAATGTAATAGCATCCTAGGATGAGTCTCGAGGTGTTAGTTCATGGTCCCTAGGCTTGGATTGGAAGAATGAATCAATAAGTTAGTGAATTTTCGCGAGTTTGCAGGTTTAGAGGCTACCCGGACCCCGACACGGAGTCCGTGCACTTTTTCCTTCAAAATTCGAATTTTCAGCACCTACCCGGACCCTTACACGGGGTCCGTGTACCCCTTTTAAAAAAATTATTTTTATTTTTTTATATATATGAATATAAAATGTAGGATTTGGTTTGGGTTTTATGTCATGATTTAGTACGATGATTAAACGAGGTGAAGTCCAGAGAGATTTAGAATGTCATAAGGAAATTTATAATTTTTTGGTGTGAGCATGGCTATACGTCTAAGCTATGAAAGATAAGTGTTTGAACTCATGTTAGTATGTGGCAGTGGATTTTTCCTGTCAGCCCAGTACTGTGGTTGAGTCTGATCAGGCACATTTATGTATGGGTCACTTGCTTTAAACATATCTCTACGCAAAATGATATTATGTATGCTCAAAGATGTATGATGCAAGTATGTTTAAGCAAAACTTTATGATGAAGGCACGTCTACGTTTATGCTATTGCGTTCAAGTTTCAAGTATGTTTATCTATTACGTTCATGTTTCAAGTATGTACGCTCTATTTTAAAGATGCATGTGGTTTTATTACATATTACTTGTTATTTTCAGTTTATACATCTTGAGTCTTTAGACTTTGAGGAGACGAGGGATGAGGACTAATGAGCTGGCTTGGACTACGCATGAGGCTAAAGCCGAGGACCGCCAACGTTTTAAGATTTGATGCATGACAATTTTAATACTCTGATTTTTATGAAGTGGTTTATGATGTTTAAACGATTATTAATTTTGGCAAACTTGGTTGTGATTGTTTTATTGAAAATGTTTGTAGACGAGCAAGTTATTTTAATGCAAATTTGAAAGTTCATTTGTATTTAAGAAAATTTTTAATTTTTTCGCAAATTTTAAAATAGTTAAAAGTACAGTACGTTACATATGAAGTTGGATATACGTTGATAGTCATAGTCCAATTGATCGAAAGCTATGGGATTTCATAGAGCGACATTCAGTTCATTTTTGATAAATAATTAAATAGATTTAATTACTTTACTGAGTCGAATTAGTTTGGCATAGCTCGAGAGGGCGTGTTCAACTGATTAGGAAATCCTGTCAGAAGCATGAATCATCGTCGAATCGAATTAATTAAATTCACGAGGGATAGGTGAACCAAGATTCCAAACAAATTCATTTCTCATTGAATCCTTAAATAATCATTTTAGTTTATCAATTTCATCATTTATTCTTTGAATTATTTGGTAATTGTTTATTTAATCATCCTAGTAATAAGTAATCACTCAAATCACCGTTGCTAAAAGTTTAATAGTTGGAAATAAAAATTGTAAAACACAGTCTCTAGAGGAACGATACTTGTACTCGTGTACACTATATTGTTACTTGACATCCTGCACTTGCGATTATATCGAGCTTGAATTCAATTGACTTTTTACCGATGATTTCACAGTGCAAGTTTTGTCCGATCATGCACCTACTTGAGTGCTAATAGATAGGGTTGTTAGACCCATGAATCTGGGGAGATGCGTGTCTATCAGCTGGTGCTATCACATTTCTCTTAGAGATCAGTTTTACCATTTTTTACTGTCGATCATATCTCCAGCAGAGACATTATTATCTGTTAAGATTTGGCGTCACTCTTTTCCGACCCACTTAGCCAACAAGATCAAGGGGTGCAATGTAAATAGATTGATACACGAGAATTTCCAAGAGATCACCCATCTCAGTACTACTCGCACTCGTGTAAGCTTATCCCAACATTTTTTCTCCTCCAAGAAGTATATAAATATGTTTCTTGGCAGACTTAAACTCATTACATCGCTCTGATACCAATTGTTAGGATCAAGCGTTTACCATCATGTCAAAAACTATAGCTGTTAACTAAGACGTAACTTTATTTTTTTAAAACTCATAACAACATAGAGTGCACCTATTGAGTGCTAATGGGTGGGGCTTTTAGTCTCATAAGTCTAGGAAAATGCGTGTTTATCTACTGGTGTTGTGTCATATATCTTATAGATCAGAATTATCATTTTTTTTACCATCGCTTCATATTCCCAATAGCGACAGTATTATTCATTAAAATCTGGCGTCACTCTTTTACGACAAACCTAGACAACCGGATTAAGTGGTGCAACGTGAGCAGCTTGACGCACGAGAACTTACCAGTAAGTCACTCATCTTAGTACTACTAAAAAAAATTTTCAAGAAAAATACTTGAAAAAATTATTAATCAAAGAAAGCTTTATTTAGGTACATGAATTTTTATAAATTTAATTTTAATATATTAAGTGTGAAAAATGATTGAATTGGTTGATATGTGATAAAATTGAATAAAATGACACGTTCGTTTAGAATACGCTGTTTGCCAAAATGACTGTCGAAATTTAATATTTGTTTTCTTATATGTTTTACCTTTTTTTCTTAAATTTATCAGATAGGTAAGAAGTGAAAAAAATTTCCAACTTTTATAAATCTTTTGTCAAAATATTTATGTATGTACTGAATAAAATTCAACTTTTAAACATCTAATTCTAAACCATAAAAAGGTTAAAAAGTAACTACATATTTAAACTTGCATAAATTTAACTGATTATAAATTTGAACTGATAGATAGACCTGTAATATTGGTAACAATTATACAAAAATTCTAGTTTACAAGCCGATGAAATAAAAATTATAGACTTTTTTATTAAATTAAAGGTAATAAATACAATTGACGCCTGTCTGAATCGGGATCTTGAATGATAGAGCCAACTTGTTCGTTGTGATTAAACTATTGATTTTTTGGGTAATCAGCGAACAATAGACTTGGAATTTCATAAGTAATGACAGAAAGAACTAATTGATTATTCAAATCAAGACCAATATTTTAAAAAATGGTAGGTGGTGACCCTAGCCGCTTAGTTGATCGCATATGCATTTTTTTAAAATTAAATATCTATTTTTTTTTAATCTCCATATTTTTCAAATAATTCTTCTATATCGAATTCAAACTCAAAATCAATGAAATATACTTCATCTTTATCCGATACAAATTGATTGAAAAATATACAACACGATGTTTTTTAAAAAATAAAAAAATTATATATTACATTAGGCAACGATTAGGCAGCCTAAACGGTCGATTTTTTTAACAGTTGTCTGAATAAGTTGTGAAAAAATTCTGATAAATTGAAAAGAAGCTGAACATCACTTATATATATTTATCAGTTATATATATAACTAAAAACCACTGTAATATGCATTATATTTTTTTAAGAGATGTGTATTCAATGTAGAAGATTTATTGATTTTTAATGACTTTTGTAGATTTTAAAAGTCTAGAGGTATTCAATTAAGACTTTTGCATACTCTATAGAAGTCTAGTGGTATTCAAAATAGAATTTTATAGAGTTTTAAAAATTCAAGTGGTATTCAACATTGATTTTTAAAAACTCTATAAAAGTCTAGAAGTATTCAAATTTTCAATAGACTTTTAATAACTTCATTGAATTCATTAACACACAAACATTAAAGCCTAAGAAACAACTATAAATTGTCAAAAATTATATTAAGTTCAACCCAAAAGTTTGGATGGATTTTTAAAATTTCTAAATCATACAAAAGCTATGTATTTCTCTCTCTGTCGCTTCACATCACCTCTCTTATCTTTTTCTCCTCTCATCTATCTCTATCACTTTCTCGATTTTTCAAAATATGTCTCTATATATATTTTCATCTTTCCTTTCAAATTTTTCATTTTTTGACTGATTGTTATTTAATAATTTTTTGATAGGAACCCTCGTACGAACTAAAGGCAAACACAATTTTTAATTGAACCGCGCCCTCAATTCGACAACGTTAAAAGGATTCTTTATTGTCCCAATCTTTTGAATTAAGTATGTGTGTGATTTTCACCTCTAAACTACGACAACGAGTCTAACAATAAATAATCACGAAGAAAACAATCGAAAAACTCGAACGAACCTTCAAAGAACAAGCCTAAGACAATCCGCACAAGAACGATCGACAAACGCCACAAAGCATAAACTTTGATGAGTTTGATTTTTGATACAAAGTTAAAAGCCTTTTGGTTGTTTGAGAGAAAACTCAAGAACAAAATCAATTCAATATTCAATAAATCTGAAAAATGTTCAAAATTTCGTCCATAATATCCTTACATATCAAAAGGATATCAAAATCTAGTTACCAAACAAACTAAAACACTAAATAAGGAAACAAATAATTTTCTTGAAACAGTGTCCGCTAAATATCCGCCCAGGCGGAAGGTCTTCGGCGCTCACTTTCCTTGGTTCGCGCTCGGGCGGTAACTTTTGTCTGCCCGGGCGCGAGGCTTTCGCAGATTTATTTCTTGGACTCCAATGTAGCGCTCGGGCGGTAGTTTACATCCGCCCGGGCGCGATGCTCTCGGGTTCCTTCAACATTTAATGCTTGAATAATGCTCTTTTGGCTCTCGAACTCACTCCCATGCATCACGAACCCTTCGGCACTTTGCCCCTTGCACATAAGCCCACCTTGATTGCTCATAAATAGCCCATTCAATGCGTCCTTGAATTTCTTCATTCGCCCCCTCGTGATTGGTCCTTCTGGCAACTCTAACGGATCCCATGCTTTCCTTGGAGCTTGACCACTCGTGTTCGCATCATCCTCCCCTTCTTGAAAATGATTTGTCCTCAAATTCTTTTCATCACCTACATCAAACAACGACAAATCACTAACATTAAAAGTAGAACTCACGCTATACTCACCTGGTAGATCGAGTTTGTAGGCGTTGTCATTGATCCTCTCGAGGACTTGAAATGGTCCATCACCCCTAGGTAGTAGCTTCGAACGCCGCTTATCAGGAAACCTTTCCTTCCTCAAATGTAGCCACACCCAATCACCTTTCTCAAATACCACCTTCTTCTTTCCCTTGTTGGCTTGTTTGGCATATTGCTCATTCTTCTTCTCAATGTTGGCTTTGGCCTTTTCAAGCAAACTCCTAACAAATTCAGCCTTCTTCTTGCCATCCATATTTAACCTTTCACTCACGGGTAAAGACATCAAATCCAAAGGAGTCAAATGGTTAAAACCATAAACAATTTCAAATGGCGAATAATTTGTAGTAGAATGCACGCAACGATTATAAGCAAACTCAACAAATGGCAAACAATCTTCCCAATTCTTTAAGTTCTTTTTAAGAATGGCACGCAAAAGTGTCTTTAAAGTTCTATTAACTACTTCAGTTTGTCCATCCGTTTGAGGATGACATGTAGTAGAAAACAACAATTTCGTGCCCAGTTTAGCCCACAACGTTTTCCAAAAGTAACTCAAAAACTTAACATCACGATCAGAAACGATAGTCCTAGGCATGCCATGCAACCTAATGACTTCTCTAAAGAACAGATCCTGCAATGTTAGATGCATCATCAGTTTTGTGACAAGCAATGAAATGTGCCATTTTAGAAAATCTATCAACAACAACAAATATTGAATCCATCCCATTCTAAGTCCTTGGAAACCCTAAAACAAAGTCCATAGAAATATCGACCTAAGGTTCACTAGGGACAGGAAAGTGGTGTATACAATCCATGTGGTTGTGTCCTAGACTTAGCTTGCCTACAGGTTATGCACTTATCACATACTCTCTCAACATCACGTTTCATATGTGGCCAATAGAAATTTTCATGCAATGCACTTAAAGTTTTAGCCACACCAAAATGTCCCATCAAGCCACCGCCATGTGCTTCCCTAACAAGTAATTCACGAATTGAAGATTTAGAAATGCACAACTTATCTTCTCTAAATAAAAAACCATGATGCAAATAAAATTTGTCAAGTGGACCATGCATACATGTTTCAAATACACCCTTAAAGTCTTCATCTAGCACATACGACTCCTTCATATGCTCAAACCCCAAAATTTTCGATTCCAAGGTAGAGATTAATATGTACCTCCAGTGATAGTGCGTCGGCCACTACATTTTCCTTACCTTGTTTGTACTTGATTATGTAGGGGAATGTCTCTATGAATGCCACCCACTTGGCATGCCGCTTGTTCAGATTTTGTTGCCCCTTAAGGTGCTTTAGAGACTCGTGATCCGTATGAATCACAAATTCCTTAGGCCTCAAGTAGTGTTGTCACGTCTCTAGGGTCCTCACAAGTTCGTAGAACTCCTTATCATACGTGGGATAGTTTAGGGCGGCTCCATTGAGTTTCTCGCTAAAGTATGCCACCGACCGTCCTCTTTGCATCAACACTCCGCCAATACCTACACCTGAAGCATCAAATTCAATTTCAAAAGTATTAGAAAAATCAGGTAAAACAAGTAAAGGAGCATTAATTAATTTTTGCTTGATAATATTAAAGGACTTCTGATGCTCCTCGCCCCAATGGAATAGAACGTTTTTCTTGATTACCGCCGTCATCGGTGCGGCCAAGGTGCTAAAATCCTTTACAAACCTCCTATAGAAGCTTGCAAGTCCATGAAAACTTCGGACTTTCATGGACTTGACCAACAGTAGTAGGCGTTGGCCAATCTCGAATAGCACTTACCTTGTCTTCATCCACATGTATTCCCTGCGAGCTTACCACAAAACCAAGAAAGACAAGTTTTCTTGTACAAAAATCACATTTCTTTAAGTTAGCATATAAATTTTCAGCCATTAGTGTGATTAGCACAAGTCTCAAGTGATTAACATGTTCATCTAAGTTTTTGCTATACACTAGGATATCATCAAAGTAAACAACAACAAACTTTTCTATGTATGCACGCAAAACATGGTTCATTAACCTCATAAAGATGCTAGGAGCGTTAGTTAAGCCGAATAGCATGACCATCCACTCATATAACCCGTATTTGGTTTTAAAAGCAGTTTTCCACTCATCACCTTCCCTCATCCTAATTTGGTGATAGCCACTCTTCAAATCAATCTTGCTAAAAATACATGCACCATGCAATTCATCTAACATTTTATCTAGTCTAGGTATGGGATGCCTATACTTAATGGTTATGTTATTGATTGCCCTACAATCTACGCACATACGCCATGAACCATCTTTCTTAGGAAACTAATAAAACAGGAACAGCACAAGATGACATGGACTCACGCACAAACCCTCTATCTAACAACTCACTTACCTGCCGTTGAAGCTCCTTAGTCTCCTCCGGGTTGCTCCTATAGGCTGGACGATTTGGCAATGCGCTCCCCGGCACGAAATCGATTTGGTGCTCGATTCCCCTCAATGGTGGTAAGCCTTGAGGTAAATCCTCCGGAAACACATCTTCAAATTCCTGCAAAAGTGAAACAAGAATGCTCGGAAGGAACCCGGCTATATCATTTGTGTTAAGGAGAATCTCCTTGTAAAGAATCAACACAAGTGGTTCATGTGTGTGCATTAAATGTTTCAAGTCACTCTTTTGGGCCATATATGATTTCTTTTTGGCCTCTTTCCCCTCATTTTCTTTTCCCTCACTTTCTGTCCTCTCCTTTTTCTTTTGTATGGCTATCTCACTCTTTTTATCACTCTTTTTTTCAGCCATTTCATTTTTACTTTCAAAGGCCATCTCACTCTTTTTTTCGGGCTCATCTCTTTTTTTTTTCAATTGGTCCTCCAACACTTGCTTTGGGGACAAAAAAAGTAAAACAATGGAATCCTTCTTCAACATAAATGAATACTTATTCTTGTATCCATCATGTGTCACCCACCTATCATATTGCCACGGCCTACCCAACAAGATATGACAAGCATGCATGGATACCACATCACACAAGACATCATCCACATACTTCCCAATAGAGAAAGACACCAACACTTGTTTGTTCACCTTCACCTCCGCACAATCATTCAACCATTGAAGCCTATATGGTTGAGGATGCTTTAATGTAGGCAAACCCAATTTTTCCACCATCTCACTACTAGCTACATTGGTACAACTCCCCCCATCTATGATTAGATTGCAAACTTTTTGATTTACAAAACACCTAGTGTGTAACAAGTTCTCCCTTTGGTTAGTCTCCTCCTCCTTGACTTGGGCACTCATGATCCGCCTAGTCACTAGTGCTTCACCTACAACCACCTCATATCTCTCATCAGGATCCTCTAATGCTGGCATCTCATCATCATCATCACCCTCACTATGCGACTCATACTCACCATAGTCATTTAAAATCATCACCTTTTATTAGGACACTCACTAGCACTATGCCCCAACCCTTGACACCTAAAACATCTAGTATCTCTAGATCGAGTAAGAGGAGTTTCAGATTTACCTTGCACTCCTTGTTTAGGCGCCTCTTGTTTGGTCTCAACCTTCGGCTTGGTCACCACCTTATTCTCCTCACGTTTCACCACATTTGATCGCCAAGAAGATGATGAACCCCCAGCTTGATTAGTGCGGCCAACTCCTCGCCTCTTGAGTTGTTGTTCCACTTTGATGGCCATTTGCACCATCTCGTCTAGATCCAAGTAGTGCCTAAGCTCCACTTGATCCTGTATTTCCCTGTTCAAACCACAAAGAAAACGAGCCATCGTTGCCTCACTATCTTCCTCAATACTTGCCCTAAGCATGACTACTTCCATCTCCTTGTAGTAGTCCTCCACACTCTTCAACCTCTCATGTAAGGGCTCCAATTCATTCCTCATCATCCTACTAAAATGCCCAAACAACGCCTCCATTTGAACATTAGATAATCCTTGGTTCGAACTATCTCCTACCTCCCTCTCCATTTAATTTCAAATTTATACCTGCAAGAAAACGTTAGTAGAAAACAAAATGTTCCTCACCCAAATGCTCACGGTCACTCCAAAGAAATTCACTCCTCTCTCCTCTCTTATTTTTTTTGCTCACAACAAATACTCACCGTTCACTCCAAAGAAAATGCACTCGCACTCAAGTAATATCACTCAAATTCGAGAGTTCTCTCAAGGGGCTCAAGCTTTGTATTTGAGTATATCAAACAATCAAGTTTCAACTCGTGAACAAATGTGATCGACTCACTTGGACTGCGTAGACAGGAAATTTGAAGATAAATATTTTTGTTTTGACTGTGAGAGGCAATTAAATATGACTCTTTAAAGAATATAGAACAAGATATCAAAAAGAAATAATGGTGAATTTTCAGAATTTTTGTACTCTTTTTTTTTTGCTGAGTACTTTACTCGAAAATCCCAACAAAAAAATCACCAAAAATTTCGGAGACTGACGAAGAACGATATACTAGAAAGACAGATCTGAAAAAAGGAACGAAAAGATAACAGATCTGGTAATAGAACGAGATAATAAAGCAATAAACTTACTTGAATTCAATGAACCTAAGCTTTGATATCAAATGATACGAACCCTCGTACGAACGAAAGGCAAACACAATTCTTAATTGAACCGCGCCCTCAATTCGACAACGTTAAAAGGATTCTTTGTTGTCCCGATCTTTTGAATTAAGTATGTGTGTGATTTTCACCTCTAAACTACGACAACAAGTTTAGCAATAAATAATCACGAAGAAAACAATCGAAAAACTCGAACGAACCTTCAAAGAACAAGCCTAAGACAATCCGCACAAGAACGATCGACAAACGCCACAAAGCATAAACTGTGATAGGTTTGATTTTTGATACAAAGCTAAAAGCTTTTTGGTTGTTTGAGAGAAAACTCAAGAACAAACTCAATTCAATATTCAATAAATCTGAAAAATGTTCAAAATTTCGTCCATAATATCCTTACATATCAAAAGGATATCAAAATCTAGTTACCAAACAAATTAAAACACTAAATAAGGACACAAATAATTTTCTCGGAACAGTGTCCGCTCAGGCGGATATTTATGTCCGCCCGGGCGGAAGGTCTTCGGCGCTCACTTTCCTTAGTTCGCGCTCGGGCGGTAACTTTTGTCCGCCTGGGCGCGAAGCTTTCGCAGATTTATTTCATGGACTCAAATATAGCGCTCGGGCGGTAGTTTACATCAGCCAGGGCGCGATGCTCTCGGGTTCCTTCAACATTTAATGATTGAATAATGCTCTTTTGGCTCTCGAACTCACTCCCATGCATCACGAACCCTTCGGCACTTTGCCCCTTGCACGTAAGTCCTCCTTGATTGCTCATAAATAGCCCATTCAATGCGTCCTTGAATTTCTTCATTCGCCCCCTCGTGATTGGTACTTATGGCAACTCTAACGGATCCCATGCTTTCCTTGGAGCTTGACCACTCTTGTTCGCATCATTTTTAATTTTAATATCATAGAAAATTTTGAATTCTAAAATTGATTTTGTGATTTTTAATGTATGATTTATACAAATTAATGTAATATTCAATAATAATGAAAGAAGATCCAAAAAAATACCGCTTAATTCTTAATAATTGAATAACCTCACAACAGCCTTGATTTTTTAAATTCTTTTTAGCATTTTCAATTAATATGTAAGCTATGATATTTTTATACAAAATTTTATCGACACAATGATAAATAATATTCTTTTCACATTTTATTATCAATTCAAAAAAGGTTACATATTAAATAATTGATGTATTTTTAAAAATTTAAAAACATTCATACAAACCCACATATATACACATGTAAGAATTAAATTATTTAACTTTTAAATAAGAAAATTTAATTATTAATATAAATATTGAAAAACTATTTCAAACTGAATATGTTATATATATATCAATTAATTATTGGTTCAAAGAAATTAATAAAAAATAATATGTTATAATTAAGTACAAAATTTATAAAATTCTATAAAAAAATTTCTCAAAAGTCTATAAAAATCTTGCAAAAAAGTCTACACGAATCCACATAATCTGTTTATAAATATGTAAGATTATGCAAAAGTCAATAAAAATCTATCAAATCCATAAAAATCTATCATTTGAAAAAGTCATAAAAAAATCATCAAAACTATGAATTCAATAAACCCCACTAAATTTCACAATAACTTGATTGATAAAATGTTGTACATATTACATAAATCATAATGCAATTAACATTAGTCATAGCTAAAAGATCATCAACACTTTTTTTTTTTTGCGACAGTAAAACTTTTAGCTTTATTAAGAATGAATCAAGTAGTTTATTATAAAGATTTATTAACCAAAATGGAAAATTCTTGTGCTCCCAAACGAAGGAGAAGAGGAAAAATGGGAAAAAAATAAAATTTATGAGCAACACTTGTTATATTTCACATTTCAATTTTTGAGATATATTCTAAATATTTCGTGAAAATATAAAACACATCCAAAAATAGAACATAAATTACAATTTTAAGTAAGTAGCAACATAATATAAAGGAACCCTAAAAACTCGATTGTTTTTCAATAAAAACGAAGCCAAAGGGCACAATAGGAAATAAAAACATTTCAATTATCTGGCAGAAGCAGATGTTTCTCTGGCAATAGCCCCAACCATGAAATTTAATCAAACGGGAAATAAGCTGAGGTTCTTCTATTCTCCACCCATGTCCTATTGTAGTTCCCGCTTTCGTACAACAATACAGACACTCACTTACATAGTTACCAAGAATCCATTGATTCCCGCTGTAATCATGGAGAGTGATGCGATCCGGATGAAAAGGATGAGCCGGGTCAGATGCTTCACCGAATCTGTTATCAAAATAGTGAAGGAAATAAGAGCAAAATGTGTTTGAACCAGAAGCTTCTCTTCCCGAGTGACTGGAACGATCTGCACTCAATAAAATTAACCACATGAATGGGCGCCGGAGAAGTATCTGGCGTAGCCACTCCGATGCTTAAGTCAGTGAATGATTCAAGCAAAAGAACCAATATAATCGAATGGTGGTTGTGATATTGTTGTAAGAGTGTAGGCAATAAATGTATGTTTTCAATATCTGAATAGAGAGTAATGTAAAGAGAGAAATTGATATTTATAGTAGGGGATGTAATGATGATCTCGTTTTTTGTGTTGCCTACTAATTATAGTAGGGCAGCTGATTATATCCTACATTCTGACATGTCAAATCCTTACTAGTCATATCCAGCCTACCTGATTTTTTTCAACCACTTAGTGTCAAAGATAGGACGGCCGCCCACCCTACCTTACTGGTGTACACGAGTGTGGCGCTTATACCGAAGTGACCCAGGTAGAAATCTTCCCGGGAGTTTGTGTAAGAATTCGAGCATCCAATAGCCCGGGGAGAAGGCGTCCCGGATGTTGGATAGCCCGGCCTTCTGATGAACACTTTCTGTAGATTCTCCCTGGTGAGCTATTAATCCAATACCCCAGTCACTCAAGATCCGAGTTTATATGCAGATCCCTTGCCCCGGGTCATTCACGACCCAGGAATAATCCATATCCCTGACTCGGGCACTATCCCTGGCCCGGGATATCCCGAGGTATCATCACTCCCTCATTAAATAGTCGGGCTAGAGTCATACTCGATGTCCCGATTAGTCTTGTGTGCTCTGTCAGGGGAAATAATTTGTCGTTTAGCCTCCTCGAGTTAATAAAATTGATGTCATACTATTGGGGCTGACATAAGCCCTAAAATTCAAAATCTATTAGAAACTCTTCGTATCCCGAGAAGATAATCATTATAACGCCTCGAAGTTTGAACATGTCCTTTCAGATACCTTGCGCGATTTCCAATGTTAATCTGATCTGTCCATTAGTTTCGCGATCAACGGCTCAGATTAGTCCCCCTTTTCTATATATACTCTTGTTTCAAATTCATTCAGAACTTTACTTCTCGCGCTTTTAATCTTCTAAACTTCATCTTCTCAGGCGACGCGCTCTCATTTCAGGCGATCTTTTTGATACCAGTCACCGGCCACCATTTTCTACCTCGTAAGTTCGCTTATCCTTTTCCTCTACCTCTTCTACCTCTGTCTTCACTTTTCTGTCAATCATGTTCCATTCAACTTCATACACTTCTGGCCAAAACGCTAAAGGGTTTGTCGGAGGATAATTCTCCGACCTCTACTGAAACCTCCGTTCCTATTCCCATAGCCATTCCCATTCCAGTCTTCCGATCTATCACAAAAAAACAAGAAACCAATGCTTCTTCCCGAGCTGCCGGTTCCTGGGGGAAAGAGAAGGACAAGGTAGCAGGGCTCTTGTGGTTCTCTACAGTGACTTTCACTCTCCGTCCCGGGGCCTCGGAGGAAATTAGGTCCCTAGGATCGATCCTTTCAAATTATAAAATCAAAATTCTCGGGCCCAATGATCACCCGGGTACTCCTCCTCCCAACTTCCATACATTCTTCGTAGAACAACTTAGGAGTGGACTTCGATTCCCGGTTCATCTCTTTTTTGAAGGGGTTGCTCGTTTCTTTGGGCTTTCCATAAATCATATCCACCCCAATGCTTTTAGAATTATGGCAGCCACTTACATTCTATTCCGTATGAAAAATATCCCTAACAATTCTTCCATTTTTCATTTTTTCTACTCTTGTCGATTTAATGATGGGGTCTTTTTCTTCATGGCCCGGATGCATTACCGGTCTTTTCCTTTGATTTGCTGGGCAACAAATTGAGAATCGGAGTAAATAATGACCCGGGAAGTTCCGACTTCTCGGGCGGCTTGTAATCCGGCCAGAACAGCGTCATACTCGGCTTCGTTATTAGTGACCCGGGAATCAATCCTCAAGGCTAGCTTAACCTTCTCTCCTGATGGAGCAACCAAAACTACCCCGACCCCACATCCTGATAAGTTCGATGCACCGTCGACAAAAACTCTCCACACTTCTTCCTCCTCTAGTTGAATCATCTCGATCAAGAAGTCTGTTAATGCTTGGGCTTTTATAGAAACCCGAGGTTTATACTCAATGTCATATTCCCCAAGTTCTACTGTCCATTTAACCATTCTTCCCGAGACTTCAAGAATGTGTCATGATTCTCCCAAGTGGGGAGTTAGCGAGAACCACGATTGGATTTGAGAAAAAATAGGGCCTCAGCTTCCGGGAAGTTACTACCAAGGCCAGGGCTATTTTCTCCACTTCACTATATTTTAATTCTGCCCCTCTGAGGGCATGACTCACATAATACACAGGCTTTTGGTCGGTCCCTTCCCCTCGGATAAGTACAAAGCTAACAGCATATTCTGTGGCAGACAAATAGACCCACAACTTCTCCCCGGGCTCGGGTTTTACCAAGATAGGTAACTCGGCCAAGTGCTTCTTTAAATCTCGAAAAGCCTGCTCACACTTCTCATCCCATCCGAACTTTTGTGCCTTCCTCAGGACTAGAAAAAATGGGTAGCTCCTATGGGCAGATCGGAAAATGAATCGAGACAGGGCAGCAATGTTGAGACATCGTTTTATCGCACCCATGACGCAGTAGAAGTTTAAAAAAATTTTCTTTGGCGTCGTGTGTTTAAAAACATCCATAGGGTGTTTAGAACTATACATTTGCGTTCTTAACGTTGGACTCCAAACTATTTCGATATTTAGACGGATATAGCCCTTCTTGTTAATCCCTACGAACGGCTCCTTTGATCGCCTAATTAGGTCCACGATCAGAAACTTTGTTTCTCGTTTGGATTGCACTAAAAATTACAAACGATTTGTGCGTTGAGACTGTAGCCTCCGAATTTCCAAAATCCGGAGACGAAGCGGCGCGGCGATGGAAGAAGGGAGGTGGCCGAAACTTTCACAAAATTAATTGCAAAGTGACCGTGGGTTACATGTTTCATAAACATGGATTTTTGCGTAATTGATTCTTAATCAATCATTAACAAACATTATAGATTCTTAATCCATAATTAAGCAAATCTAATTTGATTTTTGTTGCAAAATTTCTTCCAAAATATCAAGGGGTGGTCGTGGGTTTGTTTGGCAAAGGGAGGAAAGTGTTTTTAATTTTGTGTGCAAAAAAACGGGGTTTTTGTTATGAGTCCTAGTGATGTATATATAAAGTGAGACTCCTAATCTAATTAGGAATCCCTCTCCCACAAGGATTCTAATAATTTCATTATATTTAAAGTCCCATATAATTAATATATAATGCATTTATGAACATTTAATAATACATGATATAATAATATCATATACACATATTTTATATCACCATATAAAATATATATATGTATATTAAATTAAATAACTATTATTTAATTTATAAACTAACTCATTGGTTAATTTAAAATTCTAGACTCCTCTAGAAGATTTATGGGAATTTGTGCATTTTAGTAGTCACAACTACTAGCACAATCATTTAATTAGTAAAATTCAAATTCACTAAAAAAATGATTTCGAACTCATTATAACCCCGATCGACGATCTGAAAGCGCCGATGTACCAAAGATACAAATCTTGTTCATATAATGAAAGTCGAAAATTTCGAAGATCAAAATTTTCACTTACCAAATTTAGAACTTACCATATTTGGCAGCTGCCAGTTATAGTGAACTCCTTCACAAAACAGGCAGTTCCACTCTCCTTCCTCATTTAGCAATCATGTTAACTTCCACTTCTTCCATCCTATGAAATCAGCTGATAAAATCCTTTATAAGCTTCTAGTTTGATCTTCATCAAACTATAGTCGCCAAATTCCAACTCCTTGAAATTTGACTATCTCAACGGGAACATTGAATCCGATACTTATGTGACCCTCAATGGTTCAGGGATACAGCTAGCCGTGGGTTCACATCTCCATGTGATTCAGAATAACATTTATTCTTATTCGGGCTTACCCTAGTTAGCCTCATTCTTTTCATCAACACATTGATCAAGAATGTCAGAACTCATTTCTGATTGCATCCATCGGATCATGATAAGAGCGTCTAGTAGCATCGCCCCATGATCCCCTAGGTATCACTGATAGTGCCTACAAGAACCTTTAGTCATGGTTAGCGTATAGTACGGTCCCCTCAACACATATCCCGATCTAATCTGCAACCATTGGTATATCGAGAGTTGCATATGTATTCGATAACAATGCGATTTATCTTTGACTACTAACAGTGGCATGGTATGTGCAACTAAGAAAACACCTTTTCCTAAAGCACATTTCTTACTCTGGCCAGAGACTCCTCATACTATTAACTCATCAGATCACATAAGATATCTTCATCCATAGGCGAACGATGAATCTCTGACTACAATGCATTTACTCCTACGTATTTCGAAACTACACCCAACTCGCCACCCGATGACCCTCGATGGAGTCGGTAAACGGATCAAAGTGCATGCTAGTACGTATAGTCCCTACATTGTCCCGGATCAAAGGACTAATGGTGTTCAACTATAACTGCGGACTATTCCATTCGATAAATGAGAACCACTTGGACAATCCGAGGGAGGGTTGTTCAGTGCATCATCACATGATCACTCATCTGTGTGAATGGACATCTTCATGCCCTTGCCAATGAAACATGGTGTTTACATAACAGATGCTAGTCTCGAGCTCGAGCGACCTTTATCATCGTTTTAGGCAGCTGAATCTTAAAGGTGATCGGTTAAGGTGGCCGAATGCACAACGGAAGTTTCAAAAATATTTTTCATGCAAGAAAAATCGAGCACCCTAAACTATAGTGTGTAGCAAATACAATAAAACACAATATTTCATGCATAGTGTGTTTTAGAATTTTACCTATCAATCTTAACTTAGTTGTCAAACAACTAAGCTTTTCAATGGCAAGACTATTCTTCAAGTTTCCAATGAGCAATCCTTGCTCAAAAATTAAGTCTACCACCAACAAGGAAGATCCCCTCAAATTTTGCACTAGAAAAATTGGAGGATTTTTCTTTGAGAAGTGTATGTTTTCTTCAACAATTGAAGAAAAAAAATTGAAGAAGAATTAAACTTCAAATTTCGGCCATGGTAGGGATGAGAGAAGGAGGAAACATTTTTCTTGGTTGTGTAAAAAGTTAAAGTGTGTCCCAAAGGCATGCATGCCTTTTGACTCAAAAAGTTGTCTCCAACTTTTCACTTCCCAAGCATGCAATTCTATTTGGACTTGTAACAATTACAAAGCTCATGGGCTTTAATTTAATTGTTTCAAACAAATTTGAGATCAATTAAACCTTACTTGATTTTACTCAAGTTCACTAGTTAATAATTATTTCTAATTGGGCTCTACAAGGCCTAATGTTGTTTAATTAATTCAACACTTGAATTAATTTAATTATTTTGACTCTACTAGGTCCACTAGTGTTTAATTAATTCAACACTTGAATTAATTTAATTTAGTTCATAATAATGTTTATGAAAATCACAATTTTCAAATACATAATTTGTTTGGCCAACTTTAATTTAGGAACACTTCCTCAAATTAAAAGTTACATTCTCCTTATAGAAGTCATGCTTTTATTTTTATTTACGCTTATAAACTCCTTTATAAGCCGTTCAACACATTGAACTATTTTTAACTTCTCAACGAGATCTAGAAAGTTAGCACTTGTGTGGTCCTCAATGGTTCATTGATACAACTAGCCGTGGGTTCACATCTCCATGTGATTCGGGACTAAACATGTCCTTATATGAGCATACCACAATTGCTCCATTCTTATTTATCAACTCCTTGATAATAAAAACGTCAGAACTCAAGTTTGATAGTACCCAACCAATCATGTTAAACGCCTAGCAGCATCGGTTACATGATTCCCTAGGTATCAAATGATAGTGCCTGCAAGAACCATTCAATTATGGTTATGGTACAGTACGGTCCCTTCAACTCATATATCCCGACCGATTCGAAAACTATTGGTATATCGAGAGCTGTCAAAGAATCGGTATTATGTGTCATGTCGTAGTTGCATCGATGGTGTAATATATGAAACCCCTTTCATAATTACCACCATACTCTGATCAGATATTTCATACTACATATAAATGAAATCACATAGGATATCCATACCCGAACGTAAGCGGTGAATCCCCGACTACAATGCATCGACTCCTATATGTTTCGACTAAACACCCAACCTTGCCACCTGATGACCCCATGAAAGTCAGTAAACAAGTCAAAGTGCAATGCTAGCACATAGAGTCTCAATATTATATCGGGTCATAAGGACTAATGGTGTACAACCATAAACTAGGACGTTTCCACTCGATAAGTGAGAATCACTTAGAAAGTCTTTTATGGAGGGTTGTTCAATGCACTCTACAAGGAGCACCTATCTGCATGTTCGGACATCACAATATCCCCTACCAATGAAACATGGTACTCACATCGCAGATTCTAGTCTCAAACTCGAGCGGCCTATATCTTTCTTAGCGGCGGCTGAATCGACTAGGAACTATTTAGAATATACAGTATTCCAAATATGAGTTTCATGATACTCATCATATGAGCATCTCATATTCTTTCTACTATTTGTATATTCAAGGACTTTATCTATGCAACTAGCATGGGTATGCTGATAAAGATGTGCCAAAACAATAATTTCAAATATTATTAAAATAAAGATTGTTTATACATAGAGTTTCATTGTGAAAACTCGGCCAACACTTGGCTCGACGGGCACCTACTCTAATAGAATCGACTAGGAACCTGTTTAGAATATACGGTACACTTACTAATGAGTTTCATTATCTTACGTTGCGACGCAGACCTCATGGTACCTATTGTATATTCAAGGACTTTATCTATGCAGCTTCCATGGGTATACAGATAAAGTATAATGACAGAATCGAATAAAATCATAAAATATTATTAAAATAAAGATTATTTTACATTAGAGTCAATAAAGCCCGAGCCACAAGTTGTCTTGCCGGGTACCTACTCTAACAAGCAATTCTCCCGGTTAACTTTTGCACTTCCCAGATAGATTGAGGGGGAAGGCATGTTAAGCATTGTTCTAATTTTCTCTGGGTTCACTTCAATTCCTCGGTCTGTTACCAAAAAACCCAAGAATTTTCCACTTCTTACCCCAAAAACACATTTGGCCGGGTTGAGTTTTATTTCATACTGCTTCAAGGTGGCAAAGGTCTCGGCCAGATCAGCAACAAAGCAAGAGACTTCCCGGGTCTTGATTAAGATGTCATCCACATAAACTTCTACATCCCTACCCATCTGCTTCTGAAAGACATGATTCATCAGACGATGGTATGTGGCCCCAGCATTCTTCAATCCAAAGAGCATGACCACATAGCAGGAAGTGCCTCCAGAAGTGATGAAACTTGCTTTATCTTGATCTTCCCGAGCAAGGAGAATTTGATGGTATCCCTGATATGTGAAGGCCCTAAAACTCCTTTCTTGGAAATTTGCGGAAAATTAAAAATTTTCTTTTTAAAAGAACTTAAATGGCCTCATTCATAAAATCACTGGTGAATCAAGTTCCATATTTCAAAATATTTGCAGCGGAAGAAAATAAAGTTTGCCTAAAATCACAATTTAAAAATATCCAACAACTGATAAAATTTGTTTGCGGAAAAACATAACAACTGCTGCACTGAGGTCCTCGGGTGCCACTACTGCCGACCCAAGCTGGCTCACTGGTCCCCGCCCTCGGCCCTGGCCTCATCAGTACCTACAACAATCAAGTCTAGTGAGCCTAAAGACTCAGCATGCATAAATCGCAGGTAACGAGTAAAAATCTGAATTTAAAATATGCATGTGATAAAATATCATGTCCTGAGGCATACTGAAAATAATCTGTACTGAGCAATTATAATACGTGCATAACTGAACTGGAAATCACTGTAAAAATATTTGCTCCTTGGAGCCTGTACTGAAATAACTGATAAAATTTTCTGTTGAGATTATGTTTTACGCCTGTGGCCACTGCACTAAGCTGAACTGATCGGTAACTGGCTACCGGGGAGGCTGAAACTGAACTGAGCTGGCCGATCACTGGCGACCGGGTGGTACCATACTGAACTGATCGGTCACTGGCGACCGTATAAAAATAACACTCCCACATAGTGAATGAACCACAAGCCATATCGCATAAATCTCAAAAATAATCATTTTCTATTTAATGCACGTAAAATAATTAACTGGCATAATGAAAATTCCTGTAATTTTACCAACTGGATTGGATTGGATCGTTCCCAGGCTCGCTGCAACCTAACTGTGCCATGAAAAATATGCAATAGCTTAAACATGACCAACTATGCAATTTACGTTCAAAAGATGCGACTATGACGCCTAATGACTTCGCATTTAATCATGACTCCGAGCCAACCTGAACCGACACTGAACCGACATATAGTCATGATTAAAATACGCTGAAAAATCATAAAATAATGTTCCTAAAATGGTAGGGTCGAAATCTAGGTGGAATGGAGGCCAAAACACGAAACGCTCTTTCGAGAGTCAACTTGGCACATTGCACCGTAAATTCTCGTACGACCTCAAAAATGATCCAAATGACAAACGGTCGAAAACATGACCTTCCTAACTCAATGAGGCACTGTCCAGTCCAAGGCCATGGGCTAAAAGCCAACCAAGAACTCAAACGACGCTTCTGAACAGCAGCATACTTGCTGTCAAAAAAATACAGCAGCTGCGCACTACAAGACTTGCATTGGTTTCGAGGCTATCGGCCATTAGGGGCGTGAACCACCGACCAGAGACTCTTACCAACATCCCAAGGAATGATTTGAACCATGGCTAAGGGCCCTAGGCCAGCCACAATCCGCATCACACCAAATCTTAACCGAAGGATCCAACCGAGAGCAACATGCATGCGTGTGTGGTGTTTATGCTATGATCGATGTCTTGCGTCGTTCCAGTGGCCATTTGATTGACCATGGCACGATCTAGACATCTAGGAGCATGATATGAACCGTGGCTAAGGGCCATAGGCCAACCAAGATCCACACCAAGTCACAAAAGAAACGAACCATATGCTGAAAATGGAAGGGCCGAATGGGGAAAGGGGCTGTTTCGACGTTTTTATTAAAAACCGATGAACCATGGACCAAGCCACCAAAAGGGCAACTTAGTCACGTCTTAGACATGCTAGGGAAGTGATCCAACCATGGCTAAAGGCCCTTGGGGCAGCCAAGATCAGATCCACAACCCTTGACACAAAACTGAAATTTCGAATCACATTTCTGCACCTATGGGGAACTTGCTGTCATTTCGGTTTTCCAGCAAGTATGGGGCTGGTTTGAATGGACCAACATGGTCCTAATGCATCCTACTACATGTATACAAGCCGCCTTGGGAGCCTGGAGTCGATCCAATACCTGAAACCATCAAAACTCAGAAAAACGTGAAGCTTGCCATGAAGAGCCGAAAATTCTGCATGTGTGTTCCAAAAATATTTTGACATGTATCTCGGTTTTTGCTTGCTAAAACATGATCATGTACTGAGAAATAAATGATAATATGACTTGATTGAGGTTTGAAAGAAATCTAGACATGCCTGGTTTCGTTTCGAAAGAAAACGAACGAAACGACGACGACGCGGCACGGAGGAGGTGGAGCGCTTCTTGTCTACCTTTCTTGCTCTCGATTTTTCTTGCCTTCCCTCTAGCTAAGACTCACGATTTTTCTACTGAAAATGAGTGTGAATTCACTCTGAATTTTCGAAAAAGAGAGGGGGGGAAAAATGGTTAGGAAGGTGAGGAGAAAGGGTGCAAGATATAAGGAATGAATCAAGACTAAGTCCACCCTCCTTTTGAATTTGAATTGTTGTTTGATATCAAGTCTTCTTGGGGATAAGGTGGCCGAATATTGGCTTGATTCTAGTCTAGGATATGTCCATTTATTTAATTAAATTGTGCTCCCAAAAATCCTAGAATTATCCTACTAATTACATGCAAAGAATTGGTCAAAGTTGGTGAGTTGGAAAATGAATCTTCTAGCACTAAGGGTGGCCGAAAAATGCATGATAAAATAAAGGGAAATGTTGATTATCTAGTCAACTAATAATCCTTGAAAGCCTTACTAATCCTTTAAATAATTTAGTGAGCTAACCCCTTAATTAAGTAACTTAAATGAGCTCATTTCTTAATCACCTCCAATAATTAAATTAAAATCCTCAACTAACTTAAATAATTCCTTAAACTTCTTTTTTAACTTAAATGAACTTACTTGCTAGCTAAATTAACTTCTGGAAATATTTCTCAAATCTTAAATTCTATCTCAAAACTCCAACTCCGGTCCGGCCTCACTGAAAATACTGAAATGCTAAAAATCAATCTACTGAACTGAAATAATGAAATAATTAACTTCAAACAAATGCATTTAAAATAATCATGCAATGAAGTCAATTAAATTTAAAAATCTAGAATTATGCATGGCTTATACGTCTACTGACTTACGGGTTCTACAATCCTTCCCCCCTTAAATAAATTTCGTCCTCGAAATTAGAACTCACCGAATAACTCAGGGTATCGACTTCTCATCTCCGGCTCAGACTCCCACGTAGCTTCCTCCTCTGAATGGTTGAGCCATTTGACTTTGACTCGCTTAACCAACTTGTTCCGAAGTTTCTTCTCCTGTCTGTCTAAGATCTGCACGGGTCTCTCCTCATAAGATAAGTTCGGAGTAAGCTGCAACGGCTCGAAATTCAGCACATGCGAAGGATTTGCCATATACTTCCTCAGCATGGAGACGTGAAAGACATTGTGTACTCCGGCCAGATTTGGCGGAAGAGCCACACGATAAGCAAGCGTCCCAACTCTGTCAAGGATCTCAAACGGTCCAATGAATCTCGGACTGAGCTTCCCTTTCTTCCCAAATCTCATGACACCCTTCATAGGTGCCACTTTCACGAAGACATGATCGCCCACTGCAAACTCTAACTCTCTCCTCCGCTGATCGGCATAACTCTTCTGTCGGCTCTGAGCAGTCCTCATCCTATCACGGATCTTGACTACTACACCAGCTGCCTGCTGAACAATCTCTGGACCCAACTCTGCTCTCTCTCCTACTTCATCCCAATGAACAGGAGATCTACACTTGCGACCATACAGCGCTTCATACGGAGCCATACCTATGGACGACTGGAAACTGTTGTTATAGGTGAACTCTACCAATGGTAAGTTCGACTCCCAACTCCCAGAGAAATCAATGACGCAAGCACGGAGAAGATCCTCTAAGATCTGAATAACTCGCTCCGACTGTCCATCTGTCTGCGGATGGAAAGCTGTGCTAAACAGCAACTTCGTACCCATAGTCGAATGCAAACTCTTCCAAAACGAGGAAGTGAATCTGGGATCTCTGTCGGATACGATAGAAACTGGAATACCGTGGAGTCGGACTATCTCTCGGATATACAGCTCTGCATACTGAACCATGGTGAAAGTCGTCTTAATAGGCAAGAAGTGCGCTGATTTGGTAAGACGATCTACAATCACCCAGATAGCATTCGATCCTCTGGCTGACCTCGGCAATCCGGTCACAAAGTCCATGGTAACATTCTCCCACTTCCACTCGGGAATAGGGAGAGGCTTGAGCAAACCTGCTGGTCTCTGATGCTCGGCCTTCACTAACTGGCAAGTCAGGCACTCGGATACAAAACGCCTGATGTCCTTCTTCATTCCTGGCCACCAATACAATAGCTGCAAATCTTTGTACATCTTCGTACTCCCAGGGTGAATGGAGTACGGGGACGTATGGGCCTCCGATAAGATGTCTGCTCGGATAGAATCACTGCTGGGAACCCATATCCTATCTCGGTATCTCACAATACCGTCGCTGACTGAATACAAAACACTGCCCTTAGCTTCATCTCTCTTCTTCCACTGTGCCAACTGCTCATTTGCTGCCTGACCGCTGCGAATACGGTCAATAAGAGAGGACTGGATAGTCAAGGTAGATAAACGAGGAACTCTACCTCGAGGGTAAGTCTCAAGATCAAACCTCTGCATCTCGATCTGAAGAGGTTTCTGAATCGTCAAGTGAGCCATCACTGCGACTTTCCTGCTCAAAGCATCCGCAACTACATTAGCTTTACCCGGGTGGTAGCTAATGTCACAATCGTAGTCTTTAACAAGCTCCAACCAACGTCTCTGACGCATGTTCAGCTCCTTCTGCGTAAAGAAATACTTGAGGCTTTTATGGTCGGTAAAGATCTGACACTTCTCTCCATACAGATAGTGCCTCCAAATCTTCAAAGCAAAAACTACGGCCGCTAACTCCAGATCATGGGTGGGGTAGTTCTTCTCGTGGATTTTCAGCTGTCGAGAAGCATACGCTATCACTCTCCCATGCTGCATCAAAACTGCACCTAAACCAAGCTTCGAAGCATCGGTATAAAGGACAAACTCACCAGATCCTGACGGTACAGCCAAAACGGGTGCTGAGATAAGAGCTTGCTTCAAAGTATCGAAACTCTTCTGACACTCCTCGCTCCACACAAACTTCACATTTTTCTTTGTCAGTGCTGTGAGTGGAACGGCAATAGAGGAAAATCCTTGGATGAATTTCCTGTAATATCCTGCTAGCCCAAGAAAACTGCGGATCTCTGATGCATTCTGAGGCACAACCCAATCTCTGACTGCTACAACTTTCGCGGGGTCTACCTCAATGCCACTGCTAGAAACAATGTGGCCCAAGAACGCCACCTTCTCTAACCAGAATTCGCACTTACTGAACTTTGCGAATAGTTTATGTTTCTGCAATGTCTGCAACACTGTGGTCAGATGCCTGCTGTGCTCCTCCCGACTCTTGGAGTAGACGAGAATGTCATCTATGAACACTATCACAAACTGGTCGAGGTACGGCTGAAATACGCGATTCATGAGATCCATGAAGATCGCTGGCGCATTCGTCAGACCGAACGGCATCACAAGGAACTCGTAGTGGCCATAACGAGTCCTGAAAGCTGTCTTCGAGACATCAGCATCTCTCACCCTCAACTGGTGATAACCGGAACGCAGATCTATCTTGGAGAAAATCGAAGCTCCCTGCAACTGGTCAAACAGATCCTCAATCCTCGGCAGTGGGTATTTATTCTTCACTGTAACCCTGTTCAACTCCCGGTAGTCAATGCAAAGCCTCATCGAGCCATCCTTCTTTTTCACGAATAAGACTGGCGCGCCCCATGGAGAAAAGCTCGGGCGAATGAACTCCTTGTCGAGAAGTTCTTGGATCTGCTTCTTAAGCTCTGCCATCTCTGTCGGTGCTAGTCGGTATGGCGCTTTGGATATCGGAGTCGTACCTGGCATAAGCTCAATGGAAAACTCCACCTCTCTCTCTGGTGGCATACCAGAGACGTCTTCGGGAAAAACGTCTAAGAAATCTCTAACAATCGGAACATCTGAGGCTGACTGGCTGGGTTCCTCGGGGACAGATAAAAGGGTTGCTAGAAATGCCCGACACCCTCTATGCATGAGCTTCCTAGCCTGAACATAAGGAATAATGCGCGGTAAGGAAAAGTACCTGTCCGGCTCAAATAAGAACTGCTCCATTCCAGGCGGTCGGACAAGAACGGATCTCCGCTGGAAGTCTATCAACACTCTGTTCCTCAATAGCCAGTCCATCCCTAGGATGATGTCAAATTCCGGCATCGGTAGCACAATCAGATCAGCATAAACAAGATTACCGTGCAGCTCAAGGTCTATATCTCGGATAACATTGGTCGCTGCCATCTCCTCGCCTGACGGCAACACTACTGAAAAGGCTGTATCTAGCCCAATGGTCTGGATCTTGAGAAAGTTTGCAAAGACCTCCGAAATAAATGAGTGAGTGGCCCCTGAATCTATCAAGGCCTTGGTAGCGGAACCAGATATAAAAATTCTCCCTGAAAGAGCGGAGCTCTAAGTTGAATCCCACTACAAGATCTAAACTTATAGACACGCAAAGGTCTAGGTTCCTCTAGCTTAATTTCCCCGAAATAAATCTGAGTAGAGCATGCAATCCTATAACAGTTCTAAGTTCAAAATCTAAATCCCGATTCCCAAAACGCGGAAATTCAAATAATAACTTAAAGTTTAAAGGTACCTGTCAACAACATAGTCTCCGGGTTGGCTTCCGCGGCATGGAGAGCAAAAACTCTGCCTTGGGTAGGCAGATTCCTCTGAGGGCACTGCAGCAACATGTGGTCTGGACTGCCACACTTAAAACACTTTCCTGAGCCAGCCATACATGCTCCAGGATGGCGACGTGAGCACCTGGGACAGACTGGGTGCTCCTGAGTCCTCGGGATTGGGCGTCCCCGTTGCTGCTGCTGCTGCTGCTGCTGGCCTCTGTTCCTGGGCGGTCCATGAAAAGGCCTCTTATTCTGCTGCTGATGCTGAAGAGGAGGAGGGCGGTGCGGTGCCTGGACTGGGCGCTTGCCCTGGCGATCCCTCTCGATATCCCGCAGATCCTGCTCTGCGGCTAGGGCCTTGGAGACGGCAACCTCATAAGTAGCAGGGTCAGATACCCTAACATCCCGGCGCAATATCGGCCGTAAACCCACCAGGAAGTGCATCAGCTTGGCTTTGGCATCATTCGCTATCAGGGGCACAAAGTGACAGCCCCTCTCGAACTTACGGATAAACTCCGTAACCGACATATCCCCCTGTCTCAGGCTCATGAACTCGGTGGTCAGCCTGGTGCGAACCTCCTCAGCAAAATACTTGGAGTAGAAAACCTCCGTAAAGCAGGTCCAAGAAAGTGTAGCCAATGACAGGGCTACCGAAGCTCCTTCCCACCACAAGCGGGCGTCTCCAGTGAACAAGTAGGTGGCACATCGGACTCGGTCTGTGTCCCCCAGCTCCATAAAATCGAAGATCACCTCGAGGGATTTGATCCATCCCTCGGCAACCATGGGGTCAGATGCCCCAGAGAATTCCTTCGGGCGCATCTTCATGAATCGCTCATACACAGCCTCGGGCCCTGTCGGCCTGGCTGCGGCTGCGGCTACGGCTGCGGCATTGCCCCCCGCAAACTGTGCGAAGAACTGTGCCATCCCAGCTAACATCTGGGCACTCATGTCCGGTGGGGGCGGTGGAGGAGGTGGTAGGTCTCCCTCCGGTCTATGCTCCTCTCTGTCCTCTCGGCGAGGCTCCACCTCTCTGTTGCGCTCTAAAATGCGTCTAGGGGGCATACTGTTCCAACATAACCCATACGTAACTAACATGCATAATTCCATAATTTATTTTAAATGAACTCTGAAATACTGAAAATCTGGAAGCATGCTGACAAAATAATTCATGCTTTAACTGAAATGCTGAACAAAATGCTGAACTGAAAAACTTACAGACCAAAGGCGTGGCTTCGTGAGCTTCTCACGGTCAGTAGTAGTGAAACCCTATACAGAACCACCGCTCTGATACCAACTGTGAAGGCCCTAAAACTCCTTTCTTGGAAATTTGCGGAAAATTAAAAATTTTCTTTTTAAAAGAACTTAAATGGCCTCATTCATAAAATCACTGGTGAATCAAGTTCCATATTTCAAAATATTTGCAGCGGAAGAAAATAAAGTTTGCCTAAAATCACAATTTAAAAATATCCAACAACTGATAAAATTTGTTTGCGGAAAAACATAACAACTGCTGCACTGAGGTCCTCGGGTGCCACTACTGCCGACCCAAGCTGGCTCACTGGTCCCCGCCCTCGGCCCTGGCCTCATCAGTACCTACAACAATCAAGTCTAGTGAGCCTAAAGACTCAGCATGCATAAATCGCAGGTAACGAGTAAAAATCTGAATTTAAAATATGCATGTGATAAAATATCATGTCCTGAGGCATACTGAAAATAATCTGTACTGAGCAATTATAATACGTGCATAACTGAACTGGAAATCACTGTAAAAATATTTGCTCCTTGGAGCCTGTACTGAAATAACTGATAAAATTTTCTGTTGAGATTATGTTTTACGCCTGTGGCCACTGCACTAAGCTGAACTGATCGGTAACTGGCTACCGGGGAGGCTGAAACTGAACTGAGCTGGCCGGTCACTGGCGACCGGGTGGTACCATACTGAACTGATCGGTCACTGGCGACCGTATAAAAATAACACTCCCACATAGTGAATGAACCACAAGCCATATCGCATAAATCTCAAAAATAATCATTTTCTATTTAATGCACGTAAAATAATTAACTGGCATAATGAAAATTCCTGTAATTTTACCAACTGGATTGGATTGGATCGTTCCCAGGCTCGCTGCAACCTAACTGTGCCATGAAAAATATGCAATAGCTTAAACATGACCAACTATGCAATTTACGTTCAAAAGATGCGACTATGACGCCTAATGACTTCGCATTTAATCATGACTCCGAGCCAACCTGAACCGACACTGAACCGACATATAGTCATGATTAAAATACGCTGAAAAATCATAAAATAATGTTCCTAAAATGGTAGGGTCGAAATCTAGGTGGAATGGAGGCCAAAACACGAAACGCTCTTTCGAGAGTCAACTTGGCACATTGCACCGTAAATTCTCGTACGACCTCAAAAATGATCCAAATGACAAACGGTCGAAAACATGACCTTCCTAACTCAATGAGGCACTGTCCAGTCCAAGGCCATGGGCTAAAATCCAACCAAGAACTCAAACGACGCTTCTGAACAGCAGCATACTTGCTGTCAAAAAATACAGCAGCTGCGCACTACAAGACTTGCATTGGTTTCGAGGCTATCGGCCATTAGGGGCGTGAACCACCGACCAGAGACTCTTACCAACATCCCAAGGAATGATTTGAACCATGGCTAAGGGCCCTAGGCCAGCCACAATCCGCATCACACCAAATCTTAACCGAAGGATCCAACCGAGAGCAACATGCATGCGTGTGTGGTGTTTATGCTATGATCGATGTCTTGCGTCGTTCCAGTGGCCATTTGATTGACCATGGCACGATCTAGACATCTAGGAGCATGATATGAACCGTGGCTAAGGGCCATAGGCCAACCAAGATCCACACCAAGTCACAAAAGAAACGAACCATATGCTGAAAATGGAAGGGCCGAATGGGGAAAGGGGCTGTTTCGACGTTTTTATTAAAAACCGATGAACCATGGACCAAGCCACCAAAAGGGCAACTTAGTCACGTCTTAGACATGCTAGGGAAGTGATCCAACCATGGCTAAAGGCCCTTGGGGCAGCCAAGATCAGATCCACAACCCTTGACACAAAACTGAAATTTCGAATCACATTTCTGCACCTATGGGGAACTTGCTGTCATTTCGGTTTTCCAGCAAGTATGGGGCTGGTTTGAATGGACCAACATGGTCCTAATGCATCCTACTACATGTATACAAGCCGCCTTGGGAGCCTGGAGTCGATCCAATACCTGAAACCATCAAAACTCAGAAAAACGTGAAGCTTGCCATGAAGAGCCGAAAATTCTGCATGTGTGTTCCAAAAATATTTTGACATGTATCTCGGTTTTTGCTTGCTAAAACATGATCATGTACTGAGAAATAAATGATAATATGACTTGATTGAGGTTTGAAAGAAATCTAGACATGCCTGGTTTCGTTTCGAAAGAAAACGAACGAAACGACGACGACGCGGCACGGAGGAGGTGGAGCGCTTCTTGTCTACCTTTCTTGCTCTCGATTTTTCTTGCCTTCCCTCTAGCTAAGACTCACGATTTTTCTACTGAAAATGAGTGTGAATTCACTCTGAATTTTCGAAAAAGAGAGGGGGGGAAAAATGGTTAGGAAGGTGAGGAGAAAGGGTGCAAGATATAAGGAATGAATCAAGACTAAGTCCACCCTCCTTTTGAATTTGAATTGTTGTTTGATATCAAGTCTTCTTGGGGATAAGGTGGCCGAATATTGGCTTGATTCTAGTCTAGGATATGTCCATTTATTTAATTAAATTGTGCTCCCAAAAATCCTAGAATTATCCTACTAATTACATGCAAAGAATTGGTCAAAGTTGGTGAGTTGGAAAATGAATCTTCTAGCACTAAGGGTGGCCGAAAAATGCATGATAAAATAAAGGGAAATGTTGATTATCTAGTCAACTAATAATCCTTGAAAGCCTTACTAATCCTTTAAATAATTTAGTGAGCTAACCCCTTAATTAAGTAACTTAAATGAGCTCATTTCTTAATCACCTCCAATAATTAAATTAAAATCCTCAACTAACTTAAATAATTCCTTAAACTTCTTTTTTAACTTAAATGAACTTACTTGCTAGCTAAATTAACTTCTGGAAATATTTCTCAAATCTTAAATTCTATCTCAAAACTCCAACTCCGGTCCGGCCTCACTGAAAATACTGAAATGCTAAAAATCAATCTACTGAACTGAAATAATGAAATAATTAACTTCAAACAAATGCATTTAAAATAATCATGCAATGAAGTCAATTAAATTTAAAAATCTAGAATTATGCATGGCTTATACGTCTACTGACTTACGGGTTCTACAATCCTTCCCCCCTTAAATAAATTTCGTCCTCGAAATTAGAACTCACCGAATAACTCAGGGTATCGACTTCTCATCTCCGGCTCAGACTCCCACGTAGCTTCCTCCTCTGAATGGTTGAGCCATTTGACTTTGACTCGCTTAACCAACTTGTTCCGAAGTTTCTTCTCCTGTCTGTCTAAGATCTGCACGGGTCTCTCCTCATAAGATAAGTTCGGAGTAAGCTGCAACGGCTCGAAATTCAGCACATGCGAAGGATTTGCCATATACTTCCTCAGCATGGAGACGTGAAAGACATTGTGTACTCCGGCCAGATTTGGCGGAAGAGCCACACGATAAGCAAGCGTCCCAACTCTGTCAAGGATCTCAAACGGTCCAATGAATCTCGGACTGAGCTTCCCTTTCTTCCCAAATCTCATGACACCCTTCATAGGTGCCACTTTCACGAAGACATGATCGCCCACTGCAAACTCTAACTCTCTCCTCCGCTGATCGGCATAACTCTTCTGTCGGCTCTGAGCAGTCCTCATCCTATCACGGATCTTGACTACTACACCAGCTGCCTGCTGAACAATCTCTGGACCCAACTCTGCTCTCTCTCCTACTTCATCCCAATGAACAGGAGATCTACACTTGCGACCATACAGCGCTTCATACGGAGCCATACCTATGGACGACTGGAAACTGTTGTTATAGGTGAACTCTACCAATGGTAAGTTCGACTCCCAACTCCCAGAGAAATCAATGACGCAAGCACGGAGAAGATCCTCTAAGATCTGAATAACTCGCTCCGACTGTCCATCTGTCTGCGGATGGAAAGCTGTGCTAAACAGCAACTTCGTACCCATAGTCGAATGCAAACTCTTCCAAAACGAGGAAGTGAATCTGGGATCTCTGTCGGATACGATAGAAACTGGAATACCGTGGAGTCGGACTATCTCTCGGATATACAGCTCTGCATACTGAACCATGGTGAAAGTCGTCTTAATAGGCAAGAAGTGCGCTGATTTGGTAAGACGATCTACAATCACCCAGATAGCATTCGATCCTCTGGCTGACCTCGGCAATCCGGTCACAAAGTCCATGGTAACATTCTCCCACTTCCACTCGGGAATAGGGAGAGGCTTGAGCAAACCTGCTGGTCTCTGATGCTCGGCCTTCACTAACTGGCAAGTCAGGCACTCGGATACAAAACGCCTGATGTCCTTCTTCATTCCTGGCCACCAATACAATAGCTGCAAATCTTTGTACATCTTCGTACTCCCAGGGTGAATGGAGTACGGGGACGTATGGGCCTCCGATAAGATGTCTGCTCGGATAGAATCACTGCTGGGAACCCATATCCTATCTCGGTATCTCACAATACCGTCGCTGACTGAATACAAAACACTGCCCTTAGCTTCATCTCTCTTCTTCCACTGTGCCAACTGCTCATTTGCTGCCTGACCGCTGCGAATACGGTCAATAAGAGAGGACTGGATAGTCAAGGTAGATAAACGAGGAACTCTACCTCGAGGGTAAGTCTCAAGATCAAACCTCTGCATCTCGATCTGAAGAGGTTTCTGAATCGTCAAGTGAGCCATCACTGCGACTTTCCTGCTCAAAGCATCCGCAACTACATTAGCTTTACCCGGGTGGTAGCTAATGTCACAATCGTAGTCTTTAACAAGCTCCAACCAACGTCTCTGACGCATGTTCAGCTCCTTCTGCGTAAAGAAATACTTGAGGCTTTTATGGTCGGTAAAGATCTGACACTTCTCTCCATACAGATAGTGCCTCCAAATCTTCAAAGCAAAAACTACGGCCGCTAACTCCAGATCATGGGTGGGGTAGTTCTTCTCGTGGATTTTCAGCTGTCGAGAAGCATACGCTATCACTCTCCCATGCTGCATCAAAACTGCACCTAAACCAAGCTTCGAAGCATCGGTATAAAGGACAAACTCACCAGATCCTGACGGTACAGCCAAAACGGGTGCTGAGATAAGAGCTTGCTTCAAAGTATCGAAACTCTTCTGACACTCCTCGCTCCACACAAACTTCACATTTTTCTTTGTCAGTGCTGTGAGTGGAACGGCAATAGAGGAAAATCCTTGGATGAATTTCCTGTAATATCCTGCTAGCCCAAGAAAACTGCGGATCTCTGATGCATTCTGAGGCACAACCCAATCTCTGACTGCTACAACTTTCGCGGGGTCTACCTCAATGCCACTGCTAGAAACAATGTGGCCCAAGAACGCCACCTTCTCTAACCAGAATTCGCACTTACTGAACTTTGCGAATAGTTTATGTTTCTGCAATGTCTGCAACACTGTGGTCAGATGCCTGCTGTGCTCCTCCCGACTCTTGGAGTAGACGAGAATGTCATCTATGAACACTATCACAAACTGGTCGAGGTACGGCTGAAATACGCGATTCATGAGATCCATGAAGATCGCTGGCGCATTCGTCAGACCGAACGGCATCACAAGGAACTCGTAGTGGCCATAACGAGTCCTGAAAGCTGTCTTCGAGACATCAGCATCTCTCACCCTCAACTGGTGATAACCGGAACGCAGATCTATCTTGGAGAAAATCGAAGCTCCCTGCAACTGGTCAAACAGATCCTCAATCCTCGGCAGTGGGTATTTATTCTTCACTGTAACCCTGTTCAACTCCCGGTAGTCAATGCAAAGCCTCATCGAGCCATCCTTCTTTTTCACGAATAAGACTGGCGCGCCCCATGGAGAAAAGCTCGGGCGAATGAACTCCTTGTCGAGAAGTTCTTGGATCTGCTTCTTAAGCTCTGCCATCTCTGTCGGTGCTAGTCGGTATGGCGCTTTGGATATCGGAGTCGTACCTGGCATAAGCTCAATGGAAAACTCCACCTCTCTCTCTGGTGGCATACCAGAGACGTCTTCGGGAAAAACGTCTAAGAAATCTCTAACAATCGGAACATCTGAGGCTGACTGGCTGGGTTCCTCGGGGACAGATAAAAGGGTTGCTAGAAATGCCCGACACCCTCTATGCATGAGCTTCCTAGCCTGAACATAAGGAATAATGCGCGGTAAGGAAAAGTACCTGTCCGGCTCAAATAAGAACTGCTCCATTCCAGGCGGTCGGACAAGAACGGATCTCCGCTGGAAGTCTATCAACACTCTGTTCCTCAATAGCCAGTCCATCCCTAGGATGATGTCAAATTCCGGCATCGGTAGCACAATCAGATCAGCATAAACAAGATTACCGTGCAGCTCAAGGTCTATATCTCGGATAACATTGGTCGCTGCCATCTCCTCGCCTGACGGCAACACTACTGAAAAGGCTGTATCTAGCCCAATGGTCTGGATCTTGAGAAAGTTTGCAAAGACCTCCGAAATAAATGAGTGAGTGGCCCCTGAATCTATCAAGGCCTTGGTAGCGGAACCAGATATAAAAATTCTCCCTGAAAGAGCGGAGCTCTAAGTTGAATCCCACTACAAGATCTAAACTTATAGACACGCAAAGGTCTAGGTTCCTCTAGCTTAATTTCCCCGAAATAAATCTGAGTAGAGCATGCAATCCTATAACAGTTCTAAGTTCAAAATCTAAATCCCGATTCCCAAAACGCGGAAATTCAAATAATAACTTAAAGTTTAAAGGTACCTGTCAACAACATAGTCTCCGGGTTGGCTTCCGCGGCATGGAGAGCAAAAACTCTGCCTTGGGTAGGCAGATTCCTCTGAGGGCACTGCAGCAACATGTGGTCTGGACTGCCACACTTAAAACACTTTCCTGAGCCAGCCATACATGCTCCAGGATGGCGACGTGAGCACCTGGGACAGACTGGGTGCTCCTGAGTCCTCGGGATTGG
This sequence comes from Primulina tabacum, assembly GCF_025594145.1. Classification (NCBI taxonomy): domain Eukaryota; kingdom Viridiplantae; phylum Streptophyta; class Magnoliopsida; order Lamiales; family Gesneriaceae; genus Primulina; species Primulina tabacum. Next base: position 18,068,670 of record NC_134550.1, read on the forward strand.
GCGTCCCCGCTGCTGCTGCTGCTGCTGCTGCTGGCCTCTGTTCCTGGGCGGTCCATGAAAAGGCCTCTTATTCTGCTGCTGATGCTGAAGAGGAGGAGGGCGGTGCGGTGCCTGGACTGGGCGCTTGCCCTGGCGATCCCTCTCGATATCCCGCAGATCCTGCTCTGCGGCTAGGGCCTTGGAGACGGCAACCTCATAAGTAGCAGGGTCAGATACCCTAACATCCCGGCGCAATATCGGCCGTAAACCCACCAGGAAGTGCATCAGCTTGGCTTTGGCATCATTCGCTATCAGGGGCACAAAGTGACAGCCCCTCTCGAACTTACGGATAAACTCCGTAACCGACATATCCCCCTGTCTCAGGCTCATGAACTCGGTGGTCAGCCTGGTGCGAACCTCCTCAGCAAAATACTTGGAGTAGAAAACCTCCGTAAAGCAGGTCCAAGAAAGTGTAGCCAATGACAGGGCTACCGAAGCTCCTTCCCACCACAAGCGGGCGTCTCCAGTGAACAAGTAGGTGGCACATCGGACTCGGTCTGTGTCCCCCAGCTCCATAAAATCGAAGATCACCTCGAGGGATTTGATCCATCCCTCGGCAACCATGGGGTCAGATGCCCCAGAGAATTCCTTCGGGCGCATCTTCATGAATCGCTCATACACAGCCTCGGGCCCTGTCGGCCTGGCTGCGGCTGCGGCTACGGCTGCGGCATTGCCCCCCGCAAACTGTGCGAAGAACTGTGCCATCCCAGCTAACATCTGGGCACTCATGTCCGGTGGGGGCGGTGGAGGAGGTGGTAGGTCTCCCTCCGGTCTATGCTCCTCTCTGTCCTCTCGGCGAGGCTCCACCTCTCTGTTGCGCTCTAAAATGCGTCTAGGGGGCATACTGTTCCAACATAACCCATACGTAACTAACATGCATAATTCCATAATTTATTTTAAATGAACTCTGAAATACTGAAAATCTGGAAGCATGCTGACAAAATAATTCATGCTTTAACTGAAATGCTGAACAAAATGCTGAACTGAAAAACTTACAGACCAAAGGCGTGGCTTCGTGAGCTTCTCACGGTCAGTAGTAGTGAAACCCTATACAGAACCACTGCTCTGATACCAACTGTGAAGGCCCTAAAACTCCTTTCTTGGAAATTTGCGGAAAATTAAAAATTTTCTTTTTAAAAGAACTTAAATGGCCTCATTCATAAAATCACTGGTGAATCAAGTTCCATATTTCAAAATATTTGCAGCGGAAGAAAATAAAGTTTGCCTAAAATCACAATTTAAAAATATCCAACAACTGATAAAATTTGTTTGCGGAAAAACATAACAACTGCTGCACTGAGGTCCTCGGGTGCCACTACTGCCGACCCAAGCTGGCTCACTGGTCCCCGCCCTCGGCCCTGGCCTCATCAGTACCTACAACAATCAAGTCTAGTGAGCCTAAAGACTCAGCATGCATAAATCGCAGGTAACGAGTAAAAATCTGAATTTAAAATATGCATGTGATAAAATATCATGTCCTGAGGCATACTGAAAATAATCTGTACTGAGCAATTATAATACGTGCATAACTGAACTGGAAATCACTGTAAAAATATTTGCTCCTTGGAGCCTGTACTGAAATAACTGATAAAATTTTCTGTTGAGATTATGTTTTACGCCTGTGGCCACTGCACTAAGCTGAACTGATCGGTAACTGGCTACCGGGGAGGCTGAAACTGAACTGAGCTGGCCGGTCACTGGCGACCGGGTGGTACCATACTGAACTGATCGGTCACTGGCGACCGTATAAAAATAACACTCCCACATAGTGAATGAACCACAAGCCATATCGCATAAATCTCAAAAATAATCATTTTCTATTTAATGCACGTAAAATAATTAACTGGCATAATGAAAATTCCTGTAATTTTACCAACTGGATTGGATTGGATCGTTCCCAGGCTCGCTGCAACCTAACTGTGCCATGAAAAATATGCAATAGCTTAAACATGACCAACTATGCAATTTACGTTCAAAAGATGCGACTATGACGCCTAATGACTTCGCATTTAATCATGACTCCGAGCCAACCTGAACCGACACTGAACCGACATATAGTCATGATTAAAATACGCTGAAAAATCATAAAATAATGTTCCTAAAATGGTAGGGTCGAAATCTAGGTGGAATGGAGGCCAAAACACGAAACGCTCTTTCGAGAGTCAACTTGGCACATTGCACCGTAAATTCTCGTACGACCTCAAAAATGATCCAAATGACAAACGGTCGAAAACATGACCTTCCTAACTCAATGAGGCACTGTCCAGTCCAAGGCCATGGGCTAAAAGCCAACCAAGAACTCAAACGACGCTTCTGAACAGCAGCATACTTGCTGTCAAAAAATACAGCAGCTGCGCACTACAAGACTTGCATTGGTTTCGAGGCTATCGGCCATTAGGGGCGTGAACCACCGACCAGAGACTCTTACCAACATCCCAAGGAATGATTTGAACCATGGCTAAGGGCCCTAGGCCAGCCACAATCCGCATCACACCAAATCTTAACCGAAGGATCCAACCGAGAGCAACATGCATGCGTGTGTGGTGTTTATGCTATGATCGATGTCTTGCGTCGTTCCAGTGGCCATTTGATTGACCATGGCACGATCTAGACATCTAGGAGCATGATATGAACCATGGCTAAGGGCCATAGGCCAACCAAGATCCACACCAAGTCACAAAAGAAACGAACCATATGCTGAAAATGGAAGGGCCGAATGGGGAAAGGGGCTGTTTCGACGTTTTTATTAAAAACCGATGAACCATGGACCAAGCCACCAAAAGGGCAACTTAGTCACGTCTTAGACATGCTAGGGAAGTGATCCAACCATGGCTAAAGGCCCTTGGGGCAGCCAAGATCAGATCCACAACCCTTGACACAAAACTGAAATTTCGAATCACATTTCTGCACCTATGGGGAACTTGCTGTCATTTCGGTTTTCCAGCAAGTATGGGGCTGGTTTGAATGGACCAACATGGTCCTAATGCATCCTACTACATGTATACAAGCCGCCTTGGGAGCCTGGAGTCGATCCAATACCTGAAACCATCAAAACTCAGAAAAACGTGAAGCTTGCCATGAAGAGCCGAAAATTCTGCATGTGTGTTCCAAAAATATTTTGACATGTATCTCGGTTTTTGCTTGCTAAAACATGATCATGTACTGAAAAATAAATGATAATATGACTTGATTGAGGTTTGAAAGAAATCTAGACATGCCTGGTTTCGTTTCGAAAGAAAACGAACGAAACGACGACGACGCGGCACGGAGGAGGTGGAGCGCTTCTTGTCTACCTTTCTTGCTCTCGATTTTTCTTGCCTTCCCTCTAGCTAAGACTCACGATTTTTCTACTGAAAATGAGTGTGAATTCACTCTGAATTTTCGAAAAAGAGAGGGGGGGAAAAATGGTTAGGAAGGTGAGGAGAAAGGGTGCAAGATATAAGGAATGAATCAAGACTAAGTCCACCCTCCTTTTGAATTTGAATTGTTGTTTGATATCAAGTCTTCTTGGGGATAAGGTGGCCGAATATTGGCTTGATTCTAGTCTAGGATATGTCCATTTATTTAATTAAATTGTGCTCCCAAAAATCCTAGAATTATCCTACTAATTACATGCAAAGAATTGGTCAAAGTTGGTGAGTTGGAAAATGAATCTTCTAGCACTAAGGGTGGCCGAAAAATGCATGATAAAATAAAGGGAAATGTTGATTATCTAGTCAACTAATAATCCTTGAAAGCCTTACTAATCCTTTAAATAATTTAGTGAGCTAACCCCTTAATTAAGTAACTTAAATGAGCTCATTTCTTAATCACCTCCAATAATTAAATTAAAATCCTCAACTAACTTAAATAATTCCTTAAACTTCTTTTTTAACTTAAATGAACTTACTTGCTAGCTAAATTAACTTCTGGAAATATTTCTCAAATCTTAAATTCTATCTCAAAACTCCAACTCCGGTCCGGCCTCACTGAAAATACTGAAATGCTAAAAATCAATCTACTGAACTGAAATAATGAAATAATTAACTTCAAACAAATGCATTTAAAATAATCATGCAATGAAGTCAATTAAATTTAAAAATCTAGAATTATGCATGGCTTATACGTCTACTGACTTACGGGTTCTACATGATAAGCATCCATAAAGCTTAATAATTCGAATCCGGAGGTGGAATCCACCAATTGATCAATCCGGGGAAGCATGTGGCAATCTTTGGGACAAGCTTTATTTAAATCCCTGAAATTCACACACATCCTCCACTTCCCGGTAGCTTTTGGAACAAGGACCACATTCGATAGCCAAGTAGGAAATTGTACCTCCCGAATGTGGCCGGCCCGCAACAACTCTTCCACCTGTTCATTAATGACTTTATCCTTCTCGTGGCCAAAATGCCTTTTCTTTTGCTTCACAGGTCGGGACCCCGGGATAATATTTAATTTATGCTCAGCCACGCGGGGTGAGAACCCGACTAGTTCCTGTTGAGACCAAGCGAAAACATTAATGTTAGCTTTTAAACAATTTAAAAGACTTACCCGGGTGGAAACATTAAGGTCTCAGGCCACTCGAATATGTTTCCCCGGCTCAATTTCCACCGCTTCTTGCTCTTCCTCAGCAACAAAATCCACCTCTCTTTCTTCAGGCATCTCTTCCACCCGACTCACTTTCTTCCCTTTGTCTTCCTTCCTTGCCCTCTTTTGATCCACTCGGACAGTTTCCCCATTACACCTCCGAGAACAAGGATGATCCCCCTTGACTTCCCCGACTTGACCTTGTACCGGAAATATGATTTTCAGATGATAAATGGAAGCCACATCCCTCATCTCGTTCATAGCTGGTCGCCCAAGAATGATATTATATGAGGATGGGGCGTCTACTATTGTGAAGACAGTCATAACCGTCTTTCGCAAGTCTCCAGTTCCCAGAATTAGTGGCAATGTTATCTACCCTTCTGGGTATATAGCATGGCTCGCGAAGCCAAATAAGACAGTCTCGACCGCCTCCAACTGATATTTATACAAATCCATTTGCACCAAGGCCTCTTCGAGATGACATTGACATAGCTGCCATTATCAACGAAAACTCTTAATACATCATAATTAGCAACCCGGACTTAAATAACAAGAGCATCATTATGGGGTAGACTGACTCCCCTGAGGTCTTCCGGGCCAAAACTTATGACCGGCTCATTCCTCCCCCTTCTATCCACTTTTAGACACTCTCTTCTACTTCTTGCCTTCCGAGCCCGGTTAGAATCACCATCTGTGGATCCTCCTGAAATCATTTTTATTACTCCTCGTATCGGGGAGGAGTTTTTCTTTTCTGGTTGCTCCTTTCTCCTCTCCCGAGAGCTTCCTTCCTCTCTCCTGCTTCCACTCTGGACATCTGCCAATCTTCTAGAAGTATTAGGTCCGAGACGCCGGGCTAACCATGGTGGTTTCCTTAGCTCACTGTGTGTATTAGACCTGACGCAGTACATCGAGTGGATTCTCTCTTTAAAGTCCGACACTCACTAGTGTCATGGGAACATTCTTTATGAAGGGTACAAAACCCTTTATTTTTTGGTCTCGTCAATCGTTCCATTGAACCTGGGTGCTGGGCCATATCTAACCTACATTCTTGAATCTCCCGATCCCGGGCAACTCTCAAGGGGATATGAGAAAAATACCCCAAACCACCCTTCTTATGAGCTCTCTCCTCGGTCCTGACAACCTGATCTCCCCTGGCTCTCTTCAAAGCTTCTCTTTTTTGGTTCTGGGCATCTTCCATATTGATGTATTTTTCTGCCCGGGATAAGAGATCTTCAAAGTCTCTGGGCAACTTCTTTGTTAGAGATCGAAAGAAATCTCCCTCCCACAACCCTTGCATGAATGCAGTGGTTTTTGTCTCGGGGGCTCAGGAAGGGACATCCAAAAAGCTACTCGATTGAATCTTTTGATGTATGCTCTTAAATTTCATCTTGGCCCTGCTTCACTTCAAACAAACTGAAAGCGGTCTTCTTGTATTCTGCTGCTGAATTGGTGCAAGAATACTTTTTAAAAATCTTCAAAAGATTGGATGCTTTGAGGCGCCAACCCTTCGAACCACCTCTGGGCCGAGTCAACCAGTGTCTTTAAAAATACTTTACACTTGATCTGGTCTCCATAACAATGTAGCATGGCCATATTTTCGAAAATGGCGAGATGTTCTTCAGGGTCAGGACTCCCGTCATAATCCTTAATCCTGGCTGACTTAAAATGCCCGGGAAGTGGCTCCCGGACGATGATATCAGAGAACGGACAACCCTTGACAACAACTCGAGTGCTGCTCCTAGAGTCGACTTGCCCTTCCAACACTTTCACCTTTTTCCTCGACTCTTCTAGTTCTTCTGCCACAGTAGGAGATTTGGAACCAGCACTCGACTCCCTTTCTTCCTCCCTTCTCTCTTTCTCCTGCTCTTCTCGAACATGCTCATGTTCTTGCTCTGGTCGGGTAGAATGATTAGCAAGGGGTTTCTTTGCCAAGGCTGCCTCCACAGCATCAAATATAATCTTGCCAACTCTTCAGGTATTAAGTTAACAGTAGGAAGGGGACCAGTGGGTGGCGGGCCACCTGCACCAGAAAGATGTGTGTTATTCTCTTCCTGAATCCGAGAAGTTTCTTGATTCATTCTACTGGTAGGAGCCATATCAACGCCTTATAACTCTTGTTTCCCACAGACGGCGCCAGTGATGCGATCCGGGTGAAAAGGATGAGCCAGGTCAGATGCTCCACCGAATCTGCTATCAAAATAGTGAAAGAAATAAGAGCAAAATGTGTTTGAACCAGATGCTTCTCTTCCCGAGTGACTGAAACGATCTGCACTCAAGAAAATAACCAAGTGAATGGGTGCCGAAGACGTATCCTGCGTAGCCACTCCGATTCTTAAGTCAGTGAATGATTCAACCAAAAGAACCAATGTAAACGAATGGTGGTTGTGATATTGGTGTAAGAGTGTAGGCAATAAATGAGTAATAAATGTGAGTTTTCAATATCTGAATAGAGAGTAAATGTGAAGAGAGAACCTGATATTTATAGTAGGGGATGTAATGATATCTCGTTTTTTGTGTTGCCTACTAATTGTAGTAGGGCAGCTGATTATACCCTACATTCTGACATGTCAAATCCTCTACTAGTCACATCCAACCTACCTGATTTTGTCAACCACTTAGTGTCAGAGATAGGACGGCCGCCCACACCCTACCTTAATAGTGACTCGAATGTGGCGCTTATACCGAAGTGGCCCGGGTAGAAATCTTCCCGGAAGTTTGTGTAAGAATCGGGGCATCCAGTAGCCCGGGGAGATGACGTCCCGGATGTTAGATAGCCCGGCCTTCTGATGAACACTTTCCGTAGATTCTCCCCGACGAGCTATTCATCCAATATTCCGTTCACTCAAGATCCAAGTTTATATGCAGATCCCCGCTGTATTGTCCCGGGTCATTCACAACTCATGAATAATCTATATCCCTAACCCAAGCATTATCCCTGGCCGGGACATCTCGGTATCAGAGAGCGTTGCCCTTCTCTACTCTCCATCCACCGCATCCTTCTCTCGCCTCTCCGCCACCCTCCTCCGCCCTGCTCCTTCCATTTCTTCCACCCACCTCCGCCCCTTACCAGAGCTCAATTACCCACCCACCGCCGCCCACAACCTTCCTTTCATTCGCCACCCCACCTTCAACCCCACCCCCCTCTTCCGTAAACCGCTTGGTTGTTCTCTCGCCGCCCCCTCGTTATCCCTGGAAGTTTCCGGCGCCACGGAACTAAAGCAGCCATCACCTCCTCCGCCTCAAGGCGCGAAGCTCATCCCTTTCGTGATCTCTATATCCATCGGTTTAATCGTTCGCTATTTTGTTCGCATGCCGCCTGAAGTCACAGCTCAAGCCTGGCAATTGCTCTCCATTTTCCTCTCCACCATCGCCGGACTGGTCCTCAGTCCCCTTCCCGTCGGCGCTTGGCTTTTCTTGGCCTCACTACCTCCATTATAACTAAAACCCTCTCTTTTTCTGTAGCCTCTTCCTCCTTCACCAATGAAGTCATATGGCTGATTGTCATTTCCTTTTTCTTTGCTCGGGGTTTCGTCGAGACGGGCTTAGTTGATAGAATTGCGACGTTTTGTTAGATGTTTGGGTAAGAATACGCCCGGGTTGTCATACGGGTTAACTTTGAGTGAGGTGTTGATTGCTCCGGCAATGCCGAGCACCACGGCGAGGGCGGGAGGTGTTTTCTTGCCAATCATCAAATCATTGTCTTTGGCGGCCGGGAGTAGACCTGGTGACTCTTCCAAGAAGAAGATTGGTTCTTATTTAGTACAATCTCAGTTTCAGGTTTGTTGTTTGCCTCAAAATTCTGTTTATTTGTTTGCTTAGTTTCGGCGAATTTGGTTGATTCTGTCAATTGGGCTCCAGTTTTGTTTTGCATCATGTGAAAATGGTCGTTCTTTGCTATGTTGGATTGTTTTAGTTCATAGTTTTTCATTTGAAGTTGGAGTAGGCGCAGTTTTGCTTTTGATTGTAATCATTGTAAGTGACGGTTTGTGTAGTTTGTTTCTTTCAAGTTTCAATCTAGTCCTTAGTTTATGTTCTTCTATTTATGTGTTATGTGAAATTCAAGTGTTGGCAATCTTCATCTCCATTTCGGATTCAAATACCTTATTTTTATTATGTCCTACTAGCTTAAGGTACTTTTGTCTGGCGATTGAATTTGATTAATATTTGTCACTTCAACTGACATAATTATCTACAGAATCAGTCCAGGCATTCCCTGTTTTCTTAAAAGTAAATTAAATTAGTGCTCGTTTGATACTCAATTCCTGGAACTATAGCTCGAAGTTTTATGATTTTTAATGCTGTGTTTTGAGTTTTGACATTTCTTTAATGAATACCATTTAACTATGGCCATTTTTTATCTGGGAACCTATAGGAGGTCTTGTAAGCTTCACTTTTGACTCCATGTGTTTCTTTGTAAAAGAGTATTTATCTAATAAATCTTGTTTGGAACTTGAGAGCCACACGAGTAGTGTTTCTTTGTTGAAGTACGGTTATTTAACATTAGTTCACATGGGACATTTAGTTCATTGCCTCTCTTTTACTCATACACGGCTCTTCTGATGTGTGACAGTCTGCCGGTAACTCTGGTGCTCTTTTCCTAACTACTGCAGCTCAAAACTTGCTATGCCTTAAACTAGCAGAGGAACTTGGGGTCATAATTGCAAATCCATGGGTTTCTTGGTTCAAGGCTGCTAGTTTACCTACTTTTGTTTCTCTTCTAGCTACATCTTATACAAAATTTATCCTCCTGAGACCAAAGACACGCCTGATGCACCTGCAATGGCTGCAAAGAAATTGGAACTTATGGTCCCGTGACCAAAAATGAATGGGTGATGGTTGGTACAATGCTTCTTGCAGTTTCTCTTTGGGTTTTTGGGTAAGAAACTGATTCTTTCAATACTGGATTACTGATAGCATATCATTATTGATATACATTTGCTTGCTTGGCTTGAAACAAAGGGAAATTAGGTTTTGTATTTCATTCTTTATGTTGCTATCAAGTATAAATTTTACAAATGAAATTACTTATTTGGATGAGATTAGATTTTTACTAGGTGCATCATTTTTCTGCTTTAGGAATAACATTAGGAACTCTTGGACGAAAAGTTCTTACTTATCTATTTTTTAAAGTTACCAACCCATTTGTGCATAGTTTATGGGCTTTCTAAATACTTCAAACTGCTTAAACACATTTTTAGCACTAGCATATAATTATTCTAGACGTTTCATTTTGTTGTCACGGACTTCCTGTTTAGTGTCAATTGATATAAGATAGAATGTGCACAGAGATGCTATTGGTATCGCAAGTGTTGTTGCTGCCACGATTGGGTTATCAATTCTCTTACTACTCGGAGTTCTAGATTGGGATGATTGCTTAAGAGAAAAATCCGCCTGGGATACTTTGGCTTGGTTTGCCGTTCTTATGGGAATGGCTGGCCAGTTGACAAACCTTGGCATTGTAAGCTGGATGTCGATTTGTGTAGCCAAATCCCTCCAATCATTATCATTAAGCTGGCCTGCAGCATTCGTCCTTCTGCAAGCCGCTTATTTCTTGATCCATTACTTATTCGCAAGCCAAACAGGCCACGATGGGGCACTATTTTCTGCCTTTCTTTTCATGCATCTGGCTTTTGGAGTGCCTGGTGTGCTATCAGCACTGGCTTTTGCCTACAACACCAATCTATTTGGTGCTTTGACACGTCATAGCAGTGGTCAAGCGGCTGTATATTTTGGAGGTACATCTATTTAATTGTTTTTGATGTCATGCACAGCTGCTCATTTTGTTATCTCCCACGACATGGTCTACCGAAGCGAAACTCAAGTTAATCCTCTGGCAGGTACTTTTACACACATCCTTGCCTCATGAACATAAATAATCAAATTTTCAGAAAAGTCCATTGCATGATACCGTAAAGCATCCTTTTGTAATCTTGGAAAACACGTCTTGCAACCAATTTGATTGTTAAGTTAAGAAGGAAGCGAACATGATCTGATTTTCTAATTGGAATTCCGAACTTCATTGAATGACTAACTGTTTCTTTATTGAAATTTGACAACAGCTGATTACATAGATCTTCGGGAAGTCTTCAAATTTGGATTCATCATGGCCTTTATCAACGCTCTTGATGTGGGGTGCCGTAGGATGGTTTGGTGGAAGTTCTTGGGGCTGTATTGATCCAAATGATTGTCTTAGTAAAATTTTGGTTCTTCTCATTCATGGTTCCCTGTTACTAAGAGTCGCCATCCCCCAGATGAAGCTAAGAAAAATGCAATCTGGAAACAGATGTGGATCAAGCTGACAACTTAGTTGGAGCTTTTTCCTTGTTTTTTTGCCAGAATTATAGGTTAAATAAATTGAATTCTGGGAACCAATCCAGTAAGAAATGCATTGTTGAATTTTGGTCACAAATCACCCTCCTCTCTTTATCGTTCCTTTTCATTGGTATTCATTAATAACGAGATGATCTGAAAATACTTAGTTTTATTTTTCACTCTGATAATTAAATACATAATCATCATTATCCGCAAAACAAATTCATTTCCCTGGATCGAATCTCAGGAAAGAATTCGATGATGGGAAGATAAGAATGCAAGTTCATTTAGCTGCTCAAGATGATGATATGTGATATGTCATCACAGATGGACCGATGAAAATCATGAAAGCCTATATAGCTGTTGTTTATAATGATGGAGCACCACACCGAATAGAGAAGCCACAAGATGAGTGGACTTCAGAAGAAAAGAGAAAAGTCAAATTGGACAATGTGACTAAGGACATTCTGCATAAAACTCTGGACAAAAACACATTTAGCAAGATAAAATTGTGTAAATCAGCTAAAGAAATATGAGACAAGCTGATTTAGTTATGCGAAGGAAATGAGCAGACAAAGGAAAACAAGCTATCATTTGTTGTTCAAAAATTTGACAGTATCAAAATGAAAACTGGTGAGTCGATGAGTGACTTTGATGAAATAATCAGCAGCATAGTAAATGAACTGAATGCACCTAGAAGAGTGCACTCAAATAAAGATATTGCCCTGAAAGTTATGAGTGGTCTTGCCAGGGAATGAGATGTTAAAACAATGGTAATGAGGGAATCCAAGGATTTGATCATGGTGGAATTACATGATCTATTTGCAGATCTGAAAGCCTACGAGTTTGAAATGCAGACCAGAGAAGACGAGCCAACTGTTCCACCAGTTACAACTGCTTTAAGCACATGAAACTGGAACCATCGGTTTCAGCTGAAAAGTCAGCAGAACAGTTAAGCAATGATTCAATGTCATTGTTTGTAAGAAAATTTGGGAAGTTCATGAGAAAAAACAAAGGCTCCTATCAAAGAAACTATCATAGGAATGAACCCAAGGAGGAACCGAAAGCATGCTTCAACTGTGGAAAAACTGGTCACTTTATTGCTGACTGTCCAAAGCCCAAAAAAGACAGTAGAAGATTAGTTGAGAAGGTTAAAAAGCCCTTCGAGCACAGAAGAAGGTTCAAGGATGAAAAGAAGTCATCCAAGAAGAAGCATGAAGCTTTGGTAGCATAAGAAAACAAGTCAAAGTGGGCTGACTCAGACAGTGAAGCATCTGAAACTGAAAGTTTTAGCAGCTCAAGTGATGAAGAGGAGGTGAAATGCCTCATGGCTGATGGTTCTAAGCTGGAGTCCAGCAAGTAATCGGGTATTTGACTTTAGCTCAACTGATATTACAAGAGATCTCATCTCTACACTGCATGACATGGTAAATAAGCACTGCAAACTAGCTATCTCCTTCGAGGAAGCTAAAACAAAAAAAGATGATCCCTCAACTGATACATCTGATAGTATTAAGTCAGTTGAAAGCTTAAATGTCAAAGAGGGGATTGCTGTGCTGAAAGCTAAAAGGGATGAAAGTTATTTGTTGATTCAGCAGCTAAGAGATGGAAACTCTAAACTGACTGAAGTAATTCATGATTGGAACAAGTCGTCAGTTACACTGACTAACATGCAGGGATTGCAAAAACCAGTTTGAGATAGAATTGGTCTGAGTTTTAACAGCCAAGATGAACTCTCAACTAGTGGTACTATGCCAAAACTGAATACAAGCAAATGGAAATACATTCACTTTATCAAATAAATCATGGTACAAGAGAATCCTGACTTCAAGAATTAGGTAGAAAAACCAACTGAAAAATCAGTTGAAAATATGAACAAGGCAAGGTGACATGGAATTGGCTACAGTCCCAAAAGTTCAACTGAATCAAACAACTAGTCAACTAAGAAGTCCAGTTATGCCAAACAAAAGTCATCCAGAGGCTATTATTACAATTATTATAATAGCAAGTATGTTCAAAAGCGATACCGGATAAACAACAAGGATAAAGGATCACAAACACATGTTATATCAACTTCACCGCACTTACAAATCACACACAAATCAGGAAAGGTTATTTGGAACAAAGAAACTGGTAGATCAGTTCGACTGATCCAAATCTGGGTTCCCAAATGACTAATCAGTTCTGGACCCAAATAGATTTGGGTACCAAATTTATTTATTATTTGAGATTGCAGGTTACAAGTAAACTGATCAAAGATTCAGTTTGGTACTTGGACAATGTATATTCAAGACATATGACTGAAAACTCTGAACTGATATCTCAACTGATCAAATATTCTGGTCCTAAGATCAGTTTGGTGATGCCTTTCAACGTAAAACCGTAGGTAAAGATAAGCTTATCTATGGTAACATTTTCATCAATGATATATTACTAGTTGACAATTTAAAATTTAATTTAATCAGCATCAGTCAACTATGCGATAGTGATTATTCAGTTGAATTCAGTAAGCATGCATGTTCAGTTAGAAATGCAACTGGTTAATTAATCATGACATGAAACAGATGTGGAAACATATACAAAGTGAGTTGGAGCAATCCACCCGACAAGCCAGTTTGTTTAGTAGCTTCTAATCAATCTCAGAAATAGCTATTTCACAAAAGATTAAACCATCTAAACTTCAAATTCATTGCACAACTGAGCAAGCACGAGCTGGTAACTGGTCTGCCCACATGTGATTTTTCAAAATATAAAATTTGTTCAGTTTGTCAGTTTGAGAAACAAGTTAGATACTCTTTTAAAAACAAAGGAAGTAAATCTTCTTCCCGATGCTTCGAACTGATGCATATGGACTTATTTGATCCAATACCAGTCACGAGTTTAGGAAGAATAAAATACACTCTTGTGATTTTTGATGATTTTTCAAGATTTACTTGGGTCATTTTTCTAAAATCAAATGATCAAACTGCTTCACAACTGATCAAACTTTTAAAGAGACTTTTAAATGAAAAATCAGTCGGGATTGAAAGAATAAGTTCTGACCATAGAAATGAATTTGTCAATCAAACCTTGTCTCAATATCTTGAAAATTTAGAAATCAAGCATGAGTTCTCTGCTGCAAGAACACCACAACAGAATGGTGTAGCTGAAAAAAGAAATCGAACTCTTAAGGAGGCAGCGATAACAATGCTATCTGATTCTGGTATTTCTCAACGATTTTGGGCAGAGGCAGTCAACACCGCATGTTATACTCAAAATAGATCAATGATTAACAAAAATCATTTGAAAACACCATATGAGATCTAGCATGGCAAGAAAAGTGTGGTATCTTACTTTAAAATTTTGTGGTGCAAGTACTTCATTCATAACCATGGTAAGAATCACTTAATGCCTTCGACGTTAAATCAGATGAAGGATTATTCTTAGGATACTCGTCTTTTAGTAAAGCATATAGAATATTCAATAAACACACATTTAATGTTGAAAAATCGACACATGTTGTGTTTGATGAAAATGTACTAACTGATAAGCCAATTGATCCATTTGAGCTGATTAATCACCTAACATATATAAGTTTGGAAGATGACAATGAAGATGAAAATCAGATTGTCAAAAATTCCCTTCAAACACCAGAACCAGAAGTGGTGGAACCACCAGTTGGACAAGTTACAGTTCCTGATAATCATTTTGATGATCAGTTAGGAAATATTCAACCTCAAACTGATGTCATCCCAACTGAAGTAGAAGGAATTGATTAGTTACAAACTGAACCAGACTTGCAAACGAGTCAAGCAGATCCAAATTACATATAGAGCATGAACCATCCTCAGGATTTGGTATTAGGTAACCCATCTGATTCGGTGAAAACCGGAAATTAGATGTAAATTTATTTATTCATTCTTCTTTTATATCACAATTGGAACCAAAGAAAACTGAAGAAGCTATAGCTGATCCCAGTTGGATAAATTCTATGTAAGAAGAGTTTAATCAGTTTACACATAACAATATCTGGACATTAGTCCCAAGACCTTCTTCAAAATATACTATAGGTACCAAATGGGTATGCCGGAACAAACTGAATGAAGATGGTTCAGTTGTGAGGAATAAAGCAAGACTGATAGCAAAAGGATACAAACAAAGAAATGAATAGATTATGACGAGACTTATGCTCCAGTTGCTAGACTGGAGGCAATCAGGATATTCCTAGCCTTTGCATCCCACAAAAACTTCAAAATATACTAGATGGATGTCAAAAATACATTTTTGAATGGTCAGTTGCAAGAAGAGATGTATGTAGGACAGCCTCCAGGTTTTGTTAATCAACCATTTTCTAATAATGTTTATCATTTGAACAAAGCTTTGTATGGTCTAAAACAAACCCCCGAGCTTTGTATGAGACCCTATCAAAATTCTTAATATCTTGAATTTACAGTAGGAACGGTTGATAAAATACTGTTCAAATTTACCAAAAAAGATCATTAATTGATTGTTCAGATTAATGTTGATGATATCATATTTGGGTCAACTAACTCCAAATTATGTGATAAGTTTGCGAAGCTGATGCAGGAGAAATTCGAGATGAGCATGATGGGTGAACTGACATTCTTTTTAGGCTTCTGAGTGAAGCAACTGAAGACTGCTATTTTTATCAGTCAGACCAAATATACGAAGGAATTGCTGAAGAAATTTGACATAGAAATATGCTCAGCTACATCCACCCCCATGAGATCATCAGTTAAACTAGACAAAGATGAAGGGGGAATATCAGTTGAGATGGCACTATACAGAGGTTTAATAGGTTTTTTATTATACTTAACTGCTAGTCGTCCTGATATTATATTTGATATTTGTTTATGTGCTAGATTTCAACTTAATCCCAAACAATCACATTTCTTATCTTCCAACATATATTGAAATACTTAAAAGAAACACAGAATGTGGGTGTATGGTATGCTAAGGACTCATATTTCAATTTAGTTTGTTATTCAGATGCATACTATGCAGGTTGTAAGCTTGATCGCAAAAGTACAAGTGGATCATCTCAGTTTCTAGGAGACAAACTGATCTCACGGTTCAGCAAAAAGCAAACATTCATCGTTACTTCCACAACTGAAGCTGAGTATTTAGTTGCTGGAAATTGATGTGCTCAACTGCTCTGAATTCAACAACAACTGAAAGATTATGGAGAAATAACTGAAGAGTCACCGATCTTCCGTGACAACACCTGTTCCATTGCGATTACATACAACCAAGTTCTTCACTTGAACAAAGCACATTGATGTCAGACATCACTTCATCAGAGACCATGCTCTCAAGAAGGACATCAGACAGAAATATATTTCAACTGAACAACAAGCAGCTGATATCTTCACCAAGCCACTACCAGAGACAAAGTTTTCTTATTTTAGAAATATCTTAGGGCTTATTGATTTATCTTAAATGTTTAATTTAAGAAGAATTTTGAATTTCAATAAGTCAAATGATAAAACATCAGTCAGTTGTTCATAAACTGAACTGAATCAGTTTCGAACTGATCAGTTGGTATCTGAATAAACTAATCTTATCTCATACATTCACCAACTTTAATTCGTTTTAAATTCCTTAATTAATTAGTGACCTAATACAAATTATCTATTTAAATTTTGAATTCCAAACGTATTTTCGTTTTTATCTAACTGCTCAAACCAGTTACTAAATTTAAATGTCCAACGGTTGAAAATCTTACTTATTTGGTCAAAATCTCTCACGGACTGTCAAGTGTCCAAAATTTGAACTAGTCACAAATATAAATAAAAATCGACTCTCGGAAAGTGTCTCACCATTTCCAAAGCTTAAAAACTTTCGTATTCTCAGAGCAAATCACTTGTGTTATTATCTCTTTTCAGCAAAAATCAATCAAATGGCATCTCAGACACCTGTTTATCTATCCAACATTGTTGCAATCGATTTTGAATCGATCTTTGCACACTCTGAAGAATCAGTTCGCAGCATGTTTGAAAAGATCGAAGCATATGGGCTTCGTACCTTCCCAGGGTTGGAAACCCAGGAAATATACTCTGCTGAAATCCTCGTCATTTATGAATCTATCTCAGTTACTGATGATGGGAATATTCAAATGAAAGTGAATGACCACGTTCTGATCGTGGATGAAGAATTCTTTAGGATCTTGTTTCAGCTCCCAACAAAAGGCCACTCAAGCTTCTCAGAGTTCTCTGCTGCTGCCATTGAAGAGATGTAGACCACTCTGTCTGCAACCGGATAAAAGATCAAAGTGTCTGACCCCAAGAAAGAACCGAAGCCTGAATACCAGCAGCTGGCTGACATCGTTGCCAAATGCCTTCTAGCAAAGTCAAGATACTTTGATGCCCTTACTCTCGAGAAATTTCAGGTTATGACTGCTATTGTCAAGGGGATAAAGATGAAATGGTCATCAATCCTCTTTACAATCTTGAAGAACATGGTGCAGATTTCGAAGCAGTCCAAAGGCTTCACACTTCAGCTAAGCAAGCTCGTTGAGGACTAAGGGATACTTCCAGTACCCTCCTCCTCACTTATAAAATCAAGATCTTCACAGCCTCCAAAGTGCAGCTGAAGTAGACTGGTGTTGACAAGTCAGCAGCAAAGGTTAAGAAAATTGACAATATCAAACCAGCTATTGCCCCCAAATCAAAAGGAAAACTGGTTCTTTCTACCAGTGATTCAGAGAATCTCCCTTCTCCTGTGTTGTTGAAGAAACCCAGGTCGCATAAGACCAAGTCAACTGCTAGTCCCGGAGATCTTCCTGAGCTCAGACTATTCCCTTAAGGAGCTGAACAAGCTCTCCAAGCTGTTTCAATTCAATCGATTCAGCCAGCTGCCCCACCGAAACAGAAGACTACATTTGACCACCCCTCCACTATCATAACTGATTTTGGAGAAAAGCTGAAACTAAGAACAGTCCCAGCTCCTCTTACAATTGTTGTTTGTCCCACAGTACTACCTCCAGAAGGCTAAAAAGACGTAATTATCAGAGAAGTTGTGGACACAACTGGTTCAGCAGTGGATTTTCCTAACGCCGTAACTCATCCTAAGGGCAAGGCAAAGATGATTGAGGAACCAAGACCCATAAATGCAATTCAGATGCAAATTGATCTTATTATGCAAGCTATCAATGAGCATGCTGTGCTGAAGCTGGAACACAACGATGAATGGGTAGACTTCTGGACAGTTACCCTTACCAAGAAGCCGAAAAAGAAGAAAGTTTTGGAGAAGTTCATCTCCTTGGAATCAGCTGTCATGAAGCTGTCAAAGCCACTACAGTAGCCCAAACCATGGAAAAAAGATCGTATTTCTTTGATCTTATGCGAATCAAAAGGTTGGTTGTGGTGACAACTGAACTGAAGTCCAATTATGATCCAGCTGGTCCTACTGCTTTGAAACAGAGCAGTTTTCCAACAACTGAACTCTGATCTCATCACCCTTCATATTTAAGTGAAGAATTAGGAGATGGCCCAGCAACTACATATTCCAGTACAGGCCAGTGGTTTAAAATCAGTTGATGAAGATATTCCAAGTGAGTCAGCTGCTGAGGACTTTCAAACTGAAACAGCATAGGAGCAGCTGATGGCTCAACCCGAAATAGAGTCAGTTGTGGTTCAACCAGTTGAACCAGTTTCAAAAGTCCATACTGAAGCATTATCCCCTGAATTGCCACTAGGAGGTGATATAATGCTGCACACCATAGTTTCAAAACTGAACAATCTTGGTTCACATATCAACCAAATCAAATCTACTCAGCTGTTGAATTCTTTAAGTCTTGACACCTTAAAAGAACATACAATGAAGGACTTAAAGAAACTGACCAAGGATGGAGTTGCTCTTTTCGATTCAGTTGAAAAGATTAAAAGAGAATCAATAATAATTCCTACTCCGCTCTCCTCACAAGAAAAACTCGGAAATCAGATTGATTTTTTTCATACCAGTCTATCTAAGAAGATTGACATAATGCAAATCAGCTGGCTGAGGTATCTGCTCAAGTCAGTTCAGCATTCCTCCTCTTCACAAAGTGGCGGGTGTTGACAAAAAGGGAGAAGAACAGAAGAAAAAGGCAGCAGAAGCAAGTAGCAAGAAGAAAACTGAACCAGACAAGCCGACTGATAAAGGACCAGCTGAGAAGAAGTCGAAGAAATAATTTCTAAGTGTCATCAGTTGATTAGTCTGGAGGCTTATTCTTTTAGTTGAAATGTTTGTACGAATCTGTACTTACCTCTTTCAAAATCAATAAAAATTGTTATTGCTGAATATGTACGAATTTATACATTATTTTATCTACAATCAGTTTTATTCTCTATCATCAGTTCAAGAAATCCAAATTTTGTCAAACACTGAAAATGGGAAAATTGTTGGAATATTATAGATTTAAGAGTTTGACAAATCAATCTCTAAGATAACTGAAGAATCTAATTGATCGTACAGACACTCAATCAAAATTAAAGACTTCCTTTTTAGCTAAAATAAAAACATTATCAACTGAAGCTTTCGTAGCTGATAGGACATTAGTTACAACTGATAATGCCTAGCTGAACTGGTCGGCTGATCAGTTGACTTCTAATCAATTTGCCATATCATCAGTTAAAAGACCAGCAGACAGATTGACAGATCGTACCAAAGCAGAACAGTTGTATCAGAACAATCTGAATACCTCTTGCTATTGTCAGATAAGGCTACTACACGACGATTCAACAGATATTCGTCATTAAATTTTCATTAAATGCATTCAATATGACCATTGAGATCGAAGACTATGTATAGCTGATCGAATCAATTAAAGAAGGGTGGTGACTGAAAATAAGTGAACACATGAAACTAAGGGTGATCATTGTTCAGATATAACCGAAAAAACCGACCGATTTTTGTAAGTCGTTTTTTTGGATCGGTTTTTCGATTCGGTTTTGGATTTGGTTTTTGAAATATTCGGTTTTCATGTTCGATTTCGGTTTTTATGTATTGAAAAACCGAAATAACCAAACCGGCCGCATTTTATGTTATATTATTATTTAATCCCTAGGGTTTCCAGCTTTAATAGATTTTAGTCCAAAATCTTTGGTATTTATAATATAATTTATTTCCATATCTCACATATAAAAAACTTAGTCGGCCCTAGCTACTCTCAAACACAGAAAATCAGGGCTTACTTTCTTCCTCCTCATGACCTTTTCTCTTGACTGTGTTGTACGTTGTCGGCCTCAATCCTCATAATCTGTGCTGGATTATTGCTGATTATCCTGAATCTTCATCCACCGCCGCCGCCGATATCATTATATCGCAACCACGAGCTCTTTTCAAAAATATGGCTGGAAATCGAAGATGATAATGCTTCTTCTGTTGAGGTTTGTAAGTGGGATTCATTTAATCCTTAAAATATTTAATCTTTACGTATGGAAATTTAACTATTTTTTGTCATTTTTTAAGTTTATAATACAAAAAAAAAAAAAACTTGTCTTTGGAATGAAATTTTTATAATTCTCGGTGGTTCAATTTTTCTTTTTTTTTTGGACCTCTTCTTTGCTTCAGAGCTTATATTTGGCATTTCCGAAAAGTTTATATATCCATTAAGGATGAAATCAAGACAAAATTTAGAACATGATGGGTATTAAAGTTACATTTAATTGATATTTTTTTACTAATGAACTTCAAAATTAACCCAAATATTTTGCTGAAATTAAAACCATTAATCCAAATAGTCAAAATTGGACTTTTTTAGTGAAAAAATTGGTCTGTTTTAAAGAATGATTTATCGGGTGAATTGACTGACCCGATTACATGGGCTTATTCAGTCGAATTTCAGCTTCATAAAAAAAAAGATTAAGTTGTACATCAATTGAATGTTATTTTTCTAGAGAAAGTTATGAAAAGAATGTTCATGGGACTGTGATTGTGAATTTGATAAATTAAAGTATATATTATTGGAATGAACAATTATAGATATGGATTTAGGAGTGAATAAAGTAAATAACTGTCACACCCTTGCTCTATACTTAGAGTAATTACCATAATCAAAATAAGATTTGAATTATATAACTATAGTATGAAGCAAATCAAACAAGAGGCATCACTTTGACGGTTTATAAAAATTTTAGCATGATGTCCCTATATTTTGTATACACCAAAAACTCAAGCAATACTATTCATACACACTTATAAACATATTCTCATATACAAACATACTTTGTATCATCATCCATCACATGGAACTTGTTTCAAACCTTGACATAAAATTTACTACAATACATATGCGGAAGCTATACAATAAGATGTCCCGGTTCTTGTCGAGGTAAGGCACGTCACAAGCATCCATTGGCAAACCGGCATCCTACGTCTCTTCACTACCTGGTCCGGTAATACATGAGCTACATGAGTTTATAAAACTCAATAAGTTGGCACTTGTACGTATCAATATGCGTCGAAGGAACATACATATCAAGTCGCGACAACAATGAATCTTTAAACCATGTCATATCATAGCATATATTCATGTTCATTTTTGTACTTGAGCCTCATTAGTTGACCTGTACTACCGGGCTTGCTTTATTATATAGCTACTACTGTGTTGGACGTCAGGGAGCAACCTTTGGCAACCCCACGCCCCATGAACATATATTGGCCAATAGGTTTTGTGGACTTAAAACCACCCATGATGTCAACAAGCTCTATATCATGTAAAATCAGTCATTTTCCTTTCATATCCATGTTCATGTTCATGACATAGCACTCATCTTCAATATTCATGAGTTCCTTACATATTTAATACATAACAATGGAATATGGTGCTATGTTTTCATCAATAAGATACTAACAATGTACATATAGCAATAATCAATGGGAAGTATTTGAAATCATAATATTACTCATGTATTACTTCAAAAACATGCCAACTTACAGTCTAAGCTTAAGAACACTGGTTTGAGACGATGTTTCTCGCTCCTACACTGTCAAATACATCAATAAACCCATCACTATGTATATACTAGGTGAAAATCAATCATCTACATGTATAACAACTAAAAGAGAAGAAAACTTACACCTCTATGATGTTCTTGTGATGGAGAATGAACTTCTAACCTCAAAATGATGAAGGAGAAGAAGAAAAGGACTTTATGGGAGGAAGGTTTCTTGTTTCTCTCGATCTTATGCTGTAAGGAAGTGAAGGAAACTGATAAAGATGTCCAGAATTTCGAAACTTATCTTCTTAAATACAGGCGGTGCTCGGCGGTCATCGGGCGCCGCTCTGCGCACAGCCACCTCAAAGATCGCTTCAGAAACGGCTCTTCCGTTCATAATCTGAATAAAAAGTTATGCTCATTCTCTCAACATGTGTCATTGTAGAAGTGACGATACACACGACCCACTTCGGGGCACTTTTGGCTTGTCTTCCACAATGATTTGGGCAAAACTCAAAACATGAAAGTTGTAACCTTATATCTTAGATTTCTAATGGTTATAGCCTCATACAATTTGGATCAATATTCAAATGATTATGCTAAATCTCATAAGAACTGCCATATTTTCATCTCATTTCCCACTAACTTCACTACACTACTTCTACCTACACATCTTACTATCACTATTTAGACATATATTCATTCTCAATACACCATGAACAATATAAAAATCATGTTCAATCTCAATATTGATACCTCAATCATCACGTGAAATCTAATGAGCTAAATAACTACATAATAAACGACATAAACGCATTATTATCATTTGTACGAGTAACCGGGCATTACAATTCTCCACTCCTTCAAAGAATTTCGTCCTCGAAATTTGACGTACCATATGGTTCAGGATATCTTTCTTGAATCTCGTCTTCTCGCTCCCAAGTTGCTTCTTCAATTGCATGATTGCGCCATAACAGTTTTATCAAGGGTGTTTCCTTGCCTCGTAACACTTTTGATTTCCTATCGAGGATTTGGACCGGCCGTTCTTCATACGAGAGATTCGATGCAAGCTCCAATGGTTCTTAATGAAGAACGTGAGAAGGATTGGCCAAATATTTTCGCAGCAAGGAAACATGAAAAACGTTTTGAACATTTGATAAGTTCGGTGGTAGTGCAACTCGGTAGGCCCTGTCTCTTATTCTTTCCAAGATTTCAAATGGACCGATATATCTTGGACTCAATTTTACCTTCTTACCAAAACGAAAAATGCCCTTCAATGGTGATATTTTTACAAATACATGGTCACCGACATGGAATTCCAATCGACGATGTCGCACATCAGCATAGCTTTTCTGTCGACTCTGGGCAATGTGCATTCTTTCTCTGATCTTAGTTACCAATTCAGCTGTCTGTTGTACCAACTCAGGGCCTAATAATTTTCTTTCTCCGACTTCATCCCAATGTACCGGAGATCGACATTTCATACCATATAATGCAGTATATGGTGCCATTCCAATACTTGACTGATAACTATTGTTATATGTGAATTCAGCCAACGGTAGTTTACTGTCCCAACTACCTGGAAAGTCAATAGTACAAGCTCTCAACATATCTTCTAAGATCTGATTCACTCGTTCTGATTGTCCATCAGTTTGAGGGTGGAATGCTGTACTAAATGCCAATCGAGTTCCCATAGCATGATGTAAACTCCTCCAAAATGCAGATGTTAATTTGGGGTCTCTATCAGATACAATAAATACTGGGATGCCATGAAGTCTCACTATCTCTTTGATGTATTCTTCAGCATATTGATTCATCTTGTATGTTGTCTTCACCGGAAGAAAGTGAGCTGATTTCGTAAGTCTATCCACAATAACCCATATAGCATTGAATCCTCTTTGTCTTCTTGGCAAACCAAGGATGAAATCCATTGTAATATGCTCTCATTTCCATTTAGGAATAGGTAATGGTTTCAGGAGTCCTGCTGGTCTTTGATGTTCAATCTTGACCTGTTGACAAGTTAGACATTGTGCGAAAAATTGAGCAATGTCCTTTTTCATACCTGGCCACCAAAATAATGGTTTCAAATCTTTATACATTTTGGTGCCTCCTGGATGTATTGAGTAGGGAGTAGCATGAGCATCAATAAGAATGTCATTTCTGATCGTTCCTTGATTTGGCACACACAATCTCCCTCGATATGTCCATATTCCTTCGCCATTCAATTCAAAGTTCAAATTTCCTTTTTCTTCATCTCAATGCCTCAGTTGTTGTAATTCAGTATCTGTATTTTGTTCGGCCTTGATTCGGTCTGCAAGTGTTGGTCGAATCATGAGGGCTGATAACTGGATTGCATTTCCCTTTGGCATAATATCAATCTTCAATTTCTGTAAATCCCATAAAATTTATTCTTGTACTTGCATTGCAGCAATAGAACTGGACTTTCGACTTAACGCATCTGCAACAACATTGGCTTTACCTGGATGATAGTTACAAATAAAATCATAATCTTTCACTAATTCCAACCAACGTCGTTGACGCATATTCAATTCTTTTTGTGTGAATAAATATTTCAAACTCTTGTGGTCCGTATATATTTCACACCGTTCACCATACAGATAATGGCGCCATATTTTCAACGCAAATACCATTGTTGCCAGTTCTAAGTCATGTGTGGGATAATTCTTTTCATATTCCTTTAATTGTCTTGAGGCATAAGCGATCAGTATACCACAAAATCTCCTGGTCCTTCTGGTATAGCAAGGACTGGTGCTGATGTCAATTTTTCCTTTAACTCTTGGAAACTGTGATCACATGCTTCGTTCCATACAAATTTCACATTCTTTCGCGTTAAAGCAGTCAAAGGCAATGCTATCTTAGAAAATCCCTCTATAAACCGGCGGTAATAACCAACAAACCCAAGAAAAACGTACCTCGGTAACAGTGGTAGGTCGTAGCCAGTTATTAACAGCTTCAATCTTGCTTGGATCCACTGATATGCCTTCTTTTGAAATGATATGACCCAAGAATGCTACTTGTTCATGCCAAAACTCACATTTCTTCCATTTGGCATATAAATGTTTATCCTTCAAAGTCTGCAAAACTAATTGCAAATGTTCTCTATGCTCATTGACAGTTCGTGAGTAGATGAGAATATCATCTATAAACACAATCATGAACTTGTCTAGAAATGGCTAAAATTCTGTTCATTAAATCCATAAAAGCTGCTGGAGCATTTGTTAGTCCAAATGACATTATAAGAAATTCATAATGCATGTACTTGGTTCGGAAGGCAATCTTTGAGATATCATCTGATTTCACTTTTAGTTGATGATAGCCTGATCGTAAATCAATTTTTGAAAAGATGCCAGCTCCTTGTAATTGATCAAACAAATCATCAATTCTGGGGAGTGGATATTTATTTTTGATTGTCACTTTGTTCAACTCCCGATAATCAATATATAGACGAAGGGTACCGTCTTTCTTCTTCACAAATAAAACAGGTGCACCCCACGGTGAAAAGCTCGGTCTAATAAACCCTTTACCAAGCAACTCCTGTAACTGTTCTTTCAATTCTTTCATTTCTGTAGGAGCTAATCGATAAGGAGCTTTTGAGATCGGATAAGTCTCTGCCACAACATCAATTACAAATTCGATCTCCCTATCTGGGGGTAAGCCTGTTACCTCATCAGGAAATACCTCTGGAAATTCACAAACAACATATGTATCTTTTAATTCACAAACAGGTGGATCAATAGTTAACACAGATGCTAAATATCCTTGACATCCCTTCTGTAGCAATTTACAAGCCTCATACAAGAGATTATACGAAGAGGTAAGGATGTACCTGCACTTGCTACTGTGAATGGTTCAGCTCTTACTGGTGCAAACTTGATCATTTTTATGCCACAATCAATAGTAACTCTGTACTTCGAGAGCCAATCCATTCCCAATATCACATCAAAATCGGTCATTTTCAAAACTATTATTTCAGCATACATCTGATG
Organism: Primulina tabacum; assembly: GCF_025594145.1. Lineage (NCBI taxonomy): Eukaryota > Viridiplantae > Streptophyta > Magnoliopsida > Lamiales > Gesneriaceae > Primulina > Primulina tabacum. The sequence goes on from NC_134550.1 coordinate 18,094,516, forward strand.
GCCTTGGACATATATTGGACACCCTTGCCCAATCTGATCTGTCTGTAATTCTTGCCCGGAAGGTAAGGCTATGGCGAGTTGTGTCTCTGTTATATTTGCTGTAATGCCCAGTCTCCTTACAAACGATTCCGAAATAAAGGAATGCGTGGCTCCTGAATCTAGTAAAACAATAGCAATAATACCAGAAATCAAGAACATACGAGTGATCATCGATGTATCCGCATCCACTTCTTCTTTGGTCATGGAGAAAAGGCGTCCCTGTACTTTCTCATAACTCCCTGGACAATTCCTAGCGAGATGCCCTGGCTTTTTGCAACGATAACAAACATTGGAACCTTGCATACATTCCTCGCCATGAAGTTTGTCACATTTAGGACAAGGTGGCCTGTCCTGTTCTTTACGTGGAGGGGTACACTTGCCACGGGGTTCCTCTGGTCGAGTACCTTTGCTATCGGTCTTTTTGCCTTGTCCTGTTCCTTGGCTCTTTTGAAAGTACTGATGCCTTCGCTGTTGCCTATCTCTGTCAATGTCTTGTTCGTCTTGTTCAGCCATAAGTGCTCTTTCCACTATCTCCCCATACGTAGCAACTTTCGACATTCGTACATCTCTTTTAATTTCAGAGCGAAGTCCCCTCATGAAGTGTTCGCCCTTACTTGTGTCATCCTGGGCAATATATCGTACATATTGGACTCAGACCTCGAATTGTTGTATGTATTCCCCCATTAACATGGTTCCTTGCTTTAGGTTAAGGAAATCACTGGCTTTCTTGGCTCGTACATCTTTACTGAAATATTTGTTGTAAAACACGGTTTTGAAAGTTTCCCAAGTCAATGGTATCAGTAGGTAATGCCACCCTTGCACTCTCCCACCATATTCTTGCATGCTTTGTTAATAAAAATATGACACACGTTACTTTGTCTGCATCTTCCATATGAAGGTAGGAGAAGATGGACTCCAATGATTTAATCCAATCTTCTGCTACTGCTGGATCGGTGCTTCCCATGAATTCCGAAGGATTCAGACGTCGAAAACGATCATACACATCTGTTTGAACAGGTCCTTGTCTGGGTAGCATGGCGTGTGCGTGTGTCTGCTCGTGAGTAGTCCGTTGCATCTCAAGTAATTGTTGTATCTGCTCTCCATGAACATTCGCTTCTTGTTGGAGCAATTGAGCAAAGTCATCTACCGGTCATGGCGTACTGCCTTCATCGGTTGCTGGGGCCTTGCCCTTAGATGACTCTCCTTCATGTACCTTACGTTTCGATGGCATCGTCGCTTATCTTAACCTACATATAGGTCACGTAGAAACACATAATTTAGCATAAACTATGGGATACAAAGATACTTACTTGCCGAGTTCCCCATGTATGGATGAAGTCCAGTGTCTTCCCTGTCGAAAAACCGGGGGTTCTGATACCACTCCAAAATGTCACACCCTTACTCTATACTTAGCATAATTATCATACTCAAAATAAGATTTGAATGAAATAACTATAGTATGAAGCAAATCAAACAAGAGGCATCACTTTGACGGTTTATAAAAATTTTGGCATGATGTCCCTATATTTTGTATACACCAAAAACTCAAGCAATACTATTCATACACACTTATAAACATATTCTCATATACAAACATACTTTGTATCATCATCCATCACATGGAACTTGTTTCAAACCTTGACATAAAAATTACCACAATACATATGCGGAAGCTATACAATAAGATGTCCCGGTTCTTGTCGAGGTAAGGCATGTCACAAGCATCCATTGGCGAACCGGCATTCTACGTCTCTTCACTACCTGATCCTGTAATACATGAGCTACGTGAGTTTATAAAACTCAATAAGTTGGCACTTGTACGTATCAATATGCGTCGAAGGAACATACATATCAAGTCGTGACAACAATGAATCTTTAAACCATGTCATATCATAGCATATATTCATGTTCATTTTTGTACTTGAGCCTCATTAGTTGACATGTACTACCGTGCTTGCTTTATTATATAGCTACTATTGTGTTGGACGTCAGGGAGCAACTTTTGGCAACCCCACGCCCCATGAACATATATTGGCCAATAGGTTTGTTGGACTTAAAACCACCCATGATGTCAACAAGCTCTATATCATGTAAAATCAGTCATTTTCCTTTCATATCCATGTTCATGACATAGCAGACATTTTCAATATTCATGAGTTCCTTACATATTTAATACATAACAATGGAATATGGTGCTATGTTTTCATCAATAAAACACTAACAATGTACATATAGCAATAATCAATGGAAAGTATTTGAAATCATAATATTACTCATGTATTACTTCAAGAGCATGACAACTTACAGTCTAAGCTTAAGAACACTGGTTTGAGACAATGTTTCTCGCTCCTATACTGTTAAATACATCAAAAAACCCATCACTATGTATATACTAGCTGAAAATCAATCCTCTACATGTATAACAACTAAAAGAGAAGAAAACTTACACCTCTATGATGTTCTTGTGATGGAGAATGAACTTCTAACCTCAAAATGATGAAGGAGAAGAAGAAAAGACTTTTTGGGAGGAAGGTTTCTTGTTTCTCTCGATCTTATGTTGTAAGGAAGTGAAGGAAACTGATAAAGATGTCCAGAATTTCGAAACTTATATTCTTAAATACAGGGCGGCGCTCAGGCGGTCATAAATTACCACTCGAGCGCGGCACTTTCTGTCCGAAATTAAAAATCCAAAACCATTGGCGCTCGGGCTGTCATTTCTTACCGCTCGGGCGCCGCTCTGCGCACAGCCACCTCAAAGATCGCTTCAGAAACGGCTCTTCCGTTCTTAATCTGAAAAAGTGGTAAACATTAAAGTTGTAGCTCTATGTCTTTGCTTGAATCGCCAACTAGTTTCATGTCATTTGGAGGTCTGAGTAAAAATTTATGCCCATTATCCCAACATGTGTCATTGTAGGAGTGACGATACACACGACCCACTTCGTGGCACTTTTGGCTTGTCTTCCACAATGATTTGGACAAAACTCAAAACATGAAAGTTGTAACCTTATATCTTAGCTTTCTAATGGTTATGGCCTCGCACAATTTGGATCAATATTCAAATGATATAATAAAACTCGTAAGAACTGCCATATTTTCATCTCATTTCCCACCAACTTCACTACACTACTTCTACCTACACATCTTACTATCACTATTTAGACATATATTCATTTTCAATACACCATGAACAATATAAAAATCATGTTCAATCTCAATATTGATACCTCAATCATCACGTGAAATCTAATGAGCTAAATAACTACATAATAAACGACATAAACGCATTATTATCATTTGTACGAGTAACCGGGCATTACAATAACATTTTCCATGTATTATTAGTCTTCGATAATTTAATTACATACTTCTTTTGTCCTCGTTGGATTTTTTTCATTTGTTCTTATTTTTTCATATTATGTTTATTGTATTATTAGATGGCTGAAATTGATAGTACACTTGGTGAAAGTAGAAATTCAAATAATGAGTCATCTATTGCATCTTCTACAAAACTACTGAAGATTCAAAGAAGAGAAAAACGATAAAGCCTAGATCAATTGTTTTGGAACATTTTGAAAGGTATGTTGACTTTGATGGGAATAAAAGAGTAAGGTGTCTTTATTGTAGTTCAAACTATGTTGCCGATACAAATGCCAATGGAACATCTTCTTTAAATAATCATATGAGAAAGTGTACGCAAAATCCTCATAATGCTGGGACTAAACAAGCCAAGTTAATATTTCAACCAAATTCAAAAGATAGTGAAAATTCAGTTAATATTTGGACATTTGATCAAGAAGCATGTAGAAAATCATTAGCTTAGATGATAATTGTAGATGAACTGTAAGGTCCAAAATTAAGATGACATAATTCAACTGCATGCAAATCTAGGAAATATGAAAAATGAGTAATTAAATGATTTTAATTGCCGAAGTTATTATGTGACATGTTTATATGATGTTTTAGTATTTTTCTACTTACATGCATTAAAATGTAATTTTAAGGATTATTCGAGTTGCGATCGAGGAACGGAGATCGAGGGTTGAAAAATGTAAAATGCTTTTATTAAATAATTAATTTTAATTATTTAAAATATGGTTGATGTTTTTTCATATTTTTGAAAATAAGGGGTTTTGAGGTGATTTTATATTCCGGGACGTAAATTTTATCGGTGTGGGTTTTTCAACAAAAATACAAATGTTTTGACAACCCGGCTAATAAATTCACAAACTTATTTAAACAAAACTATTTTTAATATTTTAATTAAGAATTAATGAACCTAATTGTATGCTTAATGGTCATAAGCTTAATTAGTGATTAATTAAGTATAAAATACTCAAAACCCTCCCCATTAACTCAAAGTCACACGCCCAACTTTCAGAATTTCTCCCCAAAACTCCTTCAATATGCACGGCACACACACACATCAAATTTTAAGAGGAAAAAGTCGAAATTTCAAGGTAAGTTTCAAGCCAAGGTTGTCGTCGCCGTTCTTCGTAATCGTCAACGATAATTCGTGCGTTAAATACGCAAAGGCACGCATATTTCTTTCCTTCAAACATCTATCACACCATAATATAAATTCAAGCATGTTTTCTATGAAAAACAAGTGGCGTGTTCTTTATTTTCGTTTTTTTTATGAACATGGATTTTGAAAGAATATGTTTGTTGCAAATTCATGTCTAATATAATCTAAAAGGGATGCCATGATTAGGACTTGATCAAGCACTAATTTACAGGAGTTCAAGGGTCCTAAGAACTCACACACATGCTGCAAAACAGAACCGAAACAAGAGGGAACCACCTTCTATCATATGAAATCTTAGGGGCTCGGTGATGATCATGTTGGCTCGGGTTGGCTTTGGCGGGGACCAGGGCTTGGCCAGGGTCGGTGAAGGGTCAAGGGCAGGGTCCTAGCCACGCTAGGGCTCGAGTCAAGAGGGCTGGGAGGAGTCCTAGCCCACCCGAGAGCCCAAGGGCAATCGCGCAGGGCTGCGTGACTTGTGCAGGGAAGATGGCTCGGCTTGGGGGTTTAGGTCTGGGCTAGTGTAAGGCCCGAGAATTTGATTTCCGTAATCTGAGATTAATCTGAAATGATTTGGCAATAATTAATACGATTATTGATTTTTAATCGAGATAATTATGAAAGGGATAACCGAGACACGAAATGAGATCGCGTGTGAAAATGGATGTGCGAGGACAGTAGCATCGGCGCACATGCGCGACCGGATGCGCGCACATGCGCCAAACAGGCAGAAGACCTCGCGCATATGCGCGAAGCCTATGCGAGTGACTCCAGAGAGTCTCGCGCACATGCGCGGAGATGAGTCGCGCATATGCGCGAGGCGATGTGCAGGATATATGCGGAGACAGTAGGTCTCGCGCATATGCGTGATGTCAGTGCGCGCATATGCGCGAGTAGTCCAGGAGCCGGACAGTGCTTCCGGCGCATATGCGCGGATTTTGGGCGCGCATATGCGCGTGGCATGCAAAACGTAAGATTGCCACTTGGCTTATTGCATGAACGTGTATATATATATATACACATACAAACGTTAATCTTCAGAAGAATCGAGAAAGGGCCGAAGAAAGGGAAAGAAAATCCTTACGCCTTTTGTGAGAAATCCGTCCGTCTGGTTTTGAATCCGACTTCAGTACAGTGTTCCAATCAACGCGGACTACAACTGGACGTAAGTTTTGTTACGTTTAGACATGTTCTGAAATTATGATGTTGTCAGAATTAAATGAAATTCATATATGATGTTCTTGACATGTTAGACATCATAGAATCGAAGTCAGAGTAAGAAACGGACTGATTATGTAATTGTTATGATTTTTGGAATTGATTAACTGAGATTCGATATCAGGTTGGTGTTGTTATTGAAATTATGAATTGCACTGATACTGGTTATGAATTCTGGTATTATATCTGTGATGTTGAGATAGACGAGGTTATTGTGACTGTATTGTTATGCCGTCGAAACATCAGTAGATTGATATTGATCAGATTCAGTATTGATTGAGATTGATCAGATTCAGTAATGATTTCGATTGTATCGTGATATCATTGATATGAATTAGATTGTACCTTGTTCAGATATGGATCAGATTATATACCGATTTGAGTATTGATCAGAACAAGTCTTGAATTGATTTATATACTGATATTGTATTTATGCGATTGTCATTGCCAGACTGGTTATGGACAGATTGGAATACGAGACTTCGTCTTCGTCGGATCGAGAAGACAAAGGTATAAATAGATGTTGATTCGGAATTGCACAACTCGAGTTAGGTTCGACTTGAGTTTCCCAAAATCACATACTTTACTTTATTGCATTGATATTTGCAGATTATCAGATTGATATGTTTAGTCTATTGAGTTATAGCAGAGCCAGAGTTTGAGTCTAGGGCAGATAAGCCTAGCTAGGGCAGAACCGCCGAGTCTTTGTCAGAACCGCGTAGACTCTAGACTTACGGTGTATCGATGAGCTTGGATGTATATCGACGTCTATTGTAGGCATTCGATACAGCATACCAAAGTCTAAATTAGATCGGGATCCCTAGATTAGAATAAGAGATGAGTCGAGTCTTAGATATCGAGACTAGAACTTGATTTACAGATCCGTATTGATTTATGTTTCGTAGATTACGATTCATGTTTTATTTACAGATTGGTATTGATACATGTTATTGACTTTGCTACATGTGATAAGATATAATTCATGTTTTTATGTTAATTCAGTTAACTGCATGTATACATTATTTATATTGGGATTTATTCTCACCAGAGTATCCGGCTGTTGCCTTGTTTGTATGTGTGCATGACAATAGGTGGGGCAGGATCAGGGTCAAGAGGATGATGAGAGATCGAGATTAGAGTGGTGATTCCGGACTTGGATGTAGACTTGGTTTAATACTTGAAATTTAGTAGTTAAACCTTAGACTAGTTTGAATAATTGTTGTACATTATTGTACTTTTATACTGAGATGTATATTAGTTAATTCCATTACGTTCCGCACATACATTTTAAAAAGAAAAAATTTTTAGACCCTGTTTATCTTAATTGATAATTAAATCCCAAAGATGATTAGCGTCTGGGTCCTCACAGCTAGGGTGAGTCCTTAGCGTCTTAGTAAGGTACACGAGAGGCTAGTTCAGGATGGTTGAGTCGGCTAGGTCCTAGCAATAGAAACAAGAGTCCTTGTCTATAGGGAGTTCTCGGCCGAGTGCATGTCCTGCTGATATGCTGCGGTTTCGAGCTAGGCGTCTGGTCCGTTGGTTCCTTGGCTCCAGGATGGTTCTTGGAGGGGTTGGTCAGGGTTCGGCTCGGGGCGGCTCGAGCTTGGCTCGATGAAAAATCATACTGGCTCAAGGGGGCTTGTTCGAATGGTCCTAGGGTTTTATTTCATGGAAAATAATCGAAACACAGCTCACGGGGGTCGAGTCATGGATCATGAGGGATAAAATAATATAAAAAGTCTAAGTTTTAAATTTAGGAATTTTATATCGAAGTTTCGAATTTTTCGGGATTAAAAGGCCTTCAAAGGGACTAATTACGAATTAATTAAAAAGTTTAGTATTTAAGTTAAATAAAATTATGAGAATTTTAATTTAGGCTTAAATAATTATTTGGGACATGTTCAAGTCAATGAAATTAAGAAAAATTCAAATTCGAAGAATTTTACGTCCAAGGTAAAACAGTAATTTTAAACCTAAAAAATTAGTAAACGTCATGGCACTGCCCTGAATGCTGTTTTATATGCTAATATGGTTATTTCAAATTTTTATGAATTTTTATATGTTAAATTATGATTTTTAAATTTTCATGGATTTTTATGGTTTAATATTGGACATTTAAAAGATATGTTGCATGCTTGGATTAAAAGAAAAACGATATTATATGCATTGTGGGGCCCTGGGTCCGACATCTAATACTAATAATTAAAATTATAACAGACCAAATGATTGAGTAAAGTACATAATTTGTGGTTCACAAATCCACATAAACATCTTCAAAATAATTTAAAGGTGATAAATGTTTGAAATATAAATTTTAACATGCCAAAATAAAGTAGTGAACCAAAGTAATCCAAACATCATCAAATAGCTCCTAAGACCCGAGAATCCCACTCTAACTCGTATCTCCTCGCCTGGAGCTGGACTCTGGCATCCCAATCCTCGCCTCACCTACCGTCAAGCACATGAAAACAAGAGGTAACCGACATGCCGGTGAATATAAACCCAGTATAATACAATCAATATCATATGAGAAATAAAATTTCACATAGTTCATATAAACTCATAAAGATGTAATATAATGCAATGTATGATCAGAAGCTGTGGGCTATCAATAAATCTCAAGATCAAGTGAATCATCTGGTCATAGGTTACTCAATGAAAGAGAATCCCCCAGCAACATCCACCAACTCATCCGCTCGAGATGGTTTGCTGTGTTCTACATTCCCAGGACTATGGTGCACCTATAGAGAGTATTCAGGCCATAGCAGCGACCTCCGCATGCACTATGCCAACTCAACTTTAGCCCCATACGTCCAACAAATCAATAAATCAAGGCGACCTCCACCATATCAAATCTGAATTGAAAAGTGGCTCAATATGCAATGCAATGATGCATTTCAATCTCCTCAAGTCAATATCATAATAAGCTAATCTCAAAAGATCAATCATCAAAAAATCACAAGTAATTCATCAAGCCATCGAATTTTCAATTTAAAATAAAAATGATACTTTTACCTCGTATGTTACCGACCGTAACATATCTTTCAAATATTACCAAAAGAAGGTCGAAATGTGTAGGTGAGAAGTCTTGAACCTCTGAATTATACTATAACTCAAGAACTTTGATCATCTATCAAAACAGAGTAATTTCTGTTCAAAATTCATAATTAATTCAATACTGCTTCGAATCAAGATCCGCAAATTGGATATTCAAGAAACCTCAAATCCCAACAATTGTGTTAAGAAGGAATCCTTATCATTTCTTAACCATAATATGCCATAAAAACATTCATTGAATAATTTTATCAAACACATGGCATGCGTGCTAAAGGGTTAGCTCCTTTACTTTGCCCTTAGTTTCAATTCTATTTCTTTTCAAAATATCAATACATATAATATACATAATCAATGATTTAAATGAGCTAAAATCAATTGAATCTTCATTTATCATATGCATATCTCATGAGATGCATTCAAATGAAAAATCTACTTACAACTACTTGAAAATTTGATAATCTTAACACCTTGACAATAATCCTACAACACAATAACAATAATAATTTCATCAATCATTATATTAACAACTTTACTTTAACACTCAAACCAAACAACCCATTGTTTTCCCTTCAATCACTAACCCAAGGAAATAAGCTTTCTTACCTTGCTTCTAAACTCTTGAGGAGAAGAACTTCTAATCTCCAAGCAAAGATTAAGGCTTCAATCAAAGATTAATATCTTGGAAGAAATTGGATTGAAGGAGAAATGAGGAACCCTAGCTCTAAACCGATGGAGAGAAATAAGGATGAGAAGAAATGATACAAAAATCATTCCCCAATCTAATATATACCATCCAAACCTCAAAACACGTTTTTGAGTATGTTGCTGGGCGTGGTGGCGCGTGATTTGGCTGCAGCCGCGCGACCCATACTGCCCAACACCAAAAGTTTCAGCAACGAGTGCGCTAGGGCGCCGGATCCTGCGCGATGGCGCGCGGGATTCTGCCAAAAACACATTTTTAACATCAGAATTTGCAAAAGTGGTCAACATGAAAGTTGTAGCCCTATGTCTTGGCTTGCATCTCCAATCACTCTCATGTCATTTGGAGGCCTGAGTAAAGAGTTATGCTCAATCCCCCAACATGTGTCAGTGCAAGAACGACGATACACACGACACACTTCGGGCCACTTTTGTCTCGTCTTCCCTAATTATTTGACCAAAACTCAAAACATGAAAGCTATAGCCTTATGTCTTATCTTTTTAATGAAAGTGGCCTCACATCAATTGGATCAATATACAAAACATTATGCTAAAAACCACAACTACTACCACATTTTTCATATCGTTTTTGCACTTCCATTACTTATTTAGCTCAAATTCGACCTTTGATTCTACCCATCCATTATCTATTCCATTCTATAACATTCATTACCATTCATACCATAACGTAAAGCCATAAACCATCACAACTACTGCCACAATTTTATTTTTTTTCAAAATTCGGGCATTACAATTCCTCCCCTCTAAAAATAGATTTTGTCCTCGAAATCAATCATCTCTTTCAAGTCTAACATGTAATGATCAATACTGAAAATAAAACCGAGAATAGAAGCGTACTTCATTTGAATAACTCTGGATATTTATGTCTCATTTTATCTTCTAATTCCCAAGTTGCCTCTTCGACACCATGTCTGTTCCACTGTACTTTAATCAACGGTATCAATTTATTTCTGAGTTGCTTATCTTTTCTATCTAGAATTTGAATCGGTCTCTCAATGTAGCTCAAATTCTGATCTAACTCAACTTCATCGTGTGGAAGTACATGAGAAGGATCTGAATGATATTTCCTCAACATGGACACATGAAAAACATCATGAACACCTGATAACGCAGGAGGAAGAGCTAATCTATAAGCCAAATCACCAACACGTTCCAAAATCTCATACGGACCTATGAATCTCGGTGATAATTTATCCTTCTTTCCAAATCTAACTGTACCACGAAAAGGAGATATTTTCAGAAAAACTCTGTCACCTTTCTCAAAAATCAAAGGTCTTCTCCTGATGTTCGCATACTTAGCCTGCCTATCCTGAGCAGCTCGCATACGACTCTGAATCAATTTCACCTTCTCTGTCATATCTCTTATCATATCAGGTCCCACAATTGGTGCTTCAGATAAATCATCCCAATACAGAGGAGATCGACACTTCCTGCCATATAGTGCTTCAAATGGTGACATTCCAATTCTCACTTGATAACTGTTGTTATAAGAAAACTCGACAAGTGGTAACGAATCCTGCCAACCAATGCCAAAATCCATAACTACAGCTCTCAGCATATACTCTAATGTCTGAATAGTACGTTCTGACTGTTCGTCTGTCTGAGGATGATATGCTGTACTCAAATGCAAACGAGTACCAAGGGCCTCTTGTAAACTCTGCCAAAAATGAGAAGTAAATCTGGGATCACGATCTAATACAATGGACTTAGGCACACCATGCAATCTCAAAACTTCTCTTATGTACAATCTGGCCATCTGATCATGCCTATATGTCATCTGATAAGGAATGAAACATGAAGACTTGGTTAATCTATCAACGATAACCCAAATTGAATCGCAACCCCTCGACGACCTCGGCAATTTCGTGACAAAGTCCATGGTGATATAGTCCCACTTCCATTCTGGAACCTTAAGGCTATGCAAAAGACCTCATGATCGCTTTCTTTCTGCTTTCACTTGTTGACAATTCAAACAACGAGATACAAATTCTGCTATGTCAGATTTCATTCTTTTCCACCAAAATTGTTTCTTCAGGTCATGGTACATCTTTTTACTTCCAGGGTGTACATTGAACTAACTGCAATGAGTATCACGCAAAATCTGTATCCTTAACTCTGAAATATTAGGAACTACAATACGATCATTCACAAACAAAATACCATCATTAATTGACCTGAAATTCTGATCGATGTCCTGATCTGACGAGTTCAACTTATTTCTGAATGCTTTGATCTAACCTTTGGGCCTCTTTAATTTTTACAAACAACTCTGGCTCTGCCTGAATCATAAATACTCTTGCAGGTTGAGTATCTAGCACAAAATCCAAACCAGAAAGACAACAGTCTTCTACTAGATCAGATACACTGCTAGTGATCAAGGACATATTTCATACTTTTCTGCTCAAAGCATCGGCTGCTGCATTCGACTTTCCTGGATAATATTTTATCTCGCAATCATAATCTTTCAACAAGTCTAACCAACGTCCTCTGTCTCATGTTCAACTCCGCTTGTGAAAATAGGTATTTCAAACTTTTATGATCAGTGAATATCTCAAATTTCTCCCCATACAAGTAGTGACGCCAAATCTTTAAGGCAAAAACCACTGCTGCTAGTTCCAAGTCATGCACTGGATATCTAGACTCATGTGGCTTCAACTGTCGTGAAGTATAGGCAACCACACGGCCATGCTGCATTAATACACAACCCAGTCCTTGATGTGAAGCATCAGTGTGCACTGTAAATCCTCTTACACCTGATGGAATAGTCAGAAGTGGAGCACTAGTCAATCTCTGCTTAAGTTCAACAAAACTAGCCTCACATGCCGGTGACCAAATAAATGGTACATTCTTTTGTGTCAGTTGGGTAATTGGCCTCGCAATCTGTGAGAATCCTTCAATAAATCTGCGATAATATCCTGCCAAACCCATAAAACTACGCATCTCTGGAACTGATGTCGGTCTACACCAATTGATGATTGCCTCAACTTTACTAGGATCAACTGATATACCAGCACTTGAAATCACATGTCCAAGGAAAACCACTATATCCAACCAAAACTCGCATTTGGATTATTTAGCATACAACTTTTTAGTTCTCAAAATTTGCAAAACAGCTCTCAAGTGCTCGGCATGCTCAAATTCAGATTTTGAATAAATAAGAATATCATCAATGAAGATCAAAACAAATTGATCTATATACCGTTGAAACACACGGTTCATCAAATCCATAAATACCGCAGGCGCATTGGTCAACCCAAAAGGCATAACCAAAAATTCAAAATGTTCATACCTGGTACAAAAAGCAGTCTTAGGCACATCTGCCTCTCTAACTCTTAATTGATGATATCCGGATCTTAAATCAATCTTAGAATATACTGAAGAACCCTGCAACTGGTCAAAAAGATCATCAATTCTTGTCAAATGATACTTATTCTTTACTATGGCTTTATTCAACTGTCTATAATCGACACAAAGCCTCATAGACCCGTCTTTCTTTTTCGCGAATAAAACTGGAGCACCCCAAGGTGAAACACTTGGTCTTATATATCCTTTAGCCAATAGATCCTCAAGTTGTTCCTTTAGTTCTTTTAGTTCAATGGGTGCCATCCTATAAGGAGCTCTAGAAATAGGCTGTGTACCTGGCATCAATTCAATGTTGAACTCAACTTCTCGGACTGAACGAAATTCTGGAATTTCATATGGAAATACATCTGAAAATTCACTAACAATTGGAATATCTGCCAATTTAGGTACTGACCTTGAAATATCAATTGCATAAACCAAGAAACATTCTGCTTCTTTATGCAACAAACGAGTCATGGACAAGATATCAAAGGAATCTTAGCTCGAGAACCCTTACCATAAAACGTCCAATGATCTGTCATATCAGGCCTAAACTTAAAAATCTTCTGAAAACAATCTACAGTAGCCCTGTATCTTATCAACATGTCAATACCAACTATGCAGTCAAAATCAGACATCTCCAACACAATGCAATCAAGCTTAATGACATTATCCTCATAACGAAATTCACAATTACTTATCATTTCTGCTAACCTCATCACTTTTCCCAGTGGAGTAGAAATAGATAATGTAGATGATAATGGCATAGAATGCAATGAATGCAATGTGACAAAGTGCTCAGATATGAAAGTATGTGTAACGCCCCGAAAATTTAAAGGTCCCGCGAACCACATGCATGCAATTATTAAATTCTCTTGCATTTTAATTAAATGTTTTAATTGCATGAATTAATTATGTTGTGCATATTTGCATGTTTAAAATATATTCTTCTACATGATTGCATTAAAATATATTTTAAAAAGATATTCGAGTTGCGATCGAGGAACGGAGACCGATTGCTGAAAAATAGAAAATGTTTTTATTAAATAATTATTTTTAATTATTTAAATTAAGGGTGATGCTTTTCTCAATTTTTGAAAATATGGGGTTTTGAGGATGATTTTATACGTCGGGACATAAATTTTATCGGTGTTGGAGTTTCAACAAAAATGCGAATGTTTTGGCAAGCCGGCTAATAAATTCACAAACTTATTTAAGCAAAATTATTTTTAAATATATTAAATATTTTAATTAAGCACTAATGGGCCTAAATTATTTACTTAATGGGTCAAAGCCTTATTAGTGGCTTAATTAAGTATTTAATATTCAAAACCCACTCAAACCCTTTTCATATCTCACGCCCCACTTCCCCATTCAAAAAAAACTCTCCCCATCAACAATTCTTCACGGCACCCACTCAATTTTGAAAAGAAAATTTCAAAGGTTGCAAGGAAAATCAAGCCATCGTCTTCGTCCGTCGTTCGTCAATTCGTCAACTTAAAATCGTGCGTAAAATACGCAAAGGCACGCCATATTCTCCTTTTACTCATCATCACACCATATTATTTATTTTTGTTTGAAATTGCATGAAAAACAAGCACACCTTGACATATTTTCGTACATGCATCTAGGGTGGTTTTTAAAGCATGGGTTTTGATCCCAAAATCATGAAAAAAATGTATCTAAGGGGCTGCCATGATTAATTAGGATGTGTTAGGGTCATGTTTTACACAAGTTTAGGGTCATTGAAACACACCCAATAAGCTGCAAACGTAAGTAATAAAAGCTGGAAACCAAATTGATGATATTGGTAGCATATGTGATCGGTTGAAGGGTAAGTGATGCATGGGGTCACGGGGCTGGCCAGGCCTGGTTGGGGGCTTGGCCAGGGTCAGGTTCAAAGGCTAGGTAGGATCCTATGGCAGCTAGGGTCGAGGGAGGCGGCTGGGGAAGAGTCCACGTGAGGTGGGACTCTCCCCCATGCGCTGTGCTTTGCTGGGTTTCGGGAGGGGGCTGCAGCGGGGCTAAGGGCGAGCTGGGTAGGTCCATCAGGGTCCAAGGGTCATGGGCAGGGGTCTGGTTAGGGGCTGGGGCGGCTGGGTTTCTGCTGGATCGAACCAAGAGTGCAAACCGTGAGGGAGCAAAGGAGAACACGCAGCTTGTGTCTTCTGGTTCAGGTGCTTTGTGCGCTGGTTCCAGGGTAAGGTTTGGTCTGGGCTGGGGCTAGGCGTGGTCCAGGGAAGGTTAGGGTCATGAGGGGTCAGGTGGTTAAGGGCTGGAGGTGTCCTAGTTGGCTAGGGGTCTTGGGGAAGAGAATGGAGTCACGCACACACAGGGGCAGAATTTGGGTCGGTTTCCAGGAGGCTTTTGAATGGGCCAGGGCTTGTTTTTCGAGCTGGGATTGCACAATAGGGTCCCTAGATGGGTTGTCTAGGTTTTGGCTCAAGGTGGCTCAGGCGTAGCTCGAGTAAATTGGGAGATGGCTCGGGTGGTTCGATAAGGTGTCTAAAACAAAAATTAAAGAAGTAAAATTCAATCCATGGGTCCACGGGGGTGGCTTATGACTTGAAAGGGTAAAATAAATCTTAAAAATGTTATGTTAAAAATTTGGGATCAAATTAATGAATTTTGGATTTATTCGGGATTTAATCGCCGCACGAAACGCTAATTAACGAGTTAATTGAAACTCCTTGTTTTATGCTTAATAAAATTATGAAAAATTATATTTAAACTTAAATAATTATTAAAAGTCTAAGTTTTGAAATTAGGAATTTTATATTAAGGTTTGGTTTAATTCGGGATTAAAACGCATTGATACGTCACATTTAAAGATTAATTTAAAAGTTCTCGATTTAAGCCAAATAAAAATATGAGAAAATTAATGTAAGCTTAAATAATTATTTGGGACATGTTAGAGTCAATGAAATTAAGAAAATGTCAAAAATGAGGAATTTTACGTCCAGGGGTAAAACGGTCTTTTTACACCTAAAAATTAGTAAACGTCATGGCAGTGCCCTGAATGCTGTTTTATGTACTAATATGATTATTTTCTATAGTTATGGATGTTTATGGAATTTTTTTATGTTAAAATCATATTTTAAACGTGTATGGGGTTTTATATGTTAAAATGATATTTTCAATGTTTAAGGAATTTTATATGTTTATGATTTAATATGTCAAAATGTTATTTTAAATGTTTTGAGGTTAAAATGTCATTTTAAATGTTTATGAAATGTCCATGATTAAAATATGATTTTTTTAAAATGTCTAAGGGATTTTGATGATTTAAGGAAGACATTTAAAAGACATGTTGCATGCTTGGTTTCAAAAACAAAATAATATGAAATGCATGATTTTTATAAAGTAATGAGAATGCAAGACGTTGAAGGAAGTGAAGTGATTGTGACTAATTCGCTAATATTGGAGATATCGTGAGGACGACGGTCCCAGTGGGAGCCCGACGATCGTGTTTCCATTATTACGAATATGAGGATATGAAGATCTGAGGTTTGAGGTAAGAATGGAAATATCGTGAGGGCAGAAGGCCCCATAGGGAGCCCCGACGATCGTATTTCTATTCGATGAGAATAGGCCAGGGCCCAGTTGACCGGTGAGAGTGTTGCTGGTGTCCTCCGCCACCCAGTACTGCGGTTTCATGTAGATGGATCCATCGACTTTTGAGGTTTGAGGAAAGTTACAATTAACGATATGAATTCAACAAAGGAAAAGGAAAAGGAAAAGGAAAAGGAAAAATGTTTATGATCATGAAAAAAATTTATGTTATGTCATGTTGAGGAAAAAGAAAGGAAAATGTTAAGGTTTATGTGATGCATTTCATGAAAATTTTTATGCATCATTATGAAAATATTTCTATTTGATGTTCATGCATCATAAAAGATTTACGAAAATGTGATGTTTGAAGTTTATGCATCTTCATGAAAACGATATTTTAAGTACAAGTATTTTTCACTGTTATATGTTGACTGTATTACGTATTACTTGTTATCAAAGATATGACGTGTTGAGTCTTTAGACTCACTAGGTGTGATTAATGCAGGTGATTATGATAATTATGATAATGGAGGTCTTGATGGTTGACTTTGCTGGACTGAAGGTGCACATAACCCGAGGACCGACGCTAGTTTTCCGGACTAGTTATGATTTATGATTTCAAGTTATGTTAAAAATATTTTAAGACTATTTATTTATGTTTTGAGATATTTTTGAGAGGTTTAGTATGGGCTATACTTTTCAAATATTATTGCTTTTTAGGTTGGGTAAGACATGCGACGATTTCATTTTTATGATTATTTCACTTGATTTTTAAAATGCTAGTTGGACGATGTTTTATTTTAAAGGGAAAAAATATTTTAATATTTTCATGAGGTTTATGTATATGGCCGAAAATTGAGTGTTTAAAAAAAATTTCTAGTACTTTTAAATTAATAAAAAGGGTAGACGTTTCAGTTGGTATCAGAGCAATAGTTCTGTAAAGGATTGTGCCACCATCAGCGCCGGAAAGATCTGTCGTCAAGCCTCAATCTGTGAGTTTTACATGCTTTATATGATTTTATGATGTTACCTGCAAAAGTACATGGCTTATATGTTCACGTCACATGTTTAATAGCATTATGATGACAAATGTTTTATATGCTCTAGAATTTTTATACGTGATATGATATGAAATAAGGAATTATTTGATTTTAACGCATGTTGGTTTTGTGGTGGAATTGGACTATGTTGTCTTTTTGGGTTTTAGTATGGACGTTTTACTTTTTGGGCTATAAGTTAACCATGAATATTATGAATGCTTTGGAACACGTACATTTTCTAAGAAAATATTTATGATTCGTGGTTACTAGTTGAATTAATTTTTGAGAATTACTCATAAATAATAAGATCCGAGGATTGGCACGACTTTGGGAATAAGAAAATGTATAAATTGGGATTTTAAGTTTAATGAAATGGTAATATTGGTTATAGGAATTGATTTTTGGGTAAATAAGTTTAAATTTATCGAAATTATGTTATGGAAAACCCGTAGAAAAGAATTAAGAATGCCAAGAACTTATGGGTTAATCGTAGGATTTTCGAAATTAAGGACCAATTAAGATAATTTTTGATGAAATTAAGAAATTATTTTGCAATTGCTAAGGAATTTGGGGACTAATTTAACGATAAGACCGAATTGAATGGGTTATATGGTAATAATTTTGGATGATTTGGACTTTTAAGAATACTCAGAACCTTGGGATATCTTGGTTTTAGTATTATAAGGAATTTGAATCAAGAGGCGTTATGGGACGAATAAATATTAAGCTTGAAAATCTAAGAGTTAGCGGATGTGTTTGGGATTTTAAGATTGAAATTTGATAAGTTGACGAACATTTTAGGGTATAAAATAAGAAAATTAATATACGATAAGTATGGTCATCCATATTTTATTATTGAGAATTGTAAGAAAAGTTGAAATTCGAGGTTATATTAGTAACAGCACTAAGTCATCATGGGTCTTTTTAAGTTGTGATTTACAATCGAGGATTTAGAAGGAAAAAAAATTAATTGGGATCAATGAAACATAAGGACATTCTAGAGCTTAAGTTTTATCAGAGTAGCATAGCGGAAGCGTGGATTTTCGAGATACTAGAACTAAGTCTAAACTTTGGGTTATTAAAGATAAGCGAATTTCGAGGACGAAATTCAATTTAAGCGGGGAAGATTGTAATGCACCGAAAATTTAAAGGTCCACGCGAACCACATGCATGCAATTATTAAATTCTCTTGCATTTTAATTAAATGTTTTAATAGCATGAATTAATTATGTTGTGCATATTTGCATGTTTAAAATATATTCTTCTACATGATTGCATTAAAATATATTTTTAAGGGATATTCGAGTTTCGATCGAGAGACGGAGACCGATGGCTAAAAAATAAAAAATGTTTTTATTAAATAATTATTTTTAATTATTTAAATTAAGGGTGATGCTTTTCTCAATTTTTGAAAATATGGGGTTTTGAGGTGATTTTATACGCCGGGACATAAATTTTATCGGTGTTAGAGTTTCAACAAAAATGCGAACTTTTTGGCAACCCGGCTAATAAATTCACAAACTTATTTAAGCAAAATTATTTTTAAATATATTAAATATTTTAATTAAGCACTAATGGGCCTAAATTATTTACTTAATGGGTCAAAGCCTTATTAGTGGCTTAATTAAGTATTTAATATTCAAAACCCACTCAAACCCTTTTCATATCTCACGC
Source organism: Primulina tabacum (assembly GCF_025594145.1). Lineage (NCBI taxonomy): Eukaryota > Viridiplantae > Streptophyta > Magnoliopsida > Lamiales > Gesneriaceae > Primulina > Primulina tabacum. The sequence continues at coordinate 18,113,680 of NC_134550.1, forward strand.
CCCACTTCCCCATTCAAAACAAACTCTCCCCATCAACAATTCTTCACGGCACCCACTCAATTTTGAAAAGAAAATTTCAAAGGTAGCAAGGAAAATCAAGTCATCGTCTTCGTGCCGTCGTTCGTCAATTTGTCAATGTAAAATTGTGCGTAAAATACGCAAAGGCACGCCATATTCTCCTTTTACTCATCATCACACCATATTATTTATTTTTGTTTGAAATTGCATGAAAAACAAGCACACCTTGACATATTTTCAGTACATGCATCTAGGGTGGTTTTTAAAGCATGGGTTTTGATCCCAAAATCATGAAAAACATGTATCTAAGGGGCTGCCATGATTAATTAGGATGTGTTAGGGTCATGTTTTACACAAGTTTAGGGTCATTGAAACACACCCAATAAGCTGCAAACGTAAGTAATAAAAGCTGGAAACCAAATTGATGATATTGGTAGCATATGTGATCGGTTGAAGGGTAAGTGATGCATGGGGTCACGGGGCTGGCCAAGGCTGGTTGGGGGCTTGGCCAGGGTCAGGTTCAAAGGCTAGGTAGGGTCCTAGGGCGGCTAGGGTCGAGGGAGGCGGCTGGGGAAGAGTCCACGTGAGGTGGGACTCTCCCCCATGCGCTGTGCTTTGCTGGGTGTCGGGAGGGGGCTGCAGCGGGGCTAAGGGCGAGCTGGGTAGGTCCATCAGGGTCCAAGGGTCATGGTCAGGGGTCTGGTTAGGGGCTGGGGCGGCTGGGTCGCTGCTGGCTCGAACCAAGAGTGCAAACCGTGAGGGAGCAAGGGAGACCATGCAGCTTGTGTCTTCTGGTTCAGGTGCTTTGTGCGCTGGTTCCAGGGTAAGGGTTGGTCTGGGCTGGGGCTAGGCGTGGTCCAGGGAAGGTGAGGATCATGAGGGGTCAGGTGGTTAAGGGCTGGAGGTGTCCTAGTTGGCTAGTAGTCTTGGGGAAGAGAAAGGAGTCGCGCATACACAGGGGCAAAATTTGGGTCGGTTTCCTGGAGGCTTTTGAGCAGGCCAGGGCCTGTTTTTCGGGCTGGGCTTGCACACTAGGGTCCCTAGATGGGCTTTCTAGGTTTTGGCTCAAGGTGGCTCGGGCGTAGCTCGATTAAATTGGGAGATGGCTCGAGTGGTTCGATAAGGTGTCTAAAACAAAATTTAAAGAAGTAACATTGAATCCATGGGTCCAAGGGGGTGGCTTATGACTTGGAAGGGTAGAATAAATCTTAAAAATGTTATGTTAAAAATTTGGGATCGAAATAATGAGTTTTGGATTTATTCGGGATTTAATCGCCGCACGAAACGCTAATTAACGAGTTAATTGAAACGCCTAGTTTTATGCTTAATAAAATTATGAAAAGTTATATTTAAGCTTAAAGAATTATTAAAAGTCTAATTTTTGAAATTGGGAATTTTATATTAAGGTTTGGTTTAATTCGGGATTAAAACGCATTAATACGTCATTTAAAGATTAATTTAAAAGTTCTCGATTTAAGCCAAATAAAAATATGAGAAAATTTATGTAAACTTAAATTATTATTTGGGACATGTTAGAGTCAATGAAATTAAGAAAATGTCAAAAACGAGGAATTTTATGTCCAGGGGTAAAATGGTCTTTTTACACCTAAAAATTAGTAAACGTCATGGCAGTGACCTGAATGCTGTTTTATGTGCTAATATGATTATTTTCTATAGTTATGGATGTTTATGGAATTTTTTTATGTTAAAATCATATTTTAAATGTGTATGAGATTTTATATGTTAAAATGATATTTTAAATGTTTAAGAAATTTTATATGTGTATGATTTAATATGTCAAAATGTTATTTTAAATGTTTTGAGGTTAAAATGTCATTTTAAATGTTTATGAAATGTTCATGATTAAAATATGATTTTTTTAAATGTCTAAGGGATTTTTATTATTTAAGGAAGACATTTAAAAGACATGTTGCATGCTTGGTTTCAAAAACAAAATGATATTAAATGCATGATTTTTATAAAGTAATGAGAATGTAAAACATTGAAGGAAGTGAAGTGATTGTGACTAATTCGCTAATATTGGAGATATCGTGAGAGCAACGGTCCCAGTGAGAGCCCGACGATCGTGTTTCCATTATTACGAATATGAGGATATGAGGTTTGAGGTAAGAATGGGAATATTGTGAGGGGAGAAGGCCCCAGAGGGAGCCCATTTATGGGAGAAGGCCCAGAGGGAGCCCCAACGATCGTATTTCTATTCGATGAGGATAGGCCAGGGCCCAGTTGACCGTTGAGAGTGTTGCTAGGTGTCCCCCGCCGTCCAGTACTGCGGTTTCATGTAGATGGATCCATCGACTTTTGAGGTTTGAGAAAAGCTACAATTAACGATCTGAATTCAACAAAGGAAAAGGAAAAATGTTTATGATCATGAAAAAGGTTTTATGTTATGTCATGTTGAGGAAAAAGAAAGGAAAATGTTAAGGTTTATGTGATGCATTTCATGAAAATGTTTATGCATCATTATGAAAATGTTTCTTTTTAAGGTTCATGCATCATAAAAGATTTACGAAAATGTTCATGTTTGAAGTTTATGCATCATTATGAAACGTATTACTTGTTATCAAGGATATGATGTGTTGAGTCTTTAGACTCACTAGATGTGATTGATGCAGGTGATTATAATAATTATGATAATGGAGGTCTTGATGGGTGACTTTGCTGGACTGAAGGTGCACTATAACCCGAGGACCGACGCTAGTTTTCCGCACTAGTTATGATTTATGATTTCAAGTTATGTTAAAAATATTTTAAGACTATTTATTTATGTTTTGAGAGATTTTTGAGAGGTTTAATATGGTCTATACTTTTCAAATACTATTGCTTTTTAGGTTGGGTAAGACATGCGACGATTTCATTTTTATAATTATTTCACTTGATTTTTAAAATGCTAGTGGGACGATGTTTTATTTTAAAAGGGAAAAATATTTTAATATTTTCATGAGGTTTATGTATATGGCCGAAAATTGAGTGTTTAAAAAAAAATTTCTAGTAATTTTAAAGCAATAAAAAGGACAGACGTTTCAGTATGTGATGCACCGGTATCCATCAAAACATAAGCAGGATAACCAGAGAGAAAACAATTACCTGCAATGACATTCTTTGGAGCATTATGTGCCTCATCCTCAGTGAGTGCAAAAACTCGGGCCTGCTGTCTAGGTGGTTGTCCTGCCCTGTGGCTACCACTCTGTTTGTTCTGATCGTACCGGTTTGACTGCTGATAGGAATGAACTGTAGGGGTCTGGAGGTTCTGGGGAGGTGTCTGTCTCGATGATCCACCACTTTGAGATATATCACTGCCACGATTAGGACACACTCGAGCATAGTGTCCCACCTGGTTACACAAATGGCAAGCTCTCGAAACTCCTCTACACTGATCGGTATAATGTCTACAACCGCACTGACCACAAGTCGGGCCTGAATAACCAGTGTTCTGAACTGAACCAGACTGTCTCGATCCACTAGAACTCGAAAAATTACTGCCATGTCTCTTGAATTGCTTGCTTCTAGCCCTAAATTGTTCTCTTGTGTTGCCACTGTTTCCGCCACTATTACCCTGTCTGAACTGCTGTCGGAATTGTGGCTGTTGGGGTCGTTGCGAATATTGAGAACCCTCTCTGCCTAATGATTCCAGTTTCAGCTCCCTTGGCTCGATCAAGAGCCTCAGCAAAAGTGTTAGGCCTTCCAGTATTAACAGGGTAAATATATCAGGATTAAGACCATTTATGAAATGATCGGCCTTAGCTTCTTCATCGGATGCTACATGAGGAGCAAATCTCAGTAAATTCGAGAACTTAGCAACATAATCCTCAATATTCAGATTTCCCTGCTTTAAATTTGCAAACTCGATTCCCCTATCTTTCCTGTAAGAGGTAGGAAAGAAACGCTGAAAAAATTCAGATTTAAAAATATCCCAGGTAACAATCGTACCGCGACCCTCTAAAGCTTTCTTTGCCATGATCCACCAACTCTTAGCAACATCTAATAACTGATGAACAACTAATTTGATTCTACGATCATCTGGATACTCAAGATATTCAAATAATTGATCCATATTCTCCAACCAGTTCTCACACTCTAATACATTCTCGGTACCCTTCAACATCGGTGGGTGCAAAGACTGAAATCTGGCTAACAGTATCTCCATCGGAGTCGGAGTTATATCCATCTGATTATGAGTAGCACTGCCTTGATCTTGTGTCACTAGTATGTTCTGTCTATGTCTACCACGACCTCTACCTCGAGTAGCCATGTCTGATATACAATATATCAACACATATAAAATCACAAAATCATAATCATCTCAATCTTGTATCAATCATCTCTGGCTCTCGAGACTCAAAAATCTCAAAAATCACAAATAAAGCTCAACAATATAGTATCTCAATTATGATCGTGTATTTCACATTACGGCATAGTGAAAATGCTAGAAAAATTATCACATGATCAAGAAATTCGAACTGACTCGATCTACCCTGTTCCCAAATATCTTACGCTCTGATACCATCTAATGTGGGGCCCCGGGTCCGACATCTAATACTAATAATTAAAATTATAACAGACCAAATGATTGAGTAAAGTACATAATTTGTGGTTCACAAATCCACATAAACATCTTCAAAATAATTTAAAGGTCATAAATGTTTGAAATATAAATTTTAACATGCCAAAATAAAGTAGTGAACCAAAGTAATCCAAACATCATCAAATAGCTCCTAAGACCCGAGAATCTCACTCTAACTCGTATCTCGTCTCCTGGAGCTGGACTCTGGCATCCCAATCCTCGCCTCACCTACCGTCAAGCACAAGAAAACAAGAGGTAACCGACATGCCGGTGAATATAAACCCAGTATAATACAATCAATATCATATGAGAATTAAAATTTCACATAGTTCATATAAACTCATAAAGATGCAATATAATGCAATGTATGATCAGAAGCTGTGGGCTATCAATAAATCTCAAGATCAAGTGAATCATCTGGTCATAGGGTACTCAATGAAAGAGAATCCCCCAGCAACATCCACCAACTCATCCGCTCGAGATGGTTTGCTGTGTTCTACATTCCCAGGACTATGGTGCACCTATAGAGAGTGTTCAAGCCATAGCAGCGACCTCCGCATGCACTATGCCAACTCAACTTTAGCCCCATACGTCCAACAAATCAATAAATCAAGGCGACCTCCACCATATCAAATCTGAATTGAAAAGTGGCTCAATATGCAATGCAATGATGCATTTCAATCTCCTCAAGTCAATATCATAATAAGCTAATCTCAAAAGATCAATCATCAACAAATCACAAGTAATTCATCAAGCCATCGAATTTTCAATTTAAAATAAAAATGATACTTTTACCTCGTATGTTACCGACCGTAACATATCTTTCAAATATTACCAAAAGAAGGTCGAAATGTGTAGGTGAGAAGTCTTGAACCTCTGAATTATACTATAACTCAAGAACTTTGATCATCTATCAAAACAGAGTAATTTCTGTTCAAAATTCATAATTAATTCAATACTGCTTCGAATCAAGATCCGCAAATTGGATATTCAAGAAACCTCAAATCCCAACAATTGTGTTAAGAAGAAATCCGTATCATTTCTTAACCATAATATGCCATAAAAACATTCATTGAATAATTTTATCAAACACATGGCATGCGTGTTAAAGGGTTAGCTCCTTTACTTTGCCCTTAGTTTCAATTCTATTTCTTTTCAAAATATCAATACATATAATATACATAATCAATGATTTAAATGAGCTAAAATCAATTGAATCTTCATTTATCATATGCATATCTCATGAGATGCATTCAAATGAAGATTCTACTTACAACTACTTGAAGATTTGATAATCTTAACACCTTGACAATAATCCTACAACACAATAACAATAATAATTTCATCAATCATTATATTAACAACTTTACTTTAACACTCAAACCAAACAACCCATTGTTTTCCCTTCAATCACTAACCCAAGGAAATAAGCTTTCTTACCTTGCTTCTAAACTCTTGAGGAGAAGAACTTCTAATCTCCAAGAAAAGATTAAGGCTTCAATCAAAGATTAATGTTTTGGAAGAAATTGGATTGAAGGAGAAATGAGGAACCCTAGCTCTAAACCGATGGAGAGAAATGAGGATGAGAAGAAATGATACAAAAATCATTCCCCAATCTAATATATACCATCCAAACCTCAAAACACGTTTTTGAGTATGTTGCTGGGCGCGGTGGCACGTGATTTGGCGCAGCCGCGCGCCCCATACTGCCCAACACCAAAATTTTCAGCACCGGGCGCGCTAGGGCACCGGATCCTGCGCGATGACTTGTGGAATTCTGCCAAAAATGCATTTTTAACGTCCGAATTTGCAAAAATGGTCAACATGAAAGTTGTAGCTCTATGTCTTGTCTTGCATCTCCAATTAACCTCATGTCATTTGGAGGTCTGAGTAAAGAGTTATGTTCAATCTCCCAATGTGTCAGTGCAAGAACGACAATACACACGACACACTTCGGGCCACTTTTGTCTCGTCTTCCCTAATTATTTGACCAAAACTCAAAACATAAAAGTTATAGCCTTATGTCTTATCTTTCTAATGAAATAGCCTCACATCAATTGGATCAATATACAAAATATTATGCTAAAAACCACAACTACTACCACATTTTTCATACCGTTTCTGCACTTCCATTACCTATTTAGCTCAAATTCAACCTTTGATTCTACTTATCCATTATCTATTCCATTCTATAACATTTATTAACATTCATACCATAACGTAAAGCCATAAACCATCACAACTACTGCCACAATTTTATTTTTTTCAAAATTCGGGCATTACATGCATGTTTTTATTAAGTGATAGAAATACGAAATATTGAAGGACGTGAAGGGATTATGACTAATACGTTGATATTTTGGAGATATCGTGAGGGTTATGGTCCCAGTTGGAGCCCGACGATCGTATTTCCTTGGATACGGATACGAATACGAATACGTTAATATGTTAATACGTTGGCCAAGACCCAGTTGACCGGTGAGAGTGTTGTTGATGTCCCCGCCTCCCAGTACTGTGGTTTTTCTAGATGGATCCATCGTCCAATATGAATACGAATACGAGTCACAATCACGATTTGAATTCAACAAACACGAATATGAATATGAATATGTTGATATGAAAATATTTATGTTTAAAGTTTATGCATTAGTATGAAAATGTTATTTTAGTACAAGTATTTTTCACTGTTGTATGTGATCTGTATACGTATTATTTGTTATCAAAGATATGATGTGTTGAGTCTTTAGACTCACTAGGTGTGATTGATGCAGGTGACTTCAATACAGCAAATAAATTGTATGTGCCACACAGCTCATTTTATTGATAAAGATTGGAAACTGCACAAGAAAATCCTAATTTTTTTCCAATTAGTAGTCATAAAAGTGATTATATGGAAATTGCAATCACTAAGTGTTTGATTGATTGGGGTTTAGACAAAGTGTTCACTGTTACCGTTGATAATGTTAGTTCAAATGATACGACAGTGAAATAACTTTCAAAACAATTTAGCAAATGGGGAACTAATTTCATGGATGGTAGTCACCTTCATATTATAAGTGTTGCTCACATAATCAATCTTATTGTTCAAGATAGATTGAAAGAAGTTGGTGATTCCGTGAAACGTGTGAGACAAGCTTTGAGATACATTAGGCAATATCCTGCGAGGATAAACGATTCAAAGATTGTTGTAAAATTGAAAAAATAGATAGCAAAAAATCATTGTGTTTGGATGTCCCTACTAGGTGGAATTCGACCTATTTGATGTTGAATACAGCACAAGAATTTTAGAATGCTTTTGTGAGATATAGTTTTCTCGATCCTGAATTGTTGGATAATCTTCTTAATCATACTTGTGAAGATGGAAATATGTTGGTGCTTTTGCTAATGATAACCGGAAGAAAATAAGACACATGGTAAAGTTTCTTGAAACTTTTTATTACCTTAAGAGTATCGGGGTCATCATATGTTACCTCAAATGTTCACTTTCATGAAATTGTTGAAGTTGCTTGCATTTTGAAAATGTTAGTGGATGTTGATGATACTGATTTGAGTTGTATGGCGGAGAAGATGAAAGCTAAATTTGAAAAGTATTGGGGCGCTCCATAAAAGATGAATAAGATGATTTTTGTTGCTTGTGTGTTAGATCCTCGTTTAAAATTTGAGTATGTTGCTTTTGTTCTTTTGAGTATGTATGGAGAAGAGAAATGAGGGAAAATGATAGATGATCTAAAGCTCTATGTGATATCTTTAATAGATCGGTTCGGGTACCTTCGAGGATGCTTCAAACACAATATTCTCAATGAGCTGCTATAGCTAGTGTTCTAAGAATGTAAACACCAATGAATTAAATCGAGTTTGATTTTCAAACCAAGCGGAAAATACTCGAAATAATCCTTCGTTAAGAAAGCTGATCAGTTTAAGAGTTTTTTAGCTCGTGTAAATTGATTAACTGAAATAAGGAGGATCAGTTTGAGCTTGTATCAGTTCAGTTATGATGAGAACTCAACTGATCAAATCAGTTTAAAACAAAAGTTAAACAGTTAAATACACAAGCTATGTTTATGGATGTTCGGAGACTTCAACTGCTCCTATGTCTCCTCTTCTATCACATCGGGTAGGAATCCACTAGAAGACTTTGATTTATACAATGCCTTGTACAAACCCACTCAGCTTAGGACTTACCTTACTGCCTAATTGAACTCCTAGCCTAGACCGAAGGCAGCACCTTCCAACCAACACTTGTTTAAAGTCTATGTGTTAGAGACTACATACACAAGTTTATTGTCTTTGTGCAAGACTCACTCAGCTTTTCAATATGCTCAACTCTATGTATTTTTGAGTGATTGTGTGTGTGTGTGTGAGAACTGATTTATGAATACAATAAGAAAGTGTTCTCACACACTAAGAGAATTGTGCTTCTAATCTAAGCTGATAACACGTTGAAGTGTTCTCTTAAATCTGGGTCGATTGCTTCTTGTAAGCTGATATGCATTAAGCGTGCCCTCTCTTCTTTTATCTTCACAAACTTATCTTATGTCTTCACTGATCTTCATCTTCTATTTATAGGCGAGAAGCTTGATCGTACAGTGAGACTCAATAATAGTATCAGTTGCATTTTGAATTCGTTTCCTTGATATTCTTGTCCTTTCTGACAGCCATTCTGGAACGTTTTTGCCTTTAAGCTCTGATGCAGCGTCCATTATTGTCCTTTGACTTGAGAATTGCCTTTATACCCATGGGCTCTTCATCAGTTGAACTCTTTATCAGCTGGCCGGGCTTCTGAAGGCCTTCTGCTGAACCACCTATCAATTGAAAAATCAGTTGAACTGGTCATTGATATTTCAGTTGGACTAGTTCAGTTTGGGCAATCAGTTGGCACTTTCAGTTTGCATCTCGATACCTTCAGTTTTGGTAGGAAAATTCATTAGAAATAAAATAACAAATTTTGTTAACATCAAAATCAAGATTGCGAACATAAAATATTCAAACATATCTTTATATGATTAGTATCGAAGGAGAACTTCAAAAGAATTTCAGTCTGCATCATCTGCTTCAGATACTAAAACAATTGACAATGACATGTCAAGTTCTGGAAGTGCACATAAAAAAAACTTTAATTCAACAAGAATACTTGAGGCACAGAGCCATGTGTGGAATTATTGTGGGGACCCGGACACTAATCATCTTCTTAATCGTCATTGGGATAAATGGATCAATTAATTAATCTGGGTCTAATTTTTTTTTTAAATTTTCGGAACGTAATGTAATTCAATCTAATATACATATCAGTATAAAAGTACAAGTCTTGTACAAGAAACATCAAACTCAAACTAAGGTTCAACAACTAAATGTCAAGTGCTGAATCATATCTATAGCAACGTCAAAGTCCGTAGTCTCCACTCTAATCACGATCTCTCATCATCTCCTCGACCCTGATCATGTCCCACCTGTTGCCATGCACACATACAAACACGACAACAGCTGGATAACTCCGGTGAGAATAAAATCCCAGTATAAGCAATGTATACATGCGATGCATAAAATCATATACAAAAGCATAAACCATATATTAAGAACATGAATCATAATTTATGACATATTAGTGAATATAGATAAAACTTTCTAACTCGTCATCTCCGACTCGACTCATCTCTAATCTAGGGATCCCAGTTCCTGGACATTAACACATGTATCGAATCTCAGCGATAGGAGTCGATCCGCCCCTAAGAAATCTCGATATAAGTCAATAATACAGTCTCTTGGCATATCCGCCAAAGCTATCTTATGACAATGTGCAATGGGCCAATGACCACTCTATCACTGTCTGGCCCTTCTGTCAATGACTCTCGCTCAATAGCTATCGGTTATTTTCTACTTTCTATAAATCAATAGATTAATCATATCAATGTCAAACAATTGCAATAAAATAAAGTATGTGGTTTTAGGGAAACTAGAGTCCAATCTGACTCAAGTTAATCTCCCGGTTCAACATTGATTTATACCTTTCGTTCGTAGTCTCGGTCTGAAGAATTGAAAATTCTGAATTCAAGACTGTCTCTGTCAATCTGAAATGACATATTGAGAATAGTAATATCAACATTCCATTCCCAATTCAATACTAAATCCGATCAATCTGAATCTAATTCAAAATTAACAGCATAACGGCACAATCTCGATATCCCCGTCAATACAATATCAACAGATATCAATTACAAATCATAACCAATATCCGATACAATCTAGAATCAGTCAATAATCCAAATCTGTTCAATTTCCAATTAATATAATCAGAAAATCATAACAATTCCATAATCAATCTGTTCTTCGATCTGACTTCGATTCTACGATGTCTAACATATCCAGAACACCACATAATGATCAAATAATAATTCCTCCAATATCATAATTTCAAATGATAACAGAACTCAATGAAACTTACATCCTTGTGTAGATCTTGGCGAGAGGATCTCAGAACTGTGCTCGGATTAAAAATCAGATCGCCGGTAGTTGAAAAATCAAATTTCTAACACACGAAGAAGCTTGAGGGTTTATGCTATGGTTCTCTCAATTCTCGTTTCACCCCTCAATAACTATTTTTAATTCCATTTCAATCCTAATTAATTACATAAACCGTGGAATCTAATTCATCATTCCAAAATTCATAAATTAAATAATCTCGGATTAAAATGATATAATCTCGGGCCTTACAATTCTCCCCCTCTAAGACATGATTTCGTCCTCAAAATCGTAGGTAGTCAATTCATATCAGATAAGAAGAAATAACAGAAGCTAAAATAAAAGACTCACATCAGTGAAATAACTCTGGGAATTCCTGTCTCATATCTGATTCAGTCTCCCAAGTAGCTTCCTCGATGCCATGACGAGTCCACTGGACTTTCACAAGAGGAATAATCTTCGTTCTGAGTTGTTTTTCTTTACGATCAATAATCTGGATTGGTTTCTCGATGTAACTCAGAGATTCATCAAGTTCTGCCTCGTCTGGCTGAATAATGTGAGAATCATCAGGGAGATACTTCCGCAGCATAGATACATGAAAGACATCATGTATTCTAGATAGAGAAGGCGGTAATGCGAGTCGATAGGCACGATCTCCTATCTCCTAGAGAATCTCGTACAGCCCAATATATCGTGGAGACAGCTTCCCTTTCTTGCCAAATCTGACAACTCCTCTGAAAGGTGAAATCTTTAAAATTACTTGGTCTCCTGCCTCAAATACCAACGGTCTACGTCGAACATTGACATATTTGGCTTGTCTGTCTTGAGCTGTCTTCATTTTCTTCTGAATCAGCTTCACTTTTTCTGTCAAATCTCTAATCATATCAGGTCCAAACTCAGGTACCTCAGAGATATCATCCCAATACAGAGGGGATCTGCACTTCTTACCGTACAATGCTTCAAACGGAGCCATCTCAATACTCGTCGATAGCTGTTATTGTACGAAAATGCCAACTAGTGCTAAAATCAAGCACTACAGCTCTCAGCATATCTTCCAGTGTCTGGATAGTCCGCTCTGACTGTCAGTCGGTCTGTGGATGATATGCGGTACTCAGATGTAACATCGTACCTAGATCCTGCTGCAAACTCTGCCAAAAGTGTGAAGTAAACCGAGGATCACGGTCTGACGCAATCGACTTCGGCACTCCGTGCAATCTGACCACTTCTCTGACATAGATTTCTGCCATTTGGTCATATCTGTACGTCATCTGATACGGAATGAAGCATGCTGATTTGGTCAATCTGTCAATCACGACCCAAATCGCATCACAATCTCTGAAGGAACGTGGTAACTGCGTCACGAAGTCCATGGAAATGTGATCCCATTTCCATTCAGGAATCGATAAACTGTGCAGTAGACCTCCTGGTTTCTTTCTTTCCGCTTTCACCTGTTGGCAATTCAGACACTTTGAAACAAATTCTGCAACATCAGTCTTCATTTGTTTCCACCAAAACTGTCCTTTCAAATCATTGTACATCTTTCTGCCACCAGGATGAATGCTAAAACGACTGCTGTGCGCTTCTGCCAGTATCCGCTGTCTCAATTATGAAACATTCAGAACAACGATACGATTGTTCATATACAGTACATCATCACTTACCTGATACTCTAATCTGACCATCTCAATTGAGTTTTGTACATTCTGATCAACTTTCTGAGCCGCTTTAATTTTCAAAATCAGCTCTGGTTCGGCTTGAACATCATATAATCTCATCGGTCTATAATCTGTCTCAAATACCAATCCAGAAAAACAGCAATCTTCTATCAAATTTGAAACATTTATTGTCGATAAGGACAAAGAACATACCTTACGACTCAGTGCATCAGCTGCTGCATTGGACTTTCCCGGATAGTACTTGATTTCACAATCGAAATCTTTCAGCAAATCAAGCCATCTTCTTTGTCTCATATTCAATTCAGACTGTGAAAACAGATATTTCAAGCTTTTATGATCAGAATAGATTTCGAATTTCTCACCGTACAGGTAATGTCACCAAATCTTCAAGGCAAGGACAATGGCCGCCAATTCAAGATCATGAATTGGATAGCGAGTCTCATGTGGCTTCAACTGTCTCGAAGCATAGGCAATGACATGCCCTCGCTGCATCAACACACAACCCAACCCTCTGTGAGAAGCGTCACAATATACAACAAAATCACCAGTACCTGACGGAATAGTCAACACCGGAGCACTGGTCAATCTCTTCTTTAACTCAACAAAACTGGACTCACACTCCTCAGACCAGACAAATGGAGCATTCTTCTGAGTTAACTGCGTAATAGGTTTAGCAATACTCGAGAAATCTTTAATGAATCGGCGATAATATCCTGCCAAACCCATAAAGCTGCGTATCTCTGGTACATATGTCGATCTCGGCCAACTGATCACAGCCTCAACCTTACTACGATCAACTGAAATTCCATCACCAGATATGATGTGACCCAGAAATACAACCTGTCTCAGCCAAAACTCACATTTCGACAGTTTGGCATACAATTTCTCAGCCCTCAAAATTTTCAACACAGTTCTCAGATGTTCAGCATGTTCTATCATATTCTTCGAATAAATCAAAATATCATCGATGAATATAATCACAAAATCATCAAGATATTTCTGAAACACACGGTTCATTAATCCCATAAACACAGCTGGAGCATTTGTTAAACCGAAAAGCATCACAATAAACTCATAATGTCCACACCTGGTTCTAAACGCTGTCTTCAAGATATCAGGATCTATGACTCTCAGCTGATGATATCCAGATCTCATATCGATCTTGGAGTAAACAGATGATCCCTGCAACTGATCAAACAAATCATCTATACGAGGCAATGGATATTTATTCTTTACCGTAGCCTTGTTCAGTTGCCGGTAGTCAATGCAAAGTTTCATTGAACCATCTTTCTTCTTCACAAACAACACTGGAGCACCCCAAGGAGAAACACTCGGTCTGATGTAACCCTTAGCCACTAAGTCTTCTAACTGCTCTTTCAATTCTTTCAATTCAATTGGTGTCATTCTGTACGGAGCTCTAGAAATCGGAACTGTACCTGGCATCAATTCAATGCTGAAATCTATTTCTCGAATCGGAGGCAATCCCGGAATCTCGTCGGGGAAAACAGTCTGCAAACTCGTATACCACTGGAAAATCAGCCAATGATGGGCTCGGTTTCAGTAAATCAACTGAATAGACAAGGAATCTCTCCGCTCCTTTCTGCAATAATCGAGTCATAGACAATACGGATATCAAAAGAATTCTAGATCGAGAACCCTTACCGTAGAATTTCCACTCATCAGCCATATCCGGTTTGAATCTCACAATCTTGTGAAAACAATCAACAGTAGCTCTGTACTTGGTCAGCATATCGATATCGATAATACAGTCAAACTCAGACAACCCAAGCACAATATAGTCTAACTCAATCTCATGCCCGTCATACTGTAGCATACAATGTTTCACATACTTCACTGATATCAAACCTGTCCCCAAAGGAGAAAAGACAGACACTACAGCAGATAATGACTCAATAGGCAAATAATGCATCAATGCAAATCGTTCAGATATGAATGTATGCGATGCATCAGTATCTATGAATACATATGCAGGATAACCCGAAATAAAGTAGTTACCTGCAACAACATCGTCAGGTGCGTCGTGAGCCTGCTCCTCTGTCAAGGCAAATACTCTGGCCTGCTGTCTAGGAGGCTGGCTAACAGTCTGGCTTCCTCCTGGCCTCTGCTGTGACTGGATCAATGGTGCTGGCTGAAAAGAGTGAACAGCTGATGGTCGTCTCCCTGTCTGAGCCACTGATCCAGATGACTCTGCTCCCTGGAATCCCTGGGAACCTCTCTGGGGACAAACTCTGGCAAAATGTCCTTGCTGTCTGCATATACGGCAACTGCCAACCACTCCTCGACACTGCTCTGTGGAATGTCTCCCTCCACAAGTGCTGCAATAAGCTCCTGTATAACTCTGGCCCTGACCGGTCTGTCTCGAGCCACTAGAACTGGATGAACTGCTTCCAGATCTCTTGAACTGTTTCCCTCTAGCTTTCAACTGATCTTTCCTTCCACTGCCATTGCCACTCTCAAATCTGGGAGGAGGTTGTGGAAACTGAGCTGAGGATGGTTGCTGTGGTCTCGGTGCTTGTGCAACATACGAAGCTTCTTTCTGTCTAATCAGACCAGCTTCGGCTCCCTTTGCTCTATTCAAGGCATCAGTAAAGTTGTTTGGTCGTCCAGTGTTCACCAATGTAAAAATGTCAGGATTCAGACCATTGATAAACTGATCAGCAACAGCTTCGTCGTTTTCAGCCACATGTGGAGCAAATCTCAACAAGGTAGAGAATTTGGCCACATACTCTTCAATGTTCACCTGACCCTGTCTCAAATTTGCAAACTCTGCTCCCTTGTCCTTTCTATACGACACTGGAAAGAATCTCTGATAAAATTCAGTTCTAAATACATTCCAGGTAATAGTCATACCTCGATGCTCCAGTGCTCTCTTCGTCGTAATCCACCAATTCTTTGCGACGTCATGCAATTGGTGCCCAATCAATTTCACTCTCCGCTCATCGGTGTAATCCAAGGACTCAAACAGCATCTCAATATCATCTAGCCAACTCTCACAATCCACTGAATTCTGAGTACCTTTCAGAGTCGGTGGATGGAACGACTGAAATCTCTTCAGCAATGTTTCCATCGGTGTTGCTGTCACATCCATTGGAGGATTCGAAGTGCTACCCTGTTCTGGTATTCTTCGAGGAGGCATATCTGATTATCAAAAGGGTTAGCAACCAAATACAACAAATCTGTTTCAGTCCTCCTCCGATCATCTTACTGCTGATCAAGAATCGATTCTGATTCATTCTCAATAACACATGTTTCCAAATCAAGTCAGATAAACATGCATTATAAAGCAGTAGAACATAAAAGATTGCTAGCATGTAAAAGCAAGGAAGAAAACTCAATCTACCCCGCTCACTAGCTCTTATCTCAATCTAGAGGATCTATCGCTCTGATACCACCTGTTGTGGGGACCCGGACACTAATCATCTTCTTAATCGTCATTGGGATAAATGGATCAATTAATTAATCTGGGTCTAATTTTTTTTTTTTAAATTTGCGGAACGTAATGTAATTCAATCTAATATACATATTAGTATAAAAGTACAAGTCTTGTACAATAAACATCAAACTCAAACTAAGGTTCAACAACTAAATGTCAAGTGCTGAATCATATCTATAGCAACGTCAAAGTCCGTAGTCTCCACTCTAATCACGATCTCTCATCATCTCCTCGACCCTGATCCTATCCCACCTGTTGCCATGCACACATACAAACACGACAACAGCCGGATAACTCCGGTGAGAATAAAATCCCAGTATAAGCAATGTATACATACGATGCATAAAATCATATACAAAAGCATAAACCATGTATTAAGAACATGAATCATAATTTATGACACATTGGTTAATATAGATAGAACTCTCTAACTCGTCATCTCCGACTCAACTCATCTCTAATCTAGGGATCCCGGTTCCTGGACATTAACACATGTATCGAATCTCAGCGATAGGAGTCGATCCGTCCCTAAGCAATATCGATATAAGTCAATAATCCAGTGTCTTGGCATATCCGCCACGGACTTGGCATATCCGCCAAAGCTATCCTATGACAATGTGCAATGGGCCAATGACCACTCTATCACTGTCTGGCCCTTCTGTCAATGACTCTCGCTCAATAGCTATCGGTTATTCTCTACTTTCTATAAATCAATAGATTAATCATATCAATGTCAAACAATTGCAATAAAATAAAGTATGTGGTTTTAGGGAAACTAGAGTCCAATCTGACTCAAGTTAATCTCCCGGTTCAACATTGATTTATACCTTTCGTTCGTAGTCTCGGTCTGAAGAATTGGAAATTCTGAATTCAAGACTGTCTCTGTCAATCTGAAATGACATATTGAGAATAGTAATATCAACATTCCATTCCCAATTCAATACTAAATCCGATCAATCTGAATCTAATTCAAAACTAACAGCATAACGGCACAATCCCGATATCCCCGTCAATACAATATCAACATATATCAATTACAAATCATAACCAATATCCGATACAATCCAGAATCAGTCAATAATCCAAATCTGTTCAATTTCCAATTAATATAATCAGAAAATCATAACATATCCATAATCAATCTGTTCTTCGATCTGACTTCGATTCTACGATGTCTAACATATCCAGAACACCACATAATGATCAAATAATAATTCCTCCAATATCATAATTTCAAATGATAACAGAACTCAATGAAACTTACATCCTTGTGTAGATCTTGGCGAGAGGATCTCAGAACTGTGCTCGGATTAAAAATCAGATCGCCGGTAGTTGAAAAATCAAATTTCTAACACACGAAGAAGCTTGAGGGTTTAGGCTATGGTTCTCTCAATTCTCGTTTCAGCCCTCAATAACTCTTTTTAATTCCATTTCAATCCTAATTAATTACAAAAACCGTGGAATCTAATTCATCATTTCAAAATTCATAAATTAAATAATATCGGATTAAAATGATATAATCTCGGGCCTTACAATTATGGTGCTAAGTCAGAGTTTGACAAATATCTTGGTGAAGAAATAGAGCCTGAAAATGAAAATTTTGATATCTTGCTTTGGTGGAAAGTTAACAAGCCTTGATTTTTTTTTCTTGCTGAAATGGCTAGTGATGTGTTAGCAATTCCTATTTCTACTGTGGCGTCACAAAGTGCATTAAGTACTAAAGACGTGTGCTTGATCCATTTAGGAGTTCGTTAACTCCTAAATTGGTGCAAGCTCTTGTTTGTACGCAAGACTGGATTCATAATGAATCTTTACATATCACAGTAGAAGAAGACATAGATAAGCTCGAGAAATTTGAAGACGGTAAAAGTTACATATGTTTTTATATTAATGTGACAAATATTTTATTTTTTAGTGGATAAAAATAATTTTTTTCAGATTTGGCCAACTTGGGAAGAGTTGTTCCTTGTATGACTGATATGTACGTAATTGCATCTAGCAATCAGGTATGATAAATTTATTTATATTAAATTTTTGTATTAATATTAGGAATTTATGATTTATAGACTTTCATATTTGATTGTTGATTTAATATTTAGTGGGATGATTATTTGGGCGTTTTTTTAAGATGTTGCATTGGTTTAATATTTAGTAGACAATATGGCATCAACTTCTTGGATGACCTCCCATCTTCCTTCGGAATTGCGACGCCATCATCAAGCATCATCTTCATTAACTTTTTTTCTTCATATTTTTTGACTTTATTGCTATGATTTGAATATGTGTGTTTATGAATCTAAATTAAATTTTTGAATAACTTTATGTTTTATTTCACTGTATAATATATTATTAATTAAACCGAAGAGGCCGAACCGTATAAACTAGTCCATTACATTACCGAACCGAAACCGAACCGAATTACGATTTTTCGATTTCGGATTACATAATTCAAAAACCGAAAAAAATAGATATATTAAAACCGAACCGACCGATGAACACCCCTATACGAAACAATCAAACTACAACTTCGATCAATTGCGATACACTTCACGAGCATATTCTCAAGTTTACAGATCACACATTT
Source organism: Primulina tabacum (assembly GCF_025594145.1). Taxonomy (NCBI): domain Eukaryota; kingdom Viridiplantae; phylum Streptophyta; class Magnoliopsida; order Lamiales; family Gesneriaceae; genus Primulina; species Primulina tabacum. The sequence continues at coordinate 18,132,450 of NC_134550.1, forward strand.
AAGCTCTATAATTATTGTACTTATCAGTAGCATTCAGGCTACCAGTTGGAGCTTCTTTCAGTTTATAATTGTATAAGAGTTGTTACACTAAAAGTTTCAGTTTGGCAGTGTAAGACCAACTGAAGTGGATTATTACAATTTACGGTAATATATCAAAGTTTTTTAGTGAAATCATATCCTCGTGATAGAAGATGTGACATAAGAGCATTTGAAATCTCCAAACATCCAGAAAAATTCCATGTGTTCATCTCATTCATCATTTCAGTTTATACAAGTATTCAATCTATATTTCAGTCTCATTCTGCATTACTTTCAGTTGACTGATATATATCGACAAACAAGATTTTAGGATCAATTTCTCAAATAACTGATTTACATTCCAGAAAAAAATTTCAAAAATCCCAAGTGTTTATTCAAAACCTCTTTCTAAACACTTTACCTACCTTAATCGATCCTAAAACTATTCAAAATTTTATATTTACATAAAAAATTTGATGATAAAATTCATTAAATCAATAAAAAAAATTATTTATAAATAGTAATAAAAATGGATACAAAGTAATTAAAATATGGTAAAAAGAGCACAATATTTTGTTAAATAGAAATGGAGAGCAATATATTTCGTAAGCAAAAACAATTTTTTTAAAAAAAACATTCCACAAAATAGAAAGAATGGTCCCATTTTTCATGTATTTCTTTTTTAAAAAAATTAAATTATTCCCACGCATGGTCATTTACTTATATTTAATATTCAAACAGTGGAAAACATAAAAATGTGTTCAAATTGGACCATCACACAATGCACCATAAGTTAGCTACTGGCCTTCAAGGACAATAATTCCATGAATTCATAATACTTTAGTCCGTTATCTTTTATTACTGACAGCACATTTCAGAGTCATCAGATATCACGATTCACCAGAGGTCATCAAATATTTTTATTAGCCATCCCAATCGTCCGGATTGAATTATATTGCACTTTTTTTTAATATTTTATAAAAATCACGATTAAAAATAATAATTATAAACTACACCACATACACACAGTTCGATTATTTTTTTTTTTACCAAGAATCACACAACATCCGTCTGACTAATACGTTTATCATAATATTTGACCTAAGACTATAATAATTTGTAAACAATATATTAAATTTAAAAAACCTTCATTAACTAAATCTAAGCGTTCTTTAAAAAAAATTATTACTCATACAAAAATATCTCATCTTCTTCTTAATTATTATTCATATAATCTTTTATTAAATATTTATTTCTTTCTCTACAAATATTTTTTTTGAAGTTTTAAAGTTCAAAAAATAACAAAATAGTAGAAATGACATTTTGTTGTGAGTGTGTTATATTGCTAAATTATTAACTTAGTTTTGAATCTTGATTATTGTTTTATCTAATTTTATCTATGTACGATTTGAGCTATATTTTATATTTGAAATGCAGTATGTTGTTATTATTTTCGAATCAATCCAAATATATATTCCAATATTTTTCATTTAAAAAAACTACAAACTGACTTCAACCATCTGAAACCGCTTAAAATCGTAAAACTATTTTTAATGTAAAACAACGATTTTTTTTTTTAAAATATTAAGCAACCGCATATGACAATTCGATTTTAAACAAAAAAAAAACTGCAAAATCTTGCCGTATTCACCCCTAGTTATCACAAACTGCAAAATCGTCCGCGCACAAACATATGTATATACACATATATATAAATATAATAGTTGATACTTCTTAGTAATTTCTCATATTATAATAGCATAAATTAAGTTAGCAAACTACATATCATAATATTAGATTATCTGGCAAGGATTTCTTGATCTAGTGATAAGAGTGGGGTCTAAAACCTAAGTATTTAAATATATTGATATCCCAATAAGGATTCGGGTCATCATTAACCCGGTTTATTACTGGGATAGTTCGTATCAAAGCCACTTGCCGGGTACTCTCCTCAAATACCCGGGTATTACACCTCTTCCCGGGCAATCATCTTTGCAACCCGGGCTCTCAAGCCAATAGCTAGGATCTCAAGCAAACACCCGGGTACCCTACTACTCGGGCCACCTCGAAACTTGCACCATACTCGAGTGTGATTGATACAGGCAGTCTGATCTGTCAGAACCACTTGGGCTTGGAATGTCCTAGAAGTTATCAGGAGCTACAAGTATGGGTAGCCGACTTGACATATTTAGTAGGTGGCTCTGGAATCGAGGTACCTACCCCATTTTCTAATATAAATAGCAGGTATTAATGTCAGTTATGGATTCTGAAATCCTTCAAGTCTCAAGCACTTACATATTTTCTCAAATATTGCTTGTGTTCATCTAAAAACCTGCTGACTTTAGCATCGGAGTGGCTACGCCGGACACCCCTCCGGCGCCCCTTCACGAGTTTCTTTCTTAGTTTCAGGTATTGTTGTTGCCATCATCTTCACTCAAATTCCCAAACACTATAAATTACTGATTTGATCTGTTGGAGCCCCTTACCCGGTTCATTTATTTCAGCAAGGTCACATCATTGGCGCCGTATATGGGAAACTTGAGGCTAAGACGTTGATATGGCTCGTGCGCGAAGAACTAACTAGGATAATTCCGGGGTTCATGATGATGATGCTCGAGCTTCGGGACAAGGTGGTGGTGCTCCTACCACAGGACCCAATCTTATTGCCACGACACTGGAGGTTTTGGCTTGATTGATCTTTGAAGCAGTGAATAAGGCCATGGCCCGTAGAAATCATTCACGCCAGGCTACTCCTCCAAGAGAAGAGCAGGAGAATGAGCAGGAGCAGCAGCAGGAGTTGAGTGAGGAGGAGGAGATGAGGAGAGAGGACGAGGAGTCTACTGCCGGGTCCAAATCTCCAACTGTAGCGGAGGAATTGTTGGAGTTAAGGCAAAAGATGAAGGTCCTGGAAGGGCAGTTGGAGAGCCGGAGTACTTCCCGAGAAATCACCAAAGGATGCCCATTTGCTGAAGCCATTGTCCAGGAACCTCTTCCCGGGAACTTCAAATCTGCCAAGATAAAGGATTACGATGGTAATACAGATCCCGAAGAACACCTGGCCAGGTTTGAGAATATGGTCATGTTACACTGTTACACTTATCGAATCAAGTGTAAGGTGTTCCTGACAACCTTGGTAGATTTTGCTCAGAGGTGGTTTGAGGGATTGGCTCCTCAAAGTATTCATTTCTTCAAAGATATCCAGAAGGTGTTTTCACAACATTTCAACAGCAGTAAAAAGTACAGAAAGACTGTTTTAATCACTTTGAAGTTAAGTAGAGCCCGGAAGAAAGTCTGAGGGCTTACAACAGAAGATTTAATAGAGTGGCTCTTGACGTTCCTACTTGTGCCACTGAGACAAAGACGACTGCATTCACCCAAGGCTTGAGGGAGGGTGAATTTTTCAAGTCATTGACTAAGAAAGTGCCCGGGGACTTCGAGGATTTAAAATCCCGGGAAGAAAAATACATCAATATGGAGAAAGTCCAGAAGCAGAAGAGAGAGGCTGTGAGGAAGGAAAGAGGAGATCAGGTATCTAAGCCCGAGGAGAAGGGATAGAGAAGGGATAATCCAGGGCATTTTTCTCACCATGTGCCCCTAAAGATTGCCCGAGAGAGGGAGATACAGGAATGCAGTAGAGATCTGGCCACAGATTATCAGCTATGCCAGCCCTAGAAGAGAGGATTCTGAACTCTCCACAAAGTGTGCTACCACAACACCGAGGACTGTAAAACATTGAAGGAAGACTATGCCATGCCTCCCGCCACGGGACGCAATCAAGCCAACAAGAGACCGAGATTGCTACCTTAGACATCTCGACAGCCAGGATCTAGTGCCCGGGGAGGAGATGTAAGGGGCAATGTAAGGAATGAGCCCGGGAGAACGAGGGAGCCCGAGCCTGAGAGAAAGAAGAATTCGCCCCATACCATGGGGTTAATCAAAATGATTTCTGAAGGATCCACTGATGGTGACTCTAATCGGGCGAGGAAATCCAGGAGTAGGAGGGACTGCATGGAGGTGGAAGGGATGAGGGGAAATGAGGCGGTGATCAGTTTCGGCCCGGAAGATTTAAAGGGGGTGAATCTACCCCACAATGATGCCCTGGTGATCCAAGCTCGGGTGACAAATTATGACATTTTGAGGGTCTTTATTGACTTGGGCAGCTCTGTAAATGTAATTTTTAAAGATGCCTTTGTGCAGAAGGATTTGCAGGGTTATCATTTGGAAGTTGTGGAAACTGCACTCTTTGGCTTTGCTGGCCATGTGTTTTACCCAGAAGGAGAGATTGTCTTGCCACTGACTCTAGGCTCCCAAGATCTCAAAAAGACAGTGATAACATCTTTTACTGTGGTGGACTCCCCATCATCATACAACATCATTTTGGGGAGGCCAGCTATGAACGAGTTAAAAGCCGTGGCATCCACCTACCACCAGAAGATCAAATTTCCTGTGAGAGCCTGGGTAGGAGAAGTCCGGGGAGATCAACCCTCTTCCCGAAAATGCTATGTAGAAGCAATTCGAGCTGATCAGAGCAAAACTAGGAGGGAAGGGAAGAAAGCAAGAGTGGATGAAGGAGGAGGAAGAGTAGTGGAGAAGGGAGAGGTACATTTTGTGGCAGAAGAGGAACGGGAGATGATAGAAGTCGGACCAGGGCAGCAAATCCGAGTGGCTCGGGACCTCAGTTCATCCACCCGGGTTAGTTTGATCAATTGTTTAAAAGCTAATATTCATGTGTTTGCCTGATCCCAACAGGAGTTGACATGGATCTCACCTTTGATATCGGAGCATCAATTGAATATTCTCCCAGAATCTCACCTGGTGAAACAAAAGAAGAGGCACTTTGGTCCTGAGAAGGAAAAAGTTATTAATGAACATGTGAAAGATCTGTTGAAGGCCGGCAACATTCGAGAAATTCAATTTCCTACATGGCTTTCGAATGTGGTTCTGGTACCTAAGTCCACCGGGAAGTGGAGAATGTGCGTGGATTTCCGCGACCTCAACAAAGCTTCCCCCAAAGACCATTACCCGCTGCCCAGGATTGACCAACTGGTGGATTCCACCTCATGCTTTGAACTGCTGAGTTTCATGGATGCCTACCAGGGATATCAACAAATTCTCATGAACAGAGTCTTTGAAAAGAAACTGGACCGGAATGTGGAGGTATACGTGGATGATATCTTGGGCAAGTCTAAAGAGGTGGCACATTTCATCATTGATCTGGAGGAAACCTTTGCCACTCTAATGCATTACGGGATAAAGCTCAACCCTGCCAAATGTATTTTTGGTGTGAAAAGTGGCAAGTTTTTGGATTTCATATTTACTGACCGGGGGATTGAGGTAAATCAGGAAAAATTCAAATTCGTGTTGTGCTTGCCATTTCCCCGATCTGTCAAAGAAGTACAGAAGTTGACCGGGAGGATTGCTTCCTTGTCTCGATTTATATCCCGATCAGCACACAGGAGTTATCTCTTTTTTCAGGTTCTAAGGAAAGCCCAACAATTCGGGTGGGATGAGAAATGTGAACAGACCTTCCAACACTTGAAGATTCACCTTGCAGAGCTCCCTGTATTGGTGAAGACGAAGCCCGGGGAAAAGCTATTCTTTTATCTGTCTACTACGGAGTATGCTGTCAGCTCGGTTCTAATAAAAGAAGAAGGCTCTGATCAAAAGCCTGTCTACTATGTCAGCCATGCCTAAGAGGCCCCAAGCTCCGTTACAGTGAAATAGAGATGATTGCTTTGGCCTTGATCATGACCGCCCGGAAGCTACGAACTTACTTCCTGTCACATCAAATCATTGTTTTTACCAATAGTCCTCTTGGCAGGATCATGATTCATTCAGAATTATCCGGGTGGATGATCAAGTGGACAGTAAAGTTGGAAGAATATGACATTGAATACAAGCCTCGGGTTGCCATCAAAGCGCAAGCCTTATCAGATTTCTTATCCGAAATGGTTCAATCCGAGGAAGAAGAAGTATGGAGAGTGTTTATGGATGGGGCATCTAGCCTTGCTGGTTGTGGAGTAGGGGTAGTAATAATATCTCCCTCGAGAGAAAAGATTAAATTGACATTAAGGATTGATTCCCGGGTAACCAATAATGAGGCCAAGTATGAAGTTGTCCTCGCCGGTATCCGAGCTGCCCGGGAAGTTGGAGCTTCCCGGATTATTCTATACTCTGATTCACAATTAACCACTCAACAGATAAATGGTGTTTATGAAGCTAAGGATGACAGGATGATCAAATATCTACAGCTCATTCAAGCCCAAGCAGAACCCTTTGTTGATTGGAGTATTGAACAAATACCCCGAGAGGAAAATCGAGAGGCTGATGCTCTGGCAAAAATGGCTGCTTCACTATTGGAAGTTAGTACCCGAGAAGTCTTGCACGTTTCCCGGTTGGTCCTTTCTATTGAAGAAGAAGCATTATCAACATTAGAGGATTCCTGGATGACACCCCTGATAAAGTTCATTATGAACAAAGAGCTGCCCGAAAACAAAGCCCGAGCTCAAAATATCAAGAGACAAGCTTCCAGATTTGTTCTCTTAAATAATGTTTTGTACAGGAGATCATTCCAGGGACCTCTATTAAAATGCTTATCTGAGGAAGAAATAGATTATGTCCTCCGAGAGATTCATGAAGGATGTTATGCTGAGCACCTCGGAGGGATATCTTTGGTCCGGAAGACAATACTTGTCGGGTTCTGGTGGCCAACTCTTAGCGAATATTCTACCCGAGTGGTACGGGCTTGCGCAGGGTGCCAACACCACTCAAATTTTCAACATATCCCGGCCACTCTTATAAAGCTTGTTTGGGCATCTTGCCCCTTTGATCAATGGGGTATGGATATTGTGGGCACCTTCCCAATTGCCCGGGCTCAGAAAAAATTCTTGCTAGTGGTTGTTGATTATTTTTCCAAGTGGGTGGAAGCTGAACCCTTGGCTAAGATCACTGAGCAGGAAGTTTTGAAATTTCTGTGGAAGAACATTGTGTGCCGGTTTGGAGTTCCCAGAAGACTGATCTCAGATAATGGAAGACAGTTCCAGGGCGAAGAGATTACATCATGGTGCCGGAAAATGAAGATCACTCAATCTTTCACCTCTATTGCCTATCCTCAAGCTAATGGCCAAACAGAAGTTGTCAATAGAATTATTGTACAAGCACTGAAAACAAGGCTACAGGGCAATGGAAAAGATTGGGTGGAAGAATTACCCAGTGTTCTCTGGGCATACAGAACCACTCCCCGGGAACCTACTCAATAAACTCCTTTCAACTTGGTATATGGTTCTGAAGCAGTCCTTCCAGTTGAGATCGGGCAAACTTCTTCCCGGGTAAAATCTTACCCGGATGACAATGATCAAAGCCGGACTATGGAGTTGGATTTGGTGGAAGAAAAGAGAGACCGAGCATTCATTCGAATGGAAGAAATCATATAAGAGGAAGGTCCGAATCCGAGACTTCCAAGTAGGAGATTTAGTCATGAAGAAAGTCAATCCTGCCGGGGATGTTGGGAAGTTGGAAGCACGGTGGGAAGGACCCTATAAGATAACCCGGAGGGTCAGTACGGGATCTTTTTATCTGGAAGATGCCCAGGGCCGTCTTCTGAAAAGTCCTTGGAATGTATTTAATTTGAAAAAGTACTATACATGACAGATATAATTATTTGATGGAAGAAATAAATGAAAGATCTATTTTCTCAGAGAAAAAGTGTTATGAATGTTTCTTTTATCTTATCCCGGGAGGTACTAGGTCCCGGTTATTAAAGAAAAAGCCCAGGGCACTACACTCTGGCTCAGGGCACCACACCTCGACCATTCCCAAGTCCCGGGACATGCTCTCGGCCCAAGGCTCCGTACTTTGGTTCTTAAAAAGCCCAGGGCACTACACCCTGGCTCGGGGCACCACACCTCGACCATTCCCAAGTCCCGGGACATGCTCCTCGGCCCAAGGCTCCGTACCTTGGTTCTTAAAAAGCCCAGAGAATTACACCCTGGCTCGGGGCACCACACCTCGACCATTCCCAAGTCCCGGGACATGCTCCCCGGCCCAAGGCTCCGTACCTTGGTTCTTAAAAAGCTCAGGGAATTACACCCTGGCTCGAGGCACCAGACCTCGACCATTCCCAAGTCCCGAGACATGCTCCCCGGTCCAAGGCTCCGTACCTTGGTTCTTAAAAAGCCCAGGGAATTACACCCTGGCTCGGGGCACCACACCTCGACCATTCCCAAGTCCCGGGATATGCTCCTTGGCCCAAGGCTCCGTACCTTGGTTTTTAAAAAGCCCAGGGCACTACACCCTGGCTCGGGGCACAACACCTCGACCATTCCCAAGTCCCGGGACATGCTCCCCGGCCCAAGGCTCTGTACATTGGTTCTTAAAAAGCCCAGGGAATTACACCCTAGCTCGGGGCACCACACCTCGACCATTTCCAAGTCCCGGTACATGCTCCCCGGCCCAAGGCTCCGTACCTTGGTTCTTAAAAAGCCTAGGAATTACACCCTGGCTCGGGGCATCACACCTCGACCATTCCCAAGTCCCGAGACATGCTCCCCGGCCCAAGGCTCCGTACCTTGGTTCTTAAAATGCCCAGGGCACTACACCCTGGCTCGGGGCACCACACCTCGACCATTCCGAAGTCCCGGGACATGCTCCCCGGCCCAAGGCTTTGTACCTTGGTTCTTAACAAGCCCAAGGCACTGCACCCTGGCTCGGGGCACCACACCTCGACCAGTCTAAATTCCGAGATATGCTCTCTTGCCCGATTTTCCCATTTTTGTTATACGCACCCAGGTTTTATATCTGGGTTTATGGTTGCTTACATCTGGGTTAATTACCGAGTATAAAGCATTTGATTCGATTATAAGGATCAAAATCCCGGGTACTTATTTGAAGTTGCCAGTTAATTCGCAACACTTAGAAAATTTTTTAGTTATTTGCATACAAGCAGTTATATTACCCGGATTTCTTGAATACTTGTCAGAATATTATAAAGAACAAATGAGGGAAATTGAAATTTCATTAATGAAAGCTCGAAGGCAAAATTTACAAAAGAATAAAAGAAGTACAATCCTAGTCTATATCTACATGTTCGAGCCCTGGCTGCTCTTCTCGGTTTGCCTCCTCCTCCTCGTCATCCTTGGGAAGGGATGCAATAGCCAGGCCAAAATCAGGAAAATTTTTCTTATCTTGAGGTAAGAGACCGGCTTCCTCAAATTGTTCCCGGCATTTATCAAAGCCGGTCTAGGAAAAGAGGATAGGCCTTATCTACCACGGCCTTCTTAAACTCGGGAGATTGGAGGAAGGAAGCCTGCCACTTGTCCTTATTATATTCAGCCAGGGCCAGGGCGCTCTCAGCTCTCTCGGCCCGATGTAATTGCACATCTGCCTGTTCGGAAAGGGAATGGATCCTCGATTCCGAGACAGACAGAGAGCCTCGAAGATTTTATTCTCGGACAAGGCCTTCATTGATGTCATCTAGGGCCTTGTCTAGGGCCGAGCACAAGTTGGCCACTTCCTACTCGTGAGAGGCTCGAGCCCGGGACAACTCCTCTTGCAGCTTTTCCTGAGTGTCTTGGAATTGCCGGGCTAGTTTGCCAGAAACGGTGGCAGCCGCCGCGACCTCCTCAAAGGCCGAGATCAACAGTTGAGCAGCCTGTTCAAAAACAAGTCAGTAACAATTAATTGATAAGCAGAGCAAGAAAGATCAATGGAAAAACTTACCGCCAAAATTTTGTTCGAGCCCTCAAAAAGTTTAGCAGAGGCTCGGGAGTTCTTCAAACAGGCCTCCTCATCAGGAGTGAGGAGTTGTTTAAAGATTTTGAGCCCCCTTGCCAAAGATCCCTCCTCAAGAATATTGGCTCGGGGAGGTTGCTTGAGGAGAGGGGGCTGTTGGTTGGGTTGTTGCTGGGGGGGTGGTTGACCGAGTTGCTTGAGATGAACTTTGGCCCACCTCCCGGTCATCTTCGACCAGAATCTGCTCAGGGGTTGTAACAGCCTTTCGCTTCCTCTGGGTGAGGGGGACGTGGTCTTCAGAATCTTCACGAGATTCATCTCGGGTCGTTTCTTCCTCCTGTCGAGTCTCAACCCGAGTCAACTCAGCCTGCATGGCTACCTCCTCCTCAGCCTGTTTTTTCTCGGCAGTGGCTTTCCGGGCTACCAATTTTTTCTCTTTGGCCGCCTTCTCGGCCGCCAATTTCTTAGCGAAGGCCTCCTGCATTTTCGAGTTATCTGCACGAACAGGAGAAAGGAAACCTCAGTACAAATTGCAAAATTACATAAGAATAAAGTAAGAACATGTATAAAAGAGTATGTACCAGGTTGAGCACCAGAGCCAGCAACCTCGTCGATCACCCTGTCCAAAGGGTCCTCAGCCCGGGCACTCAACCCATAAGCAACCAGATTCTCATTTGAGATAAGGACGGAGGAGGAGTATTTATGGCCCTCCACCAGAGCTTGACTCATGAGGAAAGGTTCCTCAGATTTATAAGCTGGGGGAAGGGCAGGTTGTGGTGGAAGAGATTGAAGAAACCCGGTCAGACAAGGAAGAGGATCAGGGAGTTGAATAAAGAAAAATCATCCTTTCCACCCCTTCTGAGAAGAAGGGATATCATCAAGGAATCTGGAATTTAGACGGGCCGTCAGGGAAAAGGCATTATCTCCGAGTCGGCAAGAAAAGAAATAATGAAGAATGAGGGGGTTGATAAGAAGATTGTTCATTTTAAACAAAACATAGGCCGAAGCCATGATGCGGAAGGAGTTGGAGTGAAGTTGATTGATAGGTACACCAAAGAATTTGGCTACCTCGATGTAAACAAGAGGAATGGGAAACCGGAGACCATTCCTAACTTTGTCCCGGAAGAAGGTAGTATACCCGGGAGGAGGCTTGTCAGCCCGATCAGAGGGACCGGGTACAAGGATAGAAGAGGTATAAGGAATAGATCCCAAAGCCCGGATTTCCTCATCTGCCCCCAAGCGCAGAGAGCTGCTCAAAGAAGAGAACCAGGGAGTCTCCGGGGCATCGGTGGGAAGAGGATCAGAAGCTCGGGCTTTGCCCTTACCCTTTTTAGGATTCAGGAAGTACCCGAGGAAGAAGGTTTTGAAAAATAAAGTTTGGTTTGGTGAGCTATGGGTTTTTTAGAAGCTTGGGAAGTAATGCGACGGCGAGGGGGAGAAGGGGAAGAATCGGAGCGCATCGCGGTGGACTCGTCACTAGGAGAGCCTCGCGCATTCGCTCCAGAAGTTGAAGATGTAGAATTAGACATTATTTGAGAGAGAGGACTTATGATTTTTTGGAGACTAAGATGATTTGAGGTGCCGGACGGTGGGGGAGTGTCAGAATCAAGAGATTTGCGCGTGGGAAAGTCGAGAGGAAAATTCGCAAGAGCTTCGCTGCAATTTTGAATTTGAGAGTGATTTTTGAAAAATAGGAGGGTTAATATATATAGGCGGTAGCAGGGAAATCTCAGCAGTTGATCTAAACACACGTGAACGATCGAGATGTGCCTCGTAAATTGTACCAGGCAGACAAAAGGACGTGCACATATATCAAGATGTCAGACTTATCAGATTCTCGGAATACGGAACATTTTTCGATGGGAATTTAGTACTAAAACATGCGTCATAATGACACCTCTTGGACTACCCGGGAGATTTGAGTCCTCGGCATATTATTCAATCCCGGGAGATTTGAGGCCCCGGCATCTTATTCAATCTCGGGAGATTTAAGGCCCCGGAATACTATCTTAAACGCGGGTGGTATCAGACCCCGGTATTTCATTCCATCTATGGAATCTTTGAAGCCCCCGATGCTCTTACATATTCAGAAATGTGTGGTAAATAAGAATGCAAGTATGACTGATCGGGACAGCGAGTCAAGCTCTAGTCCGACTATTTTAGGGATGGGTGGTGATATCCCAATAAGGATTCGGATCATCATTAACCCGGTTTATTACTGGGATAGTCCGTATCAAAGCCACTTGCCGGGTACTCTCCTCAAATACCCGGGTATTACGCCTCTTCCCGGGCAATCATCTTTGCAACCCGGGCTCTCGAGCCAATAGCTAGGATCTCAAGCAAACACCCGGGTACCCTACTACCCGGGCCACCTCGAAACTTGCACCATACTCGAGTGTGATTGATACAGGCAGTCTAATCTGTCAGAACCACTTGGGCTTGGAATGTCCTAGAAGTTATCAGGAGCTACAAGTATGGGTAGCCGACTTGACATATTTAGTAGGTGGCTCTGGAATCGAGGTACCTACCCCATTTTCTACTATAAATAGCAGGTATTAATGTCAGTTATGGATTCTGAAATCCTTCAACTCTCAAGCACTTACATATTTTCTCAAATATTGCTTTGTGTTCATCTAAATATCTGCTGACTTTAGCATCGGAGTGGCTACGTCGGACACCCTTCCGGCGCCCATTCACGAGTTTCTTTCTTAGTTGCAGGTGTTGTTGTTGCCATCATCTTCACTCAAATTCCCAAACACTATAAATTACTGATTTGATCTGTTGGAGGATTCATCCATTTCAGTAAGATCACATCATATATGCTTAAAGTTTTAACATGTAAATTTTAAGCAATACATAAAGTTATTCAATGCTTATGTGATATCATAAATATTTTGGTATTTAACAACACTTATGTCTTGATTCCGAAACCCACCTATCATGAATAAGTCCAAATATTCGTCAATATTTTTTTAATGATGTGAAAACCCGCATGTGGGGATCCACAGCCGCTATCATTCGGTGTGCACTGCATAAATTCATGGGCTAACGTAGTAGTATATAAATCATGCTAATCAGGTAAATCACACTGAGCCAGTCATGTACAATAAACTCATCTATAAAATATTGGTAGGAAAATCGAGATTTTGACTATTGATGACACGTTCACTTACTTGAACACTTTGACATTCCTTAGGACAATGGTCAATCCTCATTTATACACAAACATATACATATATATATATATATATGCATTTATTTTAGAACAAGTAGTTTATATTTGACTATATATTTGTGTCCTGAGTATTGTTGTAATCAAATTATAGATTGTGTTATACACAAATCACACGGTAAACACGGTTTCCCTTGAACACATTAATCCAATCAGAAATGGGAAATCCCTCGCCGTAAAGGCGGTTTACAGCTATTACAAAACCGTGTCGTTTTTTTTACACAAAAATTGGAAATTTATTTATTAATTACTTTCCCACTTAATTTCCTTAAAAAAAACTTTCGTCGCATCTACACCGTCCACCTACAATCCGACGGTCAATAGGATAAGAAATTCTAACAACGTAAGACTCCTGGAACTCTTCCCTTATAAATACCCGTCGAGCCCTTCCTCGTACTCACAGCGCACCTCCTCTCTCTAAAACGTTTCCCTTTCTCTCACTAGATTCCTTTTCCTTTTTGAGACTTAGCGTTCGTCCGAAGCTTTCTCCAGCTCCAATGGCGGTCCCTAGGGTTTCCATCCTCTTGACGGTGGTGTTTTTCGTCGGCTTCGTTGCCGCGAGATCGCCCTCCCCTGCTCCAGCACCGTCTCTCGTCACTACAGAACCTCCGAGTGACGCACCGGCCTCCGCCCCTGTTCTTTATCCGACGAAATCACCTGCCACGCCTCCGCTGGCTTCTTCTCCTTCCCCTGCTTCTACCTACTCGCCGCCATCTCCTCCTCCGGCAGTCACCCCCAGTGGTGGTGCTTCACCCTCTCCGTCTACTGCATTGCCTCCGTACTCCGGCGTAGCTCCTGCGCCAGAAAAAAACAGTGCCGTGACCAACGGCATAGGTTTTGTGTCCGCCGCCGCCGGTGTCATCCTGGCCGTCTCATTGGTGGCGTGAATGGTCCCGGATTTTGCTTTCTAGGATTTAGTTTACGATATATATTGTATTTTATTATTTTTATTTTTATTTTTATAGCTGTTTATGGGACTGAATTATGTGGCTTAATTATTGGTAATCCTTTTATTTATTTGTAATGTAATGTATTATTACCGTACGTAGAGGCTATATTTATAGTATTATGATATAAATGAATCAAGTTTTATCGGATGTTCGGTTCGATAAAAAATTATTTGAGCTCGTTAATCGAGATTTGTTAAGATAAACGAATCAAGCTCAATTTTTACAATATTTAACTTGTTATCTCGTGAATATATTCGTTGCTAGATTAATGAGTCAACTTTTATTTTAAAAAATAATAATTTTAACATTTGATTTTTTAGATTTTGAACTTATTTATAAAAAATGTAAAACTATTTATTAAATTTATTTATTATAATAAAATTACAAATTTTAAAAATTATATTATTTTTTAAAAAATATATAATTTAGTTTTTAATAAATTTAATGAATATTTAAATTTATAACTTACATTTAATAAACTCGTTTATGTTTGAATAAGCTCATGAATCATGAATATATCGTTAAATAAAGCTCGATTTCGACTTAATTATAAACAAGTCAAAATCAAATATTCAAGAGTTTGGCTCGACTCACCTCGATTATATTCCTACTTAATGTAGCTCGATTTTTATCTATTTACTAGCATTTCACAACTATTATTGTCCAACACAGTAAATAAAGAATTAATTTACTAACGATAATTTTTTTATAAAATGTAGAAAATTAAAAAGAAGTGAATAAATTATAAGAATTTGATGGTGACAAAAATTTCACTTACTTTAAATTCGGTCTGGAGAATAAAAATAATCCCTACAATGTTGCTGTCTTGGAAGAACCCGAGGAGAATTCTTTGGCTAAACGTGAAAAGGAAATGTTCCCTAGGTACACTAAATAAAGGCACAAGCTTTAGAAGTACACTATAAAAAGTAAAAAAAAAAACCATAGGAGATTATTCAAATTTAACTTCCGGATAACTTCAGACATGAAATGATGAAAACGAAAAAACTGTTGGTCGGGATTTCTCCATGACATTTTCATGAGTTCTACAACATGGAGATAACAAGACTCAAAAAACTATATTAGTAAATTCGAAGTGAATGCAAGAGAGAATTCTCTGTCCTTAAAACTAATTTTCTTCGCACATGGTGTTCATAGTATATGGCAGTCTATCTCCCAACGATTTCCAACTTATGATAGTAGCACTACAAATCACAAGTTTCATAACCAGGAAAATGAAGTAAACTCCATTACTAGAAGAAATCAAAGTAAGAATAAGCTCAATATGAATGCAAATGCCTTTATTTTGTTTGATCATCTCAAGTTGATATATTGTGTCTCTAAAGTATGTTAATTCATTCAGATAGATTGATATTTAAATCATCAACCTCA
This sequence comes from Primulina tabacum, assembly GCF_025594145.1. NCBI lineage: Eukaryota > Viridiplantae > Streptophyta > Magnoliopsida > Lamiales > Gesneriaceae > Primulina > Primulina tabacum. The sequence goes on from NC_134550.1 coordinate 18,147,768, forward strand.
AAAATATGATCAAAATATATTTTTTAGAGGCAAATATCCATGAAAAGTCGCAACTATTGTGAAAAACCATCGCCAGGCTCCTAGACGCCACCTTACGGACGTCTATGAGCCTCTTTCATGGCGCTGGAAAATTCCAGGGCAGAGAGGAGAGCTTAGGAACGTTCCCTGTGGCTTGGATTGCTCCAGGACGTATTTGAGGAGCTGAGGCACCTCCCCTGGCGCATGGAACAATACTTTTCGAGTTTTATATACTTCTTAGTTTAGTTTCCATTCATTAGGCTTTAATTTTATCCAATAATCCTCCACATGAAAGAAATTAATACATAAATGTATGTGATATTAAAAGAGAGTTCACATGGAACATCATCACATCAGGAGAGGTAGCTTTTTGGCATTAAACCTTCCTTAGTATAATTTTTTCGGATTTACTAGGCCACGAAGTGAAATAATGTCTTGAAATTCATGGTGGTTTGTTTAAAGCCAGAGAACAATACATACACGACAACTTTCCTATCTTTTCTTTTTTGTTTTTTGGTCATGGAACATATTTTGTCCTCATAAGTGTTTCGTTGAGGCGGCCTCTTCCTCACACTTACATAGGTGGTCTTCCCTTTGAAGAGCATCCTATCATACTTCACTTTCCGTCCTAGGAAGGAGAAGAGAGTAATTCTCATGTGCTAGCATAAGTTCTCATAATTTAGTTGTCCCATTGAATCAATATCTTGGAATTTCTGATCAGTAATGTTGGGTTGCTGCTATGAAAACTTTATTATGTATATTTTAAGCTCATTCATCTTGACAAGCTATAGACTTGATCTTCATCCAAAGCTTTTTTTGACCACGGATTCATCAAGTTATTTTATGATTTCACTCAATCAAAATTGCTAATATTACTCGAGATCAAGTTAAGCATGATTTTTTGTATCATTCATTTAATTTTCATGTCTTATTTTAACACGGTATTTCTACCTTAATTACGACACTCCCAAACTTTGAGTTACTTATAAGAATTAATGGTATTTTTTAAGTTATACAAATTTTGAAATGTGTAGAAAGCTATTAAACTTGAATCCTAAGCGTTAAAAATTATAAATCCAAATCCAAGAATTAATTTATTGCAAACTTGGCTTTAAACGCAATTCCTTATAGAATTTTGAAGGATCGTATGTTGGGCACCTTTGAGATGCTTCAAACACAATATTCTCAAATGAGCTGCAATTGCTCGTGTTCTAAGAATGTTAACACCGATGAATTAAATCGAGTTTGGTTTTCAAACCAAGCGGAAGAAACTCGAAGTAATCCTTCGTGAAGAAAGCTGTTATATTTGAAAGCAATTTAACTTATGTAAACTGAATAACTGAAAAGCATGGTATCAGTTCTAGGATATATCAGTTCAGTTATGGTGAGAACTGAACTGATAACACCTCGAACTGATCAAATCAGTTTGAAAACAATAGTTAATCAGTTAAGTACACAAGATATGTTTATGGATATTCGGAGACTTCAAATGCTCCTACATCACCCATTCTACCACCTCGGGTAGAATCCACTAGAAGACTTTGATCTATACAAAGATTTGTACAAACTCACTCAGCTTAGGACTTATGCTACTGCCTAATCTGAACTCCTAGCATAGACTAAAGGCAGCATCTTTCATCCAACACTTCTTTAACGTCTTTGTGTCAAAGACTACATACACAAGTTTATTGTCTTTGTGCAAGACTGTATTTGAGTGATGGTGTGTGTGCGTGTGTGTGAGAACTGAATAATGAATATACGAAGAAGGTGTTCTCACACACTGAGGGAAGTGAGCTTCTAAACTAAGCTGATATGACTTGAGTATTTTCTCCAGGTTGATTGCTTCTTGAAAGCTGATAGGAAAATAAGTGTGCCCCTTTTTTTTTTTTGCACACCTCTCTCTATTTGCTGATGGTTTTGGTCTGTATTTATAGCAGCAAGATGACCGTACACTAAGACTCATCACATGTGATCGTTGCAGCATTGAATGCGTTCTTTGAGATTTGTGTCTTGACTTTTCCGACAGCTCTTCTGGAACATTTTGTTTTTAAGCTTTGCTGCAACGTCCATTATTGTCCTTTGACTGGACACTTGCTTTTATAGCGTTGTGCACAACTGGATTTCATTGAGTAAGCTTGTCGTGTTCTGCAAACTGATTGATTCCTAACTAATGCTCTGAACTGGTCTAGAATTTGGTGCGGTGAAATCAGTTGGCTCGTCAGCTGAACTGATTTAATTGATTCAGTTGAACTGGTCAGTTGAGCTCTTCATCAGTTGAACTCTTCATCAGCTGGCCGGGCTTCTGAAGGTCTTCTGCTGAGTCATTTATCAACTGATCAATTTGTGGAACTGTTCTTGATACGTCAGTTGGACTGATTCAGTCTGATTGATCAGTTGGTGTTTTCAGTTTGCTTCTCAATAGCTCCAGTTATAGCGAGATAACTGATCAATTTGAATTCTGATCAGTTCCAGTTATCTGCGCACTTCGATAAAATATTAGAAACAAAATAACAAGTTTTGTTAACATCAAAATCAAGATTGCGAACATAAAATGTCCCAACAAATTTGAAACAAAATTCTAATATTAATAAAATTCTAATATAATTCAAGTTCGAATTTTAAGAGCATAACTTAGAAAATCCAAACTCGAAAGTTTATATCTTATAAATTTTGAATTTTAAGCGCGAAAGCTTGTAAAAAATTTGCACATATAATTAAATTAAAAACAAAAGATAAATGAGAATGATGTAGTTCAATTACAGTTATGAAAATATTCCCCCAAAAATTTGGGTAAGCATAATTTTATCCATGCTAAGCGACATAACTTAGAAATTCAAATTCAAGATTTTATATCTCGTTAAGGTTGAATTTGAATGCACTTGATTAAAGAATTTAAAGTCTTCCAACTTCTTATAAACTTAGAAATCCAAAACCAAGATTTCAGGATGTTATTAAATTTGGATTTAAACGTGATTGTTTAAAGAACTTAAAACTTTATCAAATTCTAAGCAAAATGAGCTTATAAATCCGAATTCAAGAATTTATATTTTGCTAAGTTTGAACTTAATCGTTCTTTCTTAACATCAAACCTTACACATTAATTTAAAATTTGACAACATTGTATTTTCCACGTCTATCACTTCACTTATCGTTGGATTGATATTAAACATCCAAGTTTTTCCAAATTTAAAGAATTCAAACTTAGAAATCTAAATTCTTGATTTTAAATATCTTGCAAATTTATATTTAAGCGTGTTTGCTTACAAATTTAAAACAAGGAAACTAGAATTCTATTCACAATTTGAATTTGAACCGTAAAAGCTCATAAAACTTAATTTAAGATTTAATATCTTGAAAATTTGAAGTTTTAAGCATACACAACTTACAAAATTCAATTAGAATCAAACAACAAAGAGAACAAAAACTTTTCAGAACATATACAACATGTTGTATATAATTGATATATCATTCTTACGTCCATCAGAAGCCACTATATATTCATCTTTTATTTAGTAAGATAGACATCTCATATCTTGTATTGTCATCAATGACTATGCTTAAATATTCTTTTTTTCTATTTCAGGAGTCATATAACTTTCCAATGAATGAATTGATACTATTTATTATTCAACACATCTCATTTGATGATGTAAATTTTAGAAATATGATTGATTGTCTTTTTCAATCCATGGTCAAAATTTAAGACCTTGAGTCTCATTCCGATTTTCTATTTTTTTAAGTTTCAAGAATCTTCTTAAAACCAATATACAAAGTCCTGAATTCTTGAACCAAGAAACTACTTGAATAGACTTACTCATATTCATGTGTTTAACATAATCCTTGTGGTTCATATATTTTAGTCTTTTCATATTGTAGAGAAAAATTAAAATATTCTTTGTTTTCAATAAAAAAATTCGAAAGAACAAAAAATTTAAGAATTATAACAAAAAGAAGCAATGAGAAATTTCAAATCCTAGTATTTAAAATTTAGCGATTCACAAATCGTCGTATTTTCACGAGACTTCATAATTTGAAGTTGTTCATGTTCATAGTCAACAAAAAAAAAAGAATAACACAAAATTTGTCTTAAGATTATTGGTGGAGATTTCTCAAAACACCTTCACGGGATCAGCAACCATATGATAACAAGACTCAAGAAAATATGTTAGTAAATTTGAAGTTTAAGTAAGAGAGAACTATTTGTCCTTAAGATGAATTTACACCACAGATGGTGTGGGGACCCGGGTCCGACATCTAATACTAATAATTATAAATGTAACAAACTAAACGATTGAGTATGATACATAATCTGTGGTTCACAAACCAACATAAACATCATCAAAATAATTTAAAGGTCTCAAATATTTGAAATATAAGTTTTAACATGCCAAAAATAAATTAGTGAGCCAAAGTAATCCAAATATCATCAAATAACTCCTAAGATCCGAGAATTCCACTCTAACTCGTATCTCCTCGCCTGGAGCTAGACTCTGGAATCCCAAGCCTTGCCTCACCTACCGTCAAGCACATGAAAACAAGAGGTATCTGACGTGCCCGTGAGTATAAACCTAGTATGATACAATCAATAATATATGAGAATTAAAATGACAACTAATTCATATAAAATCTATAAAGATGCACAATAATGCAATGCATGATCAGAAGCTATGTACTATCAATAAATCTCAAGATCAAGTGAATCATCTGGTCATATGGTACTCAAGAGAAGAGAATCCCCCAGCAACATCCACCGACCCATCCGCTCGAAGTGGGGTGCTGTGTTCTACAATCCCAGGACTATGGTGCATCTATAAAGACTGTTCAGGCTATAACAGCGACCTCCGCATACACTATGCCAACTCAACTATAGCCTCATACGTCCAACAATTCAATAAATCAAGGCGACTTCCGCCATATCAAAATCCGAATCGAAAAGTAGCTCAATATGCAATGTAATGATGCAAATCAATATCATCATCTCAATATCACAATAAACTCATCTCAAGACAACAATCATCATCAAATCACAATTAATTCATCGAGTCATAGAGTTTTTAATTTAAAACAAAAATGATATTTATACCTCATATGTTACCGATCATAACATAACTTTCAAATATTACAAAAATGAGATCGAAAGGTGTAGTTGAGAAGTCTTGAACCCTTGAAGTCTATTATAAGTCAAGAACTCGGATCATTTATCAAAACAAAGCAGTTTCTGTACAAAATTCATAATTAATTCAATATTTCTTCGAATCAAGACCCACAAATTGGATATGCAAGAAAACTCAAAGCCCAACAATTATTTCTCACAAAGTTTTGTCGAATAAAATCATTTACCCAGTCGTTTGTAATCTGAAACATTCAACATAATTCCCACGAATTCTACGTCAATAGATTTCTGGCACATTTTAGTATTTTGTGCATAACTTCCTCAATATCCAATGAAATCAAGCCAATTTGGTATCATTTAGAAGACAAGAAAATGTTCTATAACTTTCATTTGAACATCAAATCTAGAATCCCAACCAATAAATCCCAGAATTCGAATAAGCAGAAGGCATGTACACAAATCTGCACTAACTCGGAATTCCATACCGGTTTTAGTAAAAATCACATATCTCTTTCAATTATTCCAGGAATTGAGTGATTCAAGAACCAAATCGAAGCTAACTCGATGATCTACAAGTTTGATGAAGACCTTAATTCCAAAATCCAAATACAAATGTCTCATATACACGAAATACAAAAAGTGTAAAAACTGTTCTTTGCACATAAACAAAAAACCATTCTCATATTCTTTTTAAATTCAAACTAACTCAAATACAACATCTTCAACATCTTAATATTTCAAATATCAATTATAAGTTTTGTTGGAACTTTTCAAGTTCGCAATCTTGATTTTGGTGATAACAAAATCTGTTAATTATGTTACTAATGATCTACCTTAGTGTGCAGCATCTAGGATCACTTACGAGATGTTTACATCGCAAAACTAAAGACCCAACTGATCGCACAAAATGAAGCAATCTAACTGATTACGTCAATTGAGCAGTCCAGCTGATTGTCCAGTTGATAGGTAATGCAACAGGAAAACCTAAGAAGCCTGGCCAGCCGAAGGAGTGTTCAACTGATAAAGAAACCCAATTGATCAGTCCAACTGAACAAGTATGAAATCAGTTCTACTGACGAGTCAACTGATTTCACCAGCCCAACTGAAAGATCAGTTCAACTGACCAGTTCGAAGCATCAGTTAGAATCCTTCAGTTATGGATGAAGACAAAACTCTCTCAAGTGGAATTCAGCTGTACGTGAAGGTACAAAGCCATTATCCAGTCAAAGGATAATAATGGACATTGCATCAGTGCATTAAAGACAAAACGTTTCAGAAGGGCAGTCGAAAAGTCGAGACACAAAGTCCAAGAAACAAATTCAAGATGCAACGGATACAACCAATGAGTCTTACTGTACGATCAGTTTTTCCGCCTATTTAAAGAGAAGATCAGTGAACACTCGATAGACACACAACACAAGAGAGAAAAGAAAGGGCACACTTCAAAGTCATATCAGCTTAAAGAGAGAAGCATCCAGCCCAGTCGAGGGAACTCTTCACAGATATATCAGCTTAGAGTAGAAGCATATTTCCCTCAGTGTGTGAGAACATCCTCGTTCAGTTCTCACACACACAAACACTCTCTAATCCATTCAAAAATAGTCTTGCACAAAGACATTAAACTTGTGTATGTAGTCTTTGACACATAGACGTTAAAGAAGTGTTGGCTGGAAGGTGCTGCCTTCAGTCGTAGCTAGGAATTCAGTTTAGGACAGTAGTGTAAGTTCTAGCTGAGTGGGTTTGTACAAGTAGTTGTATAAATCAAAGTCTTCTAGTGGATCCTATCTGTGGAGATAGAAGGGGTGACGTAGGAGCAGTTGAAGTCTCCGAACATCCATAAACATATCTTGTGTATTTAACTGATTAACAATTGTTTTCAAACTGTTTTGATAAGTTGGAGTATTCGTCAGTTCAGTTATCACCGTAACTGAACTGAAGAATGCAAAAACTAATATGTCTTATTTCAGTTAGTCAGTTTACATAAGTTAAAATGTTTTCTAAATATATCAGTACTCTTCACGAAGGATTACTTCGAGTTTCTTCCGCTTATTTTTAAAACCAAACTCGATTTAATTCATCAGTGTTAATATTCTTAGAACACGAGCTATTGCAGCTCATTGGAGAATATTTTGTTTGAAGCATCCCAAAGATGCTGAGCAAACGATCCTTCAAGTTTCAACCCCATTTCCAAACTTGAATAAAATGGGAAATATTTACATCATCTTAAAGCCCATGATGAGAGGATCAAAAAATACCTTCATCTCATAATTTTATTTGGCAAATCTCTCATAAAATGAGGAAAAAAATTCGATAATGGAGAGGAGATGGATGAGGATTTGCGTGAAGGAGGAGGAAAATGATTGGTGGAGGTGAAAGTGGGCTTACATATTGATTTTTCGCATATGTAGCGCCTCAGCGCTGCTTTCTAGCGCTGCAGCGCCACAATTGCCGCAGCTCTAGCGCCTAGGAGCTACCATTCTAGCGTTGTAGCACTTGAATAGTAACTCATGAACAATAACTTTTTTTAATTTTTTTTAAAATTGGGTATTACACATGGTGTTCATGATATATGGAAATCATCTCTCAAGATAAAATGATTTTCAACTTGTGATAGTAACACTATAAATCACGATTTCTTTAAACAAAATACTTCATTTTGAGAAGAAAGAAAACGTTCAATATGAATGCAAATGATTTTTTTGTTTGATCTTTTCAAATATGATGTTACATTGTCTCTAAAATATGTTAGTTCATTCAGATGGATAGATATTTAAGTCACCAATTTCTAAAATATGAAAAATTACATTTTTTGGAGACAAAGATCCATGAAAACTTGCAACTATTGTTAAACATCGTCGTCAGACACTTAGGCGTGACCGAGAGGTGCCTAAGCGCCTCCTTGAGGCCTGGATCGTTCCAGGACGCTTTTGGGGCGCTGAGGGGCCTTCCCTAGTCCATGGAACAATAATTTTCGAGCTTTATAAACTTCTTAGCTTAATTTTCATTCATTAAACTTTAAATCTATTCAATAAAAATATTTTGACATAGAAATAGAGATGGAAAGTTCCCTTTCAACTAAATGATATATCATTACTCAAAGTTATTTGAAAAGATTTAGACGTAGAGCGTTTGAGAGCTTTGGATACTATTTTGGTTCTCATCTCTGATATATTCTTATCGTTTTTAATAATAATATGTTTTGTTTGATCGTTTAAAAAAATGATGATTTTGTTTTTGCATATATGATATTTTCATAAATTTATGCCGAGTTAAAAAATCATCATCTCAAGTTTCAAACACAAACCAACTAGTTTTAAAAAATACATGACTACTTTTTTCCGCAAAAGGGAAAAAAATATTAGGACCATTTTAAATTTTAACACAAATCATTTTTCGGTTCAAACCGTGCTTATATTTTGTCCCTAGCAATAGAGTGATTCTTGTACGTTAAAAGGGCATTCGACATATGAAAAAAAAATTAATATCAAACATATAAATTTTTTTTAAAAATCCTTAAAAAAATGGAACAGTGTTGAATATCCAAAAGTTTCTAAAGAAAATTTATCACAACGTATTAAAATTTGTCAACCCACAATATATAATATATGATATCTGTTTTGGTAATTATAATTATAATCGACAGATATTATGATATCAAAAATATCAACACCTTCCATTTTATTATCTTATATCTTGTTTTATTTAAACATTTTAACACCTTATTATTAAAATAAATCTTACAATTTCTTCACAATTAAAGCTTATAAACTGTACTCAATAAATTTAATATCAAACCCTTTTAATGGTATCGATTTCCGATGTGATATGCAATAATTGTCTCTGCTGGGTAAAACAATCGAACGTGGTGCTTGAACTACTATACCATTTTAAAGATTTGAGTTGTACCGTTACCGTCACCTGTAACTTTTAGTAAAACGACAAATGTTTGTTCCTACAATTGGTATTAGAGCCAATGTCAAAAGTTCGATTTAATTGAAAGCAAGGAGTACAAATATTTGAAGGAAAATTGTTGTGTGCAATTTAATTGTCTCTGCTGAGTAGACCAATCGAACATAATACTTGAACTACTATACGATTTAAAATATTTGAATTGCATCGTTACCACAGTATATAACTTTTATCAAAGCAACTAGCGCTCCTGTTCTACACAGGACATATATATATATATGAAAATGTCATATTTCAAAACACAAAACTTCTTGTAAGAAGCCAATTTAGAATAACGTAGAAACATGATCTAATTTTAATTTTTCTGACCAAGTTCATTCTATTAAATTTCTCAACAAACACCAACCACTATTAAATACTTAAGCCCACACTTCAACTAAAATTATGTGTGCCACACTCAAAGCATAGCCCAAATATTATCCAAGATTGTCCCCAAAATTGCTCCATCTCAATTTTAAAATTCTCCAATTTTATATTTCACAAAAACTTCTATCAAACCGTCTCACGGAATAATTTTATGAAAAAATATTAATTTTTTAGTCAAAATTATTACTTTTTGATGAAGATATAAACTTGATCAACTCAACTCACACGAGACATACTATTTATATTTATACATTTTCAAATAACAATTTTTTTTCAAAAAAAAAAAAATCAACAACAATTCAATATAGAGTAAAAATACATAGTTAATTAAACAAAGGTCAATCATACAACAAATATATTTTTTTCTTTTATAAAAAACTATAATTATACAGGAACAGAATACAAAGATGCAGAAGAGAAAACAATTGAAAACGAGCCTTTTCTTCATTTTTTTTTTCCAGTTAAACTACACCAAACAGTTGGTTAATTGATTGTTGTATTTATCGGTTGCGTTTGTTTGGAGTATAAATAATAAATGGTTATTAATGGAGTAATAATTATTTAGTTTGATTTGATATGATAAAAATAATAAAAAAATACCATTAGCGATTGATTGTTAGCTTAAATAATTGGATATGACATTTTAGAGTAATGTTATTTATATTTCAATTCTTATTAATCGTAGTCTAATTTATAAATAAATTCTATACATAAAATGGGATTTGATTAACAAAATTAGAGTACAAATAATAAATGATTTTTTTAACAATCTTATAAGATGTTTAGTTGAATTTTGTACATTCTTAAAGAATATTTGGTAATGTTATTTTTTTAAAAAATAATCTTAACATTTGGGTAACCATAACTTATTTTTAAATTTTAATAGAATAAAAATATCCCCATAAATTAATACCAAACATTTTAATATTTTCAAACTTAATATCTTATTCTTATAAAATATTACTATAAGTTATCTCCAACAATTTTAGCCAAACAGTTGATTGTTTATTTATATCCAACGAAACCTTACTCCTAAAACCAAAAGAATTTATCAAGTCGGGCTGGCCCGGAAATCGCTCATCCAACCCAAGCCCAACAACGTCAGCCGCCGAGAACTAAATACGACAGAAAAAGTCAACGACGTAGATCGACTCCACAACCCTCTCCGTTATCGTCAAGATTCGGCCAATCCCACACAAAAACCAACCCCAAATGATTTTCTGGTTTCACACCACCTAACCTCTCATGGCATTTAACCTCAGAAAATTGCTTGATGAATCCGATGTTTCTGAAGCAACAGCCCTATTCTGCGCGCCATTCTGTGATCCCACAACAAACCCGTCTGGAATATGCCCACCCAAATGTGTAGATTTATGCATCTCCAATTGTATTGATGTAAAATTTCTATTTCCGCCGCCGCCGCCGCCGCCGCCGGAATTCGTCGGTGGTTCTAGTGAACATACATCCAAGATCTCTCTTATTCTTGTCATCGCCTTGGCTATCTTGGTCACCAGTTTCTTTCTCTTCTCTTGCTACACCATCTACAAGTTCTTTAATCTGAACTGGTACAGCTTGAGAAGGAGAAGAGAACCACCGCGGCGGGGGGAAGAAGAGTTGGTCCCGAATGATTTTCTCGATGCGGAACAGGGGCCCGTGGTGGATCATTATTTGTGGTATATCAGGACCGTGGGTCTGGAGCCATCTGTTATAAGCAAAATCGCGATTGTAAAGTATAAGAAAGGGGATGGCCTTGTGGAAGGCACGGATTGTGCCGTTTGTCTGAATGAGTTTCAAGAAGATGAGACTCTTAGATTGTTGCCTAAGTGTAGTCATGCTTTTCATATTCCTTGTATCGATACTTGGCTGAATTCGCACACTAATTGTCCCGTTTGCCGGGCCGGAATCGTGAACAACACAGCCATGCTACCATCAGAGGAGCTGGTTGTTCAGAATTCCGGCACGGCGGAGGGAACTAACCGGGCTGGAGGTTCGGAGAGTAGTAGGGGAGTTGGGAGGAGATCAGAGGATCAAGCCTCTGATGAGTCGCGGATAGGGATTGGGGAAGAGAATGAATCGCGGGATGTGATTGGATTGAAGCTAGATGATGCCAATGGCGGCTTAGAGGAGATTCAACCAAGAAGAAGATCAGTTTCGATGGATTCGTTAATGATCAGTGATGCAATCTCCATTACCTTTCCGGCGCAATCTATCAGATATTCGGCTCAAGAATCGGTTGAAACGAAAGAATCTGATATCGGGATGGTTGCGAGACGAGAAGGACCCAATCAGATATTTTTGACAGGCTCGTCCTCTGTAACAAGATCAATTTCATGTAGTGCGAGATTGTTTCTGTCAAGATACGCCTGCGGAACCCGGGATTCAGCGATTCCTCGATGAATTTTCGGGTTGGATTCATTCAATATCTGATGTTTTAAGAAGTCTCAGCAAGATGAGATTTTTTTGCATACAATAATTATCATAATATGTATAGAAATTGGGAAGACAGATCAAAGGATAGGCCTCCCAAAATTTTGATTATTGTCAAGTGTGTATGATAATTGATAAATGATAATCAGAAAGTAAATTGAACTAAAAATCTTGGGATTGTCTTCATTAAAGTGTTGATATTCATTCTCCACTTCCAAGCAATAGCAGTTTGTTTGTCTCTTCAAACTGTTCGTTTATTCTTCTTATTTTTTTTAAATAAAAACTACGCCGATTGGCCTTACTATTGTAAAAATGAAAAAAAACGAAGCGAACAGAGGAGGAGGACCACGACAAGACATTTTCGATGAGAAAAGCACATACAGGTAACATTACAAGAGTAGCGTAAAATTTTGGTATCGAGTCGACTACGAACAATAATCCGGCATCGATCATCATTCAAGTGGCGACGATTTTTCCAGATGTAGTTCAAAAGATCATCTGAAGACCCGCAGTTAGGCAAACTATAAGATCCCTACAAATAGTTACATTCTTGGTAATCTTCGTCTGCTTAAGAACTATAGCGCTTCTTATCTCAGCAGGCCTAGATATAAAGTGACTGGAACAGTAACGAAATTCAGAGTATCACACACAAAATTACGAGACTTGTCTCAAGTTTCAACATCATCGGGTGCCCGTGTTTTTTTATTAACCTGTGAAATATGCCATTTTTTATTACGTTATTTAATATATATATTTGAGTCGAAAATATCATTTTCATGTCAAAAATATAATGTGTAGTATATAATAATTTGAGTAAAAAACTATTATTTTTTATGCTGAAATATTTATTTCATTGCAAATATAAAATCTTATTTTACATTAGGGTTACATACAGTCCCAGAAGTCCCATACCTGGGAAAGGCAAGTGAGGCCACCCCCTCAGGCCTAGGTTGGAAGGCCCCCCAAAAAAAGAAATGCTATTACTACTTTGCCCAAACAATAATTTTACCCTCCGAATTTTCACATTTTTTTTTAGCAAAATTACAATAACTCTTCATTTCGAAGTTGGATCAAATATTTTAGTAGTGCGAAGAAGGATATGGACTGGTAATTACATGTGATCAATGTTCATAGGGCCAAATCTAGAATTTTAGGTCTGGGTACCGTATGCTAAGTGACAAATTATTATTATCGTTGTATGTAACTTTCAATAACAATAATAAAATACTTTAAAAATAAATAAAATACTCAAATACACAAAAACTCATATGAGAACTTCTCACAAGTTAATTTTGTGACCTGAATCTCCGATCTTACCTGATTCGATCCATGAAATAATATTATTTTTATATCAAAAGTATTACTTTTCACTAGAGGTATATAATATGTCAATTTGTCACATGGATATAGATCAATGAGATCGTCTCAAATAAGATCTACTCAAATTAATATTAAGTATAAGAGCACCCACATTGGTGCATTAATGGAGAATTATTAACACCAATTAATATTCACACACCAATATGAGTATGTAGATTATTAATCTTGACTACCATTTTAGCAAAAAAATTCATCATAATTAATCTCATTAATTCACATTTATTTTTTTTTAAAAAAAATCCAAACGGCTCTTTTGACTATATATATATATAATTATAAATCAAATAATATTATGTTTTAAATAATTCTAATTTATAAGTTAAAAGAATGATATCAAAGAGTCCAACGGTTTTTCATTTTTTTAATAATATTTTAATCAATATTGATATTAAGTTATTTTTAAAACAATAATACTATTTATTTTCAATAATATTTATTGTAAAATAAATAAAAAAATGAATAAGTGGACAATGTGACCCATAAATAATGAAGGTTGATATTAAATGAATGTGAGTGTGTATTAATAATAAAAAAGTGTTAATATAATGATTAATGATCACGGATACGAATGCTCTAAAACCAAAAGAGGAAAGCTAAAAGTTCATTAAAAGATAAATAAATATTCAATTAAGTATCAGATAAAATTATCTAATTAAACGAAAAATCCAAGATAATGATTGATGTAAAAATTGGATAACTAAGAAGGAAAAACGTAGACGTCCCTAGTCTCTGTGGTAGTTCCCCTTTCATAGGGGTTTTCTAATTAGTGTGAGTATAAAAAGAAGAAAGATCTCATCACCAAAGCTACTTATGCATTTAATTCTAGAGGGCCCAAAAATTATGTACTTGAGAAAAAAATTCCTATGTATTAATAACACTATTAAATTCGCCCTTGAATGTGCAAATGACACTTGCATGGTTCTGGGCCGGGACATGATATTCTTTCTTTTTCCTTCGCAATTTGGTGGACTTACCATTCACAAATTTTGTTTTTTGGCATATGCCAAACTAGCTAGCTTGCAAAATTAAATTGGTTATACCGACTGGCAGGGGCGGAGCTACGTGCTCTTGTACTTGGGCTACCAATTTTTTTTAAAAAAATTGGTATGTAAATTTTGTATAATTTTAAAATAATGTGATATTAACCCGGGTAGATCAATTTAAAATAATTAAAAGATTCTAAAGTTTAAAATTCTAGCTCGGACAAAAACATATTTCTGGCTCCGCCATTGCCGATTGATCTAGTGTTATGTCAATATTCCATTGAAGAAAAAGACTAAAAACACACAAAAAAAAAAAGGCAAAATAAAGAGCGAAAGTGTAAAAAAAACACAGTTATTGTGCTAGACCTTGACGACTTATTGGACCAAAAGCTCAAGAATGTCAATTTACATGATCAATTTTTGATAATTTTCATATGGAATGAATGAGTTGTGCTAACATGAATTTTACATATTGATAAACTAAAATAATGGACAATAGTATGTTGAGCTTGTTGGTCAATCATAATAAACGCGGTTTTTAATTTTAAATCGATTATATCTATTTGGCTCAAAATTAAAATAAATTATTTGAATTCTTTTTTGAAATTTTTTTTTTAAAAAATGTACATTCATTTTTGTATTTATTTTTTAGCTGTGCACATTCCTTATTTTTATTACATTTAAAGATCAATAGAGTATCACATCAAACTTTTACCACTACTAGATAAGCATCCAAATAATTGATTTGGTCAATTGATATAATCAAATTTTCAAGTAGGAAAATATATTGGGCCCTGTCAATAATTATCTTCCGATCAATTGTGGGCCTCTTATATATAATTAAGGATCTTTTCATACCTCTTTAATATTTGGGCCCAACACATATTATATAAAAAAATTAAATAATCAAACAATTTTTGAAACTAAAGAATTAAAGATCTGACATGACAATGAATAATTTTTCAACAATCGAATGAACATTTTTTTCCCTATGGATATAATAATATTTTTTTTTGAGGAAGATCAAATAACTATTTCATCATATTTAACCAAATAAATTAGTACAATTTTATAAAATGAGACCGCATCCAAACATTGGTAAATTTAACATGAAATGCTAAAAATTTACCAACGTTTTTTGGCACACTATGCGTACAATATAGATGTTGAAGTGTCGTTTTCTCGCACCTAAAGCACAGCGGAAGTTTAAAAATTTTAGTTTCGACGTTCGAAACATTCTTTGGGCGTGGTATGACTTATAACATTCATAGAGTGTTTATAATTGTTTACCTTTGCGTATTTAGCGTCGGATCTGACTATTCCGATTTTTAAGCGGATGTAGCATTTTTTGTAAATCTCTTCGAACGAATCTCTCTCTTTTTGATAGTATAATCAGGTCCATGATCAGAGACTGAATTCTCGTGTAGATTGCACCAGAAATCTTACATGAATTTGCATTGAGACTAGATCGCAACAATTTCATAATATGCCGGCGACGGGGATGCACATTGGAAGGGAAAGGGGGTGGCCGAAAGCTTTTGTGAAAATATAATGGCTGAAACTTTGAGAGGATGGAGTAGAGGAGAAAATTTTGGTGGACAAAATTTGTGTGCAAAAATTCAATGAAATATTTATAAAGTTTGATTCGTGATCGCATCAGGAGTCTTTTTTCTATTAGAATTCATAATCATACTCCCATCGGGATTCCTTATTTTTATTAATTAAAATTCTCATGTTTTATATATATTTATATTAATACATCTAAATATCATATACACATATATGTAAATTAAATAATCATTATTTAATTTATTAATGAATTGTTAATCAATTAATCAATTCTAGACTCATGGCGACTTACCCATTCAGTGACTTTGGCACTGGACGTTCCAAAATGGGTACTATCGGATCAATTCAATAATAGACGCCTGTTGGCATTCCATCCTTCCTTCTCCTTTCAGGGCCTATCCGAAAGAATAGAATAATATACATATAGTAGTCACCACTTATTATTTAATTAGTAGATTCTAAATTTACTATGTAAATAATTGTGAACTCATTATAACCCTGATCGACTCAGACAACGCCGATGTACCGATGGTATAAATCTCGTTCATATAATGAAAATTGAAAATTTGGAAAACCAAAATTTTCAATGATCCATTTTTGACAGCGGCCAGTTTTGTGAACTCTTTTACCAAAACAGACGGTTCAGGTCTATCACTTAATTAGCAGTTAAACTAACTTTCACAACTTTCAATATATAGAATCAACTTATAAACTCCTTTATAAGCAATATATTTAATCTCTATCAAACTAGAATCGTCAAATTCAACACCTTGGACTTGACTATCTCAACTGAAACACATAATCCGATACTTGTGTGACCCTCAATGGTTTAGGGATATAGCTATTCGTAGGTTCACAGCTTCTTGTGATTCAGAATAATATTTATTCTTATTCGGGCTTACCCTAATTAACATCATTCTTTTCATCAACCCCTTGATCAAGAATGTCAGAACTCAAGTCTGATTGCACCCATTGGATCATTGTTAGAACGTCTAGTAGCATCGCCTCATGATCTCCTAGGTATCGTTGATAGTGTCTGTAAGAACCTTAAGTTATGGTTAGAATACAGTACGATCCTTTCAACTCATATATCACGATCAAATTTGTAACTACTGATATATCGAGGGTTTCATTTGAAATCGATAACGATGTGATGTATCTTTGAGTGATAATAGTAACACGTTATGTGTAACTAGGAAAACACCTTTGCTTAAAGCACATGTCTTGCTCTGGTTAGAGAATCCTTGCAGTATTAACTAATTAGATTACTTAGGATATCTTCACTCGTAGGTAAACATTGAATATCTGACTACAATGCATTTGCTCGTACGTATTTCAAAACTACATCCAACCTCGTCATTTGACGACCCTCAATGGAGTCAGTAAATGGATCAAAGTGCATGGTAGTATGTAGAGCCTCTACGTTGTCATTGGTCAGGGGATTTATGGTATAGAACCATAACCGAATACTATTTCACTCGATAAGTGATAACCACTTGGACAGTTCGAGGGAGGGTTGTTCAATGCATCATCAAATAATCATTCATCTGTATGAATGGACATCTTCACGTCCTTACTAATGAAACATGATGTTTACATAACATATTTTAGTCTCAAGATCAAGCGATCTTTTTCCTTATTTTAGGCGGTCGATTCGACTAAGAACCTGTTTAGAATATATAGTACATACACTTGCTAATGAGTTTCATGATCTTATGTGCGATGCAGACCTCATGATACATTTAGTATTTTAAAGGACTTTGTCTATGCATGTAACATGAGTATATATATAAAATAAATGTCATAATTAGATAAACCATAAAATATTATTAAAATAATTTTCTTTTTCATAAGAAACAATAATTTTTTTTTTTGATGTTTCATGAGACACTAAAAAGTCATTCGAATGTCTGCATTTTTTTATTTGTAAAATTTATCAATAAACTACCATTGAATATTATTTAATTAGTTTAGCGGCTTACTTAATTCGTCGCTGTAAATTGGAATTTCGCACCGAAGGTAAAATAAATTGAAGTTTGTTTTTAAATAATGTCTGATACCTAATTAGTTCGAAATACATTTTTATAAATTAACCCTTAAAAACAAGTAAAATATAATCAAATTAAGAGATTAATTAAAATAAATATTTTAAATATTTAGTGTGGATTTGAGTTTAAAAAAAAAGCAATAAGTTAAAGTGACGATTAATGAAGACAGCGATGCTCATGTCTCAATCATTCTAACCATACATTTTTCTATCCAAACACACGCCAATGGCCAGAGCATCAGTTTAGATATACAGAAACTAATATCTTGAATAATTTTATTAAATATGAGTTTTATCTTCTAAATAAATAATTTTCACATAGAGAATTTTTTTTTGTAAAATAGTAAAAAAAAATAATATTTTTTTTATTTATCATGGGAAAAAGGTAAAAAAAATAAAAATTCATAATTTAATCATATTCTCAATCTCATCCATTTTTTTTTATTTTAAAAAAATCAATCTCAAACTCAATCAACCAAATCCAACATATAGACAAAAGATTTGTTAAAATTATCCTAACTCATCCGGCGTTTGATTTTATTTTTAAGATCTATGATTTCTCTATTTGTTTAATTATCTGTTTGGCCTTGTTGATGTGACAGTTCATCTTTTTTCCATCAATTTCCCTATACATCTCTTCATGACTATATTTTATATTTTTATTTGTTCTTAAATGTATCCAGACATCCATGAATAACAATAAACTTAAATAATTTTATATTTTCTAATTTATTTTTTATTGATTAATTTATATTTTATAATTTATTTAATACATTTTAACTTAATTTACATGTAAATTGCTTTTATTAATATTTAATTATTTATTCACTTGGTTCAAGAATATTAATTAATTAATATATGATAAGGACATCTTGGTCATTACGTGAAATACAAAATTTTATTTTCATACTAAACACAATACATAATAATAATTATCTACTTGCTTCAAATATTTATCAATTTACAATTATTTTGTACCTATAATTATTAAAAAAAAATTTGATCTTAATGTAATTAACTGATTTTTATTCTTTCTTTGCTAAAATGCTTGATATGTCTCGCGCTATTTCAACAATCCCAAAAATTCTGGAACAAAATGTGAAAAATTAATTCATTAAAATAAGATCAAATTTGAACCAATTTGAACAAAATGTGGAAAATATAATTATAATTATATATCTGTCCCATTCATAAATATATGTCCCATCCACCACGAAATCTGATCTTTTACTAAACATTATTAAAGACCAAGACAAAAAGTTATATTTTCTTTTACATTTTGTTGCATGGCATTCACGTGGAAGCAATCTCAAAATACTGACATGCAATATTGGTTATACATACTGGGATTGGATGGGAAAGTATGGTGGGAACTGGTCTAGGATTATTATTATTATTTTTAATAAAAAGAAACCATTTAATTAGAGATTCAAACATATTCTTGTGTACAAACAAGGCGATGAACATGCGAGAATGCAAAACGTCTACAATTTCTATAACTATGCCGAGCTAATTTATTCGTCATCTGGTTTGCATTTCTTAAACAATGAAGAATTATCGATCGAAATTTTGAATTCTGGAACTGAGCTTGCAGATATGTTCAACTAGTTGCCCATCCAAAGGGAACAGAGCTTTATCACTTATGGCTTTAACTACTTGCAATGCATCTGTTTCAATAATCAGATTGGAACATCCCAAGTTGACAGCCCTTTTAAACCCTTCCTCAAAATCTATAAATTCAGCCAAATGGGGAGAAAGATTTCCATGAATGCACAGTCCTTTGGCGAAAATCAAATGGCTATTGATGTTACGTCCTACTATATATCTTCCCCCCTCCCCCGAAGTAACTCTTTGATTTAATCACCGCTGCATCGACATTCACTTTAAGAACACTACCAGCAGGTGGTTGTTTCCAGTATATTTGTGTTTTTGGAAGGATGTTACGTTCTTGGAAGAGCACGAAGAGTGAGGGAAATTAAAGCTATAAACCTTTAGCGTCATCACTGAACTTTTATGAGCTTTAGGGGAATTGCCAAAATCGTTGTGCAAGTTTTCCTGTTTTAGCTCCTTTTTCTCAAGCGTTGATGTGACCATTGATACACCAGTGATGTTTTGCGTCACGTCACCAAATTTCGATGACATGTAAGTAATTTGATGATCTATTTTCTTGATATATATAACTGCAGGGTGCACACTAATATTTTTTTACATCTAAATTTTGAAAGAGTAAACCTCAATTGAAATAGATTGGAACCACAGCGTTTACCAAGAAGATGAAGTTTGTGAGCCTGAGTTTTATATAATTTGATTTTGGAAAATGTTCAGTGTATACTTAAAGGTTACAATCATATTCATTTTTTGCATGATAAATAAAAAATTATCATTGAATCTAATTAAATCTCTTTTATTTTTTAATTCTCTATTACTTTTAAAAAGATAAATATTGTCATCTTGTGTGCTAATTTAAATGCACACTATTTGATTTTATACATCAAATTGGATCTCCAAACTATTTTTGAGTTCAACCCTGTTTTAGTTGATCTCGTTTTGGATCGATTCTAAAATTTAAAGCAGACATAAAAAATTTATTTTAGTTCAAAGTTTAGGTAAATATTTTAATATCAATTTGCATGTAACTCCATTAAATGCATCTTTGCCATTTGGCCATGTCCAAACAACTTCTATGCAAATCAACCGATTACATTTAATCCCAAACAAGATGTGATAACTTTGTTTTGTGTGTATTATATTTATATTTTGACTGCTTCACTTGAAAAGATAACCAAAAGGACAATTTTTAAAACATTATAGTGCTACAAACCCCAAAAATGCAACAAGCAAACTTAGACAAATATACTCTCACAATTTCTGCCACTTGATCTTGATTCGACCTTTTACCAACACAATGGATCCTTAGTTACATCACAAATTTCCCAAAGAATTGACCAAAAAGTAAAAAGTGGTCCTCCCTTTCATAATCACTAGAAACAGGGATGGCTTACTTACTCTTGGCTACAAGAAACATCCATCCAATAGATTAAATATTTTCAAATTTTGTGTATGTTTTTTTTTAAAAAAACTAATTTTTGGCCTATAAAATTTTTCAACTAGCTTATACTAATTTACATTCTCCAATTCTTTGCTTTTTTCTAAAGCTATAGGGTCACTGTTGGGGTTAGACAGACATCTACCTATTTATCTCAAACACATATAAAAAGTAACATGTGAGAAGACGAATTCCTTTAACTCGGCATCGAGTATATCAGCTGTAAGCACCACAATTCCATCCCTGTGGTTCCGATTCATACACCATTAGTGAATAAAAATGTCACTTGCTTCTTTGAGCTTTTTCATCAACCCTTCTTGCTAATATAATATAGATGTTCTATATTAAAAAAAGAAGAAGAAGAAGATATGCTTTATGATGGAGACAACTCTAAGTACGAAAGTTAATATTATAGTGAATATATATATACACTACTTTTGACTGTTTGAGGGATTAAAAAACTAACTTAATCAGGAGCAAACAGTTAATGATGAATTAATGATGAAACCAATGGAGTTGAACAGAAAGGCAGTAGTTTCTGAATTTTCACAGTTAAAAAAGCATTATTAATGAAAGGATCCAAAAACAGTGTTAGCTGCCCATGACTTCACAGCCTGTGAGAGACATTCAAAATCAGTGAGAAAACAGACATAATTAGAGAGAATTCCAAGAATCCCCATGTGTGATTTCTGCGTCTTTAATTAGTAATCACTTCAGTTCCTCTAAAAGTTTTGATCTATTTTCTCCTCACTGTTTCCGGACTTAGAGGCCATTTTCTTGAAAAGATTCCTCCCCGAGTTTTCTTGATCAAAAGTTCTTCACAACATGTGGGACTCAGAAACTGAATCTGCAGGCGGTGGACGTCACGGAAATGGAGTTCTTTCAACCAGCAAGGCTGGAGTTCAGAGTGATGGTTTTGAGCAAAGAGGCAAGTCTTGGTATGTATCAAACTTTTTTTGATCGATTTTCTTGTTCTTGTGTGTTTTAAGCCTTAGATTTTGTCCTTTTTTAAGTGATGTTAGAAGTTAAGGGACTAAAAATGTGGTATTTGTGTCCATATAGGTATGTTGCAACTGATATTCCAAGTGATTTTTTAGTTCAGATTGGAGACGTGAGTTTCCATTTGCACAAGGTAGTTGAATTCTTCATGAACATTAACTACACATTATTAAATAGACAAATTTTTAGTTTGTCATCAGAAAGATTGATTTACTGATCTTTGTACATCACTAGCACCCTCTTCTTTCAAGAAGTGGAAAGATGAACAGAATCATATACGAGTCGCGTGATGGCCAATCGAATAAGATAGTTATTGATGATCTACCAGGAGGGCCTGAAGCTTTTGAATTGGCAGCAAAGTTCTCCTATGGGATTGCTGTTGATTTAACAGCGACGAATATTTCCGGTCTTAGATGTGCGGCGGAGTACTTGGAGATGACAGAGGACCTAGAAGAAGGCAATCTGATATTCAAAACCGAAGCTTTTCTCAGCTATGTGGTGTTATCCTCATGGAGGGATTCCATAGTGGTTTTAAAGAGCTGCGAGAAGCTCTCACCGTGGGCCGAAAATCTCCAAATTGTACGAAGATGTAGCGAATCTATAGCCTGGAAAGCTTGTGCTAATCCGAAAGGTATAAAATGGCAGTATACAGGAAAACCCCCAAGATCAGTTTCCAGCCCGAGATGGAATGAGACGAAAGAGTCTAGCCCAAGTAGGAACATACAGGTGCCACATGATTGGTGGTTTGAAGATGTTTCGATTCTAAGGATCGATCATTTTGTACGAGTTATTACAGCGATCAAGGTTAAAGGTATGAGATATGACATGATTGGAGCTTCAATCATGCAGTATGCCACTAAATGGCTACCTTGTCTGATTAAAGAGGGATCAGGTTTGGGATCCGCGATCGGGGGAACTATGGATGAGGGAAGTATATGTAGTATCAGCAATGGCAGTAGCAGCAACTGGAAAGAAGGGCTTCACATGATCGTGGCGGGAACGAAGGAGGATCTGCCTGCAGCAATTCAGACAAAGGATCAGAGAATGATAGTAGAAAGCCTTATAAGTATCATCCCTCCGCAGAAAGATAGTGTTTCTTGTAGCTTTCTGCTCAGGCTTTTGAGAATGGCTAATATGTTGAAAGTGGCTCCGGCATTGGTCACTGAATTGGAAAAACGGGTCGGTATGCAGTTCGAACAGGCAACACTGGCAGATCTTCTAATTCCTTGTTACCACAAGAATGACACATTGTATGATGTTGATCTAGTCCAGAGGCTTTTGGAGCATTTTCTGGTTCAAGAACAGTCGGAAAGTTCGAGCACGAGTCCTAGTCATCAGTTATCTTCGGAAATAAAAATGCACGATGGAGCTCAAAGGGGGAGTAGTTCTAATGCCAAAATGAGAGTGGCAAGGCTTGTTGACAGCTATCTTACAGAAGTTTCAAGAGACAGAAACCTCTCATTGACTAAATTCCAGGTCCTGGCCGAAGCCTTGCCGGAATCCACTAGAACTTGTGATGATGGATTATACAGAGCTGTTGATTCCTATCTTAAGGTAATCGATCTAGTAACGACAGTAGATTAAGCTCTATTCTCATTTAACATTAAATAAAGTTGTGAAAATGAAACTGGAATGTATTCTAAAATATCAATCTAATAATGTATTCAAGAAACAATTTTTGAATTTCACACATTTGATCACGTCTCAAATCGACAGGCGCATCCATCTCTCACCGAACACGAGAGGAAGAGGCTCTGCCGTGTCATGGACTGCCAGAAGCTCTCTATTGATGCATGTATGCACGCTGCTCAGAACGAGAGACTCCCTATCAGAGTGGTGGTGCAAGTCCTCTTCTCTGAACAGGTAAAAATAAGCAATGCAATAGCCAACAACACGTTAAAAGAAACGGGTGAAACCCACTACCAGCCGTTGATACAGAACCGAAAAACATTACTTGAAGGAACACCTCAATCGTTTCAAGAGGGGTGGGCAACCGCGAAAAAGGACATAAACACCCTCAAGTTTGAACTGGAAAGTGTCAAGGTGAAGTATCTAGAACTACAAAACAACATGGAAACATTGCAGAGACAATTTGATAAGGTGACGAAACCGAAGCAAGCTTCAACGTGGACCTCGGGTTGGAAAAAACTGAGCAAGCTTACTAAGATGACCGAAATCAACGAGTTGGGTTCTCAGGAGACTAGTGCGGAACATACTAAAAAGACACCTAGAAGGTGGAGGAATTCAATTTCTTGAAGATCAAGAAGTCGTGAACAAAGGGATAAACAGATAAGTGACACTTTACGAAGTACAACATCTTACTTTTCAACACTCTGTTTCATTTTGTCGTTCCATCTTAAACACTTCAGAGAGTAGTATCATCCTATTTTCAATCTCTCTGTTTTAGAGTGATTAATTTGTCTGTAACTGATAAAATGGTTTCACATACTGTAAGATAGAAATCAGAAAACTTCATGCCTCGGACATTGCAGTTCATGGAGTGATTAATTTGTTCAAGTAATCATGCGTTATACAGCACTGAAACAGCTGCAAATGTCATATATATCTAACTCTCCCTTACAATACATATTGGCTAAATTTCCCTTTATCATCTGGAAAACAGGTGACCCAATGATAAGTTATGCATCCTTATGTAAAAGAAAAACCGCTCATATTTCACGCTCGATATTGAAATTTCGCTCCACCACCAATCCACCAACCCATCCTCCACCCCACAAGATTGTAGAAACAAGTTTGTTATGAAAATTTCGCTACCTCAAATCGATTTTTCTTGTTCTGTTGTTACCTTTATGCAAAATGTTACTAGGAAAGCAAGAATCTGGTGGGCCAAAGATTGAAAAAATATCCATCGACACAAAATATAATTAGTGAGATTCTACGTCTAGACTTCAATCAAATGCACTGCTGGAGGCACATGATTGATATGCTATGCGGTATCTTTATCAGTGGAGGCATATCTATCTGTGTTGTGATAACTGAAAGAAATATCCTTTGCCAGGTTCCGAAAATAGCCACTTTGATCTTTTATCAAATGCCATGCAAAAATGGGAAAAAGTCAGTTGTTCCAACTGAGAAAGTGGAAAAAAGAAGAAGCACGATGAGACATTCCACTTCAAATAATGTTTACAGAGAATTGAGACACAACTTGTGCATTCAAAAGTAGCATATATGATGAAACTTTGGAACACGAAAAGAACCCACACGTTATAGGTCCCTACGAACAAGAATAGCTTCAGCTGTGCTCGCAAATGAAAACAAAAAAATAATCAATTTTTCGATAGCTTGTTCCCACCGGAAACATGTCTCTCGGGTGCTCATGATATGAGGGTATCAGACCCTACGGTAATGCTAGAGGATTAACCATAGGATGTTACAATTTTATACCTTTAGTAAAATATTCACACGGCTTCAACTTTTTCGGGGTTGGCGGATATAGCTCTTGATGAATTCCCTACGAACGTTCTTCAGAAAATCCTTTCTCTATTCTTCTAATCAGATCCACGACTAGATGATTTGTTCCTATTAAAATAACCTCAAGGTGGCCGAAATATTTTGAGAGAGAGGAGGAAGTGATTTTCGAAAATCACTATGATGGAAGCTAGGGTTATGGCTTGCTTACTCCTATTTATAATTAAGCCATGACCTTAATACACATAGTTAACATTAATGAGCTTGATTAATTAATTGGGCTAGTCCAACTAGTTTAATTAATTAATCAAAGTCCATTAAAAACTTTAATTATTCAGTATGTTGGACTTGTACTCCTACAAGCCCATAAAACATATTTCCCACTAATTTTAATTTAATTTAAGATAAACTCAACTTTTGAGTTTAATAAATTAAATCCATTATAAATTAAATATTTGAATTTAATATTTAAATTATAACCTCCAAAAATTTAATATTTAATATTTAATAAACTCAACTTTTGAGTTTAAATTATCACCTCCAAAAATTTAATATTTAATATACTCAATTTTTGAGTTTAATAAATTAAATTGTCAAATTTTATAAATTCAAATCCTTGAATTTATTCTCTCAAAATTTAATTATCATAAATTCAACTCCTTGAATTTACTATATCATAATATAAATTCAACTCATTGAATTTATTCTCTCTCAACGGGAACAAACGATCCAGTGCTTGTGTGACCCTCAATGGTTCAGGGATACAGCTAGCCGTGGGTTCACAACTCCTTGTGATTCAGGACATAATCCTTTATTCGGGCTTACCCTTATTTGCCCCATTCTATGTATCAACAATTGATCATGAGAATGTCAGAAATCACATTTCTGATTAAACCCATCGAATCATCGTAAGAGCGTCTAGTATCATCGCCCCTTGATTCCCTAGGTATCACTGATAGTGTCTGCAAGAACCAGTCGATTATGATTAGCGTAGAGTACGGTCCCTTTATATCATATATCCCGATCGAATCTGCAACAATTGGTTCATCGAGGGTTGCATATTAATTCGATGACTATGTGATACATATGACAGTGGCATCGTATGTACCATAGGAGAACTCCTTCTCCAATGTACATCTCATACTCTGGCCAGAGATTCCACGCACTATTATTTCATCAGATCACATAAGATATCCACACCCATAGGTGAGCGGTCAATCCCCGACTACAATGCACTGGCTCCTATATGTGTCGCAACTGTACCCAACCTCACCACCTGATTACTCTTCTGGAGTCGGTAAACGAGTCAAAGCACAGCCCTAGCATATAGAGCCTCAATGTTTTCCCGGGTCGTAAGGACTAATGGTGTACAATCATAACCACATAATTATCTTCTCGATGAATGATAACCACTTGGAAAGTGCGAGGGAGGGTTGTTCGGTATAATCATCATATGACTACCCATCTACATGTTTGGACATCTCTATGCCCTTAACAAGAAACGCAGTACACAACATCAAAGATGCTAGTCTCGAGCTCAAGCGGCCTTTATCCTTATTTTAGGCGGCTGAATCGACTATGAACGAATTTGGAATATGCAGTGTTTACCAATGAGTTTCCACATCAAATTACGATTCATTTGCATTAAAGCATAATCACGGACTTTATCTATGCTGATTGCATGTGTATACAGATAAAGTAAAAAAAACCATAAAAAGTTAAATTATATTAAAATAAAGATTGTTTATTACACTTGAGTCAATAAATTTTCTAGCCAACCGTTGGCTTGCAGAGCATCTACTCTAACAATCTCCCAC
Organism: Primulina tabacum; assembly: GCF_025594145.1. Classification (NCBI taxonomy): domain Eukaryota; kingdom Viridiplantae; phylum Streptophyta; class Magnoliopsida; order Lamiales; family Gesneriaceae; genus Primulina; species Primulina tabacum. The sequence continues at coordinate 18,174,931 of NC_134550.1, forward strand.
TTGCCATAGAGCCAACTACCCATAACTTTAATCACATTGCTTCGCGATGCTTCTCAAACAATGGTCCTGACAAGGGATTTGTAAGTGGATCAACAACATTATCTGCAGACGGGACTCTTTCGACTGATATATCTTCTCTTCCCACAATATCCGGATGATGTGGAACTTCCTCAGTATATGTTTGGATCTTTGATGAGACCTTGGTTCCTTTGCTTGCGCAACGGCACCGGTGTTGTCGCAGTACACCGGGACTGGATCAACTCCATTAGGATTGACGTCCCAACTCTTGGACAAAATTCCTCATCCAAACTGCCTCTTTGGCTGCAGCTGATGCAACAATGTATTCAGCTTCAGTGGTGGAATCCGCAAGGCTGTTGTAAAGTCCGAAAATTTTAAGGTCCATACGAACCACAATCATGCAATTATTAAATTCTCTTGTATTGTAAGTAATTGTTTTAATTGCATAAATTAATTATGTTGTGCATATTTGCATTTTTAAAATTATATTTTTCTACATGGTTGCATTAAAATGTATTTTTAAAGGTTATTCAAGTTGCGATCGAGGAACGGAGACCGAGAGCTGAAAAATAGAAAATGTTTTTATTGGTTAATTGTTTTTAAATATTTAAAATATGGGTGATGCTTTTTCTTATTTTTGAAAATAAGGGGTTTTGAGGTGATTTTATACGCCGGGACGTAAATTTTATCGGTGTTGGTTTTTCAACAAAAATGCAAACGTATCGGCAACCCGGCTAATAAATTCACAAACTTATTTTTACCAAAACTACTTTAATATTTTAATTAAATCCTAATTAAGACTAATGGGCCTAAATTGTTGGTTTAATAGGCCTAAAGCCTTGTTAGTGATTAATTAATATTTAAATATATTAAACCCTCTCCAAAACCCTACAGTTCACACGCCCACTTTCTGGAATTTCACACCAAAATACACGGCACACTCAACAGAATTTGAAGAAGAAAAATTGTGAGGTTGTAAGGAGGATTTCATGCCAAAGGTCTTGCCCCGTTCTTCTATATCGTCAACGATTTTTCGTGCATTAATTACGCAAAGGCACGCCATATTCTCCCTTTACTCATCATCACACCATATTATGTAATTGTTTATTAATTTGCATGAAAACAAGTCACACAAGTCCTATTTTCGCAACTACGTGCATACATGCTTTAAACTTGTGTTTTTAATTCCAAAAATCAAGTTTTCATGTTGTTAAAAGGGCTGCCACGAATTAGGAGGCTAAGGGGCAAGTTTTAAGCAATTTTAGGGGTCTTAGAACACACGAAAACACTGCAATCAAAATAGAAAAAAGCTGGACCCAGTTGCACGTTTTTGTGTCTAGGTGTTACGATTTTGGGAACTTATTGCTTGGCTGGGTTTCGGTTGGACCAAGGCTGGGCTAGAGTCACATGAGGGGTCAAGGTTAGAGTCGTAGCCACGCTAGGACTCGAGTCAGGGGCTGTAGGACTCCCACCCGAGAGAATAACCATGCTGTAACGTTTTGTGCAGCTGTTGCGTAGGGTTAAGGGGGCTCGGTCAGGGGCTTTGGCTGGGCTAAACTAGGTCCGTTAGGGTCTAGAGAAGGTGGTCCAGGGTTGGGATAGGGGCTGGAGTGGTGGGCTGGCTGTTGGCTCGAGAGAAAACAAGAAAACGTGAGGGAGACATGTGCTGCGCGAGAAGTGCTGTCATTGGCAGTGCTTCGGGCGCGAGTTCAAGGGCTTGGGTGGGTCTGGCTATGGCCTGGGTGTGGTCCAGGGAAGGTTAGGGACAGGTGGGCTCGGTGGTGGCTCGGCTGGGAGAGTCCTAGTTGGGTTAGGAGTCCTAGACATAGAAGGAAGCACACTCACACACGTGCAGAAACATGGGTCGAGTTCCAGCAAGTTTTTGAGCGGGTTAGGGTCATGTTCTTTGGGCTGGGCTTGGTCAATAGGGTTCCTAGATGGGTTGGCTAGGTTTTGGCTCAAGGCAGCTCGGCGTGGCTCGAGTAAATTAGGAGATGGCTCGGGTGGTTCGATAAGGTGTCTATTTCGAAAATTAAAAGGCTAAAATTGAATCCATGGGTCCACAGTTGTGGCTCATGACTTGTAAGGGTAGAATAAATCTGAAAAATGCTATGTTTAAAATTTGAGATCAAAATAATGAGTTTTGGATTTATTCGAGATTTAATCGCCGCACGAAACGCTAATTAATGAGTTAATTGAAACACCTAGTTTTAAGTTTATAAAATTATGAAAAATTATATTTAAGCTCAAATAATTATTAAAAGTCTAAGTTTTGAATTTGAGAATTTTATATTGAGGTTTGGTTTAATTCGGGATTAAAACGCATTAATACGTCACATTTAAAGATTAATTTAAAAGTTCTCGATTTAGGCATAATAAAAATATGGGAAAATTCATGTAAACTTAAATAATTATTTGAGACATGTTAGAGTCAATGAATTCAAGAAAAAGTCATAATCGAGGAATTTTACGTCTTTTTGGGGTAAAACATTCTTTTTACACATAAAATTAGTAAACTTCATGACAGTGCTCTAAATGCTGTTTTTATGATATTATGATTATGTTCTAATGTTCATGAAATGTTCATGATTAAATTATGATTTTTAAATTTTCATGGATTTTTATGATTTAAGGTTGACATTTAAAATACATAATGCATCCTTGGTTTCAAAACAAAATAATATGTTATGCATGATTTTTAAAGTGATGAGAATGTTAAATATTGAACGAAGTGAAGTAATTGTGGCTATTGAGGTAACGGTATGAGATAACGGTATGTGGTAACAGTAAGAATTGAATATCGTGAGGGGAAAAGGCCCCAGAGGGAGCCCATTTATGGGAAAAGGCCCCAGAGGGAACCCTGACGATCATATTTCTATTCGAAAGAGGATAGGCCAGGGCCCAGTTGACTGGTGAGAGTATTGCTGGTGTCCCCCGCTGCCCAGTACTGCGGTTTAATGTAGATGGATCCATCGACTTTTTGAGGTTTGAGGAAAGTCACAATTAACGATCTGAATTCAACAAAGGAAAGGGAAAAGGAAAATGTTATGATCATGACAAAAGGTTTTATGTTATGTTCTGAGGAAAAGGAAAAATGTTAAGGTTTATGTTATGCATGTCATGAAAATGTTTATGCTTAAAGTTTATGCATCATTATGAAAATGTTTTTATTTAAAGTTCATGCATCATAAAAAGGTTTACGAAAATGTTCATGTTTGAAGTTTATGCATCTTCATGAAAACGATATTTTAAGTACAAGTATTTTTCACTGTTGCTTGTGGTTTTATAAGTAGTACTCATTATCAAGAATATGACGTGTTGAGTCTTTAGACTCACTAGGTGTGATTGATGCAGGTGATTATGATAATGAAGGTCTTGATGGTTGACTTTGCTGGACTGAAGGTGCACATAACCCGAGGACCGACGCTAGTTTTCCGCACTAGTTATGATTTATGATTTCAAGTTATGTTAAAAATATTTTACGATTTTTTATTCATGTTTTGAGAGGTTTTTGAGAGATTATAGTATGGGCTGTATTTTTCAATTATAAAGTTGGTTGTTTTATTTTAAGATGAGGTCCAAAATATTTTATGTAATTTTTGGTGGTTAGGCCGATGCTAGGGAGGTTTAAAAAAAAAATTTCTAGTACTTTTAAAGCAATATAAAGGACAGACATTTCAGTTGGCATCAGAGCAAAGGTCCTGTAAAGGGTTGTGCCACCATCAGTGCCGGGCAGCTTAGTCGTCAAGCCTCAATTTGAAAGTTTTACATGCTTTATATGATTTTATGATGTTACCTGCATGACTACATGAATTATATGTTAAGTCACATGTTTAATAGCTTTATGATAATATATGTTTTATACGCTTTAGAATTTTAATACGTGATTCGATATGAAATAACAAATTATTTGATTTCAACGCATGTTGGCTTCGTGGTGGAATTGGACTATATTGATTTTTGGGTTTTAGTATTGACGTTTTAATTTTTGGGCCGTAAGTTAATCGTGAATATTATGAATGCTTTGTGACACGTAGATTTTTCTAAGAAAATGTTTATGATTCATGGTTACTAGTTGAATTAATTTTTGGGAATTACTCATAAGTAATAATGATTCGAGGATTTGTAACGACTTCGGGAGTAAGAAAATGTATAAATTGGGATTTTGAGTTTTGATGAAAGGTAAGATTGATTATGAGAATTGATATTTGGGTAAATAAGTTTAAATTATCGAAATTTATGTTATGGGAAACCCGTAGAGGAGAATTAAGAATGTTAAGAACTTATGGGTTAATCATAGGATTTTGAAATTAAGGACCAATTAGGATAATTTTTGAGGAAATTAAGAATTTATTTTGCAATTATTACGGAATTTGGGAAATATTCTAACAATAAGTGAGAATTGAATGAGTTAAATGATAAGAATTTCGATGGTTTAGACTTTTAAGTATATTTGGAACTTTGAGATATCTTGGGTTATAACGTATAAGGAATGTTAATCAAGGGTTTTTAAGGATGAATCATTACTAAGCTTGAAAAATCTAAGCGTTAACGGATGCGTTTGAGATTTTAAGGTTGAAATATGATAAGTTGATGGATATTTTGGGTATAAAATAAGAAAAATAATATGCGACATGTATGGTCATCCATCTTTTAATATTGGGAATTGCAAGAAAAAATTGAAATTCGGGTTATAATAGTAATAGCACTAAGTCATTATGGGTCTTTTTAAGTTGTGAATTGCAAAATGAGGATTTAGAAAGAAAAATTAATTGGGATTTAGTAGACGTAAGGACATTTTAGAATTTAAGTTTTATCAGAGTAGCGCGGCGGAAGCGTGATTTTGGGATACTAGAACTAAGTCTAAACTTTGGGTTATTAAGGATAAGCGAATTTCGAGGACGAAATTCAATTTAAGGGGGGAAGATTGTAACGCCCTTAAAATTTTAAGGTCCACATGAACCACATGCATGCAATTATTAAATTCTCTTGTATTTTAAGTAATTGTTTTAATTGCATAATGAATTATGTTGTGCATATTTGCATTTTTAAAATTATATTTTTCTACATGATTGCATTAAAATGTATTTTTAAAAGTTATTCAAGTTGCGATCGAGGAACGGAGACCGAGGGCTGCAAAATAGAAAATGTTTTTATTGGTTAATTGTTTTTAATTATTTAAAATATGGGTGATGCTTTTTCTTATTTTTGAAAATAAAGGATTTTGAGGTGATTTTATACGCCGGGACGTAAATTTTATCGGTGTTGGTTTTTCAACAAAAATGCAAACGTATCGACAACCCGGCTAATAAATTCACAAACTTATTTTTACCAAAACTATTTTAATATTTTAACTAAATCCTAATTAAGACTAATGAGCCTAAATTGTTGGCTTAATAGGCCTAAAGCCTTGTTAGTGATTAATTAGTATTAAAATATGTTAAACCCTCCCCAAAACCCTATAGTTCACACGCCCACTTTCTGGAATTTCACACAAAAATACACGGCACACTCAACAGAATTTGAAGAAGAAAAATCGTGAGGTTGCAAGGAGGATTTCATGCCAAAAGTCTTGCTCCGTTCTTCGATATCATCAACGGTTTTTCGTGCGTTAATTACGCAAAGGCACGCCATATTCTCCCTTTACTCATCATCACACCATATTAGGTAATTGTTTATGAATTTGCATGAAAACAAGTCACACAAGTCCTATTTTCGTAACTACGTGCATACATGCTTTAAACTTGTGTTTTTAATTCCAAAAATCAAGTTTTCATGTTGTTAAAGGGGCTGCCATGAATTAGGAGGCTAAGGGGCAAGTTTTAAGCAATTTTAGGGGTCTTAGAACACATGAAAAACACTTCAATCAAAATAGAAACAAGCTGGACCCAGTTGCACGTTTTTGCGTCTAGGTGTTCGATTTTGGGAACTTATTGCTTGGCTGGGTTTCGGTTGGACCAGGGCTGGGCTAGAGTCACATTAGGGGTCAGGGGTAGAGTCCTAGCCACGCTAGGACTCGAGTCAGGGGCTGGGGAAGGAGTCCTAGCTTGCTAGGACTCCCACCCGAGAGAATAACCATGATGTCACGTTTTGTGCAGCTGTTGTGCAGGGTTCAGGGGGCTCGGTCAGGTGCTTTGGCTGGGCTAAGCTAGCTCCGTTAGGGTCTAGAGAAGGTGGTCCAGGGTTGGGATAGGGGCTGGAGTGGTGGGCTGGCTGTTGGCTCGAGAGAAAACAAGAAAACGTGAGGGAGACATGTGCTGTGAGAGAAGTGCTGTCATTGGCAGTGCTTCGGGCGCGAGTTAAAGGGCTTGGGTGGGTCTGGCTATGGCCTAGGTGTGGTCCAGGGAAGGTTAGGGACAGGTGGGCTCGGCTGGGAGAGTCCTAGTTGGGTTAGGAGTCCTAGACATACAAGGAAGAACACTCACACACGTGCAGAAACATGGGTCGAGTTCCAGTAAGTTTTTGAGCGGGTTAGGGTCATGTTCTTTGGGCTGGGCTTGGTCAAGAGGGTTCCTAGATGGTTTGGCTAGGTTTTGGCTCAAGGCAGCTCGGGCGTGGCTCGAGTAAATTAGGAGATGGCTCGGGTGGTTCGATAATGTATCTATTTCGAAAATTAAAAGGCTAAAATTGAATCCATGGGTCCACGGTTGTGGCTCATGACTTGTAAGGGTAGAATAAATCTGAAAAATGCTATGTTTAAAATTTGAGATCAAAATAATGAGTTTTGGATTTATTCGAGATTTAATCGCCGCACGAAACGCTAATTAACGAGTTAATTGAAACACATATTTTTAAGCTTTATAAAATTAGGGAAAATTATATTTAAGCTCAAATAATTATTAAAAGTCTAAGTTTTGAATTTGGGAATTTTATATTAAGGTTTGGTTTAATTCGGGATTAAAACGCATTAATACGTCACATTTAAAGATTAATTTAAAAGTTCTCGATTTAAGGCAAATAAAAATATGAGAAAATTCATGTAAGCTTAAATAATTATTTGGGAAATTTTAGAGTCAATGAATTCAAGAAAAAGTCATAATCGAGGAATTTTACGTCTTTTTGGGGTAAAACGGTCTTTTTACACCTAAAATTAGTAAACATTATGGCAGTGCTCTAAATGCTGTTTTTACGATATTATGATTATGTTCTAATGTTCATGAAATGTTCATGATTAAATTATGATTTTTAAATGTCCATGGATTTTTATGATTTAAGGTTGACATTTAAAATACATAATGAATGCTTGGTTTCAAAACAAAATTATATGTTATGCATGATTTTTAAAGTGATGAGAATGTTAAACGTTGAAGGAAGTGAAGTAATTGTGGCTATTGAGGTAACGGTATGTGGTAACGGTAAGAATGGAATATTGTGAGGGGAAAAGGCCCTAGAGGTAACCCTGACGGTCGTATTTCCATTCGATAGAGGATAGGCCAGGGCCCAGTTGACCGGTGAGAGTGTTGCTGGTGTCCCCCGCCGCCCAGTACTGCGGTTTCATGTAGATGGATCCATCAACTTTTTGAGGTTTGAGAAAAGTCACAATTAACGATCTGAATTCAGCAAAAGAAAATGAAAAGGAAAATGTTATGATCCTGATAAAAGGTTTTATGTTATGTTTTGAGGACAAAGAAAAATGTTAAGGTTTATGTTATGCTTGTCATGAAAATGTTTATGCTTAAAGTTGATGCATTATTATGAAAATGTTTCTATTTAAAGTTCATGCATCATAAAAAGGTTTACGAAAATGTTCATGTTTGAAGTTTATGCATCTTCATGAAAACGATGTTTTAAGTACAAGTATTTTTCACTGTTGTTTGTGGTTTTATACGTATTACTCGTTATCAAGAATATGACGTGTTGAGTCTTTAGACTCACTAGGTGTGATTGATGCAGGTGATTATGATAATGAAGGTCTTGATGGTTGACTTTGCTGGACTGAAGGTGCACATAACCCGAGGACCGACGCTAGTTTTCCGCACTAGTTATGATTTATGATTTCAAGTTACGTTAAAAATATTTTACGATTTTTTATTCATGTTTTGAGAGGTTTTTGAGAGATTATAGTATGAGCTGTATTTTTCAATTATAAAGTTGGTTGTTTTATTTTAAGATGAGGTCCAAAATATTTTATGTAATTTTTGGTGGTTCGGCCGATGCTAGGGCGGTTAAAAAAAAATTTCTAGTACTTTTAAAGCAATAAAAATGGCAGACGTTTCAGCTGTCTTGCTTAGAACTTTTCCAAAAGACAGCCGCACCATTAAGCATGAATACAAAACCAGATGTCGATTTCGAATCATCTACGTCACATTGGAAGCTAGTATCAGTGTAGCCTTCCAATTTCAATTCTCCACTCCCATAGACCACGAACAAGTTCTTAGTCTTTCTCAAGTACTTAAGAATATCTTTCACGGCCTTCCAATGCATTGAACTAGGGTTCGCCTGATATCTGCTTGTAACAATCAGAGCGTAAGCAACATCAGGATGTGTTGATATCATACCATACATGATACTACCAATGGCTGACACATATGAAATACGTGTCATCATCTCTATCTCCTCTTCATCAGTTTTGGGAAACATAGCTTTAGATATAGTAACACCATGACACATTGGTAAGTATCTTCTCTTGGACTCTTCCATAGAGAATCGCTTCAGGATGGTATCGATATAAGTGGCTTGGGTGAGCCCCAACATCCTCTTTGATCTATCTCTATATAGATTTGTATTCCCAATACATAGGATGCTTCACCCATGTCTTTCATGGAGAATTTACTTGCCAACCATACTTTAGTTGATTGCAGTAATCCTACATCATTCCCAATGAATATGATATCATCAACATAAAGTACTAGGAATGGCACTGCAGTCCCACTAACTTTCTTGTACACGCATGGTTCCTCAGGATTTTTAGCAAAACCAAATTCCTCGATGGTGCTATAAAATCCGAGGTTCCAACTCCTTGACGCCTGCTTGAGACCATATATTGATCTCTGAAGTTTTCATACCTTATGCTCACTTCTCACTGACGTGTAACCCTCAGGTTGAAACATATAAATTTCTCCTTTGATGTCTCCATTGAAGAATGCAGTCTTTACATCCATTTGCTATATCTCATAGTCATACCATGCTACTATGACTAATATTATTCTAATGAACTTAAACATAGCAACTGGTGAAAAAGTTTCCTCATAGTCAATTCCTTGCTTTTGAGTATAACCTTTTGCAACCAGTCTTGCTTTGAAGAATAATACCTTCCCATCCGCCCCAAGCTTTCTTTTGTAGATCTATTTGCATCCTTTGGGAACGATTCCTCAGGTGGATCCACCAATGTCCAGATTTGGTTTTAATACATAGGGTCCATTTCAGACTGCATGGCTTCAAGCCATTTTGTTGAATCAGTATCAGATATTGTTTCTTTGAAGTTCATTGGATCACATCTAACACAAGGCTCATCATGGCCTTGTTCATGAAGAAGTGTATATCTTGCAGGTGGTCTAATAACCCTATCAGACCTTCTAGGAGCTTGTACTTCAACTACAAGTTGTTGGGGATTAGGTTCAACTTCTACCGTTGAGGGAGCATCTTGAATTTCTTCAAGTTCTATCATCTTGTCTTTTCTATCTAATAGAAATTCCTTTTCCAAAAACGTGATATTTCTTGAAACAAACACTTTTGCTTCATTGAGACGATAGAAATAATATCCAACAGAATTCTTTGGATATCCTAAAAAGTAGCATAAAGTAGATCTACTATACAATTTGTCTCCCACTGTCTGCTTCACATAAGCAGGACATCTCCATATTCTCATGTAAGAATATTTGGGAGTTTTTCCCATTCAATCTCATATGGTGTTTTATTCACTGCTTTAGTATGGACATTATTTAACAACATTGCCGCAGTTTCAAGCGCAAAGCCCCAAAACGATGTAGGCAATTCAGTGAATCCCATCATGAATCGAACCATGTCCATCAAGGTTCGATTTCGACGTTCAGAAACACCATTCAATTGTGGTGTTGCTGGTGGAGTCCACTGTGATAGAATCCCATTCTCTTTTAGATAACCCAAAAATTCAGCACTTAAGTATTCTCCACCTCAATCAGATCGAAGTGCCTTAATACTTCTTTCTAGCTGGTCTACTTCAGATCTGAATTCTTTGAACTTTTCAAATGCTTCAGATTTTTGTTTCATCAAATAAACGTACCCATACCTCGAATGGTCATCAGTAAAGGTAATGAAGTAGGAATGTCCAAATTTTTTACTAACACTTAGCGGACCAAAAACATCTGTGTGGATCAAATCCAATAGACCATGTGCACGTTCCACGTTTCCATTGAATGGATTCTTAGTCATTTTTCCTTTTAGACAAGACTCACAAGTAGGTAGAGAATTTATGTCTGACAAGTCAAACATGCCTTCTCCCACTAGCTTGTGCATCCTTCTTTGGGAAATATGACCTAATCTAGCGTGCCATATTTGTGCGGGATTTGGATCATTTAACTTTATTTTGTTTGTTGTTGAAATCATGTTTACTTGAACATTCATATCATTTACAGAACATTTCTGGCGCATATAATTTCTTATGTCCGGACTTCTTGCAGTGAAATAAATATGTTCTGACTTATCGGGCTTTGTAGGCCCTTTAAGTGTCCTTCAGAGTTTGCCTCTTATCGGGTTTGTTTTTCTTGTGAGGGGCAGAACATTTCTTTCCCTTACCTTGTGGGCCATTTTTCGTCCTGACGAGAGGCCCATTAGAAATACAACATTTTTCTGGTGATCTCATAAGGTATAAGCATATTGACTAGCTCTTCAAGACTATCATGTATTTTATTCAAATTGTAGTTCACCATAATCCTGTCAAATGAGGAAGAGAAAAACAACAAATTGATGTCATCAAGTAACTCGTTAGAAATCAGATATTCCAGGCCCACCACATTCTCAATAAGCCCAGTCATATGTACACCACGCTCATGGGCCAAAACCCTATCTTGCATGCATGTAGTCACGAGCTCCTAGAAAATGGTGTGCATCATTTTATGAGTTTCACGCACCATGCAACTCTTGCACGTGCATTCGAATGTCAGCAGCATTCATCATTTCCTCAAACGGTCTCTACAGTTCATTTGACATAAAAGCGAGCATGTTACACTTTAACTAGCATACTATGGTCATATCATCTTACATGCTTTGTCAGTTCTGCAGGACTAACATTAGTGTGTATGCCATTTTCTCCGAGTTCATAACAATTTTCCCAACCAGTCTTGAAAATTAGATTCGGTTAGCTTGTTAATAACAAAAATGGATTACGTAACGAAATCGAAAATATACTGATATGAAACAGAATAATGGTTGCTGATTATTTTAAAATAATTTTAAGATATAAAATATGGATTTTTATTTTATAAATTCCCTTCCACTATTTTGACATTTTCACCACCCTCTGATGAAAAAGGGAAATCGTATTTCCTTAGTGGGCATGTAGAGTCCAATTAGCCAATTATAATCCTGAATAATATCAGCCAATTATAATTTCTAAAAGGTAGAATCCAATTGCATCCCTATGCAACCTCCGCGTGTTTTGCCTCACGTTTAATAAGGACCCAATAATATGACGCCATTTATTTTCGCGTGTCAAACCGACCCATCAATATTGAATTCTAGTAGACGGTCGGCATGAGTTCCCCTAATAATATGAGCCGAAGTCATGGGAGTTCCACTCAATTCACATCATATGTCCGGTGGAAGTCACAGCTTTCCGGCATCCAGGCCTCCCCAATAACATGAGCCAGACACTGTCCGCGGGTAGCGATCAATATGCAACCACGGTTGATGGAAGGCAAGAATAAACTAAACTCTTTTAATTTTTACTTTTGCGGTTTGATATAAATTTTGAATCTTATTCAAAATCACGGATTTTAATTTTAAGTCTCATCATTTTAATTTAAAATCGCGTGCCATGTTTGTATGTTTGTCGTATTCATGCAACTATATTATCTAATAGTATACATACATGCATACTACTATATATCACATATATATCATAATATGACATTCAACAATAAATAAGGATGATCGATCGCCAATACTATTAGATCCATGTGAGCCAGACATGGATCCAGGTCCAAAACCTAGGTGAATGCAGGGATGCAAATGCAACTAATTACAAGAGCTTCCAATATTTTACATGTCTTCATGTTGTGCATCGGGCCCACCATCATCCAATCTTGATCTCCCACTATTTCTAATAATTACATTTAAATAGTCATGACACATAAGGGATACATCTCATAGGGTGAAAACGGGCTATAAACCAAGCCTACTTTAATAAAATCAAATATTAACAAAATGAATAAAACAGTAAAATATCCTAACGTGCACCAAACACATTGGTCAAAGCTCTCGATCATCCTTCATGCATTTAATATCAAATATTAACATCAATTTAATTAAACAAATTTAATTAATTGATAAATCATGTATCTAATAATTTTATTACTAACCACCACAATTATTAAAGAATTTAATAAATTAAATAAAATCTTTATTTAATTTCCAATTAATTCAATAATAATTGAATTCTTGTAAAACTCATTTTTATCATAAATAATTAAAATCATATTCTAATTATTTATTTCACAAGAAAATTATTAATTTTACAAATATTAATTTTTCAAAAGATAAATTGAACTAATTTTCATAAAATATCAATTTAATCCAAAGTTTTGAAAAGTCAGAAAATTGCACCCTAGGCCCAAAAAATTCAAGCCCATTAATCATGTTGGGTGTAATAATTGTCCCTGCTTGGTAGAGCGATCGAACCGTGATACTTGAGCTGCTGTGCGGTTTAAAAGATTTGAGTTGCACCATTACTACTAGCTATAGCTTTTGGTAAAGCGGTAAGCGCTCGGTCCTACAATTGATATCAGAGCCAAGGTCACGGGTTCGATTCCCATTGATTGCAAGGAGTGCAATTATTGGGAGGGAGATTGTTGGGTGCAATAATTGCCCCTGCTTGGTAGAGCGATCGAACCGTGGTGCTTGAGCTGCTGTGCGCGCAGCGTGCGGACGTTCCCCACGCCGCGCGCGCAGCCGCCGCAAGCTGTGCGGACGCTCCGCACAGCTCGTGCGGCTGCTGCGCGCTGCGCGCATGCCATGCGCGAAGGGCGCTGCGCGTGCGGTCTGCCCGGAACAGTTTCGGGCAGATCCGATTTTTTTTTTGTTTTAAAATAAAAATTTTATGGTGCAACAATTTTCTGAAAAAATTTTCCTGTGTGGTTAGAAATAAATTATTCAATATAAAATAAAACCATACAATAGAGAGAAACCTTGGCTCTGATACCACTGTTGGATCTCGGTTTTCGCGTGCCCAAACGCAGCAGAAGTTTTAAAATTTTTATTTTATTTTGACATTCAAAATATATTTGTTTTGGGTACTCGTATGGTTTATTTAATCAAACATTCATAGGGCGTTAGAATTTTATACCTTTGGTGAAATATTCACACGGCTCCAACTATTCCGGTGTTAGCGGATATAGCCCTTGATGAATTCCCTACGAACGTTCTTCAGAAAATGCTTTCTCTATTCTTCTAATCAGTCCACGACTAGATGATTTGTTTCTCTTAAAATAAACCTCAAGGTTATTTTGAGACAGAGGAGGAAGTGATTTTCGAAAATCACTATGATGGAGGCTAGGGTTATGGCTTGCTTACTCCTATTTATAATTAAGCCATGACCTTAATACACATAATTAACATTAATGGACTTGATTAATTAATTGAGCTAGTCCAACTAGTTTAATTTATTAATCAAAGTCCATAAAAAACTTTAATTATTTAGTATGTTGGACTTGTATTCCTACAAGCCCATAAAACATACTTCCCACAAATTTTAATTTAATTTAATATAAACTCAACTTTTGAGTTTAATAAATTAAATTCATTATAAATTAAATATTTGAATTTAATATTTAAATTATAACCTCCAAAAATTTAATATTTAATATTTAATAAACTCAACTTTTGAGTTTAAATTATCACCTCCAAAAATTTAATATTTAATATACTCAATTTTTGAGTTTAATAAATTAAATTGTCAAATTTTATAAATTTAACTCCTTTAATTTATTCTCTCAAAATTTAATTATCATAAATTCAACTCCTTGAATTTACTATATCATAATATAAATTCAACTCCTTGAATTTATTCTCTCATGTCAACGGAAACAAACGATCCAGTGCTTGTGTGACCTTCAATGGTTAAGGAATACAGCTAGCTGTGGGTTCACAACTCCTTGTGATTCAGGACATAATCCTTTATTCGGGCTTACCCTTATTTGCCCCATTCTATGTATCAACAATTGATCATGAGAATGTCAGAAATCATATTTCTGATTAAACCTATCGAATCATGGTAAGAGCGTCTAGTATCATCGCCCCTTGATTCCCTAGGTATCACTGATAGTGTCTGCAAGAACCAGTCGATTATGATTAGCGTAGAGTACGGTCCCTTTATATCATATATCCCGATCGAATCTGCAACAATTGGTTCATCGAGGGTTGCATATTAATTCGATGACTATGTGATTCATATAATAGTGGCATCGCATGTACAATAGGAGAACTCCTTCTCCAGAGATTCCACGCATTATTATTTCATCAGATCACATATGATATCAACACCCGTAGGTGAGCGGTGAATCACCGACTACAATGCACTGGCTCTTATATGTGTCGCAACTGTACCCAACCTCGCCACCTGATGACTCTCCTGGAGTCGGTAAACGAGTCAAAGCACAACCCTAGCATTGTCCCGGGTTGTAAGGACTAATGATGTATAATCATAACCACATATTTATCTTCTCGATGAATGATAACCACTTGGAAAGTCCGAGAGAGGGTTGTTCGGTATAATCATCATATGACTACCCATCTGCATGTTTGGACATCTCTATGCCCTTACCAAAAAACGCAGTACACAACATCACATATGCTAGTCTCGAGCTCAAGCGGCCTTATCTTTATTTTAGGTGGCTGAATCAACGAGAAATAAATTTAGAATATGCAGTGTTTACAAATGAGTTTCAACATCGAATTACGATTCATTTGCATTAAAGCATAATCAAAGACTTTATCTATGTTGATTGCACGGGTATACAAATAAAATAAAACAAAACCATAAAAAATTAAATTATATTAAAATAAAGATTGTTTATTACACTTGAGTCAATAAATTCTCTAGCCAACCGTTGGCTTGCAGGGCATCTACTCTAACACATATATATGTATATATATATATGTATATATTTGTTGTCAATTCGACTAATTGAAGAACCTACGGTATTGCTAAAGGACAGAATATATCTTGTGAAAAGCCATAAATTATCTTCCTTCGTCTAGCTTCGGCAAGCCCAACCATAATCCTCCCGATTCTTAATTTTGTATATGACCCCCCGGAAACAGTTCGGGGATTCCTCGTATAGATCGCACTAGAGATTTAAACAAAATTTTTGTCGAGATTGGATAATTGGAATTTCAAAAATCTAGTGGCGATGGGGCCGTGGAAGTGGTCGAAATTAAAAATTCTCATGCAATATATATCATGCAAAGTCAACTCTTGATGAAATATATACACACACACAAACACACATATGTATTTATTCTAATACATCCATGCACATATATTTGTAAAGACATATATGTTAATTATTTAATTTCTTAATTAATCAATTAATTAATTAATTTTAGACCCATCTATGATATTATATGAGAATCATGTAAATAAAGTAATCACCACTACTAACATTTTTATTAAATTAGTAGATTTTAGTATTAAATTAGTAGATTCTAAATTTACTAAATAAATGATTGTGAAATCATTATGATCTCGATCGACGATCAGACAAAGCCGATGTATCAAGGGTACAAATATTGTTCATAGAAATGAAAATTTCGAAGATCAAAATTTCTACTGATCTATTTTTGGCAGCTATCAGTTTTGTGAACTCGTTAACTAAAACAGACAGTTCCACTCTCATCACTTAATTAGCTATTAAGCTAACTTCTACATCTTCTATTATATGGAATTAGCTTATAAACTCCTTTATAAGCAATCTGTTTGATTACCATCAAACTACAGTCACCAAATTCAACTATTTGAACTTGACAATCTCCAGGGGAACACATAATTTGATACTTGTGTGACTTTCAATGGTTCAATGATATAACTAACCGTGAATTCACAACTTCATGTGATTCAATTAACATTTATTCTTATTCAAGCTGACTCTAATTAGCCTCATTCATTTCATCAACTATTTGATCAAGAATGTCATAACTCAAGTCTTATTGCACCATCAGATTATGATAAGAGCGTCTAGTAGCGTCATCCCATGATCCCCTAGGTATAACTGATAGTGCTTGCAAGAACCTTAAGTTATGATTAGCGTATAGTACGGTCTATTCAACTCATATATCTTGACCGTATCTGCAACCATTGGTATATCAAGAGTTGTAAATGAATTCGAAAATTTTTTGATATATCTTTGAGTAATAATAATGACATGATATGGGAAAATGAGGAAACACCTTTGCAAAATGTATATGTCTTACTTTGGACAGAGATTCCTTGCACTATTAACTCATCAGATCACATAGAATATCTTCACGCGTAGGCAAATGATGAATCCCTGATTATAATGTATTGGCTCCTATGTATTTCAAAACTATATTCAATCTCACCACATGATGATCCTCAATGGAGTTGGTAAACGGATAAAAGTGCATGCTAGTATGTAGAACTTCTATGTTGTCTCGGGTCAAAGGACTAATGTTGTACAACCATAACCGCAGACCATTCCACTCGATAAGTGATAACCACTTGGACAGTCCATCAGACGCTTTTTTAGTGCATCGTCATATTATCACCAATCTGTATGAATATATATCTCCATGCCTTACCAATGAAATATGACGTTTACATCACATATGCTAGTTTCAAGTTCAAGTGGTCTTTATCATTATTTTAGGTTGCTGATTTGACTAGGAACCTGTTTAGAATATATGGTACACTTCCTAATGAATTCCATGATCTTATGTTGCGAGTAAACTTCTTGGTACCTATAGTATAAATTTAAGGATTTTATCCATGCAGCTTGCGTATGTATATAGATAAAGTAAATATCATAATTAGATAAAACAGTAAAATATTATTAAAATAAAGATTGTTTTTACATAAGAGTCAATAAAGCCCAAGCCACAAGTTGGCTCGCTGGGCACCTACTTTAATAATCTCTCACATGCCCTATATCCAACTACTCATAATTTCAAACCCATTGCTCCACGATGCATCTAATACAACTGTCTCGACAGGGGTTTCGTCAGTGGATCAACAATTTTATCTGCACATGAGACTCTCTCTACTGCTATGTCTCATCTTCCCACAATCTTCCGGATTATGTGGAACTTCCTCAATATAAGTTTTGATCGCTGATGAGACCTCGATTATTTTGCATGCCAAACGGCATCGGTGTTGTCGCAGTAGACCAGGACTGGATCAATTGTTTGAGGAATGAGAGCAAAACTTGAATGAAATTCCTCATCCAAACAGCCTCCTTTGCTGTAGCTAATGTAGTTATGTTTTTGACCTAAGTGGTTGAATCCACTGTGGTGTCTTGCTTGGAACTCTTCCAAGTGACAACACCACCATTGAGCTTGAATACAAATCCAGATGTTAATTTCAAATCATCCACATTTGATTGATAGCTAAAATCAGTATATTCTTCCAATTTTAATTCTTCACTACTGTAAACCAAGAACACATTCTTAGTTCTTCTCAAGTACTTGAGAACGTCCTTCATGACCTTCAAATGCAATGGACCGAAATTCGACTGATATCTACTTGCAACACTTAGTGCAAATACAGTATCAATTTGAGTAGATAACATACCATACATTATAAGGCCTATACCAGACACATATGGGATACGACTCATGGTTTTTCTATCTCATCATCAGTCTTGAAGCACATAGACTTAGATAAAGTCACACCATGAGACATTGAGAGATATCATCCCTTGAACTCCTCCATAGCCATTGCATCCTCTTTGATATATCCTTTTAGATCTATATTTCTAATACATTGGATGTTTGACTCATATTCTAATTGAGAATTTACTAGCTAACCATATTTTATTTAACTGCACGATCCATACATCATTCTCAATAATAGTATGTCATCAACATAAAGTACGAGCAAAGTCACTGCACAACCACTAACTTTCTTTTAGTTTTTAACAAAATCAAAATTTTGATAATGTTGTCAAATTTGAGGTTCTAGCTCCTTGATGCTTATTTGAGTCAATAGATGGATCTCCGAAGTTTACATTTTTTTGTTCACTTCCTGCTGATGTGAATCCTTCAGGTTGAGACATGTAAATCTCTTCCTTAATGTCACCATTAAGGACTTTTCCTTAATGTCACCATTAAAAAACGTTTTCTTTACATTCATCTGCCATATTTCATAGTCATACCATGCTGCTATGACTAGAAATATCTTAATGGACTTGAACATTACAACTGGAAAAAATGTTTCCTCATAGTCAATACCTTGTCTTTGAGTATATCTTTTTGCTACAAATATTGTTTTGAAGGTCATTATTTTCCAATCGACTCCAAGTTTCTTTTGTAAATCTATTTGCTTCCTATGAGAACAATTCTCTCTGGTGGATCTACTAAGGACCGTATTTGATTCGAATACACGTATTTCATCTCAAATTATTTGGCTTTAAGTCATTTGGATGAATCTGCAACAGACAATGCTTCTTTGAAATTTTTTGGATCACATCCAAGAATGAGCTCATCTTGGCCTTCTGCAAGAAGCATGCTCATCCTCTTAGGTGTCCTTGAGACCATTTCGGATCTCCTAGGAGCTTGTGTTTTTATAACAGACTGTTGGGGTGTGGCATCTACTATTTCAGAAGTGGGTGGTTCTTGAATCTCTTTGAGTTCTATCCTTATGCATTTTTTATTTAATAGAAACTTCTTCTCCAAGAAGGTGACATTCCTTGAAACAAACATTTTTGTTTCATTAGGATCATAGAAATAGTATCCAACAGAATTATTTAGATATCTTACAAAGTAGCACAAATTGGCTCTATTATCTAATTTTTCTCCTACTATCTGCTTCACATAAGCAGGACATCCCCATATTCTTAAGAAAGAATATTTGGGTGATTTTCCCATCCATATCTCATATGGAGTTCTATCTATTGCCTTTGTATGTACTTGGTTCAACAATATTACCGCATTTTCAAGCACAAATCCCCAAAGAGATGACAACAATTCAGTAAATCCCAAAATAGATCGAACCACATTTATAAATGTTCGATTACATCATTCTAACACACCATTCAATTGGGTGTGGCAGGTGGGATCCACTGTGAGAGATTCCATCCTCTTAAGATATTTTTGAAATCCACTACTTAATTATTATTATCTGCCTTGATCAGATCAAAGTTTTTTTAAGAATCTTTCCTAATTGTTTCTCTACTTCAACTTTAAAATTCTTTGAACTTTTCAAATGTTTCAGACTTGATTAAATACACATACCCATACATCGAGAAATCATCAGTAAATGTAATGAAGTAAGATTGACCATATTTGATTCTAACACTTAGCGGGCCACACATCAGAATGGATAAATTTAATAGATTATGTGCATGTTTCACTTTCCATAAGAAAGAGACTTTAGTCATCTTGAAATTCAAACACGACTCGCAGGTTTCAAAAGAGAGAATCTTTGACATGTCAAACATGGCATCTGCCACTAGCTTGTGCATCATTTTTTTGGGAAATATTTCCTAGCATAGCGTGGCACAAGTTTGCTTTATTTAGACCGTTTTGTTTTATTTTATTATTGATATCGTGTTTACTTTGACATCGTTAATTGACATATCTTTTATTTTAAGTTATAAAGATCGTTTTGTAATTTTTTTTGTTATTAAACATTAATTCTTGTAAATATTGCAAACACCTTTAGAAAATTACATGAATATCCATCTTTATCAAGCATAGAAATGAAAACAATGTTTTTAACTAAGTTAGGAACATGTAAACATATTTTAAAGTAATTTAAAATTATTGTTTAATACTAAATAAATGTCTCCTACGGCCCTTGCAGGAACTCTTGATCCATTGCCAATTCTCAGGAAGGTCTTACCATCCATTAATGTTCTAGTTCTTGTCATCACCTGCAAATCATTGCATAAATAAGATCTACATCCGTTATCTAATACCCAATTAATTGAATTAATTGAGTGTTTTACTTTAATATAAAACACATCCTTGCCAGAACTCTTCTATGCTAGATATTCCTTGCAATTGTGCTTCCAATGTCCATGTTTCTTGTAGTGGAAGCAAACGTCTTCTACCTTATCTGGCTTTGTAGCCCCTTTAAAAGTGTTTGGAGTTTGCTTCTTACTTGGTTTGTTTTTCTTGGAAGGAGCATAACTTTTATTTCCATCCTCTTTTGGGCCTTTCTTCGTCGCAGATGAAGAGCCCACTTGGAAACATGTTTTTCTTTTTGGATGGTTGCTTCATAACTAGTAAGCATGTTGACCAACTCTTCAAGACTGATCTTCAGTTTCTTCATATTGAAGTTTACCATAAACCCATAAAATTAAAAAAACGGCGGTAGTTATAGTAGCAGAATGTCCGTACACAATTCATTTGGAATAACAAGTTTCGGCCCACTAGCTTCTCGATGAGCCAATCATCCTCACACCATGCTCATTAACCGATGCCCCTTCTCGCTGGCATGATGTCATGATATCTTTGACATTAGCATGTCTTAATGGATGTGTTTGTTCACCATACAAATCTTATATGTGACAGTAAATGTCAACAACATTTACTGCTTCATCAAACCATCTCTACAATTTGTTTGACATAGAAGCCAACATATATCTCTTAGCTTGCAGATTATGGTCTCACCATTTCTCAATCTTAGCTAATTCCTCAGCAGAGGCATTGGAAGTAGCCGTTTTCGGAGGCACTTTGTTCAGCACATATGTTATTTTCTCATAATTTAAAACATTTTAAAAATTGCTCAGCCAGTCTAATTAATTTGTTCCTGTTATCTTATTTTGATCGAGTATAACAATTGAGGATTTTGCGAAGACATCGTAAATATTTTCTTTTCTCTATTTTTATATTTTCACCAACCTCTGATGAAAACGAGAAATCCAATTTTTTTAGTGATTACGCGAGGCCCAATTGCTAAATTATGATCCCGACTATCTTGGTAAATCATAGCTTCCAAAAAATAGAGCTCAATTGCAACACTTTGCAAACTTACGTGCTTTTGCCTCACGTTTGATAATGGCCAACTAATATGGTGCCGTTTATCTTTACATGTCGATTATGGCCATCAATGTTGAATATTAGTTGACGGTCACCATGAGACTCCTAATTATCTAGGCTAAATCCATGGGAGTTCCATGTAATTCACATCAAGCATGTCAGAGGAAGTCACAACTTTTCGACGTCCAGACCCCTCCAATTATCTAGGCCAAAGTCTGACCGCGGGTAGCGTTCATCGTTCAACCATCATTGATGGAAGACAATGAAATATTAGACTTTCTTTTAATTTTCTTTTTAATGGGCTTGATTTAAAATTTGAATATTATTCAAAATGAGAGATTTTAAGTTTGAAAGTTTGTTTCATCATTAATTTTAAAATCCCATTTCATGTTTATTTGTATGTTTGCTGGATTAATGCAACTCTTATTATTATACTAATAATAATGCACATACTGATTATTTATAGTATATAACATGCATTATAAATAATAAAGGATGATCGATAACCGAAAGCTAATTGATCAATATGATCCACATATGATCCATTTCCAAAATCTAGGTAAATGAAGGGATGCAATGCAATATTACATAAGATTCCAATATTTTTCATGTCTTCGATCTTCAAAACTCTCGAGGATCTGAGCTACCATATTCAAATCTTGATCTATCACTTAATCTAATATTTACATTTAATTTCCATGACATATTGAGATACAAATTTAGGGAAGGGGCTGAGAAAGGGCCATAAACTAGATCCACTTTAAATAATTAAAAACATAACATGTAAAATATCTTAACATACACATAACAAATTGGTCATGACTCTTGATCATCATTTTACCATATAATATCAAATATTATATTAATCCATAATATCACATATTATCATTAAATCATGTATCTTGTAAATTTAATACTAACCGTCATAGCTAGAAATAAATTAACGAGTTAAATAAACACCTTTATCTAAGGCTAATTATGTACAATCATAATCGTGGACTATATCACTTCTAAGTGATAACCACTTGGACCATCCGAGGGATGATTGTTCAATGCATCATCATATGATCAGTCATCTGTATGAATGGACATATCCATGCCCTTATCAATGAAACATGGCGTTTACATCAAAGATGCTAGTCTCAAGCTCAAGCGGCTGGGTATATATTTTAAGTAAATGTCATAATTGGATAAAATCGTAAAAAATTATTAAGCTATTTGTTTTACATAAGAATCAATAAATTCGAAGCCACAAATTGGCCAGTTGGGCTCCTATTCTAACAACATAGTGGTGCAAGATCGAACCATGTTTTTCTTAACTGTAACTTTTGCACTTAAATTATTTTAGGATTTGCTATGGATTATAGTCGTATTGGGAGAAATTACGAGTTGTTTGTTTGTTTTTAGTGTCATTGCAGTAATCTAGGTAAATATGCATATCGGGGCTAAGTGGACGTGGAATGGAATCAAAATGAGAACTTAAGAAGTGAAAAAAGGGTGAGGCAAGAGGACACGTGCAGCCGTGCGAGACAGATGAAAATATACCTTAAGAGTTAGAGCAAGGCACACAGCCGCGCGGTCGAGCACATGTGAACACGGCCAGGTAGAAGTAATTAGGTGTGTGGCCGCACTTTTACAGCCCTCGACACAACATACTGCACTCGGATTTTTAGACTTTTCCGGATATAAATTGCTACAGCCCTAGCTTTTGGCATATATTCAGAGCCACACACACGCGAAAACATTGAGAACGACAGAGAGCACCTAGAAGATAGAGACGAAAGACAAGGAGCGAAGATTGAAGATTGAATAATTTATATTCCGGGATGGAGACGAGATTCGACTTCCCTCCTTTCTTTCTCGTTTATTTTTTTCTTCATTTTTCTGAATTTATTAATGAAAAGCGTTTATTTTTTAATCATATTTTGTTATGAACTAATTTGTTTTTTTAGAGATCGTAGCTTGGTCGATACTATGTTTTAGAATTATTGAGTTATATGAATTATTTCCTCTATGTTTATTTGTGTTTGTCTGTTCTTAATGCTTTCGAATTACCGACCATAATTTGATTGGACAAATAATTGATATCTATCACTTGGGAGAGATGATTAAAATCAAGATCGTGGGAAACACATCGGTAAGTGTTTATATAACTCGGAAGGCATATAATCCCTTTGAAATGTTAATAACAACATTGTTTGCATCTATTGTTTGGTACTAGATTTTGAATAAGAATATAAAAATTAGTAATAAACAATACATTTCTATTTATCACTTGAGAAAGTGAATAAAAATATTTAATGTTCTTGTTTAATAAACAATTTGAATTTTAATAGTATAATTATCAACAATAATTTAATATAATGATGACCAAGTGAAATTATATATCTAGATTCATTCTCTCACTGAATTTATTCATCTGTGTGCCTAGACTTTGTTTTGTCTATTCATCAATATTGAGATCCCAATTGAATTTTCTAAATAAAGTTAGAATATTTTATTTACGATACTGAGTATAATTTTAAAAATACACTCTATGTAGAAATGATATCATTACTTAATCATATACTAAAACTTGATATTGTATACTTACGTAAGAAAAGTCGATACAAGTTTTTCAGAGAGTAGTTTTATTTGATTTATATTAATATCTTACTTTAGATTTATTATTATTATTATTTTCGAAATATTTACCGTGATTTGTGGTTTTCCCTCTATTTTTCAGTTTATGCAAAAACCCAAAGCCTCAATTCGTTGTTTTTAAACCGATATCGAGAAAATACGAAAGCATTCAGAAAAACAAGAAGATAGGAACTCAAGGTCATTGCTGAAGACAGAGATAACAACATAAATCTACCTCTAGATGGGTACCACTTCAAGCCCATGATCAACGCACATTATTCTGGCATAGCTCGATGAACTATCAATGCCAAAATTCTTTCCCCCTAGACTCATCAAATTTATTGGATAAAATAAATCCATGTGTAGAAGTACAAGATTTAGAGTCATTGAGGCACTTGTTTTTTCTTGAAGGTCGATATGACCTTCTTACGTAGTTGACACGCAGAACATACTTTATCTCTGGTAAAATCAATGTTAGAAAAACCATAAACCAGTTTTTGTTTACTGAAATTGATAATAGATTTGAAATTTAGATGACTAAGTCATTTATGTCAAAGTCAGTTCTTATTACCATGCAAAGCAATAAAGCATGTGGGTACATTCAGGTTATCATCATTCCAGCTAATTTTATAAGTATTTTATTCTCTTAAACCGGTTAGCATGATGTCAACATAACCCATTATCACATAACCGACTTAGGTCAATCAAATTGTAACAAATATTTTCAGCCAATAACGCATCCCTAATTATTACTTGCCATGGATAATCTTACCCTTACCCATGACCTTACCCTTGAAATGTCACCAAATATGATTCTAGGTCTTTTGTAATCAATCACTTCTGGTAATAGTTTGATGTCACCAGTCATGTGCCTCGAATACTAGTGTCCAAGAACCAGATAGATTATTTAAGAATCTATTTCTTTTGTACTTGCAATCATTAATATAAAATTTGGTACCCAAGACTAGTTGGGTCCTGAACGGATTAACCTATCGGGATCCACACTTGAATTATACGAACATATTTTTCCAATAATGTATTTTCCCAATAAGGTGCGATTGTGTGCATAAATAGATGCTATGTGTTATCTCTCTTATTGAATATCGTTTGGTCCATTCATTAATTATTTCCTTCCAATATGTATCTCTTTTGAACCAACTGACAGTAGTGGTAACGATTTAGTTTTCCCTTCACATAATAATGTCTGATTTGACTTGGCTTTTTACAAGATACATTTCAAGCTGTGGTGACCGGCTTGATTTTTTCTTCCCTTTAGCCATGACCGGTTGGACTTAGAATTCTCATGTTCAATTTAACCTATGCCACGATGCATGCCTTTGTTCTCAAGATCTATATTCCGGTTGGTTTCAAATTTAAGCTGGTCATGTTCTAATATCGTGCTAGATTTGACAAAGTTAATCATTTTTTTTAATTTCCTTTATCTAGAAAGGATTGAGTACTTGCTTGTACTGCACTCATTATTACCAAACTCTAGTATAGTTCTATTGACGTAGAAGATTTGTTCCAAGAGTTGAATAGAAGTGCCAATCGTTCTATAAACAGGTAGATTTGGTTGACTTATCTTTAAATTTTTGGTTTCTATCTTGGATTCATGGAATAATTGCAAGAGCCTTTTCTACTCGTCGACCATGTCATGTGGTCTTGTGACAAGATTTTCACATGTAAATTAAATCGGGTCAAAATAAATACCATGTCATCGGAGGTTTCCAGTTCAACTTCATAAATCCATGGCTTAACATCTGTCATGAGACATTGAACCTTCTCATCATCACTTTCTTTTGATGAGGTCTCCAAACTAGATTGTTCTAAATCTTAATCGACCCTTTTTCTTTTGCTCTCCTCAGCAACAAGAACTCTTTGATCTTTATTTTTATTGAAAGATCTTCTTTCATCTTTGGATCGCCATTCTGAAATTGTTATTTTCATATTTTTTTGGCATATTATAATCTACAATGAAATGGCCTTGTTTCCCAAAGTTAAAAAAAGCTTTATTTTAATCATCTTTGTACTTTTTACGATAAGAATTGAATTTAGACTGATTATTGTTCATGAATTTGCCAAATTTCTTAACAAATAAAGACTACCTCATTGCTTATTTGGTCAGGAGTTTTTCTGCTAGAGGCTTCCTCATTAATGGTTGGAGTTGATGTTGTGGCAATCAGAGCTTTTGTGGGTTGAGAAGTGGATGACTCCTTTTCTGTCCTAATTCCTTTCTCAAACTTGTAAGCTTTCAGGTCAACAAAAAAATCATGCGGCTCTAGTTTGTTGAGCTCTTTGGATTCTCTCATGGAAACTGTCTTTACATCTCATTATCTGGGAAATGCTCTCATTACCTTCAAAAAATTTCAGTGTTAGGATATTCCTCATCGAGAAATGCAAGTTGGATAATGATACTGTTAAACCGTTAATAAAAATAATTTAGAGCTTTTTTGGGCTTCATTTTGGCATTATCAAACTTTAGGAGGACAACGGTGAGCTTTTTCTCCTTGGTGTGGTAATTGTCCTCACATAGTTGTGCTATTTTTTCCCAAATCTCTTTAACTGCTGAACAAGTTTTACTTTTTCTAAAAATATTTTTATCTAAATTTTTTAAAGGATATCCTTGGCCATGTTGTCAAAGTTGATATTCTTCTTGCCCTCAACTGTCGACTAAGATCGATAATTTTTTACCATCAATGGAGCACCATCAGATACAACAGTGGCTGCATTTACTTTTAAAATCTTTAGTGGACTGTCTGTGATGTCATACCACATTTCATCATCTTGGACAGCTAAACGTGTCTCCATTTGGATATCCTAAACGTTATAATCTTCCTTTGTCATGAGAATTTTGTTAAAGATGTCATTTGAAAGTGTAGTTATCAAAGTTAAAGAAAATCCTTTCTGAAACCACTTGTTAATATCGAGTTAGAGTTTAAAAGGGGATTAATAAAATTTATAAAATATTCTTAGCATTTTATAAGATGTTAAGAACTATTCTTGAATAGCTAGCTTTACTGAATCATTTTAAAATAAAATAAGTGCGAGAACAGTCTGGTTTTTCTAGAGATAAGTAAATGATTGACAGTTTAACAAGCAAAGGTTGGAAAAATAGAATGTGAATAAATGTGAAGTGCGTGAGTAAATGACAAGTTTTTTATGGATGTTAGGAGAGAAAACTCCTCATCACCCCTTCTTCCACTTAGGAAGGCTTTCATTCAAATACTTTGACCTTACAACGTCTTTTAATAGCCCTCTTCAGTTAGGACATATCACAATGCCTAAATTGAAACTTTTAGTGATCACTTTACAATGTCTGGATGTTTATGAACCCTTGGTTCGCCAGACAACACAACGAGTAACAATAACCTAACAGTTAGCATTGTAATGACTTTACTTGGTTGAGGTAGCAGAGGTTGATCCTTGAAGATCTGGATTAATCTGGCAAGCTTGTGCTTTGGTTGAGCAGTCTTAAATGTAAGTTTTTAAGTTTGCTCACACGATCTGAAAATATGTATACTATAGAATTTGTTAATTCAGTAGCTGAAAGACTTGATTGTTCAGAGTTTCCAGTGTTCTTCACTTTGAATGTTCTGCAATTTATAGTTGAAAAGCTTTAATGATCGGATTTACTTTTTAACGAATATGTACTACTTCTCATCAATATGGACAAGTCATTTTCAATCGACATATGTATCATTAAATTCTCCATAATGTTCTTCTTGTTTTTGCGACTTTAAGTCCATGCTATTTGAAAAGATGACAAACTGTAGACCAAATATGTAACCTTTTTTCACTTCGAGGGTTGGTAGGATATTGTATGATCTTTCCATTTGTAGCATTCATCTAATGGCTTGAATTGCAATATCCTCCTAGAGATGCTCAAAATGTATGTTTTTAATGCGGTTCGAATGAGATAGTTTAAATTTTTGCACTACCTTGAATTTTCAGTGATGATATCTTGTCGCTAGAGTTCAACAAATACAACAGTTTGAATTCTTGAAATAACAGCTTTAACTCCTATACGGCTTGAAATGTCTGAATCATATAGCAGTCTAAAAAACCTTTTTTTACATAAAACAGAATGGCTGGATATCAATAATTTTACCTTATACACTATTTCCTACCTAAATCTGAGAGAAATAAGTCATTTTCAGTTCTGTTATGGTTGTCGATAACTCCAATATGCTGATAAGATACAAAAATGAAGAGTACTCGAGTAGTCGCTCTCATCTTATATATATATATATATATATATATATATATATATATATATATATATATATATATAAGATGAGTACAAATGCATGTTATGGGCTGTTGATGAAATGAAAAGAAATTGGGGTAAAAGAAGATGATAATTCAATAATATAAGAGGATTGAAAAATGAAGAATTGTGCTGGACAAATAATTAGTTTATTTTCTCTTATTTTTGAATTCTCATCCTTTATTGTAGCCATGAATCGGATCCTAACGTTACAAAATTAAAATACCTATTAACCTAGTCACATTTATACAATATAATAGTGGAGAAGAGTTGCGAGAGTCGAGCCTATGGACGCCTGAGAAATAATGTCTACAAATATGGAATTTGATCGTGTGCAATTACACAGCTCATGACACTGGATTACACTTTGGTAACTTTTTTGTGAACATCTATCGAGCCAAATGATAACCATGAAGTCCTTGTGATATGTGGTAGTTGATGTCTATTTTGATGATTATGATTTTGAATATAAGTAAAAGGGTCCAAAATTCTGTGAAATAAAATGAGTTGCATTAATTTATCTTGGTATTGGTGTGGGTAGATGAGATTGGAAAATCACACACACGTGAATTGTTGAGTGGTTGTGGCATACATATGATTTGAAAAATTTGGACAATTGATCTCTGAGGTCAGTGATGATTCCTACATTCCACGACTTTAGTTGTTAATATTCTCCTCTATGTGTTTCTAGGTTTTATATGTTCTATTATCTTCTTCAAATTTGCACAGGACTGGCAAAATGTCAAGTTTGTGAGAGTTTGATAAGTGCAACTTTTGCACTTAAATTATTCAAGTATTTGTTATGGATTATGCTAGTATTGGGTGGAATTACATGTTGTTTGGTTGTTTTTACTGTCATTGCAGGATCCTAGGTAAAATATGCATATCGGGGCTAAGTTGACGTGGAGGGAATGAAAATGAGAACTTGAAAAAGTGAACAAGAGGGTGAGGTAGGAGGACATGTGCAGCCGCGCGAGAGAGATAAAAATAAGCTCTCGAGATAGAGCAAGGCACGCACACGGGGTCGGGAACATGCAAACACAATCAGATAGTAGTCAGAACACAACTGTACGTTAATAGATGGCACCCGTGCAGCGACGTGACAGACTGAACTCATATTTTCTGACTTTTGCATGCATAAATTGTTGTAGTCCAAGCTTTGTGTGGATATTCAGAGTCATGTACACACGGAAACATTGATAACGACAAAGAGAGCGTGGTAGACAGAGACGGAAGACAAGGAGCGGAGATTGAAGAATGCATATTCTGAGGACGGAGATGTGATTCGACTTCCATCTTTTCTTTTTCTTTTCTTATTTTCCTTGTTTTTCTGAATTTATTGACGTAAAACATGTTTTGTTTTTAATCATATTTCGTTATAAACTAATTTGCTTTTAGATCGACGTATCTTGATCGAGACTATATTTTAGAATTATTGAGTTATATAAATTATTTCCTCTTCGTTTATTTGTTTTTTCCTATTCTTAATGTTTTCAAATTACTGACCACAATTTGATGCAACAAATAATTGATATCTATCACTCGAGAGATGGATCGGTTCGGACACCTTTGAAGGTGCTTTAAACACAATATTCTCAATGAGCTGCAATAGCTCGTGTTCTAAGAATGTAAACACCGATGAATTAGATCGAGTTTGGTTTTAAACCAAGCAGGAAATACTCGAAATAATCCTTCATTAAGAAAGCTAATAAGTTTAAAGCTTTTAACTTGTGTAAACTGATTAACTGATATAAGGGAGATCTGTTCTTGCAAATATTAGTTCAGTTATGGTAAGAACTGAACTAATAACATCTTGAACTGACCAAATCAGTTTTAAAACGAAAGTTAAGAAGTTAAATACACAGGATATGTTTATGGATGTTCGGAGACTTCAACTGCTCCTACGTCACCCCTTATACCACCTCGGGTAGGCTTCACTAGAAGACTTTGATTTATACAATACCTTGTATAAATCCACTCAGCTTAGGACTTACCCTACTGCCTAACTCAACCCCTAGCCTAGACTGAAGGCATCACCTTTCAGCCAACACTTGTTTAACGTCTATGTGTCAAAGACTACATACACAAGTTTTACATCTTTATGCAAGACTCACTCAACTATTCAATACACTCAATTTTCAGTATGTGTGAGTGATTGTGTGTGTGTGCGTGTGTGAATTGAACTATGAATACAACATGAAGGTGTTCTCACACACTGAGAATTTCGCTTCTAGACTAAGTAGTTGGCATGCCTTATTTCTCTTTTGAACTTTACACACTTATTTTTATTGTCTTAACTGATCTTCATCTTCTATTTATAGGCGCGAAGCTTGATTGTATATTGAGAATCAATTATTGTATCCGTTGCATTTTGAATCTGTTCCTCGATATTTGTCTTGCACTTTCCGACAGCCATTTTGGAACGTTTTGACTTTAAAAACTGCTGCAACGTCTATTATTTTCTTTTGACTAGACAAAAAGCTTTTCCTCAGTTCGCACAGCTGGATTCCATTGAATAAGCTTGTCGTGTTCTGCAAACTGATTGATTCCTAATTGATGTTCTGATCTTGAACTGGTTTTGTGAAATCAGTTGGCTCGTTAGCTGAACTGATTTCGCTGCTTTAGTTGAACTGGTCAGCTGGAGTCTTCATCAGTTGAGCTCTTCATCAGCTGGCCAGGCTTCTGAAGGTTTTCTGCTGAACTGCCTATCAGCTGGACAATTAGTTGAACTGGTCTTTTGATATTTCAGTTTAACTGGTTCAGTTTGGGCGATCAGTTGGTGCTTTCAGTTTGCCTCTCGATAGCTTCAGTTTTGGCTCGATAACTGATCAATTCGAATCCTGATCAGTTCCAGTTGCTACGCACTTAGGTAAATTCATTAGAAACAAAATAACAATTTTTGTTAACATTAAAATCAAGATTGCGAATATGAAATGTTCCAACAATCTCTCTTTTTTTTGATGATCACAAAACTTGAGCGATTAACACAATTTAAAATTTAAGATTTTAAAATTTAACTGATTCTCCCTCTATGTGAGAATCAAAAAAATTTAAGGCGATTAAAAGAAATTTTTCAGTTCGAGGAATAAGAAAACTCCCCCTAAAAAACAGAAATTAAAAACGAGTTTAAAACAAATTTAAAACCATTTATCAGTTCGAGGGATAATTTTAAAGAAAACTCACCCTCAAGAACTGAATTAAAAACACTCCCTAAAAAATATAATCATTTACGCAATTTTAACAATGAGTTTTAGCATCATTTAATATTCAAGCAATTTAGGAAACACATATGAAAATAGCAGTTCAGTTACATAGAAACTAACTGGATAAAATGATTTTTATTTAATCAAATATGAGTCCCTTTTATACATTTAAGCGCACCAAATTTTGTAAAAGAAAGTGCTACTATAATAACAAATTTTAAAAAACATCAAATATCAATCAATTTATACATTCTAGAACTGGATATACCAACAATTGGACGTCTTGAATGCTTTGAATGCTGCATCGATCTTGAGTCTCTTTTTGCCAGAAAAGCAGCTAATTTGCCTTGAACTTGATCTCTGTGCTGGCTAATTGGTCGAGATAACTCAAACTGGACTCAACTGATTCTGAACGCATTGATCATCTACTCTGATATGATATGGCAGTAAAGCGGCGGTATACTGCTGATGATTAAGCTCTACTTCAATCATTCAACATTTCATCTTAGCTTGATTTCGTCTGTTGATCAGCTTGAATTGGTAGGCTGGCAGTTGAAATCTTGTCCACCGATCAGTGTAGCTCTTCTGCTGTCAGTTGAACTCAAAACCCTACAAGCTGATAAAACAGCAAAGTTACGAAGTCAAGAGAAGTGGCTACAATGTTAGTTGCAGAGCCAAGAACCTTCTCTCTTCCCACGGAAAACTCACATAAAATTTTTAAGAGGGTATTGAAAACAATTTTAAATACCATTTCTAAACATATTTTAAAATATTATCTTTCAAATGTCCTTCTTAGAACAACTAGCTCTGATACCAATTGATGGATCGGTTCGGGCACATTTGAAGGTGATTCAAACATAATATTCTCAATGAGTTGCAATAGCTTGTGTTCTAAGAATGTAAACACCGATGAATTAAATCGAGTTTGGTTTTAAACCAAGTGAAAAATACTCGAAATAATCCTTCGTTAAGAAAGCTAATAATTTTAAATCTTTTACTTGTGTAAACTGATACAAGGGAGATCATTTCTTACATATATCAGTTCAGTTATGGTGAGAATTGAACCATCATAACTGAACTGATAACAGCTTGAACTGACCAAATCAGTTTTAAATGAAAGTTAAGCAGTTAAATACAAAAGGTATGTTTATGGATATTCGGAGACTTCAACTGCTCCTACGTCACCCCTTCTACCACCTCGGGTAGGTTCCACAAGAAGACTTTGATTCATACAACATCTTGTACAAACCCACTCAGCTTAGGACGTACCTTACTGTCTAACTGAACTCCTAGCCTAGACTGAAGGCAGCACCTTCAAGCCAACACTTGTTTAACGTCTATGTGTCAAAGACTACATACACAAGTTTTTACGTATTTGTGCAAGGCACACTCAACTATTCAATACCCTCAATTTTCTGTATGTGTGAGTGATTGTTTGTGTGCGTGTGTGAGAACTAAACTATAAATACAACACGAAGGTGTTCTCACGCACTGGGAATTTTAATTCTTGACTAAGCAGTTGGCATGCCTTTTTCTTTTTTGAACTTCACACACTTCTTATTATGATCTTCACTGATCTTCATCTTCAATTTATAAGCGAAGCTTGATCGTACATTGAGACTTAGTTATTGTATCTGTTGTATTTTGAATCCGTTCCTCAATATTTCTCTTGTACTTTCCGACAGCCATTCTGGAACGTTTTGGCTTTAAGCACTGCTGCAACGTCTATTATTGTCTTTTGACTAGACAAAAAGCTTTTCCTCAGTGCGCACAGCTGGATTCCATTGATTAAGCTTGTCGTGTTCTACAAACTGATTGATTCCTAATTGATGTTTTGAACTTGTGAGTTGAACTGATCTTGAACTGGTTTGGTGAAATAAGTTGGCTCGTCAGCTGAATTGATTTCCCTGCTTCAGTTGAACTGGTCAGCTAGACTCTTCATCAGTTGAGCTCTTCATCAGCTGGCTAGGCTTCTGAAGATCTTCTGCTGAACTGCATATCAGGTGGACAATCAGTTGAACTGGTCTTTTGATATTTCAGTTGAACTGTTTCAGTTTAGGCTATCAGTTGGTGCATTCAATTTGTCTCTCGATAGCTTCAATTTTGGCTCGATAACTAATTAGTTCGAATCCTGATCATTTCTAGTTTCTGTGCACTTAGGAAAATCATTAGAAACAAAATAACAAGTTTTGTTAACATCAAAATTAAGATTGCAAACATGAAATGTTCTGAAACGTCTAATATTTTAAAAGTGCGGAAATATATATATATATATATATATATATATATATAAATGTTCTGAAACGTCTAATATTTTAAAAGTGCGGAAATATATATATATATATATATATATATATATATATATATTTTAAAAAAAGAGCTCTTATTTTGAAAATAAACATTTGATTGATTTGCGTTCATGCAGTCCTACTTAAAATATTTTTAAAAGAATAATCATAAGTAATTGCCAATAAAATTTAACGGAACATAATCGAGTAAAAATCTTAACATCCAACAGTGAAATAAATCGGCGTATAAAAAAATACTCATATTCTCTCAACATCATAAAATCATAAATGTGCGGAAAACATGCGGTCCTTGGGTCCTGTCGCCCAGTAGGTCTGCCTACTCATAGTTCAGCACCTCCAGTCCCCTCGATATCGAACTCACCTACATTACACATGCCTAGTGAGTCTAAAGACTCAACACACCTGTACCATAAATAACAAGCACGTATACATAGCACACAGCAGTGAAAAATAACATATTCAACATACCTTTCATGAACTTTAAAAGCGTAATGCAAACGTGTCAAAACAGCTCATCGTTAATCATCATTCATCATTCATCTTTTATCGTTTATCATTTATCATTTATCGTTCCCTTTAGTGAATTCAGTTCATTAGAGGTGACTATCATACAACATCATTTACGATGGATCCATCATACATAGAACCGTAGTACCCGACGGCTATCGGACATCAGTGACAAGATTAGCCATCCACTGTGCCTAAGCCTCATCATCAGCATTTACATATACGTCTTAAACATTTACTTATAATTCGATAGTCACAACTAATTCCCATCATTCAAAACATTATCATTTTCATCAAATGACCATTTTGTCCCTGGAAACTCAAAATTACCGTTTTACCCCTTGACCTCTAAAATTAGACCCGAAGCTTACCAAACACCTTAACACATCCCAAAATTTATTTATAAGCATTCCTAGATATAAACTCGAGCCTATTTTACAACTTAACCGATTCGTTTTAAAACATGGACCGGGGTCCCGGTTTCAACCTGAATCGACTCGAAACTTAACCAAAATTTCCAAACTCTTTACCATACCTAATACACATCTAAAAACTCTTAAAAACCTCAAACCAAATCCTTAGACCATCGAATCGTAGGCCAGCAAACTGCTGAAATTTCCAGCACCAAAGTTTCGAGAACCTTCTCCCCTATTCTTGGCTCTAACTCTCTAACCACCCCAATCAGCCTCGAACCAAACCACCAAGGACCAAGACCAGACCCTACTAAGAGCCGAGAAACAATCCAAGCCATCACCCGCTACTTCACCCCTAGCGCTTGCACTAACACGAACGGCATTGAGGACAGGTCCAGCAGTGGTCAAGCCTCTCTAAGCCGTGTCTCGAGCCCACCAGGGCCTGGTCCATGGCTTGGTTCAGCACTTGCACCTCCGGCTCGGCCTCTCACCCGTTACCTACAAAAAAAACGAGAACCCCTTCGCCCTTACACCTCTCGGCCCTCTTCCTAACACACCCAAACCTTACTCCAGCCTCACGACTCTACCATGCTCTCCTGAACAGTCCCCTTAGCATCAACAAAACCGCAGCCCCTTGTACAACTCCAGAAAAAACGTGAGCAACATACCATGGAATGCAAGAAAAATACATGAAACTCGAAAATCACTTATGCATATGATTGGATCGAAAGTTTCCAAGCAAAAACACATTCATCAGTATATAAAACGTATGTGATGAGTAAAGAAGAGATACAAAGCGTGCCTTGATGTTTTAAGATCGAAAACTAGGAGAAACGCGCGTCGGGAGGCACTCGAGGAGCGGGGAAGGAGGCTTGCTTGAAGAAACTTGAAGGTTGAACCTGCTGGTTTGCACGTAAAAGTGCTGCTGAAATGAGGGTGTGGGCGGCTGCTAGGAGTATTTTAGGTTTAGGGTAGGTTTAAGTGGTAATTAAGTATAAAGCAAACCACTAATGGGCCTTAATTATAATTTAACAAGGATTAAAATGATTTTGAGCCCATTTAGCAATAAAACAAACCCAACAAGCCCAAACACACTCTCGAAAAATATTTCGGTTAGGTACGTTTTTTAAAATATCTCCCGAATCCTCAAAAAGTCTTCCGAATCGTTAAAATTTGCGTACCGGTTAAAAATATGCTCTGGCGGGTAAAAATACCCAACAAAACTCATTTCTTGAAAAATACGCTTAAAACACTTCATATTAAATAATTAAAAATAATTATTCAATAAAAATATTTATCCTGAATATCCCCGGTCTCCGTTCCTCGTTCGAGCGCGAATTGTAACTTAAAATCCTAATACATGAAACTTTAAATAAATCATGAATTAAAACATAAATTAATGAAATAAACATGCATTTAATGCTTTAAAGGAATTTAATAAAATACTAAAGAAATTTAATAACTTGCATGTATGTGGTTCATGTGGACCTTCAAATTTCGAGACGTTATAATCTACCCTCCTTAAATTGAATTTCGTCCCTGAAATTCACTTATCCTTGATGAACAAAAAGTTTACTTCTTAATTTTAGTATCTCAAAAATCCTCGTTTCCGATGCGCTACTATGATAAAATAAGTGTTAAGCTGTCCTTAAGTCTCCTCAATCCTAATTAAATTTGCCTACCAAAATCTTTGTTTGGGAATCACAACTTAAAACGACTTATGGCAACTAAGTTCTATTCTACTAAGACCTCAAATTTGACATTTCTCGCAATTCCTCATACTAGCAAGGGATGTCCCAACTTATCGCACTTTACTTTTATTATACTATACCCGTAATGCTCATCCACCTATTACATTAGCATTTATGCAGTTCGACTTAAGAAAGCTTAGCACCAAAATTCACTGATCGCTCCTCCTATCCCCGGTAATACGCTTAAAAGTCAAGCCTTATCTCAACCCCATAATAATATTAGCCTAAGATCCTTAAATCGAATTTTTACCTTACGACACCAAATTTACGCAACTTAACTATTTACAAGTACATCCCAAAAATCAAATTGTTGCAAATCTTAAATTCGAGCAGTGTTAGTCCATAAAACCTAGAATATACAATATCGATCTTCTACCTAATTAGTAAAATCCTTATAGCATCAATTGCATGCTTAAACGACTTCCTTCCCAATTGCAATATAGTTGAGGCTAAGACCTTTGGACTTTCCTCCTTGAAACAAATGTCGCATTCTTACGTATTCTCAATGCTTAATTAATTCTAGCGTATAAAACTTAATAAGTTATCTCATGGTATCCTTAGACTAACTCTAATAAATCAACTACACTTATAACTCATAGAGTTCTAGAATTCCCATGTCACGATTTTAGATTTCTTACTCGATAAGAAACCTTAATATTCGTCCATTGATAACCTATGTTGAACACAACTAATTCTCTTTTGTTTTTATTTCTCCCAAAATTTTCCGTATGAATACTTATTTCATAAACTTGAAATTTAAGCTTACGCAACCCAAATCGTTCTAGATAACCTAATTCCAACGCCCATATCCACTCATTCTCAAGTTTCTTAATGACTTTCAAAAATTTCTCAAGACAAGGTGTCTACCTCACTTCTTACATTCATCTATCAAAGAACCAAACCATCAGTCATACCCAACTTTTTAGAAAAAAATAACTCTAACAAAGCTAGAATCTGAACTGTTAAGATCATGACTAAAACTTATGATACATCAAACTTAAGTTTCCAAAAATATGTCAACTTAATGTCTTATCCTATAACTTAACCAATTGGTAAACTTTACTTTAAATTTTCATCACTCTAAGTTCTTAATTTGTCCCAACATTATTCTACTAACGCTTAGATTTTCGAGCCCAACATCGATTGATCCTACAATGTCCTTGATTACCATTCTTTATAACATTATAACCCAGATATTTCAAGGTTCTAAATATCCCTTCAAACCTAAATCATCAAAAATTCTTTTCATTTAAACCATTCGATTCTCACTTACTGTTAAAGTAGTCCCCAAATAATTTTCGACTTAGCCTCATTAAAACTTAAAATTTTCGAAACTCGAATTTAATCTCAAAAATTCGGCAAATTAGAAAATAGTCCCTTAAAATTTTATTTTTGCACTTAGATCCTTAAAATTCTCAATTCATGCAATTCAATCCTAAAATCCAACTAGGTAGAGCAAGCATCCAAAATAAATTCTACGTTTTTATACTTCCAAAGATTCTCGTAGTCTTCGAATAATTAATCCTTACATGAAATCCTCAGCATAACTCAACTAGTAATCATGAACCATCAACATTTTCTTAGAAAACCTATATGCTCCAAAAGCATTCATAATCGTCAAGATTAACTTATGACTCATAAGTAGAATATCAGTACTACTAACTAAAAATCAATATAGACAATTCATTTCCAACCTTTCCTAATGCCCAATAGCAGAATTCTTGTTCATGTCCAATTCCACCACAAAGCCAACATGCATGAAAATCATATAATTTCTCATTTCATGTCGTAACATACATAAAATTTTTAAAGCATCTAATCTCAAAACATAACTACAGATAAACATGTACTGTAAATCACTGTAAAACGTATATCATGTAAACATACAGGTGATATCATAAAACTTTCAAAACATTTAAAACCTTTAAACTTACAGACTTGAGGCTTGAAGACTGAGCGGCAGAAGCTGGTGATGGCACAACCCTATACAGAAACCTGGCTCTGATACCAACTGAAACGTCTACTATTTTAAAAGTGCGGAAATTTTTTTTTTAAAAAAAGAGCTCACATTTTGAAAATAAGCATTTGATTGATTTGCATGCATGCAGCCCTACTTAAATTATTTTCAAAAGAATAATCATAAGTAATTGCCAATAAAATTTAACGGAACATAATCGAGTAAAAATCTTGACATCCAACAGTGAAATAAATCGGCGTATAAAAAAAAAACTCATATCCTCTCAACATCATAAAATCATAAATGTGCGGAAAACATACGGTCCTCGGGTCGTGTCTCCCACTAGGTTTGCCTACTAAGAGTTCAGCACCTCCAGTCCCCTCGATATTGAACTCACCTGCATCACACACGTCTAGTGAGTCTAAAGACTCAACACACATGTACCATAAATAACAAGTACATATACATATCATACAGCAGTGAAAAATAACATACTCAACATACCTTTCACGAATTTGAAAAGCATAATGTAAACGTGTCAAAACAGCTCATCGTTAATCATCATTCATCATTCATCGTTTAACATTCATCATTTATCATTTATCGTTCCCTTTAGTGAATTCAGTTCATTAGAGGTTACTATCATACATTATCATTTACGATGGATCCATCATACATAGAACCGCGGTACCCATCCACTATGCCTAGGCCTCATCATCAACATTTACATATAATTCTTAAACATTTACATATAATTCTTAAACATTTACATATACTTTGCTAGCCACAACTAATTTACATCATTCATAACATTATCATTTTCATCACTTATAAAAATCATGCACATACGCAATTT
Source organism: Primulina tabacum (assembly GCF_025594145.1). NCBI lineage: Eukaryota > Viridiplantae > Streptophyta > Magnoliopsida > Lamiales > Gesneriaceae > Primulina > Primulina tabacum. The sequence continues at coordinate 18,214,188 of NC_134550.1, forward strand.
TTACTTAAAACAAAGCATGCGACGACGAATATTTTCATAAAATCTAAAAAATCGTGATCATGATGCATAAACGTTTTAAAATATGATAAAATTTGTGCTCAGAGCGCTGCCAAGACCAAAATCTAACCCCGGGTGTACAATGACCATTTTGCCCCTGAAAACTCAAAATTACCGTTTTACCCCTAGACCTCTAAAATTAGACCCGAAGTACCATTTTGCCCCTGGAAACTCAAAATTACCGTTTTATCCCTGGACCTCTAAAATTAGACCCGAAGTTTACCAAAATCCTTAAACATCCCAAAACATATTTATAAGCATTCCTAGACGTAAAATCGAGTGTTTTAAAACTTGGACCGAGGTCCCGGTTTCAACCTGAATCGACTCGAAACTTAACCAAATTTTTCCCAACTCTTTATCATACCTAATAAACATCTAAAAAATCTTAGAAACCTCAAACCAAATCCTTAAACCATCGAATCGTAGGCCAGCGAGCTGCTGAAATTTCCAGCACCAAATGTTCGAGAACCTTCTCCCCTATTCTTTGCTCTAACTTGCTTACCACCCCAACCAGCCTCGAACCAAACCACCAAGGACCAAGACCAGACCCTACTGGACCTATCTTACCCACGGACTCAGCCCCATGGACGTTATAACCTGCTAAGAGCCGAGAAACTATCCAAGCCATCACCCGCTACTTCACCCCTTGCGCTTGCGCTTGCACTCACACGAACGGCCTTGAGGGCAGGTCCAGTAGTGGTCAAGCCTCTCTAAGCCATGTCTCAAGCCCACCAGGGCCTGGTCCATGGCTTGGTTCAGCCCTTGCACCGCCGGCTCGGCCTCTCACCCGATACCTACAAAAAAAACGAGAACCCCTTCGCCCTTACACCTCTCGGCCCTCTTCCTAACACACCCAAACCTTACTCCAGCCTTACGACTCTACCATGCTCTTCTAAACAGCCCCCTTATCATAAAAAAAACCCCATCCCCTTCCACAATTCCAGAAAAAACGTGAGCAACATACCATGGAATGCAAGAAAAACACATGAAACTCGAAAATCTCATATGCATATGGTTGGATCGAAAGTTTCCAAACAAAAACACATTCATCAGCATATAAAACATGTGTGACGAGTAAATAAGAGATACAAAGCGTGCCTTGATGTTTTGAAATCGAAAACTAGGAGAAACGCGCGTCGGGGAGGCACCGGAGGAGCGGGGAAGGAGGCTTGCTTGAAGAAACTTGAAGGTTGAAGCTTCTGGAGGTTGGCTGCTGGTTTGCACGTAAAAGTGCTTCTGAAATGAGGGTGTGGGCGGCTGCTAGGATTATTTTAGGTTTAGGGTAGGTTTAAGTGCTAATTAAGTATAAAGCAAACCACTAATGAGCCCTAATTATAACTTAACAAGGATTAAAATGATTTTGAGCCCATTTAGCAATAAAACAAACTCAACAAGCTCAAACACACTCTCGAAAAATATTTCGTTTAGGTATGTTTTTGAAAATATCTCCCGAACACTCAAAAACTCCTCCGAATCGTTAAAATTTGCGTATCGGTTAAAAATATGCTCTGACGGATAAAAATACCAAACAAAGCCTATATCTTGAAAAATATGCTTAAAACACTTCATATTAAATAATTAAAAATAATTATTCAATAAAAATATTTATCCTGAATATCCCGGTCTTCGTTCCTTGTTCGAGCGCGAAATGCAACTTAAAATCTTAATGCATGAAACTTTAAATAAATCATGAATTAAATTATAAAGTAATGAAATAAACATGCATTTAATGCTTTAAAAGAATTTAATAAAATACCGAAGAAATTTTATAACTTGCATGCATGTGGTTCACATGGACCTTCAAATTTTCGGGATGTTACATGTTCCAACAGAGTGGGTTAAAACTAAGATAGTGTGAAATAGCACATTGCGTGATAATACCTTTGAAATCTGAATAAGAACATTGTATGCATCTATTATTTGGTAATAGATATTGTATAGGAATATAAAAATAATTAGTAAACAATACAATTCTATTTATCACTTGGAAAAGGAAATAGAAATATTTAGTGTTCTTGGTTTCAAAACGAAATGAATTTTAATAATATAATTATCTATAATAATTTAATATAGTGGAGACCAAGTGAAATCATATATCTAGATTTATTCTCTCGCTTAATTTATTCATCTTTTTTTATATTTTTTTATTTATTCGTCAATAATTGAGATCTCTATTGAATTTTATAATTAAAATTAGACTATTTTAATTATGATATTTAATATAATTTTAAATATACATTATTTGTAGGAACGATATCTTTACTTAATCATATAGTAAGACTTGACACCTTATATTTGTCGTATGTAAATGTTGCAACATTTCTGAATCTTGAAATTATTGAACCTAAAGGGGAACCAAGTTTTCTGAATGATTCTTGTATACTTGCTCGCAGCTAGTTTCAATTCTTCTTCGATTTTCCCAGTAACGTACACTAATTCCCCCAAAGCAAAGATCAAGGATGTGGTTTTGGATTCCATGAATCGCATTACAACAATATAAAATCATCATGAATTGCATTCTGAATATAACTTGGATGAGACATCCAATTTTCATTCCCGGTGCACGTAGGAAAAAAATATTTTTAATAATTGTTGTCACGTCCCGAATCCAAAGCATACGACACCAAAGTTATTTAACAACCACATAATTATAAATGACAAGCCTCATATCACAAATCTTTCCAAAAATAGTCTGTATCATAAATCATGTCAATATCTTTACAATGCGATTAAAACTTAATTGAAATGCAGAAACTAATTATAATTTAACCAAACAGAATTCAAATAGGCTTGATCTTGAATTGGTCCTTCATCGCTAGTCCCAAAACATGGCTGCTCATCCTCATATAACTGATATTCATTCTTATTTTAAGAGGAAGAGTAAGGGCGAGAATTTAGGAAAACAATCAGTAATTCTGGAGCGATTGTGCACAAATAATACCAAGAATACATATACATATACAAAATCATAATTTTGATTATAAGCATAATAAATCTAATACGAATAAAAATAAAAAATAATAATGAAAATCATCTCATTTTCCACGATTTACTTATTAGTTTCTTATATGTTAACTCTTTAAAGGGCGATGTCAAATTAACATTTATTATAACCCATCGCATCAGGGTTTTAAGAAAACAAATCAAACAATAGAATTTATTTTGTCATTTCTAACTCGAATCATTAAAGCATATTTCAAATATGCTTTTAAATATCATATCTAATATGGAAAAATAAATATTCAAAGATAACATATCAAATATAAATAAATATATCATACCAATCGAATTTTCAAAGACATATGTCGCGTATTTTCCACTCGCAAGCACACGGTTATCAAGTTTTAATATAAGAGAGTAAAGTATCGTTCTCACGATAAGTGTATATATAAAAGTATATCATTGCTTGTAATTAAAATATTCACAACATTATCTAGAAGAATCAATAAAAGATTTAGTTTACTTAAAACGAATTAATTGAAAATAACTATTAATCGAACCACCGAATATCAATGATAGAAAATATTTAGAGGAACGATTTTACTTAATTTCCATGATAACTATTCCCGGTTGAATTTATATTCATGAATTTCATTCGTTTAATAGCCAAAACCCTTAATTATTTCATTTCCAATTTTCCAAAAGTGTATCATTCAAACTTTAATTCAAACATTCCTAATAAAAATCTAAGTTCAAAAGATATATGCAAACAAAGCCTCGCTAAAGTTATACGCCTTCCGAACAATATAAACATTTAACGATGTGTTTCTAATGATTCATAATTCTAGTCCATCTCTCGAGTTGTAGAATTAATATGATAACAATCAATTTATGGCCAATGAATTGAAATGGATAAGAGCTAGAAAACACAATTAAACTAAAAGAAATTCAATCATATAAACAACCGAGTCAAATTATCGTGTCAATGAAGCTACATCATCCTCTAAAATTGAAAAGTTATTGGATAACGAAATCTAAACTAAAACACAACATATTTGAAGATTTATACTTCTCAATACAAGAATTTAAAGGGCAAAAGAACTAGATAACAAATAAAAAATGGCGTCTCTGTCCCCAGATTCGTCATTCTTTGTTTTTGAGATCAATCCTTGCATTCCAAATCCTTCTCCAATGTATCCTCTTCGTCTCTCACGTCTCTTTTCTACAAAACGGCTCTCCCATAGGTTGAAACCCTATTTCTTCCTTTTATCCTTCGTTCGAGCACGTAAAATAAAGCACTAACATCTTTCTGCGCGGGCATTAGCGCCCCGACGCTTGTCAAGTAGCGCCTAGGCACCCATACACCATACTCCAATCCCAGACTTAGCGCCACGACTCTTGTAATGTAGCGCCTAGGTGCTTGAGCTTCGGCAACCCTGGCGATGTAGCGCTGTAGTTCTTCTTTTCCTCCTATGAATCCTTAGCGCTGTAGTTCTTCTTTTCCTCCTATGTTTACCTCCTGCACGACACAAAAGCAACAAATATCACTCATAATTTTGTCCGAAACTAACATAATTCAAATGGATTATCATTTAAATTAAGTGCAATTCTTGCACTTATCAAACCCCTAAACTTGAACTTTGGCTAGTCCCGATAAAAATAGCTAAATAGAACTCAACTAAACAAAATAATCGCAAAGTAAAGTAATTAAAGAAGAATCTTGGTTGTGGAATCAACAAGTAACACTGGCCTCAGAGAATAAACTTTTCAGTTAAACATATGCATAATAACTCTTGCATTCATGTGTATGTGTGTTTCGTGCAATTCTTGCCTACCCACCCGATTGATAAGATTCACTCACAAACTTGTTCACTTCACTAACTCAAGATCCCTTTAACTTTAGCTTCAAGCACTTTCCATTAAGTTTAATATATATACATACAGATCACAAAGGACTTCCTTGGTTCATGTTAGGTCAAAAGGACATTCAAGAAAATTATTCCAAGGGGTAATTCAAACTCATGCGAAGTGTGCATGAGACGACTGCTATTTAAAAATGCTACTAATTTTTTTTGACAAGCTCAATTTTTCGAAATTCTTAAAATAATGCATGCATGCAATACTGCTGAAAAATAAACCTTTTAAAAATAATCGTAATCAAATAACAGATAAAATACTACAGTTAAAAATTGCCAACTCGGCCATGATAAATGTACTTAAAAATAAATCAAGTAAAAATCCTGATAACTAACAATATGTAAAAATCAGGCGTAATAAAACGTTCATGTTAACTCTAAACTCATAAAACATGATGTGCGGGAAATATGGTCCTCGGGTCATGTGCGCACATCCAGCCCTGCCTAATCATAATTCGGCACCTCCAGCCTCCTCAACAACATGCTCACCTGCATCATTCACACTTAGCGAGTCTAAAGACTCAACACAGCTGTAACGTTATAACAAATACATATACATAACATGCAACAGTGAAAAATACCGTAATCAAAATAAAATTCACGATCTTAAAAACTCGTATGCAAAATCGTAACTTGTCAATGCATAATCATATTCATAACAGATATCATCATATCAACATATATGTGTTCGTTTTCTTAATTTGAATTACATTCATCAGCTGTGACTTTCGTATCATCGTATTAGGCGATGGATCCATCTACGTATAATCGCGGTACTCGGCGGCGGGGTCATCAGCGATAGTATTACCCATCCACTGAGCCTTGACCTTACATATCATCGTATTAACATGTCATCATATTAGTTACAACCAACTTCTATCGTTCACAACATCATCATTTTCTTAACTTAACAAAATAATGCATATACGAAATTTTTCCTTAAGATCAAGCATGCCACATATTTTCATATTTACGTATAAGGCATGTAATAGATAACATAAACGTATAAAAACATGTCAAATTGTGCTCAGAGCGCTGTTAGGACTAAAAACTCGACTCGGGTGAAAAATGACAATTTTGCCTCTGGAAACCCAAAATAACCATTTTAGCCTTGGACCTCAAAATTTCGACCCGAAGCTTACGAAACTACTTAAAACACCTCAAAATATATTAAAAAATATTTCTTATCCATAAGCTCGAGCCCGATTCAAAACTTATATGGTTCGTTTTAAAACTTGGACCGGGGTCCCGGTTTTAACCCGAATCAACCCGAAACCTAACCAAAATTTTCCCAACTCAAATCATGACTTAACTCTACTTGTCCAGCATCTAAAACAAGTATTCAAGACCACTTATGACCCTCAAACCATAACCGAAAGCTGCTGGAAAATTTCTGCTCAACCAAATCGATAACTAGCCGCTACCCTTGCACTAAACCACTGACCCTACACCTAACTAGCTGGGACCAGCCACAAACCAGCCCCTCATAGCCCACCTTAGGACCCTTCTGGACTGACCTAAGCCCAGCCCTCAGCCCCAATCAAGCGCACCACTCGAACCATCACGGGAAACGTACACCCTAGCCTCCCTTGAAGCGCATTGGCTTTTAACCTAGGGAGCCCTCTTCTACTCGAGACCAGATGAGTTTGGACCTACTTTGGACCTCATTTTGACCTTCCTGGACCTCGCCTTGGTCTGGTTCTGCCCCATTGTAGCCGAGTCTTCCCTAATCTTTCACCAAAACGCCCAAAACCCTAGCCCCCTATGCACCCCCTTTCGGCCTTCACCTAACCCTTGCACACCCTCAATTCCAGCATCATGTCTCCTTAGTTTACAGCCTACACGCCCCTTAGCAACAATAAAAACGGCAGCCCCTTGCACAAATACATGAAACGTGATAATACAATACAAGAATGCACATTCATGTCAAGAACCTTGCATAAAAACGTGACTCCAAAGTAGATAAAAAGATTTTCATGCATTTACATAAACTTTAGCATAATATTGGGGTGAATGAGAAGAAAAAGAAGATACAAGCGTGCCTTAAAATTTCTATGATCAAAAGCTTGAAGATTCTTGTGAAGAACATACACCGGAGAGGCGGGAACAAATTTTTTCTTGAGAAGCTTGAGAGGAAATTGAGATAGGCTACTATATATTTTCGAAAAAGCTGCTGAATTAAGGGGAGGGGGCGGACACAATGTGTTATTAGGTTTAGGGCTAACTTAGGGTGTGTTTAGTTAAAATACAAAACACTAATGGGCCCTTAATTAAATTTTAAAAGAATTAAAAGGATTTTGAGCCCATTACGCATTAAAACAAACCCATCTAGTCCAATAACACTCTCGAAAAATATTTTGTTTAGCTTCGTTATTGAAAATATTGCCCGAGCCCTCAAAAAAGTCTTCTGATTCGATAAATTTTGTATACCGGTTAAAAATATGACCCGGCGAGTAAAAATTATCCACCGAGGCCCATTTTCAAAAAATACACTTAAAAACACCTCACAATAAATAATTAAAATTAATTATTCAATAAAAATATTTTTCCTGATTATCCCCGGTCTCCGTTACTCGTTCGAGCGCGAAATGCAGTTTAAAACCCTAATGCATGAAAATTTAAAATAATCATGACATAAACCCTGGCCATGCCATAATCATGCATAAAATGCATAAAAATCCTTAAACGCATATTTTAAATAAAACCCAAGATTGCATGCATTCAGGTTACGTATTTTGAATTTCATAGACCTTACAACTTTCCCTCCCTTAAACAGAATTTTGTCCTCGAAATGTAAAACATACCAAATAATTCCGAGTAGCAACTCTTCATCTCGGCTTTAGTCTCCCAAGTATCCTCCTCCTCGGAATGATTCAGCCACTTGATTTTGACCATGTGGATTACCTTGTTCCGGAGCCTTTTCTCCTGCTTGTCCAAGATCTGAGAGGGTCTATCCTCGAAAGACAGGTTCAGTGTCAGCTGTAGCAGCTCATAGTTCAATGCATGTAAAGGATTCGACATTTACTTCCGCAGCATAGAGACGTGGAACACATTATGAACTCCTGTCAGATTCGGCGGTAATCCGACTCTGTACGCGAGTGTCCCAACTCTCTCTAAGATCTCGAATGGTCCTATAAATCTAGGACTAAGCTTGCCCTTCTTCCCGAACCTCATCACACCTTTCATTGGTGCGACCTTCACAAATATATGATCCCCCACTGCAAACTCCATGTCCCTGCGCAGGTGATCTGCGTAACTCTTCTGACGGCTCTGAGCGGTCCTCATTGTAGAGCCCAAAATCAGTATATGTAAAACACATGCATTTATTTAAAATGTTTATTTAAGTTTAAATTGATTTTTTAGCGATGCATGATTTATTCAAGTGCATTATTTTAAATTAATTACGCTTTGTGATGCACGTTAAAATGTTTCTCGAGTTTCATGTTTCAAGCGATTATCCGATGCGGGATCGAGGAAAAGAGACCGGCGACGAATGTAACAATTTTAAAATGTGGTATTTTATTTTAAGTTAGGATTGGAGCATTTTAAATTATTTATTTAGTTTTATCATTTTTAAAGCCTAATTTAATTATTAGGTGATTTTATGACTTTAAAGTATTAAAGATTTGTCAATTGTACATTTTATTTTAAATTAAGAGATTTTATTTAAAATTAGAGGAAGGTTAGTATTTTAATTAGTTGTTAATTATTAATTAAGCGCATAATTATCCCTAATTACCTACAAACACACGCACACACACATTATCACCCACACACACATACACGACACACACACACAATTTCCCTTCCATTTCATTTCAATTTTTTTTGAGAGCAAAACTTAGGGTTCCTTGAGTTCTCTCTGCAGCCGCCCCTCTCCTCTGTATTTTCCAGCAATTCTCGTTCGTTTTCTTCAAAGAAAATCGTGTCACGTTCGTCCCAGATAAACCCTCGCATCCTTCCCGCTTCGGTATCATCGGTTCGTTAATTTTAAATACAAAAAGGCATGTATATTCTTTCAGTCTTGCATCGATCTTGTCATATTATACGTCTTGTTTTTTATATTGCGTGAAAATTCATGTATGTTGTGCAAAGTTTGAGCAAATATTTGTTGGATTGGTTTTGAAACGCTTTTGGATTTAAAAACTCGAAATTTACTATCATTTTAAATACTGCGACTTTTCGGTCATTTTCTGGAAAAACTTTCGACATATAAAATTTATAACTTTTTGATACCTTCGATTTGACAGTAAATTCGTAATTTTTGGACAAGAAACGAGTGAGTTATGATCGTTTTCATGGGACTATCAAACTGCGTATTTATGAAAAATGTGTTCTTGACATATTCTTGAGAACTATTGGTTGCAGGCTTCGTTGGGAATCGCCGAGTGATAGCTGCTGCGTTTAGGTATAATGAGTATGATGTTAGGATGATTTTTGGTGCTTCGTTTCGTGTCGATAGCCCTTGGTTGCATTAGAAATCGTAGGAATCATTTTGTGTCAAAAAACAAAAATTTGAGTTTACGGGTAATGTTGCGTTGCATGAAGTGCGTCGTTGTTTTGGGGACGTTTGGGACGTTTTTATGGAGTCGAGTCAGTGTCATAGCGTCCTAGGAGGAGTCTCGATGGATTGTTCACGATTCGTATGATTTAGTTAGGAGTATTAAGCTTAAAGTCGTGGAGTCCAGTGCACTCGGCGCCCGAGCGGTAAGATTTTACAGCCCAAGCGCCACCTTCACTGTCGGGAGTAATTTCCTTGTAGGCTCGGCGCCCGAGTGGCAACTTCTTACTATCCGAGCGCCACTCTTTCTGTTCGAGGCCAGAAGACCTGGTGCTCGAGCGGTAAGATTTTACCGCCCGAGCGCGGGGCAAGTTGGAGGGAGTTTTGGTTTTCATTTAGCTTTAGGTTTCAATAATGAGTTCGTATCTTTTATTGTTTGGGAAATGTTCACAAATCATTTTAGAGTTTTTTTCGGGGTTCGATGTCATGGTTTATTACGATGATTAAACGAGGTCGAGTCCCGAGAGATTTAGAATGTCATAAGAAATTGTCATTTCTGGGTGTGAGCATGACTAATACGTTTAAGTTATGAAAGATAAGTGCTTGAACTCTGTTTAGTATGTGCAGCAGTGGCCCCAAGCGAGATCCAATGAATCCCTCAACGCCATGTAAGTATGTTCGACATGAAAAATGAGAAAATATTTTATTTTTGAGGTATGCTAAATAGCTTGTGATCAATTATGAATGTATTTGGATGTCCGTGAACGTGGCCGAGGACCTCTCCACCCCGGTAAAGCATGACCGGGTTTAGGTCAGGATTGGAAAGCGGTAAAGCATGACCGAGGATCTCATGTATATGGTAATGGACTTTTCCTGCCAACCTAGTACTGTGGTTTAGTCTGATCAGGCGTATTTATGTATGGGTCACTTGCTTTGAAACATATCTCTGCGCAAAAAGATGAAGTTTATGCATATTCAAGTATGTATGATGCAAGTATGTTTATGAAAAATTTTACGATGATGACACGTCTATGTTTATGTATGTATGCTCAAGTTTAAGTATGTTCGCTCTACTTTTAAGTTGCATGTGGTTTTATTACGTATTATTTGTTATCTCCATTTTATATATGTTGAGTCTTTAGACTCACTAGACTTGATCGATGCAGGTGAGGATGACTTTGAGGAGACGAGGGGTGGGGACCAATGAGCCGAATTGGACTGCGCAGGAGGCTAAACCCGAGGACCGCCCATGTTTTTAAGATTTTATGCATGTTTCAGATACTCTGGATTTTGAGGGGATTGTTTAGGATGTTTATCGATTACCTTAGCAAACTTTATTTGTCATCTTTTGTTGCAAAAAATTTGGATGAACAATATATTTTTATCGAAATTGAAGTATGATTACTTATTTAAGAAAATTTTTATTTTTCCGCAAATTTCAAGTAGTTCAAAATATGGTACGTTACACTCATCCTGTCCCAAATTCTGACTACAAACTCTGCGGTTTGCCTGACAACAACCGGACCCAATTTTGCCCTCTCTCCTACCTCGTCCCAATACACTGGCGACCTACAATTTCTTCCGTACAATGCCTCATATGGAGCCATACCGATCGATCCATGGTAGATATTGTTGTACGTGAACTCCACAAGAGGTAATTTAGGCTCCCAGCTGCTCTGGAAGCCGATCGTGCAAGCTCTGAGTAGGTCCTCCAGAATCTAAATCACCCTCTCTGACTGCCTGTCGGTCTGAGGATGGAAGTCAGTACTGAATAGCAGCTTAGTACCCAACGCCTGATGCAGACTCTTCCAGAATGCAGACGTGACCCTCGGATCCCTGTCTGACACGATGGACACTGGACTCCCATTCAGTCTGACTATCTCTATGATGTACAGATCTACGTACTGAGTCATGGTGAAAGTATTCTTGATAGGTAGAAAATGAGCGGATTTAGTGAGCCGATCAGCTATCACCCAAATGACATTATATCCACCAGTCTTCCTCGGTAGCCCTGTCACAAAGTCCATGGTAATGTTCTCCCATTTCCACTCGGGAATAGGGAGTGGTCTTAGCTTCCATGCAGGTCTCTGATGCTCTGCGTTGACATGCTCACATGCAAACACTCGGAGACGAAACGCAAAATATCTCTCTTCATGACTGGCCACCAATAAAGAGACTGAAGATCTCTATACATCTTCGTACTCCCTGGATGGATGGAGTACGGGGTGCTATGGGCCTCGCTCAGATATCGACTCTCAAGGAATCACTGCTAGGAACCCACAGTCGGTTCCTATATCTGACTATGCCATCCACAACAGTGTACAATCCCTGGCCCTTAGCCTCATCCCTCTGTCTCAACTTCTGCAACTGCTTGTCAGAAGTCCGCCCTGCCCGAATTGTGTCTCTCAAACTCAGCTGCACTGTTAGGGTAGAAATATTAGGGGCACTGCCTCTGGCATAAACTGCAAGCTCAAACCGCTGAAACTCTGCTTGCAACGGTCTCTGTGCTGATAACTAGGCGATCACTGTAGTCTTTCTGCTCAAGGCATCTGCAACTACATTAGCCTTACCCGGATGGTAGCTAATGTCACAATCATAATCCTTCACTAGCTCTAGCCACCTCCGCTATCTCATGTTCATCTCTTTCTGTGTGAAAAGTACTTTAGGCTCTTGTGGTCATGAAAATCCTGCACTTCTGTAATGCTCGAGATTGGCTGGCCATTCGAAAGGCCAAAGGTCTGTCCAGCTGGAGCACCAAAGGTCATCAGTTGGAACACCAAAGGTCAACCGAAACTGTTCCAGCTGAAACACCAAAGGTCACAGTCCATAACGTAATTTTTCGAAAATAAAAAATAGCAAAAGCCAAGTGAGCCTTGGTGGGAAATTTTGCCTTGATCGGTCCGACATTCGACGCACCCAGGTCGCGCTCGTACGCTTGCACACAAGTCAAGCCTTTTTCCACTGCAAATCGGCCCCATGATTTGCACCCCCCTGCGCCTGTGCGCGCGAGAGAGAGCCTCTTGACCAATCATTGTTACACCTCCATAAAGTACAACTCAATATAAGCTCACCAATGCTATGTTTATTTTTCTATGTGGGACATTTCCCATTCACCAACTATTAGGCATTGCTTGTCCAATTTCCCATTAAAAAGACATAAGCCCAATAGGCCTCTAAGTCCAACAATCCCCCACATGAATGGAAATTGAAGGATATTCAATGATTTTATTCTGTTAATCTGAGATTATTGATTATGACTTGATGTGATTATAAGAAGGACCACTCAGAGACAAGAATTGGTAAAGCATGAGAATTGGTGAGTATTATTCCAGCAGACTTCGCGCACATGCGCGATAGAGAGGCGCACATATGCTCGAGTAGCAAATGCCGAGGCAGAAGACCTCGCGCATATGCGCGAGACTAGGCGCGCATATGCGCGAGCATGTGAAATGTTGAAGTGCCGAGACAGTAGGTCTCACGCATATGCGTGAAGACGGGACGCGCATATGCGCGAGCAGATAGAATGTGATGTGCCGAGACAGTAGGTCTCGCGCATATGCGCGAAGACAGGGCGCGCATATGCGCGAGCACTGAAGTATGAAATTGTGACACTTGTCTTGCCATGCATGGGGACATGTTTAAGCCTCTTTCCAAATTCATTTTCCCTTCAGAATTTCAGAAGAAAGAAACCGGGAGTCCTTGGAAAAGAAGTCCTCAAGCTTTTCAAATACTAGAATTGTGATTTTGCGAGATCTGTCCGTCAGAATTTCAATTCGAAAATAGTTTTGTGTTCCTCTCGACAAGAGCTTCAAAAGAACACAAGTTTTACTACTTTCTTTTATGGTTTGAAAACTTGATGTTGAAGGAATCATAATTTGATCTATCTTATGTGTTACTGAGTTTGTGATAATCGTAGAATCGAAACCGAATCGAAGAACGAATACCGTATGAAATTTTTATCATTTTCCAGATTTGAATTGATGAGAATATACAGATTTGGTATTGGAATTGTGTTTATAGATTGGTTATGAGTTGTTGAGATTGGTATCTATTGATATGGTATTGTCGGTATCTTGAGATTGTACCGTTATGCCGTCAAAATTTGATTTGATTGAGAATTCTTGTGTTGGGTTGTATATTGATATTGTAATTATCAATAATGTCATTCCAGAGTTGGTATTGAAAGCTTTGAAGATTGAGCAGAGCCAGATTGATCTACGAAAAGAAAGGTATAAATCAATGTTAAACCGGGAAGATACGACTTGAGTCAGAGATAGCTTGAGTTTCCCAAAAACCACATACTTTATTGTTATTGCTTTGATGTTTGAAATTCATGAGATTGATATGCTTAGTCTATTGATTTATAGCAAAGCATTTATTGAGTCTTTGGTAGATGTGCCATGCTTTTGGCAGAGGTGCCAAGTCACTGGATATTTGGTTTATATCGATTTTGCTTAGGAGTAGATCGACTCCTATTGTAGAGATTCGATATAGAAGGCCAAAGTCTGGGAATAAGAACGTGCAACCATCTTGCTGGGAAGAGTAGGTAGGAGACTGTTGTGTTCTTATTCAATCGGGATCCCTAGATAAGAGTCGAGTCAAGATTATGAGTTAAAGAGTTTGGTTTATTGCTTTGTATCGATTTATGCTTTCGTAGATTACGATGCATATTGTTTACAAATGATATATGCTTTTCTATATGTTTATATGACTGCATGCATACGTTATTTATACTGGGAATATATTTCTCACCGGAGTTATCTAGCTGTTGTTGTGTTTGTATGTGTGCATGACAACAGGTGGGACATGATTAGGGTCAAGAAGAGGATGAGAGATTGAGTTTCGAGTGGAGATTCGGACCCAGAAGTAGAGTTGGTTTTCATCACTTGATATGTAGTGAATGAACAATAGTTTGTTATGACTAGCTTTTGTACAAGACTTGTACTTTGAATCATGTTGTAGATATTAAACTTGATCTTGTAATTTGAATGAGATGAGACCTAACTTGTTATAGAAATTTGTACACTTGATTATAAAGTGTTCAACTTTTAAATTTTTTTTTATGACACAGTTTATTTAATTGTTCCATTAAATCCTAATGACGATTGAAAAGAATGAGTTAGCGTCTGGGTCCCCACAACTTCTCCCCATACAGATAATGCCTCCATATCTTCAGGGAAAAAACCACCGCTGCTAGCTCGAGGTCATGAGTCAGATAGTTCTTCTCATGGACCTTCAGCCGTCTGAACGCCTAGGCTTAACTATGTCATGCTGCATCAAAACCGTGCCCAAACCGAGCTTCAAAGCATCTGTATAAACCACTAACTCTCCTTGCCCTGATGGCATACCTAGTGGTAAATTCATGCTTCAACCTGTCAAAGCTCTCTTGGAACTCAGATCGCCAGATAAAATTGGCATTTTACTTCGTCAAGGTGGTCATAGGCACTGCAATAGAAGAGAAGCCCTGAATGAACTTTCTGTAATATCCAGCCAATCCCAAGAAGCTACGGATCTCTGTCATGCTCTTAGGCACTGGCCAATCTATGACTGCCTCAACTTTACTAGGGTCGACCTCTATACCATCCCGAGATACAATGTGGCCCAAGAATGCAACTCTGTCTAGCCAGAACTCGCACTTACTGAACTCGGCATACAGTCGTCTTTCCTGTAAAGTCTGTAGTACGGTCCTCAGATGCTGACTCTGCTCCTATCTGCTCCTCGAATAAATCAGTATGTCATCTATAAAAACTATGACTAACTGATCCAAATATGGCTGAAACACGCGGTTCATTAGATCCATGAAGATCGTTGGCGTGTTCGTCAGACCGAAGGGCATCACCATAAACTCATAGTGCCCATAACGCGTCCTGGACGCCGTCTTATGCATATCAGACTCTCTTACTTTCAGCTGATGGTATCCAAATCGGATATCTATCTTTGAGAATAGTGATGCTCTATGAAGCTGATCAAATAGATCCTCGATCCTGGGCAGTGGATACTTGTTCTTGACTGTGACACGGTTCAGCTCCCTGTAGTCAATACAAAGCCGCATGCTGCCATCTTTCTTCTTCACAAAAAATACCGATGCGCCCCATGGAGAAAATCTAGGGCGAATGAAACCCTTATTTAGCAAGTCATGTATCTGATCCTTCAGTTCTTTCATCTCTGCAGGTGCTAGACGATAGGGCGCCTTAGAAATAGGCACGGTACCTGGCATGAGCTCGATTGAGAAGTCTACCTCTCTGTGCGGTGGAATGCTTGAAACATCTTAAGGGAAAACAATGGGGAAATCTCTGACAACATCGACGTCCTCTGGCCTCTGAGTGATTGGCTCTGACACTGTCACAATGCTGGCCAAAAACTCCTTGCAGCCTCTCTTCATGAGCTTCCTCGCACACATGCAGGAAATGATGTGCGGCATCTGTTGGTGTCTGGCTGCGTAAAAAATAAACGACTTACTGTTGGGCGGTCGGACAGATACTGATCTCTGTCGGAAGTCTGTGATAGCTCCGTTCGATGAAAATTGTCCATACCGAGAATAATATAAAACTCTGGCAACGGTAGCACAATCAAGTATGCCTGCACCGCATATTTTTGTAACCGAAGCTCCAATTTATTCACTATCAAAGAGGTAAAAATCTGATCCTCGGATGGAATCGATACTCAGAATCCCAATTCCATAGTCTCCAGTATGATTCCTAGTCGCTTGACGAAATATTCGGATATAAACGAATGTGTAGCTCCTGAATCTAGCAATGCATGCGTGGCTACACCTGCAATATATATCTTTCATACGACAACACATACCATCAAATCTGTTCGCGCTGAAATTTAAGAAATTTCTACCAGCAATTATCACAAGTTCCTCGAAGATTATTGATTTAATTCTAGCACCCAGGAAGGAAATCTTGAAATTTTTCCTCCAAAAATTTCATAAATTGCAAATCGGTCCTTAAAGTTTCTATTTTTGTACAATTTGGTCCTACAATTTTTCGAAATTAACGCATTCCACCTTAAAATTTTCGAAAATTAAGAGTTTGACCCACAAAAATCCCAAAATTTTTCGAAATCCGCCCCTTTTTAATTTTTTTTCGATTTTTCAAATAGGTCCTTAAAATTGCCAATTCATACAATTCAATTCTTAAATCCAATTAGGTAGAGCATGCATCCTAATTCCTTCTATGTTCTCAATCCCACAAATTAATTTCCATAATAATCAAATCACCCAATGCAATCAGAGCGGCAAATACATAAAAATTAAGCATAAAATTACCAGTGATCAAAGTAGAGTCGGGATTAGCTTCTGCCTCTGCCTCCTCGGCATGAATCACATATGCTCCGCTAGTAGTGGGGCCCTTGTCCCTAGAGCAATCTGCCTCCTTGTGTCCCTCCTCTTTGCATATGAAGCATCTGAAGGTGGCCCCACATGCATTTTTCGTAGTGTAACTTGTTGCACCGCTTACACGGCTGCCTTCCTCCGGCTTAGGAGCCTGTGATGCCTGAGGAGGCCGCTGCTGTACTGGCCTCCTAAACTGTCCCTGGGGCGTCTGCTGCCCCTTCTGCCTCGGTGCCCTGTAAACAACCTCTTCTGTGCCTAGGAGCTAGGCTGGGCCTGATGCCTCTTCCGCTGTATCTCGGCGTCAATATCCAGAAGGGCCTGCTTCGCTTGAAAAGCACAAACAGTCGCCTCATCGTAACTAGCCGGTCTCATAAGCATCACATCCCGGCGCAAAGTAGGCTAGAGGCCATCAATGAAATGCCTCAACTTCTTGGCGGCATCTCTAGCAATGAGGGGCACAAAGTGACAGCCCCTGTCGAACTTCCGAATAAACTCGGCCACAGACGAGTCCCCCTGGTGGAGACTCATGAACTCCCTCTCAGGCGAAATACTTACCATAGAACACCTCTTTAAACTGATCCCACGTGAGGGTAGCCAAGTTCAGCTCGTGCGCTACTCCCTCCATCCAAAGGGATGCATCATCTCTCAACATATACGTGACGCACCTGACCCGGACGCCATCCCTCATATCCAGGTACTGAAAATGTAGCTCCAAGGATCTAATCCAACCCTCTGCCAAGAATGGATCAGTGGTGCCCCCAAACTCCTTTGGGTTGAGCCGCCTAAACTGCTCATATATGTCTATCTGAGGTCGGGGAGCCTGCTGTGCTTGTTCCAAAAGTCTACCCATGCCCTCGAGAACTCGAGTAGCTGCATCCAATGGCGGTGGTGGTGTGGAGGTGGGCCTTTGCCGCCTCTTGGAGTATAATCCTGTCGATATGTACTGAAGGCGTGTCTGGGAGGCATGACATCTTAATACAGTCCAAATTCTAAACGTAACCCATCATGCAATTTAATCTAGTTTTCAAATCATTTAATCCTTAAATTATGAAAGCAGGTAAAAATGTAATGTAAATAACTGTAAATCATAAATCATGCATTTTATGCATGTGATAGCTTTAAACATTCAAACTTACAGACTTGAGGCTTTAAAACTGAGCTGCAGAAGCTGGCGGATGGCACAACCCAATACAAGACCCTTGCTCTAATACCCACTGAGACGACTGCTATTTAAAAATGCTACTAATATTTTTTTTGACAAGCTCAATTTTTTGAAAATTCTTAAAATTATGCATGCATACAATACTGCTGAAAAATAGACATTTTAAAAATAATCATAACCAAATAACAGATAAAAATCTGCAGTTAAAAATTGCCAACTCGGCCATGATAAATGTACTTAAAAATAAAGCAAGTAAAAATCCTGATAACTAACAATATGTAAAAATCAGGCGTAATAAAATGTTCATGTTAACTCTAAACTCATAAAACGTGATGTGCGGGAAATATGGTCCTCGGGTCATGTGCGCACATCCAGCCCTGCCTAATCATAATTCGGCACCTCCAGCCTCCTCAACAACATGCTCACCTGCATCATTCACACTTAGCGAGTCTAAAGACTCAACACACCTGTAACGTTATAAAAAATACATATACATAACATGCAACAATGAAAAATACCGTAATCAAAATACAATTCATGATCTTAAAAAGTCGTATGCGAAATCGTAACCTGTCAAGGCATAATTATATACATAACAGATATCATCATATCAACATATACGTGTTCGTTTTCTTAATTTCAATTACGTTCATCAGCTGAGACTTTCGTATCATCATATTAGGCGATGGATCCATCTACGTGTCACAACCAACTCCCATCCTTCAAAACATCATCATTTTCATCACTTAATAAAATCATGCATATACTAAATTTTTCCTTAAAACCAAGCATGCCATGTATTTTCATATTTACGTAAAAAGGTGTGTACTAGATAACATAAAAGTTTAAAAACATATAAAATTGTGCTCAGGGCGCTGCCAGGACTAAAAACTCGACCTGAGGGCAAAATGACCATTTTGCCCCTGGAAACCCAAAATGACCATTTTACCCCTGGACCTCAAAATTTCGACCCGAAGCTTACCAAACTCCTTAAAACACCTCAAAACATATTAAAAAAATATTTCTTAGACGTAAGCTCGAGCCTGATTCAAAACTTATACGATTCGTTTGAAAACTTGGACCGGGGTCCCCGAATCAACCCGAAACCTAACCAAATTTTTCCCAACTCAAAACATGACTTAACTCTACTTGTCCAGCCTCTTCTCAACAAGGGTCCACCTCTTTCTTAGACGTTAATTCTCCGTCTTCTCATCTATCACACCAACAATGTTTCTACCACAATGTCAAAATAATCTTTCGATCACTATTTTCTCTACAAAATGCAATATACTAGCACCCCAATCCAATAATCATCAACAAACAACCTCACTGAATCAATTCATCAAACACCTTGTGGGCAGAAATCTAGCAACTCGATCCCATAAAATTAAAGCATGAAATTCGAGATTCCCAACACCTAAAATGATCACCTTGTTATAGAGGACCAAAATTTTCTGCAATTCGCCCGGGATCGACTCGTTGGAGAATTCTCGTTGAAATCATTAAATCAAAAGACGCTTGGCGTGTGAGATATGAAAATAAACTAGGCTTGAGAACGATTTGTGTTGAGTATTATAGTGTTTCACAAAGTGGATATGTTGAGGGGGATCAATTCTGTTGATGGTGGAGGAGGGGGAAGCCGCGGTGCCTCTTTGTGTTAGGATAGAATGTGTTTTTCGGATCCTTTTTTTCCTTATAAATCGACGTAGCTCCACGGCGCTAAATAAGTATCGCCTAGGCGCTTGAGCTTCAGCCTGCTGAGCACTGTGGCTCTTCTTGAGTAGCGCCTAGGAGCTTGATGCTTCGCATAAAGTGGCGTTGTGGCGCTGAATAAATAGCTCTTGTACTTCCGAAGTTACGAACACTTGAGCTCCTTTACACACCTCTTTTCAATCTTTACCTACATAATAAAACACATATCAATGTCTAATCTTCACATGCATAATACAATAAAAACACAAAAGCAATTATACTACTTAAAATGAAGAAAATAACTAAAGCATTAAAAGATACTAATTGGGTTGCCACCCTACAAGCACTTGGTTTAACGTCGTCAGCCCGTCTTTCACCAGTCCGTCTCAGTTTGGTTCGCCCAAACTAAAGTTATCAATATTCCTCATTTCATTCCCATAGTAATGATTAACCCGCTATCCATTCACCTTAAAGGTTCTTCCATCACTGCATTTTTGCTCAATGGCCCCATGAGGATACAGTTTCTACCAAAGTGGGCCTGACCAACACTATTTCAGCTTACCAAGAAACAACTTCAGACGAGAATTGAAAAATAATACTTTTTTTCCCGGTTTGAGTTCCCTTCATACAATGAGTTTGTCATGCCACTTTTTGGTCTATTCCTTATAGATCTTTGTATTTTCATATGCATCATTGCAAAACTCCTCCATATTAGTCACCTACAACTTTTTCATATCCCAGAAGTTTGCAAATCAAAGTTTAATTTCTTCATCGTAAAAAATGCTCGGTGTTCCAACTCTAATGACAAATTACATGCTTTTCGAAAGACCAAATTATAGGGAGACATCCCAATAGGTGTGTTGAATGCAGTTCAGTATCCCACAACGCATCATAAAACTTGAGTGCCCAATCCTTCCGGTTAATTTTCATTGTCTTTTCCAACATTTGTTTGATCTCCCAGTTGGATATTTCCGCTTGTCCATTCAAATGTGGATGGTATGCTAATGCCACTTTATGCTTCACACTGTATTTAGCCAAAAGTGAGTTGAAAATTTTATTGCAAAAGTGAGTACTTTCGTCACTTATAATGGCTCTCGGTGTTCCAAACCTGGTGAAGATATTCTTATGCACGAACTTGGCTACAACACAAGCATCATTAGTACTGGTGGCAATTGCTTTCACCCACTTTGAGACATAATCAAAAGCTAATAAAATATAAGATTGGACAAAGGAAGGGAGAAACAGTCTCATGAAATCAATTCCCAAAACATCAAAGAGTTCCACTTCCAAAATATTTGTAAGTGGTAATTCGTGACGTCGAGAAATGTTCTCTACCCTTTGACAACTATCACATTATTTCACTAAGGTTTAACTATATTTAAATAAACTTTGCCAATAAAAATCAGATTGAAATACCTTAGCATATGTTCGTGATGATCCAAAATGTCCGTCATACGGTGAAGAATGACACTGCTATATAATTTCTTGTGCTTCGACACCATCCACACATCATCGGATCACTTGATCAGCACATCTATTATACACAAATGGGTCATCCTATAGGAAGAACTTGATATCATGGAAAGACATATTTTTCTAATGATGGTTTAAATCTGGAGGAAGAGTACCACGAGACAAGAAATTAGTTAAATCAGCAAACCAAGGGAGTACAGAATTTACTTTGAAGTGCTGTTCATCTGGAAATGCTTCTTTTATGGCTCTATCGTCTTTCTTATCTTAAAGTTCAAGCCTCAACAAGTGGTCTGCCACTTGATTCTCACTCCTCTTCTTATCTATGACCTCGAAGTCAAATTCTTACAGTAGCAAAATCCACCTTATCAAGTACGTTTTGCATCCTTCTTGGCAAATATGTAACGAATGGCTGCATGGTCAGTGAAAACAACTACCTTTGTGTCGATCAGATAAATCCTAAACTTGTCAAATGCCAGTACTATTGCAAGCATCTATTTTTCTGTAGTAGTGTAGTTCTGCTGTGGAGCATCAATGGTGCAACTTGCGTAGTAGATGGCCCTAGACATCTTTTCTCTACTTTGACCCAGGACAACGCCAACTTCATAGTTACTAGAATCACACATTAACTCAAAGGGCTCCTTCTAGTCTGGCACTATAATAATTGGTGTTGTCACCAATGCTTTCTAGATCTTCTCGAATGCCTGCAGACAGTCGTTATCAAAGATAAATGTGGACTCTTTTTCAAGAAATTTATATAGGGGTTTAGTGATTTTAGAGAAATTTTTAACAAATCTACTATAAAACTCCGCATGTCCTAGGAAACTCCTTATTCCCTTGATGTTCTTTGGTGGAGGAAGCTTTTAAATTGCAATCACTTTGGCTCTGTCTACCTCTAATCCATTAGAAGACATTTTATGTCCAAGAACAATTCCCTCTTGAACCATAAAATGACATTTCTACCAGTTGAGAAATAAGTTCTTTTTCTGTCATCTCTGCAAAACAAGAGAAAGGTTATGTAAACAATGATCGAATGAAGAGCCCAATACCGATAAGTCATCCATGAAAACTTCCATGATTTCCTCCACCATGTCTGCAAATATAGCCATCATGCATGAAAAGTCCATGACTTTTAAACCTTAAATTCCGACTAATGTTTTTTTACTTTAAAAAATTCGAAACCTTTAATTAAAAACCACACAAATTTTAAAAAATCGCAAACTCATAAAAATTAATTTAACATTTGAAATCTCACATGCATAAAATCTCTAACTCGTCAATTAACAAAATCCTACGTCAACCATTAAGATGATCAACATTAACTCCAAAATAAAGCATAAAAATCTCTAATTAAATAATTAAAAAATCCTTAAAACTTTGACTATCAAGCTAATGCGGAAAATAATGTCCCTCGGAAGTGTACTACCGGACTCGATCTACTCAAGCGTCAGCGCCTCCCTCAATCTCATCCTCACCTGCAACATTCAAATATAGTGAGTCTAATGACTCAACACGTTCTAAACATGAGTAATAAATAATATATATACAAGCACACGCATTAAAATCATACTTTTATTCAAAATAAGCTAGCATAAATTTGTAGGCATAATTTAATCATAAATCATCAAATCACAAAGCTTCCAATCATTTATCATTTTAGGTGAAATTCGATCCTTGAAAGTGACTAGCTGTATCTTCTGGTTGACTGATCAGTCTTAGCTCACCATTGCGTATGGGGACAGACACTAGGCACCGACGTAAAATGGAAATACGATCGTTGGGCTCCCTCTGCGGTCTTCTCCCGTAAACGGGCTCCCTCTAGGGCCTTCTCCCTCACAATATTTCCAAAAATCATATATTATATCCTTTTTGTCACAGTCAAATCACATCCTTCAAAATATTTTTCTTTTCTTTTTTTATCATAAAATATCGTGTCATTTCCATATATGTAAAGTAGCATTTTTAACAATAAAAATTGCACAGCTTTACCATGAATCATAAAATCTCATATTTTCATCATACACGTTTTAAAATATTATTTAGCATGCGTTCTGATTCTTCGGGAGGCTGCCAACCTTTTTCGTACTACCCAGGTATAAAATGACCGTTTTGCCCCTGAACTTAAAATTTGTCGATTTCAACTTTTCTCACTTTTATTGACTCGTGACTATTCCACATAATTATTTAAGCTTAAATTTGACTTTTAATATTTTTATTTAACGTAAACTTGATAATTTCTATTTAATTTTTTAATTGCTAATTCGTGAAGAGTTTTAATCCCGAATTTATCCCAACTTTAATTTTTTCTTCCAAAACTTTAAACATAGACTTTTCATAGCTAAACTAACATCGTGAACATTAATCGACCCCCGAGGACCATGATTCGAACCATTATTTTTTCCTAACCACACGACCAAGCCCTAGTCTCCAATCATCTCACGTTTCTCCCAAAACCCCGAGCCATGCTCGAACCACCCAAGACAAGACCCTTACCAGCACTCCTGGACCCTAGCTAAACCGACCTGGACCATCACACCCAGCCCTAGCCCAGGCAAAAGCCCAGGCGCAAGACTCCTAGTCGTCCCTGGCCTCCTTGCGCGATGAGGAGTCTTAGCCATGCTAAGACTACTTTGGACCCTAGACACCGATTCCATGCACACCTAGCCATCCCTGGACCACCCTCTAGACCCTTCTGAACCAGCCTAGCCAGCCCCAACCGAGCCACACTCCTCCCTCGAAGATACATCAGCCGCGCGCATGCATGCGAAGAGTCCTTGTGCATGTCTCCATTTCTGCTGCCACGTCTAGCCCCTCACGGACTCTTCCTAGCCTCACAAATAATCCAGGAACAGGCCCTGACCCAAGCTCTGTACACTGCCTCCCCTTAACCGAGCCCTAGGACCCATGGAAGGCACACAAACCCTATGTTCATCTAGCTAACCCAAGCGTAGTCCCCTTGCTAACTGTCCAGCCCTCGTTTCCACCTTAAACCTCCCTTTTTCCATCCTTTAAACACCATATGTTGGCAGCCTAACCCTCGGAAATCATAACGTTTTTCAAACAAGAGTAAAATCGTCAAAATTTTGAAAATATTTGTTCTGTCGTTTAACGAATCGTGCATAAGTATTTTTCATGCAAAAAAAAAAAAACAAAAGAAAACAAGCATATTATGGTTTAAATGATGCGTCAATGGAGTTTAGAAACGTGCCTTTGCATTTTATAACGCTCGAATATACGATAGTTGGTGTGGGGTTCGAAGAAGAACGAACGGCCGACGAAGACTCCTTGTTTTTTTTCTCTCCAATTTTTCAAAAACTTGTTTGTGAAGTGTGTGTGTGATTCACTGCAATGGGTGCCAAAAAGACCCTAGGTTTTTTTTTATAGATTTTAATTTACATGTTAATGAGTTTAGGTTTTGGTTCTTTGAGTTTAGGAGCAATTGAGCCTACTAATTTTAGGTAAATTAGGCCCAATAACACCTATTTAAGTGCAAAATAAAAGTTTATAAAAATTAGTTTTAAAAAATAATACTTTTGATCTTTTAAAAGTCCCTCGTTTGCCCAAAACCGGCTTCTCGGATAAAATCGTGCTCGTCTCGCAAAATAATTTGGACTCTACTATTTTTAGAAAATTTAATCATTTTAATCATATTAATAAGCCTTGAAAATATTTATTAAAAAAATATTTTATCTTGGTCGTCCCCGGTCTCTTTTCCCCAGCCTATTATCGAATTTTTGGATAAAATTTTCAAATCTCATGAAATCATGTAAGAATTTAAATAAATTAAATAAAACAATTAAACAATTTAAATCATTTGCATGCATGTGGTTTAAGTGGGTTATCTTTTGGACGTTATTGAAACGACCCTAACTTCTAATTCCTTTTATTTTATGCTAGTTTTTTTTTGTAAAGCCATGCATAATTATTTCATCATAAATAAACTAGCATAAATTGTCAAATAAACAAAAATCTATATCGTCCATAATCATTCATGTGGATAAGTCGAATAAGCATTAAAAATCTAAAATTTAACTCAATAAATTCTAGCATTCTAACAGTCTATAAATAAAAGCGATAATCTATAAAATCATCAAAAGACTTTAACATATACGGAATTTCTAGGTCCTCGGGTATGCACCGCGCCTCCCGGATGACTCGATAGTCCGCACCTCACGACTTAACCTCATCATTACCTACAACCATTCAAACCTAGTGAGTCAAATGACTCAGCATGCTCAAACCTAATATAACAAATACGTTGATATACAATCACATGCATAAAAATTACTTTTACAAAAATAGATTTTTCCTGCAAACATGAAACACTTCAAAACATGCAACTTTTGAAATCATGCTTAAATATGAACCCTTTCCCTTTAAAATTATCATTTTTAGGTGAAATTCGATCCTCGAAAGTGACAACTTTTATTCGATTGACCAATCAATAAACCATAGTACCAGGTCGCCGGGTTCAACATCCACTTTTTCGACGATCCCATCGACTATCATAAAAATAACTTTACCGTTCCCATTTTCAACGGATCCAATATATTTGAGATTCCCGCCCCCGTTTTCGACGATTCACCCCCTTTTCATTACTAGTTCACTGTTCCCGTTTTCAACGAATTCCTTACTATATTTTTTTCACGATCAATTCACATTCCTCCAAAATATTTTCCTTTACTCTATCATTTCATAAAACTTTCACGACTTTCCATATTCTTTTAAAATTTTCCAAAAAGATGCTTTATATCATTCGTATATGCCGAGATTGCTAAAAATAACATATACATGCAAAATAAGTTAAAACTTCTAAAAATAGCATATATCATGAATATACTTTAAAACTTCTAAAAATAACATTCAACATGATTTGGAATTGTTTTAGAAAGTTGAAAACCGCCCTCGATTTTACTCGAACCGACCGCACAAGATTCAACGCTATAAGTACCCGGACGACCTTAAAATTTGACTCAAGGAGACTACTCGATTTCAAAACTTTTAAAACACCCACAAATATCCAGTAACTTGCTGAAAATTCAATCTTTGGACCTACATTTAAAAAACGACTCAATTCGCTTACCGGATGGCTCGTTTATCACCGTTTTCATGTTTTTGGTAAAACAAATGACCAAACTACCCTCCCGACTCAAACCAACCCAAGACTAGACCTTTATTAACATCCTAAGACTCAATATAAGTTGTTGGAAGTCCCCAAGACCAAGCCAAGAACCGAAACATGGAGTTAAAATTTAACCTAGGCTTAATTCTCTTCTTTTTTGACACGTTCGGACAAATTACGACTCCAAACGGACCACAGTTCGGAACGCCCCGAATCAGGCCCTAGAACACTTCCTTAGACACTAAATAACACCATAGTAAGGCCCTTTTTGACACAGGCCAGACGCTCAAGTCTCCAACTTTCACACAACATCAGCGCGCCTAATGCATCTTCATGTGCAGAATTGGAACAAAGGCTAAAGCGGCTATGGCTGCCCTTGGATCGAATTTTGGCTCACAATAGACCATCACCAGGACCCTAAGGCACGTCTCTAGTCCCTGTTCCAGCCCTTGCACCGCACCTTTAGCCCTAGGAACCACACGCCCCAAAACAACGCAACCAACACAT
Organism: Primulina tabacum; assembly: GCF_025594145.1. NCBI lineage: Eukaryota > Viridiplantae > Streptophyta > Magnoliopsida > Lamiales > Gesneriaceae > Primulina > Primulina tabacum. The sequence continues at coordinate 18,240,894 of NC_134550.1, forward strand.
CTTTGTGGAGTTTCGGTTCCAGAACTCAACCAAATCATCCAAGCCCTGACTGAACATATCCTTGCCCTTTATAGGACCCTAACCCAAAGCTCTAGACCATGGCTAGGGCCCCATGCATCCCCCTTAGCCATAGGGACCCCAAAGCAGCACCCCTACCCTCTCTGCCTTCATGGGATTGGCGTGCAGGTGTGCAAAACCCCTTGTGGCTCATTTGTTTATCTTTTGTCCCTTAAATTCTCTTCCTAAATGTCTATACCATCCCTTGGAATCCTCGGTTTGCATCCTTCCCTCAACAATTTAATAAACTTCAAAAATATTTTATGAAAACATGAGATTGACATGCATGAGATTAAAAACAATCATTTTTATAAATTTTTCACACACATCAGCATACATGCAATAATATAGATTGAATAGTGCTTGAAAAAGGGTTTGAAAACATGCCTTGATCTTTTATTCGTACGACATACGAGATACGGCGCGACGAGAGACGAATGGGACGCGAAATCTCCTTCCTTCCTCTCCTCTATGGTTCGGCCTCTAGAGTCCTATTGTGTGTGAGTGTGCATGCTGCTGAAAAGTGTGGGAAACGTGATTTTCTTGGGGAGGTAGGGTGGGGTTTTATTTAATTAAACCATTAAGTTGTTAATTGTGCTTAATTATTCATAATGGGCCCTATAATTAATTAATTAACCACCAACAAACTAGGCCCATTAAGGTGTTAATTAAATACATATTTAATCCACTAAAAAGTCCCAACAATGTTTAAAAATATTTGGTGGCACTCGTTTCTAGTTTCGTAAATCTGAAACTTCTTATTTTCTAGTGAATGTTTGCTACCGATTAAGTTCATCCTTTACTATAAATAAATTTTCCGCTTTCTTAATTTGGACTTACTAAATTCTAAGTTTCTAAAAATAGAAACCTTATCAAAATTGTCCCCGGTTCTCTCGCCTTTTGCCGTACATCGTGTATTCGACTGCAGAAAGTTTACATTCTTAACATTCGATTAAATTATCATTTAACCATGCAAATACTAAAACATGCTTCTAGACCACTCATTTAAATAAATTCAAATAAATTTTCATGCATACATGTGGTTAGTGTTTTCGGTTTTTCGGGCACAGTTACAAATCCTCCCGGCCTTAAATAAAATTTCGTCTTTGAAATTAAGACTTACCGAATAGTTCGGGGTAGCGACTCCTCATCTCAGACTCAGTCTCCCAAGTGGCTTTTTCCTCTGAGTGATTCAGTCACTTGAATTTGACCATTTTTATCAACTTGTTCCACGACCTTCTTTCTAGTTTACCCAAGATTTGAGTAGGCTTCTCCTTGTAGGACATATTTGGTGTAAGTTGTTGTGGCTCAAAGTTCAGTACATGTAAAGGGGTTGACATGTACTTGCGGAGCATCGATATGTGGAAGACATTATGGACTCATGCGAGATTAGGTGGCAATGCCACTCGGTATGCTAATGCTCCCACTCTTTCGAGTATCTCAAATGGTCCAATGAATCTTGGACTAAGTTTGCCTTTCTTGCCAAATCTCATAACACCCTTCATAGGTGCTATCTTTATAAACACGTGATAACCTATTGCAAACTCGAGATCTCATCTTCTTTTGTCCGCGTAGCTCTTCTGTCGACTCTGAGCAGTTCTCATTCTGTCTCGGAGCTTGGCAGCCATTTCTGCGGTGTGCTGAACTATCTCGGGTCCCATCGTAGCCCTTTCTCCTACCTCGTCCCAATGAATATGCGACCTACATTTCCTTCCGTAGAGTGCCTCGTAGGGAGCCATTCCTATGGATGATTTATAAATATTATTGTAAGTGAACTCAACTAGAGGTAGTTTTGATTCCCAACTCCCTTGGAAATCGATCGCGCAGGCTCGAAGTAGATCCTCTAAAATTTGTATGACCCTCTCAGGCTGACCGTCTGTCTGAGGATGAAATGCGGTACTGAATAGTAGTTTGGTTCCCATGGCCGCATGTAGACTCTTCCAAAAACAATGAAGTGAAACGTGTGTCTCTGTTAGACACTATGGACACTAGAATCCCATGCAGTCTAACTATCTCTCCAATATATAGCTCCGCATATTGAGTCATGGAAAAATTCGTCTTTACTGGTAGAAAATGTGCTGATTTAATAAGACGGTCCACTATTACCCAAATGACATTGAGTGCTTTCCCGCTGGTCTCTGATGCTCTGCTTTCACTTGTTGACGTGTCAACCATTCGGATACAAAGCACATAACATCTCGTTTCATCCCTAGCCACCAGTATAAAAGTTGCAAGTCCTTGTACATTTTTGTGCTTCCGAGGTGTATAGAATAAGGGGTATTGTGAGCCTTTGTCATAATGTCAACTCTAAGTGAGTCACCACTAGGAACCCATAGTCGACCTCGATACTTAAAATTGCCATCCTCGACTGAATATTAGATGCTGCCCTTTGATCCATCTCGTTGTCTCCATTTCTGCAGTTGCTCATCATTAGACTGTCTGGCTCGAATTCTATCTCGTAAAGTGGAATGCACTGTCAATGGAGCGAGATTAGGGGCCTCTCCTCTAGCATAAACTTCAAGATCGAAATGTTGAATTTCAACTTGTAGAGGCTTTTGCACTGATTGTTGGGCCAAGACAGCCCATTTCCTACTCAAAGCGTCTGTCACTACATTAGCTTTGACGGGATGGTAGCTAATGTCGCAGTCGGAGTCCTTTACAAGTTCTAGCCAACTTCTTTGTCTTATATTCAGCTCTTTTTGGGTGAAGAAATACTTGAGGCTTTTGTGGTCCATAAAGATCTTTCATTTCTCACCATATAAGTAGTGCCTCAAAATTTTTAGCGCAAATCCCACAGCTGCGAGCTCCAGATCATGCGTCGGGTAATTCTTTTCATGAAATTTCAACTCTCTAGACGCATATGCTATGACTCGCTCATGTTTCATAAGAACTGCGCCAAATCCTAGCTTCAAAACATCAGTAAATACCACTGAAGAATCGTGTGAGGGCACCATTGAAGGTGCTTCAAACACAATAGATCAATGAGCTGCAATAGCTCGTGTCCTAAGAATGTAAACACTGATGAATTAGATCGAGTTCACTCAGCTTAGGACTTACTCTACTGTCTAACTGAACTCCTAGCCTAGACTGAAGGCAACACCTTCCAGCCAACACTTGTTTAACGTCTGTGTGTCAAAGGTTACATACACAAGTTTTACGTCTTTGTGCAAGACTTGCTCAACTGATCTTTCAAGCTCTACTATCTGATATATGTGAGTAATAGTGTGTGTGTGTGTGTGAGAACTGAACAATGAATACACTGGGAAGGTGTTCTCACACACTGAGGTAAAATTGCTTTTGTACTAAGCTGATAACACGTTGAAGTGTTCCCTCACAACTGGGCTGATTGCTTCTAGTAAGATGATAAAGCTTTTTGCATATCCTTCTTCTTCACACACTCTTGTTGTTCTATTGCTTGTTGTATTCTTCACTGATCTTCATCTTCTATTTATAGGCGCGTACGAGAATCAATTATTGTATCCATTGCATTTTGAATCTGTTCCTTGAAATATGTCTGTACTTTCCGACAGCCATTCTGGAACGTTTTGGCTTTAAACATTAATGCAACGTCTATTATTGTCCTTTGACTGGACAAGTGTTTTTGTACCTTTGTGCAAAGCTGGATTCCTTTGAATAAGCTTGTCGTGTTCTGCAACTGATTGATTCTAACTGATTCTCTGAACTGGCCATCTGAACTGATGTTCAGTTGGGCTGGTGAAATCAATTGACACCTCAGTGGAACTGATTTCACTCTTTCAGCTGAACTCTTAATCAGCTGGCCAGGCTTCTGAAGGTCTTCTGCTTAACAACCTATCATCTGGACAATCAGTTGAACTGGTGTAATGCCCGAGATTTTATTATGGTAATCTGAAATGATTAATTGATAATTGATGTGATTATAGACGGAAAGGATCAGACCGGAAAAGACAAAAGAAGACTTGAATTATGTGCGAGGACAGAACCCCTCGCGCATATGCGCGACAAGCGCGAGATAGGCAGAGAACCTCGCGCATATGCATGAGACAGGGCGCGCATATGCGCGAGCATGTACAAGAGATGAAATGCCGAGACAATAGGTCTTGCGCATAAGCGCTAGCTGATGAATCCGGAATGACGAGACCAGTAAGTCTCGCGCATATGCGCCGATGAGGGTCTCGCATATGCGCGAGACGTGCAGCTTGAAGAGTGAGCCACGTTTCTTTGGACATGCATGATATATATATATTGTTACTTCATTTCCTCATAATTCAAGAAAGAAACGAGACAGTCCCTGGAGAAGTTTTCAAGTACTTGATTCCAGAATTTGATTTTTGTTAGATCTGCCCGTCCGAATTTCAATCCGACTTGAGTTTTGTGCTCCTCTCGATAAAGGCTTCAAAAGGACGTAAGTTTTATTATGTTTCATTATGATTTGATAATTTGATATTGAAGGAATTATGATATGACTGATATTATCCTTCCTGAGAATTTAGACATCGTATAATCAAAACCGGATTGAAGAACGGATACTGTATGAAATTGTTATCATTTTCAGATTGAATTTGATTGAGATTATACAGATTTGATATCAGATCGAGTTTGTTATCGATTATGAGTTATGATTTGTATATGTTGATATTGTATTGCTGGGTATATCGAGATTGTGCCGTTATGCCGTTGAAACAGAATTAGATTGAGTTCTGATTATATCCAGTATTGATTGGGTTGTATATTGATATTGTACTCCTCAATATTGTCATTTCCTGATTGAGTATTGACATGCTTCGAATTCGAGACTTCGACTTCGTCAGATCGACAAAAGAAAGGTATAAATCAATGTTGAACCGAGAAGATACGACTCGAGTTAGATCTGACTTGAGTTTCCCAAAACCACATACTTTATTTTATTGCATTGAGGTTTGCAATTCATGAGATTGATATGCTTATTCTATTGATTTATATCAGAGCATGTATTGATCCATGGGCTGATGTGCCTAGTCATGGGCTGAGGTGCCATGTCTTTGGCAGAACCGCCAAGACACTGGATTTTGGTTGTATCGATGGCTTAGGAGTAGATCGGCTCCTATTGCAGAGATTCGATACAAAATTCCAAAGTCTGGGTTCGACCGGGATCCCTAGATTAGGAAAGAGTCGAGTTAGAGATTATGAGTCAAGAGTTTGATTTACAGTTTTATATCGATTTATTTCTTTCAGATTATGATACATGTTATTGATATCTGTTTCATGCCTTTATATATATTTATATGATTGCATGTATACGTTGTTTATACTGTGAATGTATTTCTCACCGGAGTTATCCGGATGTTGTTATGTTTGTATGTGTGCATGACAACAGGTGGGACAGGATCTTGGTCGAGAAGAGGATGAGAGATTGAGATTAGCGTGGAGATTCGGACCCAGAAGTATATTTGTTTCATCACTTGATATGTTGTTAATGAACCCTAGTTTGTTATGATTTAATTTTGTACAGGACTTGTACTTTTGATCTAGATGTTGATCTTGTAAATGAAATAAGATTTCTTTCATATGTTGCGCACTCGTGTATTTTAAAAGAAAAAAAAATTATGACCCAGTTTACTTAATTGTTACATTTGATCATAATAATGGATAAGAAGATGAATTAGCGTCCGGGTCCCCACACCAGGTGGTATCAGAGCAGTAGGTTCCTTAGACTAAGATAGAAGCTAGTGAGCGGGGTAGATTGGGTTTTCTTTCCTGCTTTTATGTGCCAGCATGTTTTACTGTTTTTGTAACGTCTAAGATTCGACGACTTTTGTAATGCTCGAGAATTTAATCCTAGTAATCTGTAATTATTGATTTATAATTTGATATGATTATGAGAGGATTAATCGGGACACGATTTGATTTATCATGAAAGGATGTAAGTGCGAGGACAGTGCCTTTCGCGCACATGCGCGACATGAGACGCGCACATGCGCGAAACGGGCAGAGGGTCTCGCGCATATGCGCGGTGGGTGTGCGCGCATAAGCGCGAGCTGTGCGAGGATTTAAAGTCAACTCCAGAGAAGTGGGTGCACATGCGCGACGGGGAGCGCGCACATGCGCGAGATGTCCAGAGAACCTCGCGCATATGCGCGACGTGTATCCGCGCACATGCGCGAGGGTACCCGAGAGTTGGGTAAAATGAACAAAGGCCTCGCGCATATCAGCCGAGTAAGGGCGCGCATATGTGCGAGGTGCTGTACAGAGGACGCGCCGAGACATATGGTCTCGCGCATATGCGCCGAGGGATGTCGCGCATATGTGCGAGACGTGTTTTACAAAGGGCGAGCCACCTAGCTTCACCACATGCAGGATATATATATAAACATATCAAACTACATTTCTTCAGAAACAAAAAGGTGAAATCGAAGGAAACTTTACAAAAATGATTCGTGGATCATAGGGTCGCGATTGTGAAAAATCTAACCGTTTGATTTTCAATCCGACTTCAGTACTGTGTTCCTATCAACGCAGGCTACAACTGGACATAAGTTTTGTTACGTTTTGATATGTCTTGGAATGATGATATTGTCAGAATCGGATGTGGTTCATATATGATGTTCTTGACATGTTAGACATCGTAGAACCGAAGAAAGATTGAAAAACAGACTGATTATAGAATTGTTATGAATTTCAGAGTGGATTGGGTTAAGATATGATATCAGATGTGTATCGTTATTGACCATGAGTTGCAGGAATTGATATGTATCGATTTATATGGCTGGGTATATTAAGATTGTGCAGTTATGCTGTTGAAACAGAATTTAATTGAGTTCTGATTATATCCAGTATTGATTGAAGAAGGTATTGATATTGTATTCCTTTGATATTGTCATTGCCAGATTGATATTGACAGGCTGTGAATCCGAGACTTCGACAGAGTCAGATAGACAGAAAAAAGGTATAAATAAATGTTGATTCGGGATTGCACAACTCGAGTTAGCTTTAACTTGAGTTTCCCAAAATGACATACTGAATGATTATTGCATTTGATATTTGCAATGCTTGATATTGATATGCTTATTCTATTGATTATAGCAAAGCATGAGTCAGAATTGGGCAGACCCGCCTAGTCTTTGGTAGAACCGCCATGGCAGAACCGCCAAGTCACTGGACTTTTGGATATATATCGATAGACTGAGGAGAAGACCGACTCCTAATGCAGATCTTCGATATAGACAGCCAAAGTCTGAGACTAAGAACATACCACCATCTAGCTGGGGTAAAGTAGATGGGAGAACGTTGCGTTCTTATTCAGATCGGGATCCCTAGATTAAATTGAGTCGAGTCAGAGTCTAGGAGTCACAGAGTGTGATTCAGAGTTTGTATTGATACATGTTGTTCAGATTTGATACATGTTATTGATATGTGTTTCATGCTTTTATATATGCTTTTATATGACTGCATGTTTACATTGTTTATACTGGGATATTTATCTCACCGGAGTTATCCGGCTGTTGTCGTGTTTGTATGTGTGCATGGCAACAGGTGGGACAGGTTCAGGGTCAAGGAGATGAAGGGAGATCGTGATTAGAGTGGAGACTACGGACTTGATTAAAGATAGGGTTTGGACACTTGAGATTTAGATGTTAAACCATAGTTGAATGATTGTATGTAGTACAAGACTTGTACCTTTATACTGATATGTATATTAGATTGAATTCCATTACGTTCCGCAATCATATTGTATTTTAAAAAAAAAAATTTAGACCCTGTTTATTATTAGTGATTAAATTATCCCAAATGATGATTAAGATTATGATTAGCGTCCGGGTCCCCACAACTGTCCTCACTGTATCAAGACAAGTCTTTCCAGCGTGCTTATGTCCTAACTCACACGCACCCTGGGAAACTTTCCAGGAGGTCACCCATCACAAAATTGCCCCAAGTCAAGCACGCTTAACTTTGGAGTTTTATGTGATGAGCTACCGAAAAGAAGATGCACCTTCGTGATATGAGTAGTACAAATCAAATATTTTAAGCCCTCTTCAACTGTACAGTCCATTACATTGAACAGTCTCGGAATCCCTCTCATTCCCGTGTGGGTCGGTTCATTCATGTTCCCTCCACCTAGAAGCCTGCCAGGAGCCGCTCATTGTCCGTGCAACTGATGGCACCGGCGATCACCCCCCGTCCTCTTCGGCCCCGAGCCTCACATGCCCACCAGCTTCCGCTTGGTTCGTCCCCGAACCACACCGTACTAAGAGAGATCGGCTCTGATACCAACTGTAATGTCTAAGATTCGACGACTGTCCTCACTGTGTCAAGACGAGTCTTTCCAGCGTGCTTATGTCCTCACTCACACGCACCTTGGGAAACTTCCCAGGAGGTCACCCATCCCAAAATTTCCTCAAGTCAAGCACGCTTAACTTTGAAGTTTTTATGTGATGAGCTACCGAAAAGAAGATGCACCTTCGTGATATGAGTATGTTGAAAACTAAATTCCGGCGTTTGACAAAATATGAATAATCTGAAAATACGAACCAACTGATCGAGTAAACTGAACTCAGCAACTGGACTTAATAACTGAAATCAACTGACTGATCAGTTGGAACCTGATCAGTTGATATATTCAGCCGTATGCTAAGCACCCTTCAACTAAACATATCTCGGGAAAGAACAATCAACCGTCAAGAGACAGAAGATTGCAATGCCGCACTTCAATCAATACAGCTTAGAAAAACGCATTTCGACGAAAGCAATTAAGACGCCGCATCACAATAAATGAAGCAAACAATGTCCAAGGAATAATCAACGGATACAAAGATTCAAATTCATCTCAAGTTACCGTTGGAGAAAAGAAGCTTATAAATATGACAGAAGAACAGCTGAAGAAAAAAGAGTCAACACTATTCAAAAGCTTGCTGTCACTCTGTCAAAATCTCAGCTCAATCTTACTTGATATATTCGTACCAGTTAAGGCTACAATTTGAGCTCATTATCAAGTTGTAATAATCGTTGAAATTCGATAGTGTTAATATCAATTACGCACTGAGAACATTCGGTAATACTAAGAGTTTCAGTTTTGGCAGTGTTAAGTCCAAACTGAAGTGGGTCAGTACAATTCTTGTATTTGATCAAAGTCTTTTAGTTGATATCCTATCCTTGAGATAGAAGGGGTGACGTAGGAGTAATTAAATTCTCCGAACATCCAGAAACAACCCTTGCCTACTTTATTTCAGTTTCGTATTCTATCTTTCAGTCAGTTATTTTTCGCAACTACTTTAGTTTAACTGATTGTCATTGACCAACAAGATTCCGAGAATCAGTTTGTCACCAAAATGAACTCAAAATTCGAAAAGATCAGTTTTAATTGTGAGTGTTTATTCAACCCCCCTTCTAAACACTCTTGATATGTTAATCGATCCTATCAAGTGGTATCAGAGCGGTTGAATCTTGTTATTGAATACTTTTGATCTAAAAACTTGCCAGCATGACTTCATTCAACAAAATTCCCATGTTCTCCAGAGAAGAATTTGATGATTGGAAAATCAGAATGCAGGCTCATTTGGCTGCACAAGATGATGACATGTGGTATGTCATAACTGATGGACCCATGAAGATTCTAAAAGCAAATACAGCAGTTGCCATAACAGAAGGGGCACCACAAAGAATAGAAAAGCCCAGAGATGAATGGACAACTGAAGACAAAAGAAAAGCAAATCTTGATAATGTGGCAAAAGACATTCTGTACAAAACGCTGGACAAAGTAACCTTCAGCAAAATAAAGATGTTTAAAACAGCCAAAGAAATTTGGGAGAAGCTAATCCAGTTGTATGAAGGAAATGATCAAACCAAGGAAAATAAACTTTCTGTTGCTATGCAAAAGTTTGAAAACATCAAAATGAAAGCAGGAGAATCGATGCACGAATATGATGAAAGAGTAAGCAGTGTCATCAATGAGTTAAATGCACTTGGAAAAGTGTATACTAACAAAGAGATTGCACTAAAGATAATGAGAGGTCTTTCCAAGGAATGGGATGTCAAAACCATGGCAATGAGGGAGTCCCAAGATCTAAACCAGATTGAACTTCATGATTTATTTGCTGATTTAAAGGCTTATGAGTTCGAGCTGCAGACCAGAGAAGGAGAACCATCCACCCCTGCAGCCACAACTGCTCTAGCTGCTGTCAGAACTGAACAAATCAGTTCAGTCGAAAAATCTGCTGATCAGTTGAGTAATGATGCTATGTCATTATTCATCAAAAAATTCGGAAGGTTCATGAGAAAGAATCAAGGGAACTTCCAGAAGCCATACCTAAAGGAACAATTCCAAAGATAAACCAAATGCCTGCTATAACTGTGGCAAATCAGGTCACTTCATTGCTGATTGTCCTAAACCCAAGAAGGACAGTCAAGGCTCAACTGACAGAAGAAAGAAATCATATGAACGCAAAAGAAGATCCAAGGAAGATAAGAAGGTCTTCAGAAAGAAACATGAGGTACTCTTAGCTGAAGAAAACAAATCTAAATGGGAAGAAACTGACAGTTAAGAGTCAGAACCAGAAAGCTCATGCAGTTCTAGTGATGATGAAGAAGTAAAGTGCTTGATGGCTAATGATGCAGCAGAAGAATCATCTAGCCAACAGGTATTTGATTTCAGCTCAACTGATTTCACACGAGAAGAACTCATTCTAACACTACATGACATGGTAAATGAGTATCAAAAGCTTGCATCATCATTTGAAGAAATCAAAGCAAAGCAAACTGATCCCACAGACAATAAAACCAAAACTGATGAATCAGTCGATGGGTTGAGTTTAAAAAGGGAAATTGCTGAGTTAAATGCAGAAAGAAACAAAAATCAGTCATTAATACAGAAGTTGATGCTTGAAAACTCAAAACAGACTGAGCTTATTCAGTCTTGGAACAAATCATCTACTGTACTAAATGAAATGCAGATTTCACAAAAATCAGTTTCTGATAAAACTTGTTTAGGGTTCAACACTCAAGGAGAAATGTATCCAAATGATACTCAACCAAATCTAACAATAGACAAAGAGAAATACATTCACTTTGTCAAATCAGCAGTGGTACAAGAACAAATTGAGTCCAGTAAACTGATTGAGCAACCTACTGAGAATATGAACAAGGCTAGAAGATATGGGATTGGTTATAGTCAAAAATTCTCAACTGATTCACAAAGTCAGTCATCAAAGAGATTTTACAAAAACTATTCGAATGGCTATTCCAATTACTATAACTGCAAGCCAGTTCAGAAGAGGTATATACTGAACAATCAGTTGAATAAAGCTAAAACACATATTGTATCATTCGTACACCACACAAGCACACAAAAGCCGAGAAAAAGCATTTGGAATACAGCTGCTGGAAAGCCTGTTAGACTAATCCAAGTATGGGTTCCTAAAGGACTAATCAGCTCAGGACCCAAATAGATATGGGTACCAAATTATATTATGTGTGTGACTGCAGGTAACAGGTACAAACAAAAACTCAATATGGTATTTGGACAGTGGATGTTCGCGACATATGACAGGAGATGCAAGTGTGCTATCTCAACTGATCAAATACAGTGGTCCAAATATCAGTTTTGGGGACAATTCCAAAGGTAGAACTGTGGGTAAGGGTAAGCTTATCTATGGTAACTTTGCTTTTAAAGATGTTCTATTAGTAGAAAACCTGAAGTATAACTTGATCAGCATCAGTCAGTTATGCGACAGTGGATTCTCAGTACAATTTGACAAAAACTCATGTTCAGTCAAAACTTCAACTGATGAAATCATACTAACTGGCAAACGTTGTGGAAACACATATAAAGTCAGTTGGAATGATCAAACTTATGCATCAGTTTGTTTTATTGCTTCCAAATCATCTAAAAACTGGTTGTGGCACAAGAGACTAAGTCATCTAAACTTTAAATCCATTGCCTATCTGAGTAAACATGAACTTGTAACTGGTTTGCCCAAAATAGACTTTTCAAAATAAAAACTTTGCTCAGCATGTCAGTATGGTAAACAAGTACGATCTTCTTTAAAAAACAAGGGTTGTAAATCTTCATCCCGATGCTTAGAACTGTTGCACATGGATCTCTTTGGTCCTATACCAGTCATGAGCTTAGGGGGAATGAAATACACCTTGGTAGTCGTGGATGATTTTTCAAGATTTACTTGGGTTATTTTTCTCAAATCTAAAGACCATACTGCTTCACAACTGATAAAGCTCTTCAGAAGACTTTTAAATAAAAAATCAGTTGGAATTGATCGAATCAGATCAGATCGAGGAACTGAATTCATCAATCAAACTCTTTCAAATTTTCTAGAGAATGCTGGAATTAAGCATGAGCTCTCAGCAGCCAGAACTCCTCAGCAAAATGGTGTAGCTGAGAGAAGAAATCGGACCCTCAAAGAAGCTGCTAGAACCATGCTTGCTGATTCTGGTATTTCTCAAAGGTTTTGGGCAGAGGCAGTAAACACTGCGTGTTATACTTAGAACAGATCAATGATTAATAAGAATCATATGAAAACACCATATGAGATCTGGCATGGAAGAAAAAGTATAATTACTTATTTCAAAATATTCGGCTGCAGATGTTTTATTCTTGATAATGGTAAAAATTATTTAAAAGCTTTTGATGCTAAATCTGCAGAGGGAATATTTATTGGATTCTCATCAGTTAGTATAGCTTATAGAGTCTTCAACAAGAAAACCCTAAATGTTGAAGAATCAGCTCATGTTGATTTCGATGAAACTGAACTAACTAATAAGCCAACTGATCAAGTTGAGCTAGTTGATCGATTTACAGATATCAGTTTGGAGGAGGATGATGAAAAAGACAATCATATTAATCAAAACAATCTCCAAACACCCGAACCAGAAGTGTCAAATCAATCAGCTGAACCAGAAGCCATTCCTAATGATCAGTTGATAGAGCATAATGATAACATTCAAATACCAGTTGACGAAGCACCAACTGAGATTGAAAACTGTGTTCAGTTACGAACTGAAGAAATTGCTGATACAACAATACTGAGTACAGATGGAGAAAATCACATCCACCTGAGCTGGTAATAGGAAATCCATCTGATCCAGTAAGAACTCGCAATCAAATGATAAATTTATTTATCTATTCAGCTTTTGTCTCACAACTAGAACCAAAGAAAACTGATGAGGCTCTTGCTGATCCCAACTGGGTAAATGCAATGCAAGAAGAGCTAAATCAGTTCACTCATAACAATGTCTGGAACTTAGTTCCAAGACCAGTTTCAAAAACTGTTATAGGTACAAAATGGGTGTACAGGAATAAACTGAACGAGGATGGTTTAGTTGTGCGCAATAAAGCGAGACTAGTAGCACAAGGATACAGACAAGAGGAAGGAATTGACTATGATGAGACATATGCTCCAGTTGCAAGACTGGAAGCAATCAGAATGTTTCTTGCCTATGCATCATAAAAGAATTTCAAGATTTTTCAGATGGATGTAAAGAGTGCATTCCTGAACGGTCAACTACAAGAGGAAGTATATGTTGAACAACCCCCAAGTTTCGTAAATCACAACTTTCCTGATCATGTATATCATTTGAACAAAGCATTCTATGGTCTTAAACAAGCTCCTAGAGCTTGGTACAAAACTCTCTCAAAATTTCTAACTGATCATGATTTCTCTGTTGGATCAATTGATAAGACCTTGTTCAAATTTGCTAAGAATGATCACATTTTATTAGTTCAAATTTATGTTGATGATATCATATTTGGGTCAACTAACCCCAAATTATGTGAGAAATTTGCTAAGTTGATGCAGGAAAAGTTCGAAATGAGCATGATGGGTGAACTGAAATTTTTTCTTGGATTACAAGTGAAGCAACTGGAGACTTGTACATTCATCAGTCAGACTAAATATACAAAGGAGCTGCTGAAGAAATTTGGCATGGAATCATGTTCAGCTGCAAATACTCCCATGAGCTCATCAGTAAAATTGGACACTGATCAAGGGGGAATATCAGTTGAGGCGACATTATATCGAGGTTTAATAGGATCATTGTTATACCTAACTGCCAGTCGCCCTGATATTGTATTTGCTGTGTGTATGTGTGCTAGATTTCAAGCAAATCCTAAGCAATCACATTTCTCAGCTGCTAAAAGAATTTTGAAATATCTTAAGGGTACACAAAATGTTGGGTTATGGTATTCTAAAGACTCTACTTTCAATTTAGTTGGATATTCAGATGCAGATTATGCAGGATGTAAGCTTGATCGTAAAAGTACAAGTGGATCTTGTCAGTTTTTAGGAGACAGGCTGATCTCTTGGTTCAGCAAGAAGCAGACATCTATAGCTACCTCAACAACTGAAGCAGAATACCTTGATGCTGGTAGTTTCTGTGCACAACTGATCTGGATCCAGCAACAATTGAGAGATTATGGAGTAATTACAAATAATTCGCCCATATTTTGTGACAATACGAGTACAATTGCCATCACCTATAATCCAGTTCTTCACTCAAGGACAAAGCATATAGATGTCAGACACCACTTCATTAGAGATCATGCTTTGAAGAAGGACATTAGACTGGAGTATATTTCAACTGAGCAACACATCTTCACCAAACCATTACCCGAGACTAAGTTTTCTTACTTTCGCAATATTCTTGGTTTAATTGATCTGTCTTAAAATTATTACTAATGTTGCTTTACTAATAGAATTATCTGCAGAAAATAAAAACACAACAAATTGAAAATAATACTTTATTAAGAATACCATCGATCCCAGTTTACAAAAGATATCATTGAACCAACTGAATCCTGCCATTCTCTAATCCAATTATTCAACTCATAAATTTGGATTCTAGAAAATGACCTAGTTGTAGAAATCTTCTCAACCACATGCCATTCCTTCCACAACATTGCTTCTAACAGACATTTGTCATCAATCAGATCTGTAACATGCCTAACTTCAAAATGATCAATGTATTTTCTTGCTGTTGCTGCTTGAGCACGAGTAGGAACAGCACCACTACTACTTACCCTCTGCAAATCATGAATCTTGAACCATGTTGACATCACTTTCATCAAGACATATTCTTCCATTGTCTTCTTCAATTCTTCTAAATAAGGACTTAATAGCTCATTAACTTGAATATGCGAACTACTGCATGCATCAAAGTTACTTGAATCTGACATATTGAACTGTTATTGTATCACATTCTATCATCTTATTTAAAGACAGATGTAATTTAAATTTTGAAGAAATTGAAGAGACTCAAATCAACCGAAGCGTCTTTCTCATTTACCGAGGCTTCTTAACTATCAGTTGTTCATTATCAACAGATATCAGTTTGACATTTATTACTTAACGCTTAACCAATCATCAGTTCATCTGTTTATGATCGTAATTCAAATATAATAACTGATGAAACTTATTATTTGCAGGAAAAAGAAAAAACAAAGTTAAGCCAAAATAAATGTTTTATTTAACCATAAATATTTGCTTGGATTACATTTTCATATTTTTCCTCTATATCATCTATCCACATTCTCAACCAAACAGATAGAGATGAGGAAGATGTCTTGAGAAAGCTGTGTGAAGAAGCTATGCGATTAAGGATCTCCAGTTCCTTTCGAAGCATCAGCTGATAGATATGACCATCCGTAAAGATGTCCACCCACACAGCTATGTGCAAGTTCTCCCGCACTTCTCTCAACTCTGCCATCAGTTTGGGAGTGGTAGCCTCTCCAGAATTATACAGGAACGCAAGCTCCTGTAACTTTTCCCAGTAGGGAAGACTCTTGTAGAAGACTTCGTCTTCTATAACAGCCTTCCTAGCTTCCAGAGAAAATGGCGAAGCACTCGAGCTACTCGCATCTACCATTTTTTCGTCTTGAATATTTTCACCAATATAACTGAAACTAACCGTGTTACTTCTATTTATAGCAGAATATCAAGGAAGCTGAAGGGTCGTCAACGTTTCAGCAAACGATAATCTTTCCGACCTTTAAATTTATTCTCTTTTATTATTTTATGCACTAATTAAGGGGTAATAATAGTTTTAAAAGGTTAACAGCTGAGAAGACAAATGTTAGTAAACTCTCAACTGAAAGACAGTCTTACAACTGATCGTTCAGTTGGGTATTTCACTAATCTTCTCATATAAGTTAACTAATTAAAACATATTATATTCCAAATCAAGTGACGTGACTGTCTATTATCTAATGATGAATCTCATTTTGAAAACGTGGAAGCATTTGAACCGTTTAAATTGTACACACGCTTATAGCACACGAACACACGTTTTCATTCAAAATTTTGATGGACTGACACATGTCCAGAATCTAAACAGTCACATACATATAAATAATTTCCCGCTTCAATTCAGCTTTCTTTCTTACGCGTACATCATCTCTCAGAGCAAACTCATACACTCAGAGCTTGTATTTCGCAAAATTTTAGGCTTCCTTACTCTCAGCAATGGCGAATCAAATTCCAGCTCACATGTTGAACGCTATGGCCATTGATTTTGACTCAGTTCTATCAGTTCACGAAGCTGAAATTAAGAACGTCTTTCTGAAGATTGAATCTGCTGGTCTCAGAATGTTTTTGGGGCAATACTCGCAGGAGATTTACCCAAAAGAACTCCAAGACCTCTACTCAAATGGATATATCAACTCTGATGGAAACATCATTGCCACTATTAACGGTCAGTCGGTGACCATTTCTGAAGATTCTTTCGGAGAAATCTTTTCATTACCCTCTGATGGATTAGTACACCTTGCTGATGTTAAAGCATCAGATATTGAAGAAATGCAAACTGCACTCTCTGCTGATGGACAGAAAATCAAAGTTTCCGATCCTAAGAAGGAACTGAAGCATGAGGTTCAGTTGCTGGCTGATATCGTAGCCAAAGGGCTATTGGCCAAGGTAGGATCGTATGCTGCCCTGACTTTGGAGAAGTTTCTAGCTATTACGATCATTATGGCTGGAAGAAAATTCAACTGGAAGCAACTTATTTTTAGTATCTTGAAGAACATGTTTTCCTTCACCAAGCAATCCAAAGGATTTGCAGTGCCACTAAGCTATTTGATGAAAGTCAAAGTGTTGGTGGCTGATGATTCAAAGCGATTATCTAAATTCAAAATTTTCAATGGGAAGAATATTCTGCCACCCAAGACTAAACTAGACATTTCTCCTGCTCAGTTTGTAAAGATAAAACAGGAGATTGGAACTCAACAGGCGGCTCCCAAATCAGTTAAACAGGAGGAGACATTGGCTCAACTGAAGACAGTTAAAAGAAAACTGATTATTAGTGAATCCGATTCTGAGAAGACGCCCTCTCCAAAAATTGCCAAGAAACCAAGAACACAAAGGACAGAATTACCAACCACAGTAGAATCAATTCTTACTGAAAGACTGATATCTTCAGATGCCCAACAGCCTATCAAAGCAGTTCCTCTGAAGATTATTCCACCAGAAATCTCAGCTGGTGCAACAAAGGAAACAGTTAGAATCAAAGCTCCTCTAATCCACATAATTCGTCCTACCGTTCTAGCACCTCCCAGACCCAAAGGTATAAAGATTATAGAACAGGTGGATACTACTCGTACTGGATTGGAAATTCCACACATCCTCAGTACTGAAAAAGGCAAAAGCAAATTGATTGAAGAGCCCAGGCCATCCAATTCAATTCAAACTCATATTGACCTTGTTTGGGAACAGGTTAATAATTTTGCAGCATCAAAACTTAAAATCTATGATGACTGGACCTTCTGCATAACTCAAGTTTTTGCTAAGCAGCTGAAAAAGAAATTCCAGCTGAACAAATTTATCAAACTGGAAGCAATTGTCCTCAAAATGGTCAAAGCTGCTACAATTGTTCAGGCTTTGGAGAGAAAAACATATTTTTTTGATCAAATTCGAGCTAAGAAGCTATCTCAACTGCTTGAGAAATTAAAGGCAAACTACATTTCCACCAATCCAACTGCCTATAATGATCGAGCTGTGATCACTCAGCTAGATACAGATCTTACTAGCTTGCAAGCTCAGATAAAAATGTGGGAAATGGATCAGGAGTTAGTTCTTCCTGAGGAAGCCTCTGAAGAAGAAGAAGACCCCTCCTCTCAGCAGAAAGATCCATCCTCAGAACAAAATATTGTTACAACTGAAGAACCAGTTCAGGATGTGCCACAATCATCTGCTGTGGAACATCAGCTGTACTCTGAAGCCGAGTTGAATTTTGCCAACATTGATGAAATAATTCAAGCAGTAGTGACAAAATCTATGAATAATGAAACCATTACTGAAGAAGTTGATCACTCAACTGATCAATTCACTCAAGAGGTTTCTATCTCAACAGAAGCACCAGTTCAGCCTGCTGTTTCTCAACTAAAGGAGCAAACAGTGGTGCCTACTCAATCACCTAATCAACAGATTGCTGAAAATATGGAGGCAATTCATGACCCTTTCACTGAAAATCTTATTCAGCAGGAAAGCCCAATTGTTGATCAACATCAATCTTCATCTTCTCCAGTCCAAGTAGCAGTAACTGAAACAGATGTTCTAGCACAGACTGTCTCTGAAACGATATTATCTGATAGAACCATGGTGGTCTTTGATCAAGTCTCACATGAACCAAGAACATCTAATCAGTCACCTCCTCTTCAATCCACAGAAATGAACCTTGTTCTTGAAGAAATCCAGAATATGCAGCACAATATGCAGCAGATGATTACTGAAATCAAGAAAATTCAATCCACACAATTCTCTCATACTGTCAAATTGGATTCTTCAATTGAATATGACTCCGCAAAACTGAAAGCCATTCAAGCAAACATGGAGTCTCTTACCCGAACTGTACTTGAGATGAAAAATAGCAGAGGTCTAGCTCAAAATCTCTATACAACTCAGGATATAATCAGTCAACGAGTTGAGCGATTGGAAACTTCTGTTTCTAATAAAATTGATTTGCTGCAGACTTGTTTACAAACTGCTGTCTCAAGTATCTCCGCAGATGTCAAAATTCTTTCCACTGACGTTCGAAAATTATCTGAGAAGATGGATTTGTTTGACAAAAATGGGGAAGAAATCAAAGATCAAAGAGCATCTTGAAAAACAGCAGAAAACAGCAGAAGCAGTTAATCAGATTATTAGATTCAGCTGTTATTAAATCAAGATCTCTTTCAGTTCAAGAAATTCAATCTCTTATTTTATCTACAATGAGCTCAGCTGTTCAGTTATTATTTACTTAGTTTTGTCAAACACCATAAAGGGGGAAATTGTTGGAAACTAAATTCCGGCGTTTGACAAAATATGAATCAACTGAAAATACGAACCAACTGATCGAGTAAACTGAACTCAGCAACTGGACTTAATAACTGAAATCAACTGACAGATCAGTTGGAAACTGATCAGTTGATATATTCAGCCGTATGCTAAGCACCTTCAACTGAACATATCTCGGGAAAGAACAATCAACCGTCAAGAGACATAGAAGATTGCAACGCCGCACTTCAATCAATACAGCTTAGAAAAACGCATTTCGGCGAAAGCAATTAAGACGCCGCATCACAATAAATGAAGCAAACAATGTCCAAGGAATAATCAACGGATACAAAGATTCAAATTCATCTCAAGTTACCGTTGGAGAAAAGAAGCTTATAAATATGACAGAAGAACAGCTGAAGAAAAAAGAGTCAACCCTATTCAAAAGCTTGCTATCACTCTATCAAAATCTCAGCTAAATCTTACTTGATATATTCGTACCAGTTAAGGCTACAATTTGAGCTCATTATCAAGTTGTAATAATCGTTGAAATTCGATAGTGTTAATATCAGTTACGCACTGAGAACATTCGGTAATACTAAGAGTTTCAGTTTTGGCAGTGTTAAGTCCAAACTGAAGTGGGTCAGTACAATTCTTGTATTTGATCAAAGTCTTTTAGTTGATATCCTATCCTTGAGATAGAAGGGGTGACGTAGGAGTAATTAAATTCTCCGAACATCCAGAAACAACCCTTGCCTACTTTATTTCAGTTTCGTATTCTATCTTTCAATCAGTTATTTTCCGCAACTACTTTAGTTTAACTGATTGTCATTGACCAACAAGATTCCGAGAATCAGTTTGTCACCAAACTGAACTCAAAATTCGAAAAGATCAGTTTTAATTGTGAGTGTTTATTCAACCCCCCCTTCTAAACACTCTTGATACGTTAATCGATCCTATCAGAGTAGTACAAATCAAATCTTTTAAGCCCTCTTCAACTGTACAGTCCATTACATTGAACAGTCTCGGAATCTCTCTCATTCCCGTGTAGGTCGGTTCATTCATGTTCCTTCCACCTAGAAGCCTGCCAGGAACCGCTCATTGTCCGTGCAACTGATGGCACCGACGATCACCCCCCGCCCTCTTCGGCCCCGGGCCACACAGTTTTTATACATGTTGACCTGAATATCTGATTTGATTGGAAACATGTATGACTTGAGAATGAATTAGAACCGATTCTTGATCAGCAGTAAGATGATCAGAGGAGGACTGAAACAGAATTGTTGTATTTGGTTACTAATCCTTTTGATAATCAGATATGCCTCCTCGAATAATCTTAGAACAGGGTAGTACCTCGAATAATCCGATTGATGTCACAGCAACTCCTATGGAAACCCTACTGAAGAGATTTCAGTCGTTCAAACCGCCGACTCTGAAGGGCATAGAGAATTCTGTTGATTGTGAGAATTGGTTAGATGACATTGAGATGTTATTTGATTCATTGGATTATACAGATGAGCGTAGAGTCCGACTGATTGGGCACCAGTTGCATGATATTGCAAAGAATTGGTGGCTTACAAAGAAGAAGGCTTTGGAGCATCGAGGTACAGTTATTACTTGGAAAAACTTTAAGACTGAATTTTATCAAAGATTTTTCCGAGTTTCATACATGAAAGACAAGGGTGCAGAGTTTGCCAATCTGAGACAGGGTCAGTTGAATATAGAAAAATATGTAGCCAAGTTCTCTACTCTGTTCGCGATTTGCTCCGCATGTTGCTCAGAATGATGAAGCTGTTGCTGATCAGTTTATCAATTGGCTGAATCCTGAGATTTTTACATTGGTAAACACTGGGAGACCGAATAATTTTGCTGACGCACTAAGCAGAAGAAAAGGAGCTGAATCTGGCGTGATTAGGCAGAAAAGAGCTTCGTATGTTGCCCCAGCACCGAAACAGCAACAACCTCCCACTCAATTCCACCAACCCCCTCCTAGATTTTAGAGTGGCAGTAGCAGCAGTGGAAAGAAAGATCATTTGAAAGCCAAAGGAAGACAGTTTAAGAGGCCTGGTAGTAGTTCATCCAGCTCCAGTGGTTCACGACATAGCCAGAGTAATACAGGGGTCTATTGCAGAACTTGTGGAGGGAGACATCCCACAGAGCAATTCCAAGGAGTATTGGGTAGTTGCCACATCTGCATACAGCAGGGACATTTTGCCAGAGTCTGTCCACAACGAAGTTCCCAAAGATCCCAGGGAGCAGAATCATCTGGATCAGTGGCTCAGACTGATAGACGATCATCTGCTATTCACTCTTTCCAGCCACCGACCACCACTCAGTCACAGCAGAGGCCAGGAGAAAGCCAGACTGTTAGCCAGCCTCCTAGACAGCAGGCCAGAGTATTTGCTTTGACTGAAGAACAGGCACAGGAAGCACGAGATGATGTTGTTGCAGGTAACTGTTCTCTTTGTAGTTATTCTGCCTATGTATTGATTGATACGGGTGCCTCCCACACTTTTATTTCTGAGCAATTTGCATTGATTCATGCATTTCCTGTTGAGTCATTATCTACTATAGTATCTATCTCTTCACCTTTGGGGAGAGGTCTTATATCAGTGAATTCTGTGAAACATTGTATGCTACAGTATGACGGGCATGAGATTGAGTTAGATTGTATTGTACTTGGGTTGTCTGATTTTGACTGCATTATTGGTATCGATATGCTGACCAAGTACAGAGCTACCGTAGATTGTTTCCTGAAGATTGTGAGATTCAGACCTGATATGGTTGATGAATGGAAATTTTACGGTAAGGGTTCTAGATCTAGAATTTCTTTGATATCTGCATTATCTATGACTCGATTATTACAGAAAGGAGTAGAGGGATTCCTTGTGTATTCAGTAGACGTACTGAAATCGAGCCCATCATTGGCAGATTTGCCAGTGGTATGTGAGTTTGCTATGTCTTTCCAGATGAGATTTCGCGTTTGCCTCCAATCCGAGAGATAAATTTCAGTATTGAATTGATACCAGGAACTGTTCCTATTTCTAAAACTCCATACAGAGTGGCACCGATTTAATTAAAAGAATTGAAAGAGCAGTTAGAAGATTTACTTGCCAAGGGTTACATCAGACCGAGTGTTTCTCCTTGGGGTGCTCCAGTATTGTTTGTCAGAAAGAAAGATGGTTCAATGAGACTCTGCATTGACTATCGGCAACTGAACAAGGCTACGATAAAGAATAAATATCCTTTGCTTCGTATTGATGATTTATTTGATCAGTTGCAGGGTTCTTCTGTTTATTCCAAGATCGATCTGAGATCTGGATATCATCAGTTGAGAGTCAGAGATTCTGATATCTCGAAGACAGCTTTCAGAACCAGGTATGGCCATTATGAGTTTATTTTCATGCCGTTTGGTCTAACGAATGCTCCAGCTGTATTTATGGGTTTGATGAACCGTATCTTTCAGAGATATCTTGATGACTTTGTGATTATTTTCATTGATGATATTGTGATTTACTCGAAGAATATGATTGATCATGCTTTGCATTTGAGAACTGTATTGAGAATTCTGAGAAATGAGAAATTGTATGCTAAGCTGTCTAAATGTGAATTCTGGCTGAAGCAAGTTGTATTTTTGGGACACTTTATATCTGGAGATGGTATTTTTGTTGATCCTAGCAAAGTTGAGGCAGTGACCAGTTGGCCTAGACCGACATCAGTGCTAGAGATACGCAGTTTTATGGATTTAGCAGGCTACTATCGTCGATTCATCAAAGATTTCTCCATTATTGCTAAGCCGATTACTCAGTTGATTCAGAAGAATGCAACGTTTGTTTGGTCAGAGGAGTGTGAATCGAGCTTTCTAGAATTGAAGAAGAGATTAACCAGTGCTCCGGTGTTGACTATTCCGTCAGGTACTGGTGATTTTGTTGTTTATTGTGATGCTTCTCACAGAGGATTGGGTTGTGTTAATGCAGCGAGGACATGTTATTGCCTATGCCTCGAGACAATTGAAGCCACATGAGTCTCGCTACCCATTTCATGATCTTGAATTGGTGGCCATCGTGTTTGCATTGAAGATTTGGCGACACTATCTATACGGTGAGAAGTTTGAGATTTATTCTGATCACATGAGTCTGAAGTACCTATTTTCACAGTCAGAATTGAATATGAGACAACGAAGATGGCTTGATTTATTGAAAGATTTTGATTGTGAAATCAAATACTATTCGGGGAAGTCTAATGCAGCAGCTGATGCACTGAGTCGAAAGGTATGTTCCTTATCCTTACCGACTTGAGTTTTGTGCTACTCTCGATAAAGGCTTCAAAAGGACGTAAGTTTCATTATGTTTCATTATGATTTGAAAATCTGATATTGAAGGAATTATGATATGACTGATATTATCCGTTCCTGAGAATTTAGACATCGTATAATCAAAATCGGATACTGTATGAAATTGTTATCATTTTCATATTGAATTTGATTGAGATTATACAGATTTGATATCAGATCGAGTTTGTTATCGATTATGAGTTATGATTTGTATCTGTTGATATTGTATTGATGGGTACATCGAGATTGTACCGTTATGCCGTTGAAACGGAATTAGATTAAGTTCTGATTATATCCAGTATTGATTGGGTTGTATATTGATATTGTACTCCTCAATATTGTCATTGCTAGATTGAGTATTGACAGGCTTCGAATTCGAGACTTCGACTTTGTCAGATCGACAAAAGAAAGGTATAAATCAATGTTGAACCGGGAAGATACGACTCGAGTTAGATCTGACTTGAGTTTCCCAAAACCACATACTTTATTTTTTTGCATTGAGGTTTGCAATTCATGAGATTGATATGCTTAGTCTATTGATTTATAGCATAGCATGTATTGAGTCATGGGCTGATTTGCCTAGTCATGGGCTGATGTGCCTAGTAATTGGCTGAGGTGCCAAGTCTTTGGCAGAACCGCCAAGACACTGGACTTTTTGTGGTATCGATGGCTTAGGAGTAGATCGGCTCCTATTGCAGAGATTCGATACAAAATGCCAAAGTCTGGGTTCGATCGGGATCCCTAGATTAGGAAAGAGTCGAGTCAGAGATTATGAGTCAAGAATTTGATTTACAGTTTTATATCGATTTATGTCTTTCAGATTATGATACATGTTATTGATATCTGTTTCATGCCTTTATATCTATTTATATGATTGCATATATATGTTGTTTATACTGGGAATTTATTTCTCACCGGAGTTATCCGGCTGTTGTTGTGTTTGTATGTGTGCATGACAATAGGTGGGACAGGATCAGAGTCGAGAAGAGGATGAGATATTGAGATTAGCGTGGAGATTCGGACCCAGAAGTAGATTTGTTTCATCACTTGATATGTAGTTGATGAACCCTAGTTTGTTATGATTTACTTTTTGTACAAGACTTGTACTTTTGATCTAGATATTGATATTGTAAATGAAATAAGATTTATTTCATATGTTGAGCACTCGTGTATTTTAAAAGAAAAAAAAATTATGACCCAGTTTACTTAATTGTTTCATTTGATCATAATAATGATTAAGAAGATGAATTAGCGTCCGGGTCCCCACACCTGGTTTAAGATTGATATGTTGAACTCGTTCAGTTCGATTAATCAGTTGTTAATTTCAGTTTGCATTCTTCGATAGCTTCAGTTATGTTCAGCTAACTGCACACTTAGATAAGTTCATTTGTAACAAAATAACAAGTTTTGTTAACATCAAAATCAAGCATGATTGCGAACATGAAATGTTCCAACAATCTTACCCTTTTTTATGATCACAAAACTCGGACAATTAAAGCGAAATAATAAAAGCGATTTAAAAATTTTTAAATTTTGAAATTTAACTGATTCTCCTCCTTTGTGAGAATTAAAAACATATAAAACGATTAAAAAAAACTTTCAGTTCGAGGGATAAGAACGCTCCCCCTCAAAAACTGAATTTAAAAACGAATTTAAAATATTTTCAGTCCGAGGGATAATTTTAAAGAAAACTCCCCCACAAGAACTTAATTAAAAAATCCCCCTCAAAAATATAATCATTTACGCGATTTTAACAATGAGTTTTAGCATTATTTTACATTCAAGCAGTTTGGGCAAGAAGTATGAAAATAGTAGTTCAGTTACATAGAAACTAACGGGATAAAGTGATATTTATTTAATCAAATACGCGTCCTTTGTATCATACATTTAAACACACCAACATGTGTAAGGAAAATTGCTACTACACTAGAAAATATTAAACAACATCAACTATCAGTCAGTTTATGCATAATAGAATGGATATACCAACAACTGGTTGCCTTGAATGCTTTGAATGCCTCATCGGTCTTGAATCTCTTTTTGCAAGAAGAGCAGCGAATTTGCCTTGTACTTAATCTCTGTGATGGCTAACCGGTCGAACTGACTCAAACTGGACTCAACTGATGCTGAACCGCATTGATCATCTACTCTGATATGATATAGCAGTTAAACGACGGTACTTCTGATGATTAAGCTCCACTTAAATCATCAGTTTCAGCTGGTAGCCGGGTTTCGACTGTTGATCAGTTTGAATACTTCAGTTGAGATAGGTCATTCTATTCAATTTTTGCGAAATCTTTAGTTTTGATCTTCAATCTGTTTTCTGAGCTTCGAGACTTATTTATTCTTATAAGAATTTTAGCATATTAATTTTAGTTATTAATCCATTTAAGTCTACTAAGTCTCTTTTCAGTTACGACCTCTCAGTTATGTCATTTTAGTTTGGTTCTTCAGTTCTTTTACAGATTTATTTGTCAAACTCTGGAACTTTAAATTCCAACAATTTCCTCCTTTTCGGTGTTTCACAAAACATAAATTTCTAAATTGTTATACTGAGTTATTTGATAATTTTTATATATAGCAGATAAACTGATTGTAGATAAGATAATGTATCCATTCATACAGAATAAGAACTAACTTTTCATCGAGTTTGAAAGAGGTAAGTACAGATGTAACGCCCGAAAAAATCAGCTCACGTAAACCGCACGCATGCAAATGATTTAAATTGCTTAATTGTTTTATTTAATTGATTTTAAGTGCTTACTTGATGTATATTTTATAATTGAAGGTCTAATTGCATAATTTCATAAAAATTGAAGATTTTTATCCGAATATTCGATAATATGCTGGGGGAAGGAGACTAGGGACGACCAAAGATAAAATATTTTTTGATAAATATTTTAAAGGCTTATTAAGGTGATTAAATATGATACAATTTTTCTAAAAATTGTATAGTCCAAATTATTTTACGAGACGAGCTCGATTTTATCCGGGAAGGTGATTTTGGACAAACGAGGGACCTTTAAAGGACCAAAAGTATTATTTTTGAAAATTAATTTTTGTAAACTTTTATTTTTTGATTAATAGGAGTTATTGGGCCTAATTTATCTAAGCTTAGTAGGCCCAATTGCTCTTAATCACAAATGCCCAAAACCCTAATCCATTAACATACAAATTTCAACATCTATAAAATAGAAATCTAGGGTTTCATGACCCTCATTCAGCCGCCCATCACACATGCAATTTTTTCAAAAAATTGGAGAGGAAAAATCAAGGAGTATTCTTCACCCGTTCGTCCTTCTTCGCAACCCACGCCAACGATCGCATATTTGAGCATTTTAAACGCAAAGGTATGCTTCTAAACTCTTTTGATGCACCATTCAGATCATAATATATATGTATTACGTATTTTAGCATGAAAAATATTTCAATATAAATCGCTTGACGTTTTGATTATTATTTTCGAAGTTTTGATAATTTTACGCTTGTTACACGTTATGAATTCTAAGGACACGTTTCCATTAGGAAGTGTCTAAGGGACGGGAAAAAGAGATGTTTAGGGACTAGATGAAGGCTGGACGTGAGCAAGAAGGGGCCGTGCATGGTGAAGGGCAGAGTCCTAGGGTTTCTCTTGGGTGAAGGCCACGGCCATGAGGGTGACGCACCAGGGCTGGGTGCGCGGCTCAGAACGTGACTAGGAAGAGTCCTAGCATGGTTGGACTTTAGGTTGCACAAGAAAACACGAGGCAATAGGGCTCTCGACTTGGAGAAGGCGCGTGGTTGTTGTATCTTTGTGGGAGGCGTGTGATTCGGTTGGAGCTGGCTAGGTTGGTCCAGTAGGGTCTATGGAAGATGGCTAGGGATCAGGACAGGGCCTGGTGCAGCCAAGGTTCATGGTGGCTCGAGTTGGTTGGGGCTGCGACTTGGAGAAGGGAATATAGGGCTCGCGGGTTTGGCAGGGGCTTGGGCTGGCTCGGTGCTGGTCTAGGCTAGGTCGATTACGGTCCATGTGGGTGTGGCTCGAGTCGCGTGTGGTGAGGGCTTGTCTTAGGGTTTAGGGCTAAGGGGAGGAGTAAGGACTCGAACCGTGGTTCACAGGTTGTGGTTCGTGGCTCACGGGGGTATTTTGGGAATGAAAAGCTTTGGTTTAAAATTTGGGAAGAAAATATTAAGTCCGAATTCATTGTTTAGTCATCAAGTTTTAAATCAAAAGGCTCGGGTTTACGAAGTCAAATTTAAGCTTTAAAAAATTATTTGGGATATGCTCGAGTCAATAAAACTGAGAAAAAGTCAAAATCGAGGATTTTTGGGTCCAGGGGTAAAATGATAATTTTGCATTTGTGTAGTGCAAAAAGGGTTGGCAATGTCCCGAGGAATCATAACGCATGCTATATGATATTTTAAAACGTTTATGATGAAAATATGGAATTTTATTATTTATGCTAAAGTTGTACGATTTTTCCTGTTAAAATGCTATTTTACGAAATTGGAAAGAATACGATATTTTATGAATAAAAAGGAAAGAAAATATTTTAAAGGATGTGAAATGACTGTGACAAACATGATATGATATGATTGGGAATATCGTGAGGGAGAAGGCCTCAGAGGGGGCTTGTCTATGGGAGAAGGCCCTAGAGGGAGCCCGCATGCATGAAAAGGTCCCAGAGGGAGCCCATTTACAGGAGAAGGACCCCAGATGGAGCTTGACGATCGTATTTCCATTTACAGCGGTGCCTAGTGCCTGTCTCCATGCGAAATGGTTAGCTAAGACTGATCAGTCGAGCACATGATACGATTACATCTAGTCACTTTCAAAGATTAAATTTCACCCAAAATGATATATGATGATGGAAAGTTTTTACGATTTAATGATTTACGATTACAAGCTTATTTTCAATAAAAATATGATTTTTGTGCATGTGCCTGTATATGTATTATTTTTTACTCATGGTTAGAACGTGTTGAGTCATTAGACTCACAAAGTTTGAATGGTTGCAGGTGAAAACGAGAATGAGGGAGACGCTGACACTTGAGTGGATAGAGTCTGGCAGTATACTCCCGAGAGACATTTATTTTTCGCACTTAGTATTTAAAGTTTTTATGAAAAGATTTTGAGGATTATTTATTTAGAGATTTATGCTTTATTTCGAAGTTTAAATTTTGGAGTATTTTAAAGGTTGACGTATCATTTTTTGTGGCTGACGATTTATGGATTTTTGTGCATTTAAAATTTTTTAATGTTGAGTGATTTTAAATGAACCATTCGAATTTATGAGGTAAAAAAAATTTAGTAGGATATTAAAGTTAAAAAGTAATGGACATTTCAACAGATTCGTACAAACATTTCAAAATGACAATATTATATGCAGGAGCTCTTCAAACTAAGTAACTAATGTCGGACACTTGATCATTTATTCGCGTTTTTTTCAGCTGATCCCTTATCAGTTGGTTTGTCCGGTTCGGTGCGTTTCTTGATTGTCTCTGCTGCTGCTGACTTCTTTGGTACTTCCCCCTTTTGTCAACACCCGCCACTTTGCAAAAGAAGACGAATGCTGAACTTACTTGAGCTGAAACTTCAGCTAACTGATTTTAAACAACGTCAATATTTTTTGACAGACTGGTGTGCACAAAGTCAATCTGATGTTCCTGGGAAGTGATCAGTGTGGGAGTTGTAACTGATCTCTTTTCATCTTTTCCACTGTAGAGAATAAAGCAAATACATCCTTAGTCAGCTTCTTCAAGTCCTTCATAGTATGATATTTCAGTGTGTCCAGACTCAAAGAATGCAGCAGCTAAGTAGACTTCACTTGAGATATATTGGAACCAAGATTTGTGATATGCAAAAAAATAATATCCAGCATTACATCGGTTCCTACTGTTAGTTCAGGGAAGAGTTCTTCAGTTGTAGCCTTTCATTTTCCTTTTCC
This sequence comes from Primulina tabacum, assembly GCF_025594145.1. Taxonomy (NCBI): domain Eukaryota; kingdom Viridiplantae; phylum Streptophyta; class Magnoliopsida; order Lamiales; family Gesneriaceae; genus Primulina; species Primulina tabacum. The sequence goes on from NC_134550.1 coordinate 18,270,422, forward strand.
TTTTTGACTGAATTCCACTACCGCTAACTGACATGGAGCAGCATCTTGGTCAATATATTCGGCCAAATCTTTGAATATCTCTTCTTGAACTGACAGACTCTGAGGCTGATCCTGATGATCAGTTGCAACACTTTGTGCCTCAGCTGTGTTCTTGGAGGAGATCAGTTTGTGAGAAGCCTCTGAAATGAAAAAAGTCTCAGGAACCATCAAGATGTTTGATCTTAGTTCTGCTAAAACTGATGGTTCCTGGATTTTTGGTATAGTTGAATCATCATAAGGCTGTTCGACAGTTTGTAACAAAGTTTTCTCAACTTCAGCTACAACAACCAAGGGCTCCGAAGCAGCTTCAGTCATTGTCAGCTCCTCAACTGGTGTAGTGCTGTTGGTCTCCACTTTAAAATGTATCATATGTCCCATCTCCCAATTTTTTACTTTCATCTGGAGAGTGATGATATAAGAGTCCAGTTGTTGGAAAACCACTCTTTCAGCATAAGCAGTTGGACCAGCTAGATCATAGTTGGTCTGCAGTTCAACGGTTACCTCATTCAACCTCTTAATTCTAATAAAATCAAAGAATTAATCATTCTTTCCATTGCTTGGGCGACTGAAGTATCCTTCAAAGCCTTTATCACTGCTGACTCAAGTGAGATGAAGCGCTTAAGGACTGACTTCTTCTTGAACCGCTTGGCAAGGGTGACAATTCTGAACTTCAATCATTCATCATAATGCTCCATTTTCAGCTCAGCTTACTCATTGATCTCGTCCATAATAAGGTCGATCTGAGTCTGAATAGCATTGTTAAGCCTTGGTTCCTCAGTCATTTTTGTCTTGCCCTTCGAATTAGTTTTAGGGCACATGGAAGATCCATTCCTCAGCCTGTTGTCACCAACACTTCTCTAATTAGCACACCTTTCAGCTGTGACTGAGGTAGGATGGTTAGGCAGACAAATGTTGTAATAGCAGCTAGAATCCCAGTCAATTTCAACTTCTCCCCGGATTCAGTTACTATCATTGGAGGATAGTTAGTTTTGGTTTTTGTCTGGAGCTCTGCTGCTGGATGAATTGGTTGAATCAGAACTGCAGGGAGTGGTACCTCAGATCTAGATGGCAGTAATCTGAGCTCAGGTAGAGCTCCTACAGTGGCAGCTGGCTTGGTCTTCTGAGACCTCGGCTTCTTGATTGGTTGGGAGAGAGAGTCTTCTCCGAGTCATTGGTTGTCAGAACTAGTTTCCTCTTGGAATTTGGGGCAGCAGCTTTAGGTTTTACAACTTTCTTCGTCTTAACGGAAGCCCCTTCCTCGACCTCACTCTTCTTGGATTGAGTGTTCTGAGCAGTGTAGATTTTGAATTTTGTAATTGAAGAAGATGATTCCAGAGGAACCCATGAATCCTCAATCAGTTTGCTCAGTTGAGGTACAAACCCCTTCGACTGCTTCGCAGTCTGAAACATGTTCTTCAGCATGGTAAATAAGATTGATTACCAGTTGATCTTGATTTCTTTCATAATGGCGGTCATAACCTGAAACTTTTCTAACGTCAAGGGGGCGAAGGAATAGGCCTTGGAAAAGATGCTTTTTGCACCAATATCTACCAGTAGCTGATATTCTGACTTCAATTCTCGTTTAGCATCTGAAAATTTGATTGGTTTCCCACTGGCAGAAAGGAGTAGTTGTATCTCTTCAATGTCTACAGTAGCCCTTCAGAGAAGCTTGAAATTCCTTTAGCTGGCAGTTGAAAGGATTTGCTGAGATAAGCTTCATCAATAATCATCGAGTGAATATTGACTGTCATCTGAATATTTCCATTAGTGGTGACTGATGTGGACTCGTAGATAGATAGTAGTTCTGACGAGTAAACTTCATGAGTAGCCAGCCCCAAGAAGTGACAAAGCCGAGATAGTTTAATCTTCTCAAAACACTTTGAACTGATTTATCAGAGACTGACAAAATCGATTGCAATAGCATTGAATAAGAAATATGGAGTTTGTGCTGCCATTTGGATCTTGAATTAGCTTTGTAAGGAGAGAAAGAGAATGCAAGTAACTTGTTATGGGAAAATTCGATAAGTAGGAAAATATGGAAACTGTAAAGTGAAATATGAGAAAGGCGTTTTCTAAATATGTCTCGTGACTTTTCAAATTTTGTACACATATCAGTCTGTAAGTAGTTTGACCGTAAATATAATCCACTCAAATGTTGGCATTTATTTTTAGAAACTAAAATCGGGCAGTTATGCAAACAACAGGATTTTGGATTTAAATTTTTCTAAAATCGGCAGTTACGCAAACAACAGGATTTTGGATTTGAATAAATTTAAATTAACAAATTTTAAGCAGTCACGATTGTTATTGTAGAACTAAAATTAATTTACAGTTAGTGATGGGATCGATTAGGGGGATAATCGTTGAGCTACAATAGCTCGGTTCTTCAAATATTGAACACCGATGAATTATATCGAGTTTGGTTTTCAAACCAAGTGGAAGACACTCGAAATAATCCTTCGTAGAAACCGATTAAACATTTTGTAAAGCATTTAAAATATATGCAAGTTGAATGAGTAAAAATATTTTGTTTGAAGCATTTTATCAAACACTTTGTTTACAATATTTTGATATTTTAAGAACAAATAAAATGTTTCAAGAATGCATCTTTAAAATAATGAAAATGATAAGTAAATACAATAAACTAATAGATACAAATTTGTTTATGAATATTAGGAGACGTCCAATGCTCCTACGTCACCCCTTCTTCCCCTTGAGAAGGATCCATTAGAAGACTTTGATTTATACAACACCTTGTACAAACCCACTCCAGAAGGGCAACACCCAACTAGAACTCCTAGCAGTAAAGACTGGAGGCAGCCCCTCACAATCAATATATTGTTTAATGTCTCATATGCAAAGACTACAAACACATTGTTTTACGTCTTTGTGTGAAGACTCACTCAACTAATATTTGAAGTTCAACTCTCTTGTATATGTGTGAGTGATTGTGTGTGAGGAATTTAACAGTATACATCTCAAATGTATCCTCACACAAGGGCTTGTGCTCTCAACTAGCTGATTTCTTCGTGCTAACTGCCCATGCTTTGAAACTCCTTCAAAAGCTCTTGTTTGATTTTCAAGATGTTGTATTTATAGGCTTTAACAATGATATATACGTTAAATACAAGAATATGATCATTTGAAAAGTTTCTGTACTGTTTCTGAAATTAAAACGGTCAAATTCGCCTTACTAGACATTTTCCTGAGTGGTTAACTCTGGTCAACTCAGCTAATAGTTCAGTTCAACATGGTCGTTCAGTTCAGTTGGTCAGCAGCTGGTTCAGTTCAGTTGATCAACAGCTGGTTCAATTAAATTCAGTAGTTTTTTGCAAAACCAGTACTTTCATTGTCATTTATCAGCATTTTAAACTTCGTTTCAGACTTTGAATTATGAATATGATTTGTAGATATTCATCTTATCTTTCCAACGCATATTGAATCGCTTCATTCCAATTAACGACCTGAGCGATATAACTAAAATACCGCAACTGCTCAAACCCAACTGATTGCTGTTTTCGTGCAATCAATTCGGTAATTCAGCGATCAGTTAGACCTTGATAACATCCGATTTTGCCCAACTGACGTGAAATACGACTTGTTCTAAATTGATTTTTGTAATCAGTCAATTGTTGGATTGTCATTTGAATCATCCAGCTGAGAGATATCATAAATCACCGAAGCTCGCCAGAAATTCAGTTTGGCTAAATTCAGTTTCAGTTTGCTTTTTCTGTTTTCAACTTCCCACATGAGTAAATGTTTAGAAATACAATAACAAGTTTTGTTAACATCAAAATCAAGATTGTAAACATGAAATTTTCCAACAGTTAGTCAACCTATTTGATAAGATCAGTTGATTCAGGTACTAACTGATCAGTTAGAAACTGACTCAGTTCAGTTCATGACTGACCGACTTCTTTCTTATCAGTTAACTTACTAAAATTCAACATTATCCCAAAATTAAGCATTAATACAAGTCAATAAGCCCTAAAATAATCTTAAAGTAAGAAAACTTAGTCTCGGGTAGCGGTTTTGGGAAGATGTCTGCTGCTTGTTGTTCAGTTGAAATGTATTCCAGTCGAATATCCTTCTTCAGAGCATGATATCTGATGAAGTGATGTCTGACATCAATATGCTTGGTCTTGGAATGAAGAACTGGATTGTATGTAATCATAATAGAGCTGGTGTTATCACAGAAGATTGGTGATTATTCAGCAATAACTCCATAATCCTCTAGAGCAGTTGACTACAACAAATTCCAGCAGCTAAATATTCAGCTTCAGTTGTGAAAGTGGAAATTAATGTTTGCTTCTTACTGGATCATGAGGTTAGTCTGTGTCTAGAAACTGACATGATTCACTTTTACTTTTGCTATCAAGCTTATATCCTGCATAATCTATATCTGAATATTCAACTAAATTGAAAGAAAAATCCTTAGCATATCAGAATCCCAAATTTTGTGTGTCTTTCAGATATTTCAATATGAGTTTAGCAGCTAGGAAGTGAGATTGTTCAGGATTAGTTTGAAATCTATCACATAAACATACAACAAACATAATATCAAGACAGCTAGCATTTAGGTACAATAATGAACTTATTAAACCTCTATAGATTGTCATCTTAACTGATATTCTCCCTTCATATTTATCTAGCTTAATTGATGAATTCATGGAAGTGGATGCCGCTGAACATTTTTCCATACCAAATTTTTTGATTAGCCTTCGTATATTTAGTCTGACTGATGTACACACTAGTTTCAAGTTGCTTTACTTGCAGACCGAGAAAGAATGTCAGTTCACCCATGATACTCATATCAAATTTGTCATGCATTAATTTAGCAAAATTTTCGCATAATTTGGGGTTAGTTGACCCAAAAATAATGTCATCGACATAAATTTGAACGATTAAAGTGTGATCTTTCTTCGTGAATTTGAACAGTGTCTTGTCAACTATTCCTAAAGTGAAATCATTATCAGTTAGAAACTTTAATAAGGTCTCAAACCAGGCTCAGGGAGCTTGTTTAAGGCTATATAATGCTTTATTAAGAGGATAACATGGTCAGGGAATAGATTATTTATAAAACCTGGTGGTTGTTATATGTAAACATCTTCCTGTAATTGACCGTTTAAGAACGCTCTTTTCACATCCATTTGGTAAAATTTCAAGTTCTTGAAGGATGAACAGACAAAGAATATTCTGATTGCTTTCAGTCGAGCTACTGGAGCATACATTTCATCATAATCAATTTCTTCTTCTTGCATATAGCCTTGTGCAACTAGCCTCGCTTTGTTTAATACAACTGAACTACCTTCGTTCAGTTTATTCATGTACATCCATTTAGTACCTATAATAGATTTTGAAAGTATTCTTTAAACTAAATTCTAGATATTGTTATGGGTAAACTGATTTAGCTCTTCTTGCATAGCAATTACACAGCTTGGATCATCTAGAGCTTCATCAGTTTTCTTTTTTTCTAACTAAGATATAAATGTAGAGTGTATGAACAAATTAAGCATTTTATTTCTGGTTTTTACGGATCATATGGGTTACCTATTACCAAATAATGACGATGATTTTTGCTCCAACTTTATTTTGGATCCGTCAAACTTCTTTGCGTAACTGGTTCAGTTTTTACTTGACCAGTTTCTTCTGATTCAGTTGAAATGATTTCGGTTTGTGCTTGAATATTTCCTTGATGATCCAAAATAGGAAAGTGGCGAATTTATAATTAGCAAGGGATGAGCTTAATCGGTAACAAATTTTTGCTAGAAAATGAGAAGTTTCGGCTTTACGGTACCGGAAACCAGTGACACCAAATATTTTTAATTATCATTTGGACTTCTAGTTGATTAATTATTGATTAATTAACTCTTTAATGGACCTAGATTAGTATTAATTAATTAAAAGATTTATAGGGCCTTTAATTTAACCTGAAAGCCTACCTAGCAACTTAATTAAAACAATTGTCACCCTGACACCTCAAACACGCCTCCTACACTTGCAGCGCACACAATCTCACACAATAAACCTTAGCGTGGTCGAGAGCTCCATAGCCAAAAGGAGAAAGGATTTTCGAGCTCCGTTCGTCTCTCGTCGCGCCGTCACTCGTTATTCTTAAGCACAAACAATCAAAGCATGTTTTTAAGTCTTTCTTTATGCACCATTCACTCCATATTATTGCATGTGTTCGATTTTGTGTGAAATTTCATGACGATGATGGTTTTACGTTTTATACATGTGCATCTCACATTTTCATAAAGAATTCTTGACGTTTTTGGGAAATATTGAAAGAGATAAGCAAACCAAGAGGTTCAAGTGTCGGTCTAAACGTTTAAGAGTAGGTTTTAAAGGGATAAAGGCCAAAAGGATGGCCGGCAAGGTTGCACAGCCCTGCACACATCATGCGTGTAGGCCGAGAGGGTTGATCGGGTTTGGGGAAACCTACGACTAAGGGGGATGCATGGGGTCCTAACCATGGTCTGGAGGGTTTGTTTAGGGTCCTAGGGAGGTCATGATTGGGGTACGTCAGTGCCTGGATGGGCTGAAGCATCGCTGTGGCCGTGAGTCCACAATCTGTCGTCTTGGGGCTGTTTTGGCTTGCGTGTAGTTTTAAGTGCCAGGGGATGGTGGAAAGTGCTAGACCAAGGGCTATGGAGGTGACTTAGGGTCCTGGAGAGGGGTTGGTGTGATTCATGAGGCGAGCCAAGGGCTGCAGCAGCCGCAAGAGCATTCGAGTCCCTGCTGCGCGCAAGGAGCGTGTTTGGTGTAGCGCTGGTTCATGGAGTCTACGGCTTAGGGCGTCTAGTCCGAGTACAAAAGGGCCTGGTCACAAGCTTTAGTTGTGTCTAAGTAAGAGGTCTAGGGCCTGGTTCTGGGTCTTTTCGAGCTGTGGTCCGTTCAGAATCGTAAAATGTCCAAACATGTCAAATGAGAGACGAAATGGGCATAGGTTAAATCTCTCACTCATGTTTTGGTTTTGGCTTTGGTTTGGGAAGTTCTAGTAGCATAAATTGGATCTTGGTATTTTAATAAATGTCTGGTCTTGGGTTGGTTCGAGTCGGAAGGGTAGGTTGGTCATTTGTTTGCCCGAAAACGCGAAAAAGGAGGTAAACAAGTAATTCGATGAGCGAATCGAGTCGTTTTTGAAACAGTAGTTCCTTATGTGAAATCCCCAACAAGCTTCTGGACATTTTTAATATTTTTAAAGTTTTGAAATCGAGTCGTTACCATTAAGTCCAAGTCTGGGATCGTCCGGGTAAGTATAAAGTTGAATCGTGGTAGGTTCGAGGAAAGTCGATGATGGTTTGTAACTTCCTAAAATAATTCCATATAATGTTAATAGTTACTTTTATATGTTTTAAGGTATATGCATGATATATTCTATTTTTAGAAGTTTTAATATATCTGCATGTTTATGCTATTTTTAGTAGTCTCGACAGGAATGTTATAAGCCATTTTTTGTTGTGTTTAAAGAATATGGAAATTTATGCATGTTTTTGTGATACGATAAAGGAAGGAAAATATTTTTGAGGAATGTTATTTCGTGACTTAAGCATAGTAAGGAATCCGTTGAAAACGGGAATGATGACTTTGTAATGAAAAGGGAGTGAACCATCGATAACGGGGACAGGAATCTCAATAATAATGTATTCGTTGAAGAAGTGAACGGCAAAGTTATTTTATGATTGTTGGAGGGATCGTCGAAGAATTGGACCTTGAATCTGACGGCCTAGTACTATGGTTTATAGATTGATCAATCGACTTAATGTATTCACTATCAAGGATCATACGTTATTTAAAAATGACATTTTGATGGAAAAGTTCATATTTATGCATGATTTAGAGAGTTTCATGTTTTTGAGGGTTTCATGCTTGCATGACAAATCTATTTTTAATAAACGTATTTCTACGTATGTGATTGTATAATTATGTATTTGCTACAATAGGTTTGAGCATGCTGAGTCATTAGACTCACTAGGTTTTAATTGTTACATGTGATGATAATGATGTTGAGTCGTGAGGTGCGGACTATCGAGCCATCCGAGAGGCGCAGTGCATACCCGAGAACATTGAAATTCCTCATATGTTAAGGATTTTAATGATTTTATGGATTATGATTTTTATTTACAGACTGATAGGATGCTAGAATTAATTGAATTGAAATTTTAATCTTTTATTTCTTTATTTACTTATTCCGCATGAACGAGTCTGGATAGTATGTAATTCATTTACTTGATTATTATGCTAGTTTATTTATGATAAATTAATTATGCATAAAAAACTAGTGTAATTTAAGTGAATTTAGAAGTTAGGGTCGTTTCAGTAAGTGTTTGAGAGACTATGGGTACTATCCTAGGAGCAAGCATTTGTTTTAGTAACAACAATCAAAGTTTTCATATCCAATACTTGGTTCAAGAGAATCATAAGATTTAGAGTGCACTTAAATCAATTGGTTGCATTTACATGTAAATTTTTTGTGAATTTTCATTTTGAATTCCTAAGACAAATACATTCAAGATTAAAAATTTCGTGAATTTGCATTTCGAATTCTTAAGATTTGTTTGAAATCTAGCACAAAGACAAACCACAAACATAATGTCTGGTCGGCTAACAATTGGTATAACAGTAGTCCAGTCAAGCCTCAATAGATTGTTACATCAACTGATGTTGTTCTTTCATCTTTGTCAAGTTTGATTGATGAACTTATTGGTGTGAAAAATATGACACAAATTTCCATGAAAATTTTCTTTAAATGTTTCTTTGTATATTTGACTTGGTTGTTGAAGATATCTTTCTCCAATTGATTGACTTGAAATCCGAGAAAGATGGTTAATTTTCTCATCATGCTCATCTCAAATTTATATATCTTGCATAAACTTGGAAAATTTCTCACAAAGATTGGGGTTTGTGGAACAAAAAATAATGCCTTGAACATATATTTGGACAAGTAGAGTAAGATCTCCCTTAGTGAATGCAGCATTAAAAAACTCAACAAGAATTTGTCTTCTACTTTTAAGAGGAGCCGCTAGATTACCAATAACCAGCTCAGGTGGATGCTCTATGTTCCACTGGTAGCAAGGTCCAAGGTGATCTATATCTTGTGTTTGAATTGGTTGGCCATCAGCATCATCATAAACATTCTCTTGCATATCATTTTCAATCACCAGTTCTCTTTCTTGATGATCCGATTCGATATAGATATTTTGTTGTATGCCTGGACCGAATTCAAAGATGGCTTCACCTTTACTTCTTAGATCGATCTCATTACCATTTAATCATCAAGATTAGTGGCATCCAGCCTATTGCTTAAATAAAGAACATTGATATCTTATTGAGCTAGACAAACAGAAGTTTCATAAAAAATAACATGAATGGTTTTTTCAATATATATAAACTTGTAGGCTTGAATAGATTCCTACAAAATAAGAAGATTAGTCTTTCATTAGGAAAGAAATTCTTCCAAATAATAAGGATCAAATCTAAAGTTTAAGAAACTCGATACTCAAGAAAGACAAAATTCTTATTCAGAATCTTATGAAAAAGGAAAAGAATTTAAGAGATAAATTTGTGAAACATTATCATGTAGGCTTTAGACATGAATTTGTAAGAATGAAATTAATATCACACGAACTACTGTCGGAATTGTGGTTCTTGGGGTCGTTGCGTATACTGAGAACCTCTATGTCTAATGATTCCGGTTTCAGCTCCCTTGGCTCGATCAAGAGTCTCAAGAAAAGTCTTAGGCCTTCCGGTATTAAACAAGGTAAATATATCAGGGTTAAGACCATTTATAAAGTGATCGGTCTTAGCTTCTTCATCGGAAGCTACATGAGGTGTAAATCTCATTAAATTTGAGAACTTAGAAACATAGTCCTCAACATTCATATTTCCCTGCTTTAAATTTGCAAACTCGGCTCCCCTATCTTTCCTGTAAGATGTAGGAAAGAAACGCTAATAAAATTCAGATTTAAAAATATCCCAGGTAACAATCGTACCTCGACCCTCTAAAGCTTTCTTTGTCATGATCCACCAACTCTTAGCAACATCTAATAACTGATGAACAACTAATTTGATTCTACGATCATCTGGATACTCAAGAGATTCAAATAACTGATCCATATTCTCCATCGGTGGGTGCAAAGACTGAAATCTAGCTAACTGTATCTCCATAGGAGTCGGAGTTATATCTATCTGAGTATGAGTAGCACTGCCCTGATCTTGTGCCACTGGTATGTTCTGTCTAGGTCTACCACGACCTCTACCTCGAGTAGCCATGTCTGATATACAATAGATCAACACATATAAAATCACAATATCATAATCATCTCAATCTTGTATCGACCATCTCTGGCTCTCGAGACTCAATAAATCTCAAATAAAGATAAAAAATATAGTATCTCAATTATGATCATGTATTTCACATTACAGCATAGTGAAAATGCTAGCAAATATATCACATGATCAATCAATTCGAACTGACTCGATCTACCATGTTCCCAAATATCTTACGCTCTGATACCACATAATGTGGGGCCCCGACTCCGACATCTAATATTAATAATTATAAATATAACAAACCCAACGATTGAGTAAAATACATAATTTGTGGTTCACAGATCCACATAAACATCGTCAAAATAATTTAAAGGTCACAAATGTTTGTAATATAAATTTTACATGCCAAAATAAAGTAGTGAACCATAGTAATCCAAACATCATCAAATAGCTCCTAAGACCTGAGAATCCCACTGTAACTCGTATCTCATTGCTTGGAGCTGGACTCTGGCATCCCAAGCCTCGCCTCACCTACCGTCAAGCACATGAAAACAAGAGGTAGCCGACGTGCCGATGAGTATAAACCCAGTATGATACAATCAATAACATATGAGAATTAAAATTTCACATAGTTCATATAAACTCATAAAGATTCAATATAATGCAATGTATGATCAGAAGCTGTGGGCTATCAATAAATCTCAAGATCAAGTGAATCATCTGGTCATATGGTACCCAAGGAAAGAGAATCCCCCAGCAATGTCCACCGACTCATCCGCTCGGGGTGTGGTGCTGTATTCTACAATCCCAGGACTATGGTGCGCCTATAGAGAGTGTTCAGGCCATAGCAGCGACATCCGCATACACTATGCCAACTCAACTATAGCCCCATACATCCAACAAATCAATAAATCAAGGCGACATCCGCCATATCAAATCTTAATCGAAAAATGGCTCAATATGGAATGCAATGATGCATTTCCATCTCATCAAGTCAATATCATAATAAGCTCACCTCAAAAGATCAATCATCAACAAATCACAAGTAATTCATCAAGCCATCGTATTTTCAATTTAAAATAAAAATAATACTTTTACCTCGTATGTTACCGACCGTAACATACCTTTCGAATATTACAAACAATAGATCAAAATATATGGTTGAGAAGTCTTGAACCCTCGCTCTCTACTCGATTCTCTATCAACCAACTTAAAGTAAATAATCTTGAGCCAACCCAAGTCAATACTTCAATAGAATCTTCAATACATAAATCAAGAACTCAGATTACTTATCAACACAGAGCAATTTTCGTACAAAATTCATAATTAATTCGGTACAGCTTCAAATCAAGATCTGTCAATTGGATATGCAAGAAAATCAATGCCCAACAATTATTCTTCACAAAATTTTGTCAAATAAAGTCATTTACTCAGTCTTTCATAATCTGAAACATACAACATAATTTTCGAAATTCTACATTCCGTACAAATCTAGCATAGTTTAGTATTTTGAGCATAACTCCCTCAATACTCAATGGAATCAAGCTCATTTTATATCATTTCGAAGACAAGACAATGTTCTATAACTTTCATTGAACATCAAATCCAGAATCCCAACCAATAAATCCCAGAATTCGAATAAACAGAAGGCATGTACACAAACTCGGGATTCTAGACCAGGTTTAGTAAATATAGCATATCTCTTTCATTTCTTCATGGAACTGAGTGATTCTTGAACCAAATCGAAGCTAACTTGATTGTCAACAAGTTTGATGAAGACCATAACTCACAAATCCAAACACAACTGTCCCATATACTCGAAATACAGAATGTATAAAAATTGATCTTGCACAGAAACAAGAAACCATGCTCATATCCATTTTAAATTCAAACCAACTCAAATAAAACATCTTCAACATCTTAATATCTCAAATATCAACTCAAATATCAATTCTAAACTTAAACCCATTTCCAAACTTGAATAAAAATGGGAAATACTTACATCCTCGTGAAGCCCGTGACGAGAGGATCACAAATATAACTTCATTTCATAATTTTCTTGAACAAATCTCCCATAGATTGAAGAAGAAACGTAGACAATGGAAGGAGAGAGGGTTTCGATGGATAAGGAGGAGAAAAGAAATGATGGAGAATTAATGGGGAAGTCAAAGTGAGCTTAAAAAATCAATTTTCGCATCTGTTAGCGCCGCAGCGCCACTTTCTAGCGCCGCAGCGCCAAACTTTCACAAAACTAGCGCCTAGGCGCTACTATTCTAGCGCCGCAGCGCTTGAATAGTAACCTCGTGAACAGTAAATATTTTTTTTTCAAATTTTTTTCTTTTTTTATTTTAAAAAATTCGGGCATTACAGTAAACATCAAAATCACTATATAAAGCATCAAGGTGTCAAGAGAACTTACGATAATTAATGTGTAGTTCACATCTTGAGGAATGTGATTCCACATACAATCGGTTTAGAGTTTAGGTAGTGTTTGCAATCTCTAAAATTAAGTGATAAAAAAAATTGATTGAAACCTCTAAAATTAAGTTATTATTATTTTTTTCTTAACAAAATATTAAACGAAGCATAAGAAAGAAATCAAGAGCTTCCATTCATCATTTCCGGAAAAAGGATCGCCCATACGTCCCTATTGAAGTAAAAAAAATATCGTTTCTTATTTGATTCACGGCCTTCTCAAATATATATATTTTTTGTCTTCTTAAGAAAGTTCGCCATCAACCGTAGCAGTAATCTGCTAAAATCTAGCATGAATGAACCCTTTCGGAATTAATGTTGAATGGACGATTCCCGTAGTAGCGACGAGCGAAATGTCAATCCTCAGACAATATGGATTGGATTTGATCCACTAAATAAAAACATTAAACTAAAATGTGTGAGATCTTGTAGCACTTACCAATGAAATGACTTCCTCATCTATATAAAAAAAAAAAAAAAGAGATGCCCCCTAGTATTTTCTTTCTTACATATCCTAGGAAACCCATAAAGAAAAAAATATCAATAATCACTTAACTTTAGAGGTTGCAAACGTTACTGGAATCGGTTTCGAAAATAATACAATGGAATGAGAGTTTTTTATTTGCTTTATTTGAAGGTTTCCATAAAACCGAGAAATAGTATAAGCATCCTTTTACACCTCTGATAATTGTTAAGGCAGTTATTATTATTATCACTTTGTCTAATTCATTTTTGTACTTCATAGAAGTAAAAGGCTCACGGACTGATCCATATTATAACTTCAAACTGACGGAACCAATTAGACTTCCTCTCTTCATGACTTTTTTTGTCTAGTGTTTCGTTTCTTTTCTCTACTTTTGAAAATGATTCTTAACCGTTGGAGATCACGTGTACATGCATGCCTCAACATTGGATATGAGATTTCATTTCTTTCAAGTTAATCATCATATACATAATAAATTTTTAAGGATAGTGCAATACTTGTAAAAATACTAAATTTGACAAAATATAAATCTTTTTCTTCCATGGACGTAGTTAAAAATTTTAGTTCTTAGGACAAATTTACAAGTAAATTATAGATTCATTTTGAAACTCATGATTATATAATTGACAATAATCTTATTATGGGACCTCGCAACATGTTTTATAATCAAGCTTAAATCAAATTCAAATAATTAAAATTTACATGCAGATGTTCTGCAGTGCCCAAAATCAGTACAAGTAAATTCCATGCATTTATTTAATGGTTAAATCATTATTTAAAATTTAAAAGTTATTTTAATGATGCATTATTTATTCAAATTTAATTATTTTAAATTATTCATGTTTATGTGATGCACGTTAAAAATGTTTTTCGAGTTTCATGTTTCAGGCGATTATTCGATGCGGGATCGAGGAGAAGAGACCGGCGACGATTTTGACAATTTTAAAAGATGGAATTTTATTTTTAATTAAGGATTTTAAATAATTTATTTAGTTTAGCATTTTAAAAGCCTAAATTATGTATTTAGTGATTTTAGAAATTTTAAAACTTTTAAAGTTAGTGAGTGTGCATCTTGTTATTTTTAATTAGAGGATTTGTAGATGAAACGTCTACCCTTTTTATTGCTTTAAAAGTACTAGAAAAATTTTTTTTCTCTAAATTTTCGGCCTTGATTATAAAATATCATCCCACTAGCATTTTAAAAATCAAGCGAAATAGTCATAAAAATGAAATCGTCTACTGTTTTACCATACTTAACAAGCAATAGTTTGAAAAGAATATATCATACTAAACCTCTCAAAAATCTCTAAAAAGCATAAATAAATAGCCTAAAAATCTTTAACTTAAATCATGAATCATAAACGTAAATGCGAAAAAATAGATGCGCTGGTCCTCGGGTTCTGTGCACCGACAGTCCAGCAAAATCACCCATCAAGTCCTCCCTCCAAACCACCTGCATCCATCACACCTAGTGAGTCTAAAGACTCAACACACCATAATCTTAATAACGAATAATACGTAATACAGTCAACATATAACAGTGATAAATAATTGTACTTAAAATATCATTTTCATGAGGGTGCATAAACTTCAAACATGAACATTTTCGAAAAATACTTTTTCATGACATGCAAACATAATCCTTAACCTTTTCCTTTTTCCTCATCATGACATAAAACCTTTAACATAAGCATGAAAATTTTCCTTTTCCTTTTTGTTGAATTCAGATCGTTAATTGTGACTTTCCTGACATGACATGAACATGAAAAATCGATGGATCCATCTACGTGAAACCACAGTACTGGGGGGCGGGGACATCAGCAACACTCTCACCGGTCAACTGAGCATTGACCTATCATGATTCGAATAGAAATACGATCGTCGGAGCTCCCTCTGGGGCCTTCTCCCATAAATGGTCTCCCTCTGGGGCCTTCCCCCCTCACGGTATTCCCATTCTTACCTTTAACCTCATAACCTCATAACCTCATATTCGTAATAATGGAAACACGATCGTCGGGCTCCCACTGGGACCATAACCCTCACGACGTCGCCAACATTAACGAATTAGTCACAATCACTTCACTTCCTTCAACATTTACATTCTCATCACTTTATAAAAATCATGCATAACATAACATTTTGTTTTTGAAACCAAGCATGCAACATGTCTTTTAAATGTCTTCCTTAAATTATAAAAATCCCTTAGACATTTAAAAATCATAATTAATCATGAACATCTCATAAACATTCAAAATAGTCATGATATCATAAAAATAGCATTTAGGGCACTGCCATGACGTTTACTAATTTTTAGGTGTAAAAAGACTGTTTTACCCCTAGACGTAAAATTTCACGTTTTTGACATTTTCTTAATTTTATTGACTCTAACATGTCCCAAATAATTATTTAAGCTTACATGAATTTTCCCATAATTTTATTTAGCCTAAATCTAGGACTTTTAATTTAATCTTCAAATAAGACGTATTACTGCGTTTTAATCTCGAATTAAACCAAACCTTAATATAAAATTCCCAAATTAAAAACTTAGACTTATAATAATTATTTGATCTTAAATACAAATTTTCATGATTTTATAAATCTTAAAACTAGGCTTTTCAATTAATTCGTTAATTAGCGTTTCGTACGGCGATTAAATCCCCAATAAATCCAAAACTCGTTATTTTGATCCCAAATATTAAACATAATATTTTTAAGATTTATTCTACCCTTCCAAGTCATGAGCCACCCCCGTGAACCCATGGAATCAATTTTTACCTTTAAAATCTCGTTTTTGACACATTAACAAACCACCTGAGCCAACTCCCGATTTACTCGAGCCACGCCCGAGCCACCTCGAGCCAAAACCTAGCCAACCCATCTAGGGACCCTACTGTGCAAGCCCAGCTCAAAAAACAGCCCTGGCCCGCTCCCAAAACCTGCTGAAACTTGAGCCAATATTCTGCATGTGTGTGTGAGTGCTTTCCCGCTTGTGTTATATTTCCTAGTTGCCTAGGACTCTTCCAAACATCTAACCACTGACCACCCATACCAGCCCCTGCCCAGACCCTTGTGCACCCCCTTAGGACCCTTAGGACCTAGCCTAGCCCAGCCTTAAGCCCTTGGCCGAGCCCTCTCTTCTCCCTGCATGAGCAGCTCACCTGCGCTATTTTCCTTTGGGCTCTCGGGTGGAGTCCTAGCTTGCTAGGACTCCTCCCCAGCCCTTGATTTCGAGTCCTAGCATGGCTAGGACTCCTTCCTAGCCCCTATCCGAGACCCAGCTATGACCCAAGCTAGGCCATGCCTCAATTTTTCCCTTATACCGATCACATGCTACAATATTAAACAATTGGTTCCAGCTTTGCCCTATTCACGTGTGCAGCATATTGGTGTGGTCTAGAACTCTCTATAACATGTAAAAACATCCCTTTTTAATTCCTAATCACGGCAGCCCCTTAGGTACATGAATTTCATGATTTTTGGATCAAAACCCATGCTTTAAAAATCACATAAGCTTGAAAAGCGAAAATATCTCCAAGTGCTCCTTGTTTTTCATGCAAAATAAATAATTATTATGGTGTGAAAGATGAGAAGAAGGGAGAAATATGGCGTGCATTTGCATTTTATACGCTCGAATAAACGTTGACGACGAAGAACGGGACGCAATATGATTTAAATAAAATATTAACTTTTAATAGGGTTTTGGGTGATTAAAAACTTTTAAATAGCTAATATAATTCGCTAATTAGGCTAGGCCTATTAAGCCACTTAAATTAAGCCCATTAGTCTCAAATATGATTTAAATAAAATATTAACAAAGTTTTTGTTAAAATAAATTTGTGAATTTATTAGCCGGGTTGCCAAAAAGCTCGTATTTTAGTTGAAAACCAACACCGATAAAATTTACATCCCGGCGTATAAAAACACCTTAAAACCTCTTATTTTCAAAAATATAAAAAGCCTCTCAATCATATTTTAAATAATTAAAAATAATTATTTAATAAAAAAATTTTACGTTTTTTCAGTCCTCGGTCCCCGTTCCTCGATCGTCACTTGAATATTCCTTAAAAATACAATTTTATGCATGATGATAATAAAATCATATTTAACATGTAAATATGCACAACATAATTAATTAATGCAATTAAAACAAATAATTAAAATGCAAGAGAATTTAATAATTGCATGAATGAGGTTTGCGTGAACCTTTAAATTTTCGGAACGTTACAGTAGAAGTTAGTGTTGATTAACTTTTATTTAACATTTTTAAGTTATTAATTTAGCCATTTAATTCCCCTCATTAACCACTAAACTCACACACTCACACTTTTAACACACACATATACACGCTAAACACACAACACACACATACACATTTCAATTGCACAATTTTAATAGAAAAACTTAGGGTTCTAAAAGGGAGAGTAGCCGCCCCATTCACTTTGGCGTTCCAGCAGATTTTCGTGAATTTTATTTAAAGAAAATCGTTGCACGATCGTCCCGGATCAATCCTCGCTTCCTTCCCGAGTCGGAGTCGTCGTTTCGGTAACGTTAAAGATCTAAAGGCATGTATATTCTTTCGTTTCTGCATCGATCTTGTCATAGTAATGATTTTTATGTTTATTGTATGAAAAACATGTGGATGTTATGAAGCAGTTTGAGCAAACATGGTTGGATCGTTTTCGAAATAATTTAAGATCTAAAACTCGAATTTTGCTGTCAAATTAATTACTGCGACTTTCAATCAACTTTTTGGAAAAACTTTCAACATATAAAACATAGAACTTTTTGATACCTTTGATTTGACAGTAAACTCGAAAATTTTGGATAAAAATTGAGTGAGTTGTGGTGTTTTTCGTGGGACTGCTCAAACTGCGTTTTCTGGAAAATTTTGTTATTGATGTATCCTTGAAGTTTAATTGTTGCAGGCTTCGTTGGGAACATTGGGTGACTACTGTTGTGTTTAAGCATGGTGAGTATGATGTGGGGTTGATGTTTGGTGTTTCGTCTCGGGTCGATAGACACTTGGTTACATTAGAAGTCGTAGAAAGTATTTTGATGTCAAAATTCATGTTTACGGATTATGTTGCATAGTTGTTGTGCGTCGTTGTTTTGGGGACATTTGTTTGAGTTGAATACTTGTCATAATGTCCTAAGATGAGTCTTGTTGCATCGGTTCGAGTCGTTTAAGCGTGACTTTTAAAATTGCATCAAAATGTGTTATTTTGGGTTGGTTGTGCGCAGGATTAGCGCCACAGCGCTCGCCAGGCACCGCGGCGCTGCCCTTGTGGCGCCGCATCGCTAGCCTTCGGCATTGCTAGCGCCGCGGCGCTAGTGCCTAGCGCCTAGCGGCACAGCACTGTCCAGCGCCTAGGCGCACGTCCATGACTTTTTAAAACACTATTTTAGGCTCATGTCTTCTATGTTTTGGGAAATTTTCACACATCATGTTAGGATTTGTTTCGGGAGTTGATGTCATGGCTTAGTACAATGATTAAAGGAAGTCTAGTGTCGAGCAATTTAGAACGTCATAAGAAAGTTGCCATTTTGGGTGGTGAGCACGATCATTATGTCTAAGTACGGAAATTAAGTGCTTGAACTCTTGTTAGTAAGTTGCAGCAGCGACCCTAAACGAGATCCAACGAATCCCTCAACGCCAAGTAAGTATGTTTGACGTGCAAAGAAAATATTTCAAGTTTTTGAGGTATGCTAAATGTCTTGTGACCAATTCATGTATGGGATTGGAAAGCGGTAAAGCATGACCAGGGACCAATCCACCCCGTTAAATCATGAACGAGTTTAGATAAGGATTAGAAAGTGTTAAAGCATGAACGGGTACCAATCCACCCGTTAAAGCATGAACGGGGATCTCATGTATGTGGCAGTGGATTCGTCCCTGTCAGCCCAATACAGTGGTTTAGTCTGATCAGGTGAATTATGTTATGAGTCACTTGCTTTGAAACATGCCTCTACGCTAAATGATGAAGTTATGTATGTTCAAGTATGCAAGCATGTTTAAGAAAAGTTTTATGACAATGGCACGTCTATGTATATATGTACGTATGTTCAAGCTTTTGATATGCAAGTTCAAGTTTCAGTATGTACTTCCAATTTTAAAGTTGCTTGTGATTTTATTACGTATTACTTGTTACTTCTAGTTTATACATGTTGAGTCTTTAGACTCACTAGACTTGATCGATGCAGGTGAGGATGATTTTGAGGAGACTAGGGGTGGGGACCAAGGAGCTGGCTTGGACTGAGCGGGAGACTAGACCCGAGGACCGCCCAAGTTTTTAAGTTTTTATGAAATGTCAAATACTCTGATTTCACGCTACTGGTTATGAGATTTCAAACTAATATTTTTTTCAAACTTTATTTTTAGATATTTTGTTGCAAGTACTTTTGGACGTACGGTTTACGTTATCGAAATTGAAGTTTGATTACTCTTTTAAGAAAATTTTAAATTTTTCCGCAAATTTCAAGTAGTAAAAAGTACGGTACGTTACATGTTCATATTTATGTTTACATTCTGATAAAATCTTTGAATTCCCCATGCTCCTATGCCTAGAGATACTAATGCAGTTACAATTTCAGCAACTGAGATCCAAAATCTATATGCGGTGGAGTTGGAGGTGGGGGTGGCAGGAGGGGCAGATGCCACGTCCAGCTTGGATGACGGGAAAACACAAGATCCATCACATGCGGTTTAAACATTAAACGTCATCTAAATTCCACAGTATAGCAAATTATTAAAATTAATAACAATAAAATCACTTGGATCTACTATTGATAGAAAACCAAGGCCCCTAAAGGTGCAATTATCTGGGGACAGATCCCTCTGAAAAATTGAATTGAAGACGTACGAAGAACGTCTATAATCATCCCCTTCTAAAAAACATCGGCCATTCTGTTGGATATCAAAGCAAGAACTTTCTTTGCCATTGATGCATATATTTTGCAGTTCTAAGAGAACCGCCTATAGCGGGATAAGAGGCATTGTATTACACCAATGTGGCTCTCCTGCAATTGAGAAAGAATAAACTAATGGACGAAGAATAAACCAACAGTCCAAGAAGGTAATTGTACAAACCCATAAATTACCTGAAGTAGTATGCACATTCAAGATAACATTCTGCACAAGGAACACAATGAATAAAAATTTGCAAGATGCCATGGGAATCTTAAAAAAAATTCAAGTTCTGAAACAATATTAGCCTAGGAAAAACTAGTTTTGCATCATTTTGCCATATCTGGCCCCTGTGTGTAGGATGAGGGAGGAGAGAAGAGACTTCTCTTTTCTAAAAGAGAAAAATTTATCTAGTATTCTGCTCTTATGTTTTTTTTTTTAATATTACAAAGTTTGATTCAAGGTTATTATTAATAAAAAATCATCCTCCAACCCAAAAAAAAAATATCACAAGAAATCTTCGCAATCCCACTGCCTCATCTTGTTTCTTAAACAGAGTATATCTATCTATATCTATATTAATATAAATATATAAGTTTGATTTGTGAATTTACGTAAATGTCCTTATCTTCATTCTTCATTTAATAATAATTATTAATACATGTTTATTTTTTTGTTTGTTTTTCATTTATTCATTTAATAATAATCATTTAATAATAATCATTCATCTAATATTTAAATTGTGAATTTACATAAATGTCCTTATCTTCATTTAATAATAATCATTATATTAATGTTAATAATCATTATATGAATGTGAATTGTGAATTACGTAAATGTCCTTACCTTCATTCATCTATTCATTTAATAATAATCATTAATACATTTTATTTTTTTGTTTGCTTTTCATGTATTCATTAATGAAATTTAAAACATACATGTTTATTTTTTTGTTTGCTTCTCAGTATGTTATAAAACATTCTTTCTTCTTTCCCTAAATGTTTTTTTTATAGCAAAAATGACTAATGTTTGGTGTAAATCGAAACAATGAAACAGATCACTACACTTACAAACTACGCGACAACTGATTCTTAACCCACTATGTGAAGCCGCCAGAGCATTAAAAACATGGTACATATTTCTGAATTCATAACTCTTCGAATTTGTGAGTCATACATTTTCATGAAGTTGATCGAAGGATCTAAAATCTCTTCAATTTATTCATCTATGTGGATTTGGGGACGAACGAGGTGATGGTCGACTTTGTTTGAATGAATATGGTAGGGAATAATGTTTTTATTCTGTCGGATGGTCTGAATCATTAAGAGTCATGTTATCTGCCATTTTTTAGGTCGGAAAAGGCCATTTTCTGGTGAATTTGCAGTCGTTTATCGAGCGAAATTTTGACTTTCTAATTGGAATTTTCAGAGACAATTGAGACTGCAGGAAGATTACGCAAGGAGTTCACTCAGTTTCGGTTTTTACCGGTGATCATGTCTTTATTACGAGCTGCATGAAAATGACATACGTATTCCCGATATTTCTCATGTTTATTTTGGTCGAATTGCCATTGTCATATTCTCAATAATAAAAAGTACCGAACTTGATGGATGAAAACGTGTGGGATATCAAGGATTATCGACTCTTATATTATTATGATTTATGAGATGCAATAAGTAGAAATGTGGAAATTTGTTAACAATATCTCTGTTTTTAATTTCAAATTTTATGTTGAGTTTGATTGGTGTTCCCAAATCATTATATATGTGATAGGTAGAAACATCAAGCACACTTACAATTTCACATCGTTGTAAATTTTTCTTGCCTTATATTACAATATGTGCAATTTAGGCTCATGAGCACGGAGAGAGATCAGTTAGATTAAGTTGCTTTGTTGTGCTTGTTTTTGTGTGTTTTTTCCCTTTTGGTGGCTGAATGTTGACAGCGGATCAAGTATTCTGACTTAGCATAAAGCTTGAACTTGGAATTACCTTTATGCTCATTCTAAGCCCAATTTTCGGATTCAAACACATTGTGATGAAAGAAAGTCTAGAGTTCACTGTTAAATTGTTTTCGGAACGTGCTTTTGTCAAATTTTCTCGATTAGGTTGAACATTTTGTTGATATTTAAGCCATATACAACTATTTACAACCCAAAGTACCTAGACAAAGGGTACCAAAACAAACTGATAGCTTAGCAATAGTCTGCGAGGAAGTTTTGGGCATTTTGCTGTCAAAGGTGTGCATCCTATGAATTATTAAGTGCCAATTTCACCTGATCACAAAAGGTATTTAATTCTTGCCATCTTAGTTATATTTCTAAAATGGATTTTAAAATTTATATAATTATATTAGGAACTTCAGTGTGGTAATTGGTCTAAGCGTCCCTTGACAGAAGAGCAGAAGATATATGCAGCTGCAGATGCTCATTGTTTGGTTGACATATTTAATGTCTTCCAAGACAAGATTGTCAGAGAAGGTTTGATGTTCTTTATTTAGATGGCTAAATGATTAGATTTTAAAGGTCTCCTTTTAGTTTAGTTAAAGTTTTTCGGATTTAATTATTCTGGGTTGAAGAGCTTTGAGAATTCTGATGATTGTAGTCTGGTGGGAAGTACCAAATTCGTTGAAGCTTCAAATGTGGTCTGCACAACTATTCCAGAATTGTGTGGCAGCATAGAGAAAACTAAGGAGGTGTGAAAGGATCGGTTAAAAGGTGATAAGTGTTTAGAAGGGGGGTTGAATAAACACTCACGTATTTTGTATTCTTTTCGAATGTAGAGTTCAGTTTAGTGACAAACTGACCCTCGGTATCTCGTCAGTCGATAACAATCAGTTTATCTGAGAAAAACAGTTGCGGAAGTAAATTGACTGAGAGATAGAATAACTAACTGAAAGTAATAACTGAAATGAAAATGCACACGGTTTGTTTCTGGATGTTCGGAGAATAGGATAACTCCTACGTCACCCTTTCTATCACGAAGATAGGATTTCCACTAAAAGACTTTGATCGAATACAAAAGTTGTACTGACCCACTTCAGTTTGGAATTAACACTGCCAAAACTGAAACTCTTAGTTCACAAAGACTTTTACAGTGCGTGACTTGAATCTTACACGACTGAATGAATCTAACAAAGATTTCAAAGTGCTAACAAGCTCGTAAATGTAGCCTTGATTGCTACTGATATATCTGATCAGAGTGAGCTTTCGATGTTTGAATACGAGTTGTGATTTTAGCAGAGTAACATCAAGCTTTAATAGAATAGTAGTTCATGTTCTCTTCTTAGCTGCCCTCTTCACCTATTTATAGGCTTCCCTCTCAACGGTAATATTAAATAACATTTGAATCCATATATCCGTTGATTGCCACGTCAATATTCTCTGACATTCGTACACTGCAATCTCTGAAATGCGGCGTTCCACTACTAGTTGCAGTCTGTTGTACTATTTGTCGGTTGCCGTTCTCAACTGGTGACGTGTACAACTGAGAGATCAGCTGAAGTATAATAGCTTGAGTGTTTTCGGCTGAATATATCGACTGATAAGTTTACGATTGATCAGTTGTGTAGAGCCCAAAATCAGTATACGTAAAACACGTGCATTTATTTAAATTAAAAAAATATTTATTTAAGTTTAAAAGGAATTTTTAAATTATGGAGTATTTTATTCTATGACAATTAATATTTTATTTTCCCTTAATTGTGGTGCAACTTTTGTAAATTTAGGAATATTTTATGTATTTGTTTTCAAGCCCCGAGTAGTCTAAATTTTATTTGGACTACAACATATATCGAGTAATTAGTTTAAACCTAATCAATATATTTAAATTATTCCTAAATTACCCTAAATCCATTCCACTTGCCTCCAATTGCAAGACTTTGTCCAAGTCTTCTCCGGAAGAAAATTCATTCCCATCAATTCTCCTCCATTTCCCCTCATTTATTTCCCTTCTCTCCTCAAGTGTTCTCATTTCCATCTATTCTACCATTAGAGAATATCAAGAAGCTCCAAATTTCTTCCTCGTGTCCTGATTGTCGAGATTTGCGAGATTTCCTACGTTTCAAGACCAAAGGCATGTATATTCTTTCGTTTCTGCATCGATCTTGTCATAGTAAATATTTGGATGTTTATTGTATGAAAATCATGTATATGTTATGTAAGAGTTTGAGCAAATATGAATGGATCACTTTTGAAACGGTTTTTGGTTCTGAAAACTCGAATTTGCTGTCTTTTTAATTACTGTGATTTTTCGGTCGGTTTTCTGGAAAAACTTTCAACGTATTAAACGTATAACTTTTCAATACCTTCGATTTGATATAAAATTCGAAATATTTGGATAAGAAATAAGTGAGTTATGATTGTTTTCGTGGGACTGCTCAAACTGCGACTTTTATGAAAATGTGTTCTTGACATGTTCTTGAAGTTATTTGTTGCAGGCTTCGTTGGACATCGTCGGGCTTGTGTTACTGCATTTAGATATGTTATGGGATGTGTTTAGGTGTTATTTGGTGGTTCGTTTGGGTCGGGATTGGCTTGGGATGTAATAGGAGTCGTAAGAAGCGAAACGATGTCGAATTACAGATTATTGTGTATTGAAGTTGTTTGACGATGTTTGGGGTGTTTGTACGGGTTCAAATCAATGTAATAGCATCCTAGGATGAGTCTTGAGGTGTTGGTTCATGGTCCTTAGGCTTGGGTTGGAAGAATGAATCATTAAGGTAGTGAATTTCCACGTCCAGAGGCTACACGGATCCCTTCCCGGACCTCGACACGGAGTCCGTGTCCATTTTCCTTCAGAAATACGAAATTTTTGAGCCTACCCGGACCCATACCCGGACCCGTACAAGGGGTCCGTGTACCCCCTCTAAAAACAATTTTTTTAAATTATTTTTTTATTTCTTTTTTGATTTTCTTCGGGGTTCTATATCGTGGTTTAGTACGATGGTTTAAATTTATTTATGTAAAAATATAGGATTTGTTTTGGGGTTCTATATCATGGCTTAGTACGATTATTAAACAAGGTCAAGTCTCGAGTGATCTAGAATGTCATAAGCTATTTATTTACTTTAGTGCCGAGCACGAGTACCTACGTCTAAGCTATGAAAGATAAGTGTTTGAACTCATGTTAGTATGTTGCAGCAGCGGCCCCAAGCGAGATCCAACGAATCCCTCAATGCCAAGTAAGTATGTTCGACGTGCAAAAGAAAATATTTTAAGTTTTTGAGGTATGCTAAATGTCTCGTGACCAAATTATGAATGGGTTTGGAAGTCGGTGAACGTGGCCGAGGACCTCTCCACCCCGTTAAAGCATGAACGGGTTTAGATCATGATTGGGAAGCGTTAAAGCATGAACGGGGACCAATCCACACGTTAAAGCATGAACGGGGATCTCATGTATGTGACAGTGGATCTTCCCTGTCAGCCCAGTACTGTGGTTTAGTCTGATCAGGCGTATTTATGTATGGGTCACTTGCTTTGAAACATGCCTCTACGCAAAAATGATGAAGTTTATGAATGTTCAAGTATGTACAAGTATGCAAGCATGTTTAAGAAAAGTCTTATGATGATGGCACATCTATGTTTTTGTATGTATGCACAAGTTTCAAGTATGTTACGTTCAGGCTTTTAAGTATGCAAGTTCAAATTTCAAGTACGTACACTCTATTTTAAAGTTTCATGTGATTTTGTTATGTATTACTCGTTACTCCCGGTTTATACATGTTGAGTCTTTAGACTCACTAGACTTGATCGATGCAGGTGAAGATGCATTTGAGGAGACGAGGGGTGAGAACCAGTGAGCTGGCTTGGATGAGCGGGAGGCTAAACCCGAGGACCGCCCATGTTTTTATGAATACTTTTATGCATGTTGTTTCAAATACTATGATTTTTATGAAGTGTTTATGATGTTTAAACGATTATTACTTTTGGCAAATTTGGTTGTAGTTGTTTTTATTGCAAATGTTTTAGACGAGAAATTTATTTTAATGCAAATTTGAAAGTTTATTTTTTATTTAAGAAAATTTTTATTTTTCCGCAAATTTCAAGTAGTTTAAAAGTACGGTACGTTACAAGTCGGTTGACTGCTCATTCAGTTGCATAAATCAGTTGCGTTGGTATCAGTTGCCTTTAATATTAAGCACATTAATCATCAGTTAGGCAAGTGATAGTCGATTTGTCTTCTTATTTGATTCACGGCCTTCTCAAATATATATATTTTTTGTCTTCTTAAGAAAGTTCGCCATCAACCGTAGCAGTAATCTGCTAAAATCTAGCATGAATGAACCCTTTCGGAATTAATGTTGAATGGACGATTCCCGTAGTAGCGACGAGCGAAATGTCAATCCTCAGACAATATGGATTGGATTTGATCCACTGAATAAAAACATTAAACTAAAATGTGTGAGATCTTGTAGCACTTACCAATGAAATGACTTCCTCATCTATAAAAAAAAGAGATGCCCCCTAGTATTTTCTTTCTTACATATCCTAGGAAACCCATAAAGAAAAAAATATCAATAATCACTTAACTTTAGAGGTTGCAAACGTTACTGGAATCGGTTTCGAAAATAATACAATGGAATGAGAGTTTTTTATTTGCTTTATTTGAAGGTTTCCATAAAACCGAGAAATAGTATAAGCATCCTTTTACACCTCTGATAATTGTTAAGGCAGTTATTATTATTATCACTTTGTCTAATTCATTTTTGTACTTCATAGAAGTAAAAGGCTCACGGACTGATCCATATTATAACTTCAAACTGACGGAACCAATTAGACTTCCTCTCTTCATGACTTTTTTTGTCTAGTGTTTCGTTTCTTTTCTCTACTTTTGAAAATGATTCTTAACCGTTGGAGATCACGTGTACATGCATGCCTCAACATTGGATATGAGATTTCATTTCTTTCAAGTTAATCATCATATACATAATAAATTTTTAAGGATAGTGCAATACTTGTAAAAATACTAAATTTGACAAAATATAAATCTTTTTCTTCCATGGACGTAGTTAAAAATTTTAGTTCTTAGGACAAATTTACAAGTAAATTATAGATTCATTTTGAAACTCATGATTATATAATTGACAATAATCTTATTATGGGACCTCGCAACATGTTTTATAATCAAGCTTAAATCAAATTCAAATAATTAAAATTTACATGCAGATGTTCTGCAGTGCCCAAAATCAGTACAAGTAAATTCCATGCATTTATTTAATGGTTAAATCATTATTTAAAATTTAAAAGTTATTTTAATGATGCATTATTTATTCAAATTTAATTATTTTAAATTATTCATGTTTATGTGATGCACGTTAAAAATGTTTTTCGAGTTTCATGTTTCAGGCGATTATTCGATGCGGGATCGAGGAGAAGAGACCGGCGACGATTTTGACAATTTTAAAAGATGGAATTTTATTTTTAATTAAGGATTTTAAATAATTTATTTAGTTTAGCATTTTAAAAGCCTAAATTATGTATTTAGTGATTTTAGAAATTTTAAAACTTTTAAAGTTAGTGAGTGTGCATCTTGTTATTTTTAATTAGAGGATTTGTAGATGAAACGTCTACCCTTTTTATTGCTTTAAAAGTACTAGAAAAATTTTTTTTCTCTAAATTTTCGGCCTTGATTATAAAATATCATCCCACTAGCATTTTAAAAATCAAGCGAAATAGTCATAAAAATGAAATCGTCTACTGTTTTACCATACTTAACAAGCAATAGTTTGAAAAGAATATATCATACTAAACCTCTCAAAAATCTCTAAAAAGCATAAATAAATAGCCTAAAAATCTTTAACTTAAATCATGAATCATAAACGTAAATGCGAAAAAATAGATGCGCTGGTCCTCGGGTTCTGTGCACCGACAGTCCAGCAAAATCACCCATCAAGTCCTCCCTCCAAACCACCTGCATCCATCACACCTAGTGAGTCTAAAGACTCAACACACCATAATCTTAATAACGAATAATACGTAATACAGTCAACATATAACAGTGATAAATAATTGTACTTAAAATATCATTTTCATGAGGGTGCATAAACTTCAAACATGAACATTTTCGAAAAATACTTTTTCATGACATGCAAACATAATCCTTAACCTTTTCCTTTTTCCTCATCATGACATAAAACCTTTAACATAAGCATGAAAATTTTCCTTTTCCTTTTTGTTGAATTCAGATCGTTAATTGTGACTTTCCTGACATGACATGAACATGAAAAATCGATGGATCCATCTACGTGAAACCACAGTACTGGGGGGCGGGGACATCAGCAACACTCTCACCGGTCAACTGAGCATTGACCTATCATGATTCGAATAGAAATACGATCGTCGGAGCTCCCTCTGGGGCCTTCTCCCATAAATGGTCTCCCTCTGGGGCCTTTCCCCCTCACGGTATTCCCATTCTTACCTTTAACCTCATAACCTCATAACCTCATATTCGTAATAATGGAAACACGATCGTCGGGCTCCCACTGGGACCATAACCCTCACGACGTCGCCAACATTAACGAATTAGTCACAATCACTTCACTTCCTTCAACATTTACATTCTCATCACTTTATAAAAATCATGCATAACATAACATTTTGTTTTTGAAACCAAGCATGCAACATGTCTTTTAAATGTCTTCCTTAAATCATAAAAATCCCTTAGACATTTAAAAATCATAATTAATCATGAACATCTCATAAACATTCAAAATAGTCATGATATCATAAAAATAGCATTTAGGGCACTGCCATGACGTTTACTAATTTTTAGGTGTAAAAAGACTGTTTTACCCCTAGACGTAAAATTTCACGTTTTTGACATTTTCTTAATTTTATTGACTCTAACATGTCCCAAATAATTATTTAAGCTTACATGAATTTTCCCATAATTTTATTTAGCCTAAATCTAGGACTTTTAATTTAATCTTCAAATAAGACGTATTACTGCGTTTTAATCTCGAATTAAACCAAACCTTAATATAAAATTCCCAAATTAAAAACTTAGACTTATAATAATTATTTGATCTTAAATACAAATTTTCATGATTTTATAAATCTTAAAACTAGGCTTTTCAATTAATTCGTTAATTAGCGTTTCGTACGGCGATTAAATCCCCAATAAATCCAAAACTCGTTATTTTGATCCCAAATATTAAACATAATATTTTTAAGATTTATTCTACCCTTCCAAGTCGTGAGCCACCCCCGTGAACCCATGGAATCAATTTTTACCTTTAAAATCTCGTTTTTGACACATTAACAAACCACCTGAGCCAACTCCCGATTTACTCGAGCCACGCCCGAGCCACCTCGAGCCAAAACCTAGCCAACCCATCTAGGGACCCTACTGTGCAAGCCCAGCTCAAAAAACAGCCCTGGCCCGCTCCCAAAACCTGCTGAAACTTGAGCCAATATTCTGCATGTGTGTGTGAGTGCTTTCCCGCTTGTGTTATATTTCCTAGTTGCCTAGGACTCTTCCAAACATCTAACCACTGACCACCCATACCAGCCCCTGCCCAGACCCTTGTGCACCCCCTTAGGACCCTTAGGACCTAGCCTAGCCCAGCCTTAAGCCCTTGGCCGAGCCCTCTCTTCTCCCTGCATGAGCAGCTCACCTGCGCTATTTTCCTTTGGGCTCTCGGGTGGAGTCCTAGCTTGCTAGGACTCCTCCCCAGCCCTTGATTTCGAGTCCTAGCATGGCTAGGACTCCTTCCTAGCCCCTATCCGAGACCCAGCTATGACCCAAGCTAGGCCATGCCTCAATTTTTCCCTTGTACCGATCACATGCTACAATATTAAACAATTGGTTCCAGCTTTGCCCTATTCACGTGTGCAGCATATTGGTGTGGTCTAGAACTCTCTATAACATGTAAAAACATCCCTTTTTAATTCCTAATCACGGCAGCCCCTTAGGTACATGAATTTCATGATTTTTGGATCAAAACCCATGCTTTAAAAATCACATAAGCTTGAAAAGCGAAAATATCTCCAAGTGCTCCTTGTTTTTCATGCAAAATAAATAATTATTATGGTGTGAAAGATGAGAAGAAGGGAGAAATATGGCGTGCATTTGCATTTTATACGCTCGAATAAACGTTGACGACGAAGAACGGGACGCAATATGATTTAAATAAAATATTAACTTTTAATAGGGTTTTGGGTGATTAAAAACTTTTAAATAGCTAATATAATTCGCTAATTAGGCTAGGCCTATTAAGCCACTTAAATTAAGCCCATTAGTCTCAAATATGATTTAAATAAAATATTAACAAAGTTTTTGTTAAAATAAATTTGTGAATTTATTAGCCGGGTTGCCAAAAAGCTCGTATTTTAGTTGAAAACCAACACCGATAAAATTTACATCCCGGCGTATAAAAACACCTTAAAACCTCTTATTTTCAAAAATATAAAAAGCCTCTCAATCATATTTTAAATAATTAAAAATAATTATTTAATAAAAAAATTTTACGTTTTTTCAGTCCTCGGTCCCCGTTCCTCGATCGTCACTTGAATATTCCTTAAAAATACAATTTTATGCATGATGATAATAAAATCATATTTAACATGTAAATATGCACAACATAATTAATTAATGCAATTAAAACAAATAATTAAAATGCAAGAGAATTTAATAATTGCATGAATGAGGTTTGCGTGAACCTTTAAATTTTCGGAACGTTACAGTAGAAGTTAGTGTTGATTAACTTTTATTTAACATTTTTAAGTTATTAATTTAGCCATTTAATTCCCCTCATTAACCACTAAACTCACACACTCACACTTTTAACACACACATATACACGCTAAACACACAACACACACATACACATTTCAATTGCACAATTTTAATAGAAAAACTTAGGGTTCTAAAAGGGAGAGTAGCCGCCCCATTCACTTTGGCGTTCCAGCAGATTTTCGTGAATTTTATTTAAAGAAAATCGTTGCACGATCGTCCCGGATCAATCCTCGCTTCCTTCCCGAGTCGGAGTCGTCGTTTCGGTAACGTTAAAGATCTAAAGGCATGTATATTCTTTCGTTTCTGCATCGATCTTGTCATAGTAATGATTTTTATGTTTATTGTATGAAAAACATGTGGATGTTATGAAGCAGTTTGAGCAAACATGGTTGGATCGTTTTCGAAATAATTTAAGATCTAAAACTCGAATTTTGCTGTCAAATTAATTACTGCGACTTTCAATCAACTTTTTGGAAAAACTTTCAACATATAAAACATAGAACTTTTTGATACCTTTGATTTGACAGTAAACTCGAAAATTTTGGATAAAAATTGAGTGAGTTGTGGTGTTTTTCGTGGGACTGCTCAAACTGCGTTTTCTGGAAAATTTTGTTATTGATGTATCCTTGAAGTTTAATTGTTGCAGGCTTCGTTGGGAACATTGGGTGACTACTGTTGTGTTTAAGCATGGTGAGTATGATGTGGGGTTGATGTTTGGTGTTTCGTCTCGGGTCGATAGACACTTGGTTACATTAGAAGTCGTAGAAAGTATTTTGATGTCAAAATTCATGTTTACGGATTATGTTGCATAGTTGTTGTGCGTCGTTGTTTTGGGGACATTTGTTTGAGTTGAATACTTGTCATAATGTCCTAAGATGAGTCTTGTTGCATCGGTTCGAGTCGTTTAAGCGTGACTTTTAAAATTGCATCAAAATGTGTTATTTTGGGTTGGTTGTGCGCAGGATTAGCGCCACAGCGCTCGCCAGGCACCGCGGCGCTGCCCTTGTGGCGCCGCATCGCTAGCCTTCGGCATTGCTAGCGCCGCGGCGCTAGTGCCTAGCGCCTAGCGGCACAGCACTGTCCAGCGCCTAGGCGCACGTCCATGACTTTTTAAAACACTATTTTAGGCTCATGTCTTCTATGTTTTGGGAAATTTTCACACATCATGTTAGGATTTGTTTCGGGAGTTGATGTCATGGCTTAGTACAATGATTAAAGGAAGTCTAGTGTCGAGCAATTTAGAACGTCATAAGAAAGTTGCCATTTTGGGTGGTGAGCACGATCATTATGTCTAAGTACGGAAATTAAGTGCTTGAACTCTTGTTAGTAAGTTGCAGCAGCGACCCTAAACGAGATCCAACGAATCCCTCAACGCCAAGTAAGTATGTTTGACGTGCAAAGAAAATATTTCAAGTTTTTGAGGTATGCTAAATGTCTTGTGACCAATTCATGTATGGGATTGGAAAGCGGTAAAGCATGACCAGGGACCAATCCACCCCGTTAAATCATGAACGAGTTTAGATAAGGATTAGAAAGCGTTAAAGCATGAACGGGTACCAATCCACCCGTTAAAGCATGAACGGGGATCTCATGTATGTGGCAGTGGATTCGTCCCTGTCAGCCCAATACAGTGGTTTAGTCTGATCAGGTGAATTATGTTATGAGTCACTTGCTTTGAAACATGCCTCTACGCTAAATGATGAAGTTATGTATGTTCAAGTATGCAAGCATGTTTAAGAAAAGTTTTATGACAATGGCACGTCTATGTATATATGTACGTATGTTCAAGCTTTTGATATGCAAGTTCAAGTTTCAGTATGTACTTCCAATTTTAAAGTTGCTTGTGATTTTATTACGTATTACTTGTTACTTCTAGTTTATACATGTTGAGTCTTTAGACTCACTAGACTTGATCGATGCAGGTGAGGATGATTTTGAGGAGACTAGGGGTGGGGACCAAGGAGCTGGCTTGGACTGAGCGGGAGACTAGACCCGAGGACCGCCCAAGTTTTTAAGTTTTTATGAAATGTCAAATACTCTGATTTCACGCTACTGGTTATGAGATTTCAAACTAATATTTTTTTCAAACTTTATTTTTAGATATTTTGTTTCAAGTACTTTTGGACGTACGGTTTACGTTATCGAAATTGAAGTTTGATTACTCTTTTAAGAAAATTTTAAATTTTTCCGCAAATTTCAAGTAGTAAAAAGTACGGTACGTTACATGTTCATATTTATGTTTACATTCTGATAAAATCTTTGAATTCCCCATGCTCCTATGCCTAGAGATACTAATGCAGTTACAATTTCAGCAACTGAGATCCAAAATCTATATGCGGTGGAGTTGGAGGTGGGGGTGGCAGGAGGGGCAGATGCCACGTCCAGCTTGGATGACGGGAAAACACAAGATCCATCACATGCGGTTTAAACATTAAACGTCATCTAAATTCCACAGTATAGCAAATTATTAAAATTAATAACAATAAAATCACTTGGATCTACTATTGATAGAAAACCAAGGCCCCTAAAGGTGCAATTATCTGGGGACAGATCCCTCTGAAAAATTGAATTGAAGAAGTACGAAGAACGTCTATAATCATCCCCTTCTAAAAAACATCGGCCATTCTGTTGGATATCAAAGCAAGAACTTTCTTTGCCATTGATGCATATATTTTGCAGTTCTAAGAGAACCGCCTATAGCGGGATAAGAGGCATTGTATTACACCAATGTGGCTCTCCTGCAATTGAGAAAGAATAAACTAATGGACGAAGAATAAACCAACAGTCCAAGAAGGTAATTGTACAAACCCATAAATTACCTGAAGTAGTATGCACATTCAAGATAACATTCTGCACAAGGAACACAATGAATAAAAATTTGCAAGATGCCATGGGAATCTTAAAAAAAATTCAAGTTCTGAAACAATATTAGCCTAGGAAAAACTAGTTTTGCATCATTTTGCCATATCTGGCCCCTGTGTGTAGGATGAGGGAGGAGAGAAGAGACTTCTCTTTTCTAAAAGAGAAAAATTTATCTAGTATTCTGCTCTTATGTTTTTTTTTTTAATATTACAAAGTTTGATTCAAGGTTATTATTAATAAAAAATCATCCTCCAACCCAAAAAAAAAATATCACAAGAAATCTTCGCAATCCCACTGCCTCATCTTGTTTCTTAAACAGAGTATATCTATCTATATCTATATTAATATAAATATATAAGTTTGATTTGTGAATTTACGTAAATGTCCTTATCTTCATTCTTCATTTAATAATAATTATTAATACATGTTTATTTTTTTGTTTGTTTTTCATTTATTCATTTAATAATAATCATTTAATAATAATCATTCATCTAATATTTAAATTGTGAATTTACATAAATGTCCTTATCTTCATTTAATAATAATCATTATATTAATGTTAATAATCATTATATGAATGTGAATTGTGAATTACGTAAATGTCCTTACCTTCATTCATCTATTCATTTAATAATAATCATTAATACATTTTATTTTTTTGTTTGCTTTTCATGTATTCATTAATGAAATTTAAAACATACATGTTTATTTTTTTGTTTGCTTCTCAGTATGTTATAAAACATTCTTTCTTCTTTCCCTAAATGTTTTTTTTATAGCAAAAATGACTAATGTTTGGTGTAAATCGAAACAATGAAACAGATCACTACACTTACAAACTACGCGACAACTGATTCTTAACCCACTATGTGAAGCCGCCAGAGCATTAAAAACATGGTACATATTTCTGAATTCATAACTCTTCGAATTTGTGAGTCATACATTTTCATGAAGTTGATCGAAGGATCTAAAATCTCTTCAATTTATTCATCTATGTGGATTTGGGGACGAACGAGGTGATGGTCGACTTTGTTTGAATGAATATGGTAGGGAATAATGTTTTTATTCTGTCGGATGGTCTGAATCATTAAGAGTCATGTTATCTGCCATTTTTTAGGTCGGAAAAGGCCATTTTCTGGTGAATTTGCAGTCGTTTATCGAGCGAAATTTTGACTTTCTAATTGGAATTTTCAGAGACAATTGAGACTGCAGGAAGATTACGCAAGGAGTTCACTCAGTTTCGGTTTTTACCGGTGATCATGTCTTTATTACGAGCTGCATGAAAATGACATACGTATTCCCGATATTTCTCATGTTTATTTTGGTCGAATTGCCATTGTCATATTCTCAATAATAAAAAGTACCGAACTTGATGGATGAAAACGTGTGGGATATCAAGGATTATCGACTCTTATATTATTATGATTTATGAGATGCAATAAGTAGAAATGTGGAAATTTGTTAACAATATCTCTGTTTTTAATTTCAAATTTTATGTTGAGTTTGATTGGTGTTCCCAAATCATTATATATGTGATAGGTAGAAACATCAAGCACACTTACAATTTCACATCGTTGTAAATTTTTCTTGCCTTATATTACAATATGTGCAATTTAGGCTCATGAGCACGGAGAGAGATCAGTTAGATTAAGTTGCTTTGTTGTGCTTGTTTTTGTGTGTTTTTTCCCTTTTGGTGGCTGAATGTTGACAGCGGATCAAGTATTCTGACTTAGCATAAAGCTTGAACTTGGAATTACCTTTATGCTCATTCTAAGCCCAATTTTCGGATTCAAACACATTGTGATGAAAGAAAGTCTAGAGTTCACTGTTAAATTGTTTTCGGAACGTGCTTTTGTCAAATTTTCTCGATTAGGTTGAACATTTTGTTGATATTTAAGCCATATACAACTATTTACAACCCAAAGTACCTAGACAAAGGGTACCAAAACAAACTGATAGCTTAGCAATAGTCTGCGAGGAAGTTTTGGGCATTTTGCTGTCAAAGGTGTGCATCCTATGAATTATTAAGTGCCAATTTCACCTGATCACAAAAGGTATTTAATTCTTGCCATCTTAGTTATATTTCTAAAATGGATTTTAAAATTTATATAATTATATTAGGAACTTCAGTGTGGTAATTGGTCTAAGCGTCCCTTGACAGAAGAGCAGAAGATATATGCAGCTGCAGATGCTCATTGTTTGGTTGACATATTTAATGTCTTCCAAGACAAGATTGTCAGAGAAGGTTTGATGTTCTTTATTTAGATGGCTAAATGATTAGATTTTAAAGGTCTCCTTTTAGTTTAGTTAAAGTTTTTCGGATTTAATTATTCTGGGTTGAAGAGCTTTGAGAATTCTGATGATTGTAGTCTGGTGGGAAGTACCAAATTCGTTGAAGCTTCAAATGTGGTCTGCACAACTATTCCAGAATTGTGTGGCAGCATAGAGAAAACTAAGGAGGTGTGAAAGGATCGGTTAAAAGGTGATAAGTGTTTAGAAGGGGGGTTGAATAAACACTCACGTATTTTGTATTCTTTTCGAATGTAGAGTTCAGTTTAGTGACAAACTGACCCTCGGTATCTCGTCAGTCGATAACAATCAGTTTATCTGAGAAAAACAGTTGCGGAAGTAAATTGACTGAGAGATAGAATAACTAACTGAAAGTAATAACTGAAATGAAAATGCACACGGTTTGTTTCTGGATGTTCGGAGAATAGGATAACTCCTACGTCACCCTTTCTATCACGAAGATAGGATTTCCACTAAAAGACTTTGATCGAATACAAAAGTTGTACTGACCCACTTCAGTTTGGAATTAACACTGCCAAAACTGAAACTCTTAGTTCACAAAGACTTTTACAGTGCGTGACTTGAATCTTACACGACTGAATGAATCTAACAAAGATTTCAAAGTGCTAACAAGCTCGTAAATGTAGCCTTGATTGCTACTGATATATCTGATCAGAGTGAGCTTTCGATGTTTGAATACGAGTTGTGATTTTAGCAGAGTAACATCAAGCTTTAATAGAATAGTAGTTCATGTTCTCTTCTTAGCTGCCCTCTTCACCTATTTATAGGCTTCCCTCTCAACGGTAATATTAAATAACATTTGAATCCATATATCCGTTGATTGCCACGTCAATATTCTCTGACATTCGTACACTGCAATCTCTGAAATGCGGCGTTCCACTACTAGTTGCAGTCTGTTGTACTATTTGTCGGTTGCCGTTCTCAACTGGTGACGTGTACAACTGAGAGATCAGCTGAAGTATAATAGCTTGAGTGTTTTCGGCTGAATATATCGACTGATAAGTTTACGATTGATCAGTTGTGTAGAGCCCAAAATCAGTATACGTAAAACACGTGCATTTATTTAAATTAAAAAAATATTTATTTAAGTTTAAAAGGAATTTTTAAATTATGGAGTATTTTATTCTATGACAATTAATATTTTATTTTCCCTTAATTGTGGTGCAACTTTTGTAAATTTAGGAATATTTTATGTATTTGTTTTCAAGCCCCGAGTAGTCTAAATTTTATTTGGACTACAACATATATCGAGTAATTAGTTTAAACCTAATCAATATATTTAAATTATTCCTAAATTACCCTAAATCCATTCCACTTGCCTCCAATTGCAAGACTTTGTCCAAGTCTTCTCCGGAAGAAAATTCATTCCCATCAATTCTCCTCCATTTCCCCTCATTTATTTCCCTTCTCTCCTCAAGTGTTCTCATTTCCATCTATTCTACCATTAGAGAATATCAAGAAGCTCCAAATTTCTTCCTCGTGTCCTGATTGTCGAGATTTGCGAGATTTCCTACGTTTCAAGACCAAAGGCATGTATATTCTTTCGTTTCTGCATCGATCTTGTCATAGTAAATATTTGGATGTTTATTGTATGAAAATCATGTATATGTTATGTAAGAGTTTGAGCAAATATGAATGGATCACTTTTGAAACGGTTTTTGGTTCTGAAAACTCGAATTTGCTGTCTTTTTAATTACTGTGATTTTTCGGTCGGTTTTCTGGAAAAACTTTCAACGTATTAAACGTATAACTTTTCAATACCTTCGATTTGATATAAAATTCGAAATATTTGGATAAGAAATAAGTGAGTTATGATTGTTTTCGTGGGACTGCTCAAACTGCGACTTTTATGAAAATGTGTTCTTGACATGTTCTTGAAGTTATTTGTTGCAGGCTTCGTTGGACATCGTCGGGCTTGTGTTACTGCATTTAGATATGTTATGGGATGTGTTTAGGTGTTATTTGGTGGTTCGTTTGGGTCGGGATTGGCTTGGGATGTAATAGGAGTCGTAAGAAGCGAAACGATGTCGAATTACAGATTATTGTGTATTGAAGTTGTTTGACGATGTTTGGGGTGTTTGTACGGGTTCAAATCAATGTAATAGCATCCTAGGATGAGTCTTGAGGTGTTGGTTCATGGTCCTTAGGCTTGGGTTGGAAGAATGAATCATTAAGGTAGTGAATTTCCACGTCCAGAGGCTACACGGATCCCTTCCCGGACCTCGACACGGAGTCCGTGTCCATTTTCCTTCAGAAATACGAAATTTTTGAGCCTACCCGGACCCATACCCGGACCCGTACAAGGGGTCCGTGTACCCCCTCTAAAAACAATTTTTTTAAATTATTTTTTTATTTCTTTTTTGATTTTCTTCGGGGTTCTATATCGTGGTTTAGTACGATGGTTTAAATTTATTTATGTAAAAATATAGGATTTGTTTTGGGGTTCTATATCATGGCTTAGTACGATTATTAAACAAGGTCAAGTCTCGAGTGATCTAGAATGTCATAAGCTATTTATTTACTTTAGTGCCAAGCACGAGTACCTACGTCTAAGCTATGAAAGATAAGTGTTTGAACTCATGTTAGTATGTTGCAGCAGCGGCCCCAAGCGAGATCCAACGAATCCCTCAATGCCAAGTAAGTATGTTCGACGTGCAAAAGAAAATATTTTAAGTTTTTGAGGTATGCTAAATGTCTCGTGACCAAATTATGAATGGGTTTGGAAGTCGGTGAACGTGGCCGAGGACCTCTCCACCCCGTTAAAGCATGAACGGGTTTAGATCATGATTGGGAAGCGTTAAAGCATGAACGGGGACCAATCCACACGTTAAAGCATGAACGGGGATCTCATGTATGTGACAGTGGATCTTCCCTGTCAGCCCAGTACTGTGGTTTAGTCTGATCAGGCGTATTTATGTATGGGTCACTTGCTTTGAAACATGCCTCTACGCAAAAATGATGAAGTTTATGAATGTTCAAGTATGTACAAGTATGCAAGCATGTTTAAGAAAAGTCTTATGATGATGGCACATCTATGTTTTTGTATGTATGCACAAGTTTCAAGTATGTTACGTTCAGGCTTTTAAGTATGCAAGTTCAAATTTCAAGTACGTACACTCTATTTTAAAGTTTCATGTGATTTTGTTATGTATTACTCGTTACTCCCGGTTTATACATGTTGAGTCTTTAGACTCACTAGACTTGATCGATGCAGGTGAAGATGCATTTGAGGAGACGAGGGGTGAGAACCAGTGAGCTGGCTTGGATGAGCGGGAGGCTAAACCCGAGGACCGCCCATGTTTTTATGAATACTTTTATGCATGTTGTTTCAAATACTATGATTTTTATGAAGTGTTTATGATGTTTAAACGATTATTACTTTTGGCAAATTTGGTTGTAGTTGTTTTTATTGCAAATGTTTTAGACGAGAAATTTATTTTAATGCAAATTTGAAAGTTTATTTTTTATTTAAGAAAATTTTTATTTTTCCGCAAATTTCAAGTAGTTTAAAAGTACGGTACGTTACAAGTCGGTTGACTGCTCATTCAGTTGCATAAATCAGTTGCGTTGGTATCAGTTGCCTTTAATATTAAGCACATTAATCATCAGTTAGGCAAGTGATAGTCGATTTGTCTTCTTATTTGATTCACGGCCTTCTCAAATATATATATTTTTTGTCTTCTTAAGAAAGTTCGCCATCAACCGTAGCAGTAATCTGCTAAAATCTAGCATGAATGAACCCTTTCGGAATTAATGTTGAATGGACGATTCCCGTAGTAGCGACGAGCGAAATGTCAATCCTCAGACAATATGGATTGGATTTGATCCACTGAATAAAAACATTAAACTAAAATGTGTGAGATCTTGTAGCACTTACCAATGAAATGACTTCCTCATCTATAAAAAAAAGAGATGCCCCCTAGTATTTTCTTTCTTACATATCCTAGGAAACCCATAAAGAAAAAAATATCAATAATCACTTAACTTTAGAGGTTGCAAACGTTACTGGAATCGGTTTCGAAAATAATACAATGGAATGAGAGTTTTTTATTTGCTTTATTTGAAGGTTTCCATAAAACCGAGAAATAGTATAAGCATCCTTTTACACCTCTGATAATTGTTAAGGCAGTTATTATTATTATCACTTTGTCTAATTCATTTTTGTACTTCATAGAAGTAAAAGGCTCACGGACTGATCCATATTATAACTTCAAACTGACGGAACCAATTAGACTTCCTCTCTTCATGACTTTTTTTGTCTAGTGTTTCGTTTCTTTTCTCTACTTTTGAAAATGATTCTTAACCGTTGGAGATCACGTGTACATGCATGCCTCAACATTGGATATGAGATTTCATTTCTTTCAAGTTAATCATCATATACATAATAAATTTTTAAGGATAGTGCAATACTTGTAAAAATACTAAATTTGACAAAATATAAATCTTTTTCTTCCATGGACGTAGTTAAAAATTTTAGTTCTTAGAACAAATTTACAAGTAAATTATAAATTCATTTTGAAACTCATGATCCTATAATTAACAATAATCTGATTATGGGACCTCACAACATGTTTTATAATCAAGCATAAATCAAATTCTAATAATTAAAATTTACATGCAGATGTTCATATTTATTTTTACATTCTGATAACATCTTTGAATTCCCCATGCTCCTATGCCTAGAGATACTAATGCGGTTACAATTTCAGCAACTGAGATCCAAAATGTATATGCGGTGGAGTTGGAGGTGTGGGTGGCAGGAGGGGCAGATGCCATGTCCAGCTTGGATGACGGGAAAACACAAGATCCATCACCTGCGTTTTAAACATTAAACATCATCTAAATTCCACCCTATAGCAAATTATTAAAAATAATAACAATAAACTTACTTGGATCTACTATTGATAGAAAACCAAGGCCCCCAAAGTTGCAATTATCAGGGGACGGATCCCTCTGATCCAAGTAAGTTTATTGTTATTATTTTTAATAATTTGCTACATGGTGGAATTTAGATGATGTTTTATGTTTAAAACGCAGGTGATGGATCTTATGTTTTCCCGTCATCCAAGCTGGACGTGGCATCTGCCCCTCCTGCCACCCACACCTCCAACTCCACCGCATATACATTTTGGATCTCAGTTGCTGAAATTGTAACCGCATTAGTATCTCTAGGCATAGGAGCATGGGGAATTCAAAGATGTTATTAGAATGTAAACATAAATATGAACATCTGCATGTATAATTATGAATTTTCGAAATTTTCAGTAGTGTTTCATGCATGCATAATTATGAATTTTCGAAAAAGATCTTGCAAAAAAACATTTAGCAGTATTTTAAGTAGTATATATTTCAATGACTAGACCCCCTAGGGACCTCTGAACGTGACCCAACAGCAGCCGACAGCCTGCCCCTTCAAGCCATCTAAAATCGAAACCCAAGTTCCTCTACAACCCTAAATTTTCGTTCAACCTTCTACCCTTCTTGTATAGCCCTTAGCCAAGCTTCTATGGACACTTAATCATGCTGAAAAACATCCTTTTTTGTAACCCTACCATGGCATCTCTTTTTTGCATCATTAACACGAATTTAAAAGCATGAAAACTTAGATTTAATTCAAAGATGTTCAATATTTCGATCCCATAAAATATTGATTCAAATGAAAGTCGTATAGTTATGTATTATCTTTGAAATGAATCAAAAATCATTTAATTCCATTAAGAATTGAAATATTTATGCATGTTTTCTTGGAACTACTCAGTTGCAGATCTCTGTCCACATATTTCATTAGTTGCAGCGTGTTCTAGTATATTCTGTGAATAATTAATTGAGATTCTGAATATTGATTCTGCTAGACAAAATTAGATATTTGAGTTATCTTTCATTTCCAATTGGTGGATACTGAATTGAGTCAATGATGAGTTAGATCTGAGTTTTATGCTATTAGGTGCCAAACTTTGAAAACGGTATCAGAGCATGTCTATTTTTGTGTGTGTGAGCATGTTGAGATGATCGAATTTTTTTTTGACTCAAGATCAAGCAACATTTATCCTTATTTCAGGCAGTTGATTTGACTAAAACCAATTTAGAATATACGGTACACTTTCTAATGAGTTTCATGATCTTACATTGAGTGGCAGACCTCATGATATCTATAGTATGTTCAAGACCTTATCTATGCAACTTGCATTGATATATGGATAAAGTAAATCCCATACCTGGATATAATCATAAACTACTATTAAAATAAATATTGTTTTTACATAAAAGTCAATAAAGTCAAGTTACAAGTTGTCTCGTTGGGCACCTACTCTAACATAGATGACTTGAAATCAAATATGAACGTATTACCGCCTGATACCTCAATCTCTACAGATATTTTCTATTCCTTCACCAGTTGTGCAATGTTATTAGGATCCATGTATTTTGTATGAGTTGTACGCCTAGAGTCAAGCAGACTGACACGAGCGAATAGTCCTTGCACAAAGCAAGAAGCCGCCTCACAGCTAGGTTTTCCATAGAAACCTTAGGCGAGAAAGATTTACTAAGTAGATCTTTAAAAGTACTAGTTTAATGATTTTAAAAACGATTACAAGAATCACCTTGTTTTATTTAAGCTTATAAATTCTATGTACGATAAGAAGTCGAACATCTGATTGAACGGTGTATTCGGACTGTATTAATTTGTAAAAAACCGTATAATTCTTCTATTAATTTTTTTATAATTCTTTAAAAAGCATTGCCCTAATAATTTATTAATTGTATGTTTTCAATTAGTTAAACTAATTAAATATCTGTTTACATATTTCAAAAAAAAATTATACGAGAAAAAACAATATGAAATATTCAAACCAAACTAATTGATTGAATCTGATAGACTTAATTTAATTGCGGTGATGATAGTTAAAACCAGTAGATCTAGTTAAGTGAAACCAGAAGACTATATAAAAACAGAAGTTCTCTTGACGCCTTAACTAAGCAGTACTCTTCGAGTACTTATAAGTTTAGAAAAACAGAAGCAGAACTTGACTCACTGCTAGAAACATAACCTATCCTTGATATATTAAATGTTACCGTTACTTTACCAAGTATGAGTATTAAATGCTTCATTAATGCTGAACAAAGTCATTTAATACGCATTACCTATTTTAATATGTAACAAGACTGATTGTTCCGAAGCCTTTTTGCAGGAACTATTTTTGGCAATAAAGTTGTTTCTATCAGAAGTCAAAGAAGCCGTTTTGATTATAGACGTTTGATTCAAGTTATCTATTTTGATTCAAGTTATCTATTTTGATTCAAGTTATCTATATATATAGATCAAACCCATTTAATGAATAACGCTGATTTTTTATCAAGAAACATATTATCTATCCAACGTTACTTTGAGCAACCGCGAACCAATCATTATCTTCAAGCTCAATTTGTAGAAAAGCAGTACACGCTTAATATCTTACATCTGATCTTTGGAGATCATTTTGTACTGCTGTTTCTTCACCTCTTCTAGTAAAACGCCTTACGATATTCTTTTATAGAAGAGTCTGTAAACTGGAAAAAAAGTCTTTTCCAGAACCTTGTCTTATTGAATCATATTGTGTTGAGTTACTAAGAGTTTCAATAGGCAAAGGACAAGTTCTGCTGAAGTGGGTGTGTACGAGTGTTGTACTGTAAAATCCAAAGTCTTTCAGTGATACCTTCTGGAAACAGAAGAAGGGGAGACGTAGAAGATTTTATCTTCGAACTTCCAGAAACAACTACTGTTGTATTGACTACTGTTATTAGTGTTTTTCACCCTACTCCATTGGATTGCTTCCGCTCTTATTATTGTAATCTGCTGGACGTAATTTTGAACAAGAACAGCCACAATCTCTAACAGGATTCTAGCACCCTTTGCAAAATCTATCGATAAAGGAAAGAATTTATTCACCCCCTGTCTAAACTCTACATCGATCCCCAACAAGTGGTATCAAAGCAGATTTTTCTTGTTCTGAAAA
Organism: Primulina tabacum; assembly: GCF_025594145.1. Taxonomy (NCBI): domain Eukaryota; kingdom Viridiplantae; phylum Streptophyta; class Magnoliopsida; order Lamiales; family Gesneriaceae; genus Primulina; species Primulina tabacum. The sequence continues at coordinate 18,314,495 of NC_134550.1, forward strand.
ATTTACAACAGTTATGGCACATTTTAGCAAGGTTCCCATGTTCTCAAAAGTAGACTTTGATGATTGGAAGATCCGGATGCAAGCCCACCTTGTAGATCAAGATGATGACATGTGGTATGTCATCACAGATGGTCCATTAAAGATTTTAAAGCATAATACAGCTATTGATGTTAATAATGGTGCGCCGCAAATGGTTGAAAAACCAAAAAGCGAATTGACTGGTGAATATAAAAAGAAAGCAAATCTCGACAACGTCGCGAATGACATTCTTTATAAAACTCTTGATAAGAACACATTCAACAAAATCAAGATGTGCTCCACTGCGAAAGAAATTTGGGAAAAGCTCATTCAAATATGTGAATATAATGAGCAGACAAAGGAAAATAAACTGTCTGTAGCAATGCAGAAGTTTGAAAATTTGAAAATGAAAGATGGAGAAACTCTAAATGAGTTTGATGAATGGTTCAGCAGCCTGGTTAATGAACTAGCAGCTCTTGGTAAAGAGCATGGAAACAGAGAAATAGCACTCAAGGTGATGAGAGCTTTACCCAGGGAATGGGACGTCAAAACAATGGCTATGAGAGTCTCTAAAGATCTAAACAAGTTGGAGCTACATGACTTGTTTTCTGACTTGAAGGCCTATGAGTTCGAATTGGAAGTAAGAAGTGGAGAAGAGCCCTCAACAAATCTACCAACCAAGGCTCTTGTAGCTGCTGCTGCTACTAATTCCACTACTGCTGCTGCTATAGTTGTTCCACAAGCAGTACCTGCTACCATTATTGAGAGCACTTCTGAAAAGGCTGCAGAAGAGATCAGCAATGATGCTATGTCTCTCTTTGTGAAGAAATTCTCCAGATTTATGAAAAAGAATCACCGAGCTTACCAAAGTCCTAATCGGAATTTCAAGAAGGATTCACAACCTGGTGATATGGCGTGCTTTAACTGTGGAAAGATCGATCACTTTATTGCTGATTGTCCAAAGCCCAAGAAGGATGACCTGAAGAAGAAGGAATACAAAAGGAATGACGAGAAATTCAGAAGAGACCGCAAAGCAATGATTGTTGAGAAAAGCAAGTCTAAATGGGCGGATTCTAGTTCTGAGTCTTCTGACTCAGAAAGTCATTCTAGCGAAAGTGATGTAGAAGAGATCAAGTGTCTTATGGCGGATATTGAACCAACCTCGACATCTGGAGAGGCACTTGACTTTGACTCTGACGAATTTACACGGACTGATTTGATTAGAGCACTGCATGACATGGTGGAAGAGTACTCAAGACTTTCTCAGTCATTCGAGGAAGTTAAGACTGAAAATCAAAACTTTAAAAATCAAGTCAGTAAATTCACTTGTTTACAAGAGAATAGCTGCAATGATTTAAAAATTGAGATAAGTAAGTTAAGAACTGAGAATAACAGGGTTAATGCAAATTACTAGACGATGAAGTCTGAGAATCAGAAGTTATCTATTGTGGTAAATGCATGGAACAAGTCTTTTGTTTCTTTAGAGAAGATGCATAAGTTGCAGAAGCAATCCGGTGACAGAAGTGGTCTCGGATTCAGCAATAATGAAAGCACTTCTGAAACTAGTACCAAGCCAGAACTAGATAAAGGCAAAGGGAAATTCATTCACTTTGTCAAATCAAGTGTGGTATATGAACCTGAAGTACCAACTGTTCAAGTTGAAAGGAATGTAAATCAGATGAACAGAAGAAAGCATTATGGTCTGGGTTATGTTTAACCTAAGTGGAGAGTTCACCAGAGTGCTGAATCTAGTAGAGGATTCAACTCAGGAAAAAAACCCTCTATGATGGTTAAAAACTACTAGTACTATAATTCTAGACCTGTTCAGAAGAGATACAGGTCAGACAACACAAATAGAAGGGAAGAACAACATTCCAATATGCATAATATTATAAATAACAGACCTTCTGTTGCACACACCTGTTTGGACACCTGAAGTACAAGGTCACCAAGAATTGTACAAATGTGGGTTCCTAAAGGACTGATAAGGCTTGGATCCAAATAGATTTGGGTACCAGATACTAAAATCTGTGTTTGAAGGAACAACAGAGGAAAATCAAAATCAGCAGCTCCACATGGTATCTGGATAGTGGATGCTCCAGACACATGACTGAACAGAAAAATCTGCTATCAGAAGTAATGAGTTGTACTGGACCAAAGATAACTTTTGGGGACAACTCAAAAGGTAAAATCATGGGTAAGGGTAAGATTATCCATGGTAACATAACTATCAATGATCTACTACTGGTTGAGAATCATTGTTATAATTTGATTAGCATTAGTCAACTAGGTGATATTGGTTATTCTGTAACTTTTCAGAAGCACACATGCATAGTTAAAGATTCAACGGAGTCTACTGTATTAACTGGAAATAGAGAAGGCAACACCTACAAAGTTTCATGGAACTTAGATCATGCTACTGTTCCTACATGTTTAGTTGCTTCTCTTCCTGATAAGCATTCGCTCTGGCACAAGAGATTGAATGACCTGAATTTCAAGTCAATCAATAATCTCAAGAAGCAGAACTTTGTTGATGGACTGCCCGATATTAACTTTGTTAAGAATCATGTATGTTCTGCATATCAACTTGGAAAGCAGGTGAGATCTAGCTTCAAGAATAAAGGTAGTAAATCAACTTCAAGGTGTATGGAATATTGCATATGGACCTGTTTGGTCCAATCCCTATCATGAGCTTAAGGGGAATGAAGTATACACTTGTTGTTATTGATGACTTTTTTAGATTTACATGGGTAATATTTCTTACTGGAAAAGAACAAACCAGTAGTCTCCTGATCAAGGTTTTGAAAAAGATTCAAAATGAAAAATCTATTTCCATCATTAAAATCAGAAGTGATCGGGGTACTGAGTTTACTAACAAGATTCTTGAGTTGTACTTAGATGAACAGGGTATTCATCATGAATATTCAGCTGCCAGAACGCCTCAACAAAATGGAGTGGCTGAGAGGAGAAACAGAACTCTTAAGGATGCTGCTAGAACAATGCTAGCAGATGCAGACATCTCTCAGCGTTTCTGGGCATAAGTAATCAACACAGCCTGCTACACACAAAACAGAACCATGATCAACAAAAGGCACAATCAGACTCCATATGAAGTATGGGAAGGGAGTAAGCCTAACGTATCTTATTTTCATGTATTTGGTTGCAGATGCTTTCTTCACAACAACGGTAAAAATTATTTATTTGCATTTGATTCAAAATCAGATGCTGGACTATTTCTTGGTTATTCAACAGTAAGCAAAGCTTTTAGAATTTTCAACAATAGAATTCTTAATGTTGAAGAATCTATTCATGTTGTCTTTGATGAGGATAGCAGTGCTCCTGGAATCTCTAACGTATCAAATCTAAGTAACATGTTAGACAGGATTCATCTAGAACTGGATAGTAAAGATGATGCACAACCTAGAGTTAAAGATGCTCAAAATCCAGAACCAGACATTCCTCTGGTAGAACCATTTGTTCAGACACAAGATTTATCAGAAACTGAAGTGAACATTCCAGAACCTGCTACTGCTCCAGCTGAGCCCAATTCAAATACATCAAACCAGGAAGTAATCTCGTTAAACCCTTTTGTTTGGAGGAAATCACATCCTCCATCCTTGGTTATTTGTAATCCTGCAACTCCATTAAGAACTAGAAGGCAAATGATTAATGAATATATGCATGCTTCCTTTATCTCCCAAGATGAACCAAAGAAAATTGAAGAAGATCTTCTGGATCCTAGTTGGATAGAAGCTATGCAAGAAGAGCTGAATCAATTTAAGAGAAATGAAGTGTTGTTTCTTGTACCCAGACCATCTCATCAAGCCGTTATTGAAACTCGGTGGGTATTCAGGAACAAACTAAATGAAGAAGGCACTATGGTCAAAAATAAAGCAAGATTGGTAGCTCAAGGTTTTAGACAAGAAGAAAGAATAGACTACGATGAAACCTTTGCACCAGTAGCAAAGCTTGAATCCATCAGAATATTCTTTGCCTTTTTTGCTTTCAAAAATATCAAGGTTTATCAAATGGATGTGAAAAGCGCATTCCTAAATGGTCTACTGCAAGAAGAAGTCTACGTTGAACAACCTCGAGGTTTTATCGATCATTTCTCACCTCATCATGTATTTAAATTACATAAAGCCCTGTACGGTTTAAAACAGCCACCTAGAGCATGGTATGACACCCTCTCACAATTCCTTGTCAATCATGATTTTACAATCGACACAGTAGATAAGACTCTATTTACCCTAGTTAAGAATAAGCACATTTTGTTAGTACAGATTTATGTTGATGACATAATTTTTGGGTCAACTAACCCCAAATTATGTGCAAATTTTGCTAAGTTAATGCAGGATCAGTTTGAAATGAGCATGATGGGAGAATTAACATTCTTCCTAGGACTGCAGATCAAGAAACTTGACAATGGAACATTCATAAATCAAGCTAAGTACACCAAGGAGCTACTGAAAAATTTTGGCATGGAAGCATGCTCTACTGCTTCCACTCCAATGAGCTCATCTACTAAACTTGATAAGGATCATAGTGGAACTCCAGTAGAGGTAACTCAGTATCGTGGTCTTATTTGTTCTCTGTTATATTTTACTGCCAGTAGACCTGATATTATATTTGTTGTTTGCATTTGTGCAAGATTTCAATCTAACCCTAAGCAATCACATTACATTGCTGCCAAACGTATTTGAAGTACTTAAAGGGAACTCAAAATGTCGGCTTATGGTATCCCAATGATTCATCTTTTAATCTTATTTGATATTCAGATGCTGATTATACAGGTTGCAAGCTAGACAAGAAAAGCACAAGTGGTTTTTGTTAATTCCTTGGTGATAGTCTGATCTCCTGGTTTAGTAAAAAGCAGACTTCCATAGCTACGTCTACTGCAGAAGCAGAATACCTCGCTGCTGGAAGCTGCTGTTCTCAAATACTATAAATACAACAACAGCTTAAAGACTATGGAGTTCATGCTTCTGAATCACCTATCTTCTGTGACAATACCAGTGCCATTGTAATTACGCAAAATCCAGTACATCATTCCAGAAAAAAGCACATCGACATTAGACATCTTTTTATTAGAGATCATGTGCAGAAGAAGAACATTCGTCTGGAATACGTTTCTACTGATTTACAAGCAGCAGATATCTTTACAAAACATCTGCCTGAGAATAAGTTTTCTTATTTCCGTAATATACTCAGCTTAATTGATTTATCTTGATTATTTTGGTAAAATCAGTTATATGTTATTCTACTAACATTGATTTATTTGCAGAAGAGTAAAGAGACAACTTGTGACAACTATTGTTATTTTTATTTAGAATGTAATCGGAACTAGGTTACACTATCTAATTCATTTCCTACAGAATCTTTCCACTCAGAAATCTAGTTATTCAACTCTTGACTCCTAGTCCTTTTAAAGGATTCTGCACTGGAAATCTTTTCTAGCTGATGTCATTCCTTCCAGAGCTTCAAGTGTAGCAGAACTCTATCAGTAGCAAGTTCAGACACATGATCAACTTCAAACTCCCGTTTGTACTTTCTTGTTGTTGCTCTTTGTGCAGTAGTAGAAGCCAAACCATTTTGATACACATTCTGAAGATCCTGCACCTTGAACCATGAAGACATGACCTTTATCCAGATATATTCTTCAATGGTCTTCTTCAAATCTTCCAGATGAGGAAGTCTCTCTGGTGTTATCAAGACATGAGTACTGCTACAGGCATCCGAATTGCTTGAGTCCGACATATCGAATTGTTATTTCTATAACATTTGTTGTTATCTTATTTATAGACATGTTGCATTTAATGTTGAAGAAGTTGAAGAGTCTCAAGTCAACCGAACCATTCTACTGGTTTACACAAACTGAGTTTTACTTATCCATTGTTTATTTATTAAATCAATAAAAGCAGTAGATAAACAAAGACATGATAAAGTAAGATTTTTCATTCATAAAACCAGAAGCATTACATAATGTTTATCTACTATTAAATCAATAAAAGCAGTAGATAAACAAAGACATGATAAAGTAAGATTTTTCATTCATAAAACCAGAAGCATTACATAATGTTTATCTACTACATTTGTTGATATCAGCAGCTTGAAGTACTTCAGTGCAAAGTACTTCAGCAGGAACCTATCTAAGGACTGCTGGGAACCCCTCTCCTTGAATGATTGTGGTTGTGGAAGAGGTGATTCCACAGCCTAGTCCTAATAATTTCGAACAATCTTACTGATTTTTCATATTATAAACTAGGAATTTTCTTCCCAGCCCTCATATCTTAAAAAAAGATGTCTTCAAACATCTTCTTACGAGACGCTGAAAGTTGCTTCTGGAAATCCTCTGCTGATTCAGACTCTAGAGAAGACTCCGAGAGATTACTTGTTCTACCCATTTGATTTGAAAAAAGTAAATGACTTAGTGTGTGAACTTGCAGGCACTTATATAGAATCTTGAAGAGATGAAGAGACGGCTATCTGACTACTCGAATACCAAGAATCATCTGTCACTTCCCCAGATTATGTATCTTCACATTTATTAGTTGCATTAATTTAGGGGGAACAGCATCGTTTTCAGACTATCACTTTCGTACTTTGTCAGAAGCAGAAAAGGTGTTTCTCTTTTCGATAAAACAATGTGTCTACTGGTTTTGTATCCAAGTGCTGGAAATATTTCAGCACCTTATGACTTCCAGTAGATATTATCATAAAACGACAAACCCTCTTCTGGTTATTTTCAGTAACGAATTGGACAGCCAGCTCTTTTTGTATTACTTTTCAAATTTTTAAATCATTAGTTTTTCTCTGACATCCTCTGTTTAACTTTTCAAATACTCAACCGCAAACATATTGACACGTGTCCTTATGTTTCACTGATGGCTGTACACTTTTTGATTATTAACCGCCCCTTTCATTTCTTTTCACTTTTTTTACGTTTCCAGAATCTTGCCTACTAGCTACTGATTTTTCTTGATCATCTCTCTTACAGATCTTATCTCAAATTCGTCTTGTTTACAGAAATGACCGGAGCTTATACTTTGAACGCTTATCAAGTTAACTTTGCTTCCGTCCTAAATATCAAGGATGAACAACTTGTTAAAATGTTTCAATCTATTGAGAAATCCGGACTCAGAAAATTTTTGGAAGCACCTGCCGTTATTTACAAAACTCCTCTTTTGGATTTCTATGCCAAGGCAACCATACAAGAAGGAAAAATCACATATTCTCAAGGGAACGCATCTATCTCCATCGACAGTGTCCTATTGAGATCAACTTTCTTCCTACCTTGTTCTGGTATTTCTGAATTTTCTAGCATTTCTAAGGAAGAAATGTCTACTGCTCTACTTGGTTTCTCAGCTTTTGGAGAGGAACTTTCTCCATCCTGTTTTAAGAAACTTTTGAAGATGGAATTTCAAGTGCTCGCTGACATTGTAGCAAAAGCACTACTGGTGAAGGCCGGAACGTTTGATCGGCTGACCAAAGAAAAGGTTCGGGTGATGATTGCCATCACTTCTGAGTACAAAGTGGATTGGAGTTCTTTCTTGGTTCGAGTAATGAAGGATATGGTGCTACGGAAAAGTTCTGGTTTTGTTGTTCAAATCAGCACAATGCTCAACGATGCTGGCTTTGCTTTTACTACTGATCAGAACTCCTACGTCACAATGGCTGATGCAGACAACGTGCTTGCACTAAGGCCAAAGCCAACTGTCACTGAATTTATTTCCATGGAAAAGGAGATTGGAGATGCACAAACTGAGGCTCAAGAACCTCAGAAGAAGATAAAGAGAAAGAGAGTGGTTATCTCCACGGATTATGATAAAATAGTCTCTGAGGAGTCTGCTGCTCCTATTCGAGCATCTGTCCCTGCCACCCCTACCAAAAAAAGCCCGCACTCTCCTGCGTATTAAGAAAACAGCGAAAATTACTGATCTAGATGTTGTCCTATTGCGACAAGTATTTCCAGAAGCCGTGTATTCTGTACCAGAAGTCACCTCTGTCTCTAAACCAGCTGTTGTCCCTGCCGCCACCACTTCTTCTGTTCCTATTCTCAAACCCTCATCTGGAGTGGTCATTTGTTAATCTACTGCGGGGTCTTCTGCTTTTCGAACCATTTTGATTGTCGTATCTTCAATTAAAGGCAAAGGTAAAATCGTTGAAGAATCACCGGTTGACGCCGTCAAATCATTTGTTTCAACTGGCGTTGATCTTCATCTGGAAGATATTGAGATTTTTGCCAATGAAGAAATTATCTTCTTTGATGACTGGCACAAGGTTCGAGTATATCATCCTCTTACCTTCTTCAGGACAAAAGGTGATTTCGGAAAAATGGTCAGAAATGAGGAAAAAGTGTTTGCACTTGCCAAAACTGAGAATGTGATCGAAGCGATGAAACGCCGAGGTTTCATTCATGAGCAGCTTAAGCGACAAAAACTGGAATCAGTTTTAAAGACTCTTCAGTCTAAATTTGATGCCAAGATTCCAACTGCTGCTCAGGATCAGAACGTGATCCATATTCTCTCTGAACGATTGAGATTGATGAATGAGCAACTTCTTGCTCAAGAACAGGCGTTTTGTGAGCCCGTTCAATATACAATAGGCTTTGTTCCAGAACTTGCTCAGAATAAGCCAGTTGAGGAAAGAACCATGGCTTCTCCAAAAGCTAAAGTTTCAAGTACTCCTGTCTCTCCCAAATTGCCTACTCACTCTTCTTCTCTCGTCTCTGTCCGTGAACTGGCTTCAGTGGATGAATTCATTCAATCCATTGTTGTTGATATCTCCGCTACACCAAAAGCAGCCCTTGCTGATGACATGATCCAACCGGTAACTTCTCCAGCAGCTCAACATTTAGCAGAATCAGATGCTACCAAATCTCTGTCACTACCGAATTTGGAAATCTTCTCTTGTGAACATCGAAGAGAAATGGTAGCTATCTTGACTGATCAAAATACAGTTGCTGAGCAGTCAGGAGGCCATCGAAGCCATGCAACCAGAAGAAAGACAATTTCCTTGATCCTCTGCTGCTGCTGATAGATCTTCTACTGAACAGATTACTGCTAACTCTGCTGGTCCATCAGATCCCACTACTTCTACTGCCTTAATTTTTCTTCCTACTGAGTCACCTACTCGCACTGCTCACATTGCGCATCGAGCTGAAATATCTGCGCGCATGCTTGCTAAAAGTCCATCCTCCGATGAAGAACATTTTGATCTTGAATTTGAGATTGATTCACTTAAACGGAACATTGAAAGAATCTCAAAGATCATCAAAAAGATGTCTTTTTAACATGCTGGTGAAGTCAACGCCACCAAATTCTTCCAAGATCGCATAACGAGTAATGTCATTAAAACGGCAGAATCGTTAGTTAAGCTTGAGGTTGAATCTGAACTCTTCAGGAAGAATGTCTTGACCAATCACGCCAACATAGTTCTGGGACAATCCGATGTTCTACGAACAGTTGCTGATCATGAGTCATCTCTTCGATCGATTTCGACTAAAATGGAGGCTACTAATTTGAAACTGGAATCCATTGACACCAAGATTGAGTCCCAATCTCAGTCTATTCAGATTATGAATGATCGTGTTTCGAATCAAGTCTCATTTTTGGAAATGATGAATGATAGCATTATCAGTCTGTCAGGCCGAATGGATGAAGTGCTAACTCGCCTTGATGCCAAAAATGGGGAAGCAGTAAGCAGAACAGAAGTAATAATAGAGGAAGGTAGATCGGAAAGACATCATCTAGCAGAATCATCCCTCAGAAGCCAGGAACCTTAGGATGACGATGACGCACTTTTCAGAGACATTGAAACTGATGATTAATTTTTTCTTTTATCTCTGATTTACTGTTTACTTACCCTTCAGTTTATAATTGTTTTCTTTTGTGATTTAACTGTTATCTTCTTACTCACTTCTAGGTTTTGGCATCACCGCAAAGGGAAAATTTGATAGACTTAATTTAATTGCGGTGATGATAGTCAAAACCAGTAGATCTAGTTAAGTGAAACAAGAAGACTATATAAAAACAGAAGTTCTCTTGACGCCTTAACTAAGCAGTACTCTTCGAGTACTTATCAGTTTAGAAAAACAGAAGCAGAACTTGACTCACTACTAGAAACAGAACCTATCCTTGATATATTAAATGTTACCGTTGCTTTATCAAGTACGAGTATTAAATGCTTCATTAATGCTGAACAAAATCATTAATACGCATTACCTATTTTAGTATGTAACAAGACTGATTGTTCCGAAGCCATTTTGCAGAAACTATTTTTGGCAATAAAGCTGTTTCTATCAGAAGTTAAAGAAGCCGTTTTGATTATAGACGTTGGATTCAAATTATCTATATATATGGATCAAACCCATTTAATGAATAACGCTGATTTTTTATTAAGAAACATATTATCTATCCAACATTACTTTGAGCAACAGCGAACCAATCGTTATCTTCAAGCTCAATTTGTAGAAAAGCAGTACACGCTTAATATCTTACATCTGATCTTTGGAGATTATTTTGTACTGCTGTTTCTTCACCTCTTCTAGTAAAACGCCTTACGATATTCTTTTGAAGAAGAGTCTGTAAACTGGAAAAGAGTCTTTTCCAGAACCTTGTCTTATTGAATCATATTGTGTTGAGTTACTAAGAGTTTCAGTAGGCAGAGGATAAGTCCTGCTGAAGTGGGTGTGTATGAGTGTTGTACTGTAAAATCCAAAGTCTTTCAGTGATACCTTCTGGAAACAGAAGAATGGGAGACGTAGAACATTTTATCTTCAAACTTCCAGAAACAACTACTGTTGTATTGCCTACTGTTATTATTGTTTTTCACCCTACTCCATTGGATTGTTTCCGCACTTATTATTGTAATCTGCTGGACGTAATTTTGAACAAGAACAGCTACAATCTCTAACAGGATTCTAGCACCTTGCAAAATCTATCGATAAAGGAAAGAGTTTATTCACCCCTTCCCCCCTCAAAACTCTACATCGATCCTCAACACAATCCAAGTTAATTGATTTAATTTCGATTGATCTTATTCATATTAATTAAATGTCGTCTAAAAACCATATGAAAATTTTCGATAAGCAAAATTAATGATTCCATTTCGAATTTTTTTTTTTGCAAAATAAATTAGATACAAAGACGTTGGAATAAATTAAGTGTGAATTAGTTCTCCTATTCAAACATAATTTGAATTGAAAATAAAGATGCTTAGATAAAAAAAAACTGGTCAATGTATTTCTGGAAAATAATAAACAATTATTTAGCAAGTGAATCAAATTAAGTTTGAGGCACGCATTGAAATCAAATCTTCACGCTTTCATATAATTTATAGAATCAACAAGTCACAATCTCATATACATGAGCTCTCGATTCCTACACCTTGCTTGTTCAACAAACTATAATATTTTGATGGCCGTTTTCAATATTGAGGAAGGAAATTAAAGACATTATTTTGGCTTAATAACATTAATTAAAGTCTTTAACAAATAAAGAATTAATTATAAGGTCTAGTTTAATTTCTTTAGTTGTCTAAATAATCGTTAAATAATCGAGATATAGGAGTGAGTAAAATATCAATTCTACTGAAATAATATACCGATACAAATTAATTTGAAATTTTGGTTCTATTAGTACGAAAGTTCAATTTTAATTATGAACCAAAAATACATTTCAAGTATGGTTTAAAATGTTAGAATTATTGTATATCTTAATTAAACCAATTAAAGTCCCAAAATGAGCATTATATGTATTGTTCGAACTTTTTAGTTTTTGTGATGTGCTTCATTTTACGATTTAGGAAAACCAGTAGGACATTTGTAGAACAACAGACTTTAATAGTACACTAGGCTTCAAGAAAACAGAATCAGTAGTCTTGACTTCTTTAGAACAATAAACTTCGGTAGACTAGAAAAGAAATACTTCCAGTAGCTCGTATCTGTTTGGGTACTAAGTGTATTACACTTCATTTAATAAAGAATATGAGACCATTTATTCCTCACAACCATTTTTGATATAAAACAAATAACAAGTTTATTTTTAGATACATGTATACTTAACCATGAAAGCAGTTTTTATTCAAACATTAGATATCTCCTACAAAAAAGCTTCAAGATGATAACAAAAAGTCTCCCGAACTCTAAATATCTTTGTTAATCATCTCTCTAAGTTTTTCAAGCATACTAAAAAATCAAAGAAAACCAACAGGCGCTCAAGTGTGCATTTGATCCAGAAGATGATTTGTGATGCTGATGTTCACACTCATTTATTGTATTCTTTGTTACATAAGTCTGAAATAATTGTAATATGTAGAAAAGGTATTTACCATAATCAATATTTATTACATTGTTGAGTTGTAATACTAGAAGTTTCAGTAGACAAGGTAAACCTACTGAAATGGATTTGTACTAGGTGTGCTAATTAGTGTTTTCTACTATTACATTCTGGAAACCGAAGAAAAGGTGATGTAGAAGGGTTTGTCCTTCAAACTTCCAGAAACAAGTCTTGTGTTATCTGTTCTACTACTTTTTGTTTTCTCAAGTGTTGTGCACTATTTCGTACTTTTCAAGTAGTTTGTTGCAGTTGCAAGTAATGAGACTAGCTTTTGACTCCTTAAAAAAGTTTGAAGCACACTTTTTAGAAGCAGAACAATGAAAAGTTTGAGTAATTTATTCAACCTTCTTCTAAACTACTCCACCGATCCTAAAATGATAAGCACCCACTTGCATCATTTTACGTCATTTTTTAAACAAATATTACAACCAATATAAACAATTTACAATTCAATAATAATTAAATGTCTAAATTGTGCATTCTTTTTTCATCGAGTAGTTCTTCTAGCTTAATATCTTCCACTAAGGAGCAAAGGATTTCTTCTTTCTTGTTGTCTTCTAATTCTTCTAAAAATTTATAGTACATTCTTGTATAAAAATAAAAATCTTTAGGAGCATCTATGTAGAAATCTGGAAAATGATCAACGCATGATTATAGGCTCATTATGTATATTTTGTAATTCTGGTTCATAAAATATAATCGGTAGTGTTCCTTTATTTTTTCAATGAATTTATGTCATCTTCATTTTTAACAATGATTTCTGAAACTAATCCTAAATCTAATAAGGAATTTATACTTATTTTTTCTTCCTTATTATTTTGAATTTATACTTATTTTTTCTTCCTTATTATTTATCTGGACGAAAAAATCTCTGAAGGCTGAAAAGTATATTTGATTAGAAATGATGTAGAATTGAAGTTGACAAATCCTTATATTTGAATTTCGTTCATTAGCTGTGACTTTCATATCATCGTATTAGGCGATGGATCCATCTACGTGTAATCCGGTACCCGGTGGCGGGGATATCAGCGACAATATTACCCATCCACCGAGCCTTTGCCTTACATATCATCGTATTAATGTATTCCTATAAGTCAAAATGTAATGCCCGAATTTCAAAAAATATATTTTTAAAAAAATCAAATAAATTTATTGTTCATTGGGTTACTATTCAAACGCTGCGGTGCTAGAATAATGGCCCCTAGGCGCTAACAGTTCGGGATTTTTGGCACTGAGGCGCTAGAAAGTGGCGGTGCGGCACTAACAGATGCGAAAATTGATTTTTTAAGCACACTTTGACTTCCACCATTCATCCTCCAATTATTTATCCTCCTCCATCGAAACTTTTCTCTCCTCTCCATTTTCGAGTTTATTTTTCAATATAAGGGAGATTTGCTCAAGAAAATTATGAAATGAAGGTAGATTTGTGATCCTCTCATCACGGGCTTCACAAGGATGTAAATTTTTTCCGATTTTTGCTTCAAGTTTGGAAATGGGTTGAAATTTAGAATTGATATTTGAGTTGATATTTGAGATATTAAGATATTGAAGATGTTGTATTTGAGTTGATTTGAATTTAAAAAGGATATGAGAATGGTTTCTTGTTTATGTGCAAAGAACGGTTTTCATACCTTCTGTATTTCGAGTATATGGGACAGTTGTGTTTGGATGTTGGAGTTATAGTCTTCATCAAACTTGTAGACAATCGAGTTAGCTTCGATTAGGTTCAAGAATCACTCAGTTCCATGAAGAAATGAAAGGGATATGCTATATTTACTAAACCTGGTCTAGAATCCCGAGTTTGTGTACATGCCTTCTGTTTATTCGAATTCTGGGATTTATTGGTTGGGATTCTGGATTTGATGTTCAAATGAAAGTTATATAACATTGTCTTGTCTTCGAAATGATATAAAATGGGCTTGATTCCATTGAGTATTGAGGGAGTTATGCTCTAAATACTAAACTATGTCAGATTTGTACTGATGCAGAATTTCGAAAATTATGTTGTATGTTTCATATTATGAACCACTGAGTAAAATGACTTTATTTGACAAAAGTTTGTGAATACGAATTGTTGGGCATTGAGTTTTCTTGCATATCCAATTTACAGATCTTGATTTGAAGCTGTACCGAATTAATTATGAATTTTGTATGAAAATTGCTCTGTGTTGATAAGTAATCCGATTTCTTGATTTATGAATTGAAGATTCGGTTGATGTATTGACTTGGGTTGACTCAAGATTATTTACTTTAAGTTGGTTTATAGAGAATCGAGTAGACAGCGAGAGTTCAAGACTTCTCAACCATATATTTTGATCTCTTGTTTGTAATATTCGAAAGGTATGTTACGGTCGGTAACATACGAGGTAAAAGTATCATTTTTAATATAAATTGAAATTCGATGGCTTGATGAATTACTTGTGATTTGTTGATGATTGATCTTTTGAGATGAGCTTATTATGATATTGACTTGATGAGATGGAAATGCATCATTACATTGCATATTGAGCCACTTTTCGATTCAGATTTGATATGGCGGAGGTCGCCTTGATTTATTGATTTTTTGGATGTATGGGACTATAGTTGAGTTGGCATAGTGTATGCGAAGGTCGCTGCTATAGCCTGAACACTCTCTATAGGCGCACCATAGTCCTGGGATTGTAGAACACAGCACCCCACCCCGAGCGGATGAGTCGGTGGATGTTGTTGGGGGATTCTCTTTCCTTGGGTACCCTATGACCAGATGATTCGCTTGATCTTGAGATTTATTGATAGCCCACAGCTTCTGATTATGCATTGCATTATATTGCATCTTTATGAATTTATATGAACTATTTTGAAAATTAAATTCACATATGTTATTGATTGTATCATACTAGGTTTATACTCATCGGCACGTCGGTTACCTCTTGTTTTCATGTGCTTGACAGTAGGTGAGGCGAGGCTTGGGATGCCAGAGTCCAGCTTCAGGTGAGGAGATACGAGTTAGAGTGGGATTCTCAGATCTTAGGAGCTATTTGATGATGTTTGGATTGCTTTGGTTCACTATTTTATTTTGGCATGTTAAAATTTATATTTCAAACATTTGTGACCTTTAAATTATTTTGACGATGTTTATGCGAACCACAAATTATGTATTTTACTCAATCATTTGGTCTGTTATAATTTTAATTATTAGTATTAGATGTCGGACCCGGGGCCCCACACACAACCAACTTCATTCCTTCAAAAATATGTTTCGTAATCATCACTTAATAAAACATGCATATATATAAACTTTTCTTTAAAATCAAGCACGCAACGTAACTTTTCGTATGTACATAAAAATTCGTATCCATAATATCATGAACGTTTAAAACATGCAAAATCGTGTTTAAGGCGCTGCCAATACTGCTAACTCTACCCGAAGATGACCACAACTAAATCATAATTCAAGGGTTCCTAATCAAGCTTCGCATGACCTAATCCAACCCTCACTAAGCTCGGTCATAACGACGTACCAATACCCAAATGAACCAATGGTGCTTAAACTATGAGTTCCTCAAACCCTGGACCAGCACCTAGGCATTGACACAGTGGCACTGCGGCGCTTGGTTAGCACCTAGGCTCCCGGTGTCAGCGCTGCCTAATTCGAAGCACAGGCGATGCGGAGCCTAAAGGGCAGTGCCGCGGCGCTAACCCTGTGATAGAAAATTCCCAAACACTTCAATGACAACATCTACCCTACTCTCAACCTACCCCAAGCTAGCCTCGAACCAACACTTCCTAGCCCACCTTTGGACCCTTCCTAGACCAATCTAACCAAGAACCCTAGCCCATGCACGCTGCAACAACCCGAGAATCACCCCAAAGAACTAAAACCGAGACCAACCTAAACAAACCCCTTTGATCGACTCCAAGACCACCACCAGCTGTTCATAGCCCTCTCCCAGCCCTGTCACAGACCCAAGAGGGTCAACTTTTTGGCTACAATTGAGCCATGCATGGCTGCAACTCCCTAACCTCTCCATCTAGCCATAGCCGAGACATACGCCCAAGGAAACCGATCGGATATCACAAAATATCAAACTCCGACAATTTCAAGCCCCATGACGCCTTATTTCTTGACATATGCAGCCCCCTAGGACCCTTACTCGGCAGCCCCTTGCACATGGTAAACAAAAACGTGAGTTGTACACAAGATAAATGCATGTTCATGTCAAAACCTTTGCAAAAATGATGCTATATGATAGACCAATGAAATTTCACGCAAAAACTTATACAACAGCATATAAATGGTGTAACTTATGAGAAAATGATGATACAAGACGTGCCTTAACGTGTAAGTGCTCGAAAACTCGAAGATATGCGCGTCGGGCTAGCACCAGAGGAGCGGGGAGGAAGCTTTCTTGAAAACTATGGAGGCAATCGAGGGTTGCTGCTATTTTTCTCTCGAAGACGGAAGTTGTTGAATGGGGGAGGGGGCGGCTGCTGCTAGGCTTAGGGTTAGGGTTGAGTTTGTTTAAGTAGAAAATTAACACACTAATGGGCGCTAATTAAAATTTAAAAAGATTTTGGGCCCATTAAGCACTAAAATAAATCAATCAAGCCCAATAGCACTCTCGAAAAATATTTCGTTTAGGTACATTTTGAAAATATTGTCTGAACCCTCAACAAGTCTTCTGAATCGTTAAAATTTGCGTACCGGTTTAAAATACGGCCCGACAAGTAAAATACTCAACCAAGGCCCATTTTTGAAATTCTCCCTCAAATACACCTTATATTAAATAATTAAAAATAAATATTCAATAAAAAATATTTTTCCTGATTATCCCCGATCTCCGTTACTCGTTCGAGCCCGAAATGCAATTTCAAACCCTAATGCATGAAACTTAAACAGCCAATGAAATAAACACTTAATCATGCAATAAAATGCATAAAATCATTAAACACATATTTAAATAAAACTCTAAATTGCATGCAGTCAGGTTAATTAGTTCGAATTTTCTAGACCTTACATTCTTGGTCTCAGTTTTTTATTGGAATTAAATAGACTAGGTTTGTCTATTTCAAAATCTTGGATCTTTTTAAGAAGGTCCAAGTTAATAAGGTTCACCTTAAGGACTGCTTCTGTTTCTTGTAATTTTTTCATCAGTTCCTTAATTTTATCAGACGTTAATGATTTAGAATCATTTAGTCTTTTAAATGGTTACAAACACTAGTAGAATTTCCTTGATTTACTTCGCATATTCAATGAAGTAATAGGTATATAATTGCCGAAGTAGACGCATGTGAAGTAATAGGTAATCATTTTACTTCGCATTATCACCGAAGTCGTATCCAAGAAATTAGCGAAGTCTTTGGTCGAAATTAGATTGATGCTGAAGTAAAACAACGTCTTCTACCTCGTCGATTTCGTAAAGTGCAGAAGTAATAGCTTATATATAACTGCATAGTTTACATTGAATGACGAAGTAAATGTGTTGTATAACTTCACAGTTATGTATTTTGTGAAGTAATTGATGCTAATGACTTCGCTATTATGGAACTAAATCCTAATTAGCGACGGTTTTTGTGGGATAGACCGTCATTAATTTGAGACGGTGTTACATACCGTCGCTAATTAGCCACAGTTTATATAAAAGCTGTCGCTAATTAGCGACCTATTAAATTATACCGTCGCTAATTAGCGACCGTTAATCACAAAACTGTCGCTAATTAGCGACAGACTATCTCAAAACCGTTGCTAATTAGCGACAGAATATTTCAAAATCGTCGCTAATGTGCGACAGTATCTAAAAAACCGTCGCAAATTATATTTTTTTAAAAAAAAATTATTTTTATAATTTAATAAAAAATATTTAATTTTATAATTTCTTATACATATTTTAAATAATCTCCTCAACTAATCTTAATATTAAATTTTTAAATAATCTATAAAATGATTTAACTTGCGATAAAATAAACGAACAACAAAATTAAATTTTTGATCATAAATTAAAAATTGAAGCTAAAAAATTTATCCAGAGTGAAATTAAAATCGTTCAAGAGAGAAAAATAGACCGAAAATGTGAAGCGGTGCGGAGGAAAATGGAAGAGGATGGGAATATTTATAGGCAATTTGTGAAGGTGTAGAAACCGTCGCTATTAGCGAAGGTTATTGTGGGGACCCGGACGCTAATCATCTTTGGGATTTAATTATCAATTCAGATAAACAGGGTCTAAAAATTTTTCTTTTTACAATGTAAGTGTGGAACGTAATGGAATTTAACTAGTATACATCTCAGTATAAAAGTACAATAATCATTCAAACTAGTCTAAGGTTCAACTACTAATTTCAAGTATTAAACCAAGTCTACAATAAGTCCGGAATCTCCACTCTAAACTCGTCTTCTCTCATCATCTTCTTGACCCCGATCCTGTCCCACCTGTTGTCATGCACACATACAAAACAAGACAACAGCCGGATACTCCGGTTAGAATAAATCCCAGTATAAATAATGTATACATGCAGTCAACTGAATTAACATAAAAGCATGAATTATATCTGATTACATGTAGCATAATCAAACAACATGTATCAATACCAGTCTGTAAATAAAACATGAATCGTAATCTACGAAACATAAATTAATACAAATCTGTAAATCAAGTTCTAGTCTCGATATCTAGACTCGACTATCTCTCATTCTAATCTAGGGATCCCGGTTTAATTTAGACTTTGGTATGCTGTATCGAATGTCTACAATAGACGTTGATCTACATCTAAGCTCATCGATACACCGAAAGTCTAGAGTCTACGCGATTCTGACAAAGACTCGGCGATTCTGCCCTAGCTAGGCTGATCTGCCCTAGACTCAAACTCTGGCTCTGCTATAATTCAATAGACTAAACATATCAATCTGATAATCTGCAAATATCAATGCAATAAAGTAAAATATGTGATTTTGAAAAACTCAAGTCAAACCTAACTCGAGTTGTGCAATCCCGAATCAACATTTATTTATACCTTTCTCTTCACGATCTGATGAAGACGAAGTCTTGTATGTCAATCTGTCCATACTCAGTCTGGCAATGACAATTGCACAATTACAATATCAGTATATAACTCAATTCAAAATCTGTTCTGATCAATACTCAAATCAGTATATAATCTGATCCATATCTGAACAAGGTACAATCTAATTCATATCAATGATATCACGATACAATCGAAATCATTACTGAATCTGATCAATCTAAATCAATTGATGTTTCGACGGCATAACGATACAGTCTTGATAACCCCGTCAATCTCAACATCACAGATATAATATCATAATTCATAATCAGTGTCAATACAATTCATAATCTGAACAATAACACCACTTTGATATAGAATCTCAACTAAATCAACTCTGAAATTCATAATAATTGTATAACCAGTCTATTCTTTACTCTGACTTAAATTATACAATGTCTACTGTAGCAGAAACATCATATCTGATTCGTATTCAATTCTGACAATATCATAAATTCAAATCATGTCTAAACGTAACAAAACTTACGTCCAGTTGTAGCTGTCGTCGCTAGGAACTCGGTACTATACTCAGATTCAAAATCAGACGGGCGGATTAAAGTAAAAAGGCGTAAGGATTTGGAGCTTCCCTTCCTCGGTTCTCTCCATTTCTCCTTCTGAATCCATTTGTGTAATGTGTATATATATATATATATATATATACACGTTGCACTCCAAGAGACCAAATGTCGATTTTTCGTGATGCATGCCTGGCGCATATGCGCGCCAGAGTCCCGCGCATATGCGCCGAACATTCTGACCAAACTTACCGCAAGTCGCGCATATGCGCGACGTCCTTCCGCGCATGTGCGCGACATTCTCTGCACTTGAGTCGTACCGATACACCTCCTCGCGCATATGCGCGCCCTATCTCGCGCATATGCGCGAGGTCCTCTGCCTTCGCCATGAGCTACTCGCGCATATGCGCGTCTTTCTTCGCGCATGTGCGCGCAAGGTTCTGTCTACCTCGCGCATGTGCGCCCATCACGTCGCACATGTGCGCGAGGACTCTTTCTTGCTCCTCATTTTGATTTTCTTTCGTCTTTCCCGGTCCGATCCGTTCCGTCTATAATCATATCAATTATCACCAATAGATTATAATACTTATCGCCAAATCCTTTTAGATTAACCGGATAAATTTCTCGGACCTTACATTTCTCCCCTTTTAAGATATGATTTCGTCCTCGAAATCACAGACAATCAAATCAGATAAGGAAGGAATGTATAATAGAGGTTACTTCAGAAAATTCATTCTATCAAACCATTCTGATAAAATTACTTGCAATTACTGGCTATACAACATCCGTATATACCAATCAACAGTTCATACCAAATCAATATCATCAGCTGTTATCAAATTTAATTTCAAATGTCACCGTATATCATTCCCATTCAGCGAAAATCTGCAGTTCTCACTGTACAATACCTTGACTAAAGCTATTTTGATATTCATCTAATAGCTATTATTGTACAATAATTCATAAGGTGACAAAACATCAGGTCACTAGTGCTAAAATCCAGCACTACAGTTCTTGGATATCCTCCAGTATCTAGGTAGTTCATTCCAACTATCCGTCAATCTATAAACCATAGATAAAATCATGCTATACATTCTGCCAAAAGCACAAAATCAAGCAAAATCACAATCTGATATACTCTACTTCGGCATTCTAGTTATTCTGACCACTTTTCTAACATCGATCTGTGTCATTTGGTCATGTTGGTACGTTATCTGGTACAAACTAATAAATATAGATTGAACAATCTGTCAATCACAATCATATTACATCACAATCTGGAAAGTATTGCAGTGATCTCATTACAAAATTCATCGAAGTATACTCCCCATGTCTAGTCAGCAATATACAAATTCTGTAATAAATCTTTTGATTTCTATCTTTCTGTCTTCATTTATTGGCGATTCAGACATTTCAGTACAAGTTCTGCCAACATTTCAGTACCAATTCTGTCACAACTGATTTAATCTGTCTATATCAAAACTATCTGTTCGAATTATCATATACTTTATGTTACCTGAACGACTACTGAATCCATTTCTGTGTGCTTCTGACCCTATCTGTCATTTCCAATTCAAACTATTGGGTATAAACAATCAGTTAATAATATAAATTAAAGAAAAATACCTACCTTGTATTCGGTTCTGATTATCGATATCAAATTCTGTTGTACAATTCTGAAACATTTGACATTACAAGATAATCATTTTCATACAGTAAAAATCACATATCTGTCACCCTGATCGATGCTCTGCTCTGATTATCGAAATTAAGTTCTGGACATTCTAGTTAAATCTCTGAACTGCCGTAATTCTTGAATTCAGTTCTGATTCGGTTTGAATAATCTGTATCAAACACTGACTCAGAATAACCGTACTATCAAATCAGATTCGGAATATCAATAATCTATACTGATCTAGAAGCTAACAATTCTCAAGCAGTTCAAAACATACTCGGATAATATAATCTGCCCACTCTGACAAAATAAATTCTCTGATATTTCTGATATCGGTATCGTTCTCAGTCACTGATCATAATTTTAACTGTGTCAAGAACAATCGGCATACTAACTTCAGATATCGCATACTCTGAATACAATCTGTTTCAAGCAGAATTCATATCTGAAAAATTTCTGTATACAATAATCACATTTCTCATAATATCCCATTCAATCTTCAGTTATTCGATTCAATCAATCAGATGCTACGAATATATCAAAATATCATAGATACAACGAGCATGAAATCATCAGAATATCTCTGAACATACTGAAACATGTCAAAGAGAAACACTAAATCAGATGTAACTCCTGGTCGGTACTCTTCTACTGATCTTTTAATTCTTTCAATTCATTCAGTGTCATTCTGGACATTTAATATCATTCTGTACTGAATTCTAAAACAATAAACAGTACCTGGTCTCAATTCAATTCTGAAATCTATCTTTCTGATATAAAGCAATTCTGAAATCTTATCTAGGCAAATATCTGCCAACTCGTACACTACTGGCAAATCTGCCAATGCTAGGCTCGATTTCAGTACATCTACTGAATACATAAGGATACCATCTGTTCCTTTCTGTATCGATCGAGTCATAGAAAACACACAGATATCAAAGGAATTCTAAATCTAGAATCCTTACCGTGAAATCTCTATTCATAAGCCATATCTGGTCTGAATCTTATATTCTCCTAAAAGGAATCTATAATAGTTCTGTACTTGTTCAGCATATTAATGTCAATAATGCAATCAAATCAGAAAACACAAGTATATCATAATTTAACTCGATCTCATTCTCATCTTACTGTAGTATACAATATATCACAGAAATCTCTGATATCAATTTTTCTTTCCCAGAAGGTACAAAAATTAATACTACAGCAATACAGACCCAACAGGTACCGTATATATCAATGCAACTCAGTCAAAGACAATCGTAAGAAATGCATTAATATATATCAATACATATGCAATATAATCATAAAAGAACAGTACCTGCCACTATATCATCAAGTGCCTCTTGGGTCTGTTCCTCGGTCACTACCACCAGATGGTCCAGCTCCCTGAAATCTGCGGGAATCTCTCTGGGGACAAACTCTAGCAAAGTGTCCCGGCTGTCGGCAGATAAGACAACTACCAGTCACTCCCTGGCATTGCTCTGTGCAATGTCTCCCTCCGCAAATCCTGCAATACACTCCAGTATAACTTGGGCTGGAACCACTGGAGCTAGTTGAACAGCTCAGTCCGCTCCTTAACTTCTTGAATGGTTTCTTTCGAGCTTTTAGCAAATCTTGCTTTCCACTCGTACTGCCGCGATCAAATCAGAGAGGGGATTGCTGTGTCTGGGGTTGCATCGCACACACCCTTTTTAGTTGTCTAATCAGACTCGCCTCTGTTCTCTTCGCTTTACTCAAGGCATCAGCAAAATGATAAGGTCGCTGCATATTCATCAATGCAACTATCTCCGAGTTCAATCCTCTGATGAACTGATCCGCTACAGCTTCATCATTTCCAATTACATGAGGAGCAAAACGCAGTAGAGTAGAGGATTTCGCAACATATTCTTCAATATTCAGTTGGCCTTGTCTCAAATTCTCAAACTTTACTCTTTTATCTTCCCGGTACGAAACTGAGAAAAATCTTCGATAAAATTCTGTTCTGAATATTTCCCACGAAATCACTGTACCTCTCTGTTCTAGCATTCTTTTACTTGTAGTCCACCAACTCCTGGCAGCTTCTCGTAACTGGTGGAATATCAATTTAATTCTCTGCTCATCTGAATAATCAAGTAAATCAAACAGTATTTCTATGTCATCAAACCAGTTCTCACACTCTTCAGACGTCTCGGTACCACTCATGATCGGCGGCTGAAATACCTGAAATTCTTTCAACTGTATCTCCATCTGAGTTTCTGAGACATCTATCTGTTCAGTCGAAGTACTACCCCTTTCTGGAATTCTCCGTGGAGGTATATCTGCTTATCAAAACATTAGTACTCAAATACTACAAATCTGTTCCAATCTTTCTCTGATCATCTTACTGCTGATCATGAATCAGATCTGATTCATACTCAATAATACATAATACCAACTCAAATCAGATAATCAGGTAACCATGTATTTCAAAGCAGTAAAGCATAATGTCATGCTAGCATACGCAATTTCGTTCAACATTAAAATAATTCTCATGCTAGCAATCACATGTAAGGAAAGAAAACTCAATCTACCCCGCTCATTCTCTTCTATCTCAATCTAAAGGATCTATCGCTCTGATACCACCTGTTGTGGGGACCCGGACGCTAATCATCTTCTTAATCATCTTTGGGATTTAATTATCAATTCAGATAAACAGGGTCTAAAAATTTTTCTTTTTACAATGTAAGTTCGGAACGTAATGGAATTTAACTAGTATACATCTCAGTATAAAAGTACAATAATCATTCAAACTAGTCAAAGGTTCAACTACTAATTTCAAGTATTAAACCAAGTCTACAATAAGTCCGGAATCTCCACTCTAAACTCGTCTTCTCTCATCATCTTCTTGACCCCGATCCTGTCCCACATGTTGTCATGCACACATACAAAACAAGAAAACAGCCGGATACTCCGGTTAGAATAAATCCCAGTATAAATAATGTATACATTCAGTTAACTGAATTAACATAAAAGCATGAATTATATCTTATTACATGTAGCATAATCAAACAACATGTATCAATACCAGTCTGTAAATAAAACATGAATCGTAATCTACGAAACATAAATTTATACAAATCTGTAAATCAAGTTCTAGTCTCGATATCTAAGACTCGACTCATCTCTCATTCTAATCTAGGGATCCCGGTTTAATTTAGACTTTGGTATGCTGTATCGAATGTCTACAATAGACGTCGATCTACATCTAAGCTCATCGATACACCGAAAGTCTAGAGTCTATGCGGTTCTGACAAAGACTCGGCGATTCTTCCCTAGCTAGGCTGATCTGCCCTAGACTCAAACTCTGGCTCTGCTATAATTCAATAGACTAAACATATCAATCTGATAATCTGCAAATATCAATGCAATAAAGTAAAATATGTGATTTTGAAAAACTCAAGTCAAACCTAGCTCGAGTTGTGCAATCCCGAATCAACATTTATTTATACCTTTCTCTTCACGATCTGATGAAGACGAAGTCTTGTATGTTAATCTGTCCATACTCAGTCTGGCAATGACAATTGCACAATTACAATATCAGTATATAACTCAATTCAAAATCTGTTCTGATCAATACTCAAATCAGTATATAATCTGATCCATATCTGAACAAGGTACAATCTAATTCATATCAATGATATCACGATACAATCGAAATCATTACTGAATTTGATCAATCTAAATCAACTGATGTTTCGACGGCATAACGATACAGTCTTGATAACCCCGTCAATCTCAACATCACAGATATAATATCAGAATTCATAATCAGTGTCATACAATTCATAATCTGAACAATAACACCACTCTGATATAGAATCTCAACTAAATCAACTCTGAAATTCATAATAATTGTATAACCAGTCTATTCTTTAATTTGACTTCAATTATACAATGTCTACTGTAGCAGAAACATCATATCTGATTCGTATTCAATTCTGACAATATCATAAATTCAAATCATGTCTAAACGTAACAAAACTTACGTCCAGTTGTAGCTGTCGTCGCTAGGAACTCGGTACTATACTCAGATTCAAAATCAGACGGGCGGATTAAAGTAAAAAGGCGTAAGGATTTGGAGCTTCCCTTCCTCGGTTCTCTCCCTTTCTCCTTCTGAATCCATTTGTGTAATGTATATATATATATATATATACACGTTGCACTCCAAGAGACCAAATGTCGATTTTTCGTGATGCATGCCTGGCGCATTTGCGCGCCAGAGTCCCGCGCATATGCGCCGAACATTCTGTCCGAACTTACCGCAAGTCGCGCATATGCGCGACGTCCTTCTGCGCATATGCGCGACATTCTCTGGACTCGAGTCGTACCGATACACCTCCTCGCGCATATGCGCGCCCTATCTCGCGCATATGCGCGAGGTCCTCTACCTTCGCCATGAGCTACTCGCGCATATGCGCGTCTTTCTTCGCACATGTGCGCGCAAGGTTCTGTCTACCTCGCGCATGTGCGCCCATCACGTCGCGCATGTGCGCGAGGACTCTTTCTTGCTCCTCATTTTGATTTTCTTTCGTCTTTCCCGGTCCGATCCATTCCGTCTATAATCATATCAATTATCACCAATAGATTATAATACTTATCGCCAAATCCTTTTAGATTAACCGGATAAATTTCTCGGGCCTTACAGTTATATTTAAACTGTCGCTATTAGCGACAGTTTTTGCACGGTCGCCGATTCATTTAGCGACGGATTGTATTAAACCGTTGCTATTGAGCGATGGTTTACTAAACTGTCGCTATTAGCGACAGTTAATGCACTGTCGCCGATTCATTTAGCGACGGATTGAGCGACGGTTGATTAATTCCGTCGCTATATGAATCGGTGATGGTGCAAAAACTGTCGCTAATAGCGACAGTTTTAGCAAAACCGTGGCTAATGAGCGACTGTTTTGCCGAAACCGTCGCTGATACACCAACATTCATGTTTCAAATTTTTAAATGGCTTTGTTTTTTGTTTGTAAATATTTTATCTTTTGTTATTTCACAATTTATATTTAATTACGAAGTAGTAGATTTAAAAGACTTCATTTTTTGTGTTGTAGTGAATTAATTAATAGAGAACGACTTCGCAATTATTGAGTTGTGGTGAAGTAATTCTTTCTTTAACTTCGACACAATTTTAATATGACGAGTTATTTTATATTTTATTACTTCATCACTTAAGGGAAATTAATTAAAATTATGGTTCATTTTTTACTTCACTAAATTTAAGTTTCAAATATTTTTTTAACTTTCACTTCATTAAAAATATTTTGTCGAAGTAAAAAGATACAAAAAATTAGAAGTGAAGCCCGTGTTTTTTAAATTGTGAAGTAAAAAATAATGTTTTACTTCGCCGCTGTTATTACCGAAGTTGATTGATATATACTACTTCATAATTAATCATTGCCGAAGTAACTAGTGGCGAAGTAAAAGCCAAAAATTCTACTAATAAAAATTGAATATCAGTTTTAAAATGAAACGTGTGCTACTCGTTTCTTAACACATGCTAGAAATTTTATTTTTTTTCCTCAAACCTCACTTAGCATTCGGCTGAACCATAAAATATTTTGACATCATTTTAAAATAACTCAACCAACTATAATTTGAAAACCAAAGGAAATAGCATAAAATCATCCAACATTTTACTAAACCTAAAAATAACATTTGAAAAGTATAGCTCATACTATAACCTTTCAAAAACAACTCATAAATAAATCGTCGTAAAAATCCTTTACATAAATCATAAACTAGTGCGGAAACTAGCGTCGGTCCTCGTGTTATGTGCACCTCCAATCTAGTCAGATCATCCATCAAGACCTCCATTAACATTACTATCATAATCACCTACATCCATCACACCTAGTGAGTCTAAAAACTCAACACACCATAATCTTGATAACAACATAATACGTATACAAATCACATACAACCGTGAAAAAATACTTATACTTAAAATATCGTTTTCATGAAGATGCATAAACTTTAAACATGAACATTTTCGTAAATATTTCATAAGGCATAAACCTTAATTAAAACCATTATCATAATGATGCATCATCTTTTAAAATAAACATTTTCATAAACTTTTTCATATCATCAGAAACATATCCTTATTCATCATATTCATATTCATATTCATATCATCATCAACATATACGTATTCCTTTTTCCTTTCGTTGAATTCAGATCGTTAATTGTGACTTTCGTGTTCATCTACGTCTATGTGTTGGGCGATGGATCCATCTACATGTAACAACAGTACTGGGCGGCGAGGACACCAGCAACACTCTCACCGATCAATTGTGCCCTGGCCTTACGTATTAATATATCATCGTATACATACACATATTTGTATCCACGGAAATACGATCTTCGGTCTCCCACTGGGACCATAACCCTCACGATATCTCCAACATATCATCGTATTAGTCACGATTACTTCACTTCCTTCAACGTTTCATATTATCATCACTTTATAAAATTTAAACATGCATATAACGTTTTTCTTTTAAACCAAGCATGCAACATATCTTTTAACGTTATCGTTTACTCATAAAAATCCATAAGCATTTTAAAATAAACATTTTAACATATAAAAATCCATAAGCATTTTAAAATAAACATTTTAGCATATTAAATCATACAAACATCCATAAACATTTAAAATAATCATATTAGCATATAAAACAGCATTCAGGACACTGCCATGACGTTTACTAATTTCTAGGTGTAAAATGACTGTTTTACCCCTGGACGTAAAATTTCCCGTTATTGAACTTTTCTTAATTTCATTGACTCTAACATGTCCCAAATAATTATTTAAGCTTACATGAATTTTTTCATATTTTTAGTTAGCTTAAATCAAGGACTTTTAAATTAATCTTTAAATAAGACGTATTACTGCGTTTTAATCCCGAATTAAACCAAAATTTCATATAAAATTCCCAAATTAAAAACTTAGACTTTTAATAATTATTTGAGATTAAATATAATTTTCCATAATTTTATAAAGATTAAAAATATGCTTTTCAATTAATTCTTTAATTAACGTTTCGTGCGGCGATTAAATCTCGGATAAATCCAAAACTCAATATTTTGATCCCAAAACTTAAACATAGCATTTTTATTATTTATTCTACCCTTCCAAGTCATGAGCCACACCCGTGGACCCATGGATTCAATTTTAGTCTTATTATTTTCGTTTTTGACACCTTATCAAACACACCGAGCCATCTCCCAAAATACTCGAGCCACGCCCGAGCCACCTCAGGCCAAACCCAAGCCAACCCATCTATGAACCCTACTGATCAGCCCCAATCCCAAGAACCATCCCATGACCTGCGTTAAAGCCCCTGAACCCTGGACCCAATTGCATGCGTGTGTGCGTGTGGGGTGTTCTTGATGTATTGGGACTCCTAGCCGCCTAGGACTCTACCAGCCCTTAACCACCGAGCACCCATGACCTTTACTGACTCCTGACTAGTCATGAGCCACCCCCACCCCGAATCCCTGAACCAAGCAGCAAGATGCTGTACATGGAAAGCACCTGCGCGTTCCTCCCTTGATGCCATCCTCATGTTTTCTGCTTTTGGCTCGAGCCACGTTGAGCCCAGCCACTCCAGCCCCTGGCCCAACCCCTGCCCATCACCCTAGGGCCATTATGGACCACTATCCCAGCCCCAAACCGAGCCACAGCCCTGGAACTCTCGGCCACGCCCTTGCACGCTCGGGAAGAGTCCTTGCTCAAGTGGATTCTTCCCTAGCCACTCCCCTTGAGCCCTAGCAATGCTAGGACCTTACCTGACCCTGACCCACGTCTATCCCAAGCCCCAACCCAAGCCCTGGCCAACCCGTGAGCCCCCATGCAAAGAAACGAGCCTTGAACCTCAACAAGCACCCAAACCTCAAAGAAAAACTCACGGCTCTCTTCTGCACAAATCCTACGGTTGTCCAGCTTCTGTTCTATTTTGTTTGCTGCATATTTCATGTGTTCTATGACCCCTTAGGCGTGTAAAAATAACCCTTAAACATCCCCTAATCATGGCAGCCCCTTCATGAACATATAAATCATGTTTTGATGAATTAATTCATGAGTTTAGGCAAGTAGATGCATAAAAACGAAAATAATAAGAAGTGTAACTTGTTTTTCATACAAAACATGATCAAATAAATATTATGGTGTGATAGATGATTGAAGGAAAGAATATGGCATGCCTTTGCGTATTTAACGCACGAATTCTCGTTGACGATTGCGAAGAGAGGGGACGACAACCTTGGCTAGAAATCTACTTTGAAATTTCGAATTTTTCCTCTTGAATATTGTATGTGTGTGAGTCGTGTATTTGGAGAATTGGGGTGTGTGCAAAAATCTGAAAAGTGGGCGTAGGAATTGTGAGGGTTAAGGAATGGGTTTAACACTTTAAATACTAATTAATTCACTAATCAAGGCTTAGGCCTATTAAGCTTGCAAATTACGCCCACTAGTGCTTGATTAGAATTTAATTAAAATATTAAAATATTTTGTTTAAATAAGTTTGTGAATTTAATAGCCGGGTTGCCAAAAAGTTCGTGTTTTGTTGAAAAACCAACACCGACAAAATTTACGTCCCGACGTATAAAATTACCTCAAAACCCCTTATTTTCAAAAATAATAAAAAGCATCACACATATTTTAAATAATTAAAAACAATTATTTAATAAAAACATTTTCCATTTTTCAGCCCCCGGTCTCCGTTCCTCGATCGCAACTCGAATAACCTTTTAAAAATACATTTTAAAGCAACCATGTAGAAAAATATATTTTAAACATGCAAATATGCACAACATAATTAATTGCTGCAATTAAAAAATTTAATTAAAATACAAGAGAATTTAATAACTGCATACATGTAGTTCGCGTGGACCTTTAAATTTTCGGGTCGTTACATAAAATCTTTTTTAGGAATTTCATAAAGACTCTTTTTTGGAAAACTATTTTCATTGCCTATTTGTTAACCATAATTCTTTTGAATATTTATTTCTTTTCTAACTTGATAATCAATAAATTAGTAATGTGGACCAATATAATAGTTGGCTGATTCTAGAACTTCATGAAGGGTTTTAAAACTTTTATATAACGGATTTTGTTCATTTTTAATTACTTCATCCACTCGCGTCCAGTGGTTGTAGATTCCTGTAATCTTCCCTGCATAAACAACATAATATGATAAGTTTTCTGAATCAGCTTCATGTGTTGGTGGGGAAGAAAGATTTATTTGACTGAAATAATAGGTCAAGGCATTTAGGACTATAACTTTTTGATTGGAATCGTTTGGTTGGACATTTCATATTGAATTTAATAAAGAAAATAATTTTGTGGGGGATTTTTGTAGGGAATAATCAAATTTGCTTGATGATGTCATTTTCCTGCATGGATCAAATAAATTTGTTAGAATTCTTTTATAATCCTTTTAATATCAATAAGTTTCTATTCTTGAGAAATATCATTTTTAATATTGTTTAGATGAAAAATTTTTCATGGGATTATTACATTAATACTATTTTCATATATAAAATATGATTTTATTAAATTTAGATTTCTTGTACGAGATTTTTCTAAGAATGCAAATTTTATTTTTTTGTAATTAATTTTAAAAGAGACGGAATTATTATTTACTTCATATGGAATAATTAATCCTATAAATGGTGTTCATAGGATTACGGTATGATGTATAAAATTAACTCGAACAAATGTAATTTTAATAAAAAATCCATTGTTTAATATTGATATTTTTGTTTTTTAATTAACATTTAATTTAGAATTGTTAGCAGCTGAATGTTTTCAATGTTATTTTCTTAAAAAAATTTAGGTACTATCCTTGATTTATAAAATTTAAATCAACACCATTACCAAAAAGGCTATTATATTAATTTTAAATTTTTCTGAAAATACTAGATTTATTTTCTAAGAGTTATTTCTCTTAATACAAAAAGAAAGTCTTTTGAAATTTTGTCAAGGTTTGAATTTTTTTAATTTCATTATCTTTAAATTATTTAAAATTTTCAGTATCAATATTATCTAATATTTCGTTTATTATTTCAGAATATTTCTTTTGTTTTTCTTTTAATTCTTTTAGCTCTAGTTTTATTTCTTTTATATCTTTTTGTAAATCTTGGATTGTTATCTCCATATTTTTTATTTTCTTTCTTTTTTCTAAAATATTGTTTAAGTCGTAAGTATTTTTAGAAGTATTTGGTAAATTAATATTTTTTATATTTGATTTTTCTTCTTTATTTTCTTTGAGAGATTTTAAAATATTATCAAGATAATTCTTTTGAATATTGAGATCACTTATGTTTTATAGAATATCAAAAAAGAATGATATTTTGAAAGCATATTAATTTGTTTTTCAGATTCATTACTAGATGTAATTAATTCATCTATTTGTAAATATTCATTTTCATATTTAGATTTAGAAGAAAATTTTTCAAATTATGAATCATAAGACTCAGAAAAATCAATTAAGAGATTAGATATTTTATTTAATATTTTTTCATTTAATTCTTATTTATTTAATTGTTTATTTAATCTACAATAATTAATAGTATACCCTTTTTATGACATTTATAACATTCAAAATCTTTAAAGAATTTTTTACGATATTGTTTGAATTTTTAATTTTCTTATAAGGTTCCTTATAAAATTTTCTTTTGATTTAGAATTTTTCTTAATGTATTTAAAAAAATTTCCATATGATTTTTTACAAGATTCACTACAGTTTAATTGGCATTTAGAATGAGATGGCTTATTAGGATTTATATAGAATTGTTGACATAAAGTTCCTAATTATTGTTATGTTCTTTTCATTTCCCATTTTAAATGTTTTTGTAATTTTAAATCTTGACATATTTTTAAACCTTCTCGTTGAGTTAGACTAATTAATTGACCATAAGTATATTCGTCATAAGGAATTATTTGTTTTTCACATGATTCCCTAATTTTATTTCTAACATTTTCTCCTAAAAGATTTGGTAATTGGTGCAGGCTTATACCCAACGTAATATGTGGGACTTTCCAAATGTTGAAGTTGAAAATGATGTTGACACAACTAGTATAGATTCTCACGTAGTGCAAGAGATTAAGTCACAATCACTGCAAGTGGTGGTAGAATTACCGGAGTTAGAGAATGTCAGCTTCCATCGTGATGATGTTGAACCATCCGAGGTTATGAATATCGATCTTTGTTGCACAACATAGGTGATTTTGTAGTTGATGATGATGATTTTGAAGACGACACATTAGAAGAATATGATGAATGATGTAGGTGAATTTTACGTGTTTTTCATATTATGTGATAGTTCATTGTGTTGCACATATCGAATTGATTGCATGCATTTTGTGACATTCTGACATATTTTATGTTTTATTGTTGATCATGTGTCTCATGGGTGAAAATGCAGGATATTTGTGAATAAACTAAAGAAAATGCATCATGTGCGAGAGACCTCCGCCCGGGTTTCGCAATTTCATAATCCAACTTTGAAAACTGCAAGGTGTGAGAAAAAGATTTTTTGCAAGTCATCTGCCCGGGCGCAAACTTATGTCCGCCCGAGCGTGTCGAATGAAAAATAAAACAAGATCTGCGAAGGCCATCCGCCCGGGCGGAAACTTATGTCCGCCCGGGCGCGTTTGATTTTTGGAAAGATTTGCTACCGATCTTTTTCCTAAATTTCGAAAGGAGGCTGATAGATGGGACGATTTTTGAAGATATTCAGACATCATTCAGTAGCCAAGGAGTTTAGAGAAGGAGAAAAGCTTGGAGAAATTGCTTGGAGTTAAAGATTCGAAGATTTCCGGGCACAGTTCTTCGCAGATCTTGTCTTGTCTAGTATTTATTATTTAGTATTTATCGTTTAAACATTGTGTTGTTTATTTTCACTATGAATTCGAGTAGAAAAACTAAAATATTTGTTGGGATTTAAGGGGATCCTACCCCGAAACTGATTTAGTTAATTCGTATTTCAATTGTTGATTTGTTCTTGAGCATACTACTGTTTTTGTTACGATTATTAAAGCATAGCTAATTTTAATAATAGTCTCTTATCGTGTGTGAGATCGAGAGAATATCTTGTGATAGGATCGAATAGTATAGTCCGTGGATCTACAATTTACATGGAAATATTAAATTGGATACATGTCGATAGTTATAGTCCTAAGGGTCGAAAACTAGGGGATTTCATAGATCGATATGCGATTCACTCTTGATAAATAATTAAAGACATTTAATTACTTCACTGAGTAGAATTAATTTGACATAGCTTGAGAAGACGTGTTCAATTGAATAGGAAATCCTGTCGAAAGCATAAATCACTATCGAACGAATTAATTAATTAACGAGGGGTATGAGAACTTAAATTCCCAACAAATTCATTTCTCAATGAAATTTAATTAATTGGTCTAGATTCTATATCTCATTATTTAATTCTTGAGTTTTATCTTTGAGTTTTATTTAATTTTAGTAGTTATAAACAACCCTCCAAATTTGGTTGTAATGATTTGATAACTGGAAATAATAATTGCAAAATACAGTCTCCAGTGGAACGATACTCGTACTCGCGTACATTATACTATTACTTGACATCGTGCACTTGCGATTAATTTTCGAGCATACAAAATCATATTTTTATTAAGGATTCCACAGTGCAAGTTTTGCTCGATCAATGAACTGTTGAAATTGACTGAGGTTGATAGTATAGAAAATGAAAATAACGACACGTCTGAAGAAGTATATTTCATATTACTCTTGGTTTATCCATTCTTTATATAATTGTCCATTTATTCCATGATTTCTTATGCCATTCATTTATTCGTATTATTAATTTTTATTTTTCTTTATTTACAGGATGTCAAATTCGAATGCTAGCAATTCTGGTACTGGAGAGGGTAGATGTAGCGTCTACTTATTTAAAAGTGTGAAAATAAATTTTTTTTAAAGCTAACATTTTCGAAATAACATTAAAATATTTTTCATGCATGCGCCCTACAGAAAGATATAACATTTAAAAATGATCTTAAACATTTGACAGTAAAAATAGTGCAGTTTAAAATAACAAAATCATCCAAAATTATATGCAAACATTAGCGAATAAAAATCTTAAAATCGTCAACGTGTAAAAATGTTCATATCCTCTCAAATCTCATAAATCATAATGCGGAAAACATGCGGTCCTCGGGTCGTGTCAACTGCACCAGGTCTGCCTACTCAGAGTTCGGCACCTCCAGTCCCCTCATCATCAAGCTCACCTGCATCACACACGCCTAGTGAGTCTAAAGACTCAACACACCTGTACCAGGAATAACAAGTACATATACGTAGCACACAGCAGTGAAAATTACCATAACCAACTTACATTTCATGAGCTTAAAAACATGAACATAAACGTGTCGTAATAAAATCATAATGTGTCAAAACATGTCTCAACATATCATCATATACGTATACATTTTCTTTTTAATTGAATTCAGTTCATTAGTTATGATTTTCGTATCAGCTCTATTCGATGGATCCATCTACGTATAGGTACAGGGCGGCGGGGACATCAGCGACAGCATTACCAGTCCACTGAGCCTTGGCCTCAGCTCATCATATCTCATGTCATCGTATACATATACATCGTCAGTCACAACCAATTCACATCCTTCAAAAACATTATCATATTCACCACTTATTAAAAACATGCAAATACGTAACTTTTCCTCAAAACCAAGCATGCACCGTCTTTATCATAATTTCATAAAAAATCATAAAAATGATGCATAAACATTTAAAACATGATAAAATGTGCTCAGGGCTGCCAGGACTAAAATCTCATCCCGGGTGAAAAATGACAATTTTGCCCCTATGAACCCAAATTGACCGTTTTACACCTGGACCTCTAAAATTTTACCCAAAGTTAACCAAACTCCTTAAAACATCCCAAAACATATTAAAAATATTTCTTAGACGTAAACTCAAGCTCGTTTCAAAACCTAACCGATTCTTTTTAAAAATTGGACCGGGGTCCCATTTTTAACCCGAATCGAACCGAAACTTAAACAAATTTTTCCTAACTCGAACCATGACTCAACCTCCATGACCAGCCTCTAACCCACTTATTTCAGACCACTTAGGACCTAGAAACAAGCCCCAACGGTTGCTGGAATTCTCCAGCATATACACACAAATTTTCACAGCTTAAGCGACTTTACGATAAAAATCATATCTCCCTCAGTTCTTATTAGAAAATTACGAATTTGCTATTGAATCGAAGATAACAGAGAGAGCTACAAATCTATGATGAACAAATTTTCAGAAAACCAACCAATAAGTCGTAGAATTCTAATTAAACAAGGGTGATGGAATTTGTGACATAGAAATTTCACAGCTTGCGCGGCTTTACGATACAAATCATATCTCCCTCGTTTCGCATCAGAAAATTACGAATTTACTATCAAACCAAAGATAACAAAGAGTTCTACAAATCATAAGTTGAACACATTTTCAGAAAACCAACCAATAAGTCGCAGAATTCGAAACACCTGAGGGTGATGGAATTTGTGACACAGAAATTTCACATCTTGCGTGGCTTTATGATAAAGATCATATCTCCCTCGTTTCTTATCAGAAAATTACGAATTTACTATTGAATCGAAGATAACAGATAGTTCTACAAATAATATGTTGAACACTTTTTCAGAAAACCAACCAATAAGCCGCAGAATGCGAAATAACCTAGGGTGACGGAATTTGTGACACAGAAACTCACAGCTTGCGCGGTTTTACGATATAAATCATATCTCCCTCGTTTCATATCCGAAAATTACGAATTTGCTATCGAAGATAACAGAGAGTGCTACAAATCAAATATTGAACACATTTTCAGAAAACCAACCAATAAGTCGCATAATTTGAAATAACCGAGGGTGACGGATTTTGTGACACAGAAATTCCACACAAAGACTCAAGATATCGATCGGTTCTCTCCTAAAACCCACAAAACTTCGACTCCAGCCTATAAACCTCTTCCTCCTCGATGAAAACAGCTCCCTAACGAAGTAATACAGCATCTCTTACACAGAAAAATTGGAAAAATCGCGATTTATGCAAAGAACGTGAACAACCATGAACCACCGAATGCAAAGACATTTGAATAGTGCAATATCTATAGAATCTACATGCGTGGCACACATATCAGAATATTTACAGCATGTTTGATGAGAAAAGAATGATACGAAGCGTGTCTTGATGTATTTTACGCAAGAACCTCTGAGAAACAAGCGTCGGGGAAGCGCCGGGGGAATTTTCTAGCAAGAAAAAATGCTTGGCCGAAGGGGGCTGTCACCTTTTACGTGAAAATCTGCTGGAGGCCGAGAGGAGAGTGTTGAGTGGAGTGGGTGGGCGGCTGATTAGTTTAGGTTTAGGTTTAGGAATAGGTTAGTGCTAATTAAATAGAATATTACAAGCTAATGGGCCTTAATTTAACATTTAAAAAGTTTAAAAACTGTTTTGAGCTCACTAAGCTTAAAAATAAGCCCATCAAGTCCAAATACGCTCCCGAAAAATATTTCGTTTTGGAAATTTTTAAAATTATTGCCTGAACATTCAAAAAGCCCCCCGATTCGATAAAATTTACGTACCGGTTAAAAATAAAATCTTGCGGGTAAAAATACCCAATAAAGCCCATTTTTGAAAAATACGCTTGAAAACACTCCATATTGATTAATAAAAATTAAACATGTAAATAAAATAATTTTCCTGATAATTCCCCGTTCTCCGTTCCTCGATCGAGCGCGAAATGCATCTAGAAACCCTAATGCATGAACTTTCAAAATAATCGTGAGATGAATTCTATTATGCAATAATTATTCATGAACTTTAAATAAATCATGAACTAAAACATAATTTAATGAAATAAATATGCATTTAATGCTTTAAAATAATTTAATAAGATATGAAAGAAATTTAATAACTTGCATGCATGTGGTTCACGTGGACCTTCAAATTTTCGAGACATTACAGTGGACCTAGAGGAAATGGAGGAGGCAGACAAACAACATGGAGAAGACAATCTTGTAGGAAAGTTCTCGAGATGGCGAAAACATGATAAATTGGAGGTTGAGTTTGAAGAGTATACTGGAGGTAGTGTTGGAGAAAGATAAATGCATCACCAAAATCGAAAAAACTATAAATTTTATTTTTTGTGTTTATCTCTTTGTGATGTTGCTTCTTTGTGTTGTCAAGTTTAAGTTTTAGCATAATATTTAGTTTTTTTGCAATTTTAATAATTTTTCATATATCCTCTTCCATATAAAAAATGATCAAAATTGCAGAAATAACTATATCAGATTATATCTCAATTTTGATAATATAGAACATCAAAATTGCAAAAACTGTTTTAAAGACGGGAAAAAACAATTTTTCCCACAAAAATGTGAACATGAACTGTTAAGAAAATATTATTCCCAAGAATTTTGGTGTATGACAAAAACAAGTCAGCTCGAAATCAGCTGCGGTTCGTATATGAGATATGCATCAGTTCGACCGCTCGGCTCATCATCTGGTATATCTTCCTAACCGGCTAAAGCTCAAAGAAGTCTCAACCGCTTACTTCAGACCGTTAGCAGATTGAGCTTGGACTTTAATGATTCTCAGAACCGGATCATTAAAGAGAACTATTTATTGCTCAAAGATATTCTCTGACCGGCTTGATACATTCAAAATATTACACCGCCTTGAAGTCAACGTATACTTTCATCAGTTCCAAGAATGATCTGCATTTATATCTTTATCCCAGAAAGGGTAGACCAAGTATAGACTTCAAGTTCTGATTAAAGATGACAGTTACCATAAAAGGAACTCCTCAGGAAAAGCGCTTCAGAACTATGCCGAGCAAAAGGAACATTAAATACTTCTACAAAAGATCATTTAATACTCATCAAGTCGACAGCAACTCATCTGTTCAGTGGATCGGGTTAATGTTGCTGCATCTTTTTCGACCGTTAAGAAGATCACATATATATTAACGGAGGAGTGTGCTAGTTAAGACCATCTCTGGATCAACAGCTAAAAATCTTGTTGCTAGTATACACAAAGATCTCAGAGTGCTATCAAGAGCTGACATAATTCATCGCTCTCTCAGCACGCTTTAAAACATCGTTGCATTCGATCTTCTAAGGATCAATTTCGTGCTACTCAAAGCAAACTGAATTGTTCATATCAGTAACCTTTAGGTTATTTGATTTAGCCTCAGTTTCTGGTGAACAAAGTGTTCTTAAAATCCAGTAGTGTAAAGTGATCACTAAGAGTTCCAAAACAAGCAGTGTGATAAGTCCTGATTGGAGTGGGCGGTTGCAAAAAATTTTGTAGAGCCAAAGTCTTTTAGTGGAAACCTTCCCAAAGGGAAGAAGGGGTGACGTAGGAGTATCCATTCTATGAACATCCATAAAAACCATTGTGTTACTTTACTTATCGCAAGCATTCTCTTTGTTTATAATTGTTGAATAAGCCTGTTAACGTGTTCAAGTTTCTATTGGAAAATGTGAACCGTCTTCCGCACTAAATAGTGGTTCACATTTCCAACCATTTGAGAAGAATTGTTTCAACCGCCTAAAAACGGTTGAAACCAATATTGTACACGAGAAAATTTGAAAGAGTTCATTCACCCCCCCCCCCCCCCCCCCCCCAAACTCTTTCCCGATCTCAACAGGTGGTATCAGAGCGGGGTTTTCTCAAACACATATATTCTCTTTGAATACTTATGGCTTCTTTCAATAAAATTCCGATGTTCTCTAAAGAAGATTATGATGATTGGAAAATTCGTATGCAGGCACATCTAGCAGCCCAAGATGATATGTAGTATATTATCACTGATGGGCCGATGAAAATCTTGAAAGTTAACACAGCTGCCGCTACAATCGAAGGTGCTCCTCAAATGGTAGAAAAGCACAGATCCGAATGGACAGCTGAAGACAAAAAGAAGGAAAATCTGGATAACGTTGCCAAAGACATCCTCTACAAGACTCTGGACAAAAATATGTTTGCCAAAATCAAAACTTGCACTACTGCTAAGGAAATATGGGAAAAACTCACTCAATTATGTGAAGGCTATGATCAGACAAAAGAAAACAACTTAACTGTCGCCATTCAGAAGTTTGACAATTCGAAAATGAAGCCAGGAGGAACTCTGATAGAATTTGATGAACGGTTCAGCGGTATTATCATTGAACTCATTGCATTAGGAAAAGATTATTCTAACCGTGAAATTGCCTTAAAGGTTATGCGAGCTCTTCCCAGAGAATGGGACGTAAAGACTATAGCAATGCGAGAATCCAAAGATCTAAACAAGCTGGAACTTCATGACCTCTTCGCCGACCTTAAAGCATATGAGTTCGAGCTTGGGATACAAACTGAAGAAGAACCATCCACCTCTCAACAGACAAAGGCATTGGCAGCTACCACAGTGACTCTTCCGGTCGAAGAGTCCACAAATAAGAAATCGGCCGAGCAATTAAGCAATGAAGCCATGTCTTTATTCGTTAAAAAATTCAGTAAATTCATGCGTAAGAATCAATCACAGATGAATAAACCTCACTTCAACAAGGACCATACTGTTGATGGTCAAGCTTGTTTTAACTGTGGAAAGAAAGGACACTTTATTCAGAATGCAACCGGCCAAGAAAAGATGAAAAGAAATCAAGTGACAGAAGACTAGTTAAAGACAACAAAAGATTCATAAAAAAGAAGAGTCAGCGAGTTTTAGTTGCAGAAGAAGATAAAGGCAAATGGGCTGAATCAGAATCTGAAAAAATCTATTTCTGAAGAATCTTCAAGTGAAAGCGAAGATGAGAAAGTAGAGTGTCTCATGGCCAAA
Organism: Primulina tabacum; assembly: GCF_025594145.1. Classification (NCBI taxonomy): domain Eukaryota; kingdom Viridiplantae; phylum Streptophyta; class Magnoliopsida; order Lamiales; family Gesneriaceae; genus Primulina; species Primulina tabacum. The sequence goes on from NC_134550.1 coordinate 18,354,986, forward strand.
GAAGATCAAGAATCTACTGATGAAATGGTATTTGACTTTAACTCTGATTAATTCACACGAGAAGATCTTGTCACCGCACTTCACGACATGATAAATGAGTTTAAGAGGCTATCACAGCAGTTCAATGAAGCCAAAACAGAAAAACAAAACATGGAAAACAAGTTAACTCTCTCTAGCTGTTCGCAGCAAAAAGAGGTTAACGGTTTGAGAGTAAAGTTAAGTCTGCTAATGGCTGAGAACGATGACCTGCGAAGATTGTTTCATGCTACTTTGAAAGAAAACAAACGGTTGATAAATACAGTCAACACTTGGAACAAGTCCTCTGTTTCTCTTAACAAGATGCATGAAATGCAGAAACCAGCCGGAGACAGAACCGGAATAGGTTATAGCATTAATGAATGTAGTACTTCTGAAGCATCAACTCAACCGCTACTAGAAAAAGATAGTTTAAAACCAATTAAATTTGTCAGATCTATTATGGTATATGAACATTATAAGATTTAAAATCAAAGCACTCAGAATGCAAATCTTAAAAACAACAGAAGGCGACATGGTTTAGGATACGTCGAAATTGAGAATGCTAAAACCAACAGATCTTGGCTCAGACGCAGGCCAAACACAACCGCTCACAACGGTTCAGATTGGGCCAGCAGAAAGTCAGGGTCAACTGGAAATCATTCAAAAACTAGACCTAACCATTACCATAACAGTCGACCTATTCAAAAGAGGTATCGATTGAGTGACAATAACAGACGGTCGAAACAACATCCTGGAAAAGAAAAAGGACTGCATACACCACTTGATTTTGCACACAACTGCACCTACTTTAGGACACATCATGAAAAATCCTTCAGGATAATTCAAGTGTGGATCCCTAAAGGACTGATAAACTCAAGGACCCAAATAGAAAAGGGTACCAATCTCTTATTTCAATAATGAAAGAAAACAAAGAAAAAGGAGCTGGAAGAATCCATCTGGTTCTTGGATAGTGGCTGCTCTAGACACATGACTGGAAACAAAGATCTCTTATCAGAAATAGTCAACTACAAAGGTCCAACAATCAACTTTGGTGATAATTCTAAAGGTAGAGCTGTGGGTAAAGGTAAGATTATCCACGGAAAAGTCATCATTAAAGACGTACTTCTTGTGGAAAATCTGTGTTATAACTTGACAAGCATAAGCCAACTATGTGACAAGGGTTACACCGTTGAGTTTCAAAAACTCTTATGCACTATTAAAATCTCAGCTGGTAATATCATGTTAACTGGTCATAGAGAGAAAAATACATATAAAGTCAAATGGAATGATGATTATCTTAATGCACCTATATGCTTTATTGCTTTGAATGAAATAAAAATTGCCTTTGGCAGAAACGACAAAACTATCTCAACTTTAAATCCATTGCTACTATTAGCCGACTTAAACTTGTATCTAGTTTGCCTAACATTGACTTTGCCAAAGATAGAATTTGCAATGCCTGTCAATTAGGAAAACAAGTTCACTATACATTCAAAAGCAGAGGAAGAAACTCATCAGCAAGATGTCTGGAACTTCTTCATATAGATTTATTTGAACCAATACCCGTAACAAGCTTAGGGGGAAAGAAATACACTCTCGTAGTAATTGATGATTTCTCCAGATTTACATGGGTCACATTTCTAAACTCCAAAGATCAAACAACCGATCAACTAATCAAGCTGTTCAAAAGACTTCAGAACGAGAAAAGCGAAGCAATTGACAAAATCAGGAGTGACAGAGGAACTGAATTTCTAAACCAATTTATGTCATCCTATCTTGAAGATCATGGAATAAAGCATGAATTATCAGCGGCTAGATCACTGCAACATAACAGAGTTGCTGAAAGAAGAGACCGCACATTAAAGGAAGCAGCTAGAACTATGCTAGCCGAATCTAGTATTTCACAAAGATTTTGGGCAGAAGCTATTAACACTGCATGTTATACTCAAAACCGGTCCATGATCAATAAAAATCATGAAAAGACTCCATATGAGATTTGGACCGGCAAGCAACTAGAAGTTGGATACTTTCGCATCTTTGGTTGTAAGTGTTTTATTCATATAAATGGGAAAACCCATCTCACTGCATTTGATGTAAAAGATGACAATGACATCTTTTTAGGATATTCAGCAGTGAGCAAAGCATACAGAACTTATAACCAAAGAACTCTCACTGTTGAAGAATCCACGCATATTGTATTTGATGAATCTTCTATATCTCATGACAATAGTAGTAGCAGTATACATGATTTAATAAATAATCTTGATGCTACTAACCTTGAAACAAGCAGTGATGATGAGGTAGATCAGAGAAAAACAGGTGGAAGCATTTCAAAAGAAAATCCAACCGTTCAAGAACAAACTCCACAGTTGAACGAACCGGAAGAAAGCCAACAAATGCAAAACATACAAATAGAAGAAGGAGCACTGAAACAAGCAGAAGAAATCACTCAACCAATCGAGCTAAATCCATATGGACCATGTCTTCAGTGGAAAAAGGATCATCCACTCGAGCTGGTCATCGATAACCCTACTGCTCCTCTTAGAACTAGAAATCAAATGATAAATGAATTTATGCATGCTGCATTTGTCTCTCAGATAGAACCTAAGAAAATCGATGATGCACTACTTGACACAAATTGGATAGAGGCCATGCAAGAGGAACTTAATCAGTTTGAAAGGAATAAGGTCTGGCATCTAGTCCCTCGGCCTAATAACACTCATGTGATTGGAACTAGGTGGGTATTTAGGAATAAAATTGTAACGACCCGAAAATCACACTATGTATAAGCCATGCATAATTATTACTATTTAAATTTAAAAATGATTTTTATGTATGTATATATATATATATATATATATGAAGGGTCTAATTCATTTTGATATTTGACAAGTCATAACTATTTATTTTAAAAGCAAAAGTTTAGTTTTATTTTTTCAGTTAAATACGCGAGGACGGACCGGAGTTTGAATATTAGAGATAAGATTAATAATAAGAAAGACATTCCTAAATTTAATTTAAGTCAAGGAATAATTTAATTTAAAGAAATAGAATGTTTTAGAATTTATTTAATTAATTAGAGCTAAGTTGGTAAATAAATTCTTTTAGGTTCAATATTTAATTAAAGCTTAAATTAAAATATGTAAACAAGAGAGAATGAATTAATCTAAGTATGAAGTATTCAAGAAATTAAACATAGTATTTAAATGCTTAAAGTTAAATCCATGCAATGCCATGCAAGAGTTCGTTATAAATTAAGGTGTAAATTCATTAAAATGTAGAATGGGTATTTGAAACCTTAAGCAATTAACATACAAGATGTAAATAATAAAACACCATGCAAATAAGTAATAATTTTGGATCCAACATTTAAAATATTCAAAGGTGGATAACTCTTCATTCCAACAATTCCTAATTACAATTCATGGGGTATTCATTTCTCATTTTAATTATCTAACGGGTAGTAAATTTAAATGCAATAACATACCTCATTTCTACTCAACCTATTAGACAACAAAACCGTGTAAATGCAGTAGGAAATAAGGAACAAACCAACGGCAATAAGGGGATTAAGAAACAATTCAAAACCCTTCACCTCCTTCACTTGTAACTCTCATTTTAATGTATATAATGGACCCTTTAACACCATTATTTTACATTCCTCTTCCTTACCTACATGTCCTACATTCATATGCTCAAAAAATCAGTAGGAAACATCTGAGAAAAATCGTGAATTAGCAGCAAGGAGGAGAGAACAGCAGCTAAAAATCGAGAATAACAGCACAAGAACAAGAAGGAATTCTCAACTCCGACTCCGTCGCTCGTATTCGTCGTATTGGTTTGTTTTCGTGTCAAAACAATTTCCAGGCATGTATATATTGTTTCTTTGCTCTTCAATCAAGTCATATTAGATAATTTTAAGCAGTATACGTTCATGAATCAAGCAGCATCACGAAAATGACAGCAACATTTAAGCAAAAATCTGCACAAAATTTCTTGGCTCTCTTGTTTTTCCACATCACGGTTTGGTGTGTTTTGGTTGCTTACAGGGAGTTGCTCGGTTCCAGGCACACATAGCTGCTACTAGGCATGAATTACAGTGTGTTAGAGTGTTATTGGTTCATTGGTTTACATCCATACACACACCAACAAAGTATTGAGAGCAACTTTTCCTTAAGTGCAGAATTTGAGTCCAAGGTTTTATCATTTGGTGGTTTAAGGTGAAAGTTCAAATCATGGCTGTCCTAGGGACTGTAGCCATGGTTAGAACCCTTCCATACCATGTCTAGGACGTGACCAAGGTGTCCTTTCAAGGTTTGGTTCATGGTTCCCTCAAAATTTTTAAAACAACAACACAAGTGCATAGTTCGAATTTTCCATTTCCTGTATTAGTGTGTCTTCGGTTTTGGAGTGTGGTTTGGATTGTGGTTGGCTTTTAGCCCTTAGCCATGGTTCAAGCCATGCCTTAGGATGTTGGTAAGAGTTCTTGGGAGGTGGTTCAAGCCATTGGTCAATAAATTTCAGAGTTTACACCACAAACGCACAAGTTGCAACTGCTGGTTTTTTTTTTTTGACAGCAACTTTCATCTTCGGTTTTGAGGTTGGTTTGAGTACTTGGTTGGCTTTTAGCCCATGGACTTGGACTGGAAAATACCTTAATGAGTTAGGAAAGTCGTGTTTTTGGCCGTTCGTGATTTGGTCTAGTTTAGAGGTCGTACGAGAATTTACGGTGAAAGGTACCAAAATGACTCTCGAAAGAGTGTTTTATGTTTTTGGATTCCTTTCACCTATTTTCGTGTTTTACAGTTATTATGCATATTTTTCAGTATGTTTGGGGTATTTTAATCATGGTTAAACGTCGATTTAATGTTGGTTCGGGTTGGTACGAAGCCATGGTTAAAAATCAAGTTATTGGTTCTAATCATCTCGTTTTTGGTTCTATTGTTAAGTTTTTTTTTTTTTTGTCAAGTTAAGATTTATTGCATGTGTCACATATTAGTAGTAAGTCGCAGCAAGCCTGAGAGGATCCAACTCATCCGGTAAAAATAAGGTTATAATTATATTACGTGCATAAAAATATAAAATGTTTATTTTTGAGATATATGCTATATGTCTTGTGGCCACCTTATGCTTATGGGTTTGGAAGTCGGTAGGCGCAACCGAGGACCTCTCCGCCCGGTGACTTACGGCCGGTTTATGATTATGTATGGGTACAGACATCCAGTCCAAGGGCTGTGATTGATCTCTACCGCCCAGTATACTGTGGTTTAGTCTGATCAGGCGCTTACGTTATGTTATGGGCCACTTGCTTAGAAACATTATCTCTACAAGAAAATTATGATATGACATGACAGAGCTCTATTGAACAAAGCTTTTACGTATGATTTTCAGATATGCACGTAGTTATAATTATTCATGATGCTATTTTCACCATACGCTTTACGATACTTTATTTTTACGTTGCATGCGATTTTATGATATATTTACTTGTTATTCACGATATATACATGTTGAGTCTTTAGACTCACTAGACTTGATTGTTGTAGGTATTGATGAGGTTGGGACCGCGGACGGAGACCAGTGAGCGATCTTGGGACAGCAGTAGTAAACCCGAGGACCTCATGATTTAATCTATGCACCTTTTATTATTCAAACTCAGTTTTAATACGTTGGATTATTTTTAAGTTGATGTTTACGTTGAATTATTTTTAAATTGTTGGTTGAAAACAATATTTGCTTCCGCTGTTATTTTAAAGTTAAAATTATTTACATATTTACTTTAATTAAATGGGACAAGATAATTATTTATTTAGAAAAATTTTTATAATTCCGCAAAAATTATGAATACGAAATACGGGCCTTGACAGTTGGTATCAGAGCATATGATCTTGTAAAGGGTTGTACTACTACTGCTCTCGAGAAGCTCATGAAGTCACGTCTTCGGTCTGTAAGTTTTACATTTACGCATTTTATTTAAAGCATGAATTATTTTAACAGCATGTTTTCATGAAATGTTTTTGCGTTCAGATTTTAATTGTTCCGTGTTTATTTAAATTAAAAATATAAATTATGGAATTATGCATGTTAGGTACGTTTGGAATTGGACATGTCTAAGAATTCGAATATTGGGCTTTAGAAGATGTTGAACATGAGTGTTGATGTCCTCCTTATGGGTCATAAGTTAATCTTGAAAATTATGAATGCTTTTGGGACTTGTAGAAATTCTAAGAAATTATTGATGGTTCTTGGTTGCTAGTCGAGTAAATTTTTGAGGATTTCATATAAGCAATAGCGATTCGAATACTGCGACAATCTTTAGGATTATAAATGTACAATTTGAGGATTTTAAGTATCTATGAAAATGTAAGATTAATTACGAGAATTTATTTAGGATACATGCTCTACCTATTTAGATTTAAGGATGGAATTGCATGAATTGAGAATTTTAGGGACCTAATTGTAATAACTAATAATTTGAGGACCTAAGTGGAAAAAAAAAATTCTAAGGGACTATTTTCGAATTTACCAAATTTTGGGGATTAAATTTTGAGTTCGAGAATCTAAAAGTTTAATGAGGTAAAGATGGAAAATTTTATGGGGACAATGATGCAGATTTCGAAGAGTTGTGGGGCCAAAATGTAAATTGGGATAACTGTAAGGGTCAGGTTGCAATTTTCAAAATTCTAAGGATTAAATGCGAACTTTTGAGGAACACTTGGGATTTTAAGTATTTATAGAAATGTAAGACGTGTTATGGGAATTAATTTTGGGTTTAATAAACTTAAGACTATTGAACCTTATGATACGGGAAATCTATAAAATGAAATTGGAAATACTGAGTACTCATGGGGAATTGTGGAATTTTCGAGATTTAGAAAAAAAAAATTGGACGATATTCGAGAAAAGTAAGAATTATTTTTACAATTTTAAGAAATTTGAGAACTTATCTAGTAGTAAGTGAGAATTGAACGGTTTAAATGGTAGGAATTTTCGGTTATTTAGGCTCGAAGGAAATATAGAATATTTAGATATTTGGATTATAATGTTATAATGAATGGTAACCAAGGACATTGTCGGATGGATCAATCTTAGGCATGAAAATTTAAGCGTTAGTGAAATCATGTTGTGGCAAATTAAGGATTTAAAGTGATGCCGATTTAAGGTAAAATTTGATCGGTTAGTTAAGTTATAAGGATAAACATTGAGTTAGAAAGTTTTTTTTGGGAATTTAAGTTTGATGTGTCGTAAGTTTTAACCAGGATCTTAACAGTTAGAATTATACCTTTGGGGGAATTTGATTTTTCTAGAAAGTTGAGTATGATGGATGGTTAGGTTACTCGATAGACGCATGTAAGAATTGAATTAGACACCTTATCTTGAGGAATTTTGAAAGTCATTAAGAAATTTGGGACTAAGCGGATATGTGGGCTGGAGTTATACTATCTAATATTATTTGGGTTGCATAAGCTTGAATTTCAAGATTTATAAGATAGGTGTTCATACATAAGTTTTGGGTGAAAAAAAAAAAGAATTAGAGGCGTTCAACATAGAGTATCAATGAACTAACATTAAGATTTTAATTGAGTAAGAAATCCGAAATCTTGATATGGGAATTTTAGAACTCTATGGGTGATATGAGCGAAGTTGAATTATTAGAGTAAGTTTATCGCTAACATGAGATAACTTATTAAGTTTTATACACTAGACTTAATTAAGCATTGATGATACTTAAGAATGCGACATTTGTTTCAATGAGGAAAGTCCAGAGTCTTAGGCCTCAACTATATTGTAATTGGAAAGAAAATGGTTTAAGCATAAAATTGAGACTTGAAGGGCTTTAAAATATTGGTAGAAGGTCGATGTTGTATAATTGGGTTTTATGGATTAACGTTATTTGAGGTTTAAGATTTGCAACAATTTTATATTTGGGGTATACTCGTAAATAGTTAAGTTATATAAGTTTGGGCTGTAAGATAAAGATTTGATTCAAGGATCTTAGACTAATTTTGTTATGGAGCTGAGATAAGATTTAACTTTTAAGTCTATCACCGAGGATAGAAGTTGATCAGTAACCTTTGGTGCTAAGAGTCTTTAAGTTGAACTGCGTAAATGCTAATGTAATAGGTCGTTGAACATTACGGGTATAGTATAAGGAAGGTAAGACATGATAAGTTTGAACCACCAATTCTAATATTGGGAACGATGAGAAAAGTCAGAATTCTAGGTCATAGTAAAGTAAAGCTAAGTTACCACAAGTCGTTTTAAGTTGCGATTCGCAAATGAGATTTTTTGTAGACAATCTAATTAGGATTGAAGAAACGTAAGGACAGCCTATGACTTAATTTTTATCAGAGTAGCGCAGCGGTAGCGTGGATTGTTGGGATAATAGAATTAAGAATCTAAACTTTTGGATTATCGAGGATTAGCGAATTTCGGGGACGAAATTCAATTTAAGGGGGGAAGATTGTAACGACCCGAAAATCAGACTATGTATAAGCCATGCATAATTATTACTATTTAAATTTAAAAATGATTTTTATGTATGTATATATATATATATATATATATATATATATATATGAAGGGTCTAATTCATTTTGATATTTGACAAGTCATAACTATTTATTTTAAAAGAAAAAGTTTAGTTTTATTTTTTCAGTTAAATACGCGAGGACGGACCGGAGTTTGAAGATTAGAGATAAGATTAATAATAAGAAAGACATTCCTAAATTTAATTTAAGTCAAGGAATAATTTAATTTAAAGAAATAGAATGTTTTAGAATTTATTTAATTAATTAGAGCTAAGTTGGTAAATAAATTCTTTTAGATTCAATATTTAATTAAAGCTTAAATTAAAATATGTAAACAAGAGAGAATGAATTAATCTAAGTATGAAGTATTCAAGAAATTAAACATAGTATTTAAATGCTTAAAGTTAAATCCATGCAATGCCATGCAAGAGGTCGTTATAAATTAAGGTGTAAATTCATTAAAATGTAGAATGGGTATTTGAAACCTTAAGCAATTAACATACAAGATGTAAATAATAAAACACCATGCAAATAAGTAATAATTTTGGGTCCAACATTTAAAATATTCAAAGGTGGATAACTCTTCATTCCAACAATTCCTAATTACAATTCATGGGGTATTCATTTCTCATTTTAATTATCTAACGGGTAGTAAATTTAAATGCAATAACATACCTCATTTCTACTCAACCTATTAGACAACAAAACCGTGTAAATGCAGTAGGAAATAAGGAACAAACCAACGGCAATAAGGGGATTAAGAAACAATTCAAAACCCTTCACCTCCTTCACTTGTAACTCTCATTTTAATGTATATAATGGACCCTTTAACACCATTATTTTACATTCCTCTTCCTTACCTACATGTCCTACATTCATATGCTCAAAAAATCAGTAGGAAACATCTGAGAAAAATCGTGAATTAGCAGCAAGGAGGAGAGGGTAGGAACAACAACACTAGAGGAGGAAAAACAATTCATATCCATTCAACTTCTTGACTTGTAACCTCCAACTAAATGCACTTCAAGACTCCTTTATCACCCCTTGTAACCTTCATACTCATTACCTAGCAGCCCTTCATCCATAATTTCGAAATTTACAGAAGAGAACAGCAGCTAAAAATCGAGAATAACAGCACAAGAACAAGAAGGAATTCTCAACTCCGACTCCGTCGCTCGTATTCGTCGTATTGGTTTGTTTTCGTGTCAAAACAATTTCCAGGCATGTATATATTGTTTCTTTGCTCTTCAATCAAGTCATATTAGATAATTTTAAGCAGTATATGTTCATGAATCAAGCAGCATCACGAAAATGACAGCAACATTTAAGCAAAAATCTGCACAAAATTTCTTGGCTCTCTTGTTTTTCCACATCACGGTTTGGTGTGTTTTGGTTGCTTACAGGGAGTTGCTCGGTTCCAGGCACACATGGCTGCTACTAGGCATGAATTAGAGTGTGTTAGAGTGTTATTGGTTCATTGGTTTACATCCATACACACACCAACAAAGTAGTGACAGCAACTTTTCCTTAAGTGCAGAATTTGAGTCCAAGGTTTTATCATTTGGTGGTTTAAGGTGAAAGTTCGAATCATGGCTGTCCTAGGGATTGTAGCCACGGTTAGAACCCTTCCATACCATGTCTAGGACGTGACCAAGGTGTCCTTTCAAGGTTTGGTTCATGGTTCCCTCAAAATTTTTAAAACAACAACACAAGTGCATAGTTCGAATTTTCCATTTCCTGTATTAGTGTGTCCTCGGTTTTGGAGTGTGGTTTGGATTGTGGTTGGCTTTTAGCCCTTAGCCATGGTTCAAGCCATGCCTTAGGATGTTGGTAAGAGTTCTTGGGAGGTGGTTCAAGCCATTGGTCAATAAATTTCAGAGTTTACACCACAAACGCACAAGTTGCCACTGCTGGTTTTTTTTTTTTGACAGCAACTTTCATCTTCGGTTTTGAGGTTGGTTTGAGTTCTTGGATGGCTTTTAGCCCATGGCTTTGGACTGGACAATACCTTAATGAGTTAGGAAAGTCGTGTTTTTGGCCGTTCGTGATTTGGTCTAGTTTAGAGGTCGTACGAGAATTTACGGTGAAAGGTACCAAAATGACTCTCGAAAGAGTGTTTTATGTTTTTGGATTCCTTTCACCTATTTTCGTGTTTTACAGTTATTATGCATATTTTTCAGTATGTTTGGGGTATTTTAATCATGGTTAAACATCGGTTTAACGTTGGTTCGGGTTGGTACGAAGCCATGGTTAAAAATCAAGTTATTGGCTTTAATCGTCTCGTTTTTGGTTCTATTGTTAAGTTTTTTTTTTTTTTTTTGTCAAGTTAAGATTTATTGCATGTGTCACATATTAGTAGTAAGTCGCAGCAAGCCTGGGAGCGATCCAACTCATCCGGTAAAAATAAGGTTATAATTATATTACGTGCATAAAAATATAAAATGTTTATTTTTGAGATATATGCTATATATCTTGTGGCCACCTTATGCTTATGGGTTTGGAAGTCGGTAGGCGCAACCGAGAACCTCTCCGTCCGGTGACTTACGACCGGTTTATGATTATGTATGGGTACAGACATCCAGTCCAAGGGCTGTGATTGATCTCTACCGCCCAAGTATACTGTGGTTTAGTCTGATCAGGCGCTTACGTTATGTTATGGGCCACTTGCTTAGAAACATTATCTCTACAAGAAAATTATGATATGACATGACAGAGCTCTATTGAGCAAAGCTTTTACGTATGATTTTCAGATATGCACGTAGTTATAATTATTCATGATGCTATTTTCACCGTACGCTTTACGATACTTTATTTTTACGTTGCATGCGATTTTATGATATATTTACTTGTTATTCACGATATATACATGTTGAGTCTTTAGACTCACTAGACTTGATTGTTGTAGGTATTGATGAGGTCGGGACCGCGGACGGAGACTAGTGAGCGATCTTGGGACAGCAGTAGTAAACCTGATGACCTCATGATTTAATCTATGCACCTTTATTATTCAAACTCAGTTTTAAAACGTTGGATTATTTTTAAGTTGATGTTTACGTTGAATTATTTTTAAGTTGTTGGTTGAAAACAATATTTGATTCCGCTGTTATTTTAAAGTTAAAATTATTTACATATTTACTTTAATTAAATGGGACAAGATAATTATTTATTTAGAAAAATTTTTATAATTCCGCAAAAATTATGAATATGAAATACGGGCCTTGACAAAAATGGACGAAAACAGGTTTGATTATAAGAAACAAAGATAGACTAGTAGCTCAAGGTTGTAGACAGGAAGAAGGTATAGACTTTGATAAATCATTTGCCCCAGTAGCCAGGTTAGAGGCCATTAGAATATTTTTAGCATTTGCAACATTTAAAGATTTCAAAGTATATCAAATGGATGTTAAATCTGCTTTCTTGAATGGATTGTTAAATGAGGTAAGTTCATTTAGAACAACACCCCGGCTTTGTTAACCACACCTTCCCTAAGTATGTTTACAAACTTGACAAAGCTCTATATGGACTAAAACATGCCCCAACTAGCATGGTATGACACCTTAACCAACTTCTTGCTTGAGCATGGCTTCACAATCGGAACTGTTGATAAAACGTTGTTTAAATTCTCAAAAAATGATCATTCACTGTTTGTGCAAATATATGTGGATGATATTATTTTCGGATCAACTAACCCGAAGCTGTGTTAAAGATTCTCTAAGATAATGCAGGAGCAATTTGAGATGAGCATGATGGGCGAATTAAATTACTTTTTAGGACTGCAAGTCAAGCAGTCCGAAAATGGTATATTTATCAATCAAGCCAAATATACTCGAGATATGCTAAAGAAATTTGGCATGGAAAATTGCTCTCCAGCTTCCACCCCAATGAGTTCATCAATTAAACTGGATAAAGACGAAGGGGGAATCTCTGTGGACACAAAAATGTATAGAGGGTTAATTGGTTCTTTGTTATATTTGACCGCAAGTCGACCGGATATTATGTTTGCGGTTTGTTTATGTGCACGGTTTCAAGCTAAACCTATGCAATTCCATTTTATTGCTTATAAACGTATCCTTAAATATCTTAAAGGTACTGCTAATGTGGGTCTTTGGTATCCCAAAGATTCAAGTCTCAATCTTGTAGGGTACTCAAACGCAGATTATGCCGGTTGCAAAGTCGATAGAAAAAGTACGAGCGGTTCATGTCAGTTCTTGGGCGAAAGACTAATATCATGGCTTAGTAAGAAAGAGACGTCAATTACTACATCAACCGCTGAAGCGGAATACCTTGCGGCTGGAAATTGTTGTGCTTTGATGCTATGGATACAACAACAACTAAAAGACTATGGCATCCAAGTTGCTGAATCGCCCATTTTTTGCGACAATACCAGCGCAATAGCCATCAGATACAACCCCGTTATGCACTCTCAGACAAAACATATTGACTTCAGACACCATTTCATCCGAGAACACGTTATGAAGAAAGAAATACGGCCTGAATATGTTCATACGGATCAACAAACGGCCGATATTATCACAAAACCATTACCAGAGGCTAAGTTTTCACATTTCCGTAATATGCTTGGATTAATTGATTTATCTTGATATAATTATTTCTTGCGTATATTCAGCTTATTGTGCAGGAAATAAGCGAAAATATAAAGAGACAGTCAGCAATACAAAATAGAAATATTTCATTAAAACAACCAGCAACGTACATCCCTAATTTCATTTTCAACCGCCCTCGACCAGCTGTCCAACCAAGCGGTCAGCCTACCGGTGGAGGTACGTAAAAAGTCATCTGAGGAAGCAATCTTCCTCAGAGTCCTCTGCTCTTTTAGGAGCATGAGGAGGTAGACGCCATCATCAGAGAAGACGTATGATGCATCAGCGACATAAAGAAATCGCTGATATTTCATCAGAAGTGCCACCTCCTTAGAGGTAACACCTAGTCCTCCCTCAAGGGAGAACCGAAGCTCCCTCTGTCCAGACTGCGAGCGTCTTCTCAAATACGCTATCTTCAAGAGCAGCCTTGCGGGAAGCTATCACTGATTCCATAAACTCCTTCACAAGATCTGGCTCACTTGAATTGCCTGCCTTCTCCATCTTGATATCTGTTGTTTTTATCTATGTTGTTTGTAAAACTAACCCCTCTACCGGTATTTATAGATGAGATAACATATGAAGGGTCTCTCTCTCATATTGACAGACACTAGGATTTAAAGAGGCATTCTGTCTAAGCCATCGACGGTTCATCGTCCAGGATTAGTTTTTAATCCATATGTTTAGGGGGAAAAATGGTTGAGTCATTAATTAAATAGATTTCTCAACCATTTCCTCCTAACTACATTACTCATATGGTTCATTTTACTTGGGCACGACACTCCCACGTCATTTCGTAAAAATCACTCAAACTTTTCGACTGTCTCTGACTAACGTGAAAATTTTTATTTTTAAATTTTCAAAATCAATGAGTTTACCACCGCCCAAATTTTTTCAAAACTTACAAAAGTCTCTCCACTAACAGTCCTCCACGTGGACTGACTGTTGATTATCTGAACCGCACATACATACTCTATATTTGCAACCTCGTTGAGTTTACCTTGCTACTACACTCGATCGCATTTTCATCTAACTTGCAGGTGATAAATTCAAACCCTCTCGGTAAATTAAGGAAATGGCTGCCTCGATTGCTCAAAACACAGTCGCTGTTAACTTCGCGTCAATATTTGCCACGCCCAACAAATCGATGCAAGCCATGTTTCGCACGATAGAACACTATGGGCTTCGCTCTTTTCTGGGCTACCGCTACAGCTACTCTAACACACTACTGAAGGTATTCTTTGATTCCGCATATATGAAAAACGAATAAATTGTTTGTGCCGTTCAAAACAAAAACCTCTTGTTCACACAGAAGATGTTTGCTGAATTGTTCAGCCTACCCACGGAAGGAATTACTGATTTCTCCTCACTACCGGTCGGAAATATTGACATCTGGCGTAGTGCCATAGACTCTCCAATCTCTCATCCAACATGTCAAAAACGTGAATTAAAAATTGAATTCAGACTGTTGGCAGATATCGTTGCAAAAGGACTTCTTGCCAAAGCTGGTGCTTATGATAAAATCACTTTGGAGAAATTTCTTGTTATGGCCACTATCTCATCCAAATTGCGAGTAAACTGGTCTGACGTTCTCTTCAGGATATTGGTGGCCATGATAAACAAAAAAAATTCAATCGCAAGGTTTTGCGGTTCAAATCTACCATATGTTGATTGATGCCGGGGTTCAACCGGTTGATATGATAGAAGTGGGCAAAACTAAGCTCCTCAACTGGGTATCAGTTGAAAAATTTATCAAAAAGAATCGACCAGCAGATGAGGAAATAATCTCCATCAAGACCAAAACCGGGGAAGAATTTGTGAGACAGAAGAAAACATCCAAAACCGCTTCGACAGCCAAAGAAACCAAGAGGAAGCTGGTTCTACAAACAAGTTCCGATGATGAGTCCAAGGATGACGTTCCAGTCGCTCAAGTTTTTAAGAAGAAAAGAACTGCACATTCAAAACCAGCAAAGATCAGACTGGTGAAACATCTTTCTGCACCGCTCGTTCCTGCCCCAATCCCTGCAATATCAATCACTAAGTTGAAAGGGATTCAAATTACAGAACCACAGATTGAGTCCTCTTACTCCGGAGTACCTATTATTCTCTCCTCAGATAAGGGTAAACAGGTAATGATTGAAAATCCACCACAAAACAATTCAGTTCATATAGCCATAGTACTAACAAGCGAGCGTGTCATTGAGGCTGTCCAGAAGAAAATAAAGATGTTCGATAAATGGGTTCAATATCAAACAGCTGTGACTTTTGATTCTTTACTTCAAACCAGCAAAATAAAAGCAGCCGCTAAGCTTGAACGGTCCATTTTGGAATGGACAGAAACAGCTGATATTCAAACTGCTCTTCATCGACGAGACTTTCTAGAACTTCAGATGAAAGAAAGCACTCTCTGAATCATCATACAGTTGAAAAGGAAAAACTTTGATCCTTTCTGTCCTACGGCCAAGGATGATTCAGCCATCATCTCTCACTTGAGATGGACGCTTTGTCACTTGCTATGAGAGTCGCTCAAATGCGACAGGATCTCAATCTTCCAGAAATTACAGAACAGGGAAAGTTCGATTCTCTGATTGAAATACATGACGATTTGAGCTCAAAACAGTTTCAAGCCATCCCCACTAAAAAGGATTCCTCATCTACTTCTCCCGGTACAAACACTAAACCTTCTTCACCAGTACTTACCGTGACAGCTCAACCAGGTAATGAAGAGAACACTATGCCTCTTTCTGGAAAAATCACGCCTGAAGACTTTCCAAGTGCTGAAACACAAAGTCATCAGATTACCACCGACATTCCATCTAAGTCTCCTACAATCTCTGCCATGGATCAGTCTACCCAACTGCCTCCACTTGATCTTTCAGCTGTCAAACTGTTTCTGTTGATGAGGCAGAGAAGTTTTTATCCGGCTTTGATTAAGCTGTCACCTTCCAAGATCAAATAGTCTCTTCACCAGGTTCTCCCACCAAGGATGATCCAACAGCTCCTTCAGAACAGCTGTTGACCTCCCCCAAGGAATTGCATACAACCCAGCTGAACAACCCTTTGATGTATGCAAACTCTCCTCCACCAAGTTCTTCGCCAGCAAAACCAGAGGAACCAAATGTCACTGGATCTAAACCGTCTGCTTCTGCTGAAAACATTGACCAACTTATTCAGAGCATTACGGATGAACTCCTTGAGCCTGAACCATCAAAATTCGCTGGTAAGCTATCCTCCTCTCAACTGGTCTCTTTCAAGAACAGGTTATTATCTGAAGACGACATACCTGAAGACCAAGATGTTCTAGAAGAAAGCTGCCAGCAGCAGATTCTGACCAGGTTGATCACCATGGATCAATCCATTTTGGTTCTCAATCGAAAACAATTTGATCTCAAGGAGGACTTTCGATCAGTCAAGACTGCTTTCCATAATGATCTTTCCACCATGGAAACAAGTTTTTCTCTCATGCAAGCAAAACATAATTCTGCTCATCTTAACCTGTGCCTTGGCCTATCGGAGCAAATGACACGTCTTCAAACAAATTTGAAACAATGCCTCGATGCCCAAGGTGCTCCGCTTGCAGAAATCATGGAATTTCTTGTTCATGGTGATGTCAAAAAGGGGGAAAAAGAGCGACAAAAGGCAATTCAAGAAGCAGAAATATCTGTTATGAAGGAATTGCATGAATTGATAGAAAAGGAAGACAAGGCGAAAAGCAGTGGAATAAAGTAAAAGGTCCAAAGAAACTCTTGTTGCCAATTTTCTTACAACAGCTGGTTACTTTGTTTATTGTAATTTCATTCACTTAATGAAATACAATATTTTCGCTCTTATATATCTTCGTCGATATTTTTATGATTCATAGCCCTACAGCTAGGTTTTGTCATCACCAAAAAGGGGGAAATTGTTAAGAAAATATTATTCCCAAGAATTTTGGTGTATGAAAAAAACAAGTCAGCTCGAAATCAGCTGTGGTTCGTATATTAGATATGCATCAGTTCGACCGCTCGGCTCATCAGTTGGTATATCTTCCTAATCGACTAAAGCTCAAAGAAGTCTCAACCGCTTACTTCATACCGTTAACAGATTCAGCTTGGACTTTAATGATTCTCAGAACCGGATCATTAAAGAGAACTATTTATTGCTCAAAGACATTCTCTGACCGGCTTGATAAATTCAAAATATTACACCGCCTTGAAGTCAACGTATACTTTCATCAGTTCCAAAAATGATCTGCATTTATATCTTTATCCCAGAAAGGGTAGACCAAGTATAGACTTCAAGTTCTGATTAAAGAAGACAGTTACCATAAAAGGAACTCCTCAGGAAAAGCGCTTCAGAACTATGCGAGCAAAAGGAACATTAAATTTTTTATGAAAGATCATTTAATGCTCATCAAGTCGACAGCAACTCATTTGTTCAGTGGATCAGGTTAACGTTGCTGCATCTTTTCCGACCGTTAAGAAGATCACATATATATTAACGGAGGAGTGTGCTAGCTAAGACCATCTCTGGATCAAAAGCTAAAAATCTTGTTGCTAGTATACACAAAAATCTCAGAGCGCTATCACAAGCTTACATAATTCATCGCTCTCTCAGCACGCTTTAAAACATCGTTGCATTCGATCTCCTAAGGATCAATTTCGTGCTACTCAAAGCAAACTGAATTGTTCATATCAGTAACCTTTTGGTTATTTGATTTAGTCTCAGTTTTTGGTGAACAAAGTGTTCTTAAAATCCAGTAGTGTAAAGTGATCACTAAGAGTTCCAAAACAGGCAGTGTGATAAATCCAGATTGGAGTGGGTCGTTGCAAAAAAATTTGTAGAGCCAAAGTGTTTTAGTGGAAACCTTCCCAAGGGGAAGAAGAGGTAACGTAGGAGTATTCATTCTCCGAACATCCATAAAAATCATTGTGTCACTTTACTTATCGCAAGCATTCTCTTTGTTTCTAATTGTTGAATAAGCCTGTTAAAGTGTTCAAGTTTATATTGGAAAGTGTGAACCGTCTTCCGCACTAAATAGTGGTTCACATTTCCAACCATTTGAGAAGAATTGTTTCAACCGCCTAAAAACGGTCGAAACCAATATTTTACACGAGAAAATTTGAAAGAGTTCATTCACCCTTCCCCCTCTAAACTCTTTCCCGATCCCAACATGAACTAATAAGTTATTATCGAAAAACTACATCAAAATACATCTGCAATGGCATACGATCACACAATTCTTCTTTACTTCTACGTTTAAATTGAATTTTTCGGTTCAGATGCAATTGTCTCTTTAATTAATTTCATTTTCTATATATGATTATTACTTCATACCATGTTTCTTTAATTAATTTTGTTTTCTATATATGATTATTACTTCATGCTGGTTATTACCTTTAATTAATTTCGTTTTCTATATATGATTATCACTTCATTTCTATATATGATTATTACTTCTTGCTGGTTATTTCTATATATTATTATTACTTCATGCTGGTTATTACTTCATGTCAGCATGAAGTAATAATCATATATAGAAAATGAAATTAATTAAAGAAACAATTGCAAAATGCAAATTGAAAGTGAGATACGTGTATTTTTTATTATGGCTATTTATATATATATATATATATACACACATACATATGTATATATATATATACATTATAATCTTTTCTTCACCAAAAAAACTACCTTTATTTTATTCATCTGTATGTATTTCCAATGTGTATTAAAATTATTACGTAATGAGGATGTTAAGAGAAAATTAAATATTTTTTGTTGATATTGGAAGAATTTTATAAATCAAATGACAAATAATAAATAATCCCTTTTTATTATTATTTTTATACATTGAGAACCCGCATCCGCTATTTTTTTATACTCTCTAGATTAAACCCAAAAAGATAATGCAATAACATGAAAACGACGAAATACAAACACTTTCTATGCTACATTGTTATATAATAATATAGCATCATTTCACTCGATATATAATCATGAGTTATAACTAACCGTTTAACCAAAAAATACACACACGATAAACGGTGGATAATGCAAATTTAGCGCATGATATTTTTTCCTCTAGTTTGGATCATAAAAAATATATATGCATGATTCCTTCACATTTTAATTAACCCTTTTTCAACGTGACTCTCTTAATTTTTATTTTTCAAAAAATAAAATTAATAATCTAGTCACATATAAATTGGACATTATCATTTTATTCTTACTTTTGATATAATATGTTAAATTATTATTATCTTAAAAAACTCCAAGTTGCTTTCAATAACCACGTGATCTTCTCCTCCCACTTTGGGAACTTTCACTGGAACCAACCTTCATACATTTTAATCTATCATGTCATATAACTTTATAATATATAAATTTGATAAATAATAATATATTTTACATAAATTGTTTGTTGATATTATTATTCGAATCCATTATTATTTTAAATAATGTTTCTTTTAGATTATCATCTATATCTAAATTATTAATTTTGTTTTTAGCCCAACATTGATTAACATAATGACCTGGCTTTTTACATTTTCTACAAATTATTAATTTGTTTTTGTATTTTTCTTCTTTCCGTAAATTACGGCTTTCTTTTCTTTTCTTCTTTTTATCTCTTTGTCTATCAGACAAATATCTTTTCTTTCTATAAAGTTTTTCATCTTTTTCTTTAATTTTCTTCTTACCTGTATTAGGTAAGTCCATACCAAATTGATCACAAAATTTACCTAATTGTTTTTTCTCAAGTAAATTCTGTCTTTTAATTTGATTATTTAATTTTAATTCATTACAGAGAGCTAAACCCTCTTTAATGCAAGTATTAATTAAATTTCCATAAATATAATTATCATATGGAATATTAATCTCATCTTTTCTTAATACTTTTCTAATTCTTTCAGCAAATAGAAAAGGTAAACTATCTATAAATTTAGCTTTCCAGAAACTATTATTACAATCTGGTATCTCATATATACGAGATAAAAATGTATCTTTATACCATCTAAAATCACTAAGTGTTTTACATTTTAGATTACTTAATAAAGTACGAATCTTTTCACTATCATCAGTGAATTTTCCAGTAAAATGTTCAATTATAGTCATTATTAATGAATAAACAACATTTTCTGATTGAATATTATTCTCTATCTTAATAGAATTAATAATATCTTCCTTTTGGGATTGATTTAAATAGTTATCCCACCAACCTTTAAGTTGGCCAGTAAAATCTGATATAATCATCTTAGCAATATTTTTAACAGTATTGCCTGAAGTTTTACACACAGTACTATACATAAGCATTCTGTGAGCAGTATTATAAATTTGTTTATCACTAAAACCATCAATATTCCATTCATAAATACTTTTCCCATTATAACTATTAGCAAATATATATTCTTGTTCTTCAATAAGAACGTCCATGGGAGTAGGTCTATTATAATAATATTTGGTTTGGGTAGGTCTATCTGCCCATTTAATTTTATTAATTTCTTCTTCAGAATGATCATTATCATTATCAAACTCTTCATTAAGAGTATTCAAATTCAGATTTTTAAATTTTTCTTCTAATAATTTTTCTATATCAGAAACAGAAGATTTAAATTTAAAATCCTTGATATCTGGAGGGGATTGAATAGAAGAAGTAGCAATAGAAACAATATTAGTTTCTTCTTCTTTAGTTTGAATATGAACATCTGGTTTAATTTGATTAATAGCCAGAATTATTTTATCAATACGGTCCTTAAGAGAAACTATCTCTTCTCCTATTATCGTAAGATACAAATTTGTATAATTCTGTTTTTCAATTATCTGATTAATATGTTTAACAGTTATCTGTAACATATCATTTTCAAATAATTTTGAAAAAGCAGTAAAATTTAAAATTTTATTATTCTTTTCTATAATAAAAGATTGTTGAGGAGGATAGACAGATTTTTGAATCTGTCCTGTAGAAAGTTTATAATTTCTTTCAAGAATAGAAATATAATCTATAATAAATGTTTTAAGAAACCAAGGAACAAAATGAATCAATTTATTCTGGTTTTCACAATATTTATAAAATTCCGCAACAATATAATTAAACTCATCTTCAGAAAAACTTTTAAAGTACCAATTTCTGAAAGATTCCCATTTGGGTAAATAAAATTCTGCATTGATCCTTGCCCTAGCAAGAGATCCTTTAGTAAAATCAATTTTAGTTTTACTATCCATTACATACTAAAATTCATTTCTGAAACTGTATCAGTTTCTCTAACTTTTTGAAAGTTACTATTACGCACAATATTATTCTGATTAATAATTAATTCATCTACTATATCTTGTACAGGAGACTCAACATCTTCTCTTATCTGAGAAGTTAGAAGCTCTAGAAGTTTGAGGAATATCCACCAAATAATCTAAAGGCGAAATAAAAGAATGACTAGATCTTGATCTAGTATAGATAGAAGATGGCAATAATCTTCTTTGTTCATTATTAAACTGTATTTGAACAGATCCTTCATTATTCTGAATAACTCGTTGTAAATCCCTATTTATTATAGGATTTCTAGGAACAGCTTGTTCAATTATCCAGTTTTCTGGAAATTCAATTTCTTCCCATTTTATAGATCTACGGGTTGTAATATTAGATCTATTAAAATTAGTTTCTATATGAATAGTTTCATTTAATTTTTTATCTATTCTTTTACACATAGGATTCAGTGTAAATAATGGCTTATAATAAATACGATAACAGATACATATGACTTCTGTGCCAGGAGTATAATTATAACCATGAGTTTTAACATTTAATGTTAAAGAATCTAATATATTAATATCAGACAAAGATAAAGATAAATTCGGATAAACATCAAAATATACTGGACCATGAGCCAGACTAGATTGAATTATTCCCATAAGGATTGTTTCCAATTCAAATTTCTACCATCTCTTAAAGCTGCTATGAAGCTTTCTGGTAGTCCTTCTAATGTTAAAGGTCTAAAAGCTATTTGAATTAAACCTATATGCATGAATCTGTAATTTTTCCTATAAGGCAAAATATCTTTATTGTTTAACAATCTAATAACCATTTCATTATTATGAAGTGGTACCGATGATTCTGTAGTTTTAACTACTTGTTTAAAACCAATTTTTTCAAAGGTTCCTAACTTATAGATCATTTTAGATTCTATCTTAGGAATAGTCCATTTATTCAATAAATCTAAATTATCAGGTAAATCATATTCTTCATTCAAACTGTTTTGAACAGTTTCTTTAAAACCGAAAATATTCATTTGAATAAAAAGTGCTAAATTATTATCCAGACTATTTCCATGGCTCTGATACCATTTGGGGCTTGGGATCAAGATGAGGAATATGATACGTGGCGTTGTTACACCAAACTTTTCCTTAGTGGCTTTCGCACACATGGAGGTTATTGGTTTCCAGCCTATATACCATCTTCAACTCTTATTGAGCTAAGAAAAGGAAGAATTTAAATCCCAGAATAAAATGAATATAAGATTCATATTTGGAACTTTTACAAAACATAAAAGGATTTATAAAAGATATACCAAAGAAATTAAACAACAGAGGATTTTACCGAGGTCCACCTCAGAATCATAAATTCATAAAAAATCACCCATGAACGCCTTAAACGCCATCTCTCGGCTAAGCAGGCTAAAGGGCTACAACATGAATTTATTTTTCCTGGTTAAACTCGAACCTTGTGTTTACCATTTCCTAGTTCATCTCTTTACCTTATGTTCTAACCAAAGACTCTTATATTACATTAAATTCCAAAAATTTAAATAGATCTTTTATTATCTCAATCTGATCTCAAGAACAAATAAATATAGATCATGTCATAGTAAGGTAATAATTTAGCACAAATACTTTAGCCTGTCATTCAGGCTAAACTTATGAAAATTAAAAAAAACAATAAATAAAAACAAAAAATAAAAACAGTAAGAACTTACAAAGTTGTTACCAGAACTTTAAATTTTATTGATAAGCTTCAGAAGAGTTTTTACAAGAGAGAGAATAGAGGGGAGCAAACTCAACCGTGTCCTTCGAAAGACACAGAATGAACTTATTTATAGATAGAAGAGCCGGACATCAAACCCCGGATTCCATCTTAAAATAAAAACAGTAAATGCTTTATTAAAGCAAATAGTAACATGGTTACAAAATTCAAAAAGTAAAAGTGATATGCCACCCACTTTTTGTCACGATATGTCATGATAAGATGTGATATTCCACCAACTGCAGATTCGTCTTCTGATGATCTTAATCATCTTTAATATTGTCTTTTAAAGAATTTTTCAATTTCTCAAAAATGTCATCTATTTGAGAAAATTGAGGAATATCATCCTCAGGGTCTTGAGCATCTTGCATCTTCATTAGATGAATAAATTGATTTTCACTAGATTCGGACGCCATAGATTTATCTGATTTGGAATCAGAACCTCCAATATTCTGGAAAAGATCTTTTTTCATTTCTTCAATATAGATCTCAATCATTTTGTCTTTTGAATATATTTCAGAATATTTCTGAGTAAGAATCTTGAAAGGACTCATAGAGGCTTTCTCCTTTTCTTGTTGATGATTAATTTCTAGTTGATATAAAGAAATTTTTTCTTCCATTTGATGAAGAGTTTCATAACCATATGGTTTTCCAGTTTCTGGATCATCTCTCAATAATTTGTCCCAGAATTTTGTGGAACTGACCCTCCATATGCAAGGTATACCTTCATCAGTGTAACCGAATTCTGGCTGCCATTCCAGATCCATGGAATACCAAATTCCATGAAAAATAGACATAGAGTCTTACCATCGATCCAATGTTCAGAAAATGATTTTTTAATACTTGGAGAAACATTTAACCAAGTATTCATGAGTTTTATAAAAACCTCTGGCAAAATCTTTGCGGATGGACCAAAAATCTTCCACCATATTAAAAACCAATTTGGAACTGGGTAGTGAAAAACATTTTCACAAATCTTTAAAAACCAAGTATGTTTTCTTTTCTCATTTTCATAAAACAAGGTTTTATTAAAACTTTCAATATAATCCCAAAAATTGAATTTAAAACTCATTTTATGATTTTCAGAATAAAAT
This sequence comes from Primulina tabacum, assembly GCF_025594145.1. Lineage (NCBI taxonomy): Eukaryota > Viridiplantae > Streptophyta > Magnoliopsida > Lamiales > Gesneriaceae > Primulina > Primulina tabacum. The sequence continues at coordinate 18,379,224 of NC_134550.1, forward strand.
TCTTTTCAACTAATGGAGATATACCCCATTCTTCAATAGATATAATCTTCTTAATTATAAACTTTGAGAAGTTATAACTTCCTTTCTGCTGAATATTACTGAAAAAGTGAGTTATGTCAACATTTTTTTGTAGATATCAGAAGATTTTCATAAAATCCTCTTTGCTTGTAGGAACTATATACATATGATGTATTGGTTAGATATCTTTCCATGATAGTCCATGGAGTTTTTTCCCATTGGGTATCTTTTTCTTCTATAAGAAGAATCAATTCTCGATATTTTGTCTCTGTATATAGAGCTGAATCATTATCATCATCTTTTATGATATTAGCATATGATGCTGAAGATTGAGAATCTGTATTACTTCTCTTTTGTTTCAAGAATTCTTGAAATTCATTGTATAACTCATTATTTTGCTCAGTATTACTGGCTGATAAACTGGATAAGTTTTGGGCTATAAGCCTCTGTTTTCCATGCTGTGCAATGATATTAGGGGGTTTTCCCCTACCTCCTCGCCCTCTATAAGAGGACTCTCCTCTTCCTCGGGAATACATATCTGTAGATGAAAACATTAGGATAAATATTCTCGAGTTAAGAAATCTGGCAAGTGATTATCTTCACCTTTCTTATAAATGATTTCAAAATCAAAAGGAGCTAAATGAGCTTGCCATCTTGCAAATATTTGTTTAGAAACATCATGTTTAAAATCTTTATTAAACATAAATTTTGCAGATTTGCAATCAGTTTTTATAATAAACTTTTGATTATATAAATCATCTTGAAATTTTAAAATACATCTGACAATAGCTAAGATTTCTTTTGCTACTGTGGAGTAATTTTTCTGGGCATTATTCCATGTACCAGAATAAAATCTAATAAGATATTCTTGTTTATTTTGGGGATCTTTTTGTTTTAAGATTCCTCCAAAACCTATCTGTGAAGCATCTGTTTCCACAATTTTATCCCATTGGGGATTAGCAAGCATAAGACAAGGAAGGTTTTTAACCTTTTCCTTAATATTTCTAACAGCTATTGTATGTCTTTCAGACCAAGGTAAAGGATTTTTCTTTAATCTATCATATAAGATAGCAGAATCTTTAGTAAGATCTTTAATATAAGGAGAAATATAATTTAAACTTCCTAAAAATCTTTGTAACTGAGTTTTATCAGTTATAATATCAGGAAATTTTGAACCAAATTCTATACTTCTCTGTATAGGAATTATTTTTCCTTTCTCAATCATATAACCAAGAAATCTAATATTAGTTTGAAATAAAATAATTTTAGATTTTGAGATAACAAGTCCATTTTGAATAACAATATTTTTAAATATATCTAAATGTTTAAAATGTATTTCAATATCATTAGAAAATACTAAGATATCATCAATATAAACAATTATAAAATTGCTGTAATTATAAAAAATATCATTCATAATTTGTTGAAATTCAGAAGGGGCATTTTTAAGGCCAAATGGCATTACTGTCCATTCATAATGTCCTATTGGAACATTAAAAGCAGTTTTATATCTATCTGATTCTTTTACCTGAATCTGCCAAAATCCTGATTTTAAATCAAATTTTGAAAATATGATAGCATTAACAAGTCTATCTAATAAATCTTTTTTATTAGGAATATGATGCCTAATCCATTTTAGAACCTTATTAAGAGGTTTATAATTTATGACTAATCTTGGAACACCTCTTTCCTGTTCAGAATGTTTATTAACATAAAAAGCAGTACATGACCAAGGAGATTGAGAAGGCTTTATCAAACCTTTTTCTAATAAAGAATGAATTTCATTCTTACATAATTCTAAATATTCAGAATTCATTTGACAAGGACGAGCCTTGGTAGGAATATTCTTTTCATCAAAATTTTCTTCATATGGGAGAGAGATAATATGCTTCTTTCTATTCCAAAAAGCATTTGGAAGATCATTACATATTTCTAATGAGAACTTATTATAAATAAGTTTGATTTTCTCCTGTAATTTAGGATTCTGTAATTTATCATCTATAGTTAATATATTAACTTCTTCTTTGAAAGAATTAATCTGAAAAGTTTTCCTATAAATCTTTTCTTGTAATTCATTAAGAATTCTATGAACAGGTTTAGTTATGAACTTAAAGGAAATAGGATTACCTTGAAAAGTACCTATAATACCTGTTTCATCAACATAAGTTAAAGGATAAATTTGATAAATAAAAGGAAGACCAAGTATAAGTTGGCTAGAAATATCTTTTGCTAATAAAAAACTGGTTTGAATACAATTTTTATCTTTGCAAATATAAACCTTTGGTAATTTATAATTTATTTCTAATGGTTCTCCTCCTGCATGAGAGAGAGAATGAGTGGTTTTATGAAAATATTTCGTAGGAATTAATCCTTCATGTATAACATTTAAGTCTGCACCACTATCAATCATAGCAATAAAATTCTTTTTATAAGAATTTTCAATTAATAATATATTAATGTACCATTTTTGAGATATGATCATGCTCAAAACAGATAAATGTTTTTTATCTGGATCAGGAAAAGAAATATCTTGTAGATTATCAAAACTATCAGAATTATTAACTGAATTATTATTATTAGTTTCAATGATTGAAACACGATAATTTAAACTATTATTATTGTGTTGTAAAATTTTTACTTGTTCTTTAAGATTTTCTATTTCTTTAACTAAATCATGTATAGTAACTGGATTCTGTTTACTATATTTCTGTTGAAGAAGATTTTTAACTTCTTTCATAGAGTAAGCTTGTTCTTGTTTAACAAGAATATTATTATTATTATTGCTAGTTGAAGCAGTATTCTCCATTTGATCAATAATTGTGGATTTTAAAACCGGATCCTTAATCATTTTAAGGAATTCTAAAATATTATTGTTAGTTAACACATTAATATTTAAATCCTGAAAATGAGACATGAGATTATAAAATTCATCATTTTTATCTTCTATATGATTTAAACAAGATTTTCCTTGTATACAATTATTACATTCATTTAAATCATTAGAAATATCTGATTCACTATCTATTATTTCTTCTGAAATATATTAAATTTTATATAATATATTTTACATAATATATAAATTTGATAAATAATAATATATTTTCACATCACAAATTTCACTGGAACCAACCTTCATACATAAATCTATCATCGCAAATTTTACATATAGCTACCCCCAACACATCGCAAATGCTTCGCCAAGCCTTCAACCTGAGGGAACCAAAATAGAAAATTCATCCATCTCAAATAACCAGCTACCAAACTAAGCTATAGAAATTTAGGCCAAAAGAAAATCTTGTAATGGAAGTTAATTCTTTAAACATTATCTGATAAACTTACCATCAAGTCACATAAAAACTTAGGGAATCCATCACCGCCCAAGGAGGGATCCCATGGAGGAGGGCCATGCTGACTATCTACTACTTCCAGGGTATTTTGCTTGCACTCCAGTACTGTAGAAGACTTTTTGGTTTTCTTTTTTGATCTGGGATTTCTATCGGAGTCCTTCAACAAGATTCTGTCACCGTACTTCCTAAATATCCACAAGAGGATGCTATCCACTTCTTTATTGATTTTACACAAGTTAGAGGAATCCACCTCCTTAGTTTTCTCTATGCTGCCACACAATTCTGGCATAGTTGTGCAGACCACATTTGAAGCTTCAACAAATTTGGCACTTCCCACCAGACTACAATCATCAGAATTCTCAAAGCTCTTCAACCCAGAATAATTAAATCCAAAAAACTTTAACTAAACTAATAGGCGACCTTTCAAATCTAATCATTTAGCCATCTAAATAAAGAACATCAAACCTTCTCTGACAATCTTGTCTTGGAATACATTAAATATGTCAACCAAACAATGAGCATCAGCAGCTGCGTATATCTTCTGCTCTTCTGTCAAGGGACGCTTAGACCAATTGCCACATTGAAGTTCCTTATATAATTATATAAATTTTAAAATCCATTTCAGAAATATAACTAAGATGGCAAGAATTAAATACCTTTTGTCATCAGGTGAAATTGGCACTTAATAATTCATAGGATGCACACCTTTGACAGCAAAATGCCCAAAACTTCCTCGCAGACTGTTGCTAAGCTATCAGTTTGTTTTGGTACCCTTTGTCCAGGTACTTTGGGTTGTAAATAGTTGTATATGGCTAAAATATCAATAAAAGGTTCAACCTAATCGAGAAAATTTGACAAAAGCATATCAGAAAAACAATCTAACAGTAAACTCTACACTGCTGTAAGAGGTTCAACTTGACAGAAAATTTGACAAAAGCACATTCCGAAAACAATTTAACGGTAAACTCTAGACTTTCTTTCATCACAATGTCTTTGAATCCAAAAATTGGGCTTAGAATGAGCATAAAGGTAATTCCAAGTTCAAGCTTTATACCAAGTCAGAATACTTGAACCGCTGTCAACATTCAGCCACCAAAAAGGAAAACACACAGAAAAACAAGCACAACAAAGCAACTTAATCTAACTGATCCTTCTCCGTGCTCATGAGCCTAAATTGCATAGACTGTAATATAAGGCAAGAAAAATTTACAACGATGTGAAATTGTAAGTTGTGCTTGATGTTTCTACCTATCACATATATAATGATTGGGGAACACCAATCAAACTCAACACAAAATTTGAAATTAAAAACAGAGATATTGTTAACAAATTTCCACAGTTCTACTTATTGCATCTCATAAATAATAATAATGTAAGAGTCGATAATCCTTGATATCCCACATGTTTTCATTCATCAAGTTCGGTACTTTTTATGATTGAGAATATGACAATGGCAATTCGACAAAAATAAACATGAGAAATATCGGGAATGCGCACGTCATTTTCATGCAGCTCGTAATAAAGACATGATCACCGATAAAAACCGAAACTGAGTGAACTCCTTGCGCAATCTTCCTGCAGTTCTCAATTGTCGCTGAAAATTCCAATTAGAAAGTCAAAATTTCGCTCGATAAACGGCTGCAAATTTACCAGAAAACGGCTGCAAAGTCGACCATCACCTCATTCATCCCCAAATCCACATAGATGAATAAATTGAAGAGATTTTAGATCCTTCGATCAACTCCATGAAAATGTATGACTCACAAATTCGAAGAGTTAGGAATTCAGAAATATGTACCATGTTTTTAATGCTCTGGCGGTTTCACATAGTGGGTTAAGAATCAGTTGTCGGCGTAGTTTGTAAGTGTTGATCTGTTTCATTGTTTAGATTTACACCAAACATTAGTCATTTTTGCTAAAAAAACATTTAGGGAAAGAAGAAAGAATGTTTTGTAACATGCTGAGAAGCAAACAAAAAAATAAACATGTATATTTTAAATTCCATTAATTAATAGACGAAAAGCAAACAAAAAAATAAAAATGTATTAATGATTATTATTAAATGAACAGATGAATGAAGGTGAGGACATTTACGTAAATTCACAATTCACATTCATATAATGATTATTATTAAATGAAGGTAAGGACATTTATGTAAATTCACAATTTAAATAATATATGGATGATTATTATTAAATGAATAGATGAAAAACAAACAAAAAAATAAACATGTATTAATAATTATTATTAAATGAAGAATGAAGATAAGGACATTTACATAAATTCACAATTCAAACTTATATAATATAATATAATGATTATTAACATTCATATAATGATTATTATTAAATGAAGGTAAGGACATTTATGTAACACTACAAAAAAAAAAGGCTAAAGACAACGGTGAAAAAGCGTTGTTGTATGTTTTGAAAAACCGTTGTTAAAGCCCCTGTGGTTAAAGGGTACGCTCAAAGACAACGGTAAAAACCCGTTGTCGTAGACGTCAAATACAACGGTGAAAAACGTTGTTGTATGTCTTGAAAAACCGTTGTTAAAGCCCCTGTGGTTAAAGGGTACGCTCAAAGACAACGGTGAAAAACCGTTGTCGTAGACGTCAAGTACAACGGTGAAAAACCGTTGTCGTATGTCTTGCAAATCCGTTGTAAAAGCTCGTGGTTAAATGTTCGTGCAAAGACAACGGTGAAAAACCGTTGTTGTAGGTGTATAAATACAACGATAATAAACCGTTGTCGTAGCTCTTAAAAATCGTTGTCTTATAGAAACGAGAACAATTTTAACCGTTGTCTTTAATCGCATTCGACAACAGTTCCCCAATGTTTTTAAATCGATGTCTTTCGCTGCAATATACAACAGTTTTACAACATTTTAAATCTGTTGTCTTTGGATTTGATTTACATCATTTTTAAACCGTTGTCTTATATATTACCAAACCGTTGTATATTATATTTAAACCATAAATTGTTTAATCAATTAAAAAAATTGGGTGTGAAATATATATCAATTAACCCTTATATAAAATCAATTCAAACATCAACATATATATATACTTTATCACAAACAGAAATATGTCATTCATAGACGTGTAATCTACCAAACCAACAATTAAAAAAAGTATGTAACCATATTCCAAAAACTTTTAGTCAAGTTCACAAAAATAGAAATACCCTACAACCAAGACTTGCACATATCAACTCCAAAATATCTTCTATAGCTTGTTGGAATGAATTCTCTGTTGGTGCATCTTCCAAAACATCATTACAGTGCCTGTGAAAATAAAAACCACATTATTTTAATGATTGTTAAATTTCAACACATGCACAACTTAGCATTAAAACGTACATATAGAACAAGTCATGTATAAAAAAGCAAAAAGTCTTGTTAGAAGACAATAAGCCATGAATTGAGAACAATATGCAATAGACAAGTTTAAAAACGGACCTCAGGGCCTAGAAAAATTTTGGCATAACCTCCACGCAAGTAGGACATACGAGAAAATATAAAAACACACAACAACAATATATATATTCGAAATAAATTTAAATACGACCATACACCACACCTATCACCTACACAGCCAGACCATACATCACACTTATCACCTATTATTACCACATTCTTTCAACATATGCCGAAAGTAATGAAGAGATCCACATGTCATGAACCAACAAACGTGCAACAAAAAAAATCACATGTCAATCTAGTATCATTTGTATTCCTGATCCACAAACTGAAAGGAAAAATGCAAGAAACCAAAATAATCACTTTTGAAATCTTAAAGTAGAAACAAGAATTTCACCCAACTTAGAAGCTAAATCATGTGCAAAATGACTATTTCTGAAACAGCTCGTAAACATGTTAAAAAGTATAACAATAATGTCCAAATCCGTTAAATATGAGCTGTATTTTTTTCAAATAAGATGAACTCATGTCCTACCTATTCATAAATATGATCATGTATGCATTCGGCCAGCTCGGTGCGCACCTCATCAATTTCTTCCATAGAATACTCCGTTTTTGTGAACTATGAACACACTCAAAAAGTATATTAGTAAAAAAACATAACTTAATGAAATTTGAAAATGATAAGTAGCTAGATAACTTGTAATTATTTTATATAACCAAGATAATATTACTATCGATCTTAGTGAATCCCCATCAAGAGTTGTAACTTCTTCAGTAATCTGTCTCATGAATCTCATCACATAATAACCACATTGTTTTGCATCCAGTTGCTTAGGAGCCTATGTTAAAAAATATCAAATTGTTAATAACAAATATATACATAAAAAATTAGCTCGAATGAGAATTACACATACCTTTATGACTTCCCATTGTACACGCTTTCTTCTTTTCCTTCCCTTAGTTGAGTTAAACAATCTCAACGCCCTTCATTAACATTAAACATAGTTGACATATGAGTGTTTTTTCATTAAATGAAATGCATCATTAATATGGAATATGAACTCACATTTCCACAACATATTTCCAATCCTCATCGCGAATACGGTGACTTAGGGAATCCACCTAAATAAACAATCTCCTTATAAGGCTCGATGACGGTGAGAGTCCAATGAAAACTACAGACGAACATAATAAGTGGATGTAATTCACTAAAAAAACAATTGAAAATTATATTAGAATCTTACTTACCCACAGCAACTTGGAACCAAAACCACTTGATCCATTGCTGCACCACTTAGCCTATCCGCTAAAGAACTCGCCCTCTTGTTCAACCTTTCAGTTTTACCTGTTTTGTCGTGTATATTTTTTTTCAAAATTTGGGATGCTGTGTGGATTAACGAATCTGAATTTTTCAATCTTGTTTTCTTTCACCATCTTTTTATAAAGATGCCAGTCGTTTCAATTAAAAGAAAATCAAAACTACATTACATACTAAACTAACAAATTATATGCATCTTATATAATAATAAGAAAAGAACAAACAAACTTTAAGTTAATCGAAGACTTACCAAATGTAGACAACTATACAATTTCCAGAAATTGGCTCCAAGTGAGATACAAAGGACTGATGTCCTCAAAGTGCAAGTTAACTTCATAATCATCTGCAAATACTTCATGATCTAAAAGAAATGCTAATTTCCTTCCATTTTCAAGGGCTGTATTACAATAACAATACACCATGCGCACTGCTCTTGGCACATTTGATGACAAAGTCTGGTTTCTTTCGAAACTGACGGTTTTGTTCCTTTGACGCTTCTGATAATTGTATTGTAAACATGTTAGATAGGTGCAATACTGGAGAATTTGACAGACATTTACTTTGAAATATAAGCATACGTGTACCTCTTGTCGTAGCATTATCAAATGATTTGGCCAATGTGGGGCCCCGGGTCCGACATCTAATATTAATAATTATAAATATAACAAACCCAACGATTTAGTAAATATATAATTTGTGGTTCACAAATTCACATAAACATCGTCAGAATAATTTAAATGTCTCAAATGTTTGAAATATAATCTTCAACATGCCAAAATAAAGTAGTGAACCCAAGTAATCCAAACATCATCAAATAGCTCCTAAGACCCGAGAATCCCACTCTAACTCGTATCTCCTCGCCTGGAACTGGACTCTGGCATCCCAAGCCTCGCCTCACCTACCATCAAGCACATGAAAACAAGAGGTAACCGACGTGCCGGTGACTATAATCCCAATATGATACAATCAATAACATATGAGAATTTAAAATGACAAATAGTTCATATAAATCCATAAATATGCAATATAATGCAATGCATGATCAGAAGCTGTGGCTATCAATAAATCTCAAGATCAAGTGAATCATCTGGTCATAGGGTACCCAAGGGAATAGAATCACCCAGCAACAGTCACCGACTCATCCGCTCGGGATGGGGTGCTGTGTTCTACGATCCCATGACTATGGTGCGCCTACAGAGAGTGTTCAGACCATAGCAGCGACCTCCGCATACACTATGCCAACTCAACTATAGCCCCATACGTCCAACAAATCAATAAATCAAGGCGACCTCCGCCATATCAAATCTGAATCAAAAAGTGGCTCAATATGCAATGCAATGATGCATTTCAATCTCATTAAGTCAATATCATAATAAGCTCATCTCAAAAGATCAATCATCAACAAATCACAAATAATTCATTAAGCTATCGAATTTTCAATTTAATATAAAAATGATACTTTTACCTCGTATGTTATCGACCGTAACATACCTTTCAAATATTACCAAAAGAAGATCGAAATGTGTAGTTGAGAAGTCTTGAACCTCGGAATTCTACTATAACTCAAGAACTCGGATCATTTATCAAAACAGAGCAATTTCTGTACAAAATTCATAATTAATTCAATACTTCTTCAAATCGAGATCCGCAAATTGGATATACAAGAAAACTCAAAGCCCAACAATTCTTCTTCATAAAATTTTGTCAAATAAAGTCATTTACTCAGCCGTTCATAATCTGAAACATACAACATAATTTTCGAAATTCTGCATCCGTACCAATCTGACACATTTTAGTATTTCAAGCATAACTCCCTCAATACTCAATGGAATTAAGTCCATTTTATATCATTGCGAAGACAAGACAATGCTCTATAACTTTCATTTGAACACCAAATCCAGAATCTCAACAAATTAATACCAGAATTCGAATAAACAGAAGGCATATACACAAACCCGGGATTCTAGACCAGCTTTAGTAAATATATCATATCTCTTTCATTTCTTCATGGAACTGAGTGATTCTTGAACCAAATCGAAGCTAACTCGATTGTCTACAAGTTTGATGAAGACCATAACTCCAAAATCCAAACACAACTGTCCCATATGCTCGAAATACAGAAGGTATAAAAACCGTTCTTTGCACATAAACAAGAAACCATGCTTATATCCATTTTAAATTCAAACCAACTCAAATACAACATCTTCAACATCTTAATATCTCAAATATCAACTCAAATATCAATTCTAAACTTCAACCCATTTCCAAACTTTAACAAAAATCGGAAAAACTTACATCCTTGATGAGAGGATCACAAATCTACCTTCATTTTATAATTTTCTTGAGCAAATCTCCCTTAATATTAGAAAGAAGTTTGAAAATGGAGAGGAAATAGATGAGGGTTCGATGGAGAAAAGGGAAATGATTGGTGAAGATGAAAGTTGACTCAAATAATGATTTTTCGCGTCTGTAGCACCGCAGGGCCACTTTTTAGCGCCTCAGCGCCAAACCTTCGCAAAACTAGCGCCTAGGCGCCACTTTCTAGCGCCGTAGCGCTTGAATAGTAACCCGATGAACAGTACCGTGAACAGTACCCGTGAATAGTAACTTCTTTTTTTTTAAATCCGGGCATTACAGGCCAAGCAACGTGTGTTCCTACGGCATCCCCAACATTTTCATATTCATTGGGAATCGGAACTGGCAAAAGTGCTGATTTTTCCATTTCCTCATCAATGGATACACGCATGCAATTTTGAGGTAATGGAACACCATGAAGCAAGTTATTAGCTCCATTGACCTCAGCAACTGTTCCATATGCAACAATGTCTGTGCTAGAATCCAATATCAAAATAACCGCTTGACCCTAAAAGACAAATGGTTATGTCAATGAATTGTACTAACTCTTTAATTAAAAAATATTAAGTACTATATAACCACAACAAATTATATATCTGTAAAGCAACACATTTTTCCACAACTTTCATTTCGACGTCATTCAAATCTTCATAACTGGGGAAAAACTTGTCGATTTTCATTTCATTTTCATTCACTTGATGCAATTTTACCGAACAACTTCCTTTGTCATCAATCTCACTGTCCCATGCACCTTTTTTGTAGACAATTGCTTCAAGTTTTTGAATGCGTGTATCTTGCTCTTGAATTAATTTTGTAGCCTCTATCAACTCTTTCTTTTGCTCAATCATTAGCTTTCTTTCAACATCCTCAGTCTTCCAACTTCTACCAACATTGAAATATAATGTTGGAGTGATGTGACCTCCAACAGCTCTCACACGTCCACCATGTTCATCTGAATTTAGTGCTTTCGTGAAAATATCCTTTTTTGTCTCTTTTATTTCAAGTTTCCCCTCACGCTTTTGTTGTATGTAATCATCCATTCATCCACTTGAAAATATTAATTACTTTAAAAGGTTTCATTAAAATAAAATAATTGATTTTTATGTGTAGTTTGCTGACAATCTTTTCTACTGTTATTTGCAACTCCTGGCCATCAAAATCCCCTTCTTTATTCACTCGCCCTTTTTTCCAAATAATAGCTCTATTGATATCATCATCGTCACACAATTCACTTGCCTACATACAAGAACCATCAAATGGTATTTGTCAAATATGTTAAATGTTGAAAAAAAAACAGCAAATGCAATGATATATATCACATGCTAGAAAAAAACAGCCACCCGTGTTACAAGTATTCATGCGAAGGAATGCAACAGTCACTTCTTGGGCGGCACAAATGTTGAAATATACTTACTATTTTTCAGCAAATCGTGCATAGCCCTTACGAGAAAGGCGATGAGGGTATATGTTCTTCTTCCTTCTTTCCTTCTGTTTATCACTTAGTTCCTAGTCAAAGTGAATAATTACACATATCAAATATTTTTTAATTCGTTAAATACTTCATGGTGGACTTATTTTCAAAAAAACAAAAAAAAAAGATACTTACAATGAATTTATCATACATGCGAGTCATGACAAAAGAAATCCAGTCATCTCGTGCAAGACCATAGCCAGTAGGTGGTTGATCCAACTCCTCTGGTTTATCAACCTTGTTCGAAATGAATGTTTGAGTGAGATGTGATTTAAATTGACGCCACTTATTATTTGCTGAACTTAAACATCCCTTTTTCCAGCTTGGGGGAACATCAAATGTCAACTGTAAAACATCAAAATTGGAAATACATTAAAAATAATTACATAACATAAAATATATATAAACAATATGAATAATACTTGTGAAAAAACTATAGAACTTACATTAACAGATTCCCATATCAATTCTTTCACTTCACTTGGAACTTGCTTCCATGTCTTGTAAGTTATCTTAACTTTTTCTCGAGCAAGCACACCAATATAACTCTGCATTTTAGCAGCAACTTCTCCTACTGGTTGTCCAAGAAGATTGAATCTTACCTCCTTTCGAATTCCCTGAACCCTCCGTCTAGAAAGCTTATCTAGATGTGTACGACGTCTAGATGTTCTTGTTGTTTCAGTGTCTGTAGATCCCAACATTTCCTTTCCATCAAAACTCTTGTCAGTAGAAGTAGATACAATTTTTTCTTTGCCCTTTCCAATCACTGGAGGCTGTCCTAATCTCTTGCTCGGTTCATGAATTGTGTCATCATCATGAGACCCAATTTTAAGCTTTCTAAAGGATGTCATAGTCCAGATTTAACCTGTTCAACAAAAAAGCGAAAAACACATATCACTATATAAATAAATACACAATATATACAACAAAAAATAGGATAAGAAATTCATCTTCAATAGAAATTCAACATATACAAAGATAAAGAAAAGTATAACTTCAATATTGTCTACCCAAGTCCCATCACAATCTTTACATCTTCAAAAGTAAAATATCTTTGGTTAAACATTGTCGACCCAAGTCCCATCACAATCTTCACGAAGGCATGATGGTTCATTGTCGAATGCTCCGTCAACACCCATTGATGGTAACCCTCTGGTAAAAGATTGATAGTGAATTAAAGTGTCTTCCAATTCATCACCATTGACATGTTCAAATGACTCTCTAGTAGGAGTTGCCAGGATCTTCAATGTAAAATACTTGCTTTGCTTGACTTCTTAAGATAAAAGAGTCGGATTTGAATCCAATTCTTTTCAAATTTACCAATGTTAAACCAAGATCATCTACTTTAAAACCATTATTATTCTCCACCCAATTACATTTGAACATTGAAATTTGAAATTTGTGGTAATCGAGTTCCCATATTTCTTCAATAACTCCATAAAAAACCATGTCTGAAACAATTGGGTTTTTATCCTTTGCACTGGCAACTTGCGTTGTCTTTGCGACTAAGCTTACTCCAGAGTTTTGAGTTACTCGTATGTCATCACGTTCTTTTGTAGTATATGTAACCCCATCAATCAGATAACTAGAATACTTTAACACTTTGTTGCTAGGTCCACGCGCCATCCACTTCAATCTTTCTGATATTTCATGGGTGGAATGGTCAATTAAATGTGCAACCTATATTTCACAATGCCATAAATTTAGATTTTACGTAAGATACCAAGAGTTGTATGCATGTTAATATATAGTATTTTGGAACTTACAGTATCACGCAACCAGTTAGTAAACGTTCGGTTATGCTTATCTTGTAACAACTTTTTGGACTTGGCTTTATGAGGAAATCTTGATTTCAAATCAACCATGTGTTCCCTAACGAAATAATTTGCAATAGATAAACCAAAAGAATGTATGCAAAGTGCATGAAAGAATTGATAGGTTAGATATCTTAATCAACATAAGGATCAATCTCAACATCATTTGTCAATACATGACGATGTGCTTGTTGCAGCTCATCATGACTAGTGGAGTGCAAAACTGCTCCCGATAAAGGCTTATTAAGTTCTACTTCTCGATGCCTTGATGGTATCCCAATTGTGTGGACATTAGATAGATAATCTGAGCAAAATTCGACAGCCTCTTCAGCAATGTAACATTCGGCTATACACCCTTCAGGCCGATTGCGATTGCGCACATAACCTTTCAAAATCTTCATGAATCTTTCAAATGGGTACATGTGCCTATACCAAATCGGTCCACACAATTTGACCTCCCGCACAAGATGAACAGTTAAATGAATCATTATATCAAAAAATGAAGGGGGAAAGTACTTTTCAAGTGAACACAATATCAACACGATCTCTCTTTGCAAGTCATCCAACTTTAAGACGTCTATCACTTTACTATATAACACATTGAAGAAGAAACAGAGCCGGGTGGCAGTGTCTCTAACATGTTTTGGCAAGACACCGCGGATAGCCACTGGAAGCAATTGTTGCATTAAAGTGTGATAGTCGTGTGACTTCAAGCCAACAAGTTTCAAATCCTTCATCGACACAAGGTTTCTAACAATGGATGAGTAACCTACAGGTACCTTTACTCCCGACAAAGAATTGCAAATACTTCTTTTCTCATCCTTACTTACTGTGTAACATGCTGCTGGCAAAAACGTTTTCTTCTCCCCAATCCTTGGTGCCAATTCAGTTCTTAAATTCATTTCCAAAACATCTAATCTTGCTGCTACTCCATCCTTTGTTTTTCCTGGAACGTCAAGTAATGTACCGATGAGACTTTCACAAACATTTTTTTCAATGTGCATCACATCAAGAACATGTCGAACATGTAGATCTTTCCAATACTCAAGTTCAAAGAATATTGATTTTGTTTTTCCAGCATGTTATCCCGTCATCGTTCTTTGACTGAAGCTTTCCGCTGAATTTTCCACAATGATAATTAATTCTTTGAACTCTTTCTAAAATTTCATTGCCACTCAATGGTTTTGGTGCGAGGTTAAATTCTTGCTTCCCATTAAATGCCTTCTTTTGTCTTCGATAAGGATGACTTAAAGGTAGAAACCTTCAATGGCATGTATATGACATTTTTCTACAATGCTTCAACCTTGTCGAATATGTTTCTTCTGCACAAATAGGACATGCATGATATCCTTTCACAACACATCCTGACATGTTCCCATATGCAGGAAAATCATTGATTGTCCATAGTAGAACAGCTCTAAGAGAGAAACTTTCTTCTCGATATGCATCATATGCTTCAACACCTTTATCCCATAAGCATTTTAAGTCGTCAATAAGAGGTGCTAAGTAAACATCAATATCATTACCCGGTTGTCTAGGACCAGATATCAACAAAGTGAGCATCACAAATTTTCTCTTCATACACAACCATGGTGAAAGATTGTATGTGATCATTAAAACAGGCCAACAACTATATTCAGAACTCATCAAACTATGAGGATTGATCCTATCTGCTGATATAGCCAATCTAAGATTTCTTGGCTCATAAGCAAAATCTGGCCACATGCGATCAACTAATTTCCAAAGGGCGAATCAGATGGATGACGCAAGTATCCATCACGAATTCTTTTATCAGCATGCCAAGTTAAATCCTTGGATATCGCCTTATTCCAAAACATTCTTTGAAATCTTGGAATAGGTGGGAAATACCACAAGACCTTTGCAGGAATTCCTTCCTTTACCTTCGATTTGTTGCCCAACTTCCACCTTGACGTCCCGCAAGTAGGGCAATTTGCAAAATCTTCGTACTCCTTCCGGTATAAGATACAATCATTAGGACAAGCATGAATTTTCACATAGTCCATCCCTAATGCGCGTAAGCTTTTTTTTGCATCATACAAAGACGAAGGCAATTCATTGTGATCTGGAAGCATTTCTCCAAACAAAATAAGTAGATCGGTGAAACTTTTATCACTCCAACTATATTTTGCCTTCAAGTTAAATAATTTTACAACTGCAGATAACTTTGTGAATTTAGCACATCCAAGATATAAAGGTTTATCTGCATCTTCAAGTAGCTTACTGAATTGGCTTGGATTCTCAGCATAACTTTCATATACACAATGCACCATATCTATAGGTTCCTCACTAAATGATTTGTGTTCATCTTGTCCTACTCGATCATTATCATTCATTGAGTTCTCTTTCGTAGATCTTTCCCCATGCCATATCCATGTATGATATGTCAAATCCATACCATTACAATACAAATGTGCCCTGATAGTTTCAACATTTTTCTTCCTTAGATTACCACATCTTGCACATAGACAAGGTATTGCATCCGAATGGATAGCATTTTTTAGTGCAAACTGCAAGAAAGACTCTACTCCAACATCAAATTCATGTGATAGCCTATCTTTTGACATCCATTCTTTGTCCATTCTCGGTACAACTGCTCAGCTAACAATGAGCCCAATCCCTTCAAAACAATTTTAAATAATATAAAAAAATCTTTTATTGATAGCCTATCTTTTTAATATATATATATATACATACACATGTATACATAAAGAGAATTTTGTTATAAACACCAAAAATGGTTTTAAACTTTATATTTATATTATATAAGTTGGTTAATGGTTGAATTCATGTAGCTACTCCTTACCCAAAGTAGGCTAGTTAGACTCCTGCGAACTTCCCAGATCAGCATACACCTAAAGGCGCTGGAAGTAGTTCACATTCCTGCAAACCTGCAACAGGTACATTTTCTGGCAATTGTAAAACATTCTCATGAACAAATCCAGTAGGTTTCAGCACTTTATAGTAGGTTTCAGCACTTTATAATAGCATGTTCTGAATAACAAAGGAAAAAAATGAGGTTATAAACCGAGGTGATGCTGGTGTATTTCAATAAATGTAGACTACAGATTCCAGAAGATCTCTAACCGTCTCACCAGTGCATTAAAGAAATGTTTAAACATCATTTTTCCACTTTAACGGATTAGTGATGCAAGTTTGTTTGACTACATGCATACTAACACAAACTGCAAATACATGAACACTTGAACTGCATCTAGATCCAAAGGATGACTTAAAGAATGTAGTATGACAAAACCGCAACTGACAACTAACCAAAATGTTTCATGTCTAAACAGATTGTTAAACATAAGAGGGTCGCTATTTTATATTAAGCAAAAGTGACCTTTGAAATAGTTAATGCAGGGCTCCACTGCTCCTTCAAGATATCAAGGCATATACTGCTGTTGCTATTTATATTTGGGTGAAAAACTTTTGTCCTGAAAGCTACCTGCATCAGCAACCATCACAAAATATTATTTTTCACTTGCAAGTTGCAAAATTAAGAAGAGAGTCAACAAAGAAAAAGTTAGTCGTATGGATTTGGATATAATGATTCATAAACTACGTACACTGGAATTCAAGAATTTGGTTAACCTATTACCGAGCAAAAGTTAAGCAATTTACTAGAGATAATATTTCATGGCAAATATATAAAGTTAGAAACATACTTCAGGAGATGGTTCTATTACTTGGGACTTGGAAGTTAGAACGCAAAGGAAAGAAATTTAAATAATGTTTTTAACCATCAAAGTAAGTAATTTTTTTCAATGACAAGCAACAACCACAAATAAAATAAGGTGCACCGATGCATTAAATATCTCTTCCATGCATTAAATATTTTTTAAACATCTTATTTGAAACGTCTGCCCTTTTTATTGCTTTAAAAGTACTAGAAATTTTTTTTAAAAAACACTCAATTTTCGACCATATACATAAACCTCATGAAAATATAAAATATTCTACCCTTTAAAATAAAACATCATCCAACTAGCATTTTAAAAATCAAGTGAAAAGGTCATAAAAATGAAATCGTCGCATGTTACCAAACCTAAAAAGCAATAAATTTGAAAAGTATAGCTCATACTAAACCTCTCAAAAATCTCTCAAAAGCATAAATAAATAGTCTTAAAAATCTTTAACTTAAAATCATGAATCATAAATCGTAAATGCGGAAAAAGTAGAAGCGCTGGTCCTCGGGTTGTGTGCGCCTTCAGTCAAGTCAAATCATCTGTCATGCTCACCCTCAACCTCACCTGCATCCATCACACCTAGTGAGTCTAAAGACTCAACACACCATCATCTTTATAGCAAGTAATACAGTAAACATATAACAGTGAAAAATATTTGTAATTAAAATATCATTTTCATGAAGATGCATAAACTTCAAACATGAACATTTTCGTAAATCTTTTATGATACATGAACTTTAAATAGAAACATTTTCATAATGATGCATCAACCCTAAGCATAAATATTTTCATGACATGTATAACATAAACCTTAGCCTTTTCCTGTTTCCTCAACATGACATGACATAAAACCTTTTTAACATGATCATAAATATTTTTCCTTTTCCTTTTCTTTTTCATTTGTTGAATTCAGATCGTTAATTGTGACTTTCCTCAAACCTCAAAAGTCGATGGATCCATCTACATGTAACCACAGTACTGGGCGGCGGGGACATCAGCGACACTCTCACCGGATCAACTGAGCCTTGGCCTATCATGATCGAATAGAAATACGATCGTCGGGGCTCCCTCTGGGGCCTTCTTCCATAAATGGGCTCCCTCTGGGGCCTTCTCCCCTCACGATATTCCTATATTTACCTCAAACCTCATATCCTCATATTCGCAATAATGGAAACACGATCGTCGGGCTCCCACTGGGACCATCACCCTCACGACGTCGCCATTATTAACGAATTAGTCACAATCACTTCACTTCCTTCAATATTTTTCATTCACATCACTTTATAAAAATCATGAATAACATAACATTTTTCATTTTTGAAACCAAACATGCAACATGTATTTTAAATGTCTTCCCTCAATCATAAAAATCAAATAGACATTTAAAAATATAATTTAATCATGAACATTTTATAAACAATTAAAAATGACATTTTAACCTCAAAACATGTATAATAACATTTTTACATATTAAATCATAACCATCTAAAATTCCTTAAACGTTTAAAATATCATTTTAACATATAAAATCTCCACAAACATCCATAACTATAAAAAAATAATCATATTAGCACATAAAACAGCATTCAGGACACTGCCATGACGTTTACTAATTTTTAGGTGTAAAAAGATCGTTTTACCCCTAGACGTAAAACTTCCCGTTTTTGACATTTTCTTGAATTCTTTGACTCTAACATGTCCCAAATAATTATTTAAGCTTACAAGAATTTTTCCATAATTTTATTTAGCTTAAATATTAGACTTTCTCATTGATCTTTACTTAATAATTTTAACGGTGTTTTAATCCCGAAAAATCCCAAACTTTAATATAAAATTTCTAAATTCTGAATTTAGTCTTTTTATATTATTTTAGCCCTTATGGACCACTGACTCGACCCCTGTGAGCCGTTTTCCCATTTTCATTAGTTTAAAACCCTATTTTGACACCTAAACTTCGACCCCGAGCCAACTTCCGATTTTCACGAGTTACCCATGAGCCATGTTGATCCAAAACTTAACCAGCGTCCCAAAGTACCCTACTGGACTCTAAGTTCACCAAGAACCCATCCCCAACAACAAAAACATGAGCCCCTTAAAGATTCATATGCTGGCCGAGAGTTGCAATGGCACTAGGACTCTTGTTTCTCGTCTAAACCCTGACCAACCGACTCAACCCCTGTACCAACCCCCCGTGCCCCCTCCTAGTACCCTGGTGCATCTCTCTAGCCCAGCCCGAGACCCCTGGCTAAACCGAGCGAGCCCCTGCACGCTGTTGCACAAGGCGCGCTGTGCTATCCCTTCTCGGGTGAGAGTCCTTGTCAACAAGGACTCTTCCCAACCCACTTAGCTCGAGTCCTAACATCTCTAGGACTCTTCCCTTGACCTCTCTACGACCCTGGCTAGCCCTGGACAGGAGCCGTGACCAAGCCCAGCCATAGGACCCAACAACCGAACCCTACATACACCATGACAGAATTTTGGTTCTAGCTTGTGTGTGTTGTGGTTGTGCAGCGTTTTGCTGCTTCTAATGACTTCAAAACTTGTGTAAAACCTCTCCCATAACTTCCTAAGACATGGCAGCCCCTACCTTCGTACAAGACATGAATTTTTGTGCATAAAATCAAAAGTTCAAACCATGCACATGAGTAAATCTGAAAATTCTGAAAAATATTTCATGTTCTTCATGCATATAATAATTCAAACCGTAATATGATATGATGGATGAGAAAAAGAAGATGTATGGTGTGCCTTTGCGTTATATACGCTCGAATATACGTTGACGACGAAAAACGGGAGACGACTTTGGCTTGTACTACTTAGAACCCTTCGAAATCCTTTCTACCTTGCTGTGTACGTGTGTACCGTGTTTGGGAGTGGTGGGGAGTGTTTCAGAAATTGTGGGGTGTGTGGCCGTGACTTATGATGCAAAGTGTAGGGTTTTAAGTTTTTAAATACATTAAATACACTAATTAATTTACTAACTAGGCTTTAGGCCTATTAAGCCTTAAATTAAGCTCATTAGTTTTAATTAGGATTTAATAAAATATTAACAAGGTTTTTGTTTAAATAAATTTGTGAATTTATTAGCCGGGTTGCCAACACGTTCGAATTTTTGTTGAAAAACCAACACCGATAAAAATTACGTCCCGGCGTATAAAATCACCTCAAAATCCCTTATTTTCCAAAATAAGAAAAAGCATCCCCCTTAATTTAAATAATTAAAAATAATTATTTAATAAAAACATTTTCTATTTTTCAGTTCCTCGGTCTCCGTTCCTCTATCGCAACTCGAATAACCTTTAAAAATATATTTTAATGCAATCAGGTAGAAAAATATATTTTAAACATGCAAATATGCACAACATAATTAATTCATGCAATTAAAACATTTAATTAAAATACAGGAGAATTTGATAATTCAAATGCATGTGGTTCGCGTGGACCTTTAAATTTCCGAGGCGTTACAATCTCCCCCCTAAATTGAATTTCGTCCTCGAAATTCACTTATCCTCGATAATCAAAATTTTAGACTTAGTTCTAGTATCCCAAAAATCCACGCTTCCGCTGCGCTACTTGGATCAAACTTAAGTTCTAGAATGTCTTTACGTCTCTTTATCCCAATTTATTTTCCTTCTAAATCCTTATTTGTGAATTGCAACTTAAAAATATCCATAATGACTTAGTGCTATTCTATTATAACCCCTAATTTCAAATTTTTTTACAATTTCCAATATTAAAAGATGGATGACCATACTTATTGTATATTACTTTCCTTATTTTATACTCAAAATATTCATCAACTTATCATATTTCAACCTTAAAATCCCAAACGCATCCGCTAGCGCTTAAATTTTTCAAGCCTAATATCAATTCATCCTTCAAAATCTTTGATTAACATTCCTCTATATCCAAGATATCCCAAGTTTCCAAATATTCTTAAAAAGTATAAATCCTCAAAATTCTTCTCATTTAACCCATTCAATTATCGCTTATTGCTAAACTAGTCCTCAAGTTCTTTAGAAATTGCAAAATAAATTCATAATTTCCTCAAAAATTATTCTAATTGATCCTTAATTTCGAAAATTCCTACAATTAACCCATAAATTTTTGGCATTCTTAATTTCCTTCTATTGGTTTCCCATAACATAATTTCAAAAATTTTAAACTTATTAACCCAAAATCAATTCTCATAATCAATCTTACCTTTCACCAAAACTTAAAATCCCAATTTATACATTTTCTTACTCCCAAGTCGTTGCAAATCCTTAAATCATTATTCCTTACGTCTAATTCCCAAAAATTAATTCGACTAGTAACCATGAATCATAAATATTTTCTTAGAAAATCTACGTGTCCCAAAGCATTCATAATATACATGATTAACTTATAGCCCAAAAAGTCGAACGTAAATACTAAAACCCAAAAATCAACATAGTCCAATTCCACTACAAAACCAACATGCGTTAAAATCAAATAATTTCTTATTTCATATCGTCATGCAGGTAACATCATACTGAATCATATAAAGCAAGTAAAACTTACAAATTTGAGGCTTGACGACTGATCTTTCCGGCGCTGATGGTGGCACAACCCTTTACAGGACCTTTGCTCTGATACAAAATGAAACGTCTGCCCTTTTTATTGCTTTAAAAGTAATAGAAATTTTTTTTTAAAAACACTCAATTTTCGGCCATATACATAAACCTCATGAATAAAATATTTTCCCCTTTAAAATAAAACATCATCCAACTAGTATTTTAAAAATCAAGTGAAAAGGTCATAAAAATGAAATCGTCGCATGTTACCAAACCTAAAAAGCAATAAATTTGAAAAGTATAGCCCATACTAAACCTCTCAAAAATCTCTCAAAAGCATAAATAAATAGTCTTAAAAATCTTTAACTTAAAATCATGAATCATAAATCGTAAATGCGGAAAAAGTAGAAGCGCTGGTCCTCGGGTTGTGTGCGCCTTCAGTCAAGTCAAATCATCCGTCATGCTCACCCTCAACCTCACCTGCATCCATCACACCTAGTGAGTCTAAAGACTCAACACACCATCATCTTTATAGCAAGTAATACGTAATACAGTCAACATATAACAGTGAAAAATATTTGTACTTAAAATATCGTTTTCATGAAGATGCATAAATTTCAAGCATGAACATTTTCGTAAATCTTTTATGATGCATGAACTTTAAATAGAAACATTTTCATAATGATGCATCAACCCTAAGCATAAACATTTTCATGACATGTATAACATAAACCTTAATCTTTTCCTTTTTCCTCAACATGACATGACATAAAACCTTTTTAACATGATCATAAATATTTTTTCTTTTCTTTTTCTTTTTCCTTTGTTGAATTCAGATCGTTAATTGTGAATTTCTCAAACCTCAAAAGTCGATGGATCCATCTACATGTAACCACAGTACTGGGCGGCGGGGACATCAGCGACACTCTCACCAGTCAACTGAGCCTTGGCCTATCATGATCGAATAAAAATACGATCGACGGGGCTCCCTCTGAGGCCTTCTCCCATAAATGGGCTCTCTCTGGGGCCTTCTCCCCTCACGATATTCCCATTCTTACCTCAAACCTCATATCCTCATAACATCATATTCGCAATAATGGAAACACGATCGTCGGGCTCCCACTTGAACCATCACCCTCACGACGTCGCCATTATTAACGAATTAGTCACAATCACATAACTTCCTTCAACATTTTTCATTCACATCACTTTATAAAAATCATGAATAACATAACATTTTTCATTTTTGAAACCAAGCATGCAACATGTATTTTAAATGTCTTCCCTCAATCATAAAAATCAAATAGACATTTAAAAATCATAATTTAATCATGAACATTTTATAAACAATTAAAAATGACATTTTAACTCAAAACATGTATAATAACATTTTTACATATTAAATCATAACCATCTAAAATTCCTTAAACAGTTTAAAATATCATTTTAACATATAAAATCTCCACAAACATCCATAACTATAAAAAAATAATCATATTAGCACATAAAACAGCATTCAGGACACTGCCATGACGTTTACTAATTTTTAGGTGTAAAAAGATCGTTTTACCCCTAGACGTAAAACTTCCCGTTTTTGACATTTTCTTGAATTCTTTGACTCTAACATGTCCCAAATAATTATTTAAGCTTACATGAATTTTTCCATAATTTTATTTAGCATAAATATTAGACTTTCTCATTGATCTTTACTTAATTGTTTTAACGGTGTTTTAATCCCGAAAAATCCCAAACTTTAATATAAAATTCCTAAATTCTGAATTTAGTCTTTTTATATTATTTTAGCCCTTATGGACCACGACTCGACCCCTGTGAGCCGTTTTCCCATTTTCATTAGTTTAAAACCCTATTTTGACACCTAAACTTCGACCCCGAGCCAACTTCCGATTTTCACGAGTTACCCTTGAGCCATGTTGATCCAAAACTTAACCAGCGTCCCAAAGTACCCTACTGGACTCTAAGTTCACCGAGAACCCATCCCCAACAACAAAAACGTGAGCCCCCTTAAAGATTCATATGCTGGCCGAGAGTTGCAATGGCACTAGGACTCTTGTTTCTCGTCTAAACCCTGACCAACCGACTCAGCCCCTGTACCAACCCCCCGTGCCCCCTCCTAGTACCCTGGTGCATCTCTCTAGCCCAGCCCGAGACCCCTGGCTAAACCGAGCGAGCCCCTGCACGCTGCTGCACAAGGCGCGCTGTGCTATCCCTTCTCGGGTGAGAGTCCTTGTCAACAAGGACTCTTCCCAACCCACTTAGCTCGAGTCCTAACATCTCTAGGACTCTTCCCTTGACCTCTCTACGACCCTGGCTAGCCCTGGACAGGAGCCGTGACCAAGCCCAGCCATAGGACCCAACAACCGAACCCTACATACACCATGACAGAATTTTGGTTCCAGCTTGTGTGTGTTGTGGTTGTGCAGCGTTTTGCTGCTTCTAATGACTTCAAAACTTGTGTAAAACCTCTCCCATAACTTCCTAAGACATGGCAGCCCCTACCTTCGTACAAGACATGAATTTTTGTGCATAAAATCAAAAGTTCAAACCATGCACATGAGTAAATCCGAAAATTCTGAAAAAAATTTCATGTTCTTCATGCATATAATAATTCAAACCGTAATATGATATGATGGATGAGAAAAAAAAGATGTATGGCGTGCCTTTGCGTTATATACGCTCGAATATACGTTGACGACGAAAAACGGGAGACGACTTTGGCTTGTACTACTTAGAACCCTTCGAAATCCTTTCTACCTTGCTGTGTACGTGTGTACCGTGTTTGGGAGTGGTGGGGAGTGTTTCAGAAATTGTGGGGTGTGTGGCCGTGAATTATGATGCAAATTGTAGGGTTTTAAGTTTTTAAATACATTAAATACACTAATTAATTTACTAACTAGGCTTTAGGCCTATTAAGCCTTAAATTAAGCCCATTAGTTTTAATTAGGATTTAATAAAATATTAACAAGGTTTTTGTTTAAATAAATTTGTGAATTTATTAGCCGGGTTGCCAACACGTTCGAATTTTTGTTGAAAAACCAACACTGATAAAAATTACGTCCCGGCGTATAAAATCACCTCAAAACCCCTTATTTTAAAAAATAAGAAAAAGCATCCCCCTTAATTTAAATAATTATTTAATAAAAACATTTTCTATTTTTCAGTCCTCGGTCTCCGTTCCTCTATCGCAACTCGAATAACCTTAAAATATACATTTTAATGCAATCATGTAGAAAAATATATTTTAAACATCCAAATATGACACAACATAATTAATTAATGCAATTAAAACATTTAATTAAAATACAGGAGAATTTGATAATTCAAATGCATGTGGTTCGCGTGAACTTTTAAATTTTCGGGGCATTACATTATTTTCCTGTGATAATAAAATACGAAAGCCTTATTTTCCTGTGATAATAAAACATCTTGAAATACGCAGAAAATTTAAATATGCGTGCCAAAATAGTAGGCCTAAACCTAAACCAACCGGCTAGAAAGAAACATCAGCTTGCAGGTCTCACTAAAAAGCCACAAGCAGAGGAATCTCCAGTTCGCGATCTTGATTCGTTGGGTGTTTTTGTGTGAACAAATTTCATTTATGCAATCTTATGTGCGACTTTAAACACCTAAAATAGAAGATAATCCTTTGGACCAAATGAGAGCAGATTGAGAACTTACTTGAAATATAAAAAATCTTATAATTTCAAATGGGGGAACTTCCATCAATCCTCGAGTGAAATTCATACTCATAACTGAAAAAGCATACTCATAACATAAATTCATACTCATAACTTAAAAATCATACTCATAACATAAATCCAGCAGCTACTTAAAATTACTATAATACATCTCAAATGACCCAAATAATCGAGTGAAATTCTTACCCAAAGGGATGACAAATCGCGCGCAGAATAGGACTAAGATTCACGACCTTGCCTTGCTCAAAACTCCGGATTACTGTTGCAATCAAGGTCGACCGGACCTGGGCTACCTTCGCCGGTCCTCGATGACGGCGAACGGATGGACGGCGGCTTTGATTCGGCTCGGAAAAACGATGCCGACGGAAGAGGGTTTGGTGTGTGTGTGTTGTCACGACTTCAATCTGTTTAAATTATTAAGTGTGTAAATTGTAATGCGAGAATTAGTTTGTCATCCGGTTTTTTTAAAGTTGGGATAATTGGTTTTTTTAACAACGGTTTTTTAAACACTGTTGTTGAAGAAATTAAAATGTTGCTTTGAAAGTTAATTTTTTTAGTACTAAAAAAACCGTTGTCTTAGGCCCTAAAAAATTACATAGACAACGACTTTATATACCATTGTCATAGCAACTAAAAAAACCGTTGTCTTTCACTGACGTTAATAGACAACGGTTTCCGTTGTCTTAGCTACATAAAAATGCGCTCATAGACAACTGTTATTAGAAACCGTTGTCGTAGCTACTAAAAAAATCCGCTCACAGACAACGGTATAAAAACCGTTGTTATAAACCATAAAAGACAACGGTTTTAACAAAAACCGTTGTCTTAACTAAATAAAAAACCAGCACAAAGACAACGGTTTTCAAAACCGTTGTCTTTTGAGTGTTGTTAAATCCTAAATTTCTTGCAGCGTAAATTCACAATTTAAATAATAGATGAATGATTATTATTAAATGAATAGATGAAAAACTAACAAAAATAAACATGCATTAATAATTATTATTAAATGAAGATAGGGACATTTACGTAAATTCATAATTCAAACTTATATATTTATATTAGTATAGAAATAGATTATATTAGTATAGATATACTCTATTAAAGAAACAAGATGAGGCAGTGGGATTGCGAAGATTTCTTGTGATATTTTTTGTTGGGTTGGAGGATGATTTTTTATTAATAATAACCGTGTATCAAAATTTGTAATATAAAAAAAACAGAAGAGCAGAATACCAGATAAATTTTGCTCCTTTAGAAAAGAGAAGTCTCTATTCTCCTCCCTCATCCTTCACACACAGGGGCCAGAGATGACAAAATGATGCAAAACTAGTTTTTCATAGGCTAATATTGTTTCAAAACTTGAATTTTTTTTCAGATTCCCATGGCACCTTGCAAATTTTTGTTCATTGTGTTCTTTGTGCAGAATTTTTTCTTGAATGTGCGTACTACTTCAGGTAATTTATGGGTTTGTACGGTTACCTTCTTGGACTATTGGTTTATTCCTCGTCCATTAGTTTATTCCTTCTCAATTGCAGGAGAGCCACATTTGTGTGTTACAATGCCTCCTATCCCGCTACAGGCGGTTCTCTTTCTAAGGTCCAAAATTAAGACGACGTAACCCAACGGCATGCAAATCTAGGAAATCTGAAAAAAAAATGGTTAATTAAATTATTTTAATTTCTTACTTGATTATGTGATATGCATGCTTATATGTTAAATAGGATTTTATTGTCGTTATGCATAAAATTGTACTTTTAAGGATTTTTCAAGTTGCGATCGAGGAACGGAGATCGATGGCTGAAAAATAGAAAATGATTTTATAAAATAATTGTTTTAACTATTTAAAACATGAGTGATGCTTTTTCTTATTTTTGAAAATAAGGGGTTTTGAGGTAATTTTATACGCCGGGACATAATTTTTATCGTTGTTGGATTTTCAACAAAAATACGAACGTTTTGGCAACCCGGCTAATAAATTCACAAAAACAAAATTATTTTTAATATTTTAATTAAGTACTAATGAGCTTAATTGGGCCTAATTAACTTCTTAGTGGGCCTAAACTTTTGTTAGTGATTTTAATTAGTATTTAAAGTTCTAAACCCCACCCTAACCCCTTAGTTTCCCACGCCACCTTCAGAATTCTTTCCACTTCATCAAACTCACGGCACACACAATATATTTCGAAGAGAAGCTTTTGTAAATTCAAGGGAAAGCATCAAAAGTTGCAAGGTTTTCAAGCCGTCGTTCCTCGTCGTCGTTCTTCGCATCGTCTCTTCGTTTTCGTGCGTTTAATACGCAAAAGCACGTCATATTCTCCTTTTACTCATCATCACACCATAGTATTTTATTTATTGAATTTTTGCATGAAAACAAGTTACACAATTCACAATTTCGTAACTATGCTCATGCTTGTGTTTAAACCTTTGTTATTAGATTCAAATCATGTTTATATGATGTTTAAAGGGCTGCCATGAATAGGATATGAATAAGAATGTATTTACACAAGTTTAAAGATCTAGAATCACACACAAAAGCAACAAAACGCTGCACAAAACAAAACAGAAAAGTGAAGCTGGAACGGAACATGTGTTGTGTACTGTGAGGGCTCGGTTGTTGGGGAATAAGAGGCTAGACCTTGCATGGTTCGTCTGGGGTTAGATCAGGGTCATGGTCTGAGTCCGGGAAGAGTCCTAGCCACGCTAGGACTCGAAATTAATGGGCTGGGAGGAGTCCTTGTAAACAAGGACTCCTACCCGAGAGCAAGCTTCACTTCTGCGCAGGGTTTGGGCAGCCTGCTGGGAGAGAGGGGCTCGGCTAGGGGGTCTGGGCTGGGTTAGGTTAGGTCCTTAGGGTCCTAGGAGGGTGCTTGAGAGGATGGTTCAAGGAGTGGCTCGATGGGTAGAAGCCTAGCATAAAAAACGTGAGATTGAGGCTCATGACAGCAAGTAGGCGAGAGGTTGCTGTCCATGTTCAGTTGGTTGCTGCTCGCGGTCAGGGGCTTGAGTTGGTCTGGGCTTGGTTTGAGCGTGGTCCAGGGAAGGTTAGGGTCATGGGTGGTCGGTGGTTAGATGGCTGGTAGAGTCCTAGGCAGCTAGGGAACCCAATACATAAAGAGTACCCTACACGCACACACACATGCAGATGGGCCTGCTGTTCAGCAAGTTTTTGAGCGGGCCAGGGCCGGGTTTTTGGGCTGGGCTTGCACAGTAGGGTCTTTAGATGGGTTGGCTAGGTTTTGGCTCGAGGTGGCTCGGGAGTGGCTCGAGTAAATTGGGAGATGGCTCGGTGTGTTTGTTGGTGTGTCAAAAAACAAAAATTTAAGAACTAAAATTGAATCCAAGCGTCCACGGGGGTGGCTCATGACTTGGAAGGGTAGAATAAATATTAAAAATGCTATGTTTAAAATTCGGGATCAAAATAACGAGTTTTGGATTTATTCGAGATTTAATCGCCGCACGAAACGCTAATCAACGAGTTAACTGAAACGCCTAGTTTTAAGCTTTATAAAATTATGAAAAATTAGGTTTAAGCTTAAATAATTATTATAAGTCTAAGTTTTTAATTTGGGAATTTTATATTAAGTTTTGGTTTAATTCGGGATTAAAACGCATTAATACGAGTTACTTAAAAATTAAATTAAAAGTCCTCGATTTAAGCTAAATAAAAATATGAGAAAATTCATGTAGGCTTAAAAAATTATTTGGGACATATTAGAGTCAATGGAATTAAAAAAAAATGTCAAAAACAAGAAATTTTACGTTCAGGGGTAAAACGGTCTTTTTACACGTAAAAATTAGTAAACGTCATGGCAGTGCCCTGAATACTGTTTTATGTGCTAATATGATTATTTTCAATGGTTATGAATGTTGATTGAATTTTTATATGTTAAAATGTTGTTTTTAAAACGTTTATGGGTTTTATGTTTAATTATGGACATTTAAAAGACATGTTGCATGCTTGGTTTAAAAGAAAAACGTTATATGCATGTTTAAATTTTATAAAGTGATGAGAATATTTAACGTTGAAGGAAGTGAAGTAATTGTGACTAATACGATGATATGTTGGAAATTTCGTGAGGGTTATGGTCCTAGTGGGAGCCCGACGATCGTGTTTCCTTGGATACGGACATGTGGATGTATACGATGATACGTTAATACGTAAGGCCAAGGCCCAGTTGACCGGTGAGAGTGTTGCTGGTGTCCTCGCCGCCCAGTACTGTGGTTACATGTAGATGGATCCATCGCCCAACACGTAGACGTAGACGTAGATGAACACGAAAGTCACAATTAACGATCTGAATTCAACGAAAGTAAAAAGGAATACGCATATGTTGATGATAATATGAATATGAATATGTTGAGGATGATATGATTAAGTTTATGAAAATGTTTATGTTTAAAATTTATGCATCATGAAAATGTTTACGAAAATGTTATTGTTTAAAATGTATGCATCTTCATGAAAACAATATTTTAAGTACAAGTATTTTTCACTGTTATATGTTAACTGTATTACGTATTACGTGTTATCAAGGATAGGACGTGTTGAGTCTTTAGACTCACTAGGTGTGTATGATGCAGGTGATATAAATAACTATGATATTGGAGGTCTTGACGAGTGACTTGCTGGACATTCGGTGCACATAACCCGTGGACCAGCGCTTCTATTTCCGCATTTAAGTTTACGATTTTAAGCTAAAGATTTTTACGACATTTTATTTTATGCTTTTTGAGAGATTTTGAGAGGTTTAGTATGAGCTACACTTTTCAACATTTATTGCTTTTTAGGTTTGGTAAAACATGTGACGATTTCATTTTTATGACTATTTCACTTGATTTTTAAAATGCTAGTTGGATGATATTTTATTTTAAAGGGGAAAATATTTTATATTTTTATTAGGTTTATGTGTATGGCCGAAAGTTGAGTGTTTTAAAAAAAAAAATTTCTAGTACTTTTTAAGAAAACAAATAAGCAGACGTTTCAGTTTGTGAGAACACAAATTTTTGGACATGCAATTAATTAAATATAGACATGTATAAGACTTTATTTTCGATTTATAATAAATTCGAAAATATTAAATAATACATGGTATTGGAGATTCCAAGCCAATAAATACATGAAAGTCAAAATTCAGTACAAATCATGTATTAATTTCGAAATAAGGCTGGATATCAATCAAATTGCAAGGAAATATTACAAACAAGGCAGCTTTTCTCAGCAAGGAAGCATATCAATATTTGTGGAAGGAGTATCTCCAAATTTTGGAAGGAAAATCAATCGGTTTATGGTAGGATTCTTACCCAGCAACTATAAATACCCCCCTAAGCCTTTGAAATTTTCACCCCTCATTCTAGCAAGCAATTTTCGAAATTGCTCTCACAAGTGCTCCCAAGAATTTTCGAAATTTTCTCCCAAAAATTCTGCACGAGTCGTCAAAATTCTTTCAAAGTTCAGAAACCATAGGTAAGATAACCCTAGCATCACTCTCTGTTCAATCATGTCTTCTAGAAGCAGTCAAGCTAAATCAGAGTCGAGACATGACACTAGAAAAGTTCAAAGAACAAGCCAAGGAAATAAAGTCATCAGATTTTCAAGTGGGCCCAGACATAATCTTGGGGAAGAGATGACGATTGTGTGAGCCAGACATCGACAATCTTGGATAAGAAGTGACGTTAGAGGCGCATAAGTCAACATTCCAGATCTATACCATCAGTACAAAGATGTATAGAGATTTGAAAAAAAAATTTCTGGCAAAACAGAATAAAAATAGATGTCGCCGAGTTTATATTTAAGTGACAAGTATGCCAACAGGTGAAAGTCGATCATCAGCGACATGGAGAATTACTGCAACAGTTAGAATTCCATAATAGAAATGAGAACATATTTCCATGGATTTCGTAGTAGAATTTCCAAAGTCAATACAGATTCAAGACGGGATATGGATAATCGTAGATAGACTCACAAAATCTACGTACTTTTCACTCTTTCGAAGGAATTATAATATTGACAAGTTGACTACTCTATACGTGGATAACATTATGCGGCTACATGGTGTGCCAACAATCATAATGTCGGATAGATATCCAAGATTTGTGTAACGTTTGTGGTAGAGCTTTCAAGAAGCCATGAGAACAA
This sequence comes from Primulina tabacum, assembly GCF_025594145.1. Classification (NCBI taxonomy): domain Eukaryota; kingdom Viridiplantae; phylum Streptophyta; class Magnoliopsida; order Lamiales; family Gesneriaceae; genus Primulina; species Primulina tabacum. Next base: position 18,411,064 of record NC_134550.1, read on the forward strand.
AAGTCACTCTTAATACGGCTTATCGTCCTTAAAATGACGGTCAAACAAAGAGAATGATTCAAATCCTAGAGGGTTTGACAAGGGCATGTGCCATAGACTTCAGTAGTAATTGAAGTGAACATATACCCCTGATAGAATTCGCCTACAATAACAATTATCACGTCAATATTGGGATGACTCCATTTGAAGCCTTTACGGACGGAAGTGTCGATCACCACTGTACTGGGACAAAATAAAGGAGACATCCATGACATGCCAGAACTATTCCAAGCGACAATGGAAAAATTGGCCATTATCAAAGACATACTCAAGGCTGCATAGGACCAGCAAAAGGGTTAGTCTGATCTTAAAAGAAGACAAGTGGAATTGATAGTGAGTGGAAAGGCTTATATAAAGGTCTCATCAATGCAAGGAATCCTCAGATTTAGAAAAGCTGTAAAAGTGAATCCTCGATACGTAGGACCGTTAAAAATTCTGGATAGATTGGCACGTTGTCTTACAGAATAGCATTGCCATCAGATATGTCTAGAATCCATAATGTATTTCACAAGTCCAAACTAAGGAAATACACCTCGAGCCCAGGCCATGTTATGGAAATTGAACCGCTTATGATCAAAGGTAACATGGGGAAAGAGCTGAAATATGAAGATGTCTCTATTTATATTGGGAATAAAAAGACCAAGTACCGAGATGACGTATCATTCCCTACGTCAAGGTGCAATGGTCAAACCACACAGAACGAGAAAACTACTTGAGAGTTTGAAGAGAAAATGTGCAAGCAATATCCTTACCATTTAGAAAGTCAAGCTGACTCAAATTTCGAGGACGAAACTTCTAATAAGGAGGGAGAGATGTGAGAACCCAAATTTTTGGACATGCAATTAATTAAATATAGACATGTATAAGACTTTATTTTCGATTTATAATAAATTCGAAAATATTAAATAATACATGGTATTGGAGATTCCAAGCCAATAAATACATGAAAGTCAAAATTCAGTACAAATCATGTATTAATTTCGAAATAAGGCTGGATATCAATCAAATTGGAAGAAAATATTACATACAAGACAGTTTTTCTCAGCAAGGAAGCATATCAATATTTGTGGAAGGAGCATCTCCAAATTTTGGAAGGAAAATCAATCGGTTTATGGTAGGATTCTTACCCAGCACCTATAAATACCCCCCTAAGCCTTTGAAATTTTCACCCCTCATTCTAGCAAGCAATTTTCGAAATTGCTCTCACAAGTGCTCCCAAGAATTTTCGAAATTTTCTCCCAAAAATTCTGTACGAGTCGTCAAAATTCTTTCAAAGTTCAGAAATTTGTTTCTCTCGCTCGGGTGCTCGGAATCCGATCTCCAATGTTCAGAATATGCTTCCATATGTTTTGAATAACATATCCAAATTTCAGCAAAATCCAACGGTTAATTTTTTGTTAATAGCCTTTGAAAGAAAACTGCTCAGATTTTAGGCGGGAATTCAGCATACCTATGGTTTTTCTGTATGAACAGGCCTAAACGACTTCCAAACCCGATCTTCACCGTTCATAATATATTTAACGTACTTGTGAACGTACTGTAAAATTTTGAGTCCGATCCAACAGTGAAATAAGGCGCCGTGAATTTTTCAAAGACGGCTGATTTTTCGGTAGATGTGCTGTTGCGTCTTCGAGGGGTTGGTTGCATGATTCTTCTATAGTTTCAGAGTTCTTCACGTTTTCTTCCAGTCTAAGGTAAGTGGGCTTGTTTTAAAGATTAAACTTTCGTTTATGCATATTTATTTCGTGTGTTTTTGAAAATACGGTCGAGTACATGTTCTTTTCCTACTCCTTCTTGTGTTGTTGTCATTCGTTTTTAAGCACTGTGAGGAGCCGACTGTATATGGGTGGGAATCCCAACCATGACGTACCCTTACGCGGTGGGGGACATAACCGCTATACGGCCTCGCCCCCTTAGAGGAGTAAAAATTAGGTACTGATATCAGTAAACCATAGAAAGTGGATGAATCTCAGTGCTGGTAAATGTTATGCATGTGATATGAATGATGTTATGTAAGTGCAAGTCATGTGATTTTCGAAATTATGCATGTTGTTATATTGTGCTCGAACGGCCCCCACTTGCTGAGTGACGACCATATCACTCACCCCTTACTTTACTCTCCCCAGATAAATCAGAAAAGAAAATCGAGGAGGATGAGCAAGACCAGTTTCGGGGCTGATAATAAGATGATTCAAGAAGTTTATTTTAGTTTTGACTTAGTAAGTTGTAAAAGCTTCCGCATATTATTTTTATCATTTTAAGAATCTACGTTGTAAAGACAATCTTTTGATTGATTATGAGTAATAAACTGGTTTTTGGTTTATACTGTACTACGAGGCTTGTTGTTTTCAATTGTGTGGTTGTAAAACAACGCCGGTGTCAACTAACCCCGGTCTGGGGGCGTGACACAGTTGGTATCAGAGCAAAGGTCCTGTAAAGGGTTGTGCCACCATCAGCGCCGGGAAGATCAGTCGTCAAGCCTAAAAGTTGTAAGTTTTACATGCTTTATATGATTCAGTATGATGTTACCTGCATGACTTTATGAAAATTATGCTTATTGGACATGTTTATGAGCTTTTTAAGTATTTATGCTTTGCATGCTTAAATTGTTAAATGAATTAGGACATGTCACATGATTAGAGAACTTAGATTTAAATGCATGTTGGTTACGTTAGAATTTGGAAAACGTTCAGATAAAATGCCTCCTAGACGTGCCCGTGTTAATGAGAACCAAGTAGAGAATAGTGTGAATCATCAAGGGAATGCACCACCACCCCCTCCTCCAGGGGATCCTGCTACTCGTGCGTTAGAGGGGATGGCTCGTCTCTTCGAGCAACAGTTACAGCAGCAGCAGTTATAGCAACAGCAGTTGCAGCAGCAGTTACAGCAGATGCAGCAGGCACCTAGGCCACATCATGATATATATGATCAGTTCCAGAGGCTAGGACCAAAGGAATTTTCTGGCACCACCGATCCCTTTGCTGCTGAGAGTTGGATTCGTTTACTTGAGGTACACTTTCGTTATCTGAACATGGGATATGCCGACCGTGTGAGGTATACCACTTATCTGTTTAGGGATGATGTTTCTTTGTGGTGGGAAGGAGCCGAGCATGGTGTTAATCTTGCTACACTTACATGGGCTCGATTCAAGGAGATGTTCTACGAGAAATACTTTACTGCTGATGTTAGAGGTCGACTGAAGAGGGAGTTTATGAGCCTCCGTCAGGGAGACTCGACTGTTGCTGAGTTTGTGAAGAAGTTCGATAGGGGTTGTCACTTTGTACCCCTTATTGCCAAGGATGCGGAAGAAAAACTTAGACACTTCAAGGATGGCCTACGACCTACCATTCAGGATAAGGTTATGATGATGCGTCCGGTGGATTATGTTACAGCAGTTACCTATGCATATCAGGCTGAGCAATCCTTGAAGGACATTGACTTTGAGTTACAGCGTAAGAGGCAACAACATCAGAAAAATAATCAGTCAAACAAGAAGCCATATACGGGTCCTCCTAGACCTCAAGGGCCTCAAGGGCAAGTCAAGGAGCAAGCACCACCTAAGCCACAACAACCTGGAGCACCAAAGCATATTGATAGGCAACCATGTAAAGATTGCAATCGCTTTCATTTTGGCCAGTGCATGTGGGGATCTTTTAGATGCTTTGTATGCAAGGAGGAAGGGCATAAGGCTGCTGATTGCCAGAAGAAGAAGGCACCTACTGTGGGAAGAGCATATGTTATGAATACTGAAGAAGCCAGGGAGGAGGCAGACACTACACTCATTATGGGTAACCTGGTCATTTAACATTTTCATATTGCTTATGATTGCACGAACGGTTAAGGTAGCTATTAGAAGCGAATTGGGATCAAAGAGACATAAGGACATTATAGAACTTAAGTTTCATCAGAGTAGCACATAAGAAGCATGAATTTTTGGGATATTAAGGTAATCGAATTTCGAGGACGAAATTTCATTTAAGGGGGGAAGAATTGTAAGGTCCAAAATTAAGACGACGTAACCCAACGGCATGCAAATCTAGGAAATCTGAAAAAAAAAATGGTTAATTAAATTATTTTAATTGCTTACTTGATTATGTGATATGCATGCTTATATGTTAAATAGGATTTTATTGTCGTTATGCATAAAATTGTACTTTTAAGGATTTTTCAAGTTGCGATCGAGGAACGGAGACCGATTGCTAAAAAATAGAAAATGATTTTATAAAATAATTGTTTTAACTATTTAAAACATGAGTGATGCTTTTTCTTATTTTTGAAAATAAGGGGTTTTGAGGTGATTTTATACGCCGGGACATAATTTTTATCGGTGTTGGATTTTCAACAAAAATACGAACGTTTTGGCAACCCGGCTAATAAATTCACAAAAACAAAATTATTTTTAATATTTTAATTAAGTACTAATGAGCTTAATTGGGCCTAATTAACTTCTTAGTGGGCCTAAACTTTTGTTAGTGATTTTAATTAGTATTTAAAGTTCTAAACCCCACCCTAACCCCTTAGTTTCCCACGCCACCTTCAGAATTCTTTCCACTTCATCAAACTCACGGCACACACAATATATTTCGAAGAGAAACTTTTGTAAATTCAAGGGAAAGCATCAAAAGTTGCAAGGTTTTCAAGCCGTCGTTCCTCGTCGTCGTTCTTCGCATCGTCTCTTCGTTTTCGTGCGTTTAATACGCAAAGGCACGCCATATTCTCCTTTTACTCATCATCACACCATAGTATTTTATTTATTGAATTTTTGCATGAAAACAAGTTACACAATTCACAATTTCGTAACTATGCTCATGCTTGTGTTTAAACCTTTGTTATTAGATTCAAATCATGTTTATATGATGTTTAAAGGGCTGCCATGAATAGGATATGAATAAGAATGTATTTACACAAGTTTAAAGATCTAGAATCACACACAAAAGCAACAAAACGCTGCACAAAACAAAACAGAAAAGTGAAGCTGGAACGGAACATGGGTTGTGTACTGTGAGGGCTCGGTTGTTGGGGAATAAGAGGCTAGACCTTGCATGGTTCGTCTGGGGTTAGAGCAGGGTCATGGTCTGAGTCCGGGAAGAGTCCTAGCCACGCTAGGACTCGAAATTAATGGGCTGGGAGGAGTCCTTGTGAACAAGGACTCCTACCCGAGAGCAAGCTTCACTTCTGCGCAGGGTTTGGGCAGCTTGCTGGGAGAGAGGGGCTCGGCCAGGGGGTCTGGGCTGGGTTAGGTTAGGTCCTTAGGGTCCTAGGAGGGTGCTTGAGGGGATGGTTCAAGGAGTGGCTCGATGGGTAGAAGCCTAGCATCAAAAACGTGAGATTGAGGCTCATGACAGCAAGTAGGCGAGAGGTTGCTGTCCATGTTCAGTTGGTTGCTGCTCGCGTCCAGGGGCTTGAGTTGGTCTGGGCTTGGTTTGAGCGTGGTCCAGGGAAGGTTAGGGTCGTGGGTGGTCGGTGGTTAGATGGCTGGTAGAGTCCTAGGCAGCTAGGGAACCCAATACATAAAGAGTACCCTACACGCACACACACATGCAGATGGGCCTGCTGTTCAGCAAGTTTTTGAGCGGGCCAGGGCCGGGTTTTTGGGCTGGGCTTGCACAGTAGGGTCCTTAGATGGGTTGGCTAGGTTTTGGCTCGAGGTGGCTCGGGAGTGGCTCGAGTAAATTGGGAGATGGCTCGGTGTGTTTGTTGGTGTGTCAAAAAACAAAAATTTAAGAACTAAAATTGAATCCAAGCGTCCACGGGGGTGGCTCATGACTTGGAAGGGTAGAATAAATATTAAAAATGCTATGTTTAAAATTCGGGATCAAAATAACGAGTTTTGGATTTATTCGAGATTTAATCGCCGCACGAAACGCTAATCAACGAGTTAACTGAAACGCCTAGTTTTAAGCTTTATAAAATTATGAAAAATTAGGTTTAAGCTTAAATAATTATTATAAGTCTAAGTTTTTAATTTGGGAATTTTATATTAAGTTTTGGTTTAATTCGGGATTAAAACGCATTAATACGAGTTACTTAAAAATTAAATTAAAAGTCCTCGATTTAAGCTAAATAAAAATATGAGAAAATTCATGTAGGCTTAAAAAATTATTTGGGACATATTAGAGTCAATGGAATTAAAAAAAATGTCAAAAACAAGAAATTTTACGTTCAGGGGTAAAACGGTCTTTTTACACGTAAAAATTAGTAAACGTCATGGCAGTGCCCTGAATACTGTTTTATGTGCTAATATGATTATTTTCAATGGTTATGAATGTTGATTGAATTTTTATATGTTAAAATGTTATTTTTAAAACGTTTATGGGTTTTATGGTTTAATTATGGACATTTAAAAGACATGTTGCATGCTTGGTTTAAAAGAAAAACGTTATATGCATGTTTAAATTTTATAAAGTGATGAGAATATTTAACGTTGAAGGAAGTTAAGTAATTGTGACTAATACGATGATATGTTGGAAATTTCGTGAGGGTTATGGTCCTAGTGGGAGCCCGACGATCGTATTTCCTTGGATACGGACATGTGGATGTATACGATGATACGTTAATACGTAAGGCCAAGGCCCAGTTGACCGGTGAGAGTGTTGCTGGTGTCCTCGCCGCCCAGTACTGTGGTTACATGTAGATGGATCCATCGCCCAACACGTAGACGTAGACGTAGATGAACACGAAAGTCACAATTAACGATCTGAATTCAACGAAAGTAAAAAGGAATACGCATATGTTGATGATAATATGAATATGAATATGTTGAGGATGATATGATTAAGTTTATGAAAATGTTTATGTTTAAAATTTATGCATCATGAAAATGTTTACGAAAATGTTATTGTTTAAAGTGTATGCATCTTCATGAAAACAATATTTTAAGTACAAGTATTTTTCACTGTTATATGTTAACTGTATTACGTATTACTTGTTATCAAGGATAGGACGTGTTGAGTCTTTAGACTCACTAGGTGTGTATGATGCAGGTGATATAAATAACTATGATATTGGAGGTCTTGACGAGTGACTTGCTGGACTTTCGGTGCACATAACCCGTGGACCAGCGCTTCTATTTCCGCATTTAAGTTTACGATTTTAAGCTAAAGATTTTTACGACATTTTATTTTATGCTTTTTGAGAGATTTTGAGAGGTTTAGTATGAGCTACACTTTTCAACATTTATTGCTTTTTAGGTTTGGTAAAACATGTGACGATTTCATTTTTATGACTATTTCACTTGATTTTTAAAATGCTAGTTGGATGATATTTTATTTTAAAGGGGAAAATATTTTATATTTTTATTAGGTTTATGTGTATGGCCGAAAGTTGAGTGTTTTAAAAAAAAAATTCTAGTACTTTTTAAGAAAACTAATAAGCATACGTTTCAGTTTGTGAGAACACAAATTTTTGGACATGCAATTAATTAAATATAGACATGTATAAGACTTTATTTTCGATTTATAATAAATTCGAAAATATTAAATAATACATGGTATTGGAGATTCCAAGCCAATAAATACATGAAAGTCAAAATTCAGTACAAATCATGTATTAATTTCGAAATAAGGCTGGATATCAATCAAATTGCAAGGAAATATTACAAACAAGGCAGCTTTTCTCAGCAAGGAAGCATATCAATATTTGTGGAAGGAGTATCTCCAAATTTTGGAAGGAAAATCAATCGGTTTATGGTAGGATTCTTACCCAGCAACTATAAATACCCCCCTAAGCCTTTGAAATTTTCACCCCTCATTCTAGCAAGCAATTTTCAAAATTGCTCTCACAAGTGCTCTCAAGAATTTTCGAAATTTTCTCCCAAAAATTCTGCACGAGTCGTCAAAATTCTTTCAAAGTTCAGAAATCATGGGTAAGATAACCCTAGCATCACTCTCTGTGCAATCATGTCTTCTAGAAGCAGTCAAGCTAAATCAGAGTCGAAACATGACACTAGAAAAGTTCAAAGAACAAGCCAAGGAAATAAAGTCATCAGATTTTCAAGTGGGCCCAGACATAATCTTGGGGATGAGATGACGATTGTGTGAGCCAGATATCGACAATCTTGGATAAGAAGTGACGTTAGAGGCGCATAAGTCAACATTCCAGATCTATACCATCAGTACAAAGATGTATAGAGATTTGAAAAAAAAATTTCTGGCAAAACAGAATAAAAATAGATGTCGCCGAGTTTATATTTAAGTGACAAGTATGCCAACAGGTGAAAGTCGATCATCAGCGACATGGAGAATTACTGCAACAGTTAGAATTCCAGAATAGAAATGAGAACATATTTCCATGGATTTCGTAGTAGAATTTCCAAAGTCAATACAGATTCAAGACGGGATATGGATAATCGTAGATAGACTCACAAAATCTACGTACTTTTCACTCTTTCGAAGGAATTATAATATTGACAAGTTGACTACTCTATACGTGGATAACATTATGCGGCTACATGGTGTGCCAACAATCATAATGTCGGATAGATATCCAAGATTTGTGTAACATTTGTGGTAGAGCTTTCAAGAAGCCATGAGAACAAAAGTCACTCTTAATACGGCTTATCGTCCTTAAAATGACGGTCAAACAAAGAGAATGATTCAAATCCTAGAGGGTTTGACAAGGGCATGTGCCATAGACTTCAGTAGTAATTGAAGTGAACATATACCCCTGATAGAATTCGCCTACAATAACAATTATCACGTCAATATTGGGATGACTCCATTTGAAGCCTTTACGGACGGAAGTGTCGATCACCACTGTACTGGGACAAAATAAAGGAGACATCCATGACATGCCAGAACTATTCCAAGCGACAATGGAAAAATTGGCCATTATCAAAGACATACTCAAGGCTGCATAGGACCAGCAAAAGGGTTAGTCTGATCTTAAAAGAAGACAAGTGGAATTCATAGTGAGTGGAAAGGCTTATATAAAGGTCTCATCAATGCAAGGAATCCTCAGATTTAGAAAAGCTGTAAAAGTGAATCCTCGATACGTAGGACCGTTAAAAATTCTGGATAGATTGGCACGTTGTCTTACAGAATAGCATTGCCATCAGATATGTCTAGAATCCATAATGTATTTCACAAGTCCAAACTAAGGAAATACACCTCGAGCCCAGGCCATGTTATGGAAATTGAACCGCTTATGATCAAAGGTAACATGGGGAAAGAGCTGAAATATGAAGATGTCTCTATTTATATTGGGAATAAAAAGACCAAGTACCGAGATGACGTATCATTCCCTACGTCAAGGTGCAATGGTCAAACCACACAGAACGAGAAAACTACTTGAGAGTTTGAAGAGAAAATGTGCAAGCAATATCCTTACCATTTAGAAAGTCAAGTTGACTCAAATTTCGAGGACGAAACTTCTAATAAGGAGGGAGAGATGTGAGAACCCAAATTTTTGGACATGCAATTAATTAAATATAGACATGTATAAGACTTTATTTTCGATTTATAATAAATTCGAAAATATTAAATAATACATGGTATTGGAGATTCCAAGCCAATAAATACATGAAAGTCAAAATTCAGTACAAATCATGTATTAATTTCGAAATAAGGCTGGATATCAATCAAATTGGAAGAAAATATTACATACAAGGCAGTTTTTCTCAGCAAGGAAGCATATCAATATTTGTGGAAGGAGCATCTCCAAATTTTGGAAGGAAAATCAATCGGTTTATGGTAGGATTCTTACCCAGCACCTATAAATACCCCCCTAAGCCTTTGAAATTTTCACCCCTCATTCTAGCAAGCAATTTTCGAAATTGCTCTCACAAGTGCTCCCAAGAATTTTCGAAACTTTCTCCCAAAAATTCTTTCAAAGTTCAGAAATTTGTTTCTCTCGCTCGGGTGCTCGGAATCCGATCTCCAATGTTCAGAATATGCTTCCATATGTTTTGAATAACATATCCAAATTTCAGCAAAATCCAACGGTTAATTTTTTGTTAATAGCCTTTGAAAGAAATCTGCTCAGATTTTAGGCGGGAATTCAGCATACCTATGGTTTTTCTGTATGAACAGGCCTAAACGACTTCCAAACCCGATCTTCACCGTTCATAATATATTTAACGTACTTGTGAACGTACTGTAAAATTTTGAGTCCGATCCAACAGTGAAATAAGGCGCCGTGAATTTTTCAAAGACGGCTGATTTTCCGGTAGATGTGCTGTTGCGTCTTCGAGGGGTTGGTTGCATGATTCTTCTATAGTTTCAGAGTTTTTCACGTTTTCTTCCAGTCTAAGGTAAGTGGGCTTGTTTTAAAGATTAAACTTTCGTTTATGCATATTTATTTCGTGTGTTTTTGAAAATACGGTCGAGTACATGTTCTTTTCCTACTCCTTCTTGTGTTGTTGTCATTCGTTTTTAAGCACTGTGAGGAGCCGACTGTATATGGGTGGGAATCCCAACCATGACGTACCCTTACGCGGTGGGGGACATAACCGCTATACGGCCTCGCCCCCTTAGAGGAGTAAAAATTAGGTACTGATATCAGTAAACCATAGAAAGTGGATGAATCTCAGTGCTGGTAAATGTTATGCATGTGATATGAATGATGTTATGTAAGTGCAAGTCATGTGATTTTCGAAATTATGCATGTTGTTATATTGTGCTCGAACGGCCCCCACTTGCTGAGTGACGACCATATCACTCACCCCTTACTTTACTCTCCCCAGATAAATCAGAAAAAAAAATCGAGGAGGATGAGCAAGACCAGTTTCGGGGCTGATAATAAGATGATTCAAGAAGTTTATTTTAGTTTTGGCTTAGTAAGTTGTAAAAGCTTCCGCATATTATTTTTATCATTTTAAGAATCTACGTTGTAAAGACAATCTTTTGATTGATTATGAGTAATAAACTGGTTTTTGGTTTATACTGTACTACGAGGCTTGTTGTTTTCAATTGTGTGGTTGTAAAACAACGCCGGTGTCAACTAACCCCGGTCTCGGGGCGTGACACAGTTGGTATCAGAGCAAAGGTCCTGTAAAGGGTTGTGCCACCATCAGCGCCGGGAAGATCAGTCGTCAAGCCTAAAAGTTGTAAGTTTTACATGCTTTATATGATTCAGTATGATGTTACCTGCATGACTTTATGAAAATTATGCTTATTGGACATGTTTATGAGCTTTTTAAGTATTTATGCTTTGCATGCTTAAATTGTTAAATGAATTAGGACATGTCACATGATTAGAGAACTTAGATTTAAATGCATGTTGGTTACGTTAGAATTTGGAAAACGTTCAGATAAAATGCCTCCTAGACGTGCCCGTGTTAATGAGAACCAAGTAGAGAATAGTGTGAATCATCAAGGGAATGCACCACCACCCCCTCCTCCAGGGGATCCTGCTACTCGTGCGTTAGAGGGGATGGCTCGTCTCTTCGAGCAACAGTTACAGCAGCAGCAGTTACAGCAACAGCAGTTGCAGCAGCAGTTACAGCAGATGCAGCAGGCACCTAGGCCACATCATGATATATATGATCAGTTCCAGAGGCTAGGACCAAAGGAATTTTCTGGCACCACCGATCCCTTTGCTGCTGAGAGTTGGATTCGTTCACTTGAGGTACACTTTCGTTATCTGAACATGGGAGATGCCGACCGTGTGAGGTATACCACTTATCTGTTTAGGGATGATGTTTCTTTGTGGTGGGAAGGAACCGAGCATGGTGTTAATCTAGCTACACTTACATGGGCTCGATTCAAGGAGATGTTCTACGAGAAATACTTTACTGCTGATGTTAGAGGTCGACTGAAGAGGGAGTTTATGAGCCTCCGTCAGGGAGACTCGACTGTTGCTGAGTTTGTGAAGAAGTTCGATAGGGGTTGTCACTTTGTACCCCTTATTGCCAGGGATGCGGAAGAAAAACTTAGACACTTCAAGGATGGCCTACGACCTACCATTCAGGATAAGGTTATGATGATGCGTCCGGTGGATTATGTTACAGCAGTTACCTATGCATATCAGGCTGAGCAATCCTTGAAGGACATTGACTTTGAGTTACAGCGTAAGAGGCAACAACATCAGAAAAATAATCAGTCAAACAAGAAGCCATATACGGGTCCTCCTAGACCTCAAGGGCCTCAAGGGCAAGTCAAGGAGCAAGCACCACCTAAGCCACAACAACCTGGAGCACCAAAGCCTATTGATAGGCAACCATGTAAAGATTGCAATCGCTTTCATTTTGGCCAGTGCATGTGGGGATCTTTTAGATGCTTTGTATGCAAGGAGGAAGGGCATAAGGCTGCTGATTACCAGAAGAAGAAGGCACCTACTGTGGGAAGAGCATATGTTATGAATACTGAAGAAGCCAAGGAGGAGGCAGACACTACACTCATTATGGGTAACCTGGTCATTTAACATTTTCATATTGCTTATGATTGCACGAACGGTTAAGGTAGCTATTAGAAGCGAATTGGGATCAAAGAGACATAAGGACATTATAGAACTTAAGTTTCATCAGAGTAGCACATCAGAAGCATGAATTTTTGGGATATTAAGGTAATCGAATTTCGAGGACGAAATTTCATTTAAGGGGGGAAGAATTGTAAGGTCCAAAATTAAGACGACGTAACCCAACGGCATGCAAATCTAGGAAATCTGAAAAAAAAATGGTTAATTAAATTATTTTAATTGCTTACTTGATTATGTGATATGCATGCTTATATGTTAAATAGGATTTTATTGTCGTTATGCATAAAATTGTACTTTTAAGGATTTTTCAAGTTGCGATCGAGGAACGGAGACCGATGGCTGAGAAATAGAAAATGATTTTATAAAATAATTGTTTTAACTATTTAAAACATGAGTGATGCTTTTTCTTATTTTTGAAAATAAGGGGTTTTGAGGTGATTTTATACGCCGGGACATAATTTTTATCGGTGTTGGATTTTCAACAAAAATACGAACGTTTTGGCAACCCGGCTAATAAATTCACAAAAACAAATTATTTTTAATATTTTAATTAAGTACTAATGAGCTTAATTGGGCCTAATTAACTTCTTAGTGGGCCTAAACTTTTGTTAGTGATTTTAATTAGTATTTAAAGTTCTAAACCCCACCCTAACCCCTTAGTTTCCCACGCCACCTTAAGAATTCTTTCCACTTCATCAAACTCACGGCGCACACAATATATTTCGAAGAGAAACTTTTGTAAATTCAAGGGAAAGCATCAAAAGTTGCAAGGTTTTCAAGCCGTCGTTCCTCGTCGTAGTTCTTCGCATCGTCTCTTCGTTTTCGTGCGTTTAATACGCAAAGGCACGCCATATTCTCCTTTTACTCATCATCACACCATAGTATTTTATTTATTGAATTTTTGCATGAAAACAAGTTACACAATTCACAATTTCGTAACTATGCTCATGCTTGTGTTTAAACCTTTGTTATTAGATTCAAATCATGTTTATATGATGTTTAAAGGGCTGCCATGAATAGGATATGAATAAGAATGTATTTACACAAGTTTAAAGATCTAGAATCACACACAAAAGCAACAAAACGCTGCACAAAACAAAACAGAAAAGTGAAGCTGGAACGGAACATGGGTTGTGTACTGTGAGGGCTCGGTTGTTGGGGAATAAGAGGCTAGACCTTGCATGGTTCGTCTGGGGTTAGAGCAGGGTCATGGTCTGAGTCCGGGAAGAGTCCTAGCCACGCTAGGAGTCGAAATTAATGGGCTGGGAGGAGTCCTTGTGAACAAGGACTCCTACCCGAGAGCAAGCTTCACTTCTGCGCAGGGTTTGGGCAGCTTGCTGGGAGAGAGGGGCTCGGCCAGGGGGTCTGGGCTGGGTTAGGTTAGGTCCTTAGGGTCCTAGGAGGGTGCTTGAGGGGATGGTTCAAGGAGTGGCTCGATGGGTAGAAGCCTAGCATCAAAAACGTGAGATTGAGGCTCATGACAGCAAGTAGGCGAGAGGTTGCTGCTCGCGTCCAGGGGCTTGAGTTGGTCTGGGCTTGGTTTGAGCGTGGTCCAGGGAAGGTTAGGGTCGTGGGTGGTCGGTGGTTAGATGGCTGGTAGAGTCCTAGGCAGCTAGGGAACCCAATACATAAAGAGTACCCTACACGCACACACACATGCAGATGGGCCTGCTGTTCAGCAAGTTTTTGAGCGGGCCAGGGCCGGGTTTTTGGGCTGGGCTTGCACAGTAGGGTCCTTAGATGGGTTGGCTAGGTTTTGGCTCGAGGTGGCTCGGGAGTGGCTCGAGTAAATTGGGAGATGGCTCGGTGTGTTTGTTGGTGTGTCAAAAAACCAAAATTTAGGAACTAAAATTGAATCCAAGCGTCCACGGGGGTGGCTCATGACTTGGAAGGGTAGATTAAATATAAAAAATGCTATGTTTAAAATTCGGGATCAAAATAACGAGTTTTGGATTTATTCGAGATTTAATCGCCGCACGAAACGCTAATCAACGAGTTAACTGAAACGCCTAGTTTTAAGCTTTATAAAATTATGAAAAATTAGGTTTAAGCTTAAATAATTATTATAAGTCTAAGTTTTTAATTTGGGAATTTTATATTAAGTTTTGGTTTAATTCGGGATTAAAACGCATTAATACGAGTTAATTAAAAATTAAATTAAAAGTACTCGATTTAAGCTAAATAAAAATATGAGAAAATTCATGTAGGCTTAAAAAATTATTTGGGACATATTAGAGTCAATGGAATTAAAAAAAAAAATGTCAAAAACAAGAAATTTTACGTTCAGGGGTAAAACGGTCTTTTTACACCTAAAAATTAGTAAACGTCATGGCAGTGCCCTGAATACTGTTTTATGTGCTAATATGATTATTTTCAATGGTTATGAATGTTGATTGAATTTTTATATGTTAAAATGTTGTTTTTAAAACGTTTATGGGTTTTATGGTTTAATTATGGACATTTAAAAGACATGTTGCATGCTTGGTTTAAAAGAAAAACGTTAAATGCATGTTTAAATTTTATAAAGTGATGAGAATATTTAACGTTGAAGGAAGTTAAGTAATTGTGACTAATACGATGATATGTTGGAAATTTCGTGAGGGTTATGGTCCTAGTGGGAGCCCGACGATCGTGTTTCCTTGGATACGGACATGTGGATGTATACGATGATATGTTAATACGTAAGGCCAAGGCCCAGTTGACCGGTGAGAGTGTTGCTGGTGTCCTCGCCGCCCAGTACTGTGGTTACATGTAGATGGATCCATCGCCCAACACGTAGACGTAGACGTAGATGAACACGAAAGTCACAATTAACGATCTGAATTCAACGAAAGTAAAAAGGAATACGCATATGTTGATGATAATATGAATATGAATATGTTGAGGATGATATGATTAAGTTTATGAAAATGTTTATGTTTAAAATTTATGCATCATGAAAATGTTTACGAAAATGTTATTGTTTAAAGTGTATGCATCTTCATGAAAACAATATTTTAAGTACAAGTACTTTTCACTGTTATATGTTAACTGTATTACGTATTACTTGTTATCAAGGATAGGACGTGTTGAGTCTTTAGACTCACTAGGTGTGTATGATGCAGGTGATATAAATAACTATGATATTGGAGGTCTTGACGAGTGACTTGCTGGACTGTCGGTGCACATAACCCGTGGACCAGCGCTTCTATTTCCGCATTTAAGTTTACGATTTTAAGTTAAAGATTTTTACGACATTTTATTTTATGCTTTTTGAGAGATTTTGAGAGGTTTAGTATGAGCTACACTTTTCAACATTTATTGCTTTTTAGGTTTGGTAAAACATGCGACGATTTCATTTTTATGACTATTTCACTTGATTTTTAAAATGCTAGTTGGATGATGTTTTATTTTAAAGGGTAAAATATTTTATTCATGAGGTTTATGTGTATGGCCGAAAGTTGAGTGTTTTAAAAAAAAAATTCTAGTACTTTTTAAGAAAACGAATAAGCAGACGTTTCACTCTTAGAACTGCAAAATATATGCACCAATGGCAAAGAAAGTTCTTGTTTTGATATCCAACAGAATGGTCGATGTTTCTTAGAAGGGGATGATTATAGATGTACTTCGTACGTCAACAATGGTTAAATTGCATTTTTTTAAATCTTGTACGTTTGTCTGTTTGCTCTTTCGGTTATTTATGTTATTGAATTTCAGTCTTAGTATGTTATATTTGTTTTTTCGGCAATTTTTATCATTTTCTTGACGTGACATTGATGAGACACCAATGCAGAGCTAACGTGACGTTGACATATGTATCATCTCATTTCCCGAAAAAAAGATTAAATTTGCCAAAAATAAGAAGATGCAATATTAAAACAGAAATTTGATATCATAGAAGACCAAAATCGCAAAAATCAAACATTCATAGTGTTGTGCCTAATATTTCAGAAGCCCAAAATTCGGCCCAAATGAAATTGCAGTTGGCCCAATGAATCAACGTGATATCAGTTGCTGCCAGTGCCCGACGTGGAAGAACGTGGAGTGATGGGGGAAGGGAAAACTGCTGTGCGGAATGTAACAAAAGCAAAAAGAATAACCAGAAAGGAAAAAACAACAAATTCACACAAAAATCTACAGCATAATTTCTGCATAATTCCATCAATTCTATGTTCGTTTATTTCGATTTCCAGTAGTCAAGTATTTGAATTTTTATGTAGTCCTCCGACTTTCTTGTAAGAATGTTGATCAAATTTCATAACAACACATTTAAGTTTGATGTTGTTTATGGATTCCTTGTATAATTTCTTTATTTTCCCAGTTTATGCGTTTTAGTTTGGAGCCATTTCGAAGGAATTATAACTAATGGTCGAATCGAGATTCGCAACGCTTGGTAAACGAAGTCAGATTATTTCACAAATTTGGCACGAACACGTGCCTGGCACGCCCGCAAATTTTCGTGATAAACAAGTTGGCACGCCCGGTGGGACACAATGCCTCCAAAGCGTACTGAGAAGAGTGAAGGAATTCCTCCATCAATGGGGAAATGTCATCGCTCACAAGAAGAGTTTCAGGAAACTGATGTAGATGGAAGAACGGTGAAAAGGTTAGTACACAAGTTCGAGGAAGAGAATATGAAGGAAGGAATTGATGTTTCTGAAGGTGGTGGGCCTTCGCTGAACTTTATGTTGGCCATGGAGAAAAATATCCGCAGTGATCTCAGAGAAATGACCCAAACTTTCTCTACTGTCATGATGGAATTTGTGGCAGAAGTGAAGGAATGGAGGAAGTGTGCAAAGGGAGAGGCTGTTACGCCAGAAAATGTTAAACTTCAAGAAACTGACGTTAAATTGCTGAAAGATCAAGGCCAAGGATCAGGGATTTCTCAAGCAGGTGAAAATCGCCGCTTGGGGGAAGCACGAGTTCCTGAATCTGCCAAGGAAGGGAGATACACTCCTCCGCACAAAAGGGATGAGGAGTTGGGGTTGAAATTCCAAAACTGCAGCAACAGTAAACAAATGGCTGGTAACGTGTTCTCTGTGACGTCTCCTAACTTACATCCAGGGATGTATGTTGATGGGGGAATGCGTGGATATTCAGCGCCAGGTTCGGGACATAACACTCGGGGGGCAATCTATCCTCCTCACCATTTGAGACAAACTCCAGCGTTGGATTTTGAGATGGTACGTGATGCGATTCAAGAGTTGTATGGCCCAGGAGTGAGGCCAATCAACCGACCAGAATTCCATAAACCGTATCCTGATATTGTGGATCATGAAAACCCTTACCCAAGAGGATACCGCATTCCAGACTTCACGTTATACTCCGGGTAAGACGGTCAATCCAGCGTGGAACATGTGGCCAGGTTTACAATTCAGTGTGGGGAATTGGCAAATTTGGAGAACTTTTCTAATTACAAGTTACGTTTGTTCCCCAATTCCCTGACCAGTACTGCTTTCACATGGTATGCAACATTACCTCGAAATTCTATTATGACTTGGCACGATATGGAACGTCAATTCCATACACAATTCTTCCGGACAGTACCTGAGATTAGTATAGCGGAACTGTCAAGGGTGGTCCAAAACCCGGGGGAATCTGCCGATGATTTCATTTGTAAGTTCAAGAAGGTGAGGAGCAGATGCCGAGTTTTCCTCCCTGAATCAGAATACGTGAAGATGGCACAGCGAGGACTCGATTTTGAACTTAGAAAGAAGTTCCAAGGGATGGAATTCCGTGATTTTAATGAACTTGCTGCCAAGGTATCAGAGTATGAGGAATTGTTACGAGAGGAGAGTCATAAAAGAAAGTCTACAGTGGGCTCTTATTTCCAAGAAGTGGAGGAAGTTGCATTGGCAGAAGTAGCAAACTCCGGATCACGGATTGTCCCTTTCTTGAAACGCAAAAGTGAAGAACTTTCCAAGAAAAACATTTCTCCAGTGCAAACACCCTATACTTTTGATGCATCGAAGACGGAGGAAATTTTCGATCACTTGGTGAAGGAAAAGTTTATAGCATTCTCCTCAGACCACAAGCTGCCCACTAGGGAGGAATTGAAAGGAAGGGATTACTGTAAGTACCACAACTCCTTCAACCATAATACTAATACTTGTTGGGCTTTCAAGAATGTCTTGCAGGAAAGAATCAACAAGGGTATCCTGAAATTCCCCGAGAAAAAGGAAGCAATGATAGTGGATGAAGATCCTTTTCCCCCGATAGCCAATGTGAACATGAGCAGTACTGATTTGCGCTTCTTGATCAATGAGAGGAGAAGGAGTGGAAACAGGGACATGTCCATTAGGCCAGGAATTACTATAAAGAAGTGTTGGGTGCCTCGAAAAATGATGTTTGAGGTTAGGGAGAAGAAAACAGAAACTTTTCATGGAAAAAATCGCTATTACAGTGGGGAGGATCTGCATTATACTGGAAGGAATATGAGGTATGATAGGGAATCCATGGCCAAAAGGCCGGAGAACCAGTACCTCAGAAGGAGCCCATATTCTTGGTCGAGGAATAACGAGAGAAGAAGTGGCCAGCAGTCATGTCATAAGATAACACAGAGGCCATCTCTTCTGAGCACCGATAAAAAAAATGAGAGGAATTCCCGCTTTGTTGTTCCTCCCAGAGCAATCCCTGATGGTGTATGGAGGCGAGTAGAACATCCAAAATTCCCAAAGCCTCTTTCTAGAACCCAAAAACGACGTTTGTTGAGAGAAAAAGCTGCTGAACGAAGGTCTGGGGTAGAGGAGTCATTTAAAGAGAAGAAAAAATTTGGGAGGAAGGCTACTGAAGATAATGAGGAGGAAGATGATGATCTCTTATCGGAGGAAGACAGTGAACCAGTCAAGAGGGCTACTTTCAAAGTGGGGCAGATTTTGGTTTCATTTGAGTGTGCCACTGGCTCGTTAATGTTGCCAGAGGAATTCAAACGCAAAAGGATGTGTGAATCCGAGGTGTTCGCTGGAAATCAAAATGGTACACAACCTGTTCAGACTGATATTTTCAATGAAAGCGTCAATGTTTTTGTCGATGAAGAGAAAAGAGTATTGATGAAGCGACCCACAAATGAAATGACTCAGCATATCAAGCCACTCTATATTGTAGCGCATGTGAATGGAAAACCGTTGTCTAGAGTGTTAATAGATAATGAGTCTGCTGTGAATATTTTGCCGTACAGAATTCTTCAGAAATTGGGGAAGAAGGTGGAGGATTTGATTCCCACCGAAGTTTCCGTGGCGGCTTTTACTGGGGAGTCTACAAAAAATTTGGGAGTATTGCCAGCAAACATCACTGTAGGGTCCCGATCTTCGTTTTCAGCCTTTTTCGTGGTAAATTCCAGTGCAAGTTTCCACGCTTTGTTAGGAAGGGATTGGATTCACACCAATCATTGTGTGCCATCATCCATGCACCAGTTGTTGTTGATGTGGAAAGGAGATGAGGTGGAAGTGGTACAGGCTGATTCACAGCCGTATCAGTCAAACTCCAACGCAGTAGAAGCTAGATATTATGATGGAGCCTTCGGACCTATCAGAATTCGTGATTACAAGGTGAATGGGCAGCAAGGAGCAGTCTACATGGACACCAAGAAAATAAAGGAAGCAGTTGAAATAATTCTCAAACCCACTGCCATGGTCTCTCCTAGACCCATGGTTCGACCTGTTATCGAGGGGGTCGATGATTAAGTTCACTAAAGAAGAAATGGAAGTGGCTGCAACTTCCGAATGGAAAGCCACATTGCAGCAGCTGGTGAGTGAAGTACAATCTCAGGAATTATGGGACATTGACGGAACTGAAGTAATATTTGAAGATGAATTTGATAACAGTGAGGAAATAGAGTTACAGCTGGAAGATTTAGTTTTAGCTCCAGCACAGATAGAAGATCGACAGCCGGAGACTCAGGACCCTTTGAAAGAGGTGAATCTGGGGACTGTGGAATGCCCTAAACCCACGTACATCAGTGACTTATTGGAGGAAGAGATGAAAGGGGAAATAGTGAAACTTCTCATGGAATTCAAAGATTGTTTCGCATGGGAATATGAAGATATGCCGGGTTTAGATCGTAAATTGGTGGAACATCGACTACCAATTAAAGATGGTTTCAAACCATACCAACAGCCGGCTAGAAGGATGTCCAAGGCGATTGAAGCAAGAGTAAAAGAAGAAATTGAAAAACTACTCAAAGCAAAATTCATTCGTCCAGTAAGATACACGGAATGGCTGGCAAATATAGTCCCTGTCATGAAAAAGAATGGGAAGCTTCGAGTTTGCATAGATTTCAGATATTTAAATTGTGCCACCCCGAAAGACGTTTATGTCATGCCAGTAGCTGATATGTTAATCGATGCAAGTAGCAAACAACGAGTTGATGTCATTTATGGACGGTTTTTCAGGATACAACCAAATAAAAATAGCCGAGGAGGATGTATCCAAGACAGCCTTTAGATGCCCCGGAGCGATCGGCACGTTCGAATGGCTTGTTATGCCATTTGGATTAAAAAACGCGGGGGCAACTTACCAAAGGGCCATGAATACCATTTTCCATGACATGATCGGTCAGTGCTTAGAGGTATACATTGATGACATTGTTGTAAAATCTAAAAAAGCAGCAGATCACCTTGGCCATCTTAAGAAAAGTTTTATAAGGATGAGGCAGCACAACTTGAAGTTGAATCCTTTGAAATGTGCTTTCGGTGTACAGGCTGGGAATTTCCTTGGATTTTTGGTTCACCAGCGGGGGGTAGAGGTGGACAAAAATAAGGCTAAAGCCATTATGGCAGCGATGTCACCGAAGGATAAGAAGGAGCTACAAAGATTTCTCGGTCAGGTAAATTATTTAAGAAGATTTATTTCAAACTTGGCAGGTAAAACTCGTGAATTTTCTCTATTATTAAAGTTGAAAGATTCGGAGGAATTTAAATGGGAAAAATGTCACCAGGAAACCTTTGATAAAATAAAAGAATATTTGTCTAAACCTCCTGTTTTGATGCCCCCAAAACATGGTTTTCCTCTCAAACTGTATATATCGGCCGCTCAGGATTCTATTGGGTGTCTTTTGGCACAAAATAACCAAGAGAATCATGAGCAGGCCATTTATTATCTGAGTCGATCATTAACAGAGGTGGAGGTTAGATATTCAGTCATAGAAAAGCTGTGTTTGGCGTTGTATTATTCATGTACTAAATTGAGGCATTATCTGATTCATTCGAGAGTTTATGTGATTTCGCCGACATATCTTGTCAAGTACATGCTTCACAGGCCTGTTTTGACTGGGAGAATTGGCAAATGGTCGCTGGCATTGGCCGAATTCACTTTGATCTATTGCCCACAAAAATCGGTGAAAGGCCAAGCCGTTGCTGATTTCCTAGCAGACCATCCTATGATTGATGTGACAGGGAATGTGCCAGGAGATATACCAGTTTTCAGTATTAATCAGCCTTGGATTTTGAAGTTTGATGGTTCCAGCACGGAGAGGGCATCAGGGGTTGGAGTCGTGATAACATCCCCAACAGGAGTCAAGACGGATTTGTCATTCAATCTGGACTTTCCATGCACTAATAATCAGGCTGAATATGAAGCACTAGTGATTGGTTTGGAAATTTTACGAGATTTGGGAGCTAGAGATGTGCTGATTATTGGGGATTCCCAGTTAGTCCTCAAGCAAATGTCAGGGGAATATAAATGTTCGAGTTTGGCGTTGGCCCCTTACTTTACTGCTGCTTCACAGCTCCTTGATGATTTTGAGGATGTGACATTCCAACATGTGCCAAGGCAAGACAATTGGGAAGCTGATGAATTGGCTCAAATTGCTTCTGGTTTAAAGATGTCGTCCGAGCTCACCCACAAACTCTTGTTGATACAAAAAAGAAATCACCCTTCTATCCATCAGCGAGGAATACAAGTGGATACCTTTGACATTGATGTTGACCTCGCTGGGGATTGGAGGGATGAAATAAAAAATGCATTGAGGAATCCTGAGCAGAGGTTGCCTCATGGTTTGAAGATGAGAATTCTGCATTATGTCTTGATGGGAGATGAACTGTACAGGAAAGGATACGATGGTTTATTGTTGCGGTGTTTGGGTTTCCCAGAGTCCATGAGAGTTATGCAACAAGTACATGAAGGAATATGTGGGGCACACCAGTCAGGAATCAAGATGAGATGGCTAATCCGCAGACATGGCCACTACTGGCCATCGATGTTAAAAGACTGTATAAGATATTCGAGGGGTTGTCAACAATGTCAAAAACACGGAAATATTCAGAGGATACCAGCCGATGAAATGCACGCTGTCATAAAGCCGTGGCCATTTCAGGGGTGGGCCATGGATTTGATAGGTAAAATTTATCCTCCCTCATCTAAAGGACACTCCTTTATAATTGTGGCAACCGATTTCTTCACCAAGTGGGTTGAGGCTCTCCCCATGAAAAAGGTAGAGCAGAAAGATGTTGTTCTGTTTGTAAAAGAACATATTATTCACAGATTTGGAATCCCGCAATCGATCACTACCGACCAGGGAACTATGTTCGTAGGGTCAGAAATGAAGGAATTTGCCGAAGATTACGGAATCCAGTTGATTAATTCTTCACCTCATTATCCCCAGTCCAACGGTCAAGCTGAAGCTTCAAACCAAGTATTGATCAAGATGTTGAAAAAGATGATGGAAGACAATCCCCGAGATTGGCACCGACTGCTATCAGAGACTTTATGGGCTTATCGGACCTCAAAGAGAAGTGCTACTGTTACAAGCCCTTTCACCTTGACTTATGGGCATGACGCACTATTTCCTATGGAAGTGGTAATCCCTTCTTTGAGAGTGATGAGGCAGAATGATTTGGAACCAGAGATTTACACGGAAGCTATGATTATGGAACTTGAGGATTTGGATGAGCTGAGAATGCAGACATATAATGCTTTGATGCTTCAGAAATCCAAGGTGGCCAGAAGTTACAATAAGCGTGTGAATAAGAAAATATTTGAAGAAGGAGACGTGGTTTGGAAAGTGATTTTACCCCTCGGGACCAAGGACAGGGAGTTCGGCAAATGGTCACCCAACTGGGAAGGGCCATTCAAAGTTCATCGAATATTAGATGGAAATGCATATTGGTTGGCAAGTCTTAATGGGGAGACACATAGAAGGTGCATTAATGGCAAATATTTGAAGCATTATTACCCCAGTAGTTGGGTAGGGGTGTCAGAAACAAAGGGTTCATGAAGCTGGATGCGAAGGAGTTGGTACAAAGTAGGCTAGATGGCCACTTTGTTTGAATCCATTGTATTAACTTGTAAGAAGTTATTGTGAATATGCAAGGAATAGGCTTTAAGCCATTCCTTGGCAAACTTATTTGTAAAGAGTGATGGAGCATTTGTAAATAAATAAAAATACTGGCTCGTGGAGTTCGCGGTAGTTAATTTGGGTAGAGTGCTCGTTTTGTTAGTTGGCCAAATCGGTAACAAAGCGAAGTTCATTTAAGTGCATGTCTTGAAACTTCGGTGAGCTTTATTCAAAAATTCTGGTTTGGCCGTTCATTGGGAATGTATGTTGATTTGCGTTTGTTTGCATCGTTATTAAATGTTCACTTTTTAGAAAAAATTTTGGCAGAGTTTCGCTTGTAAGTATAATATGCCAAAAATATAAAACACCTGCAAACAAGCCCCAAGCAACAGATATCCAGAGAATAATGCATTATAACAACAGAGCTGAGTTTCTAAACATTCCCCAACATTCACGAAAAAGAAAAAGAACAAGCCAAATCATGGCAGACAGGCGCAATATGTCAAGAATGTACTACTATAGTCCAGAAAGTCCACAAAATACCAAAACATAAACCAATATCGCCATAAAGATGAGATGGAGTCTTCAAGAGAAATCAAGTTGACGTTGCTCTTCCCACTTGGACAAGGATTCAACCCGAGTCTGCTCAGCCGTTTTCAATGTATCCTCCCACTGCTGATAGGCATGCCTTTGACTTACCAAATTGTCGCTCAAGCTTTGGATGTCTGCCTTGAGTCTGTCAGAGGAAGTCTTTAAAACCTCACTGTCATGAAGGAGAGTTACCATATCAGTTTTGTGTTGGGCGATTTCCATTTCTAGCTTCTTCACCAATTCCTCTTTGGCGTCAAACTCCTCATTTTTCTGATGTAAATCAGAAAGAGCAACTTTCCGTTCGGAGAGCATACCATCTAAATGTCTTTTTTGCTCCTTGAAGTTGTTCACTCGAATTAGTGTCTCTGAACATATAGAACTCAAGTCCTGGAAAGCTGAGAATATGTTTGGCAAAGCAGCCAACACCTCATGAAGTGGGGATGACGAGAAATCTGGGCTGCTTTTCAGGATAGACACAGCGGATAAAATGGTGGTTTTTTCCATATCCCCTAAGGCGTTGAGGTTCATATTCAAGAAATGCTTCAGTGAAGCTTTTGCAGTAGCAAGCTCCAAATCAGAGGGGACATTCAAAGAGGATGCCATATGAGAGGGTCCTGACTCCAAAAAGCTGAAATCAAAATCCAAAGTCTCCTCTACCAAAGAGACCATCGCTCTCCGTGCCGATAGATCCTAAAATGCCAAGGAGAAGGTAAGACACAAACAACAAACTGATAATTAAAGAGGGAGTAGAATGGTTGTTACCAGAAAGTGGGAGCCAGCCGAGGGAGATTTCTCTGCCACATCATCAGAAGAATTCCCGGGGAGAACTTTCCTACGCTTGAGTGAGGCCAAAGGAGTGGCCAAAGGGACATGCTCATCCGACTCGGTCTCTGCGGAAGGGCTGGAGGTTGAGGAGGAGTCAAGATTTTCTACTGTCACAGGGCCAGCTGAGGGAATGGAAGTGAGTGGTTGGATTGCCCGAGACAATTGAGCGGTGGATCGGGTCCGCCGTCTTGACGGCGAAGGAACAGGTACTTGTTTCACTTGAGCAGACGGAGTCACTTGAGTAGGCTTTGGTTTTCCCTCCTTGCCTTTTCTATCATTCCTTGCAACCGACAGATCCAAGGCTTGTCGAGGACTTTGAGGGTCTACATATCCAAACATATAATATTTAAAATCTGAGAGTAGCAAATCATACAAAAAGCAGGAGGAGATATACCTGATATGTCCAGCTCTGCAGGGATAAGATAACGGTATCTTGTAGTCCACCATGCAAGGTAGTCATCAGAGACTGAAATGGGGGCCTCCACAACAGGGGTCTTAAAATATTCGGCTTGCTCCGATAATTCGATCAACGATAGTGAAGTGAATTTCTTTTGAGACAACTTCGCTTTTATCATTTCGTTCAGGGGGCGAGGCAGATACAATGCGTTTGAAGGCACGGTTGGACACAAACCTAGCTCGGAGGGGTACAAGGTTGGATTGTAAAACTCAAAAATATGGGTACTTTGATCACGTGGGGACACCCCGTCATGTACTAGGAAACGAGGATGTAGGGTGGCAGTCCGCACATTTTTAACCAAGGAAGATACGTCTATCGCTTTACTGTAGCCATATACCCAATCCACGGGTAATCATCGGCTGTGACCGTAAGGAAAGGAGGCCGATGAACTGCTCGAGAGAAGGGCAGAGATCGCATAAAAGTACACACCCCTGCAACAGTGAAAGTACTCTGACAAGTTATGAGTTCCTTCCATGACAACCTCTCAGAAAGAAGGCCGGGCGGGGATTTCAACTCAAGAAAAGTAAGAGAATAGCCACATTTGAAGAAACAACATAATCCCATTAAGTCTAGAGAGCGGCACATCATTCACGGCAACGTTCAACCAATGGTAGATCGATCCCAAAAACATTACACCAAGACCGTGTACATTTCCAACGCTCAGGGACCTGGCAAGGGCCAAGTATTCCATAGTCGGCTTACCAGAAGAAGGACAAAAAAGATACTTACATATCAGTACCCACATAAAGGATATACGTTCTTCGCTGGTAGGGGAAGTCCTCTTGAGAGCGCTCCAAGACCTTGATAATCTGAGAGTAAGAAGAAGGACTCCAATATTGTTCAGAGAGCTGAGGTAAGTCCCGGGTATCCACCAGGCTGGCAAATTCATTTCCAAGAACGGGAAGACCAGTGAGATGCAAAACGTCTTGAAGAGTGATGGACATAGGGCCACAGGGGAGAATGAAAGAATTACAAGGCAGTGCCCATAACCGAATGGCACCCTCGATGAGGTCTAGATTAAAAGTACGATCGGTGGTGGACATTTGGATGAATTGGTAAAGGCCCTGTTTTCGCCACATTCCCCCATCAAACTTTTTCAACCTCTCAACCCAAACATTCCAGTTAACATCTCCCCTGGGCAAAGATTTAAATTTGGCAAACTCAAAAGGTGGTACAACGGTGCGATTTAGCAGTAAAGCACTTGGCTCAAGGATGGAAAGAGGAAATAGCATGTTGGTGGCCTCGAGGGATAAGGGGAATTAATACTTAACAAAGTACACCCAGACAAAGAGGAAACATACCCGGGGGTAGACATCCCAATAACGAATTCGTTGCTAAGCGTAGAGGATTGGTTTCGATACGCTGACGAGTGTGCGCCCACGAGTGAAAGATCACCGGTTATCCCTACAAGGTGAAATAGGAAAGGCGTTTCATGTCCCAGACAAGAAAATCGAATAAATATACAATGGTACTGAGAAGAATCACAGTGAGCTAAAGTTGCGTATCTAACAGACAAAGAGGAGTTGCCAATGTGCAGTAATCATCCTTATGAAGCACTCAAGAACACGTAGCCACACAGAGCAATACTCCAACATAAATTTGAATAGACACAAAATACCATCCGATCGAATCAACCGAGATAATGAAACAAAAAGGGGGATATCTACCTGTTCCTTGTAGTTGCCCGGACGGTGGACGGCGAGTGAAGGAATCACAGACCCGTGAAGAGGAGCTTACACTATTTGGATAACGGCGTGGCGATGAGAGAAAACCAAGATAGGAGAATGAGGGTGGTGGTGCACGCGGTATATCACAGACCGCGGCTCCCAGTAAACCGAAAGGATTTGGACGATGGGAAAAATCGAGGAACGTGGAATGATGAGGCAAATCGATGCTTTTGTTATCCAGCGTAGGCGAGGAGTTGGGGAAGAAGACAATGGAAGGAACGAAGGGAGTGTGGAGGATTTTTAGGGATTTGACGCGGGGATCGAGGAATAAAGTTTGAAAATGAAAGTTGAGAAAGAAACATAAATAAGCCAGGATCTTTTATTGTGAAGGGATTACATTTGTTAAACTCATTTTGAAGACTCCAGGAAGATCGGAATGCTTGGGAAATGTGCGAGGGAATTCCATTTGTTTTGAAAAGGGACATGCGAAAACATAGCCAAATTGGCCCATGGGCCAAATTGGCTACGGGGGGCAATTGTTGTGCCTAATATTTCAGAAGCCCAAAATTCGGCCCAAATGAAATTGCAGTTGGCCCAATGAATCAACGTGATATCAGTTGCTGTCAGTGCCCGACGTGGAAGAATGTGGAGTGATGGGGGAAGGGAAAACTGCTGTGCGGAATGTAACAAAAGCAAAAAGAATAATCAGAAAGGAAAAAACAACAAATTCACACAAAAATTTACAAGCATAATTTCTGCATAATTCCATCAATTCTATGTTCATTTATTTCGATTTTCAGTAGTCAAGTATTTGAAATTTTATGTATTCCTCCGACTTTTTTGTAAGAATGTTGATCAAATTTCATAACAACACATTTAAGTTTGATGTTGTTTATGGATTCCCTGTATAATTTCTTTATTTTCCCAGTTTATGCGTTTTAGTTTGGAGCCATTTCGAAGGAATTATAACTAACGGTCGAATCGAGATTCGCAACACTTGGTAAACGAAGTCAGATTATTTCACAAATTTGGCACGAACACGTGCCTGGCACGCCCGCAAATTTTCGTGATAAACACATAGTAAAAAATATGTACACCTTTCTCAAACTTGATTTAGGTACATTTCTTGGGTCTAATCTCAATCCCTTGGATAACGAGACCCCTCTTCTGATTGAGTCTCTTCACCTCCAACAAAGTCATCACTATAACATCTTCTCCTCCCTTCACAAAACACTCTCCCAACTCAACTTCCATCCATCCATCCTCTCTCTGCGTCAAGAACTCGGTATCCCCTTTCAAATAAACTGAACGTTTTTTCATTTCAAACCCCTTGATTCCAACATAAGCTTCAGCAGGTACATCGTCAAATCCGAACGTTGTGGAATTAGTCGTGAACACAAGGTAAGCTGCATATTCTGTATCAAAAGACAGCATTTCGGTTTTTATACAGCCACGAATTCCAAACCAAGAAACGACCGTAAGTTCTGCCACTTCCGAGAACCTAAAATCAATCAATGAGAAACGTAGCATGAGCATGAATATCAATAAAAGAAGTGTTCGAGTTGCCATGATTTGCGACGGAGGATTTTATTACCTTGAATCTGGATGAGTTATCCATTTCCAACGTTGAGATACCCAATTGATAAAGAGGTCTCTTGGAGCCAGCATGTAGCATTTTTTCCCACTCCCTTTCTCTAAGTTAAAGCTCTGCATGTATACCATTTGCACTTTAATGTACCATGAGTGGAACAATAGCCATTCTAATATTTTCAATTTGGTATTCGACTTGTAAAGACACAAACAGTACCAAAAAAAAAACTTCCTGAAAAAGCTAATAACGAAATCATTTGTAAGTGTCTTTATTAATGACTTCCCGGGCATTTCGCAATACCTTGGTATCCCTAAATCCGAGGCATTTCTGTGGTCGGCGTTGGTATTTTATGACAACACTACCAAATGTTAGCAACCTTTACCCGATGAGAGAATAGACACTTATATATGTTTGGTGCCACTAAAACATAAAGACAAAAACTTGTGTGAGACGGTTTCACGGGTCGTATTTGTGAGACGGATCTCTTATTTGGGTCATTCATGAAAAAGTATTACTTTTTATGCTAAGAGTATCGGTAGGGTTGACCGTCTCAAACATTAAGATCCGTGAGACGGTCTCACATGAGACCATGTGAGACCCACTCAAACATAAATGCCTTGTATCTTTAGTCCAAAACTACCGTGATTTGTAAGATATTACGCTAGCTAACAGTTTATCTCGCATACATCCACTAATAATGAGTGTGGGTTCGCACGTAAAAAAAATAATACTAAACTTGGTGTGGACGATAGATCGTCTTTGAGAATTTCATTTTCAAATCCTTTTTACTTCTCTCATAATTTAGTATTTTTAAGCATTCGGTAACCAAAAGTTAGAACTTACGCCCAAATTAGGAACTGCCTGTTTTTCAGGAATATTGATTTTTTAAAACATTTACAGAGACTCATTCCAGATATGATCAAATGGATTGGGCTTATAAGGAATACTTCCAAACACACGATCATCATGGTTAAAAACTCCACTTAATCCACAAAACGGAAAAAAAGAAGAATTGGAGAAACCAAATCAGAAACTTAAAATTACCTTGTGGCCAGAGTCTATGAGGATTGGATGATCAGACAGACGAAGGTAAAGATCCCTTTTAGACTGAAATTCATGCGGCAACGAATCAGAGCCGTCTATCGAACGGGAAATGATGTCCCGATAATCGGAGGGCAAGAAGAGCTCCCAAAGGCTGTCGGATTCTGCAGCCCACCGGAATGTAGAGGAGACAGCAGACAAGCGGCAAGCGTCCTTCGGAGTCGTGAAAGATAACACGTTCACTAAGCAATCTTGCGGCAGGTCATTGATATCACCGCAACCCTTTACTCCCATTTTTGGATCTATTTTTCTGAGATGCTTGTTTGCTTTGTTATAGCATACAAGATGCGACAATACTTGAATTCCTTCCAAGCGTGCATACTTTTTAAGTTTTTTTAGTGATGTGATTTTAAATATTAAATATTTTGTTTTAAATAATTTTTGTATAAAAAATTGAGATATAAGTTTTTATTTATGAATGATATGATTATTTAAAATTCAAAAATATAGATAAAGATAAAAAAATTATTTATTGAGATGAAGTTATAGATAAAATACAAATTTACTCAAGTCTTTCTATATTTTTTTTCTAATTTGAAAATATGATTTTTTTTTATCAAAGACCGTATTATGATATCAAAGTTAGTTATCTAAAATTTTTACCTTAATAGTAAGATATATAGTTTAATATAGATACTAAAGAATTTTTCGAAGGGAAAAATTAAATACTAAAATTTGTTGTTTAGATGACGGAGTATTCAATTGGAGTTATTCCATTCGTCATAAATTTGCTTTGAATTCTCCGAAATATTACTTGGTCCTTGTATATGTAATAAGCACAAAAATTTTTACGAGTCAATTATGTGAGACGAATCTCCAAGTCGACCTGGTCAGTAAAAATTATTATTTTCTATGTCAAAATTAAAAAATTAATTTTGACTATATGTAAGGATCGGGTTGAACCGTCTTTCAAATATAGATCCGTGAAACCGTCTTACAGGAGACCTAATTTTTAACAAGTTCTCGGCATTTCGACTCCATTTACATGACTTCCAATTAGTACAGAAATTCAGTGCACAAGCTCTCAATAATCTTCCAATGTTTGGATTGTCCTTTCTTATTAACCGCCTGTCTGAGGATGGTAGTTAGTGCTAAGTGTCACTTTCGTGCTCATTTCTCACTGAAAGATTTTTTAGTATCTTGATGTGAACCTTGGATCTCTATTAAACATATTGCTGACTAGCACACCATTTATTTTTACTATGTTTTCCATATATAAGGTGAAAGTATAGGGTGAAAGTAGGAAATGGGCATTTTTAGTTAATCTATCCACTATCACCCATATTGCATGTGGCCCTTGGCGGTCTCTGGGTACCTCGACCATGAAGTCCATCGGTATGAGCTCCAACTTCCATTCCGGAATATTTAGTGGTTGTAAGAGTCATCTGAGATGCTGATGCTGATGCTCTGACCTGTTGTTATTTTAGACATCGTGCGACAAACTCTACCACATCTTTCTTCATGTCATTCTACCAAAAAACTTTCTTTCAAATCCTTGTACATCTTAGTATTTCTAGGATGGACAAAAAATTTTGACTTGTTTGCTTCCGACATCACTTCCCGCAATAGATTGTTGTTTTCAGATACACATAGTCGTCCGTTAATCCAAAGAATGATGTCTTCCTCAATGCAAAATTCGGGGCATTTCCATCCTGAACTTGCTTTCTCAATTTTTCCATACTAGATTCCCTGTTTTGATTCATCTCGATCATATCCTTTAAGCACGGTTGTGCTATTAAAGAAACTAAAATACTTTTGCTTGTATTCTTTCTACTCAAGGTTTCTGCCACTTTGTTGGCTTTTATAGGGTGGTAGTTAGTAGCCAGATCATAATCCTTTACGAGTTACATCCACGTCATTTGTCTCATATTTAGCTCCTTCGTGTAAACAAATAATTTAGACTTTAGTGATCGCCGAAAACTTCTCACTTTTCTCTGTAGAGATCGTGTCTCCAAATCTTGAGTGGAAAGACAACCACTACAAGCTCGAGGTCGTGTGTAAGATTATTTTGTTCGTATATATTTAATTTTATTGATGCATATGCTATTACCCTTTCTTCTTGTATGAGCATGCATCCAATGCCCCAAGTAGATGCATCACTATATATTGTGAAATTTTCATTCCCGACTGTAAAACCAATATTGGGGCTAATGTTAGCTTTTGTTTCAAGGTCTCAAAACTCTTATCATTAGAATTCTTCTGGGTGAGTTTAGTGAGACGTACTGATGCAAACATGGTAGGCCGAGCTCCAAAGAAGGCATGGGATCCTTTAGAGTTTCCGGAGGGGCCAATCACGAGGGGACGATTAAAGAGATTCAATGAAACATTGCAAGGGCTCATGAGCAATCAAGTAGAGCTTGCAAGCAAGGAGCCAAGTCCCGAGGGGTTCGTGATTTAGGGGAGCAAGTTTGGGAGTCAGTAGAATGCGGTTCAAGTGCTAAAGTATGAAGAAAATGACTCGGGACCAGAAGCCTCCGTGCTAGGGCGGCCAACTTCACCGCCCCAGCGCCAAACATTCTGTCCGAAGTGCAGGATTCCAGAACGCCTCGTGATAGGGCGGCCAAACTTCACAGCCCCAACGCGCCTAGTCCAAAAGCCCTTGCGCTCGGGCGGCCAAACTATACTGCCCCAGCGCACCGCAGCCAAGAATAATCCCTAGTTTCCTATTTTAGAGATTTAAATTGTTTGGTAACTAAATTTGATATCTTTTTGTTATGTAAACATATTATGGACGAAATTTCGCACACAATTCAGATATTATTATTGAGTTTATCAAACTTTTGAGAATTTTTCTCTCAAGCTTTTCCAAGGCTTTTGCTTTGTAATCAAATCAAACTTATCAAAGTTTTGCTTTGTGGCGTTTGTCGGTTGATTTCATACGGATTGTCAAGGACAGGTTCTTTGAAGGTTCGTTTGGTTTTCAATTTTTTCATTGTGATTCTTTGTTGCTAAACCACATACTTTAGGGGTGAAAATCACGTCATACTTGAATCAAAAGATTGGGACACAAAAACAATCTGTGTTCGTTGTTGAATTGAGGGCGCGATTCTAAAATTAATTGTGTTTTCTATTCTTACGTACGTGGATTCATATCATTTGGTATCAGAGCTTTGACTCATTGAATTCAAGTATATTTCGTTCTTAAATTTTCAGATCTGCAATTATTCTTTCGCTAACGTTTGTCAGATCTGTGTCGTTATATCGTTCTTCCTCAGTTTCTGAAATTGTGATGATTTTTTTTTTTTGGATTTTCGAGTAGTACTCAGCCAAAAAAAAAGAGTACAAAAAATCCGAAAATTCACTGTTATTTCTTTTTGGTATCTTCTTCTGTTTCCTTTAGAGAGTCATATTCAATTGCTTCTCACTGTAAAAAAAAATTATATCTTCAAATTGCTTGTCTACTTATTCTAAGTGAGTCGATCGCAATTGTTCACAAGTTGAACTTGATTGTTTGATATATCCAAATACAAAGCTTGAGCACACTTTCGAGAGAACTATCAAAGTCGAGTGAAAACACTTGAGTGCGAGTGTTATTTCTTTGGAGTGACTGGTGAGTATTTGTTGTGAGTAAAAAAACAAGAGAGGAGAGACGAGCGACTTTCTTTGGAGTGATCGTGAGCATTTGGGTGAGGAATATCTTTTATTTCTACTAACATTTTCTTGCATGTACAAGTCCGAAAGTTAAAATGGAGAGGGAGGTAAGAGATAGTTCAAACCAAGGGTTGTCTAAAACCCAAATGGAGGCGTTGTTGGGCATTTAACTAGGATGATGAGGGTTAAATTGGAACCATTGCATGAGAGGATGAGTAGGCTTGAAGTTAGTACTAGTGGAGATAAATATAAGCCTAAAGATGTGAGTAGAGGAGAAGAAGATGAGGAATATGATTTGGGAGGAGATGAGGAGAGCCAAAATGAGAATTGGGGTATGAATGGAAGAGGTAGAGGATTTGGGAGAGGAAAAAGAGAAGCCTAACGGGGTAGGTACAATGATGAGAATAGGGAGGATGGTAATATGGGTAGTGTTAAGATGAAAATTCATTCATTCCATGGGAAATCTGACCCGAAGGCATATTTAGAATGGGAAAAGAGGGTAGACTTTGTGTTTGAATGTCACCACTACTCGGAACAAAAGAAGGTTAGGTTGGTGGTGGTGAAATTTCTAGACTATGTTCTCATTTGGTGGGATCAACTAGTAACCACTAGGAGGAAGTATAATGAGAGACCCATTGAAACTTGGGATGAGATGAAGAGGGTCATGAGGAATAGGTTTGTGCCCAATCATTACTATAGGGAGATGTTTAAGAGGCTACAAACTTTGAGGCAAGGAGTTAAGAGTGTTGAGGATTACTATAAAGAGATGGAAGTAGTCATGATTAGAGCAAACAGAGAGGAAGATAGTAAGGCAACCATGGCACGTTTTCTTTGTGGGTTGAACAGGCAGATACAGGATCAAGTGGAGCTTAGGCACTACTTGGATCTAGACGAGATGGTGCAAATGGCCATAAAGGTAGAGTAACAACTCAAGAGATGAGGAGTTGGCCGCACCAACCAGACTGGTGGGGGTTCGTCATCTTCTTGGCGACCAAATGTGGCAAAACGTAATGAAAGTAAGTTGGTGACCAAGCCCAAGATTGAGACCAATCAAGATATGCCTAAACAAGGAGTGCAAGGTAAATCTGAAACTTCTCTTAATCGTTCTAGAGATACTAAATGTTTTAGGTGTCAAGGGTTGGGTCATATTGCTAGCCAATGTCCTAATAAGAGGGTGATGATCTTGAATGGCTATGGTGAGTATGAGTCTCAAAGTGATGGTGATGACGAGGGTGATGATGATGATATGCCTGCATTAGAGGATTCTGATGAGGGATATGAGGCGGTTGTAGGTGAAGCACTAGTGACTAGACGGATCATGAGTGCCCAAGTCAAGGAGGAGGAGACTAACCAAAGGGAAAACTTGTTCCATATTAGATGTTTTGTGAATAGCAAGGTTTGCAATCTTATCATAGATGGGGGAAGTTGCACCAATGTGGCTAGTAGTGAGATGGTAGAAAAATTGGGTTTACCTACATTAAAGCATCCTCAACGATATAGGCTTCAATGGTTGAATGATTGTGCGGAGGTGAAGGTGAACAAGCAAGTGTTGGTTTCTTTTTCTATTGAGAAGTACGTGGATGAGGTTTTGTCTGATGTGGTGCCCATGCATGTTTTGTCATGTCTTGTTGGGTAGACCATGGCAATATGATAGGCGAATGACACATGATGGGTTCAAGAATAGGTATTCATTTGTATTGAAGAAGGAATACGTTGTATTATTTCCTTTGTCCCCAAAGCAAGTGTTGGAGGACCAATTGAAAAAAAAGAAGAGCGATGAGGCCGAAAAAAAGAGTGAACAAAAAAGTGAGATTACCTTTGAAAGAAAAGATGAGATGGCTGAAAAAAGGAGTGATCAAAAGAGTGAGACGGCCATACAAAAGAAAAGAGAGAGGAAAGAAAGTGAGGGGAAAGAAAATGAGAGGAAAGAGGCAAAAAAAAAACATATATGACCCAAAAAAGTGAGTTGAAGCAATTGATGCACACACATGAACCACTTGTGTTGATTCTTTATAAAGAGATCATCTTTAACACAAGTGATATAGACGGTTCCCTTCCGAGCATTGTTGTTTCACTTTTGCAGGAGTTCGATGATATATTTCCGGAGGAGCTACCTCAAGGACTACCACCATTGAAGGGAATTGAGCACCAAATTGATTTTGTACTCGGAAGTGCATTGCCAAATCGTCCAGCTTATAGGAGCAATCCGGAGGAGACTAAGAAGCTTGAACGGCAGGTAAGTGAGTTGTTAGATAGGGGTTTCATGCGTGAGTCCATGTCTCCTTGTGTTGTACCTGTTTTACTAGTTCCTAAGAAAGATGGCTCATGGCTTATGTGTGTGGATTGTAGGGCAATTAATAATATAACCATCAAGTATAGGCATCTCATACCTAGGCTAGATGATATGTTAGATGAATTGCATGGTGCTTGTATCTTTAGCAAAATTGATTTGAAGAGTGGTTATCACCAAATTAGGACGAGGGAAGGTGATGAGTGGAAAACTGCTTTTAAAACCAAGTATGGGTTATATGAGTGGATGGTCAATCCTTTTGGCTTATCTAAAGCTCCTAGCACCTTCATGAAGTTAATGAACCATGTTTTGCGTACACACATAGGGAAATTTGTTGTGGTCTACTTTGATGATATCCTAGTGTATAGCAAAAATTTAGAAGAGCATGTTGAAAACTTAAAACTTGTGCTAATCACACTTCGAACGGAGAGCTTGTATGCTAACTTAAAGAAATGTGATTTTTGTACAAACAAACTTGTCTTCCTTGGTTTTTTGGTAAGCTCACAAGGTATACAAGTGGATGAAGACAAGGTAAGTGCTATTCAAGATTGGCCAGCGCCTACCACTCTTTTTCAAGTCCAAAGTTTTCATGGATTTGCAAGCTTGTATAGGAGGTTTGTAAAGGGTTTTAGCACACTGGCAGCACCGATGACGGCGGTAATCAAGAAGAACGTCCCATTCCATTGGGGCGAGGAGCAAGAGAAGTCCTTTAATATTATCAAGCAAAAATTAATTAGTGCTCCTTTACTTGTTTTACCTGATTTTTCTAATACTTTTGAAATTGAGTGTGATGCTTCAGGTGTAGGTATTGGTGGAGTGTTGATGCAAGGAGGACGGCCGGTGGTGTACTTTAGCGAGAAACTCAATGGAGCCGCCCTGAACTATCCCAAGGAGTTTGTGATTCATACAGATCATGAGTCTCTAAAGCACCTTAAGAGGCAACAAAAGCTGAACAAGCGGCATGCCAAGTGGGTGGCATTCATAGAGACATTCCCCTACATAATCAAGTACAAACAAGGTAAGGAGAATGTAGTGGCCGACGCACTATCACGGAGGTATGTACTAATCTCTACCTTAGAATTTAAGATTTTGGGGTTTGAGCAGGTGAAAGAGTTATATGTGCTAGATGAGGACTTTAAGGGTGTATTTGAAACATGTATGCATGGTCCACATGACAAATTTTATTTGCATCATGGTTTCTTATTTAGAGAAGATATGTTGTGCTCTCCTAAATCTTCAATTCGTGAATTACTTGTTAGGGAGGCACATGAGGGCGGTTTGATGAGACACTTTGGTGTGGCAAAAACTTTGAGTGCTTTGCACGAACAATTTTATTGGCCACATATGAAGCGTGATGTTGAACATGTGTGTGATAAGTGTATAACTTGTAGGCAAGCTAAGTCTAGAACACAACCACATTGAATGTATACACCACTTCCTGTCCCTACTGAACCTTGGGTTGATATATCTATGGACTTTGTTTTGGGGTTGCCTAGGACAAAGAAGGGGAGGAATTCCATATTTGTTGTTGTTGATAGATCTTCGAAAATGGCGCATTTCGTTGCTTGTCACAAAACTGATGATGCATCTAACATTGCGGATTTGTTCTTTAGAGAAGTCGTTAGGTTGCATGGCATACCTTGGACTATTATTTCTGACCGTGATGTTAAGTTTTTGAGTTACTTTTGGAAAACATTGTGGGCTAAACTTGGCACAAAATTGTTGTTTTCTACTACATGTCATCCTCAAACGGATGGACAAACTGAAGTTGTTAATAGAACTTTAGAACACTTTTGCGTTCTATTCTTAAAAAGAACTTAAAGAATTTGAAAGATTGTTTGCCATTTGTTGAGTTTGCTTATAATCGTAGTGTGCACTCTACTACAAATTTTTCGCCATCTGAGATTGTTTATGGTTTTAATCCTTTGACTCCTTTGGATTTGATGTCTTTACCTGTGAGTGAAAGGTTAAGCATGGATGGCAAGAAGAAGGCTGAATTTGTTAGGAGTTTGCATGAAAAAGCCAAGGCCAACATTGAGAAGAAAAATGAGCAATATGCCAAGCAATCCAACAAGAGGAAGAAGAAGTTGGTATTTGAGAAAGGTGATTGGGTGTGGCTCCACTTGCGGAAGGAAAGGTTCCCCGAGAAGCGAATTTCGAAACTATTGCCTAGGGGTGATGGACCATTTCAAGTCCTTGGAAGGATCAATGACAACGCCTACAAACTAGATCTACCAGGTGAGTATAACGTGAGTTCTACTTTTAATGATAGTGATCTTTCGTTGCTTGATGTAGGTGATGAATAAGATTTGAGGACAAATCCTTTTCAAGAAGGGGAGGATGATGCAAACATGGTAGGCGGAGCTCCAAAGAAGGCATGAGATCCTTTAGAGTTGCCGAAGGGGCCAATCACGAGGGGACGATTAAAGAGATTCAATGAAAATTGGAAGGGCTCATGAGCAATCAACTAGAGCTTGCAAGCAAGGAGCCAAGTCCTGAGGGGTTCGTGATTCAGGGGAGCAAGTTTGGGAGTCAATGGAAGGCGGTTCAAGTGCTAAAGTATGAAGAAAATGACTCGGGACCAGAAGCCTCCGCGCTAGGGCGGCCAAACTTCACCGCCCCAGCGCCAAACATTCTGTCCGAAGTGCAGGATTCCAGAACGCCTCGTGATAGGGCGGCCAAACTTCACCGCCCCAGCGCGCTTAGTCCAGAAGCCCTCGTGCTAGGGCGGCCAAACTATACCGCCCTAGCGCGCCGCAGCCGAGAATAATCCCTAGTTTCCTATTTTAGAGATTTAAATTGTTTGGTAACTAAATTTGATATCTTTTTGATATGTAAACATATTATGGACGAAATTTCACACACAATTCAGATATTATTATTGAGTTTATCAATATTTTGAGAATTTCGCTCTCAAGCTTTTTCAAGGCTTTTGCTTTGTAATCAAATCAAACTTATCAAAGTTTTACTTTGTGGCGTTTGTCGGTTGATTTCATACGGATTGTCAAGGACATGTTCTTTGAAGGTTCGTTTGGTTTTCAATTGTTTCATTGTGATTCTTTGTTACTAAACCACGTAGTTTAGGGATGAAAATCACATCATACTTGAATCAAAAGATTGGGACACAAAAACAATCTGTGTTCGTTGTTGAATTGAGGGCGCGATTCTAAAATTAATCGTGTTTTCTATTCTTATGTACGTGGATTCATATCAGGTACATTTAGGAAAAATCCTCTCGACGAATTTTCGGTAAAATTCTGGAAGACCTAAGAATCTTCAAATCTTAGTTACAGTCAGCGATTTTGGCCATTTAAAGATTGCTTCTAACTTCTTTAGGTCCACGGACACATCGCCCTCGAGATATGATGTTGAAGGATCGTCTGTCTAGAACCTTGTGGTGCTTCAAACAAAATATTCTCCAAGAGCTGCAATAGCTCGTGTTCTAAGAATGTATTCATCGATGAATTAGATCGAGTTTGGAGTTAAAACTAAGCGGAAAACACTCGAAATAATCTTTCGTTAAGAAACACTGATATATTTGTATATCTTGTGTAACTGAATAACCAAAAGACTAGATTAGTTTTTGCATTCATTAGTTCAGTTATGATGAGAACTGAACCAACGGATGCTCTAACTAGTTAAATCAGTTTTAAAACAATAGTTAAAACATTAAATATACAAGTTATGATTATGGATTTTCGGAGACTTCAACTGCTCCTACGTTACCCATTCTACCACCTCCGAGTAGGATTCACTAGAAGACTTTGATCTATACAACACTTCGTACAAACCCACCCAGCTAGGACTTACACTACTGCCTAAACTGAACTCCTAGACTAGACTAAAGGCAGCACCTTCCAGTCAACACTTCTTTAATGTCTATGTGAGAAAGACTACATACACAAGTTTAACGTCTTTGTGCAATACTGTATTTGAGTGGTGGTGGTGGTGTGTGTGTGTGTGTGTGAGAACTGATCTCTGAACATTACCCGAAAGTGTTATCACACACTGAGGGAAATATGCTTCTAATCTAAGCTGATAACACCTTGAAGTGTTCCCTCGACTGGGCTGAATGCTTCTCTCTTAAGCTGATATGACTTTGAAGCGAGCCCTTCTCTTTTCTCTCTTGTGTTGTATATATATTGTTGTGTCTTCACTGATCTTCACCTTCTATTTATAGGCGCGAAGTTTGATCATACAGTGAGACTCAATTATTGTATCCGTTGCATTTTGAATCTGTTCCTCGAAATTTGTCTTGTTCTTTCTGGAACACTTTTGTCTTTAAGCTCTAATGCAACGTCCATTATTGTCCTTTGACTGGACAAAAGTTATTGTACCTTTGCGCACAGCTGTATTCCACTTAGTTCAGCTTGTCTTGATCTGCAACTGATTGCTCCTAACTGATGTTCTGAACTGATCAGTTGAACTTGTCATCAGTTGGGCTGGTGAAATCAGTTGACTCGTCAGTTGAACTGATTTCACTCTTATTCAGTTGAACTGGTTTCAGTTGGGCTCTTCATCAGTTGAACACTCCTTCAGCTGGCCGGGCTTCTGAGGTTCTCCTGCTGAACTACATGTCAACTGAACAATCAGTTGAGTTCATTTATGATACATCAGTTGAACCTGGTCTAGTTTGGTTGATAAGTTGATACTTTCAGTTGGCGTCTTCGACAGCTTCATTTTTGGCTCGTAACTGATTATTTCAGTTTCATCTATCTGCGCACTAAGGTAGATTATTAAAAACAAATAAACAAGTTTTGTTAACATCAAAATTAAGATTGCGAACATAAAATGTTCCAACAGATTTGACCCAAGAAAGCAACATTCTAAGCCAAAATTCACATTTCTTGAACTTCGCATAGAGTTATTTCTCTTTCAATGTCTGGATTATGGTCTGAAGGTGTTCTTCACGTTCTTGTTCGCTAGGAGAACAAACCAAAACTATCATCAATTAACACGACTACAAACTTATCAAGAAAAGTTTCAAATATCCTGTTCATGAGGTCCAGGAAGGCTTTTGTGGCCTTTTTCAACCCCAAAGTCATCACCAAGAATTCATAATTTTCATATATTGTTTGAAATGTTGTTTTTGGAATATCTTCTGGGTTTATTTTCAACTGAAGTTATCCTAACCTAAAATCTAGCTTTGAAAATACACTAACTCCCGTAAGGTGATCGAACAAGTCATCTATCCTAAGCAGTGGGTATTTGTTCTTAATTGTGCATTTTTTCAATTATCTGTAGTCGATGCACAACTTCATGTTGTCATTTTTCTTCTTTACAAACAAAACGGGATCTCCTCACAGTGAAGAGTTGGGTTGGCTCTGCTTCTCATTTCGAGATCCGACATTTATCAGGATACTCTTCGGGAAACACAACAAGGAAATCCCGCACCACTGGGATGTCCTTTTACTTTTTCTTCTCCTTTCACATTACTAATTAGATCCAGTAATGCCTCACCCCCTTCTTTTTCATCACTTTTCTTCAACACATCTGCTGATCAGCTCTAGGTTGGTGGCATTGAGTCATTGAATTTCTTCGTTGCTTTCTTCCGTACGCATCTCTTTAGTCGTACAGAGTGCTTCGATAATGGTTTGGGCTTTCTCTAAGTCGTCACGGGCTTCTTGGGCTTTCATTCCGGCTTCCTCATGGTAGAAGGCAAAGCGTCTGTGTCGAAGTTGGTCTATCTCTTTAAGAAGGTTCATTTTTTCGTGTTGGGTTTGTTCAAGAGTTACTACGAGTTCGTAATTCTCTCTTATATCAATCTTAGCGCATGTTCGAGTCTGAAGATAAGGGACTGAGAACGAGTCGTTGATATTTCTCACACCCATATCATAGAAACTTATTTAAGGATAAGATAAATATAATTTGAAGTCAAAAAGATAGGAAACATACTTATGGGTTTCAAAATCGGACCCGACCCTCGCAACCTGACATGGTTCGACCGGAAAAAAATCAAGTTTGGGTTTGGAGTTTGTGAGTTCGGGTCTTGTCGGGTTGGATCTGATATCTGACCCCAATAAATAATCGGGTTTGAGTTGACCCGAAAATTTTAACTTTTTTTAAAAATATATATAATTAATAAATATTGTTACATTTTTATATATTATATGTCTGAAAAAATATTTATTGTATATTAATATAATAAATTTTCATAATTTAATATTTATTTTGCACATTTTTTATTTTTTTAAACAATTGTTTATTTGATTTAGTAAATATATTTTAATTTCTACGATTAGACTTTCAAATTTAAATCATATATGAGAGATTTTGTTATTATTTGTTTAAATTAAAATATTATTATTATTATTTTGAATTTTATTAATTTTCAAAAAAATCAAAATCGGATTGAGTCGGGTTTGGGTTGTGAGTTTTCAGGTTGATTTCGGGTTCGGATCGAGCAATTTTTAAATAGTACTATGTGTCAATCTGACCCGATATATCTGATTCACCCGAATTGACACCCTAAATAATTTGGTCTATCGAGTATGTGTATATACTAAAAAACATAT
This sequence comes from Primulina tabacum, assembly GCF_025594145.1. Lineage (NCBI taxonomy): Eukaryota > Viridiplantae > Streptophyta > Magnoliopsida > Lamiales > Gesneriaceae > Primulina > Primulina tabacum. The sequence continues at coordinate 18,453,396 of NC_134550.1, forward strand.
ATCAATTCAATTTGATAAATAAATAAATAAACTACTTAATTAATTAATATTTTTAAATCTTTTTAATAATTAATCAATTACCTAGTTCATTAAGTAATTAATTAATTCAATTTTTTAAATTAATTAATTTTTATTAATTTTTTTTAAAATTTATCAAATTTATTAAATAAATAATATTTATTTATTTATTTATTCTATTAATTAGACATTTAACTACTTAATTAAAAAATATATTTATTTATTTGTTGAAATAAATAAATAAATATTTATTCTTATTTATTATTATTTTACGTTATTTCATTTAATTGTTCTTACACGTGGATAACTAATTAAATAAAATCTTTGTTTTTTAAAAGTATTTTAAGTAATCGAGTTTGTAGATTTGTGATTAATCAATTTTAAGATTTGGCAGATTATATGAGTATTAAAGTTTGTTAAAAGAATTAGATTAGTTCGATTTTATCCTAATCAAATCTAATTAATTTAAAGCATCAGTTATAAATAGTAATCTATTTTTTAATAGTTAGCTCAATGGATAATTAAGTGTTATATTCGTACTTATCTCATACAATGCCTATATATATTTTCTTAAAATTATCGCATTTGCTATCTATATTAATCTCAATTGAATAATAGGCAATTTAAATTTTAACATTTAAAATTATTGACCAGTCTTAATATACATTATTATTTATAAATTTTTGATGTAATTTAATCTATAGATTTGAATGGATAAGATATGGATGATTTAATTTTGATCTAAACTGATGTAATTTAATCTATAAATCTGATTGATTTGAATGAATTAGAATTTTTTTTTTTAAGATAAAACTTATAATTTTATTGATTCAAATCATCAATTATAAGCATAATCAACCAAGAAGGAAAATCACCAATCAACCAAACAAAGGGTGAAGGGGAATCAAAAGCAAAACTTGCAATGCTATGAGCTACATTATTTGTCGTACGACGAACATGAATAAGCTCAGATATCACAAATTCTCATACGCTCTCTAATATCTGTTGCACAGAGGCTCATATAACCAATATCATCCTGAGTGGTAGTGACTCTTTGCACTGTCAATAAGGAGTCGGTTGCAACTTGAACATCAGTAAAACCTTTGTCATGCATTAGAATAATACCTTCTCGAATAGCCAGAAGTTCACCATGAACCACTGAAATGGGTTGGTTGATTTGCTTCCCAAAAGCCAATAACAGTTGACCTTGTTTCTCTCGGAGTGCGCCACCAATGCTAAAATGATGTCTATTCTCATCCACGGCCGTATCTACATTGAGTTTTAATGTGCACAATCTTGCCGGATTTCATATCCTCTCCGGATTACTCTTTTTTTATGCATCCTCAATTTTCTCTTTGGTCCGGGCTTTTTTGAAATCAGACAAGATTGCATAGCTTCAGGAAACATTATCAGCTGACAGTTTCTCCTTATCACCATGAAGGTATTTCTGCTTTTCTTTCCATACCGCCCATGTGTGAATTGCAAACTCCTCAAATTCCGTCTTTGAGAATTGGTCTTTCAACCATAGACAAAGCTCCAATGTGTCAGCTTGGGAGTTTCCTCTTAACACTTGGGCAAAAGATGTGTTCTTCCATAGATGTTTAATCGCAGCACAAAAGAACAGGGCATGTCCAGACGAGTCTATAGAAAAATTGCATAGATTGCAGGATTCATTCACCGAGACATGGTGTCTTGATAGATTCTGGTTAGTCGGTATACAATCATGGTAAATACTCCACCAGAATAACCGAATCTTTGGTGGAACAGAAAGGCTCCTGAGAAAAGGCCACCAATCCTCGTTGGGATGCTTCAATTGATGCTCTGGGGCTAAGAATAGCCCACGCTGGGTGCGGCACCCATCTCTCACCGTGTACTGACCTTTGGCATCATGCCTCCAGAATAATATATCAGGAGTCCCTTCTACCGAAAGTGGAATTTTGAGGATTTCCCCGGCGACATATGGATTAAAACTATTAGATATTAAGTTAGCATTCCATTCCCCATCTTGAATCAATGCACTAACTGTCACCTCACGCTACCATGGAACTAGAGGATCACCAATAATTGCTTGCATGCTCGGTATCCACTTGTCTCCAAATATTTTTATTGATTGGCCGTCTCCAACTCTCCATATTAAACCGGACATGAGGATATCCTTATCCATAATATCGATCTCCAGATGTAGGATGGGTTACTGCCCAAGCCCGCTTCCAGCACTGACCCATGCATGAAATATCTACCCTTAAGAACACGACTGACTAAAGAGTCAGGATAACGTATGAGGCGCCATAGCTGTTTTGCTAAGAGGGCTCTATTGAATTCGGTCAACTTTCTGAATCCAAGACCGCCCCTGCCTTTTACTTGGCATAAAAATTCCCAAGATCGCCAATGCATTCTTCTTTTTCCCTTCTCAACTCCCCACCAGAAATTCGCACATTCACGTTCAATATCATGAAAAACCCCGGTTGGTAATTTGAAGCAAGACATAGCAAATGTAGGTACTACTTGAAGTATTGATTTGATCAGCACTTCTTTCCCACCTGTAGAGAACCATTTATTACCCCATCCTTGTATTCTTTTAACCATTCTGTCCACCAGATATTTAAACTGTAACCTCTTACTCTTCAATGACACTGTAGGTAAGCCCAAATAGAGATCATGTTGGTGTACCACAGGAATAGTCAGGATATTTTTTATCGTATCCATAAGCAAAGGATGAGTATTCGGACTAAAGGATAAAGCCGACTTATCATAATTGATGGGTTGACCGGATGCTTTCTCATAACAAGACAGGCATTCCTTCACCCTTGCCCCATCTTCCATAGCCGCTTTAAAGAACACCATGCTGTCATCTGCAAAGAATAAGTGAGACACTGATGGGCTAGTAGGTGCAATCTTCACTCCGCGAAAAAAGCCTCTGTATTCATACGCATTAAAAAGAGAGGAGAGACCATGGGCACACAAAACAAAGAGGTATGGTGAAAGCGGGTCTCCCTGGCGCAACCCACGGCTTGGTTTAATAGGTCCGACCACTTCCTGATTAACTCGAAAATAGTATGAAACAGACTTAACACAATTCATCACCTTCCCGATCCATTCCTGATCAAATCCCAATCGCATCATCATTAGCTGTAAGAAATCCAATTCCACTCGATCATAGGCTTTACTCATATCAAGCTTAAGGGCAGCATAACCAGACCTACCAGCTTTTCTGTTCCTCAACCAGTGCAGTATCTTGAACCCCACTATAATATTGTCTGTAATTAAATGTCCCGGAATAAAGGCACTCTGAGAAGCCTCAATAATCCTCGAAAGAACTCGCCTGAATCGATTAGTAAGAGCCCGATAAACTATTTTATAACATACATTACAGAGACTGATCAGTCGGAAATCTTTTAGAAGCCTAGGATCTTTTGTTTTGGGTATTAATGTGACAAGAGTGTCATTCCACGCCTCAGGAGAGACCCCTCATTAAGCACTTGTAGTGCCGCCTTAGTAACATCAATACCGATTACATCCCAAAACTTCTGATAAAACATGGTAGACATCCCATTCGGTCCCGGGGCTTTATCCGGATGCATATCAAAGAGAGCCCGTCTGATTTCTGTTGCTTTGAAAGGCGCACAAAGTGTCTAATTCATCAGGACTTCTACTTTTGGTTCAACTGTTTCTAATACTCGTCCAATGTCAACCTCAGATGGCTTGGATGTTGTGAATAAAGATTCAAAATATTCCAGCACAATTGTCGATAAGCCTCTATTATCTGTACACCAAACACCATGACTTGAGACCAGGCCAGATATAGTGTTCTACATACGACGATGGGAGGCTTTAGAATGAAAATACCTTGTATTATGATCCCCATCTTTAAGCCAGGAAATTCTACTCCGTTGCCTCCAATACATCTCTTCCTGAGTTGCGAGGTTCTCTATCTCTGTTTCAAGTATGTTGATCTGGGAAAAATTATCATGCCACTGTGTACTTGTCTTTATGTTATTCAGGTGATCTTGTTTTGATTTAAGTCGCTTAGGAATTCTGTGAAGCCTGCTAGAGTCCCAGTTAAGCAGTGTTTTTTTACACGAATTAACACGCTCCACAATTGATGCACCAAGATCACTGGAGCCCTAGCCATGCTCAATCACCTCCCTACACCCCTCCTCCAATAACAATCCTTTTTCGAACCGAAAGGACAAATGACAGTTAGCTCTTCTAGTTCGGTCTTGTAACTGATCGCTGTATAACTGCAGGCAAAGTGGCCTGTGGTCGGAGTGATAAAATTCCAAAGAAGTCACACGAGCCACTAGAAAATGGAGACGCCACTTCATATTCCCAACAAACCGGTCAAGCCTCTCGAAAATTATTTTAGCAGAATCCCTACGGTTCACCCACGTAAAAAACTCACCCAAACAATGCAGATCCTGGAGTTCACAAAGTTCCAGAATTTCCCGAAAAGCTTGCATTTGACTTGGAGCTCGTCTATTTCCGCCCAATTTTTCGCTATCAAAACAGATTTCATTGAAGTCCCCTCCTATTAACCAAGGTATTTCCTTGAGCTCTGCTATATCCTTAAGACGATGTAGCAGTTCCCACGAAAAATGACGCATAGGAACTTCGGGATTGCCATAAAATCCGGTGAATCTCCAGTCTTGCTTAGAGTCATGAACTATACAATCAATATGTCCATTGGAATAAGACTTGATACACACCTTAACAGAGTCCTGCCAGAAGATTGCAAGTCCTCTACTTCTTCCTCTACAATCAACCATAAAACTACCTGCAAAGCCCAGCTTATATGTCCACCATTTGTAATTAACCTCTCTTATTTTTGTCTCACTCAAAAACAAGATTTTGGGTCTCTTGTTAGCGACAAGTCGCCTCAGTTCCCGGAATGCTCGGGGATTCCCAAGCCCCAGAGTATTCCAAATTATCAAATTTTGAATAAATTAGATTTTATTGGTATAAGATGATGATCGATGTTAATATCTTTTTTTATCTCTATCATTTGTCATTTAAATAATATAAAGATTTGAATGGATTTATTTACTTTATCTCTTGTAGGATTTGATATAATTTACTTTTATTTTATCCTTATTATTCACATGCTCTTTCCTATTTCTATTCCTAGAATAGATCATAAATGTCTATCTTAACTCCCCAAACTAGATAAAAAATGTTCGTCTTAACTTCGAAGACTAGATCATAAGTATCTAGTCTTACCCTACTAGACTAGGTCACAAACAAGATCAAGACATCACCAAAAATATTTGTTGTTAAACAATTTGATGCATTAAAACACGATTTTAAATTTAAGATACTATGAAAATAACGTTATGAAAATACCATAAAAATACACGTTTCGCTTACCTTGATTTTCTACGAGCGTTGAAGTTGAGAGATTGCAAGAATGCCTCTTTTGTACATAAGAAATAGTTCCGGTGTTCCACCATTACGGGGCAACACTTGCCGGGTTGTACTTATGCAGTGGGAACCAGTCACTTGCTGCAAGAAACACATAACCAAGTACAATCTCAATGGGCTAATCCGACTTTTTCCATTGGAACTTGGAGACTTGGAATTAGAGGTGTCCGGATAGCCACTTATGCACCTCGCTCACCAGTATTCCCTTGTTCATCAACCGGAGCAGTACTTCCCACGAGTGAACCCATGATTACTTTTTTTTTTTTATAGCCGAATACGAATTCAAATTATTTGATACCCCATGGATGGGCCCACTACCCCTGACTCATCCCTAACCCAAATGGAAGACAGCCCCATCAAGGGCTAGGTATTCTTCTATAAATACCAGGTTTGAGCGTATGGTTTTTCATTCACTATATTATTTTCAACAGCATCCTTAGCCGCTCTCCTCATATATCCCCAGTCTCTGACTTGAGCGTCAGAGGGGCTACGCCAGGACACCCTCCCGGCCCCCTTCTAACGATCTTATTCGTGATTTCAGGCTCAGGGCAATTTCGAAACCTGCATCTGGACTAGTGACACTTGCTGAAAATTTCAAATCAGGCGCGCATTGTACGCAAAGATTTCCAAGTTTTTGAGTGGTTAAACGCTAAGGCACGCCATATATCTTTTTGTCATCATTTACACCATTTATATGCTGATGTATATCTAGTTGCATGGAGAATGCTTTGATTTATCTTGTGGTATCATTTTTGCAAGGTTTGACATGATACATGCATACCCTTTGTACAAACTCACGTTTTTTGTTGTCCTTGTATAAAGGGGCTGGTGACTTGGGTTGCTAGGGAGCTGATAATGTCGTGAATGATGAGGATTAAGTGCTGGAGTCGAGGCTTGGTCGGTTTAGGTGAGGGCCGATCAGTTTGTGTAGGGAAACCAAGCGGCTATATGACTAGATCAAAGGTTTGTGGTGCGCCTGCTGTGCAAGGGTGCTTCCTAGCCTTGGACCATACCATGGTGGGTCTTATCCGTGGTCTATGAGGGCTCAAACGCTTTTGGACGGAGTCATGAGGCCGATCAGGCGAGAAGGGTAGTAAGGGTTGGTCTCGGTTGGGGCGTGTTTTAGGGCTAGCGAGTGTTTGCATCTTGCATCGTGCATGGGGCTATGAGCTGGGGTTAGGTTGGTCCATGAGAGTTCAAAGGTGGGCTAGGAAGGGTTGGTTCAAGGCTGGTTCGGGTTGGTAGGGCCTAGAGTCGAAAGTTTGAAGGTTTAATACATTAGGGTTTGTAGGTTGTAACGCGCTGGAATATTCCAGCAACTTCCAGGCGTGATTCGCAGGTCCTAAGGGGTCTGCAATGAGTGGTTTAGAGGCTGGTTGTGTAGGCTCAAGTCACGGTTTAAGTTGGGAAAATTTTGGTTAAGTTTCGGGTTGATTCGGGTTAAAACCGGGACCCCGGTCGAAGTTTTAAAACAAATCGTATAAGTTTTGAAACGGTCTAGAGTTTACGTCTAAAAATTTATTATAAATGTGTTTTGATGTATTTTGAGGAGTTTGGTTGGCTTCGGGTCGAAATTTAGAGGTTCAGGCATAAAATGGTCAATTAGGGTTTCCAGGGACAAAATGGTCATTTTGCATTCGGGTCGGGTTTTTAGTCCTAGCAGCGCCCTAAACACGATTTGACATGTTTTAAATGTTTATGTTATCACAAATATGAATTTTTATGCAAATATGAAAAATACATTGCATGCTTGATTTTAAGGAATATTTACGTATATGCATGATTTTATTAAATGATGAATATGATGACTTGTTTTGAATGATGAGAGTTGGTTGTGAGTAATAGGATGATACGATAATACGATGACATGTAAGGCCAAGGCTTAGTGGATGGGTAATACTGTCGCTGATATCCCCCCCGCCAGGTATCGCGGTTATACGTAGATGGATCCATCTCCTAATACGATGATACGAAAGTCACAACTATTGAACGGAATTTGAATTAAGAAAATGAACGCGTATATGTTGATATGATGAGATACGTTTTGAAAATGTTTATGCTTTGACAGGTCATGAATATGCTTACATCTTTTTAAGATCACGAAACATATTTTTATTACGGTACTTTTCACTGTTGCATGCTATGTATATTTATTAGTTATGACGTTACATGTGTGTTGAGTCTTTAGATTCACTACGTGTGAATGATGCAGGTGAGCATATTGATCAGGAGATTGGAGGTGTCAAAAACTGAGTATGCGGAGTTGGACGTGCGCACGTGAACCCGAGGACCGTATTTTCCGCACATCATGTTTTGAGTTAGGAGTAGACATGAATATTTTATACGCATTTGTTTTACCTGTTGATGTTTGTTAGGATTTTTACACGTTTCATACTTGCATTATTTTAAAACGTAAGTTTAAGTTTGAAGATTTGTCCTTTTTCTAACTGCAGTATTTTTACATGTTAGTTGTTTACTATTATTTTAAAATGTGTATTTTGCAGTGGTATTGCATGCACGCTTAAAGTTCTAATTATCAAAAAGAAAATGAGCTTACAAAAAAAATTAGTTGTATTTTTAGTAGTAGACGTTTCAATCGTTTCAGCTAAATTATGCAATTTGTAAACTGAATAATCTTGAGAGTAAACCGCAAATAACTGACAGTTTCGTTTTGCCTCTTAATCTTTCTTCAACTGAACTTATCAACTATAAATAGTTTTCGATTCAGCAGTCACATTGAATGCATTTAATGGTTAATATCTGTTGAATTGTCTCCTAGTCCATGTAGACGAATTTATTCTGACAGAGGTCCGATGTATCAGACTGTTCTGCTTTGGTACGGACTGTCAGTTTGTCTAATGAGTATTTCAAAATACAGCTCATGACGTGGCCAACTGATTAGGAGTCAAACTGGTCGACTGATCAGTTCAGCTAGACTACATCAATTCTAACTTATGTCTTCTCAGTTTGAATACTTCAGTTTTGATAGGTCATCTTTTTCATTCCGTTCAGGTTATGCAAAATCTTCAGTTCTGATCTTCAATCTGTTTTTTGAGCTTCGAGACTTATTTATTCTTATAAGAACTTTAGCTTAATACTTTCAGTTCTTAATACATTTAAGTCCAGTAAATCTCTTTTCAGTTGCGACCTCTCAGTTATGCCAGTTCAATTTGGTTCTTTAATTCTGGTTTGTTTGTCAAACTCTGAAACTTGTAAATTCCAATACCTTCTATTAAATTTTCTTAGATATCTCGAATCTTCAACCAAAATTTAATTTTCAAATCATACGACGGAAGTTTAAAAAATTCCAGAAAATCATTATCTTTTTATGTCATATAATTCAAATTAACTTCTAGGGAATTCATTAAGCTCTTGAAATTTTCATCTATATATTATAACCCTTTTGTTAGAATTTAGAAAGCTCTTGATTTTCTGATAACTTATAGTCTATCCGGCTTGAAATGAGATATTGAATTTTTGATGCCTGATTATAACAAATACATTTCGTCTAAGAACAACTCTTCAATTATCAAATCCACTTCATTGAATTTTAATGCTATTTCAAATAAAGATGACAATTATCATCAGATAAATTCTAATACCCATTATATAATTTTCTCCTTCTATATCATCAAATAAATTTACGTAACTTATGTCCCGAACTTGACAAAAAATCGATATATGATAATGAAACCAAATTAAGAAAATAATTTTGTTGGTCCACTAATAACTTTTCTTATTTTAGATTTTCGTCTATTAGGTTTTCAAATTTTGTTTGGTACACTAACTTTAATTTTTTTCTTTTAGTCATATTTAATCAGAGTGTTAATATGATACCGAGAATATTGGCATGACATCAAAAAATACTGACGAGACATCGAAGAAACTTGTCCGATGTCGTATCAATAAAATTGACTAAAATTGAAATTTAATGTACAAAAATAAAATTTGAAAACTTAGTAGACCAAAAACTTAATTCATTTATTGAATCATTGATTTTAATTACAAAATGACAATTCTAGCTTTCTTTTAATAAATACTAATTAATTCCATGTGAGTTATGGGATCAAAAGACACAATTGATCAATTTACCGGGCTAATTTTTGAAACTTTATTAAACTAAAATTCGAATAATTTGCAACTTTTTTAAATTAATGACATCCTGCTAAGATTGAAAACACAATTAGAAAACATAGACTATTTTTAAAAAAACTAATATTAATCTTTTCTTGCCAATTTTATGGGTACTATAAAATATAATATGATCAACAATAACAATGGAAAAAATGGTTGGGTGGTGGATGTTTAAACACTTTGCAAAACCCTCCTTTGGTGCAATTCTGTTTGCACATTGTGTCGCACCTTTGGTCGTCCACCCCAGGAATGACAGTGCAAAGTGCATTTACTTGGGTGCTAATAGATCGGGCTGCTAGGCTCAAGAGTTTGGGGTGATGCGTGATGGTGTTGTCGCATATCTGTTAAAGATCAGTCTTACTCTTTCTCTATCATCGGTAATATCCTCAGTAGAGACAGTATTACCAGTTAATATCTGGCGTAGCTCTTTTACGACCCACCTAGCCAATTAGATTAAAAGGCGTGACATCTGCAGCTTGACGTAAGAGAACTTCATAGTATGTCATTCATCACAGTACTACTCACTCATGTACACTTAACCCAATATCGCCCCCAAGAAACATATAAAATAAATATTCTACTTGGGAGATTTGAAGACATGACCTCTCTCTGATACCAATTGTTAACATCAAACGCTTACCACTAGGCCAAAAATTATAGCTGTTAGTCAAGGCGCGACTTTATTTTCTTATATATGTGGCAGCGCAAAGTGCACCTACTTGGGTGCTAATGGGTCGGGCTGCTAGGCTCGTGAGCCTGAGAAAATACGTGTCTATCTGCTGGTGTTTTCTCATTTATATTAGAGATCAGTCTTACCATTTCTCTACCGTCAGCATGTCCCCAATAAAGACGATATTATCCGTTAAGATTTGGCGTCACTCTTTTATGACTCACATAACCAACCATATCAAGTGGTACAATGTCAACAGTTTGACGCACAATAACTTCTCAGGAGATAACTCATCTCTGTATTACTATCACTCATGCGCGTTTAACTTAACATTTATAATAGTATAAATTTATTTATTATTATTCGTATTCATATAAATTTAATACTATTATCGATTATTTATTAAAAAAATCATTTTGAAAAATGAATATTCTTTCATTATGTTATAGTAATTATTTGATATGGGTAAAAAGAATAAAGAAGGGTATTTTAGGATTATTAGATTGTAAAAGGCTATATTATATGATATTAAACGAAGAGGCTGTTTTTAGAAATTGGTTATTTGTTACAATTTCTTAAAAGGGGAAGAATATTTATTTTTAAGGTTCGTTTTGAATTAGATTTATTCCATTCATTGTTTAAGAATATAAGGTAAATTGAATGAGTTATGATCTAGTCAAGAGATCTAGATCGAATCTCCAAATTAATAAAACAAGAATATAATACACACATTAATCGTGATAGTAAAATTATATAAGAGGACACGCAATGTACCGAATAAAAATATCCCACTTGCATGAAAATAATAAAACAAAGAATATAATACACACATGAATCATGATCGACACTAACTAAATCTCATATTTTATGTGAAGATAAAAAAATTCTCATTGCCTGCACAATTATCTGTAAGAGTACGAAGAATGAAATTGGACATAACCAAATTATCGCTAGTAGAAAAATCGTTTTTTACTTCGTGTATTCAATGAAGTATTAAGGTAGTTAAGTGCCGAAGTATATGGACGTGAAGTAATAGAAGTACGTTTTACTTCGCATAATAACCGAAGTTGTATGATTGAAAATACTGAAGTTTTTGGCCGGTTTTCAAAGGAAAACCGGTCCAGAATTTGACCGGTGCCGAAGTAAGAAATGTGTTTTACTTCATCGATTATTGTAAGTAATGAAGTAATATATTATATATAACTTCGTCTTAATTATTATTTAGCGAAGTAGTTTATAATATTTTACTTCACAATTTACATTGAGTGACGAAGTAATTCATCTGAAAGACTTCGTAGTTATGTATTTTGGTGAGGTAATAGTCACAAACAACTTCACAATTTATCCTATTTGTTGAAGTAAATATAATTTATAACTTCAGCATTTATCCTATTTGTTGAAGTGTTTTATATTATGTTACTTCACAAATTGCAAATAACAACGAAGTAATTTACCTGTTACACTTCATTATTTTTTATTTTGATGAAGTAATTGTTAAAGAAAGACTTCGCAATATATGACTTAATACACTAATATAATTAAATTCATAAATTATCCATCTAAAAATGATGAATATCCACGAATCCACAATTACATATTCATCAATCCACAAATAACACAAAAATGTATCAACAAAACCAAAAGTATATCCAAAAATCCACAATGACAAACAAAATATTTATCCCAACATACATCATCCATTTAAGCGCCTACATAGGAGTAAAAAATTCACTCCATTCACTTCTGACCTCGTCATATTGAGATTGAGTGCAATATTGGTTCTTGATGCATCCTGCAAACTGAAATTTGAAAAAAAAAATACATTAGATTCTCCTTTTTTTATCACTAATATAAAATATATCACAATGACAACAATTCATCTCAAGCAATTATCTCAACAATAAAACAGCAAAATCTGATCTCCACCCAAGGATCATTTTTGCACAAGATTGACTCCATATCAACCATGCCGTAGAGGTAGACAGATGTGGCAAAGATATCTGCAATCCTCTACATGTACAAGTGGCAAATAGGGAAGGCACACAAACAAACATACACAGTTGCATAATACATTGTTAACACTTCAAAAAAATTAAGGGTGAAACAAATTTAACAAGTTAAAACTTCATATGAGGAAACTAACACAAGCTATAATACATCACTAAGAATAAACAGGTAAATTAATATCATGTTAATAACTTGTCAAGTTTAAATGACAGTGAACATAAAGCATAAAAGATAAGTGTAGTCATATGTAACCATTTAACAAACCTCGCTGATTACTTCATTAACCAACTGTTTAGCAACCTCAATCTGTTCACTAGTGCCATCAATCTGTACGGTCCTTTCTTTGGATGTATCACCAGGTGGCAAGTGGAGAGGTATAACCTGAAATATTTGGTAAAAGGCAACACTCACGGCACCAGAAAAAAATCAAAACACAGATACAATATCAGGATTTTCAGAAAACCAGAAGTAGCAGCTCTATCAGATATTCAAACCACATAATAGCATTATAAACCGAAAGGAAAACCAACCTGAATGCGAGTGCCAGTCCTTGCTTGCATGTTCTTAATGGTTTCACCTCCTTTGCCAATAACAAGACCCACCTAAAAATTGCAATTGACCCTAATTAAATGAGTAAAAATAACATAAAAACAAGCATCATCGTTACCTTGTTGTTGGGAACCATAAACACGTATCGATCAGTTCCTGATTGTTGCCCAGTCATTCGTCGAGAAACAACACCAGAACCACCTGCTTCAGCCTGTTCAAGCAAATGTTAGCCATAGTGATGTGGCAAGAGAATATTAAGCAAAACAAATGCCAGCTTAGTCCCGACCAGGTTTGACAACGGGACTCAGGCAGCGAAAGTATCATACATGTACGCGCATTTTGAGAAAAGAAAGAAGAAATTCAACATTTTTATTTAATTAAAAGATCTAAAAATAAAAATTACCTCGATGAAATTGCATTAGGCAGCATTGACAAGCCCTTTCTGAACGATCCTACTGTTTGACCTTTTGGCTTGGGTAAGCGCCTGTTACATACACCAAGTTAAAAATTCAAACATGCAAGCTTATTATACAAACACAAAGTCCAAAACACAAGAAAGATTTTAGCAAATATGTCCTTACGGATCTCGAGGTGCCTTAGAGCCAGATTTTTCCTGGATTGCTTTAAAGGTTCCACCTGTGATGCTACCACCATTTTGCTCCAGTTTCCAGACCTTACCAAATGCCGCTTTCATGCTCAGTTTTGAGGGGTCTCCAGCATAAACACCTGCATCAAATGAAACATAAAATATTATTCTCTACACCCTAAAAATCATATCAGGATACTAATTAGCATCCTAAACATAATGTAAAAAATTGTGAAATCAACAAACAATGGTAAACTATAACATAACAGATCATGAAGCACAATATTACCATCTTCCATTGCATTTGATGGATCAATCTTACCAGAATTCAGAGCACATAATCACTGGAAGACCAGTAAGAGTTGATAAAGGAATGAATGAATAAAACAGTTTAGACACTACCGAAAAGACAAAAATATATGAAGGAAGAAGTTTAAGAGTACCAGAGCAAAATGGTTCTATCAAACGCTCAAAAACATCATCTCCAAGGTTGCGTCTGACAAATTCTTCAATGGATTCCTCGTAACCCTGTAACCTTGACAAATATTCAAATATGAGAAGAAACTCGATAGTATTACTACGCAGGAAACTGGAAATACGAGGAAGGATTAAGGGCACAAATTGGAGGCGGTGGCCGAAGACCGATTGCACCAAGACCTGCTCTAATTTTACCAGGAAAGCTCATTAAATCAAAGAAAGGGAAGTCATTGAGCTTCGAGGGCACTGGCCTCAGCTTCCCATTCCATAGCACAAAGCGCGGAGCATCTGGGTCTCCTAATACCAAGTCATCCTTCAACCCACTATCCACCTACATTCATACACTGATCTTAGAAATTAAAAAATGACTGAATAATCCGAGCAAGAAAACACACCGCCATCGTAAGCATTGGGTCAGATGGTTGAATAGTGCACATTATCCGCCATTTGAGTAGACACGGAGGAGCAAAAACCCTAGACGGCGAATGGAGAGGAATAGATAGCGATTAGTGTGTGTGGACATATTTTTAATTAAACTTATCGGTTCATCTTTTTACTTCAGTATGAACTTATTTTTCTTATTTTTTACTTCATCAACATTGATATGCCGAAGTAAAATATAATAAAAAAATACAGTGAAGCCCGTATTTTTAAACATCCGAATTAAAATATATTATTTTACTTCGCTTGTGTTATTACTGAGGTTATTGGTAATGTATTACTTCGTAATTTATTATTGTCGAAGTAACGCCTGCCGAAATAAAATCCGATTTTTCTACTAGTGTATTAAAAGATATATTGATGCCCCGAGATATCCCGGGTCATAGATGTAAGGCCCGAGAATTTGATTACCGTAATCTGAACTGATTTGGGTGTATTTACCGTAATCTGAGATTATTCTGGGATGATTTCTTAATTAATTGAAGTGATTATAGACGGAACGGAGTGGACCGGGAAAGACGAGAACAGACGCGAAATATGTGCGAAGAAAATGTCATGCGCGCACATGCACGAATTGGTGCGCACACATGCACGAGTTGGTGCGCACACATGCGCGGTTTTGACAGAAGACTCCGCGCATATGCGCGGCGTGAGGGCGCGCATATGCGCGAGGTGTCCAGTAGCCTAGTGTTGTGCTCAGCGCATATGCGCGACATGAACGGCGCATATGCGCGAGCAGGGCAGAAAGGTTCGCGCACATGCGCGGTAGAAGGCGCGCATATGCGCGAGTAAGGGGAGGCACGAGACAGTAGGTCTCGCGCATATGCGCGACTTATGTGCGCGCATATGCGCGAGTAGTCCAGTAGCTGGATAAGGCTTCCGGCGCATATGCGCGGACTTTGAGCGCGCATATGCGCGAGTCATGCAGAACAAGAACATGCCACGTTTCTATCATGCACGAGTTATGTATATATATTTACATACAAACGTTAATAAGGATAAATCGAGAATTGAGGGGAAGTTTTACTTCTTGATTTTAGAATTCGATTTACGAGAAATCCGTTCGTCTGATTTTAAATACGACTTCAGTACTGTGTTCCTATCAACGCAGGCTACAATTGGACGTAAGTTTTGTTACCTTTTGATATGTCTTGAAATTATGATATTGCCAGAATTGAATGAAATTCATATATGATGTTCTTGACATAGTAGACATCATAGAATCGAAGTCAGATTAAGAAACAGACTGGTTATGTAATTGTTATGAATTTTGTAGTTGAGTTGATTGAGATTCGATATCAGATTGGTGTTGTTATTGAAATTATGAGTTGCACCAATATTGATTATGAGTTCTAGTATTATATCTGTGGTGTTGGAATTGACGGGGTTATCGAGACTGTATTGTTATGCCGTCGAAAGATCAGTTGATTGATATTGATCAGATTCGGTATTGATTTAGATGGTATTGTGATATCATATGTCGATGGGCATTGATCAGATTATGTTTTGATTTGAGTATTGATCAGAACAGGTGTTGAACTGAGTTATATACTGATATTGTATCTATTCGATTGTCATTATCAGATTTGGGTATGGACAGAGTTGACTTCGATACTTCGTCTTCGTCGGACCGAGAAGATAAAGGTATAAATTAATGTTGAGTTGGGATTGCACAACTCGAGTGAGGTTTGGCTCGAGTTTCCCTAAATCACATACTTTACCTTATTGTATTGATTTGATTGATGTACTTGTTCTCTTGATTTATAGACAGCAGGTATTAGACGAGTAATCTTGTCACAGAAGTGCCTGATAGTGGTGGGATCGCCACGGGCACATTGCACGATGTCACAAGATAGTGTATTGGCGATAGTGCCAAAGTGTGTCACCGGATGTTTGGCTATCGATGTGGATAGAATTATAACTTCTTCTATTACTGATGATCGATATTATATCGATGTGGATAGAATTGGAGCTTCTTCTTCTATTACTGGTGATCGGTACCACATCGATGTGGATAGAATCATAACTTCTTCTATTACTGGTGATCGATATTATATCGATGTGGATAGAATTGGAGTTCTTCTATTACTGGTGATCGATACTATACCGATGTGGATAGAATACGAGCTTCTTCTATTACTGGTGATCGATACCATATCGATGTGGATAGAATTGGTATTTCTTCTATTACTGGTGATCGATACCCTATCGACGTGGATAAAACTGGAGTCTTTTCTATTACTGTTGGTCGATATGGGAATGCTAACTTCTGGAAACCGGGATCCCTAGACTAGGATTGAGTCTAGTCTTAAATGTGGAGTCACGAGTCTAATTGACAGTTATATTGATTGATGTTGATTATGTTCCTGAATGTGGTACATATTGATTTATGTTCCTGATGATGGTACATGTTTATAATAGGATTTATTTTGATATGGATTTATATTCTGATTTGAATACATGTTAGACATATCTGTTATATGCTTTTATATTGTTTTATGATTGCATGTATACATGATTTATACTGAGAATGTAATTCTCATCGGAGTTATCCGGCTGTTGTCTTGTCTGTATGTGTGCATGGCAACAGTTGGGATAGGATCAGGGTCAAGAAGAGAAAGAGGCTGGACTAGATAGCGTGGAGATCCGGGCTTCGAAGCAACTTAGGATTCAGCACTGAGATATAGTTGAACCTAGTTGAATTCTTGTTGATAATACAAGATTTGTATACTTATGTTTAGTATGTAATTTGAATTGAATTACATTACGTTTCCGCTTTGTATTTTAAAAACAAAAAAAAAATTTAGACCCTATTTATACTAATTGATTAATTAGTCCCCATGATGATTAAGAACATGATTAGCGTCCGGGTCCCCACAACAGGTGGTATCAGAGCATTAGGTTCCAGAACAGTAGGTTCTAGAACTATAGGTTCTTGAGATTGAGATAAAAGAGAGTGAGCGGGGTAGACTGAGGTTTTCTTTCCTGCTTTTGATTGCTAGCATGTGATCTACTTATAATGTGGAATTACATTGTGTATGCTAGCATGCTATTATGTTTACTACTTTTAAATACATGTTACCTGAATACCTGAATTGATTTGGTAATATGTCTGATTTGAAAATGAATCAGAACCAATTCTTGATCAGGGGTAAGCTGATCAGGATTGGGATTGAGACGGAGTTATCTCCTGTTATTACTAACATCTGTGATTATCAGATATTCCTCCTAGAAGAGTTCCAGAACGAGGTAGTACTTCGACTGATCTGATAGATGTGTCAGAAACTCAGATGGAAATAAAGTTGAAGGAGTTCAGTTATTTCAGCTGCCGATTCTGAGTGGTATCGAAACGTCTGAAGATTGTGAGAACTGGTTTGATGACATGGAAATACTGTTTGATTTACTTGATTGTACGGATGAATTGAAAGTTAAAATGGTGCCTAACCAGTTACGAGAAGCCGCCAGGAGTTGGTGGATTACAAGTAAAAGAATGTTAGAACAGAGAGGTACAGTGATTTCGTGGGAAACATTCAGAACTGAATTTTATCGAAGATTTTTCTCAGTTTCGTACCGAGAGGACAAGAGAGCAGAGTTTGAGAATTTGAGACAAGGCCAACTGAATATTGAAGAATATGTTGCTAAATTCTCTACCTTACTGCGTTTGGTTCCTCAGATAGCTGGGAATGATGAAGCTGTAGCGGATCAGTTCATCAGAGGATTGAACTTGGAGATAGTTGCATTGATGAATATGCAGCGACCTTACCATTTTGCTGATGCCTTGAGTAGAGCGAAGAGAGCGGAGGCGAGTCTGATTAGACAATTAGGAAGGGTGTGTGCGATGCAACCCCAGACACAGCAATCCCCTCTCCGATTTGATCGCGGCAGCACGAGTGGAAAGCAAGATTAGCTGAAAGCTCGAAAAAAGCAGTTCAAGAAGTTAGGGAGCGGTTCATCTAGCTCCAGTGGTTCTAGCCCGAGTTATACTGGAGTTTATTGCAGGACTGGCGGAGGGAGACATCCCATGGAGCAGTGCCAGGGAGTGACTGGTAGGTGAAATATCTGTAAACAGCAGGGACACTTTGCTAGAGTCTGTCCACAGAGAGGTCCCCGAAGATTTCAGGGAGCAGAATCACCTAGTGGTAGTGATCGAGGAACAGACCCAGGACACACGTGATGATATAGTGGCAGGTAATAATCTTTTATGATTATGTTGCATCTGTATTGATATATATTAATGCATTCCCTACGATTATCTTTGACAGAGTTGTATTGATATATATTCTACCTGCTGGGTCTGTATTACTGTAGTATTGATCCTTGTACCTTTTGGGGGAAAGGAATTGATATCAGTGAATTCTGTGATATATTGTGTACTGCAGTGAAAAGAGAATGAGATTGAATTAGATGGTATTGTACTTGTGTTATCTGATTCTGATTACATTATTGATATTAATATGCTGACAAGTACATAACTATTATAGATTCTTGCCAGAAGATGGTAAGATTCGGACCTGAAATGGCCGATGAACGAATGATATACGGTAAGGATTCTCGATTTTGAATTCCTTGATATCCGTATTATGTATGATTCGATGATTATCGGAAAGAATGGAGTAATTCCTTATGTATTCAGTTGATTACTAAAGTTGAGCCTATCTGAGAATGATTTGTCAGTAGCAGGAGAGTTGCTATAGTCGTTCCAGATTAAATTCCGGATTTGTCTTATATCAGGGAGAGTGATTTCAACCTTGATTTAATATCAGGTATGGATTTCATTTTAGACTTCTGTACAGAATGATCTTGATGGAATTGAAAGAACTGAAATGTCAGTTAGAAGATTTACTGCCTAAGAGTTAGAGTTACATCTGATTATGTGTTTCTCTGAGAAATACTTCAGTTCTGTATATGGGTTGATAAATCCTGTGTTCCGAAGTGTTCTGATGACCTTATGCTCGTTTTATCTATGAGATCTTGATATATTCGCAGCGTATGATTGATGGAATCGAACAGTTGAAATTTGTATTGAATATTCTGGGAACTTAGATTGTTGTATACAGAATTATGCGGCTATGAATCCAGATTGCAACAGATTGTATTCAGAGGCTGTGATATCTGAAGATAGTATACTGATTGATTGTAGCACAGTTGAGACAGTGATCAGATTGTTTAGAACTTGATTTCGATAGTCAGAACAGTGTGTTAATCAGAATACCAGGTAGGTAATACTTTATTTTATATAATTAGCTGATCTGTTTGTGCCAGATATTTCGAATTTGAAATGACAGGTATTGTCAGAGGCACACAGTAGTAGATTCAGTATTATTCTGGTAACACGAGATATGTGATAATACGAACGGACAGTTTTGATATAAACAAATGAAATCAGTTTTGTCAGAATTTGTATTGAAATGTCTAAATCGTTGACAGATGAAGACAGGAAGATAGAAACCAGGAAATTGGTTATACAGATTATCGATTCCTGAATAGAAATAGGAGTATAACTCTATGGATCTGGTGATATTTACCGAAATTGTGCCAAGAATGTACCAGGATGTGGTTATGATTGAACGATTGTTCAAATCTGCGGATGTTATATTGTACAGGATGACGTACAGATATGACAAGACGACTGAGAGGTATGTCAGAAAAGGGGTCAGATGGTATTGAATGCCAGAGTTAACTATATTATACCGTGATTTTTGGTTGATTTTAAACTGTTGACAGAATGTATAGTATGATTTATATCTATGGTTTATAGATTGACGGATAGTCGGAGCGAACTATCTAGATACTGGAGGATATCCAGGAACTATAGTGCTGGATTTTAGCACTAATGACCTGATGTCTTGTCACTTTATGAATTATTGTACACTAATAGCTATTAGATGAGTATCGAGATAGCTCTAGTCAAGGTATTGTACAATGAGTACTGCGGATTTCCTCTGAATGGGAATGATATTACGGGATATTTGAGATTGCATTTGATAACAGCTAATGATAATGATTTGGTATGAGCTGTTGATTGATATATACGAGTGTTGTATAGCCAATATTTGCAAGTAATTTTATCAGAATGGTTTGATAGAATGAATTTTCTGAAGTAACCTTTAGTATACATTTCTTCCTTATCTGAATTGATTGCCTGTGATTTCGAGGACAAAATCATATCTTAGAGGGGGAGAAATGTAAGGCCCGAGAATTTGATTACCGTAATCTGAACTGATTTGGGTGTATTTACCGTAATCTGATATTATTCTGGGATGATTTCTTAATTAATTGAAGTGATTATAGACGGAACGGAGTGGACCAGGAAAGATGAGAACAGACGCGAAATATGTGCGAAGGAAATGTCATGCGCGCACATGCGCGAGTTGGTGCGCACACATTCGCGGTTTTGACAGAAGACTCCGCGCATATGCGCGGCGTGAGGGCGCGCATATGCGCGAGGTGTCCAGTAGCCTAGTGGAGTGCTCGGCGCATATGCGCGACATGAACGGCGCATATGCGCGAGCAGGGCAGAAAGGTTCGCGCACATGCGCGGCAGAAGGCGCGCATATGCGCGAGTAAGGGGAGGCACGAGACAGTAGGTCTCGCGCATATGCGCGACATATGTGCGCGCATATGCGCGAGTAGTCCAGTAGCTGGATAAGGCTTTCGGCGCATATGCGCGGACTTTGAGCGCGCATATGCGCGAGTCATGCAGAACAAGAACATGCCACGTTTCTATCTTGCACGAGTTATGTATATATATTTACATACAAACGTTAATAAGGATAAATCGAGAATTGAGGGGAAGTTTTACTTCTTGATTTTAGAATTCGATTTACGAGAAATCCGTTCGTCTGATTTTAAATACGACTTCAGTACTGTGTTCCTATCAACGCAGGCTACAATTGGACGTAAGTTTTGTTACCTTTTGATATGTCTTGAAATTATGATATTGCCAGAATTGAATGAAATTCATATATGATGTTCTTGACATAGTAGACATCATAGAATCGAAGTCAGATTAAGAAACAGACTGGTTATGTAATTGTTATGAATTTTGTAGTTGAGTTGATTGAGATTCGATATCAGATTGGTGTTGTTATTGAAATTATGAGTTGCACCAATATTGATTATGAGTTCTAGTATTATATCTGTGGTGTTGGAATTGACGGGGTTATCGAGACTGTATTGTTATGCCGTCGAAAGATCAGTTGATTGATATTGATCAGATTCGGTATTGATTTAGATGGTATTGTGATATCATATGTCGATGGGCATTGATCAGATTATGTTTTGATTTGAGTATTGATCAGAACAGGTGTTGAACTGAGTTATATACTGATATTGTATCTATTCGATTGTCATTATCAGATTTGGGTATGGACAGAGTTGACTTCGATACTTCGTCTTCGTCGGACCGAGAAGATAAAGGTATAAATTAATGTTGAGTTGGGATTGCACAACTCGAGTGAGGTTTGGCTCGAGTTTCCCTAAATCACATACTTTACCTTATTGTATTGATTTGATTGATGTACTTGTTCTCTTGATTTATAGACAGCAGGTATTAGACGAGTAATCTTGTCACAGAAGTGCCTGATAGTGGTGGGATCGCCACGGGCACATTGCACGATGTCACAAGATAGTGTATTGGCGATAGTGCCAAAGTGTGTCACCGGATGTTTGGCTATCGATGTGGATAGAATTATAACTTCTTCTATTACTGATGATCGATATTATATCGATGTGGATAGAATTGGAGCTTCTTCTTCTATTACTGGTGATCGGTACCACATCGATGTGGATAGAATCATAACTTCTTCTATTACTGGTGATCGATATTATATCGATGTGGATAGAATTGGAGTTCTTCTATTACTGGTGATCGATACTATACCGATGTGGATAGAATACGAGCTTCTTCTATTACTGGTGATCGATACCATATCGATGTGGATAGAATTGGTATTTCTTCTATTACTGGTGATCGATACCCTATCGACGTGGATAAAACTGGAGTCTTTTCTATTACTGTTGGTCGATATGGGAATGCTAACTTCTGGAAACCGGGATCCCTAGACTAGGATTGAGTCTAGTCTTAAATGTGGAGTCACGAGTCTAATTGACAGTTATATTGATTGATGTTGATTATGTTCCTGAATGTGGTACATATTGATTTATGTTCCTGATGATGGTACATGTTTATAATAGGATTTATTTTGATATGGATTTATATTCTGATTTGAATACATGTTAGACATATCTGTTATATGCTTTTATATTGTTTTATGATTGCATGTATACATGATTTATACTGAGAATGTAATTCTCATCGGAGTTATCCGGCTGTTGTCTTGTCTGTATGTGTGCATGGCAACAGTTGGGATAGGATCAGGGTCAAGAAGAGAAAGAGGCTGGACTAGATAGCGTGGAGATCCGGGCTTCGAAGCAACTTAGGATTCAGCACTGAGATATAGTTGAACCTAGTTGAATTCTTGTTGATAATACAAGATTTGTATACTTATGTTTAGTATGTAATTTGAATTGAATTACATTACGTTTCCGCTTTGTATTTTAAAAACAAAAAAAAAATTTAGACCCTATTTATACTAATTGATTAATTAGTCCCCATGATGATTAAGAACATGATTAGCGTCCGGGTCCCCACAACAGGTGGTATCAGAGCATTAGGTTCCAGAACAGTAGGTTCTAGAACTATAGGTTCTTGAGATTGAGATAAAAGAGAGTGAGCGGGGTAGACTGAGGTTTTCTTTCCTGCTTTTGATTGCTAGCATGTGATCTACTTATAATGTGGAATTACATTGTGTATGCTAGCATGCTATTATGTTTACTACTTTTAAATACATGTTACCTGAATACCTGAATTGATTTGGTAATATGTCTGATTTGAAAATGAATCAGAACCAATTCTTGATCAGGGGTAAGCTGATCAGGATTGGGATTGAGACGGAGTTATCTCCTGTTATTACTAACATCTGTGATTATCAGATATTCCTCCTAGAAGAGTTCCAGAACGAGGTAGTACTTCGACTGATCTGATAGATGTGTCAGAAACTCAGATGGAAATAAAGTTGAAGGAGTTCAGTTATTTCAGCTGCCGATTCTGAGTGGTATCGAAACGTCTGAAGATTGTGAGAACTGGTTTGATGACATGGAAATACTGTTTGATTTACTTGATTGTACGGATGAATTGAAAGTTAAAATGGTGCCTAACCAGTTACGAGAAGCCGCCAGGAGTTGGTGGATTACAAGTAAAAGAATGTTAGAACAGAGAGGTACAGTGATTTCGTGGGAAACATTCAGAACTGAATTTTATCGAAGATTTTTCTCAGTTTCGTACCGAGAGGACAAGAGAGCAGAGTTTGAGAATTTGAGACAAGGCCAACTGAATATTGAAGAATATGTTGCTAAATTCTCTACCTTACTGCGTTTGGTTCCTCAGATAGCTGGGAATGATGAAGCTGTAGCGGATCAGTTCATCAGAGGATTGAACTTGGAGATAGTTGCATTGATGAATATGCAGCGACCTTACCATTTTGCTGATGCCTTGAGTAGAGCGAAGAGAGCGGAGGCGAGTCTGATTAGACAATTAGGAAGGGTGTGTGCGATGCAACCCCAGACACAGCAATCCCCTCTCCGATTTGATCGCGGCAGCACGAGTGGAAAGCAAGATTAGCTGAAAGCTCGAAAAAAGCAGTTCAAGAAGTTAGGGAGCGGTTCATCTAGCTCCAGTGGTTCTAGCCCGAGTTATACTGGAGTTTATTGCAGGACTGGCGGAGGGAGACATCCCATGGAGCAGTGCCAGGGAGTGACTGGTAGGTGAAATATCTGTAAACAGCAGGGACACTTTGCTAGAGTCTGTCCACAGAGAGGTCCCCGAAGATTTCAGGGAGCAGAATCACCTAGTGGTAGTGATCGAGGAACAGACCCAGGACACACGTGATGATATAGTGGCAGGTAATAATCTTTTATGATTATGTTGCATCTGTATTGATATATATTAATGCATTCCCTACGATTATCTTTGACAGAGTTGTATTGATATATATTCTACCTGCTGGGTCTGTATTACTGTAGTATTGATCCTTGTACCTTTTGGGGGAAAGGAATTGATATCAGTGAATTCTGTGATATATTGTGTACTGCAGTGAAAAGAGAATGAGATTGAATTAGATGGTATTGTACTTGTGTTATCTGATTCTGATTACATTATTGATATTAATATGCTGACAAGTACATAACTATTATAGATTCTTGCCAGAAGATGGTAAGATTCGGACCTGAAATGGCCGATGAACGAATGATATACGGTAAGGATTCTCGATTTTGAATTCCTTGATATCCGTATTATGTATGATTCGATGATTATCGGAAAGAATGGAGTAATTCCTTATGTATTCAGTTGATTACTAAAGTTGAGCCTATCTGAGAATGATTTGTCAGTAGCAGGAGAGTTGCTATAGTCGTTCCAGATTAAATTCCGGATTTGTCTTATATCAGGGAGAGTGATTTCAACCTTGATTTAATATCAGGTATGGATTTCATTTTAGACTTCTGTACAGAATGATCTTGATGGAATTGAAAGAACTGAAATGTCAGTTAGAAGATTTACTGCCTAAGAGTTAGAGTTACATCTGATTATGTGTTTCTCTGAGAAATACTTCAGTTCTGTATATGGGTTGATAAATCCTGTGTTCCGAAGTGTTCTGATGACCTTATGCTCGTTTTATCTATGAGATCTTGATATATTCGCAGCGTATGATTGATGGAATCGAACAGTTGAAATTTGTATTGAATATTCTGGGAACTTAGATTGTTGTATACAGAATTATGCGGCTATGAATCCAGATTGCAACAGATTGTATTCAGAGGCTGTGATATCTGAAGATAGTATACTGATTGATTGTAGCACAGTTGAGACAGTGATCAGATTGTTTAGAACTTGATTTCGATAGTCAGAACAGTGTGTTAATCAGAATACCAGGTAGGTAATACTTTATTTTATATAATTAGCTGATCTGTTTGTGCCAGATATTTCGAATTTGAAATGACAGGTATTGTCAGAGGCACACAGTAGTAGATTCAGTATTATTCTGGTAACACGAGATATGTGATAATACGAACGGACAGTTTTGATATAAACAAATGAAATCAGTTTTGTCAGAATTTGTATTGAAATGTCTAAATCGTTGACAGATGAAGACAGGAAGATAGAAACCAGGAAATTGGTTATACAGATTATCGATTCCTGAATAGAAATAGGAGTATAACTCTATGGATCTGGTGATATTTACCGAAATTGTGCCAAGAATGTACCAGGATGTGGTTATGATTGAACGATTGTTCAAATCTGCGGATGTTATATTGTACAGGATGACGTACAGATATGACAAGACGACTGAGAGGTATGTCAGAAAAGGGGTCAGATGGTATTGAATGCCAGAGTTAACTATATTATACCGTGATTTTTGGTTGATTTTAAACTGTTGACAGAATGTATAGTATGATTTATATCTATGGTTTATAGATTGACGGATAGTCGGAGCGAACTATCTAGATACTGGAGGATATCCAGGAACTATAGTGCTGGATTTTAGCACTAATGACCTGATGTCTTGTCACTTTATGAATTATTGTACACTAATAGCTATTAGATGAGTATCGAGATAGCTCTAGTCAAGGTATTGTACAATGAGTACTGCGGATTTCCTCTGAATGGGAATGATATTACGGGATATTTGAGATTGCATTTGATAACAGCTAATGATAATGATTTGGTATGAGCTGTTGATTGATATATACGAGTGTTGTATAGCCAATATTTGCAAGTAATTTTATCAGAATGGTTTGATAGAATGAATTTTCTGAAGTAACCTTTAGTATACATTTCTTCCTTATCTGAATTGATTGCCTGTGATTTCGAGGACAAAATCATATCTTAGAGGGGGAGAAATGTAAGGCCCGAGAATTTGATTACCGTAATCTGAACTGATTTGGGTGTATTTACCGTAATCTGATATTATTCTGGGATGATTTCTTAATTAATTGAAGTGATTATAGACGGAACGGAGTGGACCAGGAAAGATGAGAACAGACGCGAAATATGTGCGAAGGAAATGTCATGCGCGCACATGCGCGAGTTGGTGCGCACACATTCGCGGTTTTGACAGAAGACTCCGCGCATATGCGCGGCGTGAGGGCGCGCATATGCGCGAGGTGTCCAGTAGCCTAGTGGAGTGCTCGGCGCATATGCGCGACATGAACGGCGCATATGCGCGAGCAGGGCAGAAAGGTTCGCGCACATGCGCGGCAGAAGGCGCGCATATGCGCGAGTAAGGGGAGGCACGAGACAGTAGGTCTCGCGCATATGCGCGACATATGTGCGCGCATATGCGCGAGTAGTCCAGTAGCTGGATAAGGCTTTCGGCGCATATGCGCGGACTTTGAGCGCGCATATGCGCGAGTCATGCAGAACAAGAACATGCCACGTTTCTATCTTGCACGAGTTATGTATATATATTTACATACAAACGTTAATAAGGATAAATCGAGAATTGAGGGGAAGTTTTACTTCTTGATTTTAGAATTCGATTTACGAGAAATCCGTTCGTCTGATTTTAAATACGACTTCAATACTGTGTTCCTATCAACGCAGGCTACAATTGGACGTAAGTTTTGTTACCTTTTGATATGTCTTGAAATTATGATATTTCCAGAATTGAATGAAATTCATATATGATGTTCTTGACATAGTAGACATCATAGAATCGAAGTCAGATTAAGAAACAGACTGGTTATGTAATTGTTATGAATTTTAGAGTTGAGTTGATTGAGATTCGATATCAGATTGGTGTTGTTATTGAAATTATGAGTTGCACCAATATTGATTATGAGTTCTAGTATTATATCTGTGGTGTTGGAATTGACGGGGTTATCGAGACTGTATTGTTATGCCGTCGAAAGATCAGTTGATTGATATTGATCAGATTCGGTATTGATTTAGATGGTATTGTGATATCATATGTCGATGGGCATTGATCAGATTATGTTTTGATTTGAGTATTGATCAGAACAGGTGTTGAACTGAGTTATATACTGATATTGTATCTATTCGATTGTCATTATCAGATTTGGGTATGGACAGAGTTGACTTCGATACTTCGTCTTCGTCGGACCGAGAAGATAAAGGTATAAATTAATGTTGAGTTGGGATTGCACAACTCGAGTGAGGTTTGGCTCGAGTTTCCCTAAATCACATACTTTACCTTATTGTATTGATTTGATTGATGTACTTGTTCTCTTGATTTATAGACAGCAGGTATTAGACGAGTAATCTTGTCACAGAAGTGCCTGATAGTGGTGGGATCGCCACGGGCACATTGCACGATGTCACAAGATAGTGTATTGGCGATAGTGCCAAAGTGTGTCACCGGATGTTTGGCTATCGATGTGGATAGAATTATAACTTCTTCTATTACTGATGATCGATATTATATCGATGTGGATAGAATTGGAGCTTCTTCTTCTATTACTGGTGATCGGTACCACATCGATGTGGATAGAATCATAACTTCTTCTATTACTGGTGATCGATATTATATCGATGTGGATAGAATTGGAGTTCTTCTATTACTGGTGATCGATACTATACCGATGTGGATAGAATACGAGCTGCTTCTATTACTGGTGATCGATACCATATCGATGTGGATAGAATTGGTATTTCTTCTATTACTGGTGATCGATACCCTATCGACGTGGATAAAACTGGAGTCTTTTCTATTACTGTTGGTCGATATGGGAATGCTAACTTCTGGAAACCGGGATCCCTAGACTAGGATTGAGTCTAGTCTTAAATGTGGAGTCACGAGTCTAATTGACAGTTATATTGATTGATGTTGATTATGTTCCTGAATGTGGTACATATTGATTTATGTTCCTGATGATGATACATGTTTATAATAGGATTTATTCTTGATATGGATTTATATTCTGATTTGAATACATGTTAGACATATCTGTTATATGCTTTTATATTGTTTTATGATTGCATGTATACATGATTTATACTGAGAATGTAATTCTCACCGGAGTTATCCGGCTGTTGTCTTGTCTGTATGTGTGCATGGCAACAGGTGGGATAGGATCAGGGTCAAGAAGAGAAAGAGGCTGGACTAGATAGCGTGGAGATCCGGGCTTCGAAGCAACTTAGGATTCAGCACTGAGATATAGTTGAACCTAGTTGAATTCTTGTTGATAATACAAGATTTGTATACTTATGTTTAGTATGTAATTTGAATTGAATTACATTACGTTTCCGCTTTGTATTTTAAAAACAAAAAAAAATTTTAGACCCTATTTATACTAATTGATTAATTAGTCCCCATGATGATTAAGAACATGATTAGCGTCCGGGTCCCCACAATAGATAAACTCTGGGACTTCCCGGGTCATGGATAATATCCATGGTTAGTGCCCGGGTCAGGAGAATAAAAGGTTCTGACCATACCAATAAAGTAATCGGATGGATCGGCACCCGAGTCATGAAATTACCCGGGATAACGAGAAGATGGCTGGAAGAACCCACGGAAGGGCCGGTCAATCAGAGGTCAGGCCACGAGAGCACCCGAAACATAACCTCCCTGAGAAGTTATACACTTATGTTCTTATAAGGAATCCCGAGGAATACCTCACCCTGAGCACTTCGATATGAGTGAAGTATTTAATGCCGCCGAATAAACAGTGTTTATAGCCGATTTATCTCTGACATTATTACAAGTGGCCAATAAATCAAGTGGCCTGGATGTGACAAGTGTGCGATTTGACATGTCAGAACAATAGGGTATAACCAGCCACCCTATTATAATTAATGCTCTCACACGAAAAACGAGGTCATCATTGTATCTTCTACTATAAATATCAAGTTCTTTACTTGCATTTACTATCTTTCAGATATTAATTCACATTTAATACTCTCATTATCACAGCCATCACTTGGCTACATTGGTTTTATTGCTTGAGTACCCTGCTGACTTAAGCATCGGAGTGGCCACGCTGGACTCCCCTCCGGCGCCCATTCACGTGGTTATTTTCTTGTTCACAGATCCTTCAAGGAGCTCGAAAAGTTACAATCCAAGTCCAGCGTCTAACTCCTATTTCCTTCAATATCTTGATAGTTTACCCGGCAGAGTTCCTGACCCGACTCGTCCGTTTCGCCCGGGTTACAACATTGGCGCCGTCTGTGGGAAATTCTGAGTTCTAAGACGTTGATATGGCTCCTACCAGAAGAACAGCAAATCAAGACACTTCCCGAGTTCAGAGAGAAAACAACACTCATGTTCAGGGAGAAAACAACACTCGTATCTCTGGTGCTGGTGGTCTTCCCCCTAATGGTCCTCAGCCTACCATTCATTTAACACCCGAGGAGTTACAGAAGATTATAACTGATGCTTTTAAGATGGCCACGGCAGAGAAGGCCACTTCTCACCATGCCATTCATCCCGACCCACAACGTGAACAGCCGCGAAGGGAAGAGAGAAGGGAATGAGGAGGGGGAATCAAGTGCGGATTCTAAGTCTCCCACTGTTGCGGAAGAATTGGAAGAATTGAGGAAAAAAGTGAAAGTGTTAGAGGGGTATGTTGGTTCTAAAGGCAGCGCTCCAGTTGCAAAAAGTTGCCCATTTTCTGACATCATTGTTCGGGAACCATTACACGGGCATTTCAAGTCGGCAAAAATCAAGGACTACGATGGGAGTTCTGACCCCGAAGAGCACCTCGCTCATTTCGAAAACATGGCTATCTTGCATTGTTATGGGGACCAAATTAAATGCAAAGTGTTTCTAACCACTCTGATATGACTCGGCTCAAAGGTGGTTCGAGGGTTTAGCTCCTCAGAGTATTCTTTCTTTCGAAGATTTTCAGAAGGTGTTCTTACATCAGTTCAGCAGTAGCAAGAAATATAAAAGAACCGCCTTTAGCCTATACGAGGTAAAGCAGCGCCAGGAGGATACTCTAAGAGCTTATATCAAAAGATTCAACCGAGTAGCCTTAGACGTGCCTGCTTGCGCGTCCGAGACGAAAACTACTGCTTTCACGCAAGGATTGCTAGAAGGGGATTTCTTCCGCTCCCTCACCAAAAAACTGCCCGGAGATTTCGAAGATCTTTTGTCCCGGGCAGAAAAGTACATCAATATGGAAGAAACCCAGCACCAGAAGAGAGAAGCATTGAAGAGAGCAAGGGGAGACCGGGCTGTCAGGCCTGAGGAAAGAAGTAACAAGAGGAATGGTTCCGGGCATCTTTCTCATGTTCCCCTGAGAAATGCCCGGGGTATGGAGGTTCAAGAATGCTGCTCGGATGTGGCCCCACTCCCTAATCTCACAGTCCGGCCGGTCCGATCAGAGAAGGTCGGATATTGCACCCAACATAAAGAGTGCTCCCACAACACGAATGAATGCCGATCCCTAAGGAAGGGATTTAAGAAGCATACTGAGCCGGAATTTCGCCCTACTCGGGAGGAGCCCAGGTCTCCGCCCTGGGTATCGCGACGACCTGGACCGAATGTTCCTAGGAGATCGGCTGACATCCCCAGTGGAAGCAGGAGAACAGAAGGGAATTCTCGGGAAGAAAAAAACAGACAAGTGGAACGAAAAGACCTTCCCCCTATCCGGGGAGTGATCAAAATGATTTCGGGAGGATCTACTGATGGTGATTCCAACCGAGCCAGGAAAGCAAGGGGTAGAAGAGTGTGCTTAGAAGTTGAGGGGAGGGATCGAAGTGAGCTGGTTATTAGTTTTGGCCCGGAAAACCTCAGAGGAGTCAGCCTACCTCATAATGATGCTCTGGTCATTCAGGCCCGGGTCGCTAATTATGACGTGTTGAGAGTTTTTGTGGATAATGGGAGTTCTGTTAATGTTATTTTCAAGGAAGCCCTGGTCCAGATGGATTTACATGAATATCCGCTGGAAGTAGTTGCGACTGCTCTGTTCGGCTTTGCCGGTCATGCTGTATACCCTGAAGGGGAAATCACTCTACCCCTAACACTTGGAAGTGGAGATTTGAGAAAGACAGTTATGACAGTTTTCACCATAGTAGATGCCCCATCTTCGTATAACGTAATCCTTGGAAGGCCAGCTATGAACGAGATGAGAGCTGTAGCCTCCACTTATCACCAGAAGATCAAGTTCCCTATACGTGGGCATGTGGGAGAGGTTAAGGGAGACCAACCCTCTTCTAGAAAATGCTATGGTGAAACAATCCGAGTAGATCAGAAAAGGGCGAGAAGGGAGTACAGGGGAAAGAAAGTGGCTCAGGGAGCAAAGGAGGTAGAAGGGAATGAAGTAAATTGTGTTGCAGAGGATGAGCAAGAGGTGGTCGAAATAAAACCAGGAAAAAGTATTCGAGTGGCCTGAGACCTGGAAGACTCCACCCGGGTAAAACTCCTAGCCTGTTTAAGAGCTAATATCTCTATTTTTGCGTGGTCCCAACAGGAACTTGTTGGAAAATCACCCAAAGTAGCCGAGCACAAATTAAACATCATCCCTGGATCCCGACCTATAAACAGAAGAAAAGGCACTTCGGGCCCGAAAAAGACAAAATCATAGAAGAGTAGGTGAAGGAAATGTTGGGAGCCGGCCACATCGGGAAGTCCAATTTCCCACATGGCTCTCTAATGTGGTCCTTGTTCCTAAAGCCACAGGGAAGTGGAGGATGTGTGTAGATTTCCGGGATCTGAACAAAGCTTGCCCGAAGGATTGTTACCCACTTCCTCGAATCGATCAGTTGGTGGATTCAACTTCCGGCTTCGAGTTACTTAGTTTCATGGATGCATATCAGGGTTATCACCAAATCCCCATGGCCCGAGAAGATCAAGATAAGGCCAGCTTCATCACTTCTGGGGGCACCTTTTGCTATGTGGTCATGCCATTTGGATTAAAGAATGTCGGGGCCACATACCAACGCCTAATGAGTCGTCTTCCAAAAGCAGATAGGCAGGAATATCGAGGTATATGTGGATGATATCTTGATTAAGACTCGAGAAATGTCTGGTTTTATTGATGATTTGACAGAGACTTTTGCCACGTTGGAAAAGTATGAGATTAAGCTCAACCCGGCCAAATGTGTGTTCGGGGTCAAGAGTGGAAAGTTTCTGGGTTTCATGGTTACAGACAGAGGAATTGAAGTCAACCCGGAAAAGATAAAAGCTGTGATTGACATGCCCTCCCCTCAATCTACTCGGGATGTACAGAAATTGACCGGGAGGATTGCTGCTTTGTCCTGATTCATCTCTCGATCTACTCACCGGAGCTATCCTTTTTTTCAAGTCCTCAGAAAGGCCCAGAAGTTTGGTTGGAATGAAGGGTGCGAACAGGCTTTCCAAGACTTGAAAAAACACTTATCCGAGTTACCTGTTCTGGTAAAACCGGAGCCGGGGGAAAAGCCGTGGATTTATTTGTCTGCCACTGAACATGCTGTGAGTTCTGTTCTCATCAAGAAAGAAAGGACAGATCAGAGGCCCGTGTATTATGTTAGTCACGCCCTCCGAGGAACAGAGTTGAAGTATAGTGAAGTGGAAAAAATAGCTCTAGCCCTGGTAATGACTGCCCGAAAATTGAGGCCATACTTTTTGTCTCATCCGATAGTGGTCCTCACCAATTCTCCACTCGGAAGAATAATGACACATTCGGAAGTCTCAGGAAGAATGGTCAAATGGACAATAGAGCTGGGGGAATACGACATTGAGTAACCCCGGGCCGCTATCAAAGCTCAGGCTCTGACAGACTTCTTGATAGAAATGATCCAACCGACAGAGGAGGAAGTATGGAGAGTCTTCGTTGATGGCGCTTCAAATCTATCCGGATGCGGAGTTGGAGTGGTCATAGTCGCCCCATTCGGAGAAAAGATAAAATTGGCCCTGAGAATCGATTCCCGGATTACAAATAACGAAGCTGAATATGAAGTTGTTTTGTCAGGATTACAAGCCGCCCAAGAAGTTGGAGCCTCCCGAGTTATTATTTACTCTGATTCTCAGTTAGTGGCACAACAAATTAAGGGTGCTTACGAGGCCAAAGATGAAAAAATACTCAAATACTTGAAACTCATAACAGCCCGAGCTGCCACTTTTACCGACTGGAGCATTGAACAAATCCCCCGGGGAGAGAATGGGGAAGCTGATAGTCTGGCCAAGTTAGCCGCTTCTATGTCCGAAGTAAGTACCCGGGAAATCATGTGTTTTACCCGATTGGTACTATCTGTTGATGAGGCATCACCTACCCAAATAACTTCATGGATGACCCCCCTGATTGAATACATAGTCCATGCCAAGCTTCCGATTGACCGAGTTCAGGCTTTAAAGATAAAGAAGCAAGCACCCAGGTTCACTCTATTGAACAACACTCTTTACATGCGATCATACCTGGGTCCTCTATTGAAATGTGTCTCAGAAAGTGAAGTGAAGTACATCCTCCGGAAAATTCATGAAGGATGCTGTGGAGAACACTTGGGAGGGATAGCCCTGTCTCGGAAAGCCATATTAGCAGGATTTTGGTGGCCCCGGATGAATCAAGATGCCGCCAGACTAGTCCAAAAATGCCAGGGTTGTCAACACCATTCCAATTTTCACCATCGCTTAACTGCAAGTATGCAACCAATCTCTGCCTCATGCCCTTTTGATCAATGGGGTCTAGATATAGTGGGCCCCTTCTCCATGGCCCGGGCACAAAAAAAATTTCTT
The DNA here is from genome assembly GCF_025594145.1 of Primulina tabacum. NCBI lineage: Eukaryota > Viridiplantae > Streptophyta > Magnoliopsida > Lamiales > Gesneriaceae > Primulina > Primulina tabacum. The sequence goes on from NC_134550.1 coordinate 18,487,432, forward strand.
CTAGTGGCTATTGATTATTTCTCCAAGTGGGTGGAAGCTGAACCATTAGCCAGGATTACCGAAGACGAAGTTATGAAATTTCTTTGGAAAAGCATTGTTTGCAGATATGGCATCCCTAGGAAACTAATTTCCGACAATGGAAGACAATTCCAGGGAAAAAAGATCACCTCCTGGTGTCATGAAATGAAGATTATTCAATCCTTCACCTCGGTAGCCTACCCTCAGGCTAATGGCCAGACGGAAGTAACTAACAGGATCCTCGTACAAGCACTGAAGGCCCGGCTCCATGGGAAAGGAAAAGATTGGGTGGAGGAATTGCCAAGTGTCTTATGGGCTTACCGAACTACTCCTCGATCATCTACTCGGGAAACACCCTATAGCCTTGTCTATGGTTCAGAAGCAGTCCTGCCAGTGGAGATCGGACAATCTTCTATTCGGATAGAATCCTACCCGAATCACAATGATCAGTCCCGGGCCATTGAACTTGATCTGGTTGAAGAAAGGCGAGACAGAGCTAGCATTTGAATGGAAGCTTATCGTAGCCGGGTAATGAAATTCTATAATAAGAATGTTCGGGCGTGAAACTTTCAGATAGGGGATTTGGTCATGAAAAAGGTGAAACCGGTGGGCGATGTAGGGAAATTGGAAGCAAAATGGGAAGGACCCTTCAAAATAATTCAAAGAATCAGTTCTGGTGCAGCTTATTATCTTGAAGATTCTCTGGGACAAACTCTCAAGAGGCCATGGAATGCTTTTCATTTAAAGAGATATTATGTGTAGAAAATACTTGTATCTACTGATTTCTACATCAAATAAAAAGATTGTTCGAGAAAGCGTTCAAATATTTCAAAGCCCATGGACCCGTACCCTGGCCCGGTGGACCCGTACCTCGGTTATACTTTCAAATCCAGGGACCGGTACCCTGGCCCGGTGGACCCGTACCCCGGTTATACTTTCAAGTCCAGGGACCCGTACCCTGGCCCGGTGGACCCGTACCCCGTTTATGCTTTCAAGTCCAGGGACCCGTACCCTGGCCCGGTGGACCCGTACCCTGGTTATACTTTCAAGTCCAGGGACCCGTACCCTGGCCCGGTGGACCCGTACCCCAGTTATACTTTCAAATCCAGGGACCTATACCTTGGTCCAGGGACCCGTACCCCGGTTATCTGCCAAGTCCAGAAACCCGTACCCTGGTCGCCTATCGATGTTAGTAAAGATTAATGTTGTATCGGTCCCGCAGGTTTTTGTTTTGGAAAAAGAAAATTATCGGTTAATGATTGATGAAATTCAGAGTTAATACAAAGTTTGAGATAATGCGGGGAATATCGGGGAAGCCGTTATCAAATGCGATGAAGAGATCACATTAACAAAGAAGATATTTACAAAGTGCCCGGAACGCGGGGTAAAAAAAAAAAACTGGGTTTATTTGGGATCCTGCTCCTTGTTCAGCTCCTCCTCCTCGTCTGGGAGAGAGGCTGCTGCCTTCTCTAAACCTGGAAAATCTTCCCGGTCAGCTGGAACCAAACCCGCCTCCTCGAATTGTTCCAGGCACTTGTTGAAGCCCTGTTCAAAGTACAGGAAGGCCTTCTTAGCCAACATCAGCTTAAACTCAGGAGATTTTAAAAAGTTGGTCATCTGCTCCTTCTGAGCAGTCTTAAGAAGGGATACGGCAGCCTGGAGACCATCAGCTCGAACACGGGAGGACTTGGCTTCCTCCCTTAACGCTTGTGTCTCTGCTCGGGCCACTGCCAGCTCCGCCCGTATCAGATCCATTTGTTGCTCCCAGACAGCCCTCTCCCAAGCCAACACATGCTCGTGAAGCTCGCTCAAACGGCCCACCTTCTCTTGGAGTTTAGCATGCGTCTCCTGGGCCGAGGTAGCCCGAGCATTGGCCCCTTTAGCTACGTTAGCTACTCGCTCGTAATAATATAAGAGCATCTGCAGGCCCTGAAAATATTGTTCAAACTTGGGGATAAAGCTACAAAGCTTACGAAAAAAAAAAAGAAAGAAGGGGAGAGAAAAGAAAAAAGGGGGGGTTACAATTTCCTGAACTTACAGAAAAAACCCGGGACGTTCCTTCGCAGAGAAGCATGTTGGGATGGAGTCCCTGAAGGTGTGCCACCTCGTCAGGACGAAGAAGGCCCCGGATCATTTTAAGAAGGTCCGCGCTGATATCTTCCCCAAAGATGTTGGGGATAACCCAAGGCCTTCTCCTAGAGGACCCGGTAGAAGAACCTGTCATAGAAGGAGACCGGACGACCTCCTCGACTTCATCCTCTACTACCACCACAGGCTCCTGGATGGCCTTTCCTCTTTCGCTGATTAAGAGGAGCTGGATCCTCTTCGGTAGCTGGGACGGTGGATTCTTCCTGGGAAAGAATGGGTTCCTCCCGAACCATCATTTATGTTTCGTCCCCCTGTCCTTCAGTTTCCCGGGCTTGGCGTTCTTCCTCTTCTTGAGTTTCCCGAGCTTTTTTCTCAGCCCGGGCTTTCTTTTGTTCGGCCTTTCTCTTGGCCGCGGCCTCCTGGAAACTCGCCCTGATCATGTCCTCGGCTGCATTACAAAAACAGCATGTCATATGATCAAGCATGTGAAAGATACATAAAGAGAAATAATGGTAAGATAATACTTTACCAGCCTGCGACCCGGGGTGATTGAACTCATCTATTATCTGGTCCACGGGGTCTTCAGGCCGGGACCCAATCCCATAATGAATCAAGTTGTCCCCCCCAATCAATACAGAGGAAAGATAAGATTGTTTTTCTAGGGCCCCCCAAGCTTGGATAAAAGGAGGGAGGAGTTTGTAATCCCGGGGAAGCTCGGGTTGGGAGGGCGTAGCAGAAAGAAAGCCCAAGGCACTGGTAGGGAGAGTCGGGAATTGAAGAAAGAAAAATTTTGTCTTCCATCCCTTCAGAGAGGAAGGGATATCAGTCAAGAACCGGTAATGCATCCGGGCCATAAAAGAAAAGACCCCATCATTAAACCGGCAAGAATAAAATAATGAAAAATTGAAGAATTGATGGGAAGTTGTTTCATACGGAACAGTACAAAAGTAGCCGCCATAATACGAAAAGAGTTAGGGTGGAGGTGGTTGAGGGGAAGGTTGAAAAATCGGGCAACTCCTTCAAAGAAGTGGTGTACCGGGAAGCGGAGACCACTCTTGAGCTGCTCAAGAAAGAAAGCATGATAGCCGGGGGGAGGGGTATCTGGGTGATCGTTCGGTCCGGGAATTTTGATGTCATAAGTAGAAGGGATGGAGCCCAAAGATTTCAACTCCTCTATACTACCCGGGCGAAGGGTAGAAGTCACAGTGGAAAACCACGGGGGACCTGTGGCCTTCTCTTTTCCCTTGCCCTGGGTACCAACAGGCCGAGAAGAAGAAGCTTTGGATTTTTTAAGGGGTCGAGAATGGGGAATGGGAATGCCTACTAGAAGGCGAACAGGAGGTCTCAGAAGGGGTCGGGGAGTTATCCTCCGATCGGCCCCTGACATTTTTTCCGGACGTGGAAGATGTGGAGTTTGACATAATGAAAAGGGTAAATGAGGAAAGGAGACTTACTAGGAAGAAATAGAGATGGTGACCGGTTGTCAATGAACGGAAAGATCGCCGGAATAACACCTGCGTGACGGAAAAGCTCGAGAGAAGAATTTGGCAGAGCTTCGCTACAAGGGAATTTGGAAGTGAATTTTGAAAACCAGTCATATACTATATATAGGGGAAGAGGGTGATCTATACCTTTGATCTAAAGCAGATCGAACGGACCAGATCAGCCTCGGAAATTGAGCGGCATCATTGGGCGGGATATTTGAAAAGACGTGTGCACAAATCGAGGAACCATAATCATTCACTTGCTCGGAATACGAACAGTTCCTGACAGCTTGTTAGAGGGAGACGCGTCGTTCTGACATCACATTAAATGATCAGGGAAGGCTAAGCCCCGGCATATTATCCTAAGCCCGGGTGGTGCGAAGCCCCAGCATATTATCCTAAGCCCGAGTGGTGCGATGCCCCGGCATATTATTCTAAGCCCGGGTGGTATGATGCCTTGGCATATTATTCTAAGCCTGGGTGGTACGAAGCCCCGGCGTATTATCCTAAGCCCGGGTGGTACGAGGACCCAGCGATCAATTAATAGCTTATGGTTTTCTTGTTTATTGATTCTTAATCTATGCCGGCTTGTTCAAAAAAGATATAAAGTAGCAAGATACGTTAAAATTTTCATTAAGGAAATGGTCGGCATCGTATTGCAGCTATTCTAGAAGATACATAATCTTGCCATTCATTCATCCAATCAGTCAACTCTTGAAAGTAGAGATTGGTGAAGGACTCGGCGGTTGAAATCTTGTCCAAATGATGCCACTCCTTCCACAACATAGCATGCAACAGAGCTTGGTCGATGGCTAGGTCTGCAGTTCGAGCTATTTCAAGCTCTCGCCTATATTTCGTCGCCACTGCTCTCTGTGCACGAGTAAAAGCCAGGCCATTCTGGTAAGCGATGGTAATATCTTGGATCTTGTACCAAGTGGACATAACCTTTACTTTGATATACTCTTCGACAGTCCTTTTTAGATTCTCCACGTAAGGACGTAGCTCGGCTGGTATTTGGCTATGTGCACCAATGGAAGAGACTGTACTGCTGCAGGCACTGGAATCACTTGAGCTCGACATGATGAACTAATACTCATTTCATCCATATCGTCTTATTTATAGGCACATGACATTTAATTGATGCACCTCGTAAATGGTATCAGGTAGACGAGAGGACATTCACGGTTATCGAAGCATCATTATTATCCATCTCGAAATATGGAACGTTTTTCGGCAGGAATTTAATATTGATACATGCGTCATTGTGATTCTACATCATAGCCTGGGAGGTTTGAGGCCCCGGCATCTTATTGCCCGGGAGGTTTGAGGTCCCGGCATCTTATCTTAAAAACCGGGGAGGTTTGAGGCACCGGCATCTTATTTTATAGCACGAGGAATTTCAGCTCCCGGCATCTCAGTTAGGGAGATTTATTTTATTCAGTTCCTAATACAAATACAATATCTGGTAAAACTGAAATTCTCGACAGAATTAGAAATGGACAAGCATTTTTATTCCGGAAAGGGTGCTGGGAAAGTAACGGAGATATAAAACAAAAATAACTTTTATTCAGAAAAAGAAATTCTTGCGGACTACATCATAATATGCTTCCTCTACAAACATCATCCACAGGGTCATCCAGCCATTTACTTCTCCAGTAGACGTTTTGAGGAAGCTGTCGGATTTGACGATGTCCGTCAGAATTTTCCTTTCCTTGTAGAGCATCAGCTCGTAGACATAATCGTCCTTGAAGAGATCAGCTGTCTCAGAAACATGCAGGCGTTACCGATACTCCTTCAGCTTTACCACCAGTCTAGGAGTATTAGCTTCCCCAGTCTCGTAGAGAAACTTCAATCTCTGAAGCTTTTCCCAGTAGTGGATAATTTTATGGAAGACTTCATCCTCCAGTTCCAGCTTTCGTTTCTCCCGGGCTGTTTTCATGAATTCTTCCGCCATATCAGGAGTCTTGGAGCCGCTTGCACCTGCCATTGTATTCTTTAGAATATAAGTGTGTTGGTGTCATTGAACAAAGGAATGGTTGTTATATATATAGGAGAGTGAAGCCAATCCACACCATTAATCCATAATGGACCCAACGGCTCAGATCTCCATCGGAAATAGTGCAAAGATATTCATACAGGCGAGAAGATATTCGAAAAGACAGGTCCAGGAATCAATGCGTCATAATGATTCATTTTCTTGGAAAAAGAAGAGTCTCTGACAAATCCTACGGCCTGTGTCAGCTATAATCCACGTGTCCATATACTACGATCAGCCTAAAAATAATAATAATAATAATAATAAGCGAGTAAGCAAACAATTTTCCTGACCGAGCACACGAGACTAATCGGGACAGCGAGTGGACTCTAGCCCGACTAATTAAGGAAGGAGTGATGATGCCCCGAGATATCCCGGGTCATAGATAAACCCTAGGACTTCCCGGGTCATGGATAATATCCATGGTTAGTGCCCGGGTCAGGAGAATAAAAGGTTCTGACCATACCAATAAAGTAATCGGATGGATCGGCACCCGAGTCATGAAATTACCCGAGATAACGAGAGGATGGCTAGAAGAACCCACGGAAGGTCCGGTCAATCAGAGGCCAGGCCATGAGAGCACCCGAAACATAACCTCCCTGAGAAGTTATACACTTATGTTCTTATAAGGAATCCCGAGGAATACCTCACCCTGACCACTTCGATATGAGTGAAGTATTTAATGCCGCCGATAAACAGTGTTTATAGCTGATTTATCTCTGACATTATTACAAGTGGCCAATAAATCAAGTGGCCTGGATGTGACAAGTGTGCGATTTGACATATCAGAACAATATGGTATAATCAGCCACCCTATTATAATTAATGCTCTCAAACGAAAAACGAGATCATCATTGTATCCTCTACTATAAATATCAGGTTCTTTACTTGCATTTACTATCTTTCAGATATTAATTCACATTTAATACTCTCATCATCACAGCCATCACTTGGCTACATTGATTTTATTGCTTGAGTACCCTGCTGACTTAAGCATCGGAGTGGCCACGCCGGACTCCCCTCCGGCGCCCATTCACGTGGTTATTTTCTTGTTCACAGATCCTTCAAGGAGCTCGAGAAGTTACAATCCAAGTCCAGCGTCTAACTCCTATTTCTTTCAATATCTTGATAGTTTACCCGGCAGAGTTCCTGACCCGACTCGTCCGTTTCGCCCGGGTTACATCATATATATATATATATATATTATCAAAATTACAGTTGATGACTATACGTGTAGGTGAGAGCATAGTGGTATGCATGTAGCGGACGGTGTCCATGACTATACGTGAACCCGAGACTTAAAAGTGTTTGATTTAGTTTATAAGCGGTTAAAATAATTTATAAGTTAATTATGGATAACAATAATTTTTTAAAACATGGTTAAGTGCAATAAATGTGGAAAAAAAAAACTCTCTCCAAATCACCTTTTGCTTGTGTTTCCACATCGAGTATTTGAAAAATAATTTGTTCTTTATAAAATCAGTTTCAATCAATCTCGTTTGCCGGACTCGGTTGCGAGGGTCTGTAACCTAAGAGGGGGCATTAAGGTCTAGTGAAATTGACGTATGAACACAATCTTCTAAGGGTCTGGTTTGAGACATTATCATTAGCCAGGGTCTGCCCTGGAGATGGCTTCGGCCATTTGAAGATGGCTTCTGTGGCGTCCCAGTGCATCACAGGGTTACGATCATTTGATGTCTATCCTTAACTGTTGGCTTGACAGAGCAGCACCGGCTATCTTCTTAGTTTCGCCAACTCTACGGTGTTTCACCACATCAATCCGACCTCGACCTTTTGATGATGTTTGCACGGATTGTATGTTCTTTTTTCTTTAGTTTTGTGTGTATTATGAACATGATTCTTTGTTATTGTCCTTCTCAGATATTCGTGTGATACTCCTCGTCCATATATAATTCACTGATGAAGTATTTAATTACCATTATTTGATCCAAATCGGTTATATATACTTCAATTTTAAAATGCTTCGTATATATATAGATTGCATTTGACAGTGAATTGTTAATAGCCTTTTTTCCTTTTATCTAACAAGGAAAATGATAGCATGATACCTATGCAACTAAAAAATTGAGATTTAAAAAATAAATATGGATTTCCATTACATACATAAGCTATACGCGTTGGGCTTGAGTCGATAACGTTCAGTCCCAATTTGGGTCCGCACATTATCATGGGACCCCAAATCACTTAGGACCATTGGATCTGGTCTTAGGGCAAATGAAATCCTATAAGAAAGAAAAATAGCTGGGGTCGTTGCTCGCTTCCTGTGAACGAATGGCAAAAAAAAAAAAAAAATAGGAAAATGGCGAATTTATAATTAGCAAGGGATTATTCGTAAGCACAAACAATCAAGGCATGTTTTTAAATCTTTCTTTATGCACAATTCACTCCATATTATTGCATGTGTTCGATTTTGTGTGAAAGTTCAAGACGATGATGGTTTTACGTTTTATACATGTGCATCTCACATTTTCATAAAGAATTCTTGACGTTTTTGGGAAATGTTGAAAGAGATATCCAAACCAAGAGGTTCAAGTGTTGGTCTAAACGTTTAAGAGTAGGTTTTGAAGGGATAAAGGCCAAAAAGACGGTCGGTAAAGCTGCAAAGCCCTGCACACATCATGCATGTAGGCTGAGAGGGTTGATCGGGTTTGGGGAAACCTACGGCTAAGGAGGATGGATGGGGTCCTAGCCATGGTCTGGAGGGTTGGTTTAGGGTCCTAAGGAGGTCATGGTTGGGGTAAGTCAGGGCCTGGATGGGCTGAAGCATCACTGTGGCCGTGAGTCCACAATCTGTCGTCTTGGGGCTGTTTTAGCTTGTGTGTAGTTTTAAGTGCTACGGGTCGGTGGAAAGGGCTAGACCAAGGGCTATGGAGGTTCTTTAGGGCCGGGTCCTTGTGAGGGGTTGGTGTGATTCATGAGGCGACCCACGGGTTGCAGCAGCCGCAAGAGCGTGCGAGTCCCTGCTGCGTGCAAGGAGCGTGTTTGGTGTAGCGTTGGTTCATGGAGTCTATGGCTTAGGTCGTCTAGTCCGAGTCCAAAAGGGCCTAGTCACAGGCTTGATTTGTGTCTAATTAAGAGGTCTAGGGCCTGGTTCTGGGTCTTTTCGAGCTATGGTCCATTCGGAATCGTAAAATGTCCAAACATGTCAAAATAGAGACGAAATGGGCCTAGGTTAAATTTCTCACTCATGTTTTGGTTTTGGCTTGGGTTTGGGAAGTTCTAGTAGCATAAATTGGATCTTGGTATGTTAATAAATGTCTGGTCTTGGGTTGGTTCGAGTCGGAAGGGTAGGTTGGTCATTTGTTTGCCCGAAAACGCGAAAACAGAGGTAAACAAGTCATTCGATGAGCGATTCGAGTCGTTTTTGAAACGTAGTTCCTTATGTGAAATCCCCAGCAAGCCTTTTGGACATTTGTAATATTTTTAAAGTTTTGAAATCGAGTCGTTACCATTAAGTCCAAGTCTGGGATCGTCCGGGTAAGTATAGAGTTGAATCGTAGTAGGTTCGAGGAAAGTCGATGACGGTTTGCAACTGCCTAAAATAATTTCATATCATGTTAAATGTTATTTTTATATGTTTTAAGGTATATGCATGATATATTCTATTTTTAGAAGTTTTAATATATCTGCATGTTTATGCTATTTTTAGTAGTCTCGGCAGGAATGTTATAAGCCATTTTTGGTTGTGTTTAAAGAATATGGAAATTTATGCTTGTTTTTGTGATACGATAAAGGAAAGGAAAATATTTTTGAGGAATGTTATTTCGTGACTTAAACATAGTAAGAAATCCGTTGAAAACGAGAATGATGACCTTGTAATGAAAAGGGAGTGAACCATCGATAACGGGGGCGGGAATCTCAATAATAATGTATTCGTTGAAGAAGTGAACGGTGAAGTTATTTTATGATTGTTGGAGGGATCGTCGAAGAATTGGACGTTGAGTCCGGCGGCCTAGTATTATGGTTTATAGATTGATCAATCGACTTAATGTATTCACTATCAAGGATCATACTTCATTTAAAAATGACATTTTGATGGAAAATTTCATAATTATGCATGATTTAGAGAGTTGCATGTTTTTTAGGGTTCCATGCTTTCATGACAAATCTATTTTTAATAAATGTATTTCTACGTATGTGATTGTATAATTATGTACTTGCTATAATAGGTTTGAGCATGCTGAGTCATTAGATTCACTAGGTTTTAATTGTTACATGTGATGATAATGATGTTGAGTCGTGAGGTGCAGACTATCGAGCTATCCGCGAGACGCAGTGCATACCCGAGGACATTGAAATCCCGCATATGTTAAGGATTTTAATGATTTTATGGATTATGATTTTTATTTGCCAACTGATACGATGCTAGAATTAATTGAATTGAAATTTTAGTCTTTTATTTTTTTATTTACTTATTCTGCATGAACGAGTCTGGATAGTATGGAATTCATTTACTTGATTATTATGCTAGTTTATTTATGATAAATTAATTATGCATGTTGTAGGAATTTAATAAAAAAAAAATTAGTGTAATTTAAGTGAATTTAGAAGTTAGGGTCGTTTCAGTAAGTGTTTGAGAGACTATGAGTACTATCATAGGCACAAGCATTTGTTTTAGTAACAACAATCAAAATTTTCATACCCAATACTTCGTTCAAGAGAATCATAAGATTTCGAGTGCACTTAAATCAATTAGTTGCATTTATATGTAAATTTTTTGTGAATTTTCATTTTGAATTCATAAGACAAATACATTCAAGATTCAAAAATTTCGTGAATTTGCATTTTGAATTCTTAGGATTTATTTGAAATCCAGCACAACGACAAACCACAAACATAATGTCTGGTCGGCTAAAAATTGGTATAAAAGTAGTCCAATCAAGCCTCAATAGATTGTTACATCAACCGATGTTCTTTCGTCTTTGTCAAGTTTTATTGATGAACTCATTGATGTGAAAACCATGACACAAATTTCCATGAAAAATTTTCTTTAAATGTTTCTTTGTATATTTGACTTGGTTGTTGAAGATATCTTTCTCCAATTGATTGACTTGAAATCTGAGAAAGATGATTAATTTTCTCATCGTGCCCATCTCAAATTTATATATCCTGCATAAGCTTGGAAATTTTCTCAAAAAGATTGGGGTTTGTCGAACAAAAAATAATGCCTTGAACATATATTTGGACAATTAGAGTAAGATCTCCCTTAGTGAATGCAACATGAAAAAACTCAACAAGAATTTGTCTTCTACTTTTAAGAGGAGCCGCTAGATTACCAATAACCAGCTCAGGTGGATGCTCTATGTTCCACTGGTAGCAAGGTCCTAGGTGATCTGTATCTTGCGCTTGAATTGGTTGGCCATCAGCATCATCAGAAACATTCTCTTGCATATCATTTTCAATCACCAGTTCTCTTTCTTGATGATCCGATTCGATGTAGATATTTTGTTGTAAGCCTGGACCGAATTCAAAGATGGCTTCACCTTTACTTCCTAGATCGATCTCATTATCATGTAATCATCAAGATTAGTGGCATCCAGCCTATTGCTTAAATCATGAACATTCAGATCTTATTGAGCTAGACAAATAGAAGTTTCATAAAAAATAACATGAATGGTTTTTTCAATATATATAAACTTGTAGGCTTGAATAGATTCCTACAAAATTAGGAGATTAGTCTTTCATTAGGAAACAAATTCTTCCAAATAATAAGGATCAAATCTAGAGTTTACGAAACTCGATACTCAAGAAAGACAAAATTCTTATTCAAAATCTTATGAAAAAGGAAAAGAATTTAGGAGATAAATATGTGTCTTGCAAGTTAAGAAACATTTCTTTTCGACAAACATTATCATGTAGGCTTTAGACATGAATTTGTAAGAATGAAATTAATATCACACGAAACTTAATGGTTAAATTGTATTTTTTTTAATCTTGTATGTTTGTCCGTTTGCTCTTTTGGTTATTAATGTTATTGAATTTCAGTCTTAGGTTATATTTGTTTTTTGGGCAATTTTTATCATTTTCTTGATGTGACATTGATGAAACACCAATGCAGAGCTAACGTGACGTTGACATATGTAACGTCTCATTTTCCCAAAAAAAGATTAAATTTGCCAAAAATAAGAAGATGCAATATTAAAACAGAAATTTGATATCATAGAAGACCAAAATCGTAAAAATCAAACATTCATAGTAAAAAATATGTACAACTTTCTGAAACTTAGTTTATGTTAGGGATGTAATCGAGTCGAGCCGAGCCGAACTCTTGAATGTTTGAGCTTGGTTCGTTTATAATCGAGCCGAGCTCGAGCTTTATTTAACGAATATATGCATGGCTCACGAGTTTATTCAAGCATTTATCGAGCCTAAACAAGCTTAATAAATATGAATTATACATTTAAATTTTCATTAAATTAATTAAAAAATAAATTATATATTTAAAGAAAAATATATTATTTTTATTAAAATTTGTAAATTTATTATAATAAATACATTTAATAAATTTCTCTATATATTTTATAAATAATATGCAAAATCAATAAATCAAATATCAAAACTATTATTTTTTCATCTAAAAGATTACTAATGAACTTACCAACGAACATGTTCACGAGCTAACGAGCCGAATACTGTAAAGCTTAAGTTTGGTTTGTTTATCTTAACAAGCCTCATTAAACGAGCTCAAACGAGCTTTTATCGAATCGAGCTTCGAATAGCTCACAAACGGTTTGGTTCGTTTACATCCCTAGTTTAGGTACATTTCTTGGGTCTAATCTCAATCCCTTGGATAACGAGACCCCTCTTCTGATTGAGTCTCTTCACCTCCAACAAAGTCATCACTATAACATCTTCTCCTCCCTTCACAAAACACTCTCCCAACTCAACTTCCATCCATCCATCCTCTCTCTGCGTCAAGAACTCGGTATCCCCTTTCAAATAAACTGAACGATTTTTCATTTCAAACCCCTTGATTCCAACATAAGCTTCAGCAGGTACATCGTCAAATCCGAACGTTGTGGAATTAGTCGTGAACACAAGGTAAGCAGCATATTCTGTATCAAAAGACAACATTTCGGTTTTTATACAGCCACGAATTCCAAACCAAGAAACGACCGTAAGTTCTGCCACTTCCGAGAACCTAAAATCAATCAATGAGAAACGTAGCATGAGCATGAATATCAATAAAAGAAGTGTTCGAGTTGCCATGATTTGCGACGGAGGATTTTATTACCTTGAATCTGGATGAGTTATCCATTTCCAACGTTGAGATACCCAATTGATAAAGAGGTCTCTTGGAGCCAGCATGTAGCATTTTTTCCCCACTCCCTTTCTCTAAATTAAAGCTCTGCATGATGTAGCATGAGTGGAACAATAGCCATTATAATCTCTTCAATTTGGTATTCGACTTGTAGAGACACGAACAGTACAAAAAAAAATTTCCTGAAAAAGCTAATAACGAAAGCATTTGCTTAACTGTCTTTATTAATGACTTCCCGGGCATTTCACCATACCTTGGTATCCCTAAATCCGAGGCATTTCTGTGGTCGGCGTTTGTATTTTATGACAACACTACCAAATGTTAGCAACCTTTAATAAGAGAAGACATTTATGTATGTTGGGTGCCACTAAAACATATATGCCTCGTATCTTTAAGCATTTGGTAACAAAAGTTAGAACTACGCCAAAATTAGGAACCGCAATTACAACAATAAATGACTATTATGACACTTTTTTGTAGACACTTTTAATTAAATGTTGTTACAAATACTTAATAACGACACTTGTAAAAAATAAGACATTAGTGACATTTTTTATTGTCACTGTAAATAACATATACAACACTTTTAGTTATCATTATAAATGATTTTAACTGACATATAAATTTGTCATTATTACTATTTTAAACAATGAATTTCCTGACACTTAAAATTGTCATTATACGAATAATTAGTAAGACGTATGAAGTTATCGTTAACATCTTATAATGACATTGCAAAATATCAGGAAGTTTAAGATGACATTGGAATAGAGGGCATTTGTTGGAGGAATAAACTTAAATGTCACTAAATAGTGAATATGATGACATCATAGACATTTATTCTTGTAGTGCGCATGTTTTTCAGGAATATTGATTTTTTAAACATTTATAGAGACTCATTCCAGACATGATCGAATGGATTGGGCTTATAAGGAATACTTCCAAACACAAGATCGTCATGGTTAAACGCTTCACTTAATCCACAAAAACAGAAAAAGAAGAATTGGAGAAACCAAATCAGAAACTTAAATTACCTTATGGCCAGAGTCTATGAGGATTGGATGATCAGATAGACGAAGATAAAGATCCCTTTTAGACTGAAATTCGTGCAGCAACGAATCAGAGCCGTCGATCGAACGGGAAATGATGTCCCGATAATCGGAGGGCAAGAAGAGCTCCCAAAGGCCGTCGGATTCGGCAGCCGACCAGAATGTAGAGGCGACAGCAGACAAGTGGCAAGCGTCCTTCGGAGTCGTGAAAGATAAAACGTTTGCTAAGCAATCTTGCGGCAGGTCATTGATATCACGGCAACTCTTTCCTCCCATTTTCGGATATATTTTCTGAAATGCTTGTTTGCTTTGGAATAGCGGCACTATACGAGATGCTACAATACTAGTACTCCTTGCACGCGTTTTAAGTTTTTTAAGTGATGTAATTTTAAATATTAAATATATTTTTTAAATAATTTTTGTATAAAAAATTTAGATATAATTTTTTTATTATGGATGATATGATCATTTAAAATTCAAAAATATAGATAAAGATAAACAATATTATTTATTGGGATGAAGTTATAGATAAAATACAAATTTACTATAAGTCTTTCTTCTTTTTTTTTTCTAATTTGAAAATATGAATATATATTGATACCCATGGCCCACTAGGCCCAGATCATATGTGGGGCCCCCTAGCCCATCTCCAACCAAGATGGAAAGCTCATCAGGTCCTAGGTATTCCCGTATAAATATCAGGTTTGAGTTTCTCATTCATGGATTCAATATATTATTTTTAGCAGCACCCTTAGCTGTTCCCCTAATATATCCTCAGTCACTGACTTGAGCATCGGAGGGGCTACGCCAGGACACCCTCTTGGCCCCCTCCTAACGGACTTCTTCGTGATTTCAGGCTCATGACCATTTCAAAATCCTGCGTCTGTACTAGTGACGCTTGCCGGAATCGGACCCTAAATTTCCCTTGAGTATCACTTGGCGCCGTCTGTGGGAACACTTGAGTTGAGACGTAGAGATGGTAGGCAAGAAAGGGAGTAGAAGAGCTACCTCAGCATCATCGCGTCCTCAGAGGGGACCCGAACAATCTCATGCTGAGACAAGACAAGAACAACCGCAACTTGAGACGAGACAGGAACAACCTCGTCAAGAGACAAGAGCCGAGCAGCCCCTTCACGAGACAAGGGTCGAGCAACCCCATCCCAATGAGAATGTGGGGAACTTGACCCTGGAGCAGTTGGGCCATTTTATCACTCGGACAGTAGAAGAGGCTATGAAGAGGAATCAAGAATCTATGTTTGCTGAAGAGCAGGCCACTCGCCAGGAGCAAGAGGAAAATGCTGAGGGCCACTAGAGCAGGGTTGAAGAGACACAGCCCCACCAAAGTGGGGAGATTGGTGAGATGAGAGAAGTATGGAAGGAAATATAGATGTTGAGGCAGCAGTTGGGAAGCAGCGCCGGCACCCAAGAGAGGAAGTCCCTTTTCACTAGCCATTTTAGAAGAAGGACTTCCTCCAAATTTTCGACAGTCGAATGTGGGAGAGTACGATGGACATACTGACCCCGATGAAAACTTGGGGAGATTTTAGAATGCGGCCCTGTTACATCAATATTCAGATGGGGTCAGGTGCAGGGTATTTCTGGGCACATTGGTGAGATCAGCCCAGCAATGGTTTAACACCTTGCAGCCCAACTCCATACGATCTTTCGAGGATTTTTCCGCTGCTTTCTTGCACAGATTGATTTAAGTGCACTCCTTAATTTAATTCTGGAGCTTATTACTTGGAGAATGCTCAAGACAAGGCATTAAGGAGTCCCTGGAATGCTTACCACCTTAGGGAATATCATTCTGGATTTTATCGTTGATATATTTCATCTTTGCATTTTTCCATGTAATCAGTTGGAATTCAATAAAATCAAGTTCTTCTTTTCAGTTCATGAATGCTGTTGTATTATGAAAGTTAGAAAACTTTATTTTTCTGCTAAGGCGTCGCCTAGTAGAGGAGTTAGAGGGTGAGGGTGAGGGTGAAGAATCTTTATTTTCCTGTTAAGACATCGCCTAGCAGAGGAGTTAGAGGGTGAAGGTGGAGAATCTTTATTTTCCTGCTAAGGCATCGCCTAGCATAGGAGTCAGAGGGTGACGATGTGAAATTTTGATTTTCCTGCTAAGGCGTCTCCTAGCAGAGGAGTTAGAGGGTGATTGTGAAGAATCTTTATTTTTCTGCTAAGGCGTCGCCTAGCAGAGGAGTTAGAGGATGATGGT
The DNA here is from genome assembly GCF_025594145.1 of Primulina tabacum. Lineage (NCBI taxonomy): Eukaryota > Viridiplantae > Streptophyta > Magnoliopsida > Lamiales > Gesneriaceae > Primulina > Primulina tabacum. Next base: position 18,503,609 of record NC_134550.1, read on the forward strand.
GGAGAATCTTTATTTTCCTGTTGATGCATCGCCTAGCAGAGGAGTTAGAGGGTGATGGTGGAGAATCTTTATTTTCCTTCTCAGTCATCGCCTAGCAGAGGAGTCAGAGGGTGATGGTGGAGAATCTTTATTTTCGTGCTAAGGCGTCGCCTAGCAGAGGAGTTAGAGGGTGATGGTGGAGAATCTTTATTTTCCTGTTGAGGCATCGCCTAGCAGAAGAGTTAGAGGGTGATGGTGGAGAATCTTTATTTTCCTGCTAAGGCGTCGCCTAGCAGAGGAGTTAGAGGTGATGGTGGAGAATCTTTATTTTCCTGTTAAGACGTCGCCTAGCAAAGAAGTTAGAGGGTGATGGTGGAGAATCTTTATTTTCCTGTTAAGGCATCGCCTAAGAGAGGAGTCAGAGGGTGACAATGTGAAATTTTAATTTTCCTGCTATGGCGTCGCCTAGCAGAGGTGATGCAAACGTGGTTGATCAAGCACCAAAGAAAACATGGGAGTCGTTGGAGTTGCCCGAAGGACCTATAACGAGGGGACGTAGCAAGAAGTTTAAAGAAGCACTTCAAGGACTCAAGATGAACTACCAAGGAGGATCTACAAATTGGGTGACTAAATTAGAAGAGGTTGGGAATCATGAGAATAATATTGGAGGTTTTTGGAATGTTATTCAAGTGCAATTGCCGAAGGTCCAGCGCACCCGCGCTAAAACAGGGACCGCACTCGCGGTCCAATGGCCGAAGGACCAGCGCACCCGCGCTAATAAAGGGACCGCACCCGCGGTCCTTGATATTCGAATTTCCCGAAGCTGCATCGCACCCGCGGTCGAAACATCAGCGCACCCGCGGACTTCACTGCCGTGTCAAACTTGCTAGACAACTTTCTTTATGACTTTTTGCACTACTTTTTATTATTTTATTGTATTTATATGCATTGTATCAACCAAAAACGTGATCATTCAGAAGTTTAAACATTATTGGAGATTTTCTCTCAATATTCAAGGCTATTTTAGCTTTGGTTCATAACAAAATCAAACTTATCAAAGATTGCATCTTTGTGGCGTTTGTCGATTGTTTTTCGCTTGGATTGTCAAAACAAGATCTTTGAAGGTTCGTTTGAAATTCAATTGTTTTATCGTTGATATTTGTTGCTAAGTTTTAATCTCTTAGAGGTGAATATCACAAATCGTTACTTGTTTCAAAAGATCGGGACAACATAATCGATCCTTGTTTGTTATTGAACTGAGGGTGCGATTTCGATATTCGTGCTTGCTTTTCATTCGTACGAGGTTTCGTATCATTTGGTATCAGAGCTTTGGCTCATTGAAATTCAAGTAAGTATCTTGTTCTTAATTTTCATATCTGTCTAAAATTTTGTTCTGTTATCAGATCTGTGGTATCCTTTCGTTTCTTTTGTCAAATCTTTCTATATATATATAAAAATATATATATCTAAGAAAAGAAAAATATAAATTTCATTCTATTATCAGATCTGTTTTATTCCTTCGTTTCTGTTTTCAGATCTGTGTAATCCTTTGTTCTGTTTTCAAATCTGTGTTATTCTAGTGTTCTTGGCTTTGTGCAATCCAAGTGAGACAGTTGCAAGTGTCACGAGTTGAATCTTGATAGTTTGGTATACAAATATAAAGATTGATCACATCTTTGAGAGAACTATCACATTCGAGTGAAAATATTTGAGTGCGAGTGTTATTTCTTTGGAGTGATTGTGAGAATTTGGGTGAGGAACATCTTTTATTTCTACTAACATTTTCTTGCAGGTACAAAATCTGAAAGTAAAATGGAGAGGGAAGTAGGACAAAGTTCGAACCAGGGGTTGTCTAAGGTTCAAATGGAGGTGTTATTTGGGCATTTTAGTAGAATGATGAGAGCCGAGTTGGATCCTTTATATGAGAGGTTGGATAGGCTTGAAGTTAGCACTAGTAAAAATAAATCTAAACCTAAAGGTTTGGGTACAGTCGAAGAAGAAGAGGATGATTATGAATTAGGAATAGAAGAGGAGAGTCAAAACGAGAACTGGGGTAGGAGCGGAAGAGGTAGAGGATTTGGTAAGGGAAGAAGAGAAGCCTTACGTGGTAGGTACGATGATGGGAATAAGGAAGATAATAACATAGGTAGCATTAAGATGAAAATTCCGTCGTTCCATGGTAAGTCGGATCCAGAGGCTTATTTCGAGTGGGAAAAGCAAGTTGAATTCGTGTTTGATTGTCACCATTATTCCGAACAAAAGAAGGTTAGGTTGGCCGTGGTTGAGTTTGTTGATTATGCACTTATTTGGTGGGATCAATTAGTAACCACTAAGAGAAGATGCAATGAGAGGCCTATAGAAACTTGGGCTGAGATGAAGAGCGTAATGAGGAAGAGGTTTGTACCAAATCACTACTATAGAGAAATGTTTAAGAAGTTACAAACTTTGAGACAGGGTGTGAAGAGTGTTGAGGACTACTATAAAGAGTTGGAAGTAGTCATGATTAGAACAAATATAGATGAGGATAGTGAGGCTACTATGGCTTGTTTTCTGTGTGGTTTGAACAGGGAAATTCAAGACCAAGTGGAGCTTAGACATTACTTGGATCTAGATGAAATGGTGCAGATGGCGATAAAAGTGGAGCAACAACTCAAGAGGAGAGGAGTTGGCCGTACCACACAATATGGGAATACATCAACACCTTGGCGTTCCAACGTTGTTAAACGTGAAGAAAGCAAGGTAGTGGTCAAACCCAAAGTTGACGTTAAACAGGAGGCGCCTAAGCAGGGAGTGCAAGGTAAACCTGAAACTCCTATTAATCGTTCTAGAGATATTAAATGTTTTAGGTGTCAAGGAGTTGGTCATATTGCTAGCCAATGTTCCAATAAAAGGGTGATTGTGTTGAATAATTATGGGGAGTATGAATCTCATAGTGAGGGAGATGATGGAGAGGATGAAGATGAGATGCCTGCATTAGAGGATCCTGATGAGGGATATGAGGCAGTTGTGGGCGAAGCATTAGTGACTAGGCGTATAATGAGTACCCAAGTCAAGGAAGAAGAAACTAACCAAAGGGAAAACTTATTCCATACTAGGTGTTTTGTCAATGGCAAGGTTTGCAATCTTATTATAGATGGAGGAAGTTGTACCAATGTTGCTAGTTTTGAGATGGTTGAAAAATTGAGCTTGCCTACTTTGAAACATCCTCAACCATATAGGCTACAGTGGTTGAATGACTGTGCTGAAGTGAAAGTGAACAAACAAGTCTTGGTTACGCTTTCGATTGGGAAGTATATTGATGAGGTGTTATGTGATGTGGTGCCAATGCATGCTTGTCATATTTTGTTAGGGAGACCATGGCAATATGATAGGCAAGTGACACATGATGGGTTTAAAAATAGATATTCTTTTGCTACTCAAGAAAGAACCCATTGTTTTACTTCTTTTGTCCCCAAAACAAATCATGGAAGACCAACGACAAAAGAAAAAAAGAGATGAGGCCGAAAGAAAGAGTGAAAAGAAAAGTGTGGTGGCCTTAAACAAACAAGAAAAAGAAAAAAATAAGTGATAAAAAAAATGATAAGATGACCATAGAGATAAAAAAAGAGGGAAAAGAAAATGAGAGTAAAAAGGTCAAAAAGAAAACATATATGGCCCAAAAGAGTGATATGAAACAATTGTTGCACACACATGATACACTTGTGTTGATTCTTTACAAAGAGATTCTCTTTAAAACAAGTGATATAGCCGGAAATCTTCCGAGCATTGTTGTTTCCCTTTTGCAGGAGTTTGATGATATATTTCCGGAGGAGCTACCTCAAGGAATACCACCATTGAGGGGGATTGAACACCAAATTGATTTTGTGCCCGGAAGTGCATTGCCAAATCGTCCAGCTTATAGAAGCAATCCGGATGAGACTAAGGAGCTTTAGCGGCAGGCAAGTGAGTTGTTAGAAAGGGGTTTTGTGCGTGAGTCCATGTCTCCTTGTGCTGTACCTGTTTTATTAGTTCCTAAGAAAGATGGATCATGGCGAATGTGTGTAGATTGTAGGGCAATCAATAATATAACCATCAAGTATAGGCATCCCATACCTATACTAGATGATATGTTAGATGAGTTGCATGGTACATGTATTTTTAGTAAGATTGATTTGGAAAGTGGTTATCACCAAATTAGAATGAGGGAAGGTGATGAGTGGAAAACGGCATTTAAAACCAAATATGGGTTATATGAGTGGATGGTCATGCCTTTTGGCTTAACTAATGCTCCTAGTACCTTTATGAGGTTGATGAATCATGTTTTGCGTGCTTACATAGGGAAATTTGTTGTGGTTTATTTTGATGATATTCTTGTGTATAGCAAAGATTTAGAAGAGTATGTTGAGCATTTGAGACTTATACTGACAACACTTAGGACTGAACATTTATATGCTAATCTTAAGAAATGTGATTTTTGTACAAGCAAACTTGTCTTTCTTGGTTTTGTGGTAAGTTCACAGGGGATACAAGTGGATGAGGACAAGGTAAGTGCTATTCGAGATTGACCAACGCCTGCTAATGTTAGTCAAGTTCGAAGCTTTCATGGTCTTGCAAGCTTCTATAGGAGGTTTGTAAAAGATTTTAGCACACTAGCGGCACCGATGACGGCGGTGATTAAGAAGAACGTTCCATTCCATTGAGGCGAGAAGCAAGAGAAGTCTTTTAATATTATTAAACAAAAATTAATTAATGCGCCTTTACTTGTTTTGCCTGATTTTTCTAATACTTTTGAAATTGAATGTGATGCTTCAGGTGTAGGTATTGGAGGTGTTTTGATGCAAGGAGGACGACCAGTGGCGTACTTTAGTGAGAAACTCAATGGAGCAGCACTGAACTATCCAACATATGACTAGGAGTTGTACACGCTTGTGAGGACTTTGGAGATGTGGCAACACTACTTGAGGCCTAAGGAGTTTGTGATCCATACCGATCATGAGTCTCTAAAGTACCTTAGGGGACAACAGAAACTAAACAAGCGGCATGCCAAGTGGGTGGCATTCATAGGAACATTTCCCTACATAATCAAATACAAACAAGGTAAGGATAATGTAGTGGCCGACGCACTATCACGGAGGTACGTACTAATTTCTACCTTGGATTCAAAAATTTGGGATTTGAATATGTGAAAGAATTGTATGCGATGGATGAGGATTTTAAGGAAGTATTTGAAACATGTATGCATGGTCCACATGATAAATTTTATTTGCATAATGGGTTTTTATTTAGAGAAGATATATTGTGCATTCCTAAGTAATCAATTCGTGAATTACTTGTGAGGGAGGCACATGGTGGTGGTTTGATGGGGCACTTTGGTGTGGCTAAAACTTTGAGTTTTTTGCATGAGCATTTTTATTGGCCACATATGAAACGTGATGTTGAACGTGTTTGTGAAAAATGCATTACTTGTAGACAAGCTAAGTCTAGAACACAACCACATAGATTGTATACACCACTTCCTGTTCCTAGTGAACCTTGGATTGATATTTCTATGGATTTTGTTTTAGGTTTGCCAAGGACTAAGAAGGGGAGGGATTCAATATTTGTTGTTGTTGATAGATTCTTTAATATGGCACATTTTATTGCTTGTCATAAAACCGATGATGCATCCAACATTGCAGATTTGTTCTTTAAGGAAGTCGTTAGGTTGCATTGTATGCCTAGGACTATTGTATCTGACCGTGATGTTAAATTTTTGAGTTACTTTTGGAAAACTTTGTGGGCTAAGCTTGGCAATAAACTGTTGTTTTCTACTACATGTCATCCTCAAACGGTTGGACAAACTGAAGTTGTTAATAGAACTCTAGGAACACTTTTGCGTGCTATACTCAAAAAGAACTTGAAAAATTGGGAAGAATGTTTGTCATTTGTTGAGTTTGCTTATAACCGTATCGTGCATTCTACTACGAATTATTCACCATTTGAGATTGTTTATGGTTTTAATCTTTTAACTCCTTTGGATTTGATGTCTTTGCCTGTGAGTGAAAGGTTGAATATGGATGGCAAGAAAAAACTGAATTCGTTAGAAGTTTGCATGAGAAGGTCAAGAATAACATCGAGAAGAAGAATTTACAATATACGAAGAAAGCCAACAAGGGGAGGAAAAGATGGTTTTTGAAAAAGGGAGATTGGGTATGGTTGCACTTAAGAAAGGAAAGATTTCCAGAAAAACGACGTTCGAAACTCTTACATAGGGGTGATGGACCATTTCAAGTGCTTGAAAAGATCAACGACAATGCCTACAAATTAGACCTACCGGGTGAGTACAATGTCAGTTCTACTTTTAATGTTAGTGATCTTTCGTTGTTTGATGTAGGAAATGATCAAGATTTGAGGACAAATCCTTTTCAAGAAGGGGAGAATGATGCAAACGTGGTTGATCAAGCACAAAAGAAAACACGGGAGTCGTTGGAGTTGCCCGAAGGACCTATAACGAGGGGACGTAGCAAGAAGTTTAAAGAAGCACTTCAAGGACTCATGATGAACTACCAAGGAGGATCTACAAATTGGGTGACTAAATTAGAGGAGGTTGGGAATCATGGGAATAATATTGGAAGTTTTTGGAATGTTATTCAAGTGCAATTGCCGAAGGTCCAGCGCACACGCGCTAAAACAGGGACCGCACCCGCGGTCCAATGGCCGAAGGACCAGCGCACCCGCGCTAATAAAGGGACCGCACCCGCGGTCCTTGATATTCGAATTTCCCGAAGCTGCACCGCACCCACGGTCGGAACATCAGCGCACCCGCGGACTTCACTTCCGTGTCAAACTTGCTAGACAACTTTCTTTATGACTTTTTGCACTATTTTTTATTATTTTATTGTATTTATATGCATTGTATCAACCAAAAACGTGATCATTCAGAAGTTTAAACATTATTGGAAATTTTCTCTCAATATTCAAGGCTATTTTAGCTTTGGTTCATAACAAAATCAAACTTATCAATGATTGCATCTTCGTGGCGTTTGTCGATTGTTTTTCGCTCGGATTGTCAAAACAAGATCTTTGAAGGTTCGTTTGAAATTCAATTGTTTTATCGTTGATATTTGTTGCTAAGTTTTAATCGCTTAGAGTTGAATATCACAAATCGTTACTTGTTTCAAAAGATCGGGACAACATAATCGATCCTTGTTTGTTATTGAACTGAGGGTGCGATTTCGATATTCGTGCTTGCTTTTCATTCGTACGAGGTTTCGTATCAAGAGGAGTTAGAAGGTGATGGTAGAGAATCTTTATTTTCCTGCTAAGGCGTCGCCTAGCAGAGGAGTTAGAGGGTGAGGGTGAAGAATCTTTATTTTCCTGTTAAGGTATTGCCTAGCAGAGAAGTTAGAGGGCGATGATGGAGAATCTTTATTTTCCTGCCAAGGCATCGCTTAGCAGAGGAGTTGGAGGGTGATGGTGGAGAATATTTATGTAACGACTCGAAAATTTGATGGTCCACGTAAACCACATGCATGCAAGTTATTAAATTTCTTTGTTATTTTATTAAATTGTTTTAAAGCTTTAAATGCATGTTTATTTCGTTAATTGTATTTTAACACATTGTTTATTTAAAGTTCATGCAATCTAGGATTTTTATTTAAATTATGGATTTAAATTATTTTATACATTCTATGCATAATTCATGCATGATAGGATTTAATTCATGAAATTTTAAAAATTCACGCATTAGGATTTCTAGGTGCATTTCACGTTTAAACGAGGATCGGAGACCGGAGAATTTTCAGGAAAATTATTTTTATTACACGAATTATTTTTATAAATTAATTTAAAGCGTTTTTAAGTGTATTTTTCGAAAATGAGATTTTATTGGGTATTTTTACTCGCATGACTTTATTTTCAACAGTATGCAAACTTTATCGATTCGGGAGACTTTTAAAGGGTTTGTCTAATATTTTCAAAATATTTTCAACACGAAATATTTTTTGAGAGTGGGTTTGGGCTTAATGGGCCTACTTTTGAGTTTATAGGGCTTAATTATCTTTTTAATCTTTAATTAAACAATTTAGGCCCATTAACTAATATTTTATCTATATAATTAACCCTTAAACACCATTTACCCTAAACCTAAACTTTGCACCAGCCGACACGCCATTCAGAGCACCATCTCCCTCTCGTTTTCATCAATTATAGCTAGAGGCCCCATCGGTTTTCCACTTGTTCTTGCATAGAATTTCCTCCGGCTTCCATCTCGGGTCCCTCGCGTGTGTGCATCATTTAAGGCATGCTTTGTATCCCCTTTGTTGTATCATTCACGTATATATATACTTGATGTGTGAAACTATTCGATCGGTCCTTGAACAGGAAGAATTCTTTTGGTTTTTCATCTTTGCCATGCATTTCTCTTAATTGCTACTCACGATTTCTGTTATGTGGCGCAAGGGGCTGTTGTATGAGGTTGTCAAGATTCTGTACAGAGCGGGAGTGTGAGGCGTAGGCGCTGGAATGGGAAGTGATCGGGTTTGGTTGGAAGCGTTAAGGGCTGTGCAGATCGGGAGGTTAGTGCAGGGGTTTGGTCCTTCTTTCTGCCACGCCAGCTGAGCGAGGGCCTTCTCCAGCCCTAGACCAGACCCTGGTGGGTCTGAGTCAGGGTCTGGAATGGCTCGAGCCACACTGGAAAGGAGGGAACGAACAACCGAGCAAGGGCGAGATGGGTTAGCCGCGGTAGGAGATCCTTGGTGATTCACGGTTCTTAGAGGTTAGCGGCTTGCATGGGGCGTGGGTCTGGTAGGTCCATTAGGGTCTTGTCTTGGTCCCTACTAGGTTGGGTTGTGGCTGGTGCGAGCTGGTGCGAGCAGGGAAGCGCTAAGATGCGATGGGGTCATTTCGGGTTTGGAGTAGGGAAGTTGCGATTTTTCAGCAAGTTTCCAGCAACTGTTAGAGGTTTGTCTCGTGAGTTTAGGGGCTGGAATTGATGGGGTTTAGGACTCTTAAGTGCCTAGTAGGTGTGGTAAAAAGTTGAGAAAGTTTTGGTTTAATTTCGAGTCGATTCGGGTTAAAACCGGGACCCCGGTCCAAGTTTTAAAACGAATTGGTTAAGTTCTGATTTTGGCTCGGGTATTACGTCTAGGAATGCTTTTAAATATGTATTGGGATATTGTAAGGAGTTTGGTAAGCTTCGGGTCAATTTTAGAGGTCCAGGGGTGAAACGATAATTTTTGGGTTGACAGGGGCGAAATGGTCATTTTGCATCCGGGGTGAGGTTTTGGTCCTGGCAGCGCCCTGAGCACAAATTTATGATATTTTAAATTTTTATGCATCATGTTTAAAATTTTTACGCAATTATGATAAATATGGTGCATGCTTGGTTTAAATGAAAAAATTATGTATATACATGCTTTTATTTAAGTGATGAAAATGATGACACGTTTTGAAGGCAAGTGAATTAGTTGTGACTAACACAATGACACGATGACATGTAAGGCCCGGGCTCAGTGGGCGGGTAATGCCGTCGCTGATGACCCTCGCCGCCGTGTACCGCGGTTACACGTAGATGGATCTATCGACTGACATGATGACATGATGATACGAAAGTCACAGCTAATGAACAGAATTCAAATTAAGATTTTAACACGTATATGCTGATACGATGATACATGCTATTACCATGTTTTGACAGGTCACAGTTACGCATACAATATGATAACATGATGAGACATGTTTTGACACGTTACCATTTTACACGACACGCTTATGTTCATGTTTTTAAGCTCATGAAATGTATGTTGATTATGCTATTTTTCACTGCTGTGTGCTACGTATATGTACTTGTTATTACTGGTACAGGTGTGTTGAGTCTTTAGACTCACTAGGCGTGTGTGATGCAGGTGAGCATTTTGAGCAGGAGACAGGAGGTGCTGAACTCTGAGTAGGCAGCTCTGGTGCGGTGACGTGACCCGAGGACCACATGTTTTACGCATTATGATTTATGAGATTTGAGAGGAGATGAACCTTTTTATACGTTGACGATTTTAAGCTTTTTATTCGTTTACGTTTACGTTTGATTTTGGAGTAGTTTGGAACTTCAAGCCTCAAGTCTGTAAGTTTTTATGATTTAAATATTTTTAATACTATGACCTGCATGTTTACATGATATACATTTTACGGGACATGTTTATCTGTCGTTATGTTTTGAGATTAGATACTTTAAAATTTTTATGCATGTTACGACATGAAATGAGAAATTATATGATTTTCATGCATGCTGGCTTTGTGGTGGAATTGGACAAGAATAAGAATTTTGCTATTGGGCGTTAGGAGAAGTTGGAAATGATTTGGTTATATTAGTTTTTGGTTAGTAGTACTTATGTTCTACTTGTAGGTCATAAATTAAACTTAAAAATTATGAATGCTTTTGGGACTTGTAAATTTTCTAGGAAATTACTGATGGTTCGTGGTTGCTAGACGAGTTATTTTTTTTAGGATTTCTTGTAAGGATTAATGATTTGAAGACTACGACGATCTTTGGAAATATAAAAACAGTAGAATTTATTTAGGACGCATGCTCTACCTAGTTGGATTTAAGGATTGAATTTCATGAATTAAGAATCTTAAGGATCTAATTGTAATAACCAATAATTTGAGGCTTATGTGCAAAAATAAATTTCTAAGGGACTATTTTCGAATTTACCGAATTTTGGGATTTAATTCTGAGTTTTGAGAATTTTAAGGTTTAAAGAGGAAAAAACCGATAATGTTATGGGGACAAAAATGCAAATTTCGAAGAATTGTAGGGCCAAAAATGTAATTTTCGAGAACAATAAGGGCCAAATTGCAAATCTCGAAATTTTTGAGGATTAAATTCGAACTTCTACGAAACACTTGGGATTTTAAATATTCATGGAAATGTAAGACTGGTTATTAGAATTAATTTTGTGTTTAATAAACTTAAGGCTATTGAACCTTATGATACGTGAAACCTATGAAATGGAATTAGGAATGCCAAGAACTTGTGGCCGATTGTGGAATTTTCGGAATTAAGAATAAATTGGATAATTTTTGAGGAAATTAAAAATTAATGTTGCAATTCTAAAGCATTTGGAGACTAATTTAGCAATAAGAGAGAAATGAATGGTTTAAACGATAGGAATTGCCAGTGATTTAGGCTTGAAGGATATTTAGAACCTTTAGACATTTGAGTTATAATGTTATAAGGAATGATAAGCAAGGACATTGTAGGATAAATCAACATTGGGTTTGAAAGGTTAAGCGCTAGTGAATTAATGCTGTGGCAAGTTAAGAATTTAAAGTGATGAAAATTTAAAATAAAGCTGATCAATTAGTTAAGTTATAAGATTAGACAATAAGTTAACTTATTTTTGGGAACTCAAGTTTGATGTGTCGTAAGCTTTAATCATGATATTAACAGTTAAAATTATACCTTTGATGGAATTTAATTTTTCTAGAAAGTTGGGTATGATTCATGGTTAGGTTATTTGATAGACGCGTGTAAGAGGTGAGGTAGACACCTAGTCTTGAGGAATTTTTGAAAGCCATTAAGAAACTTAGAATTAAGTAGATTTGTGTATTGGAATTGTGTTATCCAAAACTATTAGGGTTGCGTAAGTTTGAATTTCAAATTTATGAGATATGTGTTCATATGGAAATTTTGGGTGAAATAACAACAAAAAGAAATTAGTGGTGTTCAGCATAGATTACCAATGAACAAATATTAAGATTTTTACTGAGTAAAAAATCTAAAATCGTGATATGGGGATTCTAGAACTCTAGAGGCTATAAGCGAATTTGATTTATTAGAGTTAATCTAAAGCTACCATGTGATAACTTATTAAGTTTTATACGCTAGAATCAATGAAGCATTAAGAATGCGATATTCGTTCAATGAGGAAAGTTCAAGGGTCTTAGGCCTCAACTATATTATAATTGGGAAAGAAATAGTTTAAGCATGTAATTGATACTAGAATGGTTTTATTATTAAGGTAGAAGATCGATATTGTCTATCTTGGGTTTTATGGATTAACGTTACTTGAATTTAAGATTTGCAACAATTTAATAATTGGGATACACTTGTAAATAGTTAAGTTGCCTAAGGTTGGTGCCGTAAGATAAAGATTCGATTCAAGAATCTTAGCCAAATATTACTATGAGGTTGAGATAAAGTTTAACATTTAAGCGTATTCACGAGGATAGGAGTTGATCTGTAAATATTAGTGCTAAGGTTTCCTAAGTTGAACTGCATAAATGCTAATGTAATAGGACACTGGACATTATGGGTATAGTATATAAAAAATAAGGTGAAATAAATTTGGACATCCATTTCTAGTATGATGAATTACGAGAAAGTCAAAAATTTGAGGACATAGAAAATAGAACTAAGTCACCATAATTTGATTTAAGTTGCGCTCCACAAACAAGGATTTTGGTAGGCCAATTTAATTAGGATTGAGGAGATAGATGTAAGGACAACTTAACACTTATTTTATCAGAATAGCGCAGCGGAAGTGTGGATTATTGGGATATTAGAATTAAGAGTCTAAACTTTTTGATTATCAAATATAAGCGAATTTCGGGGACGAAATTCAATTTAAGGGGGTAGATTGTAACTTTCCGAAAATTTGATGGTCCACGTAAACCACATGCATACAAGTTATTAAATTTTTTTGTTATTTTATTAAATTTTTTTAAAGCTTTAAATGCATGTTTATTTCGTTAATTGTGTTTTAACACATTGTTTATTTAAAGTTCATGCAATCTAGGATTTTTATTTAAATTATGGATTTAAATTATTTTATGCATTCTATGCATAATTAATGCATGATAGGATTTAATTCATGAAATTTTAAAAGTTCACGCATTAGGGTTTCTAGGTGCATTTCACGTTTGAACGAGGATCGGAGACCGGAGAATTTTCAGGAAAATTATTTTTATTACACGAATTATTTTTATAAATTAATTTAAAGCGTTTTTAAGTGTATTTTTCGAAAATGAGATTTTATTGGGTATTTTTACCCGCATGACTTTATTTTCAACAGTATGCAAACTTTATCGATTCGGGAGACTTTTTAAGGGTTCGGCTAATATTTTCAAAATATTTTCAACACGAAATAATTTTTGGGATTGGGTTTGGGCTTAATGGGCCTACTTTTGAGTTTATAGGGCTTAATTATCTTTTTAATCTTTAATTAAACAATTTAGGCCCATTAACTAATATTTTATCTATATAATTAACCCTTAAACACCATTTACCCTAAACCTAAACTTTGTACCAGCCGACACCCCATCATAGCACCATCTCCCTCTCGTTTTCATCAATTATAGCTAGAGGCCCCATCGATTTTCCACTTGTTCTTGCAAAGAATTTCCTCCGGCTTCCATCTCGGGTCCCTCGCGTGTGTGCATCATTCAAGGCATGCTTTGTATCCCCTTTGCTGTATCATTCACGTATATATATACTTGATGTGTGAAACTATTCGATCGGTCCTTGAACAGGAAGAATTCTTTTCGGTTTTTCATCTTTGCCATGCATTTCTCTAATTGCTACTCACGATTTCTGTTATGTGGTGCAAGGGGCTGTTGTATGAGGCTGTCAAGATTCTGTACAGAGCGGGAGTGTGAGGCGTAGGCGCTGGAATGGGAAGTGATCGGGTTTGGTTGGAAGCGTTAAGGGTTGCGCAGATCGGGAGGTTAGTGCAGGGGTTCGTTCCTTCTTTCTGCCACGCCAGCTGAGCGAGGGCCTTCTCCAGCCCTGGACCAGACCCTCGTGGGTCTGAGTCAGGGTCTGGAATGGCTCGAGCCACGCTGGAAAGGAGGGAACAAACAACCGAGCAAGGGCGAGATGGGTTAGCCGCGGTAGGAGATCCTTGGTGATTCACAGTTCTTAGAGGTTAGCGGCTTGCATGGGGCCTGGGGCGTGGGTCTGGTAGGTCCATTAGGGTCTTGTCTTGGTCCCTACTAGGTTGGGTTGTGGCTGGTGCGAGCTGGTGCGAGCAGGGAAGCGCTAAGATGCGATGGGGTCATTCCGGGTTTGGAGTAGGGAAGTTGCGATTTTTCAGCAAGTTTCCAGCAACTGTTAGAGGTTTGTCTCGTGAGTTTAGGGGCTGGAATTGCTGGGGTTTAGGACTCTTAAGTGCCTAGTAGGTGTGGTAAAAAGTTGAGAAATTTTGGTTTAATTTCGAGTCGATTCGGGTTAAAACTGGGACCCCGGTCCAAGTCTTAAAATGAATCGGTTAAGTTCTGATTTTGACTCGGGTATTACGTCTATGAATACTTTTAAATATGTATTGGGATATTGTAAGGAGTTTGGTAAGCTTCGGGTCAATTTTAGAGGTCCAGGGATGAAACGATAATTTTTGGGTTGACAGGGGCAAAATGGTCATTTTGCATCTGGGGTGAGGTTTTGGTTCTGGCAGTGCCCTGAGCACAAATTTATGATATTTTAAATGTTTATGCATCATGTTTAAAATTTTTACGCAATTATGATAAATACGGTGCATGCTTGGTTTAAATGAAAAAATTATGTATATGCATGCTTTTATTTAAGTGATGAAAATGATGACACGTTTGAAAGAAGTGAATATGTTGTGACTAACACGATGACATGTAAGGCCCAGGCTCAGTGGGCGGGTAATGCCGTCGCTGATGACCCTCGCCGCCGGGTACCGCGGTTACACGTAGATGGATCCATCGACTGACATGATGACATGATGATACGAAAGTCATAGCTAATGAACGGAATTCAAATTAAGATTTTAACACGTATATGCTGATACGATGATACATGCTATTACCATGTTTTGACAGGTCACAGTTACGCATACGATATGATAACATGATGAGACATGTTTTGACGCGTTACCATTTTACACGACACACTTATGTTCATGTTTTTAAGCTCATGAAATGTATGTTGATTATGTTATTTTTCACTGCTGTGTGCTACGTATATGTACTTGTTATTACTGGTATAGGTGTATTGAGTCTTTAGACTCACTAGGCGTGTGTGATGCAGGTGAGCATTTTGAGCAGGAGACAGGAGGTGCTGAACTCTGAGTAGGCAGTCTTGGTGAGGTGACATAACCCGAGGACCGCGCGTTTTTCCGCATTTTGAGTGATGGTTTTTGGAGAGGAGTTAAACATTTTATTTACGTAGAGTATTTTCATGATTTTTACTCATTTACGTTTACGTCGATTTTGGTTATTTTTAACTGTGATATTTTCATTGATAAATAAATATGATCATTTTAAATGTTAATTTTTAAAATGAGAGCTCAAAAAAAAAAATAGTTCCGCATTTTAAAACGAGTAGACGTTTCAATTTATTTTCCTGCTAAGGCATCGCCTAGCAAAGGAGTCAGAGGGTGACGATGTGAAATTTAAATTTTCCTGCTAAGGCATCGCCTAGCAGAGGAGCAGAGTTTGGGAGAAATTAAGTTTTTCTTGCTAAGACGTCGCCTAGTAGAGGAGCAGAGTTTGGGAGAAATTAAGTTTTTCTTGCTAAGACGTCGCCTAGTAGAGGAGCAGAGTGGAGGAGGAGAATTAAATAAAAAATTTCCTGCTAAGGCATTGCCTAGTAGAGGAGCAAAGTTGGGGAGGAGAAAATATTTTGTTTTCCTACTAAGGTATCACCTAGTAGAGGAGCAGAGTTTGGGAGGAGAAAAATTTATTTGGTTTGTCGATAACGAAAGATGTTTGCCGCTGCGAAAATTACGGCAGTTTGGGGGCAACGCCCTCAAAAGCTATTCAGGAACCAAGGGCTGCGAGCGAAGGGAGAGTGCGAGGCGATGTGCTAGGCGAGAGTGAGAGCTGGCAGTGTTACGAGCGTGGAGCGGCGTGGGGCGAGCTGATGTTGGGCGAGCGTGGAGCGGCGCTGGGGCGAGGCTAGGCGAGGTGGGTGCTGGGCGAGCTGGCGTTGGGCGAGCATGGAGCAGCGCTGGGCGAGCGTGGAGCAGCGCTGGGGCGAGCTGGCGTTGGGCGAGCATGGAGCAGCGCTGGGCGAGCCTCGGGCGAGCATGGTGCTGGGCGAGCCTCGGGCGAGCGTGGCAGGGGCGCTGGGCGAGCCTCGGGCGAGCGTGGCAGGGGCGCTGGGCGAGCGTGGAGCAGCGCTGTAGCGAGCCGGAGTTGGACGAGCGTGGAGCAGCGCTGGGCGAGCCTGGGGCGAGCGCGGCGCTGGGCGAGCCTCGGGCGAGCGTAGCAGGGGCGCTGGGCGAGCGTGGCAAGGGCGAGGGGCGAGTGTGACGGAGGCTCGGGCGAGCGCTGCGTGGGCGCTACTAGCGTGTCGGGGCGGGGATAGGTGAGGAAGGGCGAGAGCTCGTGGGGAGAGGCTTTGCTAGCCGTGGAGCTAGGTAGGGGCGAGATGCTGTCATGCGAGGACGTGCGGCTACAAGCGAGTTGGCGAGGCGTGCAAGGCGGCGGGTATTGCGCAAGGGGCACGCAACAGTTGAGGAGAGAATGGGCGTAGGTGAGGAGGGATATGCTAGATGGAAAATCCGGACCAGATCTTTTCCTTCAGAACATGATTATGATTTGATTTGTTTTCAAACTTATGGAGACTACTGTGAGTAGTAGGGGAAAACTGCACAACTCGCATATTGCAAACCAAGGACAATGCAACTAATCGAACTTCGAACCTATGATTCAGTTCGACTCGGAAAGGGGAGACTGGTGATATCCATGGGCCCACTAGGCCCAGATCACATGTGGGGCCCCCTAGCCCATCTCCAACCAAGATGGAAAGCCCATCAGGGCCCAGGTATTCCCCTATAATATCAGGTTTGAGTTTCACATTCATGGATTCAAAATATTATTTTTAGCAGCACCCTTAGCTGCTCCCCTCATATATCCCCAGTCACTGACTTGAGCGTCGGAGGGGCTACGCCAGGACACCCTCCTGGCCCATCCTAACGGTCTTCTTCGTGATTTCAGGCTCATGACCATTTCAAAATCCTGCGTCTGTACTAGTGACGCTTGCCGAAATCGGACCCTAAATTTCCCGTAAGTATCATATATATTTTTATTAAATACTATATTATGATATTAAAGTTAATTACTCTAAACTTTTTACTCACTGTAAGATATATAGTATAGTATAGCATAGACAGTATTGGTTTTATCAAGAGAAAAATTAAATACTAAAATTTGTTGTTTAGATGACGGAGTATTCAATTAGAGTTATTCCATTCGTCATAAATTTACTTCGAATTCTCAGAATTATTATTTCGTTCATGTATATGTAATAAGCACAAAACTTCTTACAAGTCAAATTTGTTAGAAAAATCTCCAACCTGACCTGATCCGTGAAAAATTATTACTTTTTATGTCAAAGTTAAAGTACTATTTAATTATATGTATGGTTTGGGTCGACCCGTCTCACATATATATACCCGTGAAATCGTCTCACAAAAGAACTAATTTTTAATAAGTTCTCGGCATTTCGACTCCATTTACATTCGTTCCAGTTAGTACATAAATCAAGTGCACAAGCTCTCAATATATCTTCCAATGTTTGGATGGTCCTTTCATGTTGACCGTCTGTCTGAAGATGAGAGTTATAGTGCAAAGTGTCACATTCGTGCTCATTTCTCATAGAAAGATTTTTCAGTATTTGATGAGAACCTTGGATTTCTGTCAGACAATAATGCTAACTCACACGCCTTATATTTTTAATATGTTTTCCATATATAGGGTTACTAGTTTTTCGAGACTGTATTTCATGCGTACATGCAGGAAATGGGCATATTTAGTTAACCTATCCACTGTCACCCATTTTGCATGTGGCCTTGGCGGTCTCTGGGTAACCCAACCATGAAGTCCATCAGTATGAGCTCCAACTTCCATTCCGGAATATTTAGCTGTTGCAAGAGTCCTTCGAGATGTTGATACTCTGCTTTGACATATTGGCATTCTAGACATCATGCGATAAACTCTGCCACATCTTTCTTCATATCATTCCACCCAAAAACTTGTTTCAAATCCTTGTATATTTTGATACTTCTAGGATGGACTGAAAATTTTGACTTGTTTGCTTCTAACATCACTTCCCTCCATAGATTGTTGATTTCACATAGTCGTCGTCTCTTCATCCAAAGAACCATGTCTTCCACAATGAAAAATTCGGGGGCCTTCCCATCCGTAACTTGATTTCTCAATTTTTCCATACTAGGGTCCATGTTTTCATCTCGATCATTTCCTTTAAGCACGATTGTGCTATTAAAGAAGCTAGAATAATTTTTCTTTTATTCTTTCTACTCAAAATTTTCTGCCACTTAGTTGGATTTTACAAGGTGGTAGTTGATGATCATATCATAATCCTTTAAGAGTTTCATCCATCTCATTTGTCTCATATTTAGCTCCTTCGTGTAAACAAAAAATTTAGACTTGTTATCAGTGAAAACTTTTCACTTTGCTCTGTAGAGGTAGTATCTCCAAATCTTGAGTGGAAAGACAACTGCTACAATCTCGAGGTCGTGTGTAGGGTTATTTTGTTCATATGTTTTAGTTGTATTGATGCATATGCAATTACCCATCCTTCTTGCATGAGCATGCATCCCCCCCCCCCCCCCCCCCCCCCCCCCCCCCCCCCGCCCCTCGAAGGTATAACCAATATTGGGGTTAATGTTAGCTTTTGTTTCCATGTCTCAAAACTATTCTCACGTTCTTTACTCCAATCTAATTCAGAATTCTTCTGAGTGAGTTTAGTGAGAGGTATAGTTAGGGAAAAATCCCCTCAACGAATTTTCGGTAATATCCTACTAGACCTAAGAAGCTTCAAACCTTAGTTACAGTCATCGGTGTTGGACATTTTAAGATTCCTTCTAACTATTTTGGGTCCACGGACACGCTACCCTCGGATATGATAAGATCAAGAAGGAACACTCTAAGCCAAAATTCACATTTCTTGATTGCATCTTAGCATGGTTCAGCCCTTCCCAAGCCGCGCCTTCCCGAACCCTCACCAAACGCCAAGGAAAGTTCTAGCTGCCTAGAAAAACAATCGGCCCTCTCCTATACCATACACCCTTAAACCTCCAGCACCGTGGCACCTCATCTTACAGCCTACACACCTCTTAGAAACTCTGAAAAATTGGCAGCCCCTTGCAACAAATCAATAAAACGTGAGTACGCAACGTAAAGGTGAAATTTTCGTGACAAAACTTGAACAAAATGTAACCACACGTTATATCAAAGAATGGACATGCATTTACATATATTTCAGCAATACTATGGCGTGAATGAGGAGAAAAACAAAATACAAGTGTGCCTTGATGTGTAGATGCTCAAAAGCTCGAAGAAACGCGCGTCGGGGAAGCACTGGAGAAACGGGGAGGTAGCTTGTTCGAAAGGAAATGGAGAAAACCGATGGGGCTGGTGGCTGCTGCTATTTTTCATGGGAAGCTGCGGGTGTAGAGGGAAGGGGTTGGCCACTATAGTTTTATTTAGGTTTAGGGTTGATTAGGGTGTAATTAAATAGAAAAAACAAACCACTAATGGGCCTTTAACTATATTTTAAAAGGTTAAAAAAAGGGTCTTTAGCCTAATAAGCTTAAAAATAAATCTATCAAGCCCTAACACAGTCTCGAAAAATATTTCGTTTAGGTACGTTTTTGAAAATATCGCCCGAGCCCTAAAAAGTCCTCTGAATCGTTAAAATTTGCGTACCGGCTAAAAATACAACTCGGCGAGTAAAAATAAGCATCACGGCCCATTTTCGAAAAACACCCTTAAAAACCCTTCATATTAATTAATTAAATTAATCATGTGATAAAAAACATTTTCCTGATAATCCCCAGTCTCCGTTATTCGTTCGAGCGCGAAATGCATCTAGAAACCCTAATGCGTAAACTTTTAAAATTATCGTATAATAAGTCCTAACCATGCAATAATTATGCATAAAAATAAATAAATACATGATTTAAATAAAACCCTATATTGCATACATTCAGGTTACGTAATTTAAATTTCCTGAACCTTACACAGAGACCTATGAACTCCCTCGTCAGGCGGCTCCTGACATCAGGTGGGAACTACTTGCCATAGAATATCTCCTTGAACCTGTCCCAGATGATGGTAGCCAAGTCCACTATATTAGCGTCTCTCCCCCACCATAGGGATGCATCATCCCTTGACATATATATGGCGCACCTGACCCGGTCTCCATCTCTCATCTGTAGATACTCATGGTGCAGCTCCAGCGATCGAATCCATCCCTCTGCCAAGAATGGATCAGTGGTACCCCCGAACTCCTTCGGGTTGAGCCGTCTAAACTGCTCATAAACATCGGCATGTGGTCGATGTGCCTGCTGCGCTTGCTCCATAAGCCTAGCTATCCACTCCAGTACTCGGGTAGTTGCATCTCCTAGTGGCGGTGGTGGCGGAGGGCCTCTGCCGCCTCCAGGAATCTCATCCTGACGATCTGTACTAGGAGCGCGTCTGGAAGGCATGATATCTGAATATAGTCCAAATATAAACGTAACTCATCATGCAATTTAATCTAGTTTTTCAAAATAATAAGTCCATCATAAAAGCAGCTAAACATGCACTGTAAATAATCATAAAATGTATATCATATAATCATGCAGGTGATAGCAGTAACATATTTAAAACATTTAAAGCTTACAAACTTGATGCTTGAAGACTGAGCTGCAGAAGTTGACAGTGGCGCAACACTATACAGGACCCTTGCTTTGATACCAAATGAAACGTTTTCTTATTTTAAAATTCTACTGAACTTTTTTTAAATAAACATTTAACTCTTTTGCATACATTCAACCCTACTGAAAATAAGTCATTTCAAAATAATCGTAAATTTTCTTGACAACTAAAAATACTGCAGTTTAAAATTGCCGACACGGCCATAATATGTGTACATAAAAATAACTCAAGTAAATATCCTGATGATCATCACCGTGACAAAATCAACGTATCAAAATGTTCATAGTCCACTCAAAGTCATAAAAACGTGATGTGCGGAAAGGTGTGGTCCTCGGGTCGTGTCCGCATATCCAGCCCTGCCTACTCAGAATTCAGTACCTCCTGTCCCCTCATCGACATGCTCACCAGCATTATTCACACCTAGTGAGTCTAAAGACTCAACACACTTGTACTGGGATAACAAATACAATTACCTATCATTCAACAGTGAAAAATACCGTATTCAACATAAATTTCATGATCGTAGAAAATCATATACACAATCATACTATCAAATCATAATAATAATCATAGCACATATCATCATATCAACATATACGTGTTCATTTACTTAAATTGAATTTCGTTCGTCAGTTGTGACCTTCGTATTATCATGTCAGTTGATGGATCCATATACGTGTAACCGCGGTACCCGATGGCGGGGACATCAGCGACAGCATTATCCGCCCACTGAGCCTTGGCCTTACATATCATCGTACTAACGTATTCGTATTAGTCACAACCAACTCCCTTCCTTCAAAAACATGTCATCATATTCATCACTTAACAAAACATGCATATACATAAACTTTTCTTAAAATCAAGCATGCAACGTAATTTTCATAATTACATAAAAATCATATACATGATGCATAAAAATTTAAAAACATAATAAATTTGTGCTCAGGGCGCTGCCAGGACTAAAACTCACCCTGGATGTAAAATGATCATTTTGCCTCTAGAAACCCAAAATGACCGTTTTACCCCTGGATCTCTAAATTTCGACTTGAAGTTTACCAAACTCCTTAAAACATCCTGATATATATAAAAAAGTATTTATTAGACGTAAACTCGAGCCCGATTCAAAACTAACTGATTTGTATTAAAACTTGGACCGGGTCCTAGTTTTAACCCGAATCGACCCGAAACCGAGTTTTCCCAAACTTTTAACATATCTAAAACACACATTAACAGCCCCTAATCCATCAAAACCAGACCCCTTAAACCTTCGAACAGCCCCTGAAATGCTGCTGGAGATTTCGGCAACTCCCGAATCGAAACCCTAGGTGCAACTCTCGGCCCTAGCTCGATCTCCGCCCCTACCAGACCCGAACCAGACCACCTAGGACTCAGACCAACCCCTACTGGACCCAGCTGACCGTGACTTGCTGCCCCATGCAGCCCACCTGACACACGCACTCCCTAGCTCCACCCGAAGCACACCCGAGCCAACACCAACGCCCCTCGCTCAAGCGGCCTCTAACCTAGTCCTAGACAGGTTCGAGCCACTCTAGGCCACGGTTCAGACCCACCAGGGTCTGGTCCTGGGGCTAGGGTTAAACCTTGCGCAGCCGGCGCCCTACAACCCTCCAAGCTAGCTTCGACGAGAATAACCCCGAGGCATACACACGGCCCTCAACCAAACCTGGACTCCTCACTCGACTCCAGCCTATTTTCTCTTAAACCTTGACATGATTCAGCCCCCTGGCAACAGCAACCAAAAGCTCCTTGTACCAACACATGAAAAACGTGAGTTTGGAACATGTAAATGCAATTTTCGTGTCAAAACTTGAACAAAAACATAACCACATGTTAGATCAAATGATGAACATGCATTTACATATATTTCAGCAAACAATGGCGTGAATGAGGAGAAAAACGAAATACAAGCGTTCCTTGATGTGTAGATGCTCAAAAACTCGAAGGAACGCGCGTCGGTGAAGCACCGGAGAAGCGGGGAGAAGGCTTGTTTGAAGAGTAATGGAGGACCGAAATTTTTCACCACGATGCTGCTGAAACTCGAGAGAAGGTGGTGAGACTAAAGGGGGTGGGTGGCCAAATGCTTAGGTTTAGGGTTAGGATTAGTTTATGGTATATTTAATTGTAAACATTGCATTAATGGGCCGAAAATAAAGATTAAGGGATAACAAAAAGGTGTTGGGCCCATTAAACACTAAATCAACCCAACAAGCCCAAAAAAGCCCCCGAAAAATATTTCGTTTTGGGACGTTTTTAAATTATCGTCCGAGCCCTCAAAAGTCTTTAGTTACTCGTCCAAGCGCGAAATGCATATATAAACCCTAAGGCGTGAACTTTTAAAATTATCGTGAAATTAATCTTAGCCATACAATAATTATGCATTAAATACATAAAAATAAATAAACACGTGATTTAAATAAAACCATAGATTGCATGCATTCAGTTTACGTAAATTTAAATTTCCTGGACCTTACAATTCTTATATAAAACATCTTCGAGTAAGCAACTAGGGAAGCGGATTAGACCAACACATACTCATATAAGTCCGAGATCCCAGCCTAGACCGGGCTGAGTAAGAAGACTAAGATAATACCCTCACATCTTGACTACGGCCCGAGCATCTCAAGACAAGAATCGACTCTGGCCCACAAGTATTAACCCCCATACCGAGAAATCATTAGTATATAAATCAACGCACGTATGGGCGACGGGTATGAATTGTTAGTCGTAACAATATCAAAGGACAAGGCGTGGGTAGCTGTCTTATAATGATAGTTGACCGAACACCTGAAAACCAAGTCATTATAAATTTTCCTTCAATAAATATTCAAGTTTGCTCGAATATTAAAAAAAATTCTCTTAATATTTTTTACAAGCACTCACTATATACTCTCTATATTGCACTTTTCCTCTACGTGCGTATTTGACTGACTTGAGCGACAGAATGGCTAAGCCAGAAAATCTTATGACGCCCCAATAACGATTTTTGCTTTCTAAGTGTGCATAAAACTCATCCCAAGATCCCTCTACCCGGTTTCCAGCATTACCAAGAAAGGAACATAACCCGACAACGTCATCAACTACATTTTTATTATTTTAAGTATCCATAATCGTAACGTGGAAAAAAACACAAAAATTTTATACAAGACCCTTTGTGTTTCGGTTGGATTTGTTGTAGCATCAAAAGATTTAGGAATATAGCCGTTGATCTTGCAAAATAATAATAAAGGTCATGGATCAAAATAAATATTTGACTGACAAGAAAACAATAGAACTTCAAGAGGAGAATTATTTTACCAACACCTCCACAGAAAATAAGCTCTGAGAAGGCCAAGATTTAAGTGTCATTCATGCGTGATAGAAACCAAAGTAAAACGCAAGAACTGCAAACCAAACTTCAAGCATCAATGCAAAAGCATTCCAAAGTACTATATCGATTAGCTACAACAAGTCCGCTACTCAGCGCCCAGAACTTCAATCTCAAACACCAAAACCGAGTTAGGCTGAATACCCCATGCTGGAAAACCATTTGCACCATAGGCATAGTCAGGAGAGCACTGAAGATTATGAAACACAACGGATCAACAACAGCCCCCTATCAGAAATTTTGCTAGAATGTTTTGCAGGAGAAAGAATATATCTATACATGAACATATAAATTCAGCAGTATACATGAACTCATCCATGGTATCATAAATAAACACAAAATCCAACGATGACTCGAGCATTGTAGTTTTTATCCACAAAGTCCAAGAATTTAACTTAATAAGGATATATTAAGGAGGCAAGAATCATAGGTACGTAAAACATGTCATACTTCAAGCAGATAACAAGGAAACTCTACGAAAAAGTTCTTCCAAAAGTTCTGCTGCAAGAAGCTGCTCAAATGTGTGAGAAGAGGGATAATTTTTTTTTTCTCTAATGGCAACATCAAATGCTATATTACGCGGTATACATTCAGGCTCAGCAAGTAGAAGTCACCTATTTTTTCTATTAGACAATTCCAAGAAGTTAATGTTAAGGAAAACACAGGAAAATATTGGCATATTACCCGCAATCGGGCAACTTCTCCCACTTGCATTCCCAACACCCCTTCATCCCATCCTGCATAAGAATCAGTGAGCAATCTGATTACAAAACATTATATTTTCTTGATCTTATACAATTAGTGAGTGTGACCTGACCAAAGAACAGTCACATTTAAGAGCACGTCCCAACAGATGGCAGATACTGCTTTAGCATCAAGTTTAGGCATCAAACAATTCCGTGCATCCTAAATGGAGTAACAAATCACATTTTTTTTTCTGCTATGTAAAATCAAATGGTCATCACATATTTGAACCCAAGTAATGAATGCTCAATCAAGGAAGTTCTTCCAGCCTCCAGGTATAGGCAGACTGAAGGATTTCAAAGTCCTTCATTTTAATCCACAATTTTGAAAATCCTTCATTTTAATCCACAATTTTGAAACCTATAACTATTTTTTACCCTTTAAAAAGCTGCAGCTGCGAAGGGTTTGGCAATGGGCAACCCCAACCTATATAAGGAAACTCGGGCCATCAAATACATGTATGCTTCATAGTTCAGTTATATTTCTAATTTAAACAACACAATACAAGACTCCTTTTTAAAAATCTGTGAATTCTTTTAGAATCTAATGTTTTGCCACCAAAAATACATTAAGTGGCCCGCAAATGCAATAAACCACTTACGCCACCTACACCTTCAAACCAAACCGTTAAATCCTATACAGATCGTATTTTCAGAACAAACTCTAAAGAAAACTAAAACCAAGCCAATAATTCCTCAACCCTTTCCTTCACCAAACCAGAACAAATCTCCGTCTCAATTCCTGTCTCTCACTTCTAACCAAATCAAGTCACAAGATGGTAAACAATTATACAAATCATCCATTAAATAGACAAATACAAATAGAAGATTTAAAAAAATAAAACTAAACACAAGTAAAAGAAATACCTTTAATCACTTTGCCTTGACCAATTTGGAAAGAGAACGGCGTCTGGCCCGGATCCTTTGTGCTATAATCCAAAACATATAATTCAGACCCAAAATCCAACATCTCTCCCCTTTTTTCGGAATCATTCGAAGAAAAAAAAACCAATAAAAAGCGATTTACCTCCAGAACTTTTTGGAAAGGTCGCCATTTTTACCAAAACCGGTGCAGTGAACGGTAACCTTCTGACCGGAGACGGGCTTCGAACCGGACCCGTTTCTGAGAATTTCCTTCTCAACTCCCATTGACCTAATTGGAAGAGCTAGCATGTAATTGGAAGCACTTATGTTTCCTAGGTTTTGAGCTGCTTGATTTGGGAGTTGCCAGTAATCTGTAAGAAGCTCTCGACGGTTAAATCGCCCAAAAACCCCTGTAAAATTTGAAATCACACGAAAATCTCGTGTGTGTGTGATTATCTCCAATTTCCTTATGTTTTTTTTTGGTTTTAAAATTTTTAAAAAATTAAGCTTTTGCCAAAACTTTGATTTTCATTCTATTTTAAAGTTGTGAAAAATTTTGACAGCATATATTTAATCATATGATACATAAATTACTTATATCTTTTGGTTTTTAATAACTCATTACATATTCACGTCCTTCGAACATCTCATACCACATAATAAACAATATGTTTGATTAAAAAGCAAAAACAATTGCGACCAAAATATGTTGAACGTTCTAGTGTGTGTTGTTTTATCAATTTACTTTATTAAGCAGAGGCGTAACCAGAAAATTTTGAATTGGTGGCTCAAATTTGTTTTGAAATATATTTATGGATAATTTAGATTACTTCCTAATTTATCATCTTTTTTATGACCAAAAAAAAAATAAAATAATCATTTGATTTTTCATTGTATTCAAATTAGAACTCCATTGAATTAAAGGAATAATTTGCATGACAATTTCAAGATTTTAGATTTACATAAATCAAATTCAACATAAAAAAATATAATCAAAGTATCTGTTAGATATTGAAAACAATATTTCTCAATGGAATGATTTTATCGAAAAATAACTAAAGCTCAAGACATTTGTTAGCCACAAATATCTCAATTAATGGTTATTTCCATTAAGGACATCAAGTTCGTAACCCTAAACCTACAATAAATTTGTTTCATTTGAATTTAAAAGTCAATAAATCAAATAGTAGGTTATGTTTAAAAAAATTCCTTAATAAAAGGTTTTTGATTTTTAAAACCTAAACATTTAATGTATAATCAAGAACATGATTAAGTCTATGTTGACAAATTATACATGATTCTTTTGTTTATCAGCATATAATTAATTATTGAAGTGTGAGATATTTTTGAAACAAGTCTTACATATATATAATATAGAACATTATAGGAGAAGGCAAAAATTTGTGTGAGATTGTCTCACGGATCGTATTTTGTGAGATAGATATCTTATTTAGGTCATCCATGAAAAAATATAACTTTTTATTCTAAGAGTATTATTGTGAATATCAGTAGGGTTGAACCGTCTCACATATAAACATTCGTGAGACCGTCTCACAAGAGATCTACTCTATAAAAAAATGACTCAATGAGACAATGAATAGTAGTTAGTTAATTTGATCGTGTTTCGTTTGTGTTTCGTTTGTTATAAGAAAAATAATAATTTGAACTTTTTATTTCATCTCTGTTATGAAAAAAATTAAAAAGATATGAAAATTTATTATAAATATAATTGTAACTTTTGAGTGTATGTGTAAGGTCCAAAATTAAGACGACGTAATTCAACTGCATGCAAATCTAGAGAATATGAAAAATGAATAATTAATTGATTTAATTGGTTAATTGATTATGTGACATGCACAAATATATGTTAAATAGGATTTAATTGTTGCGATCGAGGAACAGAGACCGAGGGCTGAAAAACGTAAAATGTTTTTATTAAATAATTATTTTTAATTGTTTAAAATATAGTTGATGGTTTTTCATATTTTTGAAAATAAGGGGTTTTCAGGTAATTTTATACGCTGAGACGTAAATTTTATTAGTGTTGGTTTTTCAACAAAAATACGAAATTTTTGGCAACCCGGTTATTAAATTCACAAACTTATTTAAACAAAAATATTTTAATATTTTAATTAAATTCTAATTGAACATTAATGGGCCTAAATTTATGCTTGATAGGCCTAAAGCCTTGTTAGTAAAATATTTAACTATATAATATGTAAACCCTCCCCATTTGCAACACCACCTGACGCCTCAAAATCTGATTTTTCTCCCAAACTCCTCCAAATACACGAATCACACACACAACAATTTGAAGGAAAATTAAAAAGTTCAAGGAAGAGTTCAAGCCAAGGTTCTTGCCCCGTTCTTCGCAATCGTCAACGAATAATCGTATGTTAAATACGCAAATGCACGTATATTTCTTTCTTTCAAAACATCATCACACCATAATAAGTTTTTATGCATGAATTTTATGGAAAAACAAGTGGTGTATTTATTTATTTTCATTTTTACATGAACATTAACTTTTAAAGCTTGGTTGTTCCAAAATCATATTTGTATGATGTATAAGGGGCTTGCCATGAGTTAGGGATCGAACCAGCATGCTTTACACGAGTTTAGAGCCTTAAGAACACGCCACACAAGCTGTAAAACCATAGTAAACAAGCTGGTATGATAAAATCCTGTCATGTGATCATAGGGGCTCGGTTTTGGTCTTGTTGACTTGGCTTGGTCTTGGCTTGGGGCCAGGGCTAGCCATCGTCGTAGGGGAGTCCAAAGTAGGGTCCTAGCCACGCTAGGACTCAAGTTAAATGGACTGGGAGGAGTCCAAACGAACAAGGACTCCTACCCGAGAGGTACAAGTAAGTCGCGCAGGTTCGGTGGCTTGTGCAGGGAACATGGCTCGGTCTGGGGACTTCGGGCTGGGGATAAGGTGCGTCCTTAGGATCCTAGGTAAGTGCACAACAGGCTGGTTCAAGGGTGGCTCGACCGGCTAGAGTCCTAGGCACCAAAACATAGAGTCCATGCACTTGGGGTTCTCGGCCAGCTGATGTGCTTGGTTGGGGAGCTTCGGTTCGAGCCTAGGATTCATGTCCGTGTGTTCCAAGGGTCCAGTAGGGTTTCCTAAGGGTTTGTTTAGGGTTTGATCCAACATGGCTCAAGGGTGGCTCGAGAAAATTGAACCATGGCTCGGGGGCGAACTATATAGGTCAAGTTAGGGTTTTTAATGATCAAAATAATCGAAACACGGATCACGGGGGTTAAGTCCTGGTTCACGAGGGCTGAAATAATATAAAAAGACTAAGTTTTGAATTTAGGAATTTTATATTAAAGTTTGAAATTTTTCGGGATTAAAACGCCTTCAAAATGACTAATTACGAATTAATTAAAAAGTCAAGTTTTTAAGCTAAATAAAATTATGAAAATTTTTATGCAAGCTTAAATAATTTTTTGAGAGATGTTAGAGTCAATGAAGTTAAGAAAACGTGAAATTTTACGTCTAGGAGTAAAACGGTCATTTTACACCCGAAAATTAGAAAAATTCGTGGCAGTGCTCTAAATACTGTTATATATGCTAATATGATTATTTATGGATTTTTATTATCTTAATATGTTAAATTATGATTTTTAAATGTTTATGGATTTTTACAATTTAATCTTGACATTTAAAAGATATGTTGCATGCTTGGTTTTAAAGAAAAACGATATAATATGCATTTTTTTATTAAGTGATGGAAATACGAAATGTTGAAGGAAGTGAAGGGATTGTGACTAATACGATGACACGTTGAAAATATCGTGAGGGTTATGGTCCCAGTGGGAGCCCGACGATCGTGTTTCCATTTATACGAATACGAATACGAATACGAATACGTTGATATGTTGATATGTTGGCCATGAACTCAGTTGACCGGTGAGAGTGTTGCTGATGTCTCCGCCGCCCAGTACTGTGGTTTTATGTAGATGGATCCATCGCCCAATACGATTAAGAGTACGAGTCACAATCACGATCTGAATTCAACAAAACACGAATATGAATATGAATATGTTGACGTGAATATGAATATATTGATACGAATATGAATTTGTTGACATGAATATGAATATGTTGATACGAATATTAATATGTTAATATGAATATGAATATGTTGTTATGAAAATGTTTATGTTTAAAGTTTATGCCTTATCATGAAAATGTTAGTTTATGCCTTATCATGAAAATGTTATGTTAAGTACAAATATTTTTCACTGTTGCTTGTGGTTTTATATGTATTATTCATTATCAAAAATATGATGTGTTGAGTCTTTAGACTCACTAGGTGTGATTGATGCAGGTGATATAAATAATTATGATATGGGAGGTCTTGAGGGTTGACCTGACTGGACTGAAGGTGCTCACAACCCGAGGACCAGCGCTTCTACTTTCCGCATTTAAGTTTATGACTTACGTTAAAATTTTGCAACTATTTATTTATGCTTTTGAGAGATTTTTGAGAAGTTTAGCATGGGCATACGTTTCATATTTATTTCTTTTTAGGTGTGGTAAAACATTGACGATTTTACGATTTAAAATATTTTCCTTTGATTTTGAAATGTTAGTTGATACTTTATTTTTAAAATGGTACAATGTATTTTCAAAGTAGCATATTTTAAGCAAAACGAATAAGTAGACGTTTCAGTAGGTGAAGATGATTTGAGTTTATTTTTAAAAAGGACGGACATATGTCGCAGTAGATGATATATGCTAGCAAACCCGACCTATGTCTCCAAATATTTTGAATTTAAGTTTAAACATATCAGACCGGACCAAAATCGGAGGAAACTATTGTCTCGACAAATGTCCAAGATGTTGTCTTCTTTTCAGGTTTCTACATGCAGGGACGTCATCTCAATTTTTTTTATTAGTATATATGGTGTGACAGGATCGATTGGGGGGATAATCGTTGAGCTACAATAGCTCGGTTTCTTGAAATATTGAACATCGATGAATTAAATCGAGTTTGATTTTCAAACCAAGCGGAAAACACTCGAAATAACCTTTCGTAGAAACTGATTAAACATTTTGTAATGCATTTAAAATATATGCAAGTTGAATGAGTAAAAATATTTTGGTTGAAGCATTTTATCAAACACTTGGTATACGATATTTTGGTATTTGAAGAACACATAAAATGCTTCAACAATGCTTCTTTAAAAACAATGGAAATGAACAGCAATGCAATAAACAAATAGACACGAATTTGTTTATGGATGTTCGGAGACTTCAAATGCTCTTACGTCACCCCTTCTCCCCCTTGGGAAGAATTCACTAGAAGACTTTGATTTATACAACACATTGTACAAACCCACTTCAATTTAAGACTTATCTCTTGCCTAATTGAAACTCCTAGCACTCAAGATTGTAGGCAGCACCTCACAATCAGCATATTGTTTAATGTCTCATATGCAAAGACTACATACACAAGTTTATTGTCTTTGTGCAAGACTAACTCAACTAATCTTTGAAATTCAACTCTCTTGTATATGTGTGAGTGATTCTGTGTGAAGAATTTATCCTTTACTGTGTGCATCTCAAATGTATCCTCACACAAGGGCTTGTGCTCTCAACTAACTGATTTCTTCATGCTAACTGCCCATGCTTTGAATCCTCTTGAAAAACTCTTGTTTGATCTTCAAGATATTGTATTTATAGGCCCCAAAAATTATATATACGTTAGATACAAGAATATGACCGTTTGAAATGTTTCTGTACTGTTTCTGAAATTGCAACAGTCAAATTCGCCTTGCTGGACATTTTACCGACTGGTCAACTCAACTGGTCGTTCAGTTCAACTGGTCAGCAGCTGGTTCGGTTCAGTTCAGTTCAGTTGGTCAGCTGCTGATTCGATTCAGTTCAGCTGGTTCAGTTGGTCTGGTTCAGTTCAACTGGTTCGGTTCAGTTTTAGCTGGTCTGGTTCAGTTCAACTAGTTTTGTTTAGTTTCAGCTGGTCTGGTTCGATTCAACTAGTTTAGTTGAGTTGGTCAGCAGCTGGTTCAGTTCAGTTCAGCTGGTCAGCAGCTGGTTCAGTTCAGCTGGTGTGCTGAAATCATCCTAACTGATTTCAGTTTGTGCAAAACCAGTAGTTTTATCGTCATTTATCAGCATCTTAAGCTTCGATTCAGACTTTAATTTCTGAAGATGATTTGTAGATCATCGTTTTATATTTCCAACGCATATTGAATCGTTTCATTTCGATAACCTAGCTGAGAGATAAGACCAAAATACCGCAGCTGCTCAAACCCAACAGATTGCTGTCTTCGTGCGATCAGTTACGATCAGTTTGACCTAGATAACATCCGATTTTTCCCAACTGACGTGAAATACAACTTGTTTGAAATTGAGGTTTTTGATCATTCCAGTTGGCGGATTGTAATTTGAATCATCCATTTGAGAGATATCATCAAAATACTAAAACTTTCCAGAAATTAAGTTTTTGCAGAATTCAGTTTCAGCTTACTTCTTGTTTTAATAACTTCATACTTGAGTAAATATATTAGAAAAATAATAACAAGTTTTGTTAACATCAAAATAAAGATTGCGAACATGAAATGTTTCAACAATCTCCCTGTTGGAAATTGAATTTTGGTTGTTTGACAAACTAAGTGCTTAAATCGATTGGATTAACTGATCAAAAAGTTTGAGAGTAACTGGACAAATACTCAACTGACAGTTGCCTTTGACTGAAGTTTAAGCGCATATTAACAAAGAAAACTGAAACCAACTGAACTGAACCTACGTAGTCAACTGACTAATCAGTTGCTACATTCAGTTGTGAGCTTATCAGCTATTGTTTATCAGCTGGTCCTTTAGCTGTACACGTCATCAGTTAACGAAAAGGACATTCAACCGACTAACAGTACACAAGCAGATTGCAAATATTAGTGGAAATGCCGCAATTCAGCTGCAGTGTACGAATGTCAGAAAAAGATTGACGTGGGAAACAACGGATATAAAGATTCAAATTATATTGATTATTACCGTTGAAGAAGAAACCTTTAAATAGCAGAGAAGAGCAGTTGAAAAACAACGATTTACCATCTATCTTTATTCATGTTACTCTGCTGAAACTCTCGCTCATATTCAAAAAAGTAAAAGCTCACTTTTATCAGATATATTCGTAGCATTCTAGGCTATTTTTCGAGCTTACAAGCACAAATCATCTTTTTGTAAATTCGATTTTAAAAGAGATCAGTTGTGCTAAGTCCAGTTGACTACTGTGAAATAGATTGTAAACTAAGAGTTTCAGTTTTGACATTGTTATGTCCAAACTGAAGTGGGTCTAAACAGGTTTTTGTACTGATAAAATCTTTTAGTGGATTTACTATCCTTGTGATATAAGGGTGACGTAGGAGTGATTGAAATCTCCGAACATCCATAAAATCTCGTGTATTCTCTTATCAGTTTTCATTCTATCTATCAGTCAGTTTATTTCCGCACTTTATTGTTAACTGATTGATATCGAGTGACAAGATTACGAATTTCAATTTGTCACTAAACTGACTCACCATTTGAAAATACTGTGAAAATCGAGAGTGTTTATTCAACTCCCTCTTCTAAACACTCCTTCACCAGTTAATCGATCCTATCAAGTGGTATCAGAGTAGTTAAATCTTGTCACAGAATATTCTTATCCACAAAACTGATAACCATGTCTTCATTCAATATAATACAAATGTTTTCCAGAGAAGATTTAGATGACTGAAAAATCAGAATGCAGTCTCACTTATCTGCACAAGACGACGATATGTGGTATGTCATTACTGAAGGGCCCATGAAAATCTTAAAGGTCAATACATCTGTTGCAATAACTGATGTGGGACCTCATCGCATTGAGAAGCCTAGAGAGGAGTGGACAACTGAAGATAAGAGGAAAGCTAACCTCGACAATGTGGCTAATGACATCTTATACAAAACGCTGGATAAAATCACTTTAAGCAAAATCAACATGTGCAAAACTGCTAAAGAGATATGGGAGAAACTGATTCAGCTTTGTGAAGGAAACGAACAAACCAAGGAGAACAAGCAGTTGCTGTTCAGAAATTTGATAATATCAAGATGAAAGTTGGGGAATCTTTGCTCGATTATGATGAGAGGGTCAGTGGTATTACAACGAGCTGAATGCACTTGGAAAGGTGTATTCGAACAAAGAAATAGCACTGAAGGTGGTCAGAGGTCTTCCCAAAGAGTGGGACGTCAAGGCCATGGCTATGCGTGAATCAAAGGACCTTAACAAGGTTGAACTTCATGATTTGTTTGCTGATCTAAAGGCATACGAGTTTGAACTACAAATCAGAGAAGGGGAACCTTCTACATCAAAGTCACAACTGCTTTAACTGCTGTCAAGCTGGAACCAACTGGTTCAGTTGACAAATCTGCGGATCAGCTGAGCAATTACGTAATGTCATTGTTTGTCAAGAAGTTCGGAAGGTTTATGAGGAGGAAACAAGGAAATTTCCAGATACAATATCAGAAAAATCAATCCAAAGAAGAACCCTATGCTTGCTACAATTGTGGCAAGACTAGTCATTTCATTGCTGATTGTCCCAAGCCAAAGAAGGACAGTCGAGGATCAACTAAAAAAGAAAAGAAGCCCTATGAGCACAGAAGAAGAACCAGGGATGACAAGAAATCTCTCAGAAAAAAACATGTGGTGCTTCTAGCTGAGGAGAGTAAGTCGAAGTGGGCAGAAACTGACAGTGAGGAGTCAGAACCTGAAACCCCAATCAGTTCAAGTGATGATGATGATGAAGTCAGGTGCTTAATGAAAGATTATGCTGACTAAAGTTAACAAGTGAACAGGTATTTGCCTTCAGCTCTACTGATTTCACTCCTGATGGACTCATCATCACATTGCATGACATGGTAAATGAGTATCACAAACTTGCCCGATCATTTGAGAAGGTCAGACCTGAGCAAAATGATCTCAATGATAACAAAACTGAAACTGATGAGTCAGTTGAAGTGTTAAATCTAAAATGGGAGATTGCAAAGCAAAAATCTGAAATGATTGAAAACCAAGCTTTGATATATCAGTTAAAAACTGAAATTTCAAAACACACTGAACTGATTCAAGCTTGGAACAAGTTTTCAGTTACATTGACTGAAATGCAGAATTCACAAAAATCAGTTGATGATAAAACTGGTTTGGGCTTTAACAATCATGTTGAAAATTCTGCAAGTGATACATAGCCAAGATTGAATAAAAACAAAGGAAAGTACATTTCCTTTGTAAAATCAACTATGGCAAATGAATTCTCAGAACCATGTAAACCAACTGTTCAATCGACATGAAAGTAAGAACAAAGCAAAACGGTATGAAATTGAATATAGCTCTGAGAGTTCAACTGATTCAAGAAACTGGTCACCTAAACGATTCAGTTACAAAAATCAGTACTCAAGGAATGACTATTACAATTACTACAACTGTATGCCAGTTCAGAAGCGGTATCAAAAGAACAGTAGTTGAAAAAGGGTATAAATCATACTGTTTCTTCCTCACACCACACACTTGATACCCAAAAGTCGAGAAAAAATATTTGAAACATAGTAACGGGAAAGTCAATTAGACTGGTCCAAGTCTTGGTTCCTAAAGGACTAATCAGTTTAGGACCCAAATGAATATGGGTACCAAGATTATATACTGCGTGTGAATGCAGGTGACAAGTACAAACAAGAAATCCACCTGGTATCTAGATAGTGGATGCTCACGGCATATGACAGGGGATGCAAATTTGCTATCTCAACTTATCAAATACACTGGACCAAACATCAATTTGGATACAATTCCAAAGGTAAAACTGTGGGTAAGGCTAAGCTTATCCATGATAACTTTACAATCAAAGATGTTTTACTTGTTAAGAATTTGAAATATAACTTGATTAGCATCAGTCAGTTATGCGACAATAATTTCTCAGTTCAGTTCAACAAACACACTTGTTCAGTTAGAGAATCAACTGATGAAGGCATCCTAACTGACAATCATTGTGGAAATACTTACAATTCAGTTGAACTGATCAACCTTATGCACTAGTTTGTCTTAAAGCTTCCAAATCTTCTAAAAACTGGTTGTGGCATAAGAGGTTGAACCACTTAAACTTTAAATCTATTGCCTATCTGAGTAACTATGATCTTGTAACTGATTTGCCCAAAATAGATTTATCAAATGATAAAGTTTGTTCAGCATGTCAGTTTGATAAACAAGTAAGATCTTCATTCAAAAACAGAGGTTGTAAATCATCTTCCAGATGCTTAGAACTGTTACATATGGATCTTTTTGGTCCAATACCAGTCATGAGTTTAGGGAAAATGAAATACACCTCAATAGTTGAAGATGATTTTTCAAGATTTACTTTGGTTATTTTTCTCAAATCCACAGACAAAACTGCTGCACAACTGATTAGGCTTTTCAAAAGACTTTTAAATGAAAAATCAGTTGGGATTGATCAAATAAGATCTGATCGAGGGACTGAATTCATTAATCAAAATCTTTTACAATTCTTAGAAAATTCTGGAATCAAGCATGAGCTCTCAGCAGCAAGAACCCCTCAGCAAAATGGTGCAGATGAGAGAAGAAATCAGACGCTTAAAGAAGCTGCTAGAACAATGTTTGCTGATTCTGGTATTTCTCAAAGGTTTTGGGCAGAAGCATTAAACACTGTATGTTACACTCAGAACAAATCAATGATTGATAAGAATCATTTGAAAACACCATATGAGATCTGGCATGGACGAAAAATTGTGGTTTCCTACTTCAAAATATTAGGCTGCAGATGTTTTATTCTCAATAA
The DNA here is from genome assembly GCF_025594145.1 of Primulina tabacum. Lineage (NCBI taxonomy): Eukaryota > Viridiplantae > Streptophyta > Magnoliopsida > Lamiales > Gesneriaceae > Primulina > Primulina tabacum. The sequence continues at coordinate 18,540,053 of NC_134550.1, forward strand.
TGGCAAAAATAATTTAAAAACTTTTGATGCTAAATCTGCAGAGGGAATATTTCTTGGATATTCATCAGTAAGTAAATTGATAGAGTTTTTACTAAAATCTCTTTAAATGTTGAAGAATCAATACATGTTGTATTTGATGAATCTGTGCTAACTGATAAGACAACTGATCTAGTTGAGCTAGTTGATATATTTACAGATATCATTTTGAAGGATGATAATGAAGAAGAGAATCATATCAATCGAAACATCTTTCAAACACCTGAACCAGATGAAAGCATTCAGTTGCCAACTGAAACAATTGCTGATTTTGATGCAACAAATACTGATCTCAGATGGAAGAAATCACATCCTCCAGAATTAGTGATAGGTAATCTATCTGATTCTGTAAGAACTAGAAATCAAATGCTTAATTTATTTATTCATTAAGCTTTTGTTTCACAACTGGAACCGAAGAAAACTGATGAAGCTCTTGCTGATCCTAACTGGATAAATGCAATGCAAGAAGAGCTCAATCAGTTTACTCATAACAACGTCTGAAACTTAGTTCCAAGACAAGTTTGTAAAACTATTATAGGTAGAAAATGAGTATTCAGAAACAAACTGAACGAAGATGGTTCAGTTGCACGCAACAAAGCAAGACTTGTGGCAAAAGGATACAGGCAAGAAGAAGGAATTGACTACGATGAAACATATGCACCAGTTGCAAGACTGGAAGCAATCAGAATATGCCTTGCATATGCATCATTCAAGAATTTTAAAGTCTACCAGATGGACGTGAAAAGTGCCTTTCTGAATGGTCAGTTGCAGGAAGAAGTTTATGTTGAACAACCACCAGTTTTCCAAGTTAATGTAGGACAAATTTGAGATGAGTATGATGGGTGAATTGACATTCTTTCTCAGACTGCTAGTGAAGCAAATGGACACCGGTATTTTTATCAGTCAGACCAAATACACGAAGGAATTGTTCAAGAAATTTGCCATGGAAACATGCTCAGCTGCAAGAACTCCCATGAGTTCATCAGTCAAACTGGACAATGATCAAGGGAGAATATCAGTTGAGACGACACTCTACAGAGGTTTAATAGGTTCATTATTGTACCAAACTGCTAGTCGTCCTGATATTGTGTTTGTTGTTTGTATGTGTGCTAGATTTCAAGCAATTCCTAAGCAATCACATTTTTCAGCTGCCAAACGTATTTTAAAATATCTTAAAGCCACAAAAAATGTGGGATTATGGTATGATAAAGACTCTTCTTTCAATTTAGTTGTATATTCAGATGCAGATTATGCAGGATGTAAACTAGATCGTAAAAGCACCAGTGGATCATGACAGTTCTTAGGAGACAGACTGATCTCGTGGTTCAGCAAGAAGCAAACATCCATAGCTACTTCCACAACTGAAGCAGAATACCTTGCTCATGGAAGCTGTTGCGCCCAAATACTCTGGATCCAGCAACAACTGAAAGATTATGCGATTGATGCTAAGAGATCGCCAATATTTTGTGACAACACAAGCACAATTGCGATCACTTACAATCCAGTTCTTCACTCAAGGACCAAGCACATTGTTGTCAGGCATCACTTCATCAAAGATCATGTTCTGAAGATAGCTATCAGACTTGAGTATGTTCCAACTGAACAAAAAGCTGCGGACATCTTCACCAAACCACCACCAGAGACTAAGTTTTCTCACTTTCGAAATATACTTGGTTTAATTGATTTAACTTGATTATATCATTTTTGTTGTCATTTTATTGATTATCATTTATAACTGATAAATTGATCTTTTATCAAGAAGTAACTGCTCAGTTAGTCAGTTGTCAGTTAATAACATTTCAGTCAGCTGTTGTCAGTTAGTGATTTTCGACTGACATCAGTTTGTTTGCATAAAATTAAAGAGACAATAATGAATCGAAACTGAAATTTTATTTCTGAAAAAATAAAAGCAAAGTTACACGATCCATGTGTTCTGCAGTGGCATCTTGCCAAACAGTCAACCAGTTATTCAAATCATGGACTCCTGATACTCCTGAAGGTTTCGGTAGTAGAAATACTTTTAAGCAAGTGTCATTCCTTTCACAGCATCATATGGATCAGCACATCATCCTTGACAAGCTCGAAAATATGATCGACTTCAGCAAGTCTCTTATAATTCCTTGCAATTGAATCTGCTTAGCAGTAGCAGGAAATTCACCACTGTGTATTGATTGGAGTTCATGAGCTGTAGTCCAAACGGACATAATTTCTGAAAAGAAATACTCTTCAACAGCCTTCTTAAATCTTTGAAAGCGATAAGACGTCCATGAAGGATGAGGGACGTGGGTACTGCTTTCACAATCCAGCGAAGTTTAAAATGTTATTGTCAAATAACAAAAAGTCTTACTTACAGACAGCTATTGAAGAGATAGGAGGAAGACGAAGAGTCATCAGTTATGAAATAGATTTAACTGATCCAGTCTAAGTTTTTCTTACCCTTAATTTAATTTTATGCATTTATTAAGGGAAAATATCAGATTTTGATTGGTAAACTGAGAAGACATTAGTCAGTTGGTCTTCAACTGAACTGAATCGGTTCCCAACTGACCAGTCAGCTGCTGACATAACTGATCTTGTCCAATAAGTTAACTGATTAATCATATAATATTTCATATTAAGTGAAGTGACTCATTTTCTTCGCATTTAATTGCTGTCTTTCAATGAATAATACTTTGAAACGTGGACCCACGTAATCCATTTATATTCTTCACACGTTTTCATCACACGTACACGCGCTTTTATCCAAATTTTCCTGGACTAACATGTGTCCAAAAATTTGAACAGTCACATTCATATGTACTATACCCTGCCCCATTTCAGTTTTTCTTTCTTACGCGCACATCAGCATTCAGATCAAATCACTACTCAAAGCTTATTCTCTTTCGCAGATTACAATTCACTGAAATGGAAAAACAAGTTCCTGCTCACATTCTCAATGCTATGGCTGTTGATTTTGATTCAGTCTTGACTGTGAAGGAAGAAGGTGTCAAGAATATATTTCTCAAACTGGAAGCAGCCGGGTTGAAGGGATTTCTTGGAAAATTTTCCCAAGAAATTTATCTGAAGGAGATTCAAGACTTCTACGCAAATGGATACATCACTACCTATAGCAAGATCGCTACTACTGTCAATACTCAGTTGATGATTATTGATGAAGACTTCTTCAGCGATCTATTTCAGCTGCCTTATGAGGGGCTGGCATATTTCACTGAAGTGAAGGCATCTGATGTTGAAGAGATGCAAACCCTTCTTTCTGCTGATGGTCGGAAGATCAAGGTTTCCGATCCCAAGAAGGAACTGATGCCATATGTACAGTTGTTGGCTGATAATGTAGCCAAGGGGCTATTGACAAAAGCAGGTTCATTTGCTGCCCTAACTCTGGAAAAATTTCAAGCCATGACTGCAATCATGGCTGACAGGAAGATGAACTGGAAGAACATTATTTTCAATATCTTGAAGAATATGTTCCAATCAACCAACAAATCCAAGGGATATGAAGTGCAACTCAGCTATATGCTGAAGGTGAAGGGGTTAGTGAGTGATGCTACTGAGAAATCATCTAAGTTCAAAGTTTTCAATGCTAAAAATGTCCAGCCACAAAACTCAAATTGGACATGTCTCCAAAGAATTTTTTGAAATTAAAGAAAGAGATTGGGATGCAGGAAGCTCCTAAGTCAGTTAAGAAGGCTAAGACAACAATTCAGAAGAAGAAAACCAAATGTAAACTGATTGTCTTTGAGTCTGATTCTGAGAAAACTCCTGCACTCAAAATCACCAAGAAACCTCGCACTTTGAAGACTAAGCCAGGAGTTTCTGTCAGAACCATTCCTACTGAACAATTGACACCATCAGGAGCCCAACAACCTATTTAGGCTGTACCTCTGCAAGCCATTCCAACTGAATCTTCAGCTGAGGTTCAGTTACCTCAATCTGCTGCACAATCAAAGGAGAAGATCACCAAATCTGGTGATGAGAAGAAATCGGCTCGAATCAAGGCTCCTTTGATCATCATTACTGGCCACACTCCTCTACCGATTGCAAGACCAAAAAGAGTAGTGATCAGAGAGAGAATTAATGCAACAAATTCAGGGCTAAGCATCCCTCATGCCCTAACTAATTCAAAAGGCAAAGGGAAAATGACAGAAGAGCCTAGGCCAACAAACCCAATCCAAACTCACATTGATCTGATATGGAAAGAGATCAATGAGTTTTGACAAAGATGAAAGCCTACGATGAATGGCTTAAATTCAGAACTCAAGTTTTTGCTATGCAGCTTCTAAAGAAATCAGTTCCAGAGAAATTCATAAAACTGGAGAAGGTTGTGCTCAAAATTGTCAAAGATTCTTCAATTGTTCAAGATCTGGAGCGGAAAAAATACTTCTTTGACCAGGTGCTGAGAAGAAGTTACAGAAAATGCTTACTCAGTTGCGACTGAACTTTGATCCTACCAGTCCAACCGCATTCATTGATAAAGCTGTTTATGACCAACTGGACTCGGATTTTCTCTCGCTCCAGTTGAAAATCAAACAATGGGAAATGGACCAAGAGCTGACTCTACCAGCAGATTCCCAAAATCTCTCAACTCAAGAGCCAGCTGAACAATCAGCTCAAAATCAGGAGCAGTCCAAAGAACCAGTTGCTGTGTCTTCCAAGCAAGCAACTGATTCTACTTCCAAGAAACATCATCCTCCGCCACTCCATCCTCAAATGCTGAACTACAACTCTATTCAGATGCTGAATTATCACTAGCAAATGTTGATGAAGTGATAAAATCAGTTGCCATTGACATTCAGCTAAAATCATCAAGAGCAATTGAAGAGATCTTTGGAACTGAAGAATCAGCCGAACAGACAGAAGAACCAACTGTACAGAATTTCTCTCAAGCTGACGAGCCAGTTCAGTCAGCTGCCATGACTGAACAGGAAGTTTTCGAAGAAACTGACAAGGCTCAGCTGGACTCAGCACAAACTGAAGAAGTGCCAGTTGAAGAGTCATTTCAGTCAACTGCCATGATTGAGCAAGCAGTTTTTGAAGAAACTGACAAGGCTCAGCTGGACAAACTGAAGAAGTGCCAGCTGAAGAACAAGTTAATATTTCAGTTGTTCAACCAACTGAAGAACAAGCTTCTCAACTAACTGATTCTCAAATAAGAGAGTCAACAGTTACATCTGTTGATCCAAATCTTCTCTCTCTTCAACAGCTTCAACAGGAAGCCTTACCAGAACATGATTAAGAAATGATGACACTTGAAACAGATACAACTGACAGGGCACTGATCATCTTCGATCAACAAGACAGAGAACATGAACCAGAAATTTCTGATGCTATGTCTCCTGGCATCTCGATAGCGAATGAATCCTTGATCATAGAAATTCAGGAGATCCAGGCAAATCTCGCTGGTATAGTGTCTTCCTTGTCAGATATCAAGTCAATCCAATTCTTGCACACTATGAGATTTGATTCGATGAAGGACAACACCATGGGAACATTGAACCAAATCCAAAAGGACGTGTCTTCTTTTTTCCTTCAAATAGAAGAATTTCAAAAAGACAGAGTGTCAACTGAAGCTCATTTCCAGACTCAAGCTTTGGTTACAAGACGTCTTGACAATCTGGAAAACACTATGTCTAAAAGAATGGATTTACTGCAAGACATACTGTTAAATGCGGTGTCAAATCTCAACACAGATGTGCAGACTTTATCGTGAAAAGTTGACGGGTTTGACAAAAAGGGGGAAGAACAAGAACTAGGAAGAAAGGATCAGCCAGAAAATTCTTCAAAGACATCTTCAAAGACCATTAAAGAAAAATAGAAGATTATTTTATTTATTTAGATTTTTGAAAATTATTTCATTCTTTTATTCTATGTACGAATCTGTACATTGAAAAGATTATTTTATCTACAAAGAATTCGAAGATTATTTTGGTAAGTTCAGTTGATCAGTTCATATATTCCAAGTTTTGTCAAACACCAAAAAGGAAGAAATTGTTGGAAACTGAATTTCGGTTGTTTTACAAACTAAGTGCTTAAATCATTTAAATTAACTGATAAAAAAGTTTGAGAGTAACTGGACAAATACTCAACTGGTAGTTTCCTTTGACTGAAGTTTAAGCGCATATTAATAAAGGCATCTGAAACCAACTGAACTGAACCTATGCAGTCAACTGACTAATAAGTTGAAAACTGATCAGTTGCTACATTCAGTTGTGAGCTTATCAGCCATTGCTTATCAGCTGATCTTTCAGCTGTACACGTCATCAGTTAACGAAAAAGACATTCAACCGACAAATAGTACAAAAGCAGACTGCAAATATTAGTGGAAACGCCGCAATTCAGCTGCAGTGTACGAATGTCAGAAAAAGATTGACGTGGGAAACAACGGATATAAAGATTCAAATTATATTGATTATGACCGTTGAAGAAGAAACCTTTAAATAGCAGAGAAGAGCAGTTGAAAAACAACGATTTACCATCTATCTTTATTCATGTTACTCTGCTGAAACTCTCGCTCATATTCAAAAAATTAAAAGCTCACTTTTATCAGATATATTTGTAGCATTCTAGGCTATTTTTCGAGCTTACAAGCACAAATCATCTTTTTGAAAATTCGATTTTAAAAGAGATCAGTTGTGCTAAGTCCAGTTGACTACTGTGAAATAGATTGTAAAATAAGAGTTTCAGTTTTGACATTGTTATGTCCAAACTGAAGTGGGTCTGAACAGGTTTTTGTACTGATCAAAGTCTTTTAGTGGATTTACTATCCTTGTGATAGAAGGGTGACGTAGGAGTGATTGAAATCTCCGAACATCCATAAAATCTCGTGTATTCTCTTATCAGTTTTCATTCTATCTATCAGTCAGTTTATTTCCGCACTTTATTGTTAACTGATTGATATCGACTGACAAGATTCCGAATTTCAATTTGTCACTAAATTGACTCAACATTCGAAAATATTGTGAAAATCGAGAGTGTTTATTCAACTCCCTCTTCTAAACACCCCTTCACCAGTTAATCGATCCTATCACTCTCCCTTTTTGATGATCACAAAACTTGGATAAACAAACGATTCAACTAACATATTTCTTCCCCTTTTTGTGTGAATCAAAAAATCATATTTTCAAAAACATTTTAAGTACAAAATTTTCTCCCCTTCAATATTTAAAAATAATCTCTCCATTAAAATTATAATTAGTTCTCCTCCTATATTTCTGAAATTTTGAAAATTATGAAAGAAGATGGATAACTAACTAATTTTCTCAATTGCTCATTTTCTGCCACAACACATATGCTCTGCCTTTAACGAATAAACTGATTTTCTCGAGCATAAATAGGCTGCAAATTTTATACCACTGTAAACCTCTATGAGTCTAGTTTTCAACGCAAAAAATGATTTGTCATTTGGACATTCGAGCAAGGAGATATGTCATTTTTCCCACAGTCGCTTGAAGCTGCACGAAAATTCAGTTTTGCATATATATGTTTAAAAAATCTGAAATTTTCGAATTTTAAACATCAAAATCAGTTTCAATGTTCTTTCAAGAACAACCTGCTTCGATACCAATTGAAAGGATCAGTTTGGGGGAAATCGTTGAGCTACAATAGCTCGGTTCTTGAAATATTGAACATCGATGAATTAAATCGATTTTGGTTTTCAAATCAAGCAGAAGACACTCGAAATAATTTTTCGTAAAAACCAATTATATATTTTGTAATGCATTTAAAATATTGCAAGTTGAATGAGAAAAAATATTTTAGTTGAAGCATTTTATCAAACACTTGGTATGCAATATTTTGGTATTTGAAGAATACATAAAATGCTTCAACAATGCTTCTTTAAAAACAATGGAAATGAACAGTAATGCAATACAAAAATAGACAAGAATTTGTTTATGGATGTTTGGAGACTTCAAATGCTCATACGTCACCCCTTCTTCCAATTGGGAATGATTCACTAGAAGACTTTGATTTATACAAAAACTTGTACAAACTCATTTCAACTTAGGACTTATCTCTTGCCTAATTGAAACTCCTAGCACTCAAGATTGTATGCAGCACCTCACAATCAGCATATTGTTTAATGTCTTATATGCAAAGATTACATACACAAGTTTATTGTCTTTATGCAAGACTCACTCAACTAATCTTTGAAGTTCAACTCTCTTGTATATGTGTGAGTGATTGTGTGTGAGAAAATTTATCCTCTATCATGTACATCTCAAATGTATTCTCACCCAAAGGCTTGTGCTTTCAACTAGCTCATTTCTTCATGCTAACTGCCCATGCTTTGAATCCTCTTCAAAAGCTCTTGTTTGATATTCAAGATATTGTATTTATAGGTCTCAACATTGATATATACGTTAGATACAAGAATATGACCATTTGGAAAGTTTTTGTACTGTTTCTAAAATTGCAACGGTCAAATTCGTCTTGCTGGACATTTTCCCGACTGATCAACTTTGGTCAACTTTGGTCAACTCAACTGGTCGTTCAGTTCAATTGGTCAGCAGCTGGTTCAGTTGGTCAGCAGCTGGTTCAGTTGGTCAGCTGCTGATTTGGTTCAGTTCAGCTGGTTCAGTACAACTGGTTCGGTTCAGTTTCAGCTGGTCTGGTTCAGTTCAACTGGTTCGGTTCAGTTTTAGCTGGTCTAGTTCGGTTCAACTAGTTATTTTAGTTGGTCAGCAGTTGGTTCAGTTTAGTAGGTCAGCAGCTTGTTCAGTTCAGTTTTGCTAGTCAGCAGCTGGTTCAGTTCAGTTCAGCTGGTGTGCTGAAATCATCCTAGCTGATTTCAGTTTGTGCAGAACTAGTAGCTTCATCGTCATTTATCAGCATCTTAAGCTTCGATTCAGACTTTGACTTCTGAAGATGATTTGTATATCATCGTCTATCTTTCAAACTTATACTGAATCGCTTCATTTAGATAACCGCGCTAAGACATATGACCAAAATACCGCAGCTGCTCAAATCCAACTGATTGCTATCTTCGTGAGATCAGTTACGATCTGTTCGACCTAGATAACATCCGATTTTACCCAACTGACGTGAAATACGACTTGTTCGAAATTGAGTTTTCTGTGCATTCCAGTTGGCGGATTGTCATTTGAATCATCAATTCGAGAGATATCATCAAAATACCGAAACTTGCGAGAAATTCAGTTTGTGCAGAATTCAGTTTCAGATTGCTTCTTGTTTTAATAACTTTACACTTGAGTAAATATGTTAGAAACACAGTAACAAGTTTTGTTAACGTCAAAATAAAGATTGCGAACTTGAAATGTTCCAACATGATATATATAATTTTAGTCTACTTCAAAAATTTGGTTTAACTTCAAAATAATTATTGAGAGTAACTCGGTCCACTAACATCCTACAAATTAATTTTTATGTTAAGTCTTGTGTGTAAAAGATCAGACTCTACCCATGAATATGTTCCGATCAATGGTAACTTTTGAGAAATTGTTTATTTCAGTTTTATGATATTATCGGTATAATTTAATTTTTTTAAAATGGTTTCTTTTATGTATAGAATAAGTCTCTTGTGAGATACTCTCACGAATCTTTATCTGTGAGACGGTTCAACTCTACCGATATTAACAATAAAAAATAATACACTTAGCATAAAAAGTAAAACTTTTTCATGGATAACCCAAAAAAGATATATGTCTCACAAAATACGATCCGTGAGACCGTCTCACACAAATTTTTGCCTTATGTATCGTTGAGAAAAAAATCTCTATTTGTGACTTTTTTTTTGATTAATTATTCTGACTTGGTTTTACTGTCAGAAAGTTTTTTAACAATTTCTTGAAAAATATAATATTATGTATTTATAGAACATCAATATTCAACTTATAATATATATTTAGTTAAATATATTAATGATTTGTTATCTAAAAATTAATCTATACATTATAATTTGTTTGCTTTTTTATTTTTTTAACTTTGTTCACTCAAACTACGTTTCCAACAATAATATTATTAAAAGATCGTGTTTTAATATTTGTTGGTGTTCAAGTGAAATAATAAAACAGATATGAGTATCCACGACGCATCTTCATACCAGATTACTTGACAGCACTTGACTAATTTTACAAGAACAACCCCATGAAGGATCAAGAATTTGAAGTTTATAATATGGAGATCGTGACCAACAACGATGTAGCTTCACAATGAGCCATACCTCAATAAACAGGGGTATCGAGCTGACTAGTGAAGAACGTAAAACGGGAAGACTCTGTCGTGATGAAGGCGGAGGCACAAGTGGTGGAGGGGATGCTCAGAGATAGGACATTAGGTCTTGTGGATGAATTGTTCCTGGAGTGTAGAAATCAATGTATCAATGGTGGAATTGATTGTGATAGAGAGAGGAGAACATATTTTTTTACGGTTCTTTTTCCTTCTTCCCCGATTCTTGATTCTTGAAGCTTTTTTTTTATGTCTTTTTCTTTGTTAACGAGTCTTTTTAATTTAAAAGGTGGAGTTCCATGTTTTATGTTATAATTGGTCAAGGGATTGAGTTGTATTTCTTCGGCTTTTATGGTGACGTTTGAATTGTCATGTGTATAAACAATGAAAGGAAAGAATGGAATAAGGAGTTTTTGGTGGTGTGTAAACATAATGTCTCTTGTTTCTTTTGGCGTTGGTGTTTTGCCTTTTAAGGTTCTTTAATTCTGGTTTGGCAACTATGTATCCATCCTTCTTGAAAGTCATGTACTAGCATGGAAGTCTGAAAAGCTAAAACATGCACTGCATTACTTCAAGAACAACAAGGCACACAACACACCTCATCGAGTAAAATTTCAAGGAACAAGGATACAATAAAAGACACACATAGCAGGTGTTCTTCTCCAGGAATCACACACTGTAGACCCATATTGTCAAGTTCACCACAACTTCAATATTATGTAAATCTGAAAAAACTTTGCCCAGATATCAGGCAATGAGTATATAATAGGCATGGTTTAATTTTCATCTCTTTCATGGAGTAGCGTTTGGGTGAGAAGAAACAATGGATGCCTCTGAAATGTCATCTTGAGTCGGCTTTAAAACCTTGGGGAACTGAGAAAAGGATGAAATATCAGGGATTTTTGGATATTCCACATTAGGCAAAGTGGGAAAGTTGAGCTCTGGTAGGTTTGGAATATGAGGCAATTCCACCTCAGGCAACGGTGGCAATTCGAGTTGTTGTAAATCTGGGATATCAGGCAGAGGTAAATCAGGCAAGTTCAGCTCTAACATATTACGTGCACTTGCCAAGGCCATGTTCCTACTAGTGACTGCCCAAGTGATCAGTAGTAACGAGAAAACAAACAAGGGGTAGTCACGATTCGCCATATTTGAGGCTCTGTAAAAAGTTGTTTTAGCAGAAGTTTATTTTACGAGTTTTGATCGAATAATTTTTGCGGGCTTTTTATATATGATATGTGTGAAGAATAAGGAGGTTAAATGGGTGAATTTGGTAGGAAACTTAAAAATTCATGGTTGTTCAACCTCTCATTGACGGTATGATAGCATTACAGGGAAGAAAATATTTTTTTTGTTTAACAAGATTGTGTGCTACATTTGACAAAAATTATATGATACGTAAGAACTTGATCAAGTTGTTAATACAACACAAGTAGCAAAAATTATAGCTTTCTTATTTCCATTATGTCAATGATCTGAAATCATGACTAAAATGCAAAAGTAGTAACAACAAATACATATCCAAGTAGATAATTATATCAGTGAACATTAATGTTTTACTTGAACTCTGTTCAATTTCTTCCCTCATACTTACATTATCTATGATCAAAGAAACTTTCCTTCGATAACACAAATTACTAGACGAAATATGTGAAACCTAATCAGCATGATTCTGATGGCAACTTCTACTTGATGTTCTTGTGGATATACTAACGTGTATTTTTGGTACACTATAAGTCCATTTGTGGCTCTACTTTGGTCAGAAGTCTGCAGGACTTAGTTTTGTTTACCTTGTAGCTGTGTATGTAAAGTTCTTGAAGATGAGAGTTTAGGTCACATATATGGGTTCGTGACTCCAGAAAAATGCTGGTTAGAGTTAAAACTTAACCAACATATTTGACTTCTCGCATCAGAAGTTTGTGTTTCCTGTGATGATCCAGTGGTTAGGAGTAGAACCTAAACGAGGAGTCCTTAAGATGCAAGACATTCTTAAAAAACTACCCAAAGCTAATGATGTTTCTTATTCAATTTCAGATGGATGTTTTAGTGCCCGATTCGTAGTGGATTCTAGTGGATGCATATAGCTCGTGCTAGAGTAGATGCCTTGTAAACCAACTGTTGGCTAGAGAATTTATTGACTTGGTTGTAATAAACAATTGTTTGTTATTTCTATATCTGTATGCACATGTGATCAATATAGATAAAGACCTCGATTGTACTTTAATACACATGAATCGTACTTCGATGTTGAAACTCATTTGTAAACACTGTATAATCTATATTCGTTCCTAGTCTATTCAGCCGCCTAAAACATGGATAAAGGTCGCTTGATCTCAAGGCTAACATATGTGATGTTGTGTACCGTGTTTCTTGGTAAGGGCATAGAGATGTCCAAAAACACAGATGGGTAGTCATATGATGATTGTACCGAACTGCCCTCTCTAAGAGTTTCCAAGTTGTTATCATTCATCGAGAGGATAAGTATGTGGTTATTATTGTACACCATTAGTCCTTACGACCAGGGACAACACTGAGGCTTTATATTATAGGGTTGTACTTTGACTCGTTTACCGACTCCAGGATGATTATCAGGTGGCGAGATTGGGTACAGTTGCGACACATATAGGAGCTAGTGCATTGTAGTCGAGAATTCACTGCTCACCTACGAGTGTGGATATCCTGTGTGATCTAATGAAATAATAGTGCATAGAATCTCTGGCCAGAGCATGAGATGTACATTAGGGAAGGAGTTCTCCAATTGTACATACGATGCCAATATTTATTCTCAAAGATGTGTCACATAGTTATCAAATTCTTATGCAACCCTTGATGAACCAATGGTTGCAGATTTGATCGGGATATATGAGATGAAGGGACCGTAATGTACGTTAATTATAACCGACTAGTTCTTGCAGGCACTATTAGTGATACCTAGGGAATCATGGGGCGATGCTACTAGACGCTCTTACCATGATTTGATGGGTTTAATCAGAAATATGATTTCTGACATTCTCATGATCAATCGTTGGTACATAGAATGAGACAAATTAGGGTAAGCTCGTATAAAAGATTATGTCCTGAATCACAAAGAGTTGTGAACTCACGGCTGACAGTATCCCTGAACCATTGAGTGTCACACAAGTACTAGAATATTTTGTCTCGTTGAGATAATAAATTCAATGAGTTGAATTTATATAAAATATTGAGAAATAAATCAAGGAGTTGAATTTATGACTATTAAATTTTGGAGGTGATAAATTCAAGGTGTTGAATTTATAATTTAAATATTAAATTCAAAATTTGAATTTATAAAGAATTTAAATTAAATGTAATGGGTGTATGTGTGAGAACCAGGATTTTTTGAAGCAAAGCACCTAAAAAAAGCTCGAAAAGTAGCTCAAAAAGAAGCCGAGGCAATGCAAAATCTTGAGAATTGAGGGTACGTCACTCGGAAGAGGAAACCCTTAGCTCACAAGCTAAAACCCTCATTTGAATATTCTTTGCCTTGGCCTTTCTTTTCTTTTCTCTCGATTCTTCCTTCTCTTATTTGATAAGTTGTGTGTATGTATATGTATTTTTATATATTGTGTATTTGGTTACTAAAATAGTAACTCAAGCCAATTTATCCCGGTCTGTATTTATTTTGCTCTCGTATGTTATTTAAACTCTATATGTATTTTATATCGTTAAATTCTCCGATATTCTAAAATACATATTTTTAACACACTTCTTGAATTTATTTGGCATAATGAATTATTTTAATTTACAACTCAATAATTATTCTAATTATGCCAAAATTACCGGATAATTAATTACAGGGCCTTACACTTCTCCACACCTTAAAACAAATTTCGTCCTCGAAATTTCTGTTTATACACATACATCTTACACACGATACAAAACCTACAATACATTACTAATAATCAAACAGATATGGATAAGATGCTCTCATCTTCTCTTCTGTTTCCCATGTTGATTCTTCTACCCCATGCCACGACCACTGAACACGTACAAGTGGTATAACTATTGCGTAAAACTTTATCTTTATGATCCAAGATACAAACAGGATACTCAGTATACGATAAAGATGGATCAAGTTCAACCTCATCAGGCTTAATCACATGAGACGGATCGGGCTCATACTTACGCAACATAGAAACATGGAAAACATCGTGGATGCCAGACAAAGACCGAGGCAAATCCAAACGATAAGCGCAAGTCCCAATACTCTCAACAATCTCGTAGGGACCTACGAAACGAGGTGACAACTTACCTCTCATACCAAAGCGAACAACACCTCTAAACGGAGAGATTCTCAGAAACACAAAATCTCCAACTTGAAATTCTAGAAGTCGACGACGTCTGTTAGCATAACTAGCTTGCCGATCTTGAGCAGCTTTCATTCTCTGACGAATCAACTGGACTTTATCATGCATTTCCTAAACAATGTCAGGTCCAGTCAACTGCTTCTCACCAAATTCATCCCAACAAAGAGGTGATCGACATCGTCTGCCGTACAAAGCTTCAAAAGGAGCTATACCAATAGTCACCTTGAAACTGTTGTTATATGAAAATTCTACCAGTGGTAAAGCTTCCTGCCAACTGTCTTTAAAATCCATGACTACAGCTCGAAGTAGATCCTCGAGTGTCTGGATTGTACGCTCTGTCTGACCATCTGTCTGAGGATGGTACGCAGTACTCATCGCAAGTCGTGTACCCATTTCTTTTTGGAAACTAGTCCAAAACTTTGATGTGAATCTAGGGTCACGATCTGAGACTATTGCAACTGGAACTCCATGAAGTCTCACAACATTTTCAATATACAGACGAGCTATCTTCTTGTACGAATACAGTCCTCTCATACGGAATAAAGTGTGCCGATTTAGATAATCTGTCGACAATCACCCAAATGGCATCGAAATGACGAGAAGTACATGGCAAATGCGTGACAAAATCCATAGCCACGTGCTCCCAGTTCCACTGAGGAACCTCAAGGCTATGCAGTAATCCTCCCGGTCTCATTCGTTCCGCTTTGACTTGCTGACAGATCATACAACGAGACTCAAACTCAGCCACATCCTTTTTCATATTCTTCCACCAAAATTGAGGCCGTAGAATATGATACATTTTCCTGCCTCCTGGGTGGATAATATATCGAGTACAATGAGCTTCTTTAAGGATGGCTGTACGCAATTCAGGAGTATCGGGGACAACCTATCTACCATTCAACCGAAGAGAATTATCTGAGTGAATTGAGAAACCAGATTGGTGTCCTTGAGATACTAACTCATAAGATTTCAGAATTCGATCATCAG
Source organism: Primulina tabacum (assembly GCF_025594145.1). Classification (NCBI taxonomy): domain Eukaryota; kingdom Viridiplantae; phylum Streptophyta; class Magnoliopsida; order Lamiales; family Gesneriaceae; genus Primulina; species Primulina tabacum. The sequence goes on from NC_134550.1 coordinate 18,555,586, forward strand.
TTTTCTGAGCTGACTTTACAATCTGAATCAACTCTGGCTCAACAGAAATCTGAGATACACAAACAGCATTACCTTGGATTTTAAAATCCAACCCAGAAGTGCAAATATCCTCTTGTAACTTAGAAACATGAATCGAGGATAAATTAATATCAACAACCTTACGACTCAAAGCATCGGCAATGACATTCACTTTTCCCGATTGATACTGGATCTTACAATCATAATCTTTCAAAAGATCCATCCAACGTCTCTGTCTCATATTCAGATCTGACTGAGAGAACAGATACATCAAGCTTTTGTGATCAGAATAGATTACAAATTGCTCCCCAAACAAATAATGTCTCCAAATCTTGAGAGCAAAAACGATAGCAGCCAATTCCAAGTCATGAACATGATACTTAGACTCATGCGGTTTCAACTGACGAGAACCATGGGCCACAACTCTGCCATGCTGCATCAGAACACAACCTAATCCTCTATTTGATGCGTCGGTACAAACAACGAATCCTCCAGAACCACTTGGAATGGTAAGAATTGGTGCAGAAGTCAATCTCTTCTTCAACTCGACAAAACTTGACTCACATTCATCAGACCAAATGAATCTATGATTTTTCTGAGTCAGTTGAGTGATAGGTCTAGCAATCTTTGAGAAATTTTCAATAAATCTCCGGTAATAACCAGCTAAACCCATGAAACTACGAATATCTGGTACATTGGTCGGTCGTGCCCAGTTCAGAACTGCTTCCACTTTACTTGGATCGACAGAAATACCATGTTGAGATATGACATGACCAAGAAACACAACTCTATCTAACCAAAACTCACACTTGGATAGCTTGGCGTACAACTGCTTCTTTTGAAGAATTCGAAGAACTATCCTCAAGTGTTTGGCATGCTCTTCCTCGGACTTGGAATAAACAATAATATCATCGATGAATACAATCACAAAACGATCGAGATATTTACGAAATACTAGATTCATCAAGTCCATAAACACAGCAGGAGCATTGGTCAAACCAAAAGGCATAACAAAAAATTCAAAGTGTCCGTATCTCGTGCGAAAAGCTGTTTTCGGCACATCTTCTTGTCTAACTCTCACTTGATGGTACCCAGAACGAAGATCAATCTTAGAATACACCGAAGTACCTTGCAACTGATCAAATAAGTCATCAATCCTAGGGAGTGAATATTTATTCTTGACAGTAAACTTATTCAATTGCCGATAATCAATACACATCCGCATCGTACCATCTTTCTTCTTGACAAATAGAATCGGAGCACCCCACGGTGAAGAACTCGGACGAATATAACTTTACTCAACAAATCCCGTAATTGTTCTTTCAGTTCATTTAGCTCAACAAGAGCTAAACGATATGGTGCTCGAGATATGGTTTCAGTTCCTGGCATTAATTCGATACTGAACTCAACTTCTCGTTCTGGTGGAAAACCAAGAATCTCTTCTGGAAACACATCAGGAAGCTCACAGACTATAGGAATATCAGGAAATCCGTTGCTCATCCTGCGATAGATCAACAGCATAAACTAGAAAACCTTCATGACCAAAATCTAACAATCGATTCATCTCAATGGCAGAAACTACATGAATCTTGGCTTGAGAACCACTGTCATAGAAATTCCATTTAGGAGAAAAGCTAGGCCTGAAACGAACTATTCCTCGATAACAATCAACAGTGGCACGATTTGCAGTCAAAACATCCATACCAACGATGCAATCAAAGTCATGCATAGGTAGAACTATGAGATTCAGATATAGAACATTTTCATCGTGAAACAAAACCGCATTGAACACCACATTATCAGTGATAATCATTTTGCCCATCGGAGTAGCAACAGATAGATTGGAATTCATACTAATGGTGCGAAGATCATGCGAAACAACGAATGAATGAGAAATAAAGGAATGAGATGCTCCAGTATCAAATAACACTCGTGCTATAAAACCACATAGAGTACAGTTACCAGTAATGACAGTACCTGGAGCTGCCTGAGCCTCATCCTCAGTCAAAGCAAATACATGAACAGATGACTGATTCTGTTGACCACCTTGCCCTCTGCTCTGATGCGAAGGGCGACTAGGCTGATGGGAAGACTGGGACGCTGCTGGAATTCTATTACTTTGAGCTCCACTACCTGCCTGGGTTGATTTCCCCGTCTTACTAGGACAGACCCTAGCAAAATGACCCGGCCGACCACAATTATTACAAACACCTTGAACTCCAACACACTGATTACTGGAATGCTTGCCTCCACAGTGATCACGATAAGGTCCACTGTAACGATATCCACCACGGTTCCCTGAACTCGAAGAACTAGAACCAGGCTTCTTAAATTGCTTCCCACGTGGACGAAGAGATGCAGAACCAGATGAACTGAATTGTTGTCTCCCCGACTGATGATGTTGGGTAGAAACTCGATTGCCACTCCTCTTAAGACTAGCTTCAGCCCTTTTTGCTATTTCCACTGCTTCAAGATAATTCAGTGGCTTAGCGGTAGAAACAAAAGGGTGCAGATGATCGTTCAATCCTTCAAGAAACTTTCAACAACTGCAACCTGACTTGCAGCAACATAAGGAGCATATCTCAGCATAGCATAAAAAGAATCTGCATACTCCGCAACTGACATATCGCTTTGTTTCAGGTTATGAAACTCAGAAGCCTTAGAACTGTAGAATGATGGAGGACAATAACTCTCCTTAAACTTCAGCTTGAATATATCCCACGATGAAACAATCCTCTGAGCATCTAAAGTCATCAATGTAGTAGACCACCACATTTTAGCACGATCTTTCAACTGATGCATAGCTAATCTCAATCGACACTCTGGAGGATACTCAATCAAATCAAACAATTCCTCAATCTCAGAAATCCATAACTCAGCTTTCTCGGAGCTCTGAACCACTGAATTGAGGAGGATGAATAGAATGGAAACGTGCAACTAACTCATCCATCCTAAGCTGCTCTAGATGATCAGCAGCTTGCTCAACAAAAGTATCATCAACAACACAGACACGAGGTCTACCACGTCCATGACCTCGACCTCGAGTTAAAGAATTTCATCAACAGAAATTTCTCCACCTCCCTCCATTCTATACGATAAAACATAAAAAACATTAGAATGGAAGTAAAAAAATCTTATAATCACGTAAGCATGTTGTCAATTAGCATACACAGGCGCAACAATCATTTTAGTGCCAAGACTCGAGTGTACTAGACTCTAGTTCGAGCGTATCCCGATTTACGCTCTGATACCAAGATGTGAGGCCCATTTACTCTAATGACAATTAATGATAAAACAATAATGATTTGATTTAAAATTACAGCGGAAAAAGGTTTAAAATAATTTAAAACGGACCTCAGGACCTAGAAAAATTTCGGCATGACCTTCCCGTAAGTAGGACATCCCGAAAACTGAAGCAGCATTTTATATCAAAATATACTCCAACTAGAGTCATTAAAACAAAACCAAAGTCAACAACCTATAGCCGCACTGGCCAGGACTAAAGAGAATTTAAAACTTTCCAAATACTCGCCAGATCATACGAACCACAGAATCGACTCAGAACATCATTCAAACAACCAAATAACACTACAAATACACGGGGCATCTCCCCGGCTGATAAAATACAATACAAGTCCGAAACAAACTCAAGACATACATATAGACTAACTGGGAGACTCCACTGAAAAGAACCAAGCAATCCAACCTCAATCCCGAGCTCCACAGGCGGAACCTCGGCCTGATGCTGCAAAATGGCTCGGGAGATCTACCATGGTGCCCAATAGCAACCACAGCAGCCCCCCCCCCAGTAAACAACTGAGGTTATGATTCTGGTATGAAACAGTTCAACAATAACAACAATAACATAAATCATGCATAATCATATAATAAAATGTAATATGCAATGCATGAAAGGCTCAACGAATAACCGAGACAACAGAAGCCAACAAACGGCACGATAACAACTGGAATAATGCTCGAGCAACAACACAGGGGAGCTACATCGTCATGCAGCTAAACCGCCCTGCCAAGTATGCGAGGTATGCCAAGCTGTGCTGAATAACACCCCTGACTCGGCCTCCATACAGCTGATACGATATAACAGGATGGCACAACCAAAACGAACTAGATGACACAATCCCAGTGCTCACCTCAAAAGGCTGCACTAACCACAGGATTGTTCAATCACATCTACGGTCTCATGTGTATAGGCCTATCAGCCACACAATGATCTCGAGATAAACAACAGTGCCAGATAACAACGGATATTAACAATGGGCTAACAAGAATGATAGGGCTCAACATGAATGTTATAACAGTATGCCCGATTCTAAATGCCAATAATATGTCACAATAATAAACATAGATTACAACGAAGGCATTTAAAAATTTACAATAGCTAACAAGTCATACACACGATTCAATGTAACACAGAATGTCAATTAAACATAATTTATGTTTTACCGTCGTATGTTACTGAGCTGTAACATACCTATACCAACTTGAAACTCCAATATCAACTTCTCTTCAAGACTCTCGGCATAAACAAAACCACAACAAGCCGATGATGAAAACTACAGTCCACATCAATGTCCGATTTGAAACAAAAGAGCATAAAATTCATATCTTGCTCAAAATTAACTCAAATCAATATCCGCCAATTGGAAATGAAAGATAACTCAATTATCTAAGTTTCTCCAATTGAAACCATCTTCAGAATCTCTGTATATTATTCTCAGAATTTCCAGGAACACACTGCTACTTACGAATTCGAGGACAGAATCACACACAATGAGCAGTTCCAGAAAAACAAGCATAACTTGCTCAATTCTTAATGGAATTTAACGAATCTTATATCATTACGAAGACAACACATAGCTCTACAACTTTATTTTTAACCAAAAACCCAGAATCCGAGTGCATATATGCCATAAACCCGAATTACAGTAGGTGTTGTACACAGCTCCAACACAAAATTCCATTTTGACACGTTTTGGTAGAAAAATCATATCAAATCCGTTTCTTATAAAAATTTGATGATTCAAGTGGCTATAAACAGAAAACTTAAACCACTACAAAGTTTATTTAGGTCATTTCTACAAATTCAAACTACAAGAGTCGCAGCAACCCAAAAACTCTCACCCAAAACTGGAAGAATTCTCGCAGAAACAGAGCACCGGAACAGCAGCTTCGATCTACCCAAATCCTTGCTCAAACTTCGCGATTTCTGACTTGAATCAAAGCCTAGGATGTTAGGAAGACACCCCTTTAGACCGATTGAGATTTGGACGCCGGACGGAGGAGTTATCGCGATTTTCCCGCAGCCGCTACACAAGTGACGGGAATAGAGTTGGGGAAAGCTTCTTTCTTCTTTCTTTTCTTTTCTCTCGATTCTTCCTTCTCTTATTTGATAAGTTGTGTCTATGTATATGTATTTTTATATATTGTGTATTTGGTTACTAAAATAATAACTCAAGCCCATTTATCCCGGTCTGTATTTATTTTGCTCTCGTATGTTATTTAAACTCTATATGTATTTTATATCGTTAAATTCTCCGATATTCTAAAATACATATTTTTAACACAATTCTTGAATTTATTTGGCATAATTAATTATTTTAATTTATAACTCAATAATTATTCTAATTATGCAAAAATTACCGGATAATTAATTACAGAGCCTTACATTAAAGACATAATGAACAGGAACGAACGTGAGGAGGAGCATCACGAAGATCTAAGGGTCGAAGACCCAAGGCGCATACCCATGCTTGAGTATGCGCAACCATCACTTGATGGAGCACGTCCAAGCATAGTGCGACCAACTGTCAGGGCAAATCAGTTTGAGATCAAGCCATCCATAATTCAAATGATCCAGAATACTGTCCAATTCGGGGGGAATGCGCTGGATGATCCGAACACTCACATCGCCGACTTCTTAGAAATTTGCGATACTTTAAAATTTAATAGAGTTTCAGATGATGCTGTTAGGCTACGTTTATTTCCGTTCTCTTTGCTTGATAAAGCTATATCTTGGTTGAATTGTTTGCCTGTAGGGTCAATCACAACTTGGGAAGACATGGCTAAGGCATTCCTCTTGAAATACTTTCCTCCATCGAAAACCATGAAGCTATGAGCGGACATAACCACCTTCTCTCAATTTGAGCAGGAGTCACTCTATGAGGCGTGGGAACGCTACAAAGATTTATTGCGAAGATGCCCACACCATGAGTTACCTCTTGGGTTAGTTGTCCAAACTTTTTACTATGGGTTAATTTCCTCTAACCGTACCATGATAGATGCTGCGGCTTGTGGAAATTTGTTGAGGAAAACGGCCGAGGAAGGATACGAGTTACTGGAGGAGATGGCTGCTAGCACTTATCACCCTCAATCTGAGAGGAACACTCAGCGAAGGAATGCAGGAGTACACCAGGTAACTCAGTTTACAGGTGTCACTGCACAATTAGAAGCACTTAACAGGAAAATAGACAGCATGAACGTAAACGGGACAGCGATGCGCCTACAAGAGATATTTTGTGAAAAATGCGGAGGAGAACACTATTTTAAGGACTGTCAAGATAGTGGTCCTTTCTATGTGAATGAGGAGGCACCAGTGAATCAAGTGGGGATTCAAAACCGTCCGAGGAATGATCCTTTTTCAAATACATACAATCCTGGATGGTGAGAACACCCCAACTTCTCATGGGGCGGTCAAGGCAGTTAGACTCGACCACAAGGAGGACAGCAGTACAGTAAGCAACCGATGTATCGACATGAGCCTCGAGAAGAAAAGTCCAATTTGGAGCAGATGATGTCTAAGTTCATTTTAGCCACCGAGACTCGACTACAAAACCAGGATGCATTGATAAAGGGGCTAGAGAATCAGATTGGGCAGTTAGCGAATGATGATAGCAAGTAGAGAGTCAGGCACCTTGCCAAGCAACACTGAGACTAACCCGAAAGAGCAAGTGAAAGCCATAGCATTGAGGAATGGAAAAGTGCTTGAACAAGAGGAAAGAAAAAAGAAGATCAAGGAAAAGAAGTGGTTGGTACGCACACAGGTAAGTTTTCTAACTCTACACCAGCACCCACTGCACAATCCAAAATTGTTATACTTCCTCTTTTTCCTGCAGCATTGAAAAAAGCAAAACTTGATGCGCAATTCGGTAAGTTTCTTGAGGTATTTAAAAAATTGCACATCAATATTCCTTTTGTTGATACCTTGATGCAAATGCCGAGTTATGCGAAATTTCTGAAAGACATCTTAGCTAATAACAGGAAGTTGGAGGATCACATGACAGTAAAATTGACTGAGAATTGCTCTGCATTGGTACAAAACCAGATCCCACCAAAGCTAAAAGATTCAGGTAGTTTTTCTATCCCTTGCATGATTGGTGATGTTGTTTTTCCTAAAGCTTTATGTGATCTTGGTGCGAGCATTAATCTTATGCCTTTATCTGTATTCAGGAAACTTGGATTGGGCGAGCCTAAACCGACAAAGATGTCCTTGCAACTAGCTGACGGATCCGTCAAACATCCACGAGGAGTCAAAGAAGATGTGTTGGTGAAAGTGGGAAAGTTTACATTTCCTACAGATTTTGTCGTGCTTGACATGGAAGAGGATAGGGAGATGCCTTTGATTTTAGGGAGACCGTTCCTTGCAACTAGCAAGGCCGTGATTGAAGTGCAAGAAGAGAAGTTGAGATTCAGAGTGAGAAAGGAAGAAATCACTTTTAATGTTTTTAACGCTCTTAAGCACACACTGCACACTAATGATTATTTTATGGTTGATTCATCGGATTCACTTGTGTGTCAATTTGTGCAGGATGCTATGAAGGACCCATTGGAAGCCACGCTCACCACTGAATTGAAGGAGGATGAACTTGATGAAGAAAAATCTGCAAGAGTTGCGTACTGTAATGCCAACCATCAATGGAAGCCAAAAAGGATGAAATTGGAGGACATGGGGGATCGAAGAGATTTGACCCCTCAGAAGTCAAGCATTGAGGAACCGCCAACACGTGAGCTAAAACCACGGCCTCCACACCTGAAGTACGTGTACTTAGAGCGTACAAAGCTAGCACATGACAAGCGCATCACGTCGAGAGAATTTAAAGAAGGCGAAGCGGTGCTCCTGCACAACTCCAAGTTGCGCTTATTTCCTTGCAAGCGCAAGTCAAGATGGACGGGCCCTTACAAGATCACCAAAGTATTCCCCTCGGGAGTATTAACTTTGCGAGATGGAAAAAATGAGCCGTTAACAGTCCATGCTCAACGACTAAAGCATTATTTGGGTGGTGCAGTGGAGCCACAAATTGGAGTCACTCGATTCCAAAATAGTCAGAGCTGAGAGGAACCGACAGTCAAGCTCTCGACTATAAATTGAGAACTACCCCTCTCTCCCTTATCTTGCATTTAATTAGATTTTATTATTTTCTTTTTTTTTTAGAATTAGTCATTCTTCTTATTTTAATGTTAATTTTAGGCATCATCCCCCCGGAGGAGCACAAGGAGGAGGATCAGTGAGAGGGGAGTAACTTCTATCCCTTCTTTTATTTATTGCATTTCGTTTCGTTCATTTTATTTATTTCTGTTTCTATTCCATGCTTAGGGTATATTGTATCCATTTTGTTGTGCCCTATCTGTCTCTTTTTTCTATCGTCTGTTGCATTGATGACACTGCTCGACTTTAGTATTGGGGGTGGATGGGTGTTGTTTCGTGTGTTCCTTGTTGGTACTTTGTTAGTTTCATTCGTTGGCATTTAGTTTGAGTCATTCTGCATTGGTCTGTGTGTCAGCCGACAGTTTTCGAGATAGTACACACTAGCCAAGGATGATTAAGAAGTGATGCATGTCCTGTCTGTTGTGTACTCGCATTTCTTTAGCACATACTGTGGTAGAGACATGAAGTTTTATTTAAAGTATTGAACTTTCTTTGCACGAATGTTAGAACTAGAAGCATGCATGATAAGATGGTGAAAATTTAAAACTAAAGTGGGGAACAAATATGTTTGAAGGTGTTAATTGAGCTTGACTTTATTCTCTTGAATCGAGGTATCTATCAGCAGCGTTAAAAAAAAGAGAAAGTTGGAGATGTAAGGTGTGGGGGAGCCGAATAAAAGAATGAAATCCTATTCCTGGCTAAAGTTGGAGATGTAAGGTGTTGAGGAGCCGAATAAAGGAATGATATCCTATTCCTGGCTAAAAATGGAAAACACATGGATTTGAATCTGAAATAAAAAGTTCTAATATAGTCCTTTCATTACTGTATTCTTATTCAGAAAAAAAAGAGAAAAATAGTTGCTGATGGATACTGAGTGCAGAAGAATAGAGGAGAGTAAGATTTCCACTAACAGGTTGATTTAAATCTCTGACAATGGTTGAAAATGGATCCCTCTATCATTTGTGATGCTAGGACTAACAACACACACACGTTCAGGCTTTATTTGAAACGATGTCTAGACCAAGGGAAGAGCGAAGAATTATGCTCTTACATTGATCGACAAGGGAATAGGTTGAGTTTCATTGAGGCTAGTTGATGACTATGAATTCACTGTCGAGCTACTTTGTGTCATGTTCCATTTTTTTTGTCACCTGTTTTGCTCGAGGGCGAGCAAAAGGTTAGTATTGGGGGGTTGATATAGGTGGATTTTACTTGTTTTTCATGTCATGTTTTGTCTCATTGTGTTGCATTTATCATTTACATTGCATGCATTTTGTCACATTTTAGTTTATATTAGGTTTTATTATTAATCATGTGTCTCGGTGTGCAAATGCAGGAGATTCGTGCAAAAATGAAGAAAAAAGATTTATTTTACGAAGGACTTCTGCCCGGGCGCGGGAGAGCTGTGGAAAAATTCATTTTTTGCGAAAGTCATCCGCCCGAGCGGAAACTTATGCCCGCTCGGGCGCGTTAAAGAAAAATAAAAATACAAGATCTGCGAAAGTCATCCGCCCGGGCGGATCCGGCCGGGCGGAAACTTATGTCCGCCCGGGCGCGCTCGTTATTTTTGGAAAGATTTGTGGACGATTTCTTCCCTTGATTCTGAATGGGGAGGATATGGAAGGTAGATGGGACGAAAATTGGAGATTATTCAGACTTCATTGGAAAGTCGCCACGAAGCTTGGAGAGGAATTCGCGCTTGGAGTTGAAGATTCGAAGATTTCCGGGCGTTGTTCCTCGCAATTTTCATCAAATCTAGTATTTCTAACTTAGTTTTTATCTTTTAAACGTTATTGTGTTTATTTTTATTATGAATTCTAGTAGCTAACTTTACATATTTGTTGGGATTTAAGGGGATCCTACCTCGAACTTTGATTTAAAATAATTCACATATCGATTTCTGATTTATTTTTGATTATACTATTGTTTTATCGTGTTGTAAAAGCGTAGCTAACTTTAATAACAATTTTATATTGCGAGTGAGTTCGAGAGAATAACTTGTGATAGGAACGAGTAGTATAATCCGTGGATCTACAATTTACATAGATATATGAAATTGGATACGCGCATATAGTTATAGTCCTAAGGGTAAAAAATTAGGGGATTTCATAGATCTACATGCAATTCGCTCTTGATAAATAATTAAAAACATTTAATTACTTTATTGAGTAGAATTAGTTTGGCATAGCTAGAGAGAGTGTGCTCAATTGAATAGGAAATCCTGTCGGAAGCATACAGTCACGATCGACCGAATTAATTAATTAACGAGGGGTAGGTGAACCGATATTCCCAAAGAATTCATTTCTTATTGAATTTTTAATCAATCATTTTAGATATTATATTCCATTAATCAATTCTTGAATAATTTTATTTGCATGTTTATTTGATCATAGTAGTAATAATCAATCAACCAATTTTCGTTGCTAAAGATTTAATAACTGAAAATAATAATTGTCAAACACAGTCTCCAGTGGAATGATACTCGTACTCACGTACATTATATTATTACTTGACATCGTGCACTTGCGATTAATTTTTGAGCATACAAAATCATATTTTTATTAAGAATTCCACAGTGCAAGTTTTGCTCGATCAAGTACGGCAAGTGGGTTTTTGATATGTATATTCGTTTGTATTTTTAAATCTTGAATATATAAGTTATGACATGCATGAATATGTGTCCTCATTTTCAAAAATAGCATGATGTCCGTCTTTTAAAATTTCGATCGATTATGTGTTTTTTTCTATGTTTCGAAATTCTTTGGTTCGGCTGAATCCGTCTGAAACTCTGATATCTGAAAACTCTGATACGTTCTGTCTGGTAAACTCTGAATTCTGTGTTGCACTTTTACGATTCGAATTTGAAATGGGACGAGAATTGTAATTCTGTCTGGCCCCCATTGGTGGGTATAAAATCATGTTCTGTTCTGGCCCCCATTGGTGGGTATAAAATCATGCTCTATATGGCCCCCATCGGTGGGTATAAAACCGTGTTCTGACCTCACCCCTTAGATGACTAACATATTGGGGACAATTTGACTATGGAAATGAGATGAGTAACAGTGTTGTATCTGTTTTTGAAATGATCTGATTTGTTTCTGAATTGCTCTGAATTATCTGGTAACTTCTGTCTCATATTCGATTTGTTTCTGTAAGTGAAGGACAATGAGTTTTGAAAGTATGTTAAAAAGGGGTTTTAAGAAAACTAAGTTCTATATGTATCTTTAGGAAATCGATCGAGCCCCACTTGCTGAGTGTTTCCCAAAACACTCACCCCTTACAAATTTCAGATAAAAATGAAGAACAACTTAATGAGGAGGAGTAGGAAGCGTTCTGGGGATGGTGATCAAAAGACGAGATCAAGAATAGAGATTTTTATTCTTTTTCTTTGTTTATTTTCCGCATTTGCAACTCTGATGTATTTTATTCTATTGTCAATGTAAAGACAATGTTTTATTTATGAAAAAGACTGATTTTTGGGATTTCGATACGAGGCTTAATTGTTTTCCAGAAATTGTTAAACAATACCGGATGTCACCTACGCTTCGGACACGGGGCGTGACATGTAAGTGGTATCAAAGCCGCCAGGTTCATAATCCCGGTGGGATTTTGCTAGACAAGTCAAATTTGGCAAAAGTCTAATGCATTCCTATCTGAAGTAAACTCACCCATCGGATTCATTCACATCTTATGTCATCATCATTTCGTTCGAAATTCAAAATCTATTTCCTTCAATCGTTCTGCAAACTCTTAGTATCGAAAATCCCACGACAACATTGTTTGTGCCTTTCTATCCTTTATTCGATTATGAAATTTTACCTCAACGGATGCCTTCGTGCTCGTGTTCAATCCGTCCTTCGCAAGCGTCAACATACCATTTAAAACCAAACATGAGAGATTGAAACCCTAAAGGATCAACTCGCTATAGAAAAACAAGAGAACAAGAACTCGTAAAGATTAAGAACCTACTTCAAATTGATATACAACGTCTCACCTATCGCCTTGATAGATCAAAGAGCCAGCTCTCCCTAACACTATGTAACCCATCTCACGTGATACGACCCCTAATCGAAAGTTGATAGTAAAGATTGAAACTGAAAAGGATCTTGCTAACCGCTCTCTTTATCAACATGAAGACCTTTCTAGCAAGTAAGAACGTTACAAGCTTCATGGTGTTATGGATAGAATGCAAGAACAACATAACTATATGCAGCTTGTCATGGAAAACATGGAAGAAGAAGAAGAAGAAGAAGAAGCACCTATGGAAGTAGTGGAAAAAGAACAGTGATGATGATGAAATGATAAGGTAGGCTGGAGTGGTATTATGGTTAAATGATATGAAAGAAAGAAGTGTAACATCTCTGTGAGAATTTACAGAGATAAGTTGAATTATATTTTTGGGAACATACCTATCAGAGATAATTTGACTTATATTTTTGGGAATACAAATATTCTGATATAAGTTGACTTACATTTGGGAATTTACTTATCGAAGATAAGCTTCCGACTTAAGATGAAATGTTTGATTCGGGGATGATAAATTATTTATGAAAATATGAGATAAGAATTATATAGTTTTGATATTCAGATATAGAAGTTGATTTTTATGTCAATAATTAACGGTATGGACATTTAAATTTGGGATATTAAGCGATAAATTTAAATATGTAAGATTTTGGAATATTTAATAAAAGTAAGAAACAATAACTTAAGTTAAGAAATTAAGGTCATTACCTTAGGTAAATAAAGAGAGTTATGAGATATTGGTGGACATCGAGGGAAATGTAGCATGCATAATAGGTTATGACTCTTCTTATAGTAAAAAGAAAAATAGGGGAAAGATTTGTGGAGAAAGACATCCAACGAAACTTGTTTGTATTAAAGCATGTTAGGCTCATAGTTTTGATTAAAGACAGATTTAGTAAAAGAAGAATTGTTTGAGGAATTAGTTTCTTCCGTACCAGGTTGAAAGAAATTTTAACTAGGTTATTGGGACTTAAGTCAATAGACTGATAAGGAGTTATGTTATAAGATTCTATATTGATTTTAAGTTTTGAGATATTAATCTTGATAATTTTAAGATAGAATAAAATAAGTATGGATATGCATATATTCAGTGCCGATTTTATTTAGTGTACTATGGTAAATTTCAACGTCATTCTGAGAATTGGTTGGTTGGACAAGAATCATGCAATGGTAAATGGTCGGGGTAAGAATGCCAAACTCCAATCCAAGAATAAATCATAATTTATGGCAAGGATAAGGAACAGAAATCCTTCCTTTCTGCTTCTCAGATCTAGAAAGGCATGGAATATGGCGAAGAATTCTAACTAGCAATAATGAGAGAAGCAAAGGAAGGAATTAAGCTCAAGATATAAAATATTCTTGTGATAGCGAGCTTCGGAAATGTTACTTTGAATTATCTCGGACTGTGAAGTAGAATTCGAAAGTAACTTGATAGCTCGTGCTACATTAAAATCTAAGGAACCTTAGCAAATGGCTTCAGTTGAACTCAAGAAGCTAAAAGATCAATTCCAAAATTTGTTAGTCAAAAACAAATCAGACTAAGTGCCTCTCCTTGGGGAGTTTCAGTCTTATTGACACAAAAGAATGATGAAAGAACAAGATAGTGTGTCGATCTACAAAGAACTCAATAGGATCAAGAACAAATGTCATCTTTCAAGAATAGATTACCTTTTCTATTAGTTAAAAGGAGCTAAGATCTTTTCAAAGCTCTATCTAAGGTCAGACTACCACAATTGAAGGCCAAGGCAAAGAATATTCCTAAAACAGCCTTAAAAAGAAAAGGGTTTGGACACTATGAGTTCATAATAATTCCTTTTGACCAATGCTCCAACAACATTCATAGAACTCATGAACAGAGTGTTCAAGAAATTCCTCGACAAGTTTATGGTAGCATTTATTGATGACATTCTTAAATATTCAACAAGTGAGGAAGACCGCAAGGAAGATCATTGTCCTGCTCTACAGATGCTCAGAGAAAAATGACTATATACTAAATTTAAGAAATACGAATTTTGAATAAAAAGCGTCATATTCCTTGGTCATATAATCTCTTAAATAGGCATATAAGTGGGTCACAAGAAGGTGGAGACAATAAGGGATTGACCTTGATCAAATACTGGAATAGAAATTCGAAGTTTTTGGGATTAGTTGGCTATTAAGAAAATGTGTTGAAGGATTTTCTTCCGCTCACCAATCTCACTCAGAATAACTCTAAATTCAATTAGAGTGAAGAATGTGATAAGAGTTTTTAGATCCTGAAAAAGAAACTCGTTTCTACGCTAGTATTAGTACTTCCCGAAGAAGGCAAGAATTTAACAATTTACAATGATGCATCAAAAGAGGATTGTGACGTGTTCTCATTCAAGAGGGCAAGTAATTGCCTATACATCGATGAAATTAAAATCATGTGAGCAAAATTATCCAACACATGATATTGAATTAGCCACAATTGTATTTGTGCCAAAGATCCATAGAATCAAATTCTTTGGTGTCATATGTGAGATATTTACCGATCACCAAAGCCTCAAATACCATTCACACAAAAGGAATTAAACATGAGGCAAAGATGGTGGATCGAACTATTGAAGATATTTTTAGGGCGTGTGCCATGGACCTCGGAGGAATTAAATAAACACCCCCCTTGATTGAATTTTTCGATAACAATAATTATCATGGAAGTATTGAAATCAGAGAGAAAGCTAATCATGGTACTTGAATTGTTGATAAAGTAGCTACTATCAAGGAAAAACGCAAGGCAGCTCATGATCGACAAAAGAGCTGGGCTGATTTTAAGTGAAAACTGTTGGAGTTTGAAATCGGTGAAAAAGCTTACGATAAAGTTTTCCCTATGAAAAGAGTGATTTGTTTCAGCAAATCTAGAAAGCTAACTCTTAAGTATGTCGGACCCTTCGAAATACTGCGAAAAGTGGGAAACCTAGCTTATCGGCTGGCTTTACCATCAGGCATGTCAAGGATTGACAACGTCTTCAACGTCTCACAGCTAAGGAAGTATGTCTCAGATCCAAGTCAGAATCTTAAAGTTGCATCGCTACTAAACGAAGGGAAGAAGTCCCTATTCGAATAGTGGACACCAAAGACCAAGTGCTGAGACGCTAAACAATTCCATATGTCAAGATACAATGGTCAAATCATATGGAATGAGAAGCAAATTGGGAATTTGAAGAAAGTATGCGCACTCGGCACCCTCATAACTTTAAAGATCTAGCTAACTAAAGTTTCGAGGACGAAACTTCCAATAAGGATGGTGGGATGTG
This sequence comes from Primulina tabacum, assembly GCF_025594145.1. NCBI lineage: Eukaryota > Viridiplantae > Streptophyta > Magnoliopsida > Lamiales > Gesneriaceae > Primulina > Primulina tabacum. The sequence goes on from NC_134550.1 coordinate 18,571,348, forward strand.
AGAACCCGGATTTTTCAAAGCAAAGCACCTAAAAAAAGCTCGGAAAGTAGCTCAAAAAGAAGCCGAGGCAATGCAAAACCTTGAGAATTGAGGGTACGTCACTCAGAAGAGGAAACCCTTAGCTCACAAGCTAAAACCCTCAGCTCAAGGAAGCTTATTGATTGTCGGGGAGGAAATCCCTAGCTCATGAATTCAATATCCTAGCTCAAAGAGCTCATCCTTTCTTGTCCTAAAAGAACCAAAATAGAGCTAGGAGAAGAGCTAAAGGATTGGACAAATTTAATATGCAAGAAATGACATTTGAGTTAACCAAGGAAGGAGCTAAAGGAGCTAAAAGTTTGGACAAACTTATTATGCAAGAAATGACCATTGAGAAAACCAATGAAGGAGCTAAGGGATGAGCTAAGAGGCTAGGACACATTTATGGTGCAGGAAATGACTTTTGGTGCTTGATATAACTTGACTACAATTACTCCCTTGCTTGGTCAACAAGGTGAACGACCAAATGGTAGGAAAAGGTCACAAATTTCACTATAAATACACACAACATGTTAAAGAAAATTCATTAAAAAATTCAGCAAGAAAATCGGCTCCTTTCTCCTCCAAACCCACCTCTCGGCTGTCGCTTGCAAGAAGAAAGAAGGAAGAGTCGTTCCGGCTTTTCAATGCTGTGATTTGCTGTCCACATTGTTGTGAAGATCCTCTCCAGGTTCGGTCATCACTTGGCCGCAATTCAACAAGTTTCGTTCGCCAAAGTTTTGGACATTTCGAACCGTAACTTCGAGAGTACGGTAAGTGGGTTTTTGATATGTATATTCGTTTGTATTTTTAAATCTTGAATATATAAGTTATGACATGCATGAATGTGTGTCCTCATTTTTGAAAACAGCATGATGTCCGTCTTTTAAAATTTCGATCGATTATGTGTTTTCTTTTATGCTTCAAAATTCTTTGGTTCCGTTGAATCCGTCTGAAACTCTGATATCTGAAAACTCTGATACGTTCTGTCTGGTAAACTTTGAATTCTGTGTTGCACTGTTACGATTCAAATTTGAAATGGGACGAAAATTGTAATTCTGTCTGCCCCCATTGGTGGGTATATAACCATGTTCTATATGTATCTTTGGAAATCGATTGACCCTCACTTGCTGAGTGTTTCCCAAAACACTCACCCCTTACAAATTTCAGATAAAAATGAAGAACAACTGAATGAGGAGGAGCAGGAAGCGTTCTGGGGATGGTGATTGAAAGACGAGATCAAGAATCGAGATTTTTATTCTTTTTCTTTGTTTAGTTTCCGCATTTGCAACTCTGATGTGTTTAATTCTATTGTCAATGTAAAGACAATGTTTTATTTATGAAAAAGACTGGTTTTTGGCATTTCGATACGAGATTTAATTGTTTTCCAGAATTTGTTAAACAATTTCGGATGTCACCTACGCTTCGGACACGGGGCGTGACAGTATATATAATAGAATTGTAGGAGTGCGAGACCAACATACAAATTATTAAGGTTCTTAATTGGACTTTAAAAGATTAATTAATTAATTAAACTAGTTGGACTAGATTAATTAAAAGATTAACCCCATTAAATATTTAATTTCATTAATGGGCCCTTAAGCTTATATATATGTGTATTAGGTTTAGGGTTATAGAAATTTTCATGCTCATAATTCTCAAAAACCCTAGCCTCCAAGCCAAGGGTTTTTCGAAAATCACCTCCTCTCACTCTCCTTATTTTCGGCTACTTCATATCAATTGAAGATCTGAGCCGTCATCCCGTTCTTCCATTTCAGCGTAAAATCCTTCTAAATTTTTAGTGTAATTTAGAAGAGGAACAATTGATCTCATCGTGGAATTGATAGAAGGATTGAAGAAAGGAGCCTCGAAGAAAATTCGTAGGGAATACATCAAGAGCTATCTCCGCTAATCCCGAAATAGTTGGAGCCAAGTGAATATTTCACTAAAGGTAAAAGTTTCAAACGTCCTATGAATGTTTTCTAAAACCATATGAGTGCTCAAACAATAGTTTTGAATGTCAAAATTTAAAACTTTCGTTGCGTTTGGGCACAAGAAAACCCGATTCACAACAGTGGTATCAGAGCTAGGTTCTCTATATCATATGGTTTTAATTATTGAATAATTTATTTCTAACCACACAAAAAAAAAATTCAAAAAATTGTTGCACTATAAAATTTTGTTTTTAAAATTTAAAAAAAAATTAGGATCTGCCCGGAACTATTCCAGGCAGACAGCGCGCGCAGGGCTGCGCCGCACAGGACTCTTTCGACTTCTCAAAATAATCGGGCAGTGGGCGAGTTCCTAGGAACATCTTGGGCACTGTGCTGGATAATGAGCTTGAATTGTTGGGGCTTCTGGTGCGATTTTCTGATTTTCAAAATTTTAGTCAAAATTGATATTTTATGAAAATTAGTTCAAATTTTCTTTTGAAAATAAATTTTTGAAAAATTAATAATTTTCTTTTAAAATAAATAATTAGAATAAGATTTTAATTATTTATGATAAAAGTGAATTTTACAAGAAAAAATTATTATTGAATTAATTAGAAATTAAATAAAATTTTATTTAATTTGTTAAATTCTTTAATAATTTAGTGGTTAGTGATGAAATTATTAGATACATGATTTATCAATTAATTAAATTTGTTTAATTAATTGATGTTAATAGTTGATGTTTAATGCATTAAGGATGATCGAGAGCATTGACCATTGTATTAGGTGTATGTTATGGTATTTTACTGTTTTATTCATTTTATTTATATTTGATATAATTATAGTGAGCATGGTTTATGGCCCGTTTCCACCCCATGAGATATATACCTTATGTGTTGTGGCTATTTAAATGTAATTATTAGAAATAGTGGGAGATCAAGACTTGAAGATGGTGGGCCCGATGTACAAGATTATGACATGTAAAATATTAAAAGCACTTGTAATAAATTGCATTTGCCTCCCTGCAGTCACCTTTGTTTTGGACCTGAATCCATGTCTGCTCACATGGATCTAATAGTATTGTGATCGATCATCATTGTTTTTGTCATATTATGATATATATGCGATATATATAATTGTATGCATGTATGTATATTATTAAAGAATATAGTTGCATGAATCCGACAAACATACAAACTCGTTGCACATGATTTTAAAAGAAAAATGATGAGACAATTTTAAAATTAAAATCCCTCATTTTGAATAAGATTCAAAATTTATATCAAACCGCAAAAGTAAAAATTAAAAGAGTTTAATTTATTCTTACCTTCCATCAACCGTGGTTGCATGTTGAACGCTGCCCACAGACAGTGTGTAGAACCCGTAAATTAGACTACGTATAAGCCATGCATAATTCTAGTATTTTAAATTAAAATGATTTTATTGCATGAGTATTTAAATGCTTTTCTTTAAAGTTAATTATTTTATGCAGTAGTTTAATTTTTATCTTTTCAGTTAAGTCCGTGAGTCCGGACTGGAGTTGGAGTTTTGAGATAGAATTTAAGATTTAGAAATCATTCCCAGAGTTTATTTTATCTAGCTAGTAAGTTAATTTAAGTTAAAAGGAGGTTTAAGGAATTATTTAAGTAACTTGAGGTTAGTAGGAAATAAGTTCATTTAGGTTCCATAATTAAGGTGTTAATTCACTAAATTATTTAAGGGATAGGTAAGGATCTAAAGGTTTAAAATTTACTAACTAACAATATTTTCCCTCCATTTATTTGTTTAATTTTCGGCCCCCTTAGATGATTAAACAATTCTTTGCCAACTCACCTTTGACCATTTCCTTGTCATTCCTTGGCATGATAATCTTTTCACCCTTAATTAATTAATATAAGATCAATATCCTAGCCTTGTTTAGCATGTAGGATTCGGTCACTCTAGTATCTCTCCAACAATCATTTTTGATATCAAACAAATTCAAATTTCAAAAGGGAGCAAGACTTGGTCATGCCATTTGAACCCCTTTATTATTGGAACTCCCCTCACCCTCCTAACCCTCATTTCCCCTCCCCCATCACCGAAAAATTGAGAGCATTTCAGAGCAAAATGTGAGCCTCATAGCTTGAGTAAGTGAGAAAAATAATTGAGTAGAAGGTAGATCAAGAAGATCACTCCGCCTCCTCCGCGCCGCGTCGTCGTTTCGTTCGTTTTCTTTTCAAAACGAACCAAGGCATGTTTATATTTTTGTTGACTCTTCAATCAAGCCATATTAGTATTTTAAAACATCATACTCATGATTTATTTAAGCTCAAAACCGAAATCCTTCCATACTATTTTCGAAAAAGTGAGGTGCAGATTTTCGGTCCTTCATTTCATGCTTCACGGGTTGGTTTGTTTTCATTGTTTCAGGTATTGGTTCGATTCCAGGCTTCCAAGGCTGCTCCTAGGCATGTCATAGGACATGTTAGGAACACATTTGTCCATTGGTTCAGTCCCATACACGATGGAAACTCACATGTGACAGCAACACCCCAAATGTGTCCCTTTGTGTTCGATTTCTGTCATGTTGCTGTCAAGGGGGGAGTGTCTGATCTTGGCAGCCCCAGGGGCCTATAGCCATGATTAGAACACCTCCCTAGCATGTCTAAGACGTGACCAAGTCGCCCTTTTGAGGCATGGTCCATGGTGAATCGGTTTTCAAATAAAAAAGAAACAAGAACAGATTTTCGGCCCCTTCCCCTTATTTCAAGTGTAGTTCGATTTGGTGTAGTGATGTTGATCTTGGTTGGCCTCTGGCCCTTAGCCATGGTTCACACCCTACCTCCTGATTTCTAGATCATGCCATGGTCAACCAAATGACCACTGGAAGGGTCCATGACAGCAAGAACCGCCGCAAAATTCCCACGCGCAGATTAGGTGCTCGGTTGGGATGTTTGTTTTGTTTCTTGGGTGGTTCGAATTGTGGCTGGCCTAGGGCCCTTAGCCATGGTTCAAATCATTCCTTAGGATGTTGGTAAGAGGTTCTGGTCGGTGGTTCAAGCCCCAATGGCCATTAGCCTCGCAAACAACGCAAGGAAACCAAAGCACAGCTACTGTATTTTGTGGACAGCAACTTGCTGCTTCGGTTCAGTGGCTCGTTCGAGTTCTTGGTTGGCTTTTAGCCTATGGCCTTGGACTGGATAGTGCCTCATCGAGTTAGAAAGGTCATGTTTTTGGCCGTTTGTGATTTCGGATCAGTTTTGAGGTTGTACGAGAATTTACGGTGCGATGTGCCAAATTGACTCTCGAAAGAGCGTTTCATTTTTTGGCCTCCATTCACCAAAATTTCGTCTTGCATCATTTTTGGAGCATTATTTCATCATTTTAGGTGTATTTAATCATGACTAAATGATGGTTCGGTGTTGTCTCGGGTTGGCAGGGAGTCATGATTAAATACGAAGTCGTTGGGCATAATTGTCTCGTTTTTGGATTCAATTACAAAGTTTGGTCAAGAAAATCATTTGCATATTTTTCATGTTAAATTTAGGTTGCAGCGAGCCTGGGAACGATCCAATCCATGTGGTAAAATAATACAGGATATTGCATTACGCCATTTAATTATATTACGTGCATAAAAATATAAAATATTCATTTTTGAGATTTATGCGATATTGCTTGTGGCCATTTCAATATCATGGGATCATTGTATTATCCGGTCGCCAGTTACCGGTCATTTCAGTTCAGTTCCACCCAGTATACTGTGGCATTAGTCTGATCAGACGTTCATTGCTTCACCCGGTCGCCAGTTACCAGTCAGTTCAGTTCAGTTCAGTGTAGGGGCCACTTGTGTAGACCATAATCTCACCAGAAAATTATTACATGCTATTTCATTACAGGGCTCCATGGAGCAAATATTTTCACTATGATTTTCAGTCGGTTATGCACGTATTTTAATTTCTCATGACAAGTTATTTTCACATTATGCCTCATGACATGATATTTTACTCCCATGCAACTTTATTATATTATTTACTCGTTATTTACGATATATGCATGCTGAGTCTTTAGGACTCACTATACTTGATTGTTGTAGGTACTGATGATGTCAGGGCCGAGGGCGGGGACCAGTGAGCTAGCTTGGGTTGGCAGTAGTGGAACCCGAGGACCTCATTTACAGCCCTTGCCATTTTTATGCTCAAACATTTTTATCAATGTTGGATTACTTTACTTGTTATTTTGTGAGAAATAATTTCTTCCGCTACTATTTTTAAACATTAAACTTGATTTATCATTTTATTTTGTGAATGAGGCATTTTAATTATTTTAAAAAGAAAATTTTTAATTTTTCCACAAATTTTCAAACACGAATTTTCGGGCCATTATAGCTGGTATCAGAGCAATGGTTCTGTAAAGGGTTGAACTACTACTGACCACGAGAAGCTGATGAAGTCACGTCTTCGGTCTGTAAGTTTTACATTTACGCATTTTATTCAAAACATGAATTATTTGACAGCATGTTTTCAGGAAATATTTACGTCCAGATTTATTTTATTGTTCAGTATTTAAATTTAAATAAATTATAGAGATTATGCATGTTGGTTACGTATGGGTTATGTATGGAACAGTATGCCCCCTAGACGCATTCTCGAGTGCACTAGAAATGATGAGCCTCGCCAAGAGGACAGGGAGGAGCAGAGGCAGGTGAGAGACTTACCCCCTCCACCTGACATGAATGCCCAGATGCTAGCTGGGATGACTCAGTTCTTCGCACAGTTTGCGGGGAACCATGCTGTGGCGACCAGGCCGACAGGGCCCGAGGCTGTCTATGAGAGATTCATGAAGATGCGTCCTACGGAGTTTTCAGGGACGACGGACCCCATGATTGCCGAGGGCTGGATCAAGTCCCTCGAGGTTATCTTCTAGTTCATTGAGCTTGGAGATGCATACAGAGTCCGATGTGCCACATATTTATTCGGAGGAGATGCTCGCTTATGGTGGGAAGGAGCGTCAGTAGCCCTGAACTTGGCTACGCTGAGCTGGACACGCTTCACGGAGGTATTCTACTCCAAATATTTCACTGAGGAGGTGCGCACCAGGTTGACCACTGAGTTCATGAGCCTGAGACAGGGAGATCTGACTGTTACGAAGTTCATCCGTAGGTTTGAGAGGGGTTGTCATTTTGTGCCCCTGATCGCGAATGATGCTAAAGCCAAGTTGATGCTTTTCCTGGTGGGTCTACGGCCGATCTTGCGCCGTGATGTTAGGGTGTCTGACCCTACTACTTATGAGGTCGCTGTCTCCAAAGCTCTAGCCGCAGAGCAGGATCAACGTGATATCGAGAGAGACCGCCAGGGCAAGCGCCCAGTCCAGGCACCTCACCGCCCTCCTCCTCAGCAGCATCAGCAGCAGAACAAGAGGTCTTTTCACGGGCCGCCTAGAAACAGAGGTCAGCAGCAGCAGCAGGAGCGGGGACGCCCAGCCCCAAGGACTTTTGAGCACCCAGTTTGCCCTAAGTGCTCACGCCGCCATCTTGGAGCATGCATATTTGGTTCAGGGAAGTGTTATAAGTGTGGTAGTCCAGACCACTTACTTCTGCAGTGCCCTCAGAGGAATCTGCCTACCCAAGGCAGAGTTTTTGCCCTGCATGTGACAGAGACAAACCCAGAGACCATGCTTATGATAGGGAGAATATTTATATCTGGTTCCACTACGAAGGCCTTGATAGATTTAGGGGCCACTCACTCATTTATTTCGGAGGTCTTTGCTAATTTCCTCAAGGTCAAGACCGTTGGGCTAGATGTAGCCTATTCAGTAGTATTGCCTTCTGGTGAGGAGATGGCAGCTACCAATGTGATCCGAGACATAGATCTTGAGCTCCATGGCAACCTCGTTTATGCGGATCTGATCGTGTTGCCGATGCCAGAGTTTGACATCATCCTAGGGATGGACTGGATATTGCGGAACAGAGTTTTGATTGACTTCCAGCGGAGATCTGTTCTAGTCCGACCGCCTGGAATGACGCAGTTCTTATTCGAGCCGGACAGGTACTTTCCCTTACCGCGCATTATTCCTTATGTCAAGGCTAGAAAGCTCATACATAGAGGGTGTCAGGCGTTTTTAGCAACTTTTATATCTGTCCCCGAGGCGCCCAGTCAGTCAGCCGTAGATGTTCCGATTGTTAGAGACTTCTTAGACGTTTTTCCTGAGGACGTTTCTGGTATGCCACCCGAGAGAGAGGTGGAGTTTTCCATCGAGCTTATGCCAGGTACGGTTCCGATCTCCAAAGCACCGTACCGACTAGCACCGACATAGATGGCAGAGCTTAAGAAGCAGATATAGGAACTTCTAGATAAGGAGTTCATTGGCCCGAGTTTTTCACCATGGGGCGCGCCAGTCTTATTTGTGAATAAGAATGATGGCTCTATGAGGCTTTGTATTGACTATCGGGAGTTGAATAGGGTTACAGTGAAGAACAAGTACCCACATTCCGAGGATCGAGGATTTGTTTGACCAGTTGCAGGGAGCTTCGGTATTCTCCAAGATAGATCTTCGTTCTGGTTATCACCAGTTGAGGGTGAGAGATGCTGATGTTTCCAAGACTGCCTTCAGGACTCGTTATGGCCACTATGAGTTCCTTGTGATGCCGTTCGGTCTGACCAATGCGCCAGCGATCTTCATGGATCTCATGAATCGCGTATTTCAGCCGTATCTTGACCAGTTTGTGATAGTATTCATAGACGACATTCTCGTCTACTCCAAGAATCAGGAGGATCACAACAGACATCTGACCACAGTGCTGCAGACCTTGCAGAAGCATAAGTTATTCGCAAAGTTCAGTAAGTGCGAATTCTGGTTAGAGAAGGTGGCGTTCTTAGGCCACATTGTTTCTAGCAGTGGTATTGAGGTAGACCCAGCGAAAGTTGCCGCAGTCAGAGATTGGGTTGTGCCGCAGAATGCATCAGAGATCCGCAATTTTCTTGGGCTAGCAGGATATTATCGGAAGTTCATTAAGGGATTCTCCTCTATTTCCGTTCCACTCACATCATTGACCAAGAAGAATGCTAAATTTGTGTGGAGCAAGGAGTGTCAGAAGAGTTTCAATACTTTGAAGCAAGCTCTTATCTCAGCACCAATTTTAACCATGCCGTCAGGACCCGGAGATTATGTTTTGTTTACCGATGCTTCGAAGCTTGGTTTGGGCGCAGTGTTGATGCAGCATGGGAAGGTGATATCTTATGCTTCTCGACAGCTGAAAACCCATGAGAATTACTACCCTACTCATGATTTAGAGTTGGCCGCCGTAGTTTTTGCCTTGAAGATTTGGAGGCACTATTTGTATGGAGAGAAGTGCCAGATCTTTACCGACCACAAGAGCCTCAAGTATTTCTTTACGCAGAAGGAGCTGAACATGCGTCAGAGGCATTGGTTGGAGCTTGTGAAGGATTATGACTGTGATATTAGCTACCACCCGGGTAAAGCTAATGTAGTTGTGGATGCATTGAGCAGAAACGTCGAAGTGATGGCTCATTTGACGATTCAGAGACCTCTTCGGCTTGAGATGCAGAGGTTTGATCTAGAGTCATATCCTCAAGGTAGAGTTCCCCGTCTATCTACCTTGACTATTCAGTCCTCTCTCCTTGATCGTATTCGCAGTGGTCAGTCAGCAGATGAGTAGTTAGCAAAGTGGAAGCAGAGAGATGAGGCCAAGGGCAGTGTCTTGTATTCAGTCAGCGACGGTATTGTGAGATACCGAGACAGGATGTGGGTTCCCAGCAGTGGTTCTATTCGAGCAGATATTCTATCAGAGGCCCACATGTCGCCGTACTCTATTCATCCAGGGAGTACGAAGATGTACCGAGATCTGCAGTCATTGTATTGGTGGCCTGGGATGAAGAAAGACATCAAACGATTTGTATCCGAGTGTCTGACTTGCCAGTTAGTGAAGGCGGAGCATCAGAGACCAGCAGGTTTGCTCAAGCCTCTTCCCATTCCCGAGTGAAAGTGGGAGAATGTTACCATGGACTTCGTGATCGGATTGCCGAAGTCAGCCAGAGGATCAAATGCTATCTGGGTGATTGTAGATCGTCTTACCAAATCAGCGCACTTCTTGCCTATTAAGACGACTTTCACCATGATTCAGTATGCAGAGTTGTATCTCGGGGAGATAGTCCAACTTCATGGTATTCCAGTTTCTATCGTATCTGACAGAGATCCCAGATTCACTTCCTCGTTTTGGAAGAGTTTGCATTCGAGCATGGGTACGAAGTTACTGTTTAGCACAGGTTTCCATCCGCAGACAGATGGGCAGTCAGAGCGAGTTATTCAGATTTTAGAGGATCTTCTCCGTGCTTGTGTTATTGATTTCTCCGGGAGTTGGGAGTCGAACTTGCCATTAGTGGAGTTCACCTATAACAACAGCTTCCAGTCGTCTATTGGTATGGCACCGTATGAAGCACTATATGGCCGCAAGTGCAGATTTCCTGTTCATTGGGACAAAGTAGGGGAGAGATCAGAGTTGGGTCCGGAGATTATTCAGCAGGCTGCCGATGTAGTAGTCAAGATCCGGGATAGGATGAGGACTGCTCAGAGTCGACAGAAAAGTTATGCAGATCAGAGGAGGAGAGACCTAGAGTTCGCCGTTGGCGACCATGTCTTTGTGAATGTAGCACCTATGAAGGGTGTCATGCAGTTCGGAAAGAAAGGAAAGCTCAGTCCGAGATTCATTGGACCATTTGAGATCCTAGACAGAGTTGGGACTCTAGCTTATCGTGTGGCTCTTCCGCTGAATCTGGCCGGAGTACACAATGTGTTCCACGTCTCTATGCTGAGAAAGTACATGGCAAATCCTTCGCATGTCTTGAACTTTGAGCCGTTGCAGCTTACTCCGAACCTATCTTATGAGGAGATACCAGTGCAGATCTTAGACAGACAGGAGAAGAAGCTTCGGAACAAGCTAATTAAACGAGTCAAAGTCAAATGGCTCAACCATTTAGAGGAGAAAGCTACGTGGGAGTCTGAGCCAGAGATGAGGAGTCGGTACCCCGAGTTATTCAATGAGTTTTAATTTCGAGAACGAAATTTCTTTTAGGGGGGGAGAGTTGTAGAACCCGTAAATTAGACTACGTATAAGTCATGCATAATTCTAGTATTTTAAATTAAAATGATTTTATTGCATGAGTATTTAAATGCTTTTCTTTAAAGTTAATTATTTTATGCAGTAGTTTAATTTTTATCTTTTTAGTTAATTCAGTGAGTCCGGACTGGAGTTGGAGTTTTGAGATAGAATTTAAGATTTAGAAATCATTCCCAGAGTTTATTTTATCTAGCTAGTAAGTTAATTTAAGTTAAAAGGAGGTTTAAGGAATTATTTAAGTAACTTGAGGTTAGTAGGAAATAAGTTCATTTAGGTTCCATAATTAAGGTGTTAATTCACTAAATTATTTAAGGGATAGGTAAGGATCTAAAGGTTTAAAATTTACTAACTAACAATATTTTCCCTCCATTTATTTGTTTAATTTTCGGCCCCCTTAGATGATTAAACAATTCTTTGCCAACTCACCTTTGACCATTTCCTTGTCATTCCTTGGCATGATAATCTTTTCACCCTTAATTAATTAATATAAGATCAATATCCTAGCCTTGTTTAGCATGTAGGATTCGGTCACTCTAGTATCTCTCCAACAATCATTTTTGATATCAAACAAATTCAAATTTCAAAAGGGAGCAAGACTTGGTCATGCCATTTGAACCCCTTTATTATTGGAACTCCCCTCACCCTCCTAACCCTCATTTCCCCTCCCCCATCACCGAAAAATTGAGAGCATTTCAGAGCAAAATGTGAGCCTCATAGCTTGAGTAAGTGAGAAAAATAATTGAGTAGAAGGTAGATCAAGAAGATCACTCCGCCTCCTCCGCGCCGCGTCGTCGTTTCGTTCGTTTTCTTTTCAAAACGAACCAAGGCATGTTTATATTTTTGTTGACTCTTCAATCAAGCCATATTAGTATTTTAAAACATCATACTCATGATTTATTTAAGCTCAAAACCGAAATCCTTCCATACTATTTTCGAAAAAGTGAGGTGCAGATTTTCGGTCCTTCATTTCATGCTTCACGGGTTGGTTTGTTTTCATTGTTTCAGGTATTGGTTCGATTCCAGGCTTCCAAGGCTGCTCCTAGGCATGTACTAGGACATGTTAGGAACACATTTGTCCATTGGTTCAGTCCCATACACGATGGAAACTCACATGTGACAGCAACACCCCAAATGTGTCCCTTTGTGTTTCGATTTCTGTCATGTTGCTGTCAAGGGGGGAGTGTCTGATCTTGGCTGCCCCAGGGGCCTATAGCCATGATTAGAACACCTCCCTAGCATGTCTAAGACGTTACCAAGTCGCCCTTTTGAGGCATGGTCCATGGTGAATCGGTTTTCAAATAAAAAAGAAACAAGAACAGATTTTCGGCCCCTTCCCCTTATTTCAAGTGTAGTTCGATTTGGTGTAGTGATGTTGATCTTGGTTGGCCTCTGGCCCTTAGCCATGGTTCACACCCTACCTCCTGATTTCTAGATCATGCCATGGTCAACCAAATGACCACTGGAAGGGTCCATGACAGCAAGAACCGCCGCAAAATTCCCACGCGCAGATTAGGTGCTCGGTTGGGACGTTTGTTTTGTTTCTTGGGTGGTTCGAATTGTGGCTGGCCTAGGGCCCTTAGCCATGGTTCAAATCATTCCTTAGGATGTTGGTAAGAGGTTCTGGTCGGTGGTTCAAGCCCCAATGGCCATTAGCCTCGCAAACAACGCAAGGAAACCAAAGCACAGCTACTGTATTTTGTGGACAGCAACTTGCTGCTTCGGTTCAGTGGCTCGTTCGAGTTCTTGGTTGGCTTTTAGCCTATGGCCTTGGACTGGATAGTGCCTCATCGAGTTAGAAAGGTCATGTTTTTGGCCGTTTGTGATTCGGATCAGTTTTGAGGTTGTACGAGAATTTACGGTGCGATGTGCCAAATTGACTCTCGAAAGAGCGTTTCATTTTTTGGCCTCCATTCACCAAAATTTCGTCTTGCATCATTTTTGGAGCATTATTTCATCATTTTAGGTGTATTTAATCATGACTAAATGATGGTTCGGTGTTGTCTCGGGTTGGCAGGGAGTCATGATTAAATACGAAGTCGTTGGGCATAATTGTCTCGTTTTTGGATTCAATTACAAAGTTTGGTCAAGAAAATCATTTGCATATTTTTCATGTTAAATTTAGGTCGCAGCGAGCCTGGGAACGATCCAATCCATGTGGTAAAATAATACAGGATATTGCATTACGCCATTTAATTATATTACGTGCATAAAAATATAAAATATTCATTTTTGAGATTTATGCGATATTGCTTGTGGCCATTTCAATATCATGGGATCATTGTATTATCCGATCGCCAGTTACCGGTCATTTCAGTTCAGTTCCACCCAGTATACTGTGGCATTAGTCTGATCAGACGTTCATTGCTTCACCCGGTCGCCAGTTACCAGTCAGTTCAGTTCAGTTCAGTGAAGGGGCCACTTGTGTAGACCATAATCTCACCAGAAAATTATTACATGCTATTTCATTACAGGGCTCCATGGAGCAAATATTTTCACTATGATTTTCAGTCAGTTATGCACGTATTATAATTTCTCATGACAAGTTATTTTCACATTATGCCTCATGACATAATATTTTACTTTCATGCAACTTTATTATATTATTTACTCGTTATTTACGATATATGCATGCTGAGTCTTTAGGCTCACTAGGCTTGATTGTTGTAGGTACTGATGATGTCAGGGCCGAGGGCGGGGACCAGTGAGCTAGCTTGGGTCAGCAGTAGTGGAACCCGAGGACCTCATTTACAGCCCTTGCCATTTTTATGCTCAAACATTTTTATCAGTGTTGGATTACTTTACTTGTTATTTTGTGAGCAATAATTTCTTCCGCTGCTATTTTTAAACATTAAACTTAATTTATCAGTTTATTTTGTGAATGAGGCATTTTAATTATTTAAAAAGAAAATTTTTAATTTTTCCGCAAATTTTTAAACACGAATTTTCGGTCCATTATACAGTGTCTGGCTCATATTATTGGGGAGGCATGGACACCGAAAGCTGTGACTTCCACTGGACATATGATGTGAATTGAGTAGAACTCCCATAACTTCGGTACATATTATTTGGGGAACTAATGACGACCGTCCAATACAATTCAATATTGATGGGTTTTTGACATGTGAAAATTAATGGCATCATATTATTTGATCCTTGTTAAATGTGAGGCGAAACACAGAGAGGTTGCTTAGGAATGCAATAGGATTCTACTTTTTAGAAATTATAATTGTCTGATATTATTTGGGATCATAATTGTTTAATTGGGCACGTAAGGAAATACGATTTCTCTTTTTCATCAGATGGTGGTGGAAATGTAAAAATAGTTGGAGAAAAATTTATAAAATAAAAAACTATATTATATATCTTAGAATTATTTTAAAATAACCAGTAACCATTATTTTTTTATTTCAATATATTTGCAATGACGTCATGTAACCCACTTTCAATCATTCTCGATCAAAACAAGTTGATTGGCCCTAACTATAATGACTGGTCTGGAAATTTAAAAATTGTTCTGAGCTCGGAAAAGATTCTATATGTGTTTGATAATAAACCACCGAAGGAGGCACATTCGAACGTCAGTGAGACTGAACTAGCTAAGGTTGAGAAATGGTGGGACCATGATCTCCAAGCTAAAAGCTACATGTTGGCTTCTATGTCGAATGAACTGCAAAGGCGGTTTGAGGAGGCTGTGAATGCTGCTGACATTCACCTTCGTCTGAAAGAGTTGTATGAAGTACAGACTCGTTTAGAGAGATGTGCTATTGTGAAAGAACTAATGACTACACGCCTGCGAGATGAGACTTTTGTCCATGAGCATGGTGTTAGAATTATTGGTCTCATTGAGAAATTGGTGGGGCTCGACGTGGTTATTTCTACTGAGCTCGTGATTGATATTATCTTGATGTCATTGCTTGCCTCGTTCGACGGATTCGTGGTTAATTTCAATATGAACAAGCTTGAGACCACCCTTGAAGAGTTGGTCAACATGCTTACTACTTATGAGACCACAATG